>NC_086202.1:2065000-3265000 GCF_035770615.1 Melospiza melodia melodia
CTGGGATTTCATCAATAGCTCTGTGCCAGGTGATGGGAAGGGCTGGGTCAGGCAGCTGGGCTGGAGGAGCACTGTAGGTCCCTTCCAACCAAAACTCCAACTTGTACCTCACAGAGGGCAGGGTTAGATTTAGATATTGGGAAAAAAATCCTTCCCTGGGTGCCCAGAGCAGCGGTGACTGCCCCTGGATCCCTGGCAGTGTCCAAGGCCAGGCTGGACAGAAGCAGCCTGGGATGGTGGAAGGTGTCCCTGCCCATTGAAGATGGTGGAACAAGATGGTCTTGAAGGCCCTTTCCATCCCAAACCATTCCAGGGTTTTATTCCACTCTAACAACATCTCTGTCCCTTGCACTGTGCAGGGACAGAGCTGTCCCCAGGCCCAGTGAGGGGACACCCCACCCAGTTTCTCTCCACACCCCTCTCTGGGCAGTCAGAGCACGGGGTCCATCACAGCTCCTGCAACACCCAGAACACCCTGAATGCCAAGTTTTGTCTTCTTTTTGCCAAAGTTGGGATTAAATGTGTGAGAGGGTATTTCTTGTTCAGACTCAGGTGTTTATGAGGTCTTATCACTGTCACAGTCTCACAGACCCCGACTTTTACAGCACTTAGCTCCAACAAACTAAAAATGGAGCCTCGTCTCTCTCTCTACAAGGCCTTTGAAGGATCAACTGTCCAATTAAGAAATGACGCCTAAATTATTTTTACTTTTAACCCAATAACCAACCACCCATGCCCTGCATTGTGGACTTTTTTATCCAATTACACGAAACCACCCAAACCCATGGAGAAGGAGAAGGAGAAGGAGAAGGAGAAGGAGAAGGAGGAGAAGGAGAAGGAGAAGGAGAAGGAGAAGGAGAAGGAGAAGGAGAAGGAGAAGGAGAAGGAGAAGGAGAAGGAGAAGGAGAAGGAGAAGGAGAAGGAGAAGGAGAAGGAGAAGGAGAAGGAGAAGGAGAAGGAGAAGGCCCAGCCACTGCCCTAAAACCTCCATCTTGCTTTAAATATATTACTATATTGTAAACCCTCAAACTCTGTGTTTTCCACCCTGTGATATCACACACTTCTACCCAAACTCCACACCCACAATCCCAGTTCCATCATTCCATTTTGGAAGCTTCTCCACAGCCTCAGGTCAGTGCCGTGTTCTCCTGGGGGCCAGTGCCTGGCAGCACAGAAAGTCTGAAGTTCTCAGCAGCTGAGAGGTCACACCGTGTGGCCTGGGACACGGCCACAGTGCTGCCACCACCGTGTGACAACTGGGGACATCCAGGAGCCTGGGATGGGGGCCCAGCTGTGGCTGTGGCGGCCTGGCTGCCAGGGTGGAGGGCAGGGAGCCCCTGGAGCTGTGGCTCAGAGTGCCAGGACTAATGAGAAGCTGCTCCTGCAGCAGCGGGCAGAGATTAGGAGCCTGTCAGAAGCCATCACTGGTGGTTTGGGGAGCGCTTTCTGAAGTCAGTCTGAATTAATAAATAAAGACAAGCTTCCTCTTACAGCTCTTTTATGATGGGGATGGGGCTGCATGAAAATCAGCCAAAAAGGGAACAACTTTGGATTATTAATGGTCACTTTTGTTTAACAAATGTTTTTTGTACAACCACCTTGTGCATCCTGGGAAGAGAGGATGTTCAATTATTCAACTGAGCATTGAATTATTTCTCTCTTTCATTTGTTTTCCCTAACTAAACAGATTGTGTGTAGAAAATCACCATTCCTAGGGTTTTTATTTTGGTTTTGCACACCCATGCTGATTAAAATACTGCAACTGTCTGAGCTCTGTCACAGTGGATTGCTCCTTTCCCTTCCCAGAAAGGTGCCTTTTTCCAACAAATCATGTGGAATTTACACACGCCTTCGGATAATAATCCCAGTGTAATTAATATAAAATTATATTCCTGAGGAAAAAAGAACAAAACAACAACCCACACTGAAGTTTGGCTTAAACCAACAGAGGACTGGCAGTCTCTGCAAATTATCTGGGTAAATTAGAAAGTATTCCATTGTACCTCCACAGCTCCCCGCTGGTGCAGCTCCTGTCGGATTGTATATGGCTGAGAGCAAGATATCTATTTAGTCATGTTCACAAAAGTGCTGAAACCAAAAAGTGGCAGACTAAAAGGGGTGCTTCAAGAGATTTGCCCTGGAGTGCTCCAGAGCAGAAGTGGTAGAAGATTTTCCAAGGGAAGAAACAGAGAATAGGGGCAAGAGAAGAGGAGAGAGCCAAGGATGCCCTAACTTTGGGTCTGCCAGCACTCACTAATACTAATGCTAATAACCAACTGCTACCTGCCACAATGGTGAAGAAAACCCTGAAAAGGTGGCCCATTAAAGTGATTTTTTACAAGAGCATCTTGTGCCAGGACAAGGAGTGGGTTCAGCCTAGGAGTGGGTTTAGATGGGATAGTAGGAAAAATCCCTTCCCTGGCAGCGTGGGCAGCCCTGGCACAGGTGCCCAGAGCAGCTGTGGCTGCCCCTGGATCCCTGGCAGTGCCCAAGGCCAGGCTGGGAGCACCTGGGACAGTGGAAGGTGTCCCTGCCATGGCAGGGGTGGCACTGGGGGGAATTTGAGGTCCTTTCCACCCCAAACCATTCCATGATTTCCGTCTGCCTGGGTTTGCCTGAAGTGACACAGGGTGACAGGCTGGGTGCTGACCCAAGGAATCACACTTTAAATTTCTGAGTGGGACCTTCTTCACTGCTCATCAAAGCACAAGAGAGAAGGAGGAAATCCCACCTTGGGGAAATCTAAAGCAAAACTTCCCAAAGCACAGAAATGGAGCAAACTACCCAGGAAAGAGGTGGAAGGTGCAACTTTGGGAGCTCAGGTCTTGATGCTCAGGATGCTCCAGAGTCACAGAGAGCAGTGTTGAGATGAAATTTCAGCAATTTGTCCTCCTCTAGAGGTGTTGAAAAGCCGCCTGGACACCATCCTGAGTGATGTGCTCTGGGATGTCCCAGCTGGAGCAGGGAGCTTGGACTCCATAACCTCCAATGGCCCCTTCCAACCTGATCCTTTCTCTGATTAACACAGTGAAAATACTTCCCAAAATTATGAATACATGAACACCAGGCTCATATACTCATATCTCAGGGACTCCACACTTCCACACAGGAAGGTGACTGCACCCACAGCTTCTGATGTATAATTTTATTTCCATCGTTCCCACAAAGCTCAGGACAGCTGCACATTCCAGGTTTACCTCCAGCTGCTGCAGGACACTTGCTGTTCTGTGAGTCTCTCCAGCCCAGCTGAGCCCTCTTTTACTTGGATAATTAATTTGAAATTAAATATTAAATATTAATAAATACAGCTCAGGTAATAAATTGCATATACTAATTTAATTAAAAATAGATTATAGCATATTTTACAAATGGGACATTTTTGTAAGGAAATATAATGGACTTGTTATGTTTCTACTTTATCCTAAGAAGGAGCAAGCTTCTTGTGCATTTAGTCCTTATTGCGTCTCATTAAATTTTTAAAAACAGCTATTTTAATTGTCAAGTATTTGACAGACTGCTCGAAAAACCTGACACTTAAGTTTCAATTTTACAAGATGCATTTTTAATGAGGACTTTTGCATCCTACTTTATTATCTATAATCATTTTGAAGGGGAAAAAAAGGGTGGGAAAAGGGGGAAAACTCAATTATAACAAAACTTTCATACCTGGCCAAAGAATCTTTTTAAATTGAGGGATTCATTTGGGGTATCTCAGGCAGGATCTGGGCTTTGCTGTGCCAGGCACTCACTCTGATTAGCAAAACCCACAACTTGGACCCAGAGAGTTGTGGAAATTCAGTGAGACAGTCTTGCACAGTGGGGTTGGTGGGTTCTGATCCTGAAAAAAGTTTGAGTCAAGGCTGCAAATGTCACAGCAGGACTGAGAGGTGTGGAATCCCCCTCTCTGGAGGCATTCCCAACCCACCTGCACACAGGTATGCCCCCTGCTCTGGACGGCCTTGTCTCGGCAGGGCTCCGGGCTCCATCTCCAGTGGTCCCTTCCAGCTCTAACAATCCCACGAGGGTCACAGTGAACCTGAACCACCCTGTCCTCAACAGGAGCTGTGTTTTGTGTTTGGGGACAGAATGGGTGCAAAAATTGATTTCTACAACATCCCCTTCACATCGAGGCCTGTGGCAGAGCAAGGCCGCCTCCTCCCTACCCACGCCAGAGAGTTCCTCCTTCTTGAGATGGGAAAAAAAAAAATCCAAAATTCCACAGGAGCACAAGAGAGAGCTTTGGAGACAGGTTTAGCCCCAGAAGCCCATTTTTCCTGGAGGAAAAGTGGCCATCCTGCTGGCAGCAGCCATTTCAGGATCCCAGGAGCGGCACATCCCAGGGTGCAGGGAGCACCCGGAGCCAATCGTGAGCAGAGAGCAGCAATAAAAAACAAAATAATGAAATGAATGACCTGACAATGCACAAACCAGCAGCAATTCACCCAGCCAGGGCTGGAACTGGCCTTGTAGAGGGAAAAGCAATGAGAGGAGGGAGGCGAGGGCCAGCTCTGTGCTCCACCCTCCCTGCCTTGCTCAGATACAGCTGCTGGCCAAGTGGGATGGGATGGGATGGGATGGCAGGGCTCACAGTTGAGCTATTCTGTTCCCCTTCCTCACTTTCTTGAGTTTGTGCTGCTATTTAACTCTTTCTGGGAAGTTCATCTGCGATCAGAAGCCTCTGGGCTGTTAATAGTGGCAATGGGCTGGCAAATGGGGGCTTTCCCCTCAATACAAGAACATTTACTGGCTCAATTCCCTATGGGAAAAACAACCTCACTGCCTTCCTTACAATCACAACTACTTGCTTCTCTTTGATCCTTCTTTCCCATAAGGAAATGTCTCCATGAGGGCAAAAGTCTCTTTTTTCCCCCCAGTTTACCCAGCTGAATGGAGCTGAACCAGGCTATGAGCCAGCAGAACTGCAGACAACAATTTGGAGGGAAAGGCTTTGCACATCACACCGCCACCAGGGGAGATGCAATTGATTCACTAACAAGTTAAATGGATTTTATGTACCAATTTTCCACGTGTTAAATACCTGGCAACCCACGAGGACACTTCTCCTCCTTAAGGGAGGGAGAGTCACACCCTCAAGGAAGGCACAAACACACCTACAAATATTTTATACTGTTTTAATGTGAAATACATGTTGTTCCAAGTTGGCCACTAATGTCAGCAGAGGACCTGTTGCCCTCCTTGGCTGTCTCTCTGATGGCCTGGCCTCATCCCCTTGCTCCTGCTTTCCCTCCTCTCATCCCTCTTCCTTCCATTACCTGTGCCCTGCAGCACTGAGGTCTGTGCTCCTGACACCTGGCCCGTGGTTGAACTTTGGAGATCAAAACCAGGTCAGAGATTTCTGCTTAAATTGAAAGTTCACTAAAGATGTCTCCTCGCACCGGTGACAAAAACCTCAGCTCACTACTACACTTCTGCCCAAATAATCCTGGTAGAATTCCAAGCTTTGTGAAGATTTTGTCACAGAATCTCCTGCCCAGTTTGAGACCTGGAAAGTTTTCCCATCACCTGCACCATTGAGGATTCCCTCTCTGCACACTCCTCAGCAGGAACAGAGTCAGCACCTGGCTGAAGTGTTTTACAGCCCATCTGTACCTGGAGATGGTGTTCAAAAGGGAAATCCCAGAAATGAAGGGAGGGATGGATTTATGGCAGTGCCCCACAGCCATGGAAAGGTTAGGGTTTGCATCTCATCCCCAGGTTTCTGTTCTGAAGGGATTCTAAGGGAAGCAGTGGTGCACAGAGTGTGCAAACACACACCACTGTGAGGCACAAAATAAAACAAGTTTACTGATAAATTCCCACTGATTTAATCATAGCCTAATCCAGGCTATGGTGGAAGCAGTTTGTCCCATATACAATCCACAGAAAGAGGGGAATGAATGAGAAAGGACAGCTCCTCTACCCTGAGCTCTGTGTCTCCCTCATCAGAAGATGCTTCCATGAAGAAGAACCTCCAGGTCTCTTCCCCCCATCCCAGGCACTCCAGTTACACCCTTACAGTCACCTTCCATTATGATTATTGTTATTATTAATAATTTTTTTAGTGTTATTGGTAGATCTTTCTGACTGTACTGGCATCCCGTTTGTCCTCGCCAGGAATTTCCAAATAAAACCAGAGGCAGACATGCCCCTGTCAAACAGAGTGCAGACAGCCCAGGAAGCCAAGGAGAGCAAACCCCCAAACCTGTTCACACCACCTTCCTTTTCCTAAGAATCACCATCTCCCAGAGAGCCCTTCATACCTGCAAACATTTCCACCTTGCAACCAAACCCCTCAAAAACCAATTCACCACTCTGTGTATTTGATTTCCACCTCTAACCATGCGTTTTGCTCGAGCCCTGGTCACATGCCAGCACCCATCTGTGTAAATACACAATTTTTCTAGCTGAATTGCACATCCACAGCCACGACTCAACCACAGAAAGATCATGTAAATAATGGAAGCTGACAGCATAAGTAATTTTTTTCATGTATCAGACGCCATGGTTGACTGCTGAACTGTGAGATCTGCTGTTTTTAGACTGTGCTAAGTTCTCCCCTTTCACCCCTGAAGATTCCAGACTAAAGGCTGGATCTTGAATCACAGGCTTCAGATGTTTTTCTTATCACACAGCTCAGTCAACACTTGTTCACATCCTGTGACCTTTTCCTGCATCTCTCTCCTGCCTTTCAGGGCTGCTTATCCAAACGGCCACTGGTGGAACTGGGGACACGGGCAGTGACCATCACGAGCCACATGGCTCCTCACTGTCCTAATGGCCAAGGAGTCACTAAGCCCTCTGAAAGAAGGAGTGAAAACACTGTGGAGCTTTCAGTATTAGTAACAGCTCCCATTAAGTGGAGAAATCCATCTTGCAAACAGGAGAAATTAAAGACGGCGAGTCCAAATGCAGGGAGGAGCATGAGGCTTTGGGAGGGAAAAAAAAAAAAAGTGCCAGGTCTCTAGCACAATGGCCTGTGTAATTGGTTCTTTTGAAGTTTCTAATCACTTTTGGAAAGATCAAGTGGAAGTGACAAGTGAGGCTATCGGAACAGTGACTCCGTACAATGGTGGCACATGGGACTCGAAGTGGTTTGTGTGGTAATTGTTAATTGTTTTGGGGCTTCCTCCAAGCACAAAACATATCTGAAGAGCTGCTATTAGGAAAAAAAAATTTAAAAAATCCTCCCAGTATAAATTATGTGGTCAGTGTTTCAGATCTCATACAAATCATTTGCCTGTGAAAATGTTATCAAAATATGAGCTATCCCTTTCAAATATATTTTAAACAATGTTAATGTATTTTCACATGTCATCAGTTGACAGCTCCACCATCGTCGCTCGTCAGCCACCAGGGAAATTTGCATGCATTTGAATTCACCCTGCCAAGCACAGGCAGCCCAGACTGACAGCCGATTTAACTGGGTGATAAGTTAATCTGTACAACATTTGATAGATTTCTGTCTTTTACCTAAGCCAGAGTTGGTGGAAATTATTCAGCGAGGGGATTTGCAAACGGGTCGTGTCTCTGTTGAGTCTCGGTGGGAGGTGTCGTGTTTCTTCATGGGTAGTGCTGATCTCCACCTGAGCTGGCCACATCAGGCTGAACTAAATACCACCCCAAACCCACCAGGAATCACTGTTTCCAGGCTTTTCCTCCCACAAATCCAAATCTTCAGCTAAAACTCAAGTTAATGATGGGCCCTGAGATGGTTTTGGATGGACAATGATCTCCATCTACTGCCTGCTCCTCAGTTTTTCCCTGTTCCCTCAAGCAGCACGGCACATCCAAGGGTTGGATTAAACCCTGGGCAGGTTCACCCTGTCCCAAGGCTCAACACAGCACAAGGTGGTCACTGCATGCCACAGCATCCAAAATTCCAGCAGAAAACAACACCTACCGAAGCTCTGCCCCAGAACCACACGTCCCTCAGATGCTGGCAGTCATCATTAAACCAGACACCACCAGGTTTTAGACACATCCCTTGCATTGACAGAGTTTTTCATTAAAAAAATCCCCTACATCCAACAGCACCTTCTGCTCCCTCAGAGCAGAACCCTGATTACAGGAAAATCAGAGCTGTTCATTTGCAAGGCCACCCAAACAGGGGGCTCCAGGCTTCTGCTGGGGCTGTGTGTTTAACCACAACAAAACACAGAGGGCATTTTGATGTTTGGAAATGCCCAGAAGGAGATTTCTATTTACTTTCTCTTCCACAGTACATTACCAAAGCCAGGAGCCTCAGTAGTCAGCAAGCCATTATTTATTTATTCAAAACATCTTTCATTTCCTGAGATGCAGCGTGTTATTTACAGGGCACACACTGTGTTGTTACATGAAGTAAATTTCAATGGGCAGATTAAACCCGGGATACTTCACCCATAATGATATATCCTGATAATGGCCATTTTCAAAGAGTTGCTAAAATGTAAGTAAATATCTCACTGGTTTCAGGAGGAAATGCTCTGAAAGGGCAGGCAAGGCAACAGAGCTGCTGCTGCCATAGGCAGGCGAGTTTGATGAATGGAATTTAATGGATAGACCCTTTATTCCAAAGTTGATGGAGAGCTGGAGAAAGCTTTGGAAACACAAGAGATAAATCTGTGCTGAGCCCTTTGTTCAGATGCAATTTCAAATAAAGGTAGCCCATTTGCAGCTTTTGGAAAGGAGCCTTTCCTCATCAAGGCACAGGTACAGGTTTAAAATATTAATTAAATAAAACTCAAGTCTACATAAGGCTTGAAAGCAGGCACCAAGAAAAGGAATGTATTGAAGCTAAAGGTAGGGTAAAAAGTGGGAATACCCGTGGGCAAGTTCCAGTGGGGAAATGTAGGTCAGGATCCTGCTCCTCAAAATGCATCACCATAATGTTCCCTATATAATGTACAGAGTGTCAGTTTTAGAGACAATGAGATTTTATACATTTTTTATGTGTAGAAACCCTTGGTGTCAGCAACCAGACCCAGTCATCCCTCCCCAGTATCGTCATGAGTCTTTCCTGATCTTCATAAGCGATATGAAGGCTGATAAAACATGCCTTAAAACTCTAATAATTGCCTGAAAAATCAGCAAATTAACCACTTCATCCAAGACAGATACACTGTGGACATTGAACTGTCACAGCTCTCCACAAAAAATCCCATTTCCATCTGTTTTTGTGGTGCACACCTGTAGCTGCTTGCTGGGCAGAAAGCAGGCATGGGAATAACCTGTCAATTCACAGACCACAAACAGAAAAAGAGGGTTTTAGCACCAAAGTGGAGGAAATTATGATAAATTTAGGAAATCCTCTGTTCATAGGCCCCTCAAAATCACCCTGAGCCAGGGAGGGCATGGACAGGGCTGGAGGGGTGTGAAATCCTTAACTGTGAATTAGGAGAGACAAAAGCCTTAAAGAAAATTACTCCTCTGACCTGGACTTTTAGAAGGCCAGGGCAGGAAAAAGAAACCTACATTGTTAAATAATGATAAGAGTAATGATAATGATAATAGCAACAACAATAATGATCCTCGAGGAGCAGCAAGGAGATCCTGGGCTGCTCTGAACTCCACACACTGGGGCCTTTGCATCAAACTCAGGAAAGTGTGTGGGTCCATCAGGAACCCACTGATCTAAAACACTGAGACACTGCAAATCTGAGCCCTCTGGACTGCAAATCGAGAATTAGGATTTTTACTAAAACTGGTAAATTTCTTGTGCTTGTTTTCACTTAATTCACTCCTCACTTCCTTAAAATAATGATCAATTTATCAGCTTTTAGCTCCCCCTAAAACTCACAGAATACTTGATTCAATGGGAGGTTTCACTACTGTCAGCTGCAAATCAAGAATTAGGATTTTTGCTAAAACTGGTAAATTTCTTGCCCTTATTTTCACTTACTTCACTCTTTGCTTCTTTAAGATAATGGCCAATTTATCAGCTTTTAGCTTCCTCAAAAAACCCATAAAACATTTGGTTCAATGAGAGGCTTCACTACCATCAACTGCAAATCAAGAATTAAGATTTCTACTAAAACTGGCAAATTTCTTGCCCTTAATTTCACTTAATTCACTCCTCAGTTCTTTAAGATAATGGTCAATTTATCAGCTTTTTGCTCCTACGATGCACTGGAGCCTGCATGGGCACAGTCCATGTTTTCTGCACCCAGTATTCCATCTTGAGGCACAGATTTGTCTCTTCTGCAGCCAAAATTGCAACATTAAACACTATAATTGTAATCTCCTGGCCACAAGACCAGATTTTCCCCTTCTGCCTTGACCAGGGGTCAACACTGATGTGCAACTCTTCATCCAAAGTGTTTGGCAGCAGCTACTGCGGGCAAAAAACAAAAATTCCACTCCGCAGGATTTTCAGCCAGGACAGAAAAAAATAAAAGAAAAAAAAAAAAGATGCCAATATGTGAAAAAAATAAGAAGGGTGATTTTAGATAATTAAGACTTCAGTCCTCTCAGCTCTTTGGAAGAAAGCAAAAGAGTTTCCAAATATTTTCTTCTCTCTTCAAGCCTATTAAAAACATGCACGCTGTAAAATATATACACACAATGGGTATTTAGGATATTTTTTAAATAAATTCAGAGGGAAAAGAGAGGGACAGAGAATCACAAAGCATCTCTTTCCCACCCAGCAGAGCTCAGTAAATCAGGCAGGGTTTGTGTTCTCCCCATGGACACCAGGGCAGGCACTCGCCCCCCTCTCCCATATGGCACAGCAGCCCCAGCCAGCCCAGGTAGCAGAAGGCACTCCAAGAATCCAGCCTGACTCTCCAGCACATGGAGCATGGAAGGGTCGGGCTGTGCCTCATCTGCGTCCCTACAAAACCAGAAGCACTGGCATCTGCAATCCAGAGCATCATTTGGCACGGTGCAAAATTTTAAAGTAATTTTCAGGTTTTTTTGTGTTGTTGGTTTGTTTTTTTCAGTTTGGTTTTTTTTTGTTGTTTTTTTTTTTTTTGTTTTGTTTTTTTTTGTTTTTTTTTTTTTTTTTTTTTGGTTTTTTTTGGGTTTTTTTTCTTCTTTTTTTTTTCCCATCCTCCCCCCTGCCAGTGCCACATGGTGATTTTTGTCCTTCGGAGAGGCAAAGGCAAACACAGGCATGCTCACCCTCCATTGTCAAAGGGAGAGGTTTCCTAGCAACACTGCTGGTATGAATGGAGCCCAAGTTCCCTTCCCAATCCCCTTCCTGGCATTAGAGCAATTTGTAACACACAGGCAAGGGGGAAAGAAGGATCTGAGAGCCCTGGCTATGCAGTGTCACCCAAATCTGCAAATCACTTCGGCAAGTTTTGTTGGCACCAAGTGCTTTTAAGCACCTTTTTTTTAAGGTACAGGCAGGAGGAAATCCTGGAGTCTGTTCCCATCCTCTGTCCCAGCCCCATGTGCTGCCCTGAGCCCCAGGAGCAGGGAAAGGATGCTGTCCACAGCAAGGAGAGCTCTGCTGCTGGGCTCTGCTTCTCAAAGCACCATAAAAACTCTGCTTTGAGCAGACTGAGCCTCAGGCAAGCCCCACTCATCCAAGGCTGGCAGGATATTTGGGCTGTTTTGGCAAGGGGCTGTGAAATGTGCACTCAGCATCTCCCAACTGCAGCCACATTATTCCCTACAGAGCCCTCATGTGCCAAATGGGAAGGTGTTGGAAACAAGGGAAAACAACATTGGAGCAGGGGAACACAGAGGAAAAGACAGAGAAAAGCATCAGGAGCTCCTGGGGCTCCCAGCAGCTGCTGCACCTCATTCCCTTCCTGCACAAACCCACCCACACTGCCCAGCATTACAGCAAATCCCTGATTTGATGGCATCTAACATCCCTTCTCCTCACATTGCTTTTTTGTCACCCCTCACCCAGTCAGGCTCACCAGGGAGACAAAAATGTCCTGTGCAGGAAAGGAGTTGTAAGAAATCAGAGATTTAAGGAGCCATGGAATGGTTTGGTTTGGAAGGGCCCTTAAATCCCACCCAGTGCCACCCCTGCCATGTCAGGGACACCTCCCACCATCCCAGACTGTTCCAACTCCAGTGTCCAACCTGGCCTTGGCACTGCCAGGGATGAGCCACAGGTGTCCCAGCTGCCCCCAGCCTCTGTTTTTAATTAGTGGTGTATGATAGGTTCCTAAATTAATCCTCTCTGCTGACTAAGCAGGAGCCAAAGTGCTTCCCTGAGCCACCGGCTGGAAATGCCCAAAGTTCCAGGGTTTGAATGCTGCACATCATGTCTAACAAGGGAACAATGACCCCTCTTATCCTGAGTGGGCCCGAGTTCCCCATATCCCAAATCCAATTGTGTGGTGCCAGCTGCAGCTCGGGGAAGGGAGCACCCTGCACTTGTCACATCCAGAAACAGCTTTTGGAGCCTGCAGCTCGTTGTGAGCTCCAGAGCCCCGGGATGTTTGTTTACAGGGCACCAGGCAAGACATCTGTTCTGCCTGGCTTTTCAACTGGAAGGGAATTTATCCTTGGCAAACCAGTTTTGGGAGTCAGGAGCTGGTTTCATGGCAGGCCGAGGGCTTGGCCAACACTATCATTTAGTTTGATTTTTGTCCCCTCTCCCAAGCACTCTGCCACAAAGAGGCCAAGCTCAATCATCCGAGACGTGCAGCTAGAAGTGATTAAATAAAATTAAAACACTTATCTGAGCAGCGGTGATGCTCCTGACAGATGAGGTTTGAAATGCTTTCTGGGAGTTTAACAGGGAGCAAGAAATCATGAGGAATATTGCAGGGCTGAGGGCTGGCCAGGTGCCTCCTGAGCTTGGCAGGGTGGGTTATGGGGACACCACCTTCCCCTGCACATCACGGGGACCAGGCAGGCCAGGCCAGCTGGGCCCAGCACAGCACACTCTAAAATTGCTGCTAAACCACATGGAAACCTTCAAAAAGCTCCAGAAATAAATCTGGAGGGAGACAACACTAGGCACCAAGTTTTTCACCATGGCAAGTACCAAACCCAGCCATTGGTGAGCCAATATCTCGTGGCAGAACACAACACAAGAACCCAAATAAAGGTCATCATTCATCAAAGCATGGCTATCCCTTTTCCTCTTGAAAAAAAAACCAATTATCTAAAAGCATTCAAGAGATATAAATATTTACTTTCATAAAACATTTACATTCATTACCAGGCAAGACTCAACAATCTAAGTGAATTTTAGCTGAACTTGGGAGCTGTGCAGGGTAATGACTGTGCTGACCAGCTTCAAAACCATATTAAGACTACTGATTATTTATTATAAAATGCCTGCACAGAGGGAGAGACCTAATTGTGTGATGAAGATCCCAACCCCTGTGGGTATCACAGCACACTGTACCTGTTAGAGTCAGGGCTCATTAGCCTAATCACAAAGAATAATACTGGGAGCAGAGCTCTGCAAAGCCACTGATTTTTTACTTCCTATGAGTTTCAGAGAAACACCCTTTTTTTTTTCCCAGTTTGGTGGAGTCCTTTATCTTCTATCCCTATCTGACAACTGAGAGCCTTCCCCCCAAATCCTCACTGCAGACAGCAGCGACCCCAGGCTCTGCAGGGCCACAGACATTCAGCATCTCCTGCAGCCCCTGATTAATCATCTCCATCCTCTCCCCACGTGTGGAGCACGGAGCCCGAGCAGGGGAGGGTGCTCAGCAGATGTGTGGGTGGTGGGCTTGGACAGGGAGCTTTTCCTCTGCATTAATCTTGTGCATAGAGGAGTTTTTTTCCAGTCTCTAATCTGTGTCACTGATGAGAGGCTTCCCTGTTATGCTGCTTTGGAATAGAGATACAAATTCGTTCAGTTGGAAGCCCTGTGCCTTGCTGCATTGAGTTTTGAGTGTGAATGCATCCAAGATAACATTCATACCTGCATGTTTTATTTTCCTGCCCTTCTACTCAGCCCTGTTCCCTCTTCCTCCACTGAACAAAGTTAACACTGATTTTTCATAAGGAGAAATATTGTCAGGCTTGTCTAATCAGGCTGGTTATCTATATGCATGTGGGAAACACCACAGGGCTGCATTTTGCGCCTTTTCCCTCCACCTTTCAAATAAAAAAACCTCCTATTTGTTCATCAAAACCATTTGGCCACCAGCAAAAGGTCTCATGTCGCAGACATCTTTTTATGAGAATCCTTTCCTTGGGATTTTTTTTCCTCCTGAGAAGCTGAGAAGCCTCAGAGACAAAATGTAGACAATGATTGTCTGCTGCTATGGAATGCAACAGGTGGATTTTTGATTAGCCCATTTTAGATGTTTATAATTAATGGCCAATCAAGGCCCATGACTCTGTCCGAGACAGCTGCCTTTTGTTATCATTCTTTCCTTTCTATTCTTAGCTTAGCTAGCTTTCTGATGAAACCTTTTTCTTCTATTCTTTTAGTATAGTCTTAATGTAATATATATCATAAAATAATAAATCAGCCTTCTGAAACATGGAGTCAGATCCTTGTCTCTTCCCTCATTCGAAAACCCCTGTGAACACCACCACAGTCTCATCCTTACAGCAGGTTTTACTCTTGCTTTGTTCTCTCTCGTGGTGCCCCACAAGTGGCACAGGGACAGAGGGACAGAGCAGATCCCTGGACACAGCCCAGCACTGCCCCATCGTCCCAGCACGGAGAAGGGCACTGGTTTTTGGGAGAGCCGCCATAAATATCCTGGATTATGGGTCCTCACCGAGTGTAGTGTGATTTCCAAGCAAAGGGAAGAGCTGGTGTGGAATTTTTGGGACTCTGGCGCTGTTGTCACCCTGAGGGCGCGAGTGCCAGGCCCGCGGGGACAGGCTGTTAACCCGGCCCCTGGAGACACCAGGAGCATTTCACTCCATATCCTCCCACCTCATAAATGCCTTTTTAGCTCCGGGTTAATCCCCAACAGCCCTGCTGGTGCACTTAAATCCCAGCAATGAAGACGTGTGAAGCCATAAACCCGCGGCTCCTTGGCCGCCAGCGCTGGAAAGGCCTCACAGGGCCCGTGCGCTTTTGCAGTCAGGAGCTCTTGGCCCCTGCTCCTGGTGGGGTTCCCTGGAGCTCAGAGGCAGCCTGACCTCCCTGGCAGCTCTGTGCTCAGCCCCTGAGCTCCTGCCCCTCCGCTGAGAGCAGCTTGGCACCACCAGCCTGACGCCCAGCGAGCCAAATGCATCCCTGGGTATGTTCACAGCCACTGCTGCTTCCTTTGACTCGCTCCAGAGGTGTCCCCAGGGCTCTGTGCTGCTGCCAAGAAGCCATGACATCACTTACAGGATTAATAATTGCAATGTACTCACTGATATGTTCACAGTACGTTCACAGACTCACATGATGGAGTTCTGCTTAAAGCCAATGCCTTCCTCATCCTCCTTCCCACATCCCATCAATGCCTTCCTCATCCTCCTTCCCACACCCCCACTTTTCCCATTTGCTCATTTATTCCCTCCCAGGGAGGGAAGGTCAAAGTTTGGAGTAGGATTTAGGAGTATTTTTCCTCTTAAACCAACAAAACTCACATTACTGAAATGATTCTTCATTTTGAACTCCAAGCTCTCCCTTTGGACATCCCAACTCCAATTACACGTCCCTTACTGAGAGGGCGATTTATGAATTCCTGAAGAAAGAAATCACGAAAAACTTTGTTCCTTCCTGCTACAGGATTCAGAGAAGAAAGATTCTCCCACTGAAGTTTTGGGACTGGAAATGCAGAACAAGAGCTGCACAGAGCCAGCCCCAGTCACCCTCAGGATGGTCTGAGTAATTTCACAGTGGCCAAAAGTCTGTGCAGAGCAAACAAGCAGAAAGACACAGCTCCTGCTGGGCTCTAAAGAGCCTGGCTCCTGGTTTTATGGCATGGAAAAAGCCAGGGAGAGGAGGGGAGGGCTGGAAGGAACAGGGGCTAGTGCAGAAAAAGACCCTGAGAGGGTGTGAGCTCACCCAGACAGTCATACTCTCTGTTTCCCACTTCTCAGGGCCTCCAGGAAAATATGGATTTTTCACGGGTGCAGTGTGTGCTTTTACACCCAGCTCAGAGGTTTTTTGTTGGATGGAATGGGGGACAAGCACAGAAAAATTTGAAGACCATCATCCTCAGGTACATAAAGGCAGCTGAAGACCAAAGCATCACCTGCTCCAGGAGGACCAAATCCATCTCCCACTGCCCCAAGCACAGACTTGCTGCATCCTGGCTCCAGCTCAGAGCACATTTGGACTGATCACAGCTGCCCCGAGCAAACCCAGGCCCACTGGTGGCAGGAATGAAGCTGTACAAATCCCCAGTATTGCCCCAGAGTCACAGAGGGGGAGCCAAACAAGGCCCTGCTCTGAGCAGACTCACCAAATGTGTCTTGGCAAGTCCCAGCTTTAGTAGCCGACTTTACTCCGAGGAATTTAAACGGGTTTTTGTTAGAAATTACTTGAAAGTGATTTCCCCCTCCACTGCACTCTGATCCAGCTCTGGGGTCCACAACATCAGAAGGATGTGGAGCCAACCCAGAGACCACAAAGATTTTCCAAAGGCTGGAACACTTCTGTTTTGGAGCCAGGCTGGAGAGCTGGGAGTGCTCACCTGAAAAAGGCTCCAGGGAGAGCTCAGAGCCCCTGGCAGGGCCTGAAGGGGCTCCAGGAGAGCTGCAGAGGGACTGGGGACAGGAGATGGAGGGACAGGATACAGGGAATGGCTCCCAGTGCCAGAGGGCAGGGCTGGATGGGAGACTGGGAATTGGGAATTGTTCCCTGGCAGGGTGGGCAGCCCTGGCACAGGTGCCCAGAGCATCTGTGGCTGCCCCTGGGTCCCTGGCAGTGCCAACCAAGGCCAGGCTGGACACTGGGGCTGGGAGCACCTGGGACAGTGGGAGGTGTCCCTGCCATGGTTGGGGTGGAAGGGGATGAGCCTTAAGTCCCTTCCCACCCAAACCCTTCTGGAATTCTATGAAATAGAATTTCTGCCCTGGCTGTGCTCTAACCCTGCCCCAGGACCCTCTGAAGGAAACCCCTGTGCACAGGCAGGGCAGCTGCCCTTGGGTGCGCCCCTGTGGGTTGGGACCAAGGATCCCAGCTCCCAAAGTCCTCCCAACACTAAATCCTGGAGTGCTCCTTTGAAAGCACAAGAGTGAGAACATCTCGGGGAGATGATTAGAGAAAGCAGGCAAAGATGTAGATTACATCTTTGCTCGTTAAAGAAAGAAAATTCCTGCAAACCTGCACGAGCTTATCATAAAAGTATTTTCTTTCCCTTGACAGTTTATTTTCTGAAAAAAAAAAAAAAAAAAAAAACAAAAGAAAGAAAACATCTTGCACACCTCAAAAGCAGACAAATAAACAAACATTCGAGTCACCTTGGGTTTTTGGGGTGGTGGTTGTTTTTTCCTTTGCCTACTGCTCGCAGCATCACAATTTTCTGCGAGCATGAAAATAAAAATAATATTTTACATTAAGAAAGGAGACAACTTCAGATTTGACAAAGCTCTTTTTCTTAGTATCGACAAGCAATCATCATCCATCTTACAAACGGGAACTTGCCTCAGAGCACATCCACACCATCACTGGATTTCTGGTCCTCAGAGGACTGGGATAACAAACGAATCTTCACCGGCTTCAATGATTTCAAAGCTAATCAGAAGATAAAAAGGCTGGCAGGACAGCTGACAATACATTACCAACCAACAACTGATCTGTACAGGACATTTATGTATTTAAATTCCAGGCGTGGGGGAGCTTGGACACATTCCTTGAATACTGGAGTGAGGTGGGACAAAGCAGGGACACCACCCTGGGACTGGGGTGCTCACCAGGATGGCACCCACACAATGACAGCACCCCAAGGTGCCCAAAGGGAGCCCTCTCCTCACTGCTTTATGCAGGGAAGCAAAACGAATAAGAGATGGAAAATCCCAGCAACCCCATCCAAAAACTTCCAGGGTTCCCTAGGAGGCAGGAGGAGCTTCAGGATCAACACATTGCATGGCACATCAGAAGAATAAACCACAGGCCTTCCCACGGTCTGAGCAACCAGAGGAGGAAGAAAACTTCTTAAATGCAATTAAAATTTGAGTATTTTATCAAAAACTTCCCTGATTTTCCATGGTGTTTTCCTGATCTAGACCTTGCTTCCAGGGATTCTTTTTGAAGCCTCTGCTTGTTCTTTCCATGGGGTGTGGATATTTTGAACAAGGACAAAGGCTAAAATCCTGATTCTTAAACCAAGCAGAGCTTCCTGCCTGCCACAGAGGCCCCAAATTTCTCTGCATTAAGGTCAGCAACCAAATTCCCATAAAACAGGCTCTGCAGAGGGAAAATGTGCTGGATCCCAATCATCCTGACACTGTTTGTATTTGGGATTCACTATTTGGTGGCCAAAAAGACCAATTTAGGTGTTTTAACAGTTTGTGCAGTAATACCTGTTCAGAATCTGATGTTCTTTCTTGTGCTTTCATAACAATGAGTGGAAATCATGGAATGGTTAAGGTTGGAAAAACCCACTGGAGGTCTCATCCAACCCTTCACTCAAACAGGTCAACTCTAGGGGACATTACTCAGAACCTTGCCCAGAGACACCAGATCATCCACAAATGCTGATGGAAAATGTAAATGCTCCTTCAATATTCCCTGGGAAAACTCTTAAATCTATGGATAGCTCCCTCTTCCAAGGAATCTGTTCTCCAAAGCAAACGCCTGCACCTGTCTGACCTAAAACATGAGCAGCTATAGAGATCCCAGTGATCCAAAGGAGCTCCTCAGGTGCAGGAGCTGCAGGAGGAGCAGCCAGCATTCCCCAGGGCCAGGAGCTGATGAGAATCCTTGGAAGGGGAGCCCAGGGAGAGGTGGTTGGGGCATCTGAGCCTTTGATGAGAGAACAGCTCCCAAAGAAGAGCTACAATAACCTCCTGCCTCTGGAAAAATGTTAAAACGTGGCTCAGCAAGAACTTCCCATTGTTCCCCTTCTCCTCTCGACTCTGGAGGTCAAAGCACTGAAGCTGTTTCAAAGACGGAGGAATAAATTCAGATTTTGGTGGCTGATCCCAAGTTTCCCAAAAGCTTCTGACAGGAGAGGGATCACCGAGGGCAGCTGTGATGGTGCAGGGGCATTTGGATTTTCTGCACATTCCCTGTTTATTGATGCAAAGAAACCTCTGTCAGTTTGCTCGGTGGGGCTCAGGAGGAATTTTGGTGGGAGCCCAGAATTCCTGATGACCCTTTCTGGCACCAGAGCTCCCCCATCACATCCACTTAGAGCCACTCCACAGGGCCGGCATGGAGCTCCTCTGCCCTGAGTAAACCCCAGCTCCTGAGGAGAAAACCAACACCAGCCCTTGATCACCCACAGGCCCCCTCACAGGGCACCAAGGACCTGCCAAAAAACATCTGGAAAAGCACCAGGATTGCAAGGGAAAGGGGCTGATGGGCTGAGGGAAGCAGCTCTGTCCCCCCTCACAACAGCTGCACTAATTTATTACATTTTAGTCTTCGGTCAACTTTGAGACAACAACTGAAGAGTGAGTTTCCATTACAACATCCATCATTGTATCAACCTTATTTTTTGTGATATTTTGTAAATTACAATAAATTTGCTTTCTTCTGAATATTCAGATGCTTCAAAAGGTACCCAAAGGATGCAATTAGACCCTAGGGAAATATGCTATTATGTGCACATATCATGTTTTGCATAGGCTTTCCAGCATCTACATAATTTATGTTTTTCTGCATAATTTCCCCTTTTTATGTTTCCTATGTGTTTGTGAGATAATGCAGGAGTCAGTTCTCTCCCACCAAAAAAAAAACCACAGAGAGAGAACTTAAGTCTGTATTCTTACTTCACCCAATCTGCTTCCCTTCCCACAAAACCCTTGGAGAAACCCCTGGAGAAATCCTTTCATGTGCACCAAACATCAATGCCCAAGGAAAAACCCAGAAGGTCGAGGCAGCTCTCTGAAAGGAACCAGAACCTTGTCCACTCCCATATTCAGCTGGGCATTCCGAGGGGGCCTCTGACGGAGAACGTTGGGACGGGAAAAGCTTTTAAACTCTTTCTAATCCTCGCCTGGCGTTTGAGCCGCGCCGAAATCATTCTCCCCAAACTTTCAAGTCGCTTCTTTAGCTTTCCGCGCCAGCCGCTCGCGTGCGGGCTGCCTTTTAATTAAAAATAAAATAGGGAGAACAATAAAAAGAAATAATAAAAAAAAATAAAAAGGAAGAGAGTTTTCAGGCAGGATGCAGGAAAAGGTGATGCCTTACTCTTTCCTTTTTAGCTCTGTTGGATGGAATTTCTAATTTGACGATTTAAAATTGATTTTTAAAAAGCTGAAAAGGGAAATAAAAGTGTGTGAGGGGGGAGATGACTTCATGCCACAAGCTGAGACCCCCACTAAAGTACTTAAATGTGGATATTCCTCATTTTTAGGATGTGATAAACAGCTCATGGGCTGGAAATTGATGTTTAATGTCTTTGCTTGGATTTTTTGTCCTCTCTCTCAGGTACTGCCCAGGGATTTCTCTTCCCCAGGCGGTCATGGACAAGAAACAGGGAATTTTCTTGCACCCCCAAACCCCATCCTCACTGCACTCCTCAGCCACAGTGGCTGCTCCACATGCCCCAGGTTCTGGAGTCATGGAGAGACTGAGAAAACTTCCTGAAAAGTAAATAAATACAGTGAATAGTAGTAGTAGTAGTAGTAATAATAATAATAATAATATTAATAATAATAGCCTAATCTTTGCATTCATATACTCTATTAGGTGTTCAGAAGATTGAGCCCTTCAGCCTTAAAAATAAAAATCATGACAGACAAACATATAATTCACCCATTCTTCTCCTCAAAAAAAAAAAAAATATATATATATATATATATATCCCAATACAAGCAACGACTCCCAAACATGGTCCCTGCAAGTGAAATTGGGAGGAAAAACCTATATTTCCCTTTGTACCTTCCCCAGGATATTTTCGGCTAATCCACTTATTTAAAACTCACTCCCGAGTCCATGTAAAATCAGTCATGGTGCAGCAAGGAGACATTGTAAGAACGTTTTCTTCTCCACAAACCATGACAGCCTTCAAATTGCCAACAAAAAAATAAAGTCCAAAAAAATTCTCGTGTGAATAAAAGAAAATATTTCTGTTGTGAAACCTGCAGCGTGAAGCAGCAGGAATAAAATAATCTGGTAAAATTTAAAGAATAAGATTCTTTGTAGAAGACATAAGAGAACACCTGCTGCTCTCCTTATTTTTTATTTATTCTAATTAATAAGTTCAAACTAAGCAGTATGCAGATGTGTAAAAAACAAACAGCCACAAAAAAATATTTAAAAATGAATACTTGTCATTTAGAAAGTTCATTTGAAGCTGAGAAACTGTATGATTAATTAATCAGAACAGAATCTGCTTGCTTAAAAGCCTACTGACATATGTTTTAAAATCATTTGTGTAATTCAAGATAACGAAGAGCAAGGACCACGTGCTGGATTCTCTCCCAGAGCCACCACCCCCATGAGCGTGAGAGAGATGATCACAGCACTTGGTGCTATAAAGCTCATTTCTAAAATTAAAAACACAAAAAGCAGGAAAATTCCTTTTAGAGACGATTTCTGTGTGCTCCTGTGTGCTTTTTTCAGGGATCAAACCCAGTGGAGCTCACTCATCCTCTCCCTCTTTTCTGTTTATTTATTAACAAGCTCAGACTCTCACACCTCCCACAAAACACTCATTGATTCCATATATCCAGCCTGTATTGATAATAAAATTCCTAAGGAGCTGAAGGACTTGGAAAAAGCTGAAGGTTTGGCCAGGGCAAAAGGAATTATTTTATTCTATAAAATAATTAGGCACTAGAAGGAATTGTTTTATTCTAATGAAAGCAAACACAGTAGGTCAAACCTGGGTTTGGGGTGGTGAGGGAAGTGAAATAGTAAAAGAAATTAATTCAGGAAGAAAATTCCAGGTAGAGAGAACAGTGATGGGGGGAAAAACAGGGTTTGGGAATGGGCTCATGGTGTGCCCTCAGGTCTAAGGGCAGGGACTTTCTCCAAGCACTTCCCAAGAAAACCATGGAGCAGTTTAAGATTCCTTTAGATGTGTAGGGATCACCCTTCCTGCCAGCCGTGCCGAGCAGAGAGCTGCTCACACTGAAATTGTTTGGGCCCAAATTCGTACGTCTAAGATGGGGAGCCAGTTCCTGAAAGCATCAATCCCCTCTTCTCCCCGTAAATATTGCTCTATTTCAAAATTTGGCGACTCAGGAATCACCAGGGGCTGGAAAACACCTCCAAGATGGAGTCCAAGCATTAGCCCAGCATGGCCAAGGCCAGCATTGGACCTTGCAGCCCTTCCTCCAAAGGTCCAACTCTCATGTTTCCCTGTGGAATTGGAAAATTAAACAAATCCATGAGGATTCTGAGGATAAACCCCACCTATCTGTCCAGGGGCAGGGCAGAGGAGGCGGCTCAGCCCCTCAGGGAGCACCCAGGACATTCCCAGCACCCTGAGCCATGTGGATGCTCCAGGGCTGGGATAATCCCCTGCTCACCAACAGCCCCAGAGCAAACCTGGCACAATCCCCTGAAGGGGCATAAATTAGAATTAATCTCTTAAAATGGATTTATAGCTGTAAACTACACCAGGGAAGCTGGAAAGGATGAACTTCCTTCCACCTCTGCCCTTCCCAAAGCACTTCATTTCTGCTGCTCCTACTGCAGCATCAGCATCTAAACCAGAGCTCACCTAAATCATGGTCATGCAAGAAATAAAAATCCCTTGCAAATCTCTTTACACAAAGGAAAACAAATTTCAAACCAAATTCTTTTGAGCAGCAACCACCATCGAGATTATTGGGTGTAAAATCCCCCTGGGGAAAAAAATAAATAAAAATCAACACAGGGAAAACAAAATACAGCTGAGTCCTTCAAGCTTCCTGGTACTGCTCGATCATCTCAGATACATCAGAACTGGCTTTTTGTTGTGAAAATAAACACTTCAATAAACTGTAAGTTTTCCAAAAGTGTTGGTCACCAAATTCCCAGGCCAAAACAGTTGAAGGACTAAATCAGCACTAGGAAACAGTAGCCAAGGATAGATTTTCCTTCTCCCTCTGTTTTTTTGTGGCACCTGTGTGGCATCTCCAGGTCACCAGGATTTACAGCCCAAGGAGGAGCAGCTATCCATGTTTTATGGAATGCACACAGAGATGTGTTCCTTGCTTTCAGAGGGCTGGGGGAGAGATCCCAGGCAGCTCTGACCTCTGCTATTTACAGAGACCTTTCCTGGCAGGGGCTGCGCTCCCAAGAACAGCCAAGAGATTATTTCCTCACTCAACTTTTTTATTTACAGTATTGTAAAAATAAACGTGACATATTTAGGGGATGTGTCATACTTCATAAAAGCTCAACCCAGGCACATTTTGGGCTTTTTATTTTTAAAGTTTGTCCTTTTTAAAGCATAATTTCCTAAATGGTTTTCTATTTTCTGTTATCAAAAAATTTATCTCAATGCCCAGTTTTTGTACCCCTTCAGTTACCATCTCATAAAAACAAATAAGCAGAGGCCTTATGAATCTTACTAGACAAAGAAAAATAATAAAATTACATTTTATAGTAAAAAGGATCACCTTCCATTTTACAGTAAAAAGGATCATCCTGAAAGTTAAACCTTGCTCTAAAAGGAGCTGAGCAAGTGCACATTTTTTTCAGGTTCCTACCTACAGTCCCCATCTTAAGCATAAAATTAAAAAGGAAAATATAAAATTAAAAAAAAAAAGTTTTAAATCCAACTGAGGTGCAATGAGTTCATCTGCTTGATAAAGATAAGTATCTGACCAAGGCTGAAGGGATCCAGCAGCTCTTTGAGTGCAAATATTTCCTTTTAATTTTAGTGGGTGCAGAAGAACCTCAGGGCAGCTCTGAGAGGGAGCAGATGAGATGCAGAATTTGGAAATGGGATTTCTGGGCATCACCAGGGTAAATTCCCCATGAAATGACAGCAGTAGGCTGGGTTAGGACCATCCCTTTGTCCCCAGCAGAACCTCTTAACTAATGGCACATTAAAAGATGGTTATTTTTAAAATATTTATGTAAGAGGGGTGTGTGGCTGCAGTGCATAAACCCCAGGAGTGTAAATGTCTGCTCCAGTCCCATCCCTACCCTGTTTGCTCTGCTCTGCCTTTAGAAGCCCCCAGTGCTGATATTTTCCCTTTTCCCTGGAAATGAGGGTGGGTTAACAGCTCCTTGTGCCCGTGCAGGCACAGCCCCATGGCACAAACCAGGGCACAGGGGTTCTGCAGGGGTAAAACCTGCTCAGGCCTCTCTAAGCCAGGTCTAAAACCATCAACAGGGACCCACTGCAGAGATACTCAGTGTGTGAGAGCACCCAGATCACCCAGGCAGCACTGGCACATCCCACTGACACACCTGAAACACCAGAATGTTCTTTTAACAATAAACCCACCCAATAAATTGCATTCCCTGCTTTTCAAAGTGCAGATGTTTCCCAAAGTTCACCTGGGAAATGTGGCACCACAGCTCTCTCCAATCACTGTCTCAGACCAAATTGCTCAGTTTCCACCCAAATATTTCCCTCCTGGCTTTTCCCACTAAACTCAAGCTGGGATGGGCCCTGTTTGGATCTTTCAAAGATGCTCCTTGCATGTCACCAACACCCAGGGCTTCGTTTTGGGACAGAAAATTGCAAAGTCTGACATCTCCTGACTCAGTAAATTCTCATTTGCACAACTGGGGTCATCTGGTTTTAATGTTAACAGAGAGCAGGTCCTGGAATTGGGAGCACAGGACTCCACAATGCCCATTGCAGCGCTCAAAAAGCCTGCACAAAGTTACCCACACCTCCTCACTGACATGAAAAAAAAGCTCCTAATCAGAGCCAGTTGTAATAAAGCAGAGTGTAGAGCAGGGGGGAAAAAATAGAATATTATAATTGATTATTTAGTGCAAAAAAAAAAGGGAGGAAAATTATCACAGGTGGTGATGGCAGATGCGACAGCCCAGGAAACTTGGCAAAATATGGATTATATTTGATTACTGATATGGATACTTCTATGGTGAGGGTCCAACTTCTTCTAAACCCATCCAACAGCAAGGAGAGACATATTACAACATAAAATTGGAGTTCCAGAATTGTCTCCCTTTCTTTTTTAAATACCCAAATCAGTGCAATCAATACCAGCTGCAGTGAGATATTAACTGCCCCCGAGCAAGGCAATAAAATCCCTTCTCTAAAACAATGGCAGCACTTGAATGTTTAAAAACTGCTCATCACTGTCAGGGCTCAGAATGGGTGTGTGACCACAGCGAAGACTCCACCATGCAGAATTTACCATGGCAAGGGGCCAAAGATACTGGATGTCCAAGCAGTGAATTAAATGATATTATTATAGTTAATTAGTGATGCTAATTGATTTTTTTTAATTTTAATTTCCTGTTCTGCAATATTTTAGGATTTTTGGCTGGTGGAGTTTTAGGGAGATGCTGGTGGAAAACCTCACCTGGGGACAGAGATTTCATGGTGATGGCTCAGGAATCTTCCATCATGTCCCATCCCTGGCAGTGCCCAAGGCCAGGCTGGGCACTGGGGCTTGGAGCATCCCTGGGGCAGTGGGAGGTGTCCCTGCCATGGCAGGGGTGGCACTGGATGAGTTTAACATCCCTTTTCACCCAAAACATTCCAGGATTTTTTGTTCCTCTGCACCTTTGATGAAATTCTTGTCCGTTGTGTTGCACATTTGAGGGAAAAATCCCTATAAATATAAATTAAAGCTGTTGTTTAGTCTTTCATGTGGTGCTTTATAAGACAAAACAATGACAAAAATTTCTTTCAGTGACAAACCTTTTCAAGGCCAGTTTGTCCAATAAAATTAATTTATCCTACACTTTTTCATGTATCTGAAAGTAAAGAGCAAACAAAGGGTTTATTTTTGGAAAACACCCATTGCCAGTGCATTTATTACTTTTTTAGGAAGTTTTCCTGGTCTGCAGACAGGGGGAAGTCTGGGAAGATGAGAGCATCCTGTTGTAGACATCTTTTATGGAAAATCCTTTCCTTAGGATTTTTCCTCCTGAGAAGCTGGGAGGCCTCAGGAACAAAATGTAAACAATGGTTATCTGCTGCTGTGGGATGCAACAGGTGCATCTGGGATTGGTCTCATGGGGTTGTTTCTAATTAATGGCCAATCACAGTCTGCTGGCTCAGACTCTCTGTCCGAGCCACAAACCTTTGTTATCATTCTTTCTTATTCTATTCTTAGCCAGCCTTCTGATGAAATCCTTTCTTCTATTCTTTTAGTATAGTTTTAATGTAATATATATAATAAAATAATAAATCAGCTTCTGCAACATGGAGTCAGATCCTGGTCTCTGCCCTCATCCTGGGGCCCTGTGAGCACCAGCAGAGCATCCTGCAAGCACTGGAGGGGACCCGAGGCAGGGCTGCAGGACAGGCACGTGCTGAGCTCTGAAAAGAAATGGCTCCAGGAGCCCCAGGTTGTGCTCGCCCGCTTCATCCATCTTTGCCTCTGCTGAGAGCAAACAAATTGTTCTTCACAGAGCTTCAACTTCACCCCTAACCTCCTGAAGGATCACAGGAGAAATATGCCACTGGTGCCCAGCAGAACCCCCAGAGGTTTATCTGTAGGAGGTTCAGCATTTTGTTTTACCTCTCTGAAATATAGACCAAATACGAGCCCTGGCCTCATACAAATCTTCTACAAATCTCCCTTTGTTCTGAGCCTTTAGGAAAAAAACCCCAAAAATTTAATACAATAAATCTCCAGGGAGAAAGGGGAGGTGGAATGGCCCAAAACCAACAGAGAGAGGTAATTCCAGGCCACAATTCCAGACCTGTGTCCATCCACAAAGAATCTCCTACTCTTGGAGAAGGAGCAGACAGGGTGGGCTAATCAGTCTCACCCTATAAAATAAATAAAATAAACCCCACATTGGCCTGGACATGAGACAACCTCCATCTCCCATCACAAAGAATAGAAATAAACTGCAATAATATTTCTATTTAAAAAAAAAAAAAACTGAGAAAGCCCTTGAGCCATCCCTCCCCTTGTGAGCAATCGGGATGTTTTTCTCTTTCATGCTCTGCTTTTCTTTTCTGTGCCATGAATTTGCATTTTCTCGTCTGCCTAATTCCAGCTGCATTTTTTTGTTGTTGTTATTTTAATATAAAATCTCTATGGCTGGTGGAGGAGGCAGAAAGAGAAGATGCACTTCAGCTCCTCACGTGTTTTCAGCATCCTTGTGGTGGAATTGGCCCCTCAGACAATCAACTTCTGACCTGCTCTAAGCTTCTCTTCACAGAGATACATAAAAAAAAGCCAAAATTCCTCATTTTACAGCATCTCCTTTAACCCAAGTTTTATTTAATTTTCTTGTTTACTAACAACCCCCCTCACTTCCACCCACACCCAGAAGGGAACCCCCTCCTTCATTTTGGCACCAACTCCCATTCAATTAAGCCATAAAAGATATTTTTAAACCCCAGAATTTTTGGACATCTCCTTTTTCACGCAGAGGTTAAATCCCTACAGCAGAGGGAAACTGGAGGAGCTTGTCCCCATCCTCACCTACATTCCATGAAAAAAAAAAGAAAACAAAAAACCCTAAATATTGTTTTTTCCCAATTTGAGAGCAATGCAGGTGGAGGGAAAGGTGTCTCCTGCAAGTCAGTAATGACCCCATAATCCTGAGGCATCCTTTATCCCAGAAAATTGATGTAATGGATGTGAAAGATTCACATGAGGCAGATTTACAGAAAAACCATGTCCAAATGAGGGCTACAATTGTGCATTTCCCATTATTTCCCCTTTATTCCTGTCTGAAAACACTGCCCAAAAAACAACTGTGGATGTTTAACAAACCCCCAGTTCTCCTCTTGCTTTGTGGCATCCCTCTCATTCCTGCCAATATCCCACAACTCCATCTGATCCAGGCACAGCCATTCATTCCCCTGAATAAACCATTTTTAGGATGTGAAAACAGACTGTGATTTTTAAGCAATTTAATATCCAGTGTTTTCCTAGCACTAAATGGAGTTCTTGCACATAGGAACAGCCACTGTGCCACCATTCACTGATAAATGACATTGAATTAACAGCAATCAAATCAGGGCTTCAGCTGGTACCAAATTGTGGATTAAACACCAGTTCTGGACTTGCATTGAGCAGTGGCTGAGCAAGGGAAAGGAAGAAAAATAAAGAGAAAAATGAGAAAAGAAAGAGAGAGAAAGGAAAGAGAGAGAGAAAGAGAAAAGAGGATTTATATGGATGGGGCTTGGAGCAACCAGATATATGAGAGGTGTCCCTGCCCATGGGATGAGATTGGCTTTAAGTTTGGCTTTTCCCTCCCAAACTTTCACCATTCTAAAGCGAGTCCAGCTTATCACCACTCCCTGGTTTTGTCAGCTTTGCTTTCCCAAATATGAGATTTTCAGCATCCTCACATCCCATCCATAGGCTGTAACAGCTCCTAGAGAAATCCAGGTAATAAGAAGATGATTTTTCAAAACTCTTCTGCTCTCTGTTATACTTTCGATGCTGAAGGGAAAAAAAAATAAAAAAGAAATTGAGAGAAAAACCCTTTTTTAACCTCACAATACAAACCAAGGATTTGCTGGCTCTGCCAAAGTTTGGGGAAAGGATTTTCTTGTCACTGCCCCATAACTCCTGCTGGCTGCTCCCCCTGATTTTGGGGTGTCTTTAGCAAGTCTCTGCATGGGCTAACTTCCATAACACACCTCAACCTGGGTGCTGCCACTTCCCAGCAGAAATCCTGCTCTGCTGTGTCACACAACCCCTCCAGCTGATCCTTTCCCTGGGCACTGAGGAATTTAAATTCCCCAGGGCTGGGTAAAGGAAAGCCATCAGCAAATCACGGCTAGGAAGCTTCCAAAAGGATTTTAAATCCTCAAAACAAGGCTCAAAATAACACAAAAATTAATTGTAGCCTTCCCATGCAAGAAATAAGGAATCTGCGTGTGTTTTCTTATATCCACAAAGAAGGAAATCCTTGGATTGCACAGCCCTGGTGCCTTTCCTTCCCAGGGCAGGGTCTGTTCCCTTCCTCTAAAGCCACCAGCAGGGAACAAGGAGCAATTTCTATCCTATTCCTAACATGTCTGTCTCCAAAGCCTCCAAATGTCATATTTGCACCAATTGCAGGAGGTAGGGACAGAAGATCTGAATTTGGGAGGTATTTTCAAAAATACAAGGCAAAATTTTCACAATAAAGTGCCCAAAATGAAGTCTTCCACCAGATAAATTTTGATAAATTTAATATTTCTTTTCAATGCATCCAGGAACTTCAAAAGTGGCATTTTTCCCACTTAGGAAGGGGAGAAAAAGCTAAAAAAAAAAAGCTTGAAAAGCACAAGACTCCAAAAATCAATGGAGTTTTTGGTTGTTCTCGTCAAAATTAATTTCTTTAATTTCTAAGCCAGTGTGGTTGTGCCTGCACCCACCAGCTCTGAACTGGGCTCAGGAAGATTCCATGTAGGGAGCAGTTATCCCTCAAAAGGTCCCCTGCTGATGGCTGTGAGCAGAACTGAGGGGGAAAACTGGCAAGAAAGATATTTGCAAATATTTTAATAGATGCCAATTTTCCTGATGTTACAGAGAGCGTGGCTGGGGCTGGAGATTTTCTTCAAGCCTCAGCTTTCACAGGCAGTGATTAAATGAGAATCAGAGCCTTCCTTCAGATAAGCAAGAAAATCACAAGTCCCCAAAGTTGCAAAAATTCTTGCAAATGTGTTCCAGTGACAACAGAGACTCAGAAATAAAAGGCCAGCCTTTAAAAAAATAAATAAACAAAAAAACACCACAACCTAATTTTTTTGTTACTAAGTAAAATTATTTTTTTAGAAGTTATTGTTGGCAGCTTTTCCACTTCGTTTTTTTTAAAGAATTCTTGGGTTTGCTTGCAGCCTGCATGTATGAGAATTAAAAAATAATGATAATTATCAAGCCAGAGAGAGTTTCTCAGTGAGAAGCTTTTCCACAAGAACCAGAAATAAGGGATTTACATCCTTTGGTTCCTTCTTCTGTATACAAGGCTTGTCTTGGGGCTTCCACTGTCAGGGGGGAGAGGGATTTCTCCAGAGGGAGAACCACAGCATCATTGGAGGGAGAAACCTGTGCCTGAAGCTGCTCCTTTCCTTCTCCCTGCTGAGTGCAGGAGAAGCTGAAATCCCATCCCCAATTCCCAGCTTCCCAAATCCCAGCTGCAGGGACTGTGTCTCGGCATCACCTGGCACAAAGAGGATCAAATTGTCCCATCTGGAAGTGAGAAGTCACAGTTTGAATAACCAATGGCACAAACAGTGACCACCAAGTTGGGATGGAGATGCACCAAAACTGATATAATCAATAGGGAGAAAAATCCCCTAAATTCATTCTTCAGGTGAATTTCAACTCTTAATTTAAATTTAAATGTCTTCCCCTTTTTTTCCCCCAGATCCCAGCTGCAGGGACTGTGCCTCAGCATCACATGGCATAAAGAGGATCGAATTGTCCTGTCTGGGGGTGAGAAGCCACAGTTTGAATAATCAAAGGCCTAGACAGTGATCACCAAGCTGGGATGGAGATGTACGGTTAAACTGAAATAATCAACAGGGAGAGAAATCCCCTAAGCTCATTCTTCATGTGATTTCCCTGTACACAGCACTGTGAATAGATGCAAACGCTCCAATGTCAAAACTTGAATGTCTTCCCCTTTTTTTCCCCCAAATCTCATCTACAGGTACCCTGTCTCAGCATCATCTGGCACAAAACACGAGGCTCAGATTGTCCAGTTTGGGACTGAGAAGTTGCAGTTTAAATAATCCAAGGCAAAGACAGTGACCACCAAATTGGGATGGAGATGCACCAAAACTGAAATAATCAACAGGGAGAAAAATTCCCTAAATTTTTCTGGCAAATTCCCTAAATTCCCTAAATTCTTCAGGCAAATTCCATGTACACAGCACTGTGCACATCTGGGACAAATCCAGTGAGAAATTTAAATGTCTTCTCCTCTTTTTCCCCCAAATCCCAGCTGCAGGGACTGTGTCTCAGCATTACCTGGCACAAAGAGGATCAAATTGTCCAATCCAGGAGTAAGAAGTCACAGTTTAAATAATCAAAGGTACAGAAAGTGACCACTGAGTTGAGATGGAGATGTACCAAAACTGAAATAATCAGTATGGAGAAAAATTCCCTAAATTATTTCTTCAGGCAAATTCCATAGCACACAGCACTGTGCATAGCAGGAAGAACTCCAACAACAGAACTTAAATGTCTTCCCTTTTTTCCCCCAAATCCCAGCTGCAGGGACTGTGCCTCAGCATCATCTGGCACAAAGAGGATCAAATTGTTGTCCAACCTGGAACTGAGAAGTTGCAGCTTGAGTAACCAACATCACAAACAGCAACCACCAAGCTGGGATGGAGAGGCACCAAAACTGAAAGGATCAGTATGGAGAAAAATCCCCTAAGCTCATTCTTCAAGTGATTTCCACACACACAGCACTGTGCATAGCTGCGACAACTCCAATGACAAATTTAAATGTCTTCCCCGTTTTTCTCCTCCTATAATTTCACCTTTATCAGCTCAAAAAGCCCAAAGATGACAGGAATTTTCAAGGCCCTGGTGACAGGAGCAGTCAGAGAAAGCCCATGCCTGGCACAGGGGTGGGATGAGCTGTGGGAATGTTGGGGAATGCCTGGAAGCCATCGCTCCTGGCTCACCTCCAGTCAGCCACTAAAGAACCAACTCCCAGCAAAGTTCACGCCATGAGCACCGAGATGTGAAGTGCAGGGAAAAGCAGGGGAAATGTTACATCTGCAGGGAAGGAGTCTAATGAATGTTTAAGGAAATGGCTGCTCCCAAGACCCTGCTCTTCCCCAGAAAATGAAGATATCGCTCGGATTGTGCCGTGGAGTTTGTCTTCTCCCAAACTCAGTTGTCTCAATGAATTTGTGGGGTCCTGGGTGATCCTCCTGTGTTTAACCACCCTTGAATCCTTTCCAACCCTTTCCCTGCTCACATAGAAAACATCTTTAGAAGTGCCTTTATTTCCAACTCGATTTACACTGACGACCCCATGCAAAATGCAAATGGAAGAATCTTTCTGGAGATGCCTTTTGCAGATTTTACCCTTTCCAGATGAATTCGTGTTGGGATGTTTGTTAGGCAGAGCAGGGCATTTATGGGAAAAAAGCCCATTTATGCTAAAAGCATGATCTGAACTCGTGAGAGCCCTTTGGGACGAGCTGTGTGTCCCCAAGAAGCCACGTTGCTGTCACACAAAGCCACAGCCAGGGCTGTGCCATGCGACTGCTCATCTGTTAATTGTTCAGCCAGACCGGGGCTTACAACAGCGGATTTCACCTAAAATGGCTAAAATCCTCATCCAAACCAGGTTGGACAGGCCTTGGAGCAACCTGGGTGGTGGAAGGTGTCCCTGTCAATGGCAGGGGTTGGAATGTGATGAGTTTTAAAATCCCTTCCCACCCAAACCAGGCTGGGAATCCTTAATTTGTGACAAGGACATTGAGGGGCTGGAGAATCCCTGAGGGAGCTGGGAAGGGGCTGGAGAATCCCTGAGGAGCTGGGAAGGAGCTGGAGAATCCCTGAGGGAGCTGGGAAGGGGCTGGAGAATCCCTGAGGAGCTGGGCAGGGGCTGCAGAATCCCTGAGGAGCTGGGCAGGGGCTGCAGAATCCCTGAGGAGCTGGGCAGGGGCTGCAGAATCCCTGAGGAGCTGGGCAGGGCTCACCTGGAGCAAAGGAGGCTCAGGGGCCCTCGTGGCTCTGCACAGCTCCTGCCAGGAGGGCACAGCCGGGGGGAACAGGGACAGGAGCAGAGGGAACGGCCTCAGGCTGGGCCAGGGCAGCTCAGGGTGGATTTTGGGAACAATTTCCCCATGGAAAGGTTTGTCCAGGCCTGGCACAGCTGCCCAGGGCAGTGCTGGAGTCCCCATCCCTGGAGGGATTTAAAATCCATGTGGATGTGGCACTTGGGGACACGGGGCAGTGGTGGCCTTGGCAGTGCTGAGAATGGTTGGACTAAATTAGAGAGAGCTTTTCCAGCCTCAGTGATTCTGGGATTCTGACCTCTAAATCAAGGAGTACCACTATGCCAAGCTATGAAAGTGAGACATTTAATTTCTGAATTCACTAAACCAGTACAAATCAGAAAATCTCCATCAATGGATTCTCTCACTCCTCAAGCAGTGCATCCAACAATTTCAGAACTGTGTCTGGATTACACATCTCTGCATCAAGTCCTTGTCCTCCCTGATTTTATGGATATATCTTTGAGGCTTTAGGATTCATGAGCTCCCCAATCAGTAAAAGTTGCTTGCAACACCTTTGCCTCATATGCAAAAACAAAGCAATATTTAGAGAAGTTGTATCTGATACACACAACACAAAACTGCCAGCAGCCCAGGAATGTGCAATCAGCAATTAGGACTATTTAATACTCCCAGATAGAAAGGAAAAAAAACACACATGGAAAAGTGAGATTTATCAGGCAGTTAATTGCCAAGCATTTTAATTTAAGAGTTAGGAAAATGTAATTCTAATTATTACCGAATTATGCAGTCATACATTTTCATACTCATGTAATATAGGACCCTCAGAATGACATGACACATTTTAATTAAAACACAATTACTTATTGACGATTAGATCTGTTCAAACAGTGCCTCCCTTCCAGCACCTTTCCCTGTGTTTTTCACCAATGAATGGCACAACAGAAATAGGAAGAGCTCAGATGTGATGCAGCAATTTTTTGAGAGGTCTTAACTCCTTTTCTTCTTAAGTTTATTTTTTAAAGTTGTCTCTCTATATCTCTGGAATGACATAAAGAGCTATAAATAACACAGATTTGTCCTTTAGTTTTGGTAAAATTTGTGACTTTGTTTCTCCCTTTGCCAAATAAAATTCGCCCAGTCTTTAATTTGTTCATCACACTGAGCACATGAACCATCATAAACTTCCATTATTCTTTTCCAAGTTCAATTTTCTGTTCACCAACAGCTCCTAAAAGAAGCCAAGCTTTAGCAGGGGGAAGTTTTGAACCAAAACGAAAGAGCAAGGTGAGTTCTGGAAAGACATTTCTCCACAGGAATGTACACAAACCACACTTTGTCATCTTTCTTATTGGATTTTTCCCTCTCTCCAGCCAAAAACCTATTTTAGATTTTCTTCATGAGCATATAAACCTTCGGATTTACCAGCAAAACTAACTGAAATGAATTTTTAAATATGTTCAAAACAACATAGCTTGCTTTTAGCCATAAGCAGGAAAAAAAGAAGACAGAATTTTAACCAATTTTTTCTCAGTGTGTCACAGAGCACTTAAAATATCCTCAAAACAGAAGAACAAGTAAAAACCTTACATCCAGTTGACTCAAAATCCAAGACACAAGTGCAGAAGACCACTGTGATTCCCAAGGAAGCAAAGATTTCCTATTTTGTAGAGCCACAACCTAAATGTTAATTTTGGGTGGAAATGCCGCACTCTTTCCCACTGAAATTCTGTTTTAGTTGCCAGCCAATGTAAGGAGCAAGAGAAACAGCAAATATTTCCTTCCTTACCTCTGGCATTGAGGGTTCTTTCTCCCTGACAACAACATCACTTCACATCTCATACTTTGGGGTGTTCTCCTCTATTCAGGGGCTTGTTGCCACTAATTATGGCAGATTCTACTTCACAGTCCTAATCAATAAGGTAATGAGCAGATTGTACCCCTCTGCTTAAAGAGCTGGGCAGTAGTTAGACTTTTCAGCAGTTTAAAATCTTGATTTTTTTTTTTTGCCTTGTTTCATTGGTTTTTAAGATGGGGGCACCTCAGCCTGGCATGTTAAATATGTTACCAGTTTTCCCACCAGGTCACCTGCAAGAATTTCTGGTCTGTGTAATAAAACTCCAAAGAAAATCCACCTTAGGTTAAATGTATTTAATTATTAATTTATGCTTTGGAAGCTCACACTGGAATTAAAAAAAAAAAAAATAAAAATCCCACGCTTTACTATTTTTTGCATAATGAGATTTTTATCCCTTGTATTTTTCTTTTTTTTTTTTTTTTTGGTTTACACATATTCCCCTTTTACCTGGTCATTTACCAGATGTTTTTGTGTCCAATCCCTGGAAAACCACCCCATAAAACCCTCCTACCTCCTCTGTTCCTTCAGGAGTGGGAGTGATTTAACCTCCATCATAAATTCGAGGTTCAGTCTGTAGGGAAAACATTTCTGGAACCACAGAGCTATTCTGGGCTAAACGGCAGAACTGAACTTCCCAGTGACTCAGAGTCTCAGCCAAACCTGCCCTAATTACGGGAGAGATAATTGTAATTTCTTGGGAGATGACAGCTGTGTTACAACACCAGAAATTCACCTTTCTGCCGTGGCTGCAAATAATCCTGCTCTTCCAGAGAAAACTTGGGAAGGCACAAGACAGGAGTGCAAAGGGAACATTCTGGAGGGGTTTTGCTCCAGGATGATCATGAGTCCATCATGACAGGGATCACAACACCCTGGAAGTCTCCAAAGGCAGCCAGGAGAAAGGGAGCAGTTTTCCAGGCTGATTTTGGCAAGAGGAAGGATGATATAAACCTGGGAGGAGATGTTGGCTCCCTGGAGGGCAGGGAGGTCCTGCAGAGAGACCTCAACAAATCAGAGGATGAAAAATCACCGACCAGGTGAAGTTCAGCAAGGAAAAGTGCTGGATTCTGCACCCAGGGTGGGATACACCTGGATTTATGCACAGAGTGGGAATGAGGGGCTGCAAAGCAGTGCCAGGGAGAGGGACCTGGGGGTCCTGGCTGAAGGAAAGTTGGATCTGAGTTCAGCGCTGCCCTGGAGCCAGAGGGTGTGGAAGAGGCTTTACAGCGATTTCTGTGAGCCACAGAGAAGTTTGATAAGAGGATCCATGTTTGATAAGAGGATCCACGTTTACCCCTGAATGAATTTCCTACCAAGGTCATTGACACAGAAACCAAGAAAGAAAGAAGGATAAATAAGAGAAACCTGCACCTCTATTCCAATGAGCTCTTTGTCTTTCCTGACCAATGAGTAAAGTGTAAACTTAGGAATTTTGTAAGAATGTATAAAGAGCATGCGTGCTAGAATAAAACCAGTTTGAAGCCTTCTGAAAATGGAGTGTGTTGCTTTGTGCTGTGACCATCTCAACCACAACAAGAGGGGACATCCCTGTCCTGGGGGATCAGGCCCAGCAGTGCTGGTGGGACAGGGAGGGATTGTCCTGCTCTGCTCCTGGCTGAAGCAGCCTCACCTCGAGTTCTGGGGTAGTTTTGGGTGCCACACTATAAAAAAGACATTAACCTGTTGGGAAGTGTCCAAAGGAACCACGAGGATGGGGAAGGATCTTGAGGAGCAGCTGAGGGCACTTGGAACGTTCAGCTGAAAGAGAGGAGACTGAGGGCAGAGCTCGGTGCAGTCACAATTTCTCCTGAGGGGAAGAGGAGGGGAAGACCCCAATCTCTGCTCTCTGGTGACCTGAGGGAGCAGCAGGAGCTGTCAGGGGAGGGTTAGGTTGGATTTAGGGAAAGGTTCGTCCCCAGAGGGTGCTGGCACTGCCCAGGGAATGGGCACGGCCCTGAGGCTGCCTGAGCTCCGGGAGCCTTTGGACTGCCAGGGACGCCCAAGGTGGATTTTGGGGGGTCTCTGCAGGGCCAGGAGCTGCTCTGACAATCCCTGTGAGTCCCTTCCCACTCAGGACATTTTGTGATTCCTTGATCTCCAAGCTGGTGCCAAGGACTAGGACACAATGAGATGTGACAATCCAGCAAGTGCCAGCAGCTCCCTGCAGCATCTCCTGCCTGGGATCCTTAGGAACATCACCTGGACATGGGGTGGGACATTCTCAGCCTGTAGGTGCCAATTTTAAACTTCTCTCACTAATCCCATAACCAGAGGGTAGGCACCTGGAATTTAGGGCAAGCGGAAAAAAATAAAGAGAAGGTGAAGAAGGGAAAGAGAGGGAAGCTTATGGAATACATTCATTTTTGAGATTCACAAAGGGGCAGTGAGAGCTGTGCCCTGGCTGATTTCACCAGTGCAGCAATGCTTTATCGAGATGGTTTTGCATTCTCCATGTGCAGAAAGCACTGAGGGATGATGTGTTTGCAGGGATTGCATTTCTTAAAGGGAGACAAAACCAATCAGCGATTAATATATAAAAGCCTGACACTCAATATAGGGATAAAAAAGAAATTACATCTCCCACTATGCAAAACCTGTGGGGAAGCTCTTCAGTCTTCCCAGTGTGAACAGGCTGGTGTTGAATATTCCCTAAAATCTGGTTATACATGTTTATTTCCAGCTCCTCTGAAAATGATGATGCAGGACATGTTCTTTCCCTAGTTTCTTTAATTTGTCTCTTCAGTCACTGATGCAGAATTTTCCTCCTTTATTTAAAGAGCTGAATGGGTTGGTTGTGATCTGCAAGATTCCCCTGTATGAATTCTAGCTCTCAGCCATTTTCAGGAAAAAATTCCTTCCTATCAGGATATTTCCTCATTTTCAGGCAATGAATCCAGTGTACCTGGAAAGAAATGGTCACACAAACATCTTTGGAGAGGTATGCCTGGTGGGAGCATGTGCAAACCCACTTCAGCCAACTGGAAATTTCATTTTAATTGATTTAGATTTCATGTGTGAGAGAAGTGAGATGACTGGAAAATGGACTTTTGAATGTCTGAGGAGGGAAACAGTCGGGATAATTGGGATTTGACATCACAGTTGTCTGGAAGGGATGTGATGTCATATGTTGTCTCCATTACACCATATCCTGCAATGAGAGGGTCAACAGCAGCAGTTGTTGCCAATACCCCACTGGACTTGGCTCCAAACCCCAGGAATTTTCACCTAAACCATGTGGATTCAATATTCAATATAGGAAGGGAGAGGTAAGAAAGCAGAGATGATTATAATACTCAAATTTTTTTAAAAATTCAAAAGCAAAATGTACTGATTGTTGACTGGGTTAGATTGAAAATGAGAAATATGTCCAAATAATTCCCCATCCCACCTCTCCATGGGATGGGGAATGGGAACATTGATGGATAACTCCTGGGAATGTTTCACCTGAGGGCTGGTGGAGGATGCCCCTACTCATGGCTGGGGAGTTGGAAACAGATGGTCCTCGAGGTTCCTTCCAAAAATCAGCAATTTTCAGGTTTTCCACTCTGCAGCCGTGGATTCCAGCAAAATCCTTCCCGTGGTTAAAAATGGTCTCTAAGCAACAAGCCCTGAAATGTTTCCAAATCTTCTTTGCTTGACCCAGGATTTGTGCTGAGTTAGATGAGTAAACACTGGCATGACGTGACATTCCTGTTATTTATGTTCCATCCAAATAAGTGGAAGATAACCTAGGCAAATTTCCATTATCTAATTATAAAAACCTCCTCATATTCCCATGAAACTAATTTTAATTTGATGAAAAACAGACAACTTGGAAATGGATTTCCTACGATTCGAGTGATAAGATTCTTTCTCAGTGTGTTCTCAATTTACCAAAGACTCCAAAATTGGAGATCTCTATTAATAAACATTGCTGCTTGCTCATGCAGGGACTTTGTGTTATTACACGCACACAAAAATAAAAATATAAGGAAAAAGCTTCTCTGCTGCATTCCAGGGAAGGAGGAAGGAACCACACTGGGCTTCATTTTCAAGAGGGAGCTGCAGCAGGTGAAGCTCCTGCTTTGTTCAAAGCTGCTCTCACCATGGGATGGTCACAGGTGTTTAAAATTTCTGCAAGAATTCCACAAAAAATTGCCTTTGGAGAGCAAACCCCTCAGCAGAGAGGTTGGAACTGGATGATCTTGAGGTCTCTTCAACCCAAACCATTCTGTGGTTCTGTGAATTACAGGAAGTTCCTTATAACCACAATGTGCAGGGAATTATCTGCAGCAGAAACAAATCATATTTTGACAATTATTCTTTCTTAAAAGTCACAATCTCCATTTCTTTACTCCTAGAAATTTCATGTCATAATTCATTGCATGAGTACAGGTTAGTGGCACGTCTCCTGAAACTTGTGACATTGTCCAATGTCTAAAACATCCAGAAAAAAGGAGCAGCAGCAAAAATCTCAGATTTTGCTGAAGTCTGAACCCAGGTTTGACCACTTTTCCTGAAAACTAAGCCACAAAACCCCCCGATTTCCTGCAAAATCTAAGAGGAAGATCAATTTAACTAATGATGTGGGGGTTCTGTGTCCCCATGGACCTCACACATATTATTTATAGAATGCATTAATATTTCATTTTTCCCATTCCTAAACAGTCTTTGAGGGCGAGCAAAAAAAGGAGATAGCTGGAGACAGGTAACATTTTAATTGAAATTAATGGGATTGGTTTGATTTCACCTCTGAGGATATAAAAATCATTCATTTTTTTGTCATGAAAAGGATCTTTATGTCTCACCAGTGCCCTGACAAGCACGACAAGCTGTAGATCACACTGAGAATCCACCTCCCACCTCTCACTAACCTGTGCCATGTAGACCATCACCCTCCAGTGAGAAACCAGCGAGGAAAATGTGCAGAGGTGATGAAAAGACAGAGCTAAAACTCTGCTTTTCCTTGGGTTTTTAATGCCAGCACGAGGAAAAGCCATCCCTGGGATGGGCTGGTGCCCAGGCAGCTGCGTTGCCATTTCTCCATCAGTGCCTGTGAGCAGCTGTAACCCCTGCCCAGGAACAGGTAGAGTGAGGAGCATTTCCTGCTCCCTCTGTGCTGGATCTGGGCTGCTGAACGTGCCAAACCCGTGTGCTGAGCAATTCCTACTCTCCAAAGGCTTCTCTGGAGTTGGAGCCTTTACGGGATCTTTGCCCAACGGCTGCGGAGATGAAGGGACAACAAACCTGGCAGTGCCAGCCAGGGCAGGAATCAGGTCCCTGCAGCCCCTCAGCCCTCCTCTGAATAGTTCTGAGCTGCCAGAGTGGGTGCAGGAGCCTCTTGGCTGTGATTTATAGCATTGGTGTTTATTTTTCCTATAATGGGTTAGAATGAGGCTGTGTTTTCTGAAGCACCTGAGCTGCTCAGGAGGACAAAGCGCTGAGATTTGGGCTTTGAGCTCCTCTCTGTGTTTGAAAAGCTGAGGCAATGGAGCTCATGCTCCTAAGTCACCTAAACCACTTTCATAAATCCCATTAAATCCCAATATTCCAAAATCCAAAAATACCAAATCACAATAAATCACATATAAACTTAAAATGTAACACAAACAGATCACCATCCCAACCCCCAAGTTGCCTCATAGCTCTGCCCCAATTTTCTTTCAAGCACCCTCCTTCTCACTGTCCATTATGGAATTATTTTCCCTTTTTTTTCATTAAAATCACTTTCATAAAACTTTTTACTGTACATTTTCCAACAACTACCACAATCCCAAAGGCCAACAGTACCTTGGCTGACTTGCACCTACATGAATTCAATCCCAGTGCAGAGAAAGGTCTTGAAATTATTTCTCTTCTGCTGTAATTTGCAAATTTTAAATGGGAAAATGAAATAAAACTCACAGGCAAAAGTGAGGAGTGAGTAAAATCCCACAGAAGCTGCAAGAGAGTAAATAGATGAGTCAAATATTGCATTTACTCATTAGAAATTATAAGGAGGGCACAAAATTTACCTAAAATTTCTCTTTATTGCCAGCAAACTACACTGAAGCTAAAAAGGAACCCTATAGGATTTTGTGTTAGATTTTTAATTGTTGGGGTGGAAATACACATAAAAATACCTTAGGAATTCTCTGTGAATATCAGGATTTCCTTCTCTCAGTTATGCTAACCTGGTTTATCAGAGTTGGGATCCAGAGCACACAGCACAGCTACTGAAATACCCCAGAAAACATGGAAAAATCCTACAAAACCCCCTCAGCAGATGGTTTTGGTTTGTTTTTTTTTTTTTTCTTTTTTCTTTTTTCTTTTTTTCTTTTTTTAATTTCAAGCCACAGACCAGGTTAGTCTAATTCCTTTCAAGGATTTAATAGATAATAATAACAACTGCTTCTTCCAAGGAAAAGTGACCTAAATTCCAGGTAAGGAAATGTTCCTCCCAGTGAGGAATTTCACTGGCGTGAAGTGCTCTGCTAATAACTGCACTTGTATTATTTTTCATCTGGGTGCCCCAAGGATCTTCCTCCCCTATCCCTATGCCCAGTGCAGGGCCACCCTTTGTTACAACATTAAAACCTACTTAATATTTTTTTATCATTTCACATCACAGCCCCGGTAATTGCACCCTCAGGAGCAAGGCTTCTTCCTGTGTCTGCTTTTCAATATTATTGGCATCTCCCTCATTTGGGGACCTGGGCTGATCTTTTTTGCATTTTCCCCGTGAAATGACAAACACGGCTGGTTGTGGCTCAAGCACTATTTGGAGCATGACCCCCTCGGCTCCTGGTGTTATCCAAATTAGATTTTGATCTTTGTCAATTAGGCTTTGCCACTGTGGACCTGCTGTGCCATTATCAGGAGAATCCCTGTCAGGGCTGGGAAGTCAGTGAACTTTGGAAGCCTTTCTCCACCTTCCAGGGATGCACTTTTACAATTGGAGCTGTTAAAAAATGTAATAATAGAATAAAAATTTCTGCCCACAGCCCCTAGTTCTGGCAATCTTTGCACTGTTTGTCCTTAAACCAAGAATCACTCGCAGCACAGAGAGCTCTGCCTTCCCATGGCAAAAGAAAATGCAAGCAATCTTGATTTCCACGAGCAATTTGGCTTTCCTTTTGCTCCTTTTAATGTTCCTGGCTTTGGTACCCTGCCACAGATTTGTCTGGGGGCCAGTTTTGCTTCTGGAGACAACAAAAAGGTAGTGGCCAACTGAATTAAAAAAGGTGAATGCCAGGAAATCTTCCCTGCCCATCTCATGGTGGGGCTGGGATGCTGCTGCAGCCCAGGGGCTTTGTTATCTGGCTGGGTTCAAACTGGGCAGGAACTGGGGGAATGCTGGGCCTGGCACAGCCCCTGGCCTTGCTCACCTCCCAGCAGAGCCATCCCAAAGCCTTTCATGAGGAGAGGCTGCCAGCCAGAAAACTTCCTTTTCATTCCCACATTCCAGCCCTGGTGCGCTTGCGGGGTTTGGTACAGAGCTGCTGAGTGGGCTGAGGGGGAGGAGGAACCTTCCTGGCACGAAGAAGTAGTGCTGCACACCAGGATCTTCCAGCAGGACAGGATATTTCATAGGTTTTAAGGCCAAGAATGATCATCAGGACTGACCCTGTGAGCACCAAAAATTGGGGGTTTTGCTGACTCAGTTTGAATTGTTTGAATTACAGCGGCTACCAAAAATTAGCTATGAGTGGAATCTCCCCAGGATAAAAAGTCTGTTATCAGCCAAGGGATGGAGGGACAGGACACAGGGAATGGCTCCCACTGCCAGAGGGCAGGGATGGATGGGAGATTGGGAATTGGGAATTGTTCCCTGGCAGGGCTGGATGGGAGATTGGGAATTGGGAATTGTTCCCTGGCAGGGCTGGATGGGAGATTGGGAATTGGGAATTGTTCCCTGGCAGGGCTGGATGGGATATTGGGAATTGGGAATTGTTCCCTGGCAGGGTGGGCAGCCCTGGCACAGGTGCCCAGAGCAGCTGTGGCTGCCCCTGGATCCCTGGCAGTGCCCAAGGCCAGGCTGGACATTGGGGCTGGGAGCACCTGGGACAGTGGGAGGTGTCCCTGCCATGGATGAGGTGGCACTGGGTGAACTTTAAAATCCCAAATCAACCCATGATTCCATCACTTGCTCATGTTTTGCAGTGCTGAGAGGTGCAGGACATTTAAAGGCTGCTCCTGTTTCCCTGAGGGCAGGAATTCCCTCCCCTTCACCCCAGTCAGTCTCTGGTGCAGACCCAGAGCTTGTTCTGCCTCAGAGGCTTCCAACCCAACCCATTCCAGGATTCTGGGATAACTCTAAGGGCCCTCCAGCTCTTCCATCTCCAAAATCCACAGGACGCAGCTTTTGGCACTTTTCCCTCTGCAGTAATTTGGGGGTTAACCCAACATCAGCATTTTTCTTTTCCCACTACCAATTACTTTTTCCAAGCTGGTTCCAAACCTTCCCCCGTGTTTTGTTGTTGAGTACACGAAGGAAGAGCAGAGCAGATGAACCCCACGGTGACTTCCTTGGGAATGCTGCTGGAATCCAGCAATGGCCAAACGAGCCCTCCAGGCGTGGTTGGGTTGGGTCCCTCGCTGCCCCCTTAGCAGACAGCTCCTCTGACCAGAATACACAAAATTTGAGGACAGGAGAGTTTCTAATACCTGCCAGCAGGGAGCTAAATGTGGGAAGAGCACTGGGAGCTGGCCTTGCACAGAACACTCACAGCCAGGGAGGCTGGGGATAAACAGGCAGATGAAAGCTTGGGAAAAGGGTTTCCACAAACTGCCTTGGATGGACAGGATCGATCGTAACACGACTGGGAGGATGCAGGGATGGTTTGCAAGGGTTTGGGGCATTATCACCCCTTGTCACTCACTAAATCTTTTCAATGAAACCAATTTAGCCTCAATTTTTTGCTATTTCTTTTTCTTGTTTTTACTATTTCTTTTCTATTCTATTCTATTCTATTCTATTCTATTCTATTCTATTCTATTCTATTCTATTCTATTCCATTCCATTCCATTCCATTCCATTCCATTCTTTTTCTATTTTCATCAAACAAAACTTGTTCATTTTTCTGCAGGTACAGAGAGGAAGTAAATATTTTTTACAGGTTATTTTTTATAATAAAACCAAATCATGCATTCTGAAAGATCTTCTGAAAGGTACAAATTCGGTATTACTCAAACCCTATGCAAAAAGCAAAATAAGGCCAAATTTTGAAGAAACCTGGGTTTTAATTGAGGAGCACATTTGGGTTTGATCCAGTGCAGTTTGACATTGAAAGGGTTTGGTCCAAGTCCTTAAAATGCACACTGCTGATAATTTTTTACCTCTCAGCTTATTCAGCATGTTCAAGAACATGAACTAAGCTGTCTTGACTACAAATTAGCTCAATAGAAAAAGCCAGGACTAGATTTTAGGATATTTTATTGTATAGCCTGCCTAAGACGTCAGGCACAGATTGTAAAGTTCATATATCATTTTGCAGGATTTATTTATTCTTTCTTGCCAACTCAGCTCCAAGCCCAGAGGTCAAATCCTACAACTCTTGACATCCATAGTTTTGCCACTGACTTCACTGATGGCATCATTTCAGGCATGAAGACAAAGTTCTTGGTTGAGGCTTTTTTCCTTGTAATTTTAAAACCCTTCCAAAAAAATTTCTATTAAAATTATAATGAGGATTTATAAAAAGGGCTCTCCCAACTCAAACCCCAACTATTAACAAAATGCATTGAAGAAAATGAATGGAAAAATATCCAGGCCTGGCTTTGTCATGTCATGCTCAGGGCTTACGCGTGGTTTGGAACAACCATGAGTGAACTTTTGCAACAACTGCTGCACTTTATATTCTTGAGTGTTTTTAGCTGTGCTTGACAGGGTGAGATATCCAGAGTCATGGATATGAACAGTCCTGCTGGAAGATTATCTTATGGAATTAATATTTTGCCTTTCCAGCTCGCTCCAGCTCACGCCAGCAATGGAACAGGATGTCCACACAAACCTTTTGTCCTGTTTAAATGCTCTTTATGCCTTGCATGACTCTTGGAAGTGACCACTGGACAGGCCACTGTCACCCAGGGTAATTTCCACTCAACATCCCAGCATTTAGGGGGGTCAATTTCCAGATATAACCATGGACTGAGGAGAATAATAAATGTAAAGCTGATTTTCTCACACACCTGCAAGTACTTGTGAGGTTAAGTCCAAAAACACAAAGGTAACTTCCAAATATCCAAGTGGAACTCATTAATGTGGAGGCCAAGACTTCTACCTTTCTGAAGATATGTTTGTTTAATTTATATTAATAAATTTAATTAATGACTTTGAAATTATCAGTTTAGGAAAGGCAAAGTATTATAAATTTACTGAAATCCTTGGTATTATTAATAGGTTCCCTCATTATAGGGAGCTTATGCACACACTTACAATCACATCCATATTTATATGTTTTTATAGACATTATAAATATATATTTGTGTGCCTATAAAAGCATATCCAGACCTTTATTAATCTAGGACCACACAAAAACACAGAATAAAGCTCCAATTCCAATGTTTTTTCCTGCATTTTGCTGATAAACAGGGCTGGATCCATTCGTATCTGCTTGACCTCCACAGCAGCAAAACCAATTGAATAAGTGCAACATCAGAGCATAAAATAAAAATAAAATTACCTAATCTCATTGCAAATAACTTCAAAATATTGGATAATTATGGCAACATCCTGATCAATGCTGGGCAATCCTGATCCATTTGCCACTGACCAATGAAACCAAGATTTTGGAGTGAGGAGCTGATCCTGCAATGATTTGTGTGATCTACAGGCAAATCCTCCTCAGCAGACAAAAAAATGAGTGGACCTGGCTACAACTCAAATTCTGCTTAGTCTGCTCTGACAGCATAATCAAAGCTATGCTAGAAAGCATGGAAAAATATACAAATATATATATATATTTTCTCAAATGACTCTAAAAACCCACAGGAAATTTTTTTTTACTTAAATGGGAAGGAGAAAATCTATATCTCAGAGAGTGAAAAACAAATTAAAGGTTCTTGAAGGGTGTTTCTTAACATTTACCAGTGTTTTTCCCCATGGAAAAGATGAAAAATTAGCTTGAACCCTAGAGCTTTTGGTCTTTTGTAATATTTTCCTTTTTTTTCCCCCCTCCACAATGAATATAGATTTTTTTAATCCTGTATGCAGCGATGTCACATATCTAGATTTGAAATCTTTCTTATTGTTATATGAGACAATTTTAAATTAAAAATGCATTTGGGACTTACCTGTGCAAGGAGGATGGGGGAGCACACAGGCATCAGCAAACACATGAGTCTGAGTTATTTTTGGAGTGTGGTTTTGGAGTCCAAAACAAAATAATCCTGAAATCAAGAGAAATATTCTGCTGTCAGGCTTCCCATGCTAAGATAAGGATCTTTGCTGTCTGCTCCGATTTGGCTCCATCCAGGGAAACATCAGCTGCCATTAAGGAGAGCTTTGCCTTCTCCCATCTGGGTCTCATCACGTACCCTAGAAGAGGAAATAAAGCTCCGGCAGCTCTCTGGGCAGGGGGACAACCATATTTTTATTTATCTGTATCAGCAAAATCACTTCTGAAGTGTGATCTTAAGCTGAAAACAGTGAACAGGGGTTCAAAAATCAAGGCTCATTTATATTTTGCCTAAATTCATCTTTAAAACACTCTATTCTCTGCTGGAAAAGCAGGCAGGGTGTTGTTTCCTTGCTCTCCCACCCTTTCCCTTCACTCCTTGTTCAAATGTAAAACTCCTGAGGAAGAATCTCCTCAGTCTTTATGTTGGTGAAACCTCACACACAGTTAAATACTAATTTGAAGCCTAGAAATAAAAGGCAAATCATAAGATAGATTTATGAATCCCTTGATTAAAAAAAATAGACTGGCCGAAACAATTTAAATTTTCAAGCTGTAATTGCTGAATTAGCTAAAAATAAAATTATTAGTGAGATAATCACTATTTGCTTTTTCACACACCTGTTTCAAATCTATATTTTGATGAAAATTCCTCTTAGAGGTTTCCTTCACATGGATATCTGTGAAAAATGAGGACCAAAGAAGGTCTGCCCCATCCCTGGAAGTATCCAAGGCCAGGTTGGACATTGGGCTTGGAGCACTCTGGGACAGTGGAAGGTGTCCCTGCCCATGGCAGGGGTGAATTAAATGGTTTTTCTGGTCTCTTCCAACCCAAACCAGGATTCTGAGATGGATGCCAGGATTTGGCACTGCTCACCTTGGTCTCCAGGAGCTCATCACTGCAGCTGGAATGACAGAGGGGATAGAAACTACTTTGGGAATATTTGGCAGTGGTGAAAGAGATGCAAGATGAGACCTGGATGGAAATAAAGCAGACCTGCTCCACTTTTTCATGCATTATTAAAATTGAGATTTTAAAAATTCAGACTTTATTTTTACCTTTAAAAAATGCAACAGATGTGCATGAAGACAAAGCTGGTGCCTGCTCTGCCTCGTGGAAGGGGTTTTATGGTTGTGGGGAGCAGATTCCAGAGGAGAGCACGGCGGAACGGCTGCGAGTATCTGTCATGAGTTAATTGGTACAGAGCCACATTTTACAACCCTGCTCCATTTTAACAGGTTTTTACACTTACTGAATGCATTAAAGCCCAGGAAATGCTGTGGGGATTGTCCCTTGAATTCTGCACACTGAAATCTTACTCTTTGGGCCTACAGGGAGAGCTGATTTTGTTTTGCTGTTTGGCCGTAGAAGAACAAGGCATAAAACTGCAAAGCAGAGCTGGTGCAAGCCATGAGACACTCAGCAACAAACCTTAATTTCACTGCAAAAAGCAATTTATAAGAGAGCTCCCTTGAACATCTCTGGTTCCTCTAATCAAAACTAATTGTGGATTGGTAAATTCTCCACGTGGAGCATCAGAAACGTGGTGTGTCCAAGGCCAGGTTTGATGGGGCTTGGAGAGACCTGGTCTAGTGGAAAGTTCCCTGCCCGTCACAGGTGAGTTTTAAGGTCCCTCCCACCCCAAACCAATCTAAGATTCCATTATTCTATGCTGATGTGAATTCTTGAGCTGCCATGGTGAAACCTGGAGCCCTCACTCTGGCAAAATCCCACTTTAAATCCAGCTCATGTTTTGCCTCAGGACCCGAGGTCAGATCCCAAGGAAAAAAGAGATCTTGGTGAAATGCCTTGGATAACAGAGGGGTTGCCCTGGGAGCACCAGCAGCAGAGAATCAAATTCTGCAATTTTCAGGTGGTGGTTACAGAAGGAATGGCCACATCCACTTTGTTTTCCTCCTAGGAAGCATCCAATCAGCTCCAGTGGGTTCCTGCATGTGTACAGGGAGTGTAGAAAGCCTCCTTCTTCTGCCCAAGACCTTTCCCATGTGGATTGGCACTGCAAGGGGCAGAGAAGAGCTGCCACCACCACCCCACTGTTCCACAGCACACCTGGGTACCTCCCAAAATCACAGCCAAGCTGTCCCACAGCAGCTGGAGAGGTTTCTCCTCTGCTTTTTCACCACCAGGTATCCAAAATGACGATGTGATTCCCAGCTGAAGACTGTTTGGGATTTTGCAAAGAAGCTGGCGATGAGGATGGAGGCATGACCTTCTCCCCAGATGCTGCAGGATGCACTGAAGACTGCAGAGAGAAACTTCTTCCATCTTCAGGGAGAAGGCAAGAATCAGCAGAAAGGAGAAGGTCCAACCTTGGCATTCTCCACCCATCCCCAAGGGTCACCCAGAAGGGTCTCAGTGATGGTGGCACCAGGAAGGAAAGAAGCGACCACAGTGAGTTAGCACTGCATAATTCCAGGATAAATTCAGTTAATAAAGCTGTAGCCGAATTAAACCCCATCGTTTGCTCCCTCCCCTCTTCTCCAGGACAGTGTGAATCATGCAACATTTTCACCTCTGAGAAGGGAATCCTGGAGCTTTTTCCCAGAAAATAAAATTCCCACTACAGCATTTCTGTATATCTTCAAGCTGGGTCCTGCAAGACCTGCAGCTGAAATAGTCTGAGTAAGCAGAGAAGACAAAAATAAACAAAATCTACACACAGTCAAAATTTTTTGTCACATGGTTACTTAGTAATTATATAATAATTTATATAATAAATATTATCCTTAATAATTAAAATTGGGCCAGGTTGTCCAGTTAACTCCACCAAAAGACCTGTGACAAGATTTGAATTAGCACAAATTTTTAAAAAAATAGGGTTGAATATACAAATCACGAGAGTGCTATTCTATGGAAATTCCATACTGAAATTTATCTGATATAAATATTTCAGATATATCTGAAATCTCATATATCTGTGAATAAGTCAGAACTGTATTCACACACACACAAAAAAATACAATAAAGATTTAGCACACCACCCTTATTTCAGGAGATTTAAAATGTAACAGCAACAAAGAACATGTTTTCCACAAGAAAAATGTGAATCAGCAGCTCGATGTGTTCCCTGTTTTCACAAGCAAAGTCCTGTCTATTATAATCTTGTTTTTCTCAGACATAAACACAGCGTGAAAAAAAAAAAAAAAAAAAAGAGAAATTTATGTTGAATATGGTTATAGTTATTATTTCCCTTCTGGGGAATTATTAAGCATGTGTTAGGAGTTTAGGTATAAAATGAAATTGTTTTTTCACTACATGGATGTCTTCTGTGACTATCTGTAAAATTTCATTAAGGTGTTAGACTTGATATTGCAGATCAAAGTAATCCCAAGAGATTAAGGAGACCCTGCTAATTGACTAAGGTCATGTACTGCACTTCCCACTGGCACTTTGGCCTACATTGACAACAGAGGAGCAGCCCCATCTCCAAGGACCAGTCTATAAAAATACCATTTTCTTTATCTCTAGTCCAGTTTTCACACCGCTACAATAACAAGGGATTTCATAAATCCAGGTGGACTGATTAGAGTTTTGAGTATGTAACTTTCTGAGTAAAAAATATACATGATACTTTTGAACAATTTTGACATTTTATCTTACCCTTTAAAACTCCCGGGAACAGATTGCACGTTAGGTGTTTAAGAATAAAAAGTGTCAGCACATATAGTGAGTTCCATCATTCAAACTTGGCACTAAAGAGGATATTGAAAGCCTTGCTGCAGACCATTAAAACCAGCTAATTTACAGCCAAAGACATTGTTGCTTGAAGTGCCAATTTGGTCAATAATTAAGGTTTGGAATATATATCCGGCTCTGACAAGAGAAAATTCCTAAAAACCCTTCCCTGTTGATCCAAACATACAATATATTACTCTCAATTGGACAGTGGCTCTCGGTTCCGTGTTGTGATATTATTGAAAATAATGGATTATCCAGAGGCGTGGTGAGGAATTATTGCTGCTGTCAGCCAGATTTGTGAACCCAGTGCTGAAATATCTGCTCCCCCCTGGATCCCACACCTGGAAAAGTGAATGTTGGAAAAGTTGGAGGGAATTTGCAAAAAAGCTTTGGAAAATATGGCTCTTTTCTGTCCTCATCAGGGGAGAGGTAAGAAACTCAAAGCCCATTGACCAGAAGTTTAAGGACAAGATTTACAGGGAAATAAACAGGAGAACTGGGATCGTGCAGCCATTAATTTAGCAGAGTATGAATTAAGAGCACTGACAACAGCAAGCTGAGTGAGAAAGATGCAAATTAAAGTTCACCTGCCATGATTTAACTGATCGAGTTATACACCAAGAGATTTTGCCACTTTTCTTTCACTAAAAGTTTAAAAACCAAGTTATTGGGGTGGTTTTTTTCTAAACATTGTGCTGTTACAAAAAGCTTCTGGGTTCTTTTTAGGTTTCATTCACTGATTATTTTCCCTCAAGTTTATCCAAGTTCTTCCTGAAGGGAAGACTCCAACTTGAGGCAAAGTCATAAGCCATGGGTTTACTGGGTACATTTTAGCAACGTTAATGGATGTAACAACCACCCTCCCATTCACCAGATGAAATCCCCATCAAAGCAGAAGGATAGTAGGAGGCTTATGACATCCATAAAATGGGTGTCGTTTGCATGGAGATGAATTTCAGCCCCTAGAAGCCAACAGAATCACATTTTCCATTATGTTCAGCCAGCAGAACGGATTTCATTAATCAGCCTCTCATCAAGGGCTCAGTCCTACCACATTACTCAAACTAAGTAATACCTAAGATGCAAATAGGCCCACTAAAGCAAAGGAGGCATCTGGAGAAGTTGTGTCGTTCTCCAGCTAAAGGTGCTTTAATGGACTTTGAGAAATCCCACGTACCACAAGTGAAATCCTCGTACCCTTCCAGCTCTTCAGAAAGGTCCCAACTAAATAAGTCATTCAACAGAAGTATTTAATCCCTCAAACACTGGAGAACAATGGCAAAAGTTAAGCTGTTGAAGGCTGTTGAAGAAAACAGGAAAAATTTAGCATTTACTGCTTTTTCAGCTCAAATAGGGAGTTCAGAATTCCTTTTCACTCAGCAATTCACGTTGATCTCTTTAAGGCACCATTTTGAGTAAGATACAGGAGGCCTTAAGTCCTAGGAATATGGAAAGACTTGGTATGGATGAGGCTTTATTATCATCGATTCACTGGAATTCAAAGTCCTGTCAGTATTTTTAATGTTCTCTATACCCATTTAACCACCCTATTTGATGGAGTGGCTGAGTTTATCCATGATAAGGGATACTTGTCTTTGTACTGAATAAAATCTTTGTTTTCTATCTTATTAATATTTTCCTGAAGTTGGTCAGATGCTGTATTTTCCTTGCTTTATATCCCAAGCACAATCATAAAATTTGAATGACCAAAAGGACTGAACAAAGCAGGAGAAATCCCAACTTTTATATTTGCATGGCGCTGCGATCTGGCAAATCCAATGAAGATTTTTGATCTTTCTTTTGCCAAATGCAAATGAAAACTAAAAATACTTATCTTTCCAATTCCCAATGAATTGAACACTTGCGTATTATTCCCTGTGAAACATCTAATAGATGTTAGTTGATCTTTATGCCCTTTTTTCTACTAGATTCAGTTTGTTGTTTCCTATCATGATCAGTGAGAGACTCTTTGGGTTAAAACGTGGGAAAAGAATGATATATTTGTTAATTGTTGCTGTTCTTGCTATGATCTTTGGCAACACCTGCTGGTGGTACTCTGCAGTGCTGGAACCACTCTACATATATGCCTTCAATGTATAGACCTTCAACTGGCCACACAATCCCTGTCCACCTGCAAAGAACATGGACATGGCCAGTGGGCTTAAAAATACCAGCCCAAGTTCATGAAAACACTTGCACAGGCTTTGCTGTCTAAAACACTCTCTCATATTAAAATGCGCTTGGCTTTTTTTGCCAGTCCAGCTGCTGTGATTTTTACAAAAGTTGTGATTTTATGGCAACTTAATCCAAAAAGAATTTAGTGCAGAACATCTCCCATCCGCTCTCTAGTAACGAGGTACTTTGAGCATCAGGATAAATAACATTTAGGCATCTAATAAAAACTGCAGGTTTTTTTTTTTTAAGTCTCAAATCCTCTTTTTTACATAGCACAGCAGCAAAGCCTCGCATTGTAGGTGAAAAGTCTGTAAATTTGCAGTAACTGAAAAATAACAGAAGGCGCAGCAGCATTCTTTATGTTAGTCTATATTGATCGGCTCTAATGAGCACCAGTGGAGCTGTAGCTAATGGTGGTATGTCTGGTGTTAAGGGCAAATGTGGGAGAAGATTATCAACCCAAGGGGTTTAACAGTTGCTGGACTGCCCTCAGCCCTCAGGGCAATGATGCACTTGAGAGGTCACTGTATCAAATGAGGGAAAAGATTCAGCTCGCGCTGCTGGAAGAAATGCAGCAGGAGCTGTGCTTTAGCCCAGACTACCGGCATCAATAAAACAGTTCTTCTCTGCCGGCTGTTTCTTCCCCTCTCCCTTCCCATCACCTACCTGGCACTGCATTGCTAATTAAGAACCCCAACACAGGGATCTGGGAAGGGATGGCACTGAACTGCTCTGAATTAGGTTGGAAAACGCGCCTTGGCGCCATCCGCGCAGAGAAGGACGAGTCATGGGACAGAACGGTTTCACACCTGACGTCTGCTTGTTACCTGGGGGGGTCGTGCTGCCATTTGATGGGAATTTGCTTGATATTTCATTCAGTGTGTTGCTGCCACCCCCTTCTGAGATCTGAGAGGGCTGAGATGAGTGACCACCGGAGCAGAGAAGGCCACCGGGCTTCAAGGGGAAGTTAACTGGCAGATCCGAGAGAACGCTCGCAGTAAAATGTTTGTGCAGAAAGGAAGCTACAGGTATCCAAAAAGATAAAAATGAGCAGAGAAATGCCTTGAGGTGGATGGCATGTTGCACATTCCATGCTTTAATAGCCTAATGGAATAATTTTAACTGTGTGAGGCTCTGAAACACACCAAGGAGCTCTGTTGAGAACCGAGCGCTGAGATTTCAAATATTTGTCACAATAAACAGCAACATATATTTTTTTAAAAAATCAGAACTAGAATATTTTAATTAATGTTGTAAATAAGCTAATTAAGTATTACCTTAGCTCCATTTTGCCAAAGTAAAATGCTGTGGTTATGGAAAATTATTTATTCGGTCTTTACAAATTCTAAGACATGGATTCCTCTTGTGTCTTAGAGGCCGATGATGGGTCATATTATTTAAAAAATCTTCACATCTTTAATTTTTACAGTGTTCATGTGAAGCAAGCTGGATGTGCAATTCTTTGTTCTAGTCAGAGATTTTCCAACTAGTTTTACCTGAACAAGAAGGAAGAGTCAGGATTTGGTCAAAGAAGAATATTTCCTACCACTGTCAGCAAAAAAAAAGAGACAGTCTAAGACTGTTACCGGGCCGTTGACACAAAAATACCTGAAATAAGTGGAGCAGGCACTAAAGCTGGCATGCACACTCAGAGGGAGCAACGGGGCTGGAGACGAGGAGAAACATTTTCCGCAAAGAAGCCGGAGTTGACACATCCGCCGCTCGCTGCCTGATGGGCTCCAGCTCAGGGGTTTGATGTCTGCAGCTCCCACCACTGTCCATTAGACAGGCGCCCACACCAGGGACGCTGCAGCCACAAGTGACACTAATGTGCTCCACTGCTGACACTGGGGAGCCCACAGGAAAATGTGTTCATGCCCCTGGCTGCTCCACGGTTAAAAAGGGAACCAGTCTGGCAAAACGGACTGAGGGAGTTTGCATCCCCAACGCTTCATCTGTCCCCGTTCTCGTGCCTTGTGAATGCTGAAATTTCTGAATATCCGAAGGAAAAAATAACCTGCATTATTTTTAAAGCGTGTCCTGGAAAGTATTTGGGCATTTCCCTCTGTAGCTTGAATTCCAGTTGGTTTAGGCAAGGCCAAGCTGCTTCTTCACACAATGAACCTGTGAGCAGACTGTGGCAAATTCATGGCATTTGTTTTCTACAACTTAAGTTCCTAAGTAGGACTTTCTAATTTACACAATTATTGCGATTTCCTTCAGTCATAAATGCTCTGTTGCCATGGGATGTGAAGTATGAGCAGAAGACAACCATTTTCATTCACGTACTTTTCTAATACTCTAAAACTCTTCTGTACTCTTTGTTATTTAAATTTTGAACATATTTGAGCTTAAGAAGGTCAGAGTTTAACTTTCAGATGCTTTTTCTCTTCTAATGACAGAGGTAACAATCAAATTCCTAACTCAGTAGCAGAAGTTCCACGGTATAGAAGGATATTTATATAAATATATTTTTTAAAAAATATCTCTATGCGCCTAATTGAAAGAATTCGGTGAAATGATTATCAGAAATAATGTGAATAACAGAACAAGAGGTGTTCTATAATGACTTTTTTCTTAAAGAGACTTAACAAATTTTAAAGTATTGTATAATTTATTTTATACCTATTGTTCCACATCCTACAGCTTTGGACAGATGAGTGTGTGGGATTTAAAAAATATGTGGTGGAAATGCCCATCACAGCACTAGCAGGACAGTGGGTCCATACTTTGGACCTTGTAATAATTACCCAGCTCATGGATCTTAACTCCACAATCGAATTAGTCAAAAATTCCCTAACCAAAGTTCCTCAGAGTTTAATGATGTAGGAATCTAGCTAAGGAACTTATCTGGGTTATTTTAATAGTTGGTATTGACCAGTCATTTTGAACTGTTTGCTTTGAAAAGGACATGCTATTTATTTTTTCTTTCCATTTAAATATCAAAAAGAAAGGATCTTGCTCTAGTTCCAAATGATAATCCATACAATGAATAATCACTTGGTGGCATAACAAATTTCCTCACTTAAATAAAGAAATAATTCCAGCTCTTGAGATTAAGTAGCCACAAAATCTACCTCCAGACCCATCAGTCTCAAAAAATCCTACCAAGTCATTATAACATCAGTAGTAAATAAAATTTTGCCTGTGTATTTTTTTCCATATGCATTCATTGAATGGAATGCAGCTGTTTAAGGGGTTCATAAGAAATGAACCTTATTTTCTTTGCACTGGAGGTTTTCACTGTGCAGTATCCTGGCCTTCATCCCTTAAACACCACTAAATCCCATAAGTGATTCCAAGATGATGTTGTTTAGCACAGTAATATTATTTTCAATGAAGCAGCAAGTAGGAGCACTTGGAAATGGATGAGCAGGAGCACTTGGAAATGCAGGAGTCCTGCCAGGTTGGGAGAGGAGCCCTAAACTTGACCTTTGTGCATTTTACAGGAAAAAAAGAGAAGAGAGAAAAAAAGAAAGGGAAAAATTTTCAAACCTCAAAATTATGTTAATTTAAAAACACTTTAGAAATTAGTCCATATTATCAAGAAGTCTCTTTATAGCTACAAACCACATGGAAATCTTCAAGAAAATGCCCCCCTTCCTACTTACTCATTGATCTGCTCTTGGATAACGTTTGCTCTGCTCCTTGAATCCTGACATCTTCTGAGGGAATCCAGCTGCAAGGATCTTCCCATTCTTCATGGAAATTCATCCACATTCCAGATCACCTTTGAAAGAAGGAGAAGGCTTCCTGGTCCTGACTGTCCTGTTGGACCTTGCTGGTGATTTAAAACAGGTGAAGTGTCAATTAAACCGTTCAAACTCAAACCAGCACAACTGGCCATGGCTGAGCAGCCTAGATGTTTTATCACTCACCTCCAGAGGATCTTGGCTGAACTTCCAGCCTGTTCCCCCATCACAAAACTATCTGTGACATCTTTGGATGATGGAAATCTTTGAACCTTAAAAAGCTCTCACAAGTCATTTGAAGAATATTTAGTAACAACATTCTTTGGTTGCTATTTGAGTTAAATAGCCAAAAAATGCTGAATTTCTCAGTGGAACATGACCCAGCCTTTTTCCACTCATGACTTCATGTGATTTGATCCTCTTTCATTTAAATTCTCTGCATTTCTGTGGTACAAACCCAGCTAAAAAGAATCTTCATCCTGTGGTATTCCCTAAGTTTCAAACTCTATATTTATGGGAATTCAGCAAGGTGATGGTTTCAAGCCAGGTCTGCAGTGGGTCTCAACCCATTTCACTAAATTATTTGAGGTAAATCTTAGTCTTCTTATCTAAACAATGCTCCTTAATTTTTTTAGATAAATATAATCCCATAGTAGAAGGGGTAGAATTTGGCTGAGACATGCATTATGTGACCAGACTGTTTGGCAGAGGATGGGATACTCCCGTTTTCAGGAGCTTTGTCCATTCTCACTTCTCATAGCCAAAAGGACAATGTTTGTGCATCTATTAAAGCTCAGCATGAAGACCTCTGGTAACACCTGCTAAATAAAATTATTACCACTGGCTCCCACCACAAGTTTTGACCAAAAAACTTTCTGTCTTCAAGATTTAGTCCTACATTTTTCCTTCCAAACTGTTTCATATGGGTTTGTTTTGGTTGGTGTTTTTTGTTGTTCGATTGCTTTTTGTTTGGTTTATTTTTTAGTGGACCATCTCTACAGTCCTTTCCTCTCCATCCAAATCAACTAGATTTCTGCTTTTATCTTCTCCCTTTGTCCTCTGCCATCAGCTTCTCAATGAATATCCTTTCAGTGACAATTTACTGGCGTGTCTTCAAGGTTTTTTACCATCCTCTCTGAAGGCTCCATATTTAAGCTCATTGCCACTTGGTTTGGTCACTGAGCTCAAAAATCTTTATTTTACCTCTTTTTTTTTTTTTAAGTTATTTCAGAGAAAGAGTAGACTCAAAAATGTATCTTAAAAAAATTCTCACAGCATTCATGCATAGGCTTGATGCCTTCCCAGAATATATTCCTGCTTCCCATGTACAGAAATGCTGCCTAAAATTGAAGGGTGATTGCTCATATTTAAAGAATTATCAAGAGCAGTGTCACTTATAGTGCCTTGACACAGAAAATAGCAAAACCTAATTCAATATGGTGAAAAATTTGTTGATTGGAAAACAAAGAAATGTATCACTTCCCTCCCTGATCATTTAAAATCATTATAAATAAAAGGAGAGCAAGGAGAGAAAAATCAAGTGCTGAATCATGAAAAGAGTCAGCAGATCAAGGTCTTTCTTCTAAAAAATCTTTAGCAGGGAAAAGAAGAAACAGTAGATATTATTTCCAATTATCTCTCAAATTGGAACAGAGAAAGGAAAATAAAAAAATACACACACACACACACAAAAAAAAAAAATCCCTGACTTGGTGCTACTGGAGTTTGTAGCTGGAAGGAAAGTCCTTGCTTATATTGAAGTAAAGTTCTGAAAATAAGCAAAGAACAGATTTATTGATTTTTGGTGAAGTCTGGGTGTAAAAAAGAGAAAGAATAAAGAAGTGCTCTTTGCCCGCTATGTCCAAATGACATCCCCAGTGGCCTTCTTAATGGTGGGGGAGGGGAGGGGGCAGGTGCCTACCCCGGCACACGGCCACAACTGCCCTTAGGCAAGGGCTAATGGTATTGGCTGAGCCTGCTCTAAGCCTCTCTTTTCTAATAGCCAACTTTCTCTGTGCGAGAAGACAGACAGATATTGATTGGTCCAAATGCCCTTGAGTTGACAACATCTGAAATGAAAATCCACAAGGCTAGCACAAACTTTCTGCAAGTTCAATTCCTTGGAATCTGATTAGGAGGCTGGCCGGCACGAGCGTTTTCATGGAAAAGGTCTCCTTTTGTCGCTGCCTCCACGCGTGTAATTAGCGGCGCGGCCGCGGCTCTGCCAGGTCCGCGGCACAAATGGCAATTTTGGGAAGCAGGTTTAGGATAGCAGGGGTTTCATTTAGGAAACAAAGCCAGCCCAGCCCGTCGTGAAGTTTAACAACAAATTCACAAAGACACGGGTGCCATTTCCCAGATCCGAGCATTAATTAGGTATAGAATAATAAAATGCTTGTTCTCTTTTCATCTGCTCTCAAAAGTTGCTGATAAAGTGATAGAATTTAAAGAGTCCACCTTTAGGGAAGTTACTTCATCCACACAGAAGTTCTAACTCCCAGCAAGTCCAGGTTTATTTTCTAATGACTTTGTTTTCCAGAATTAAAATACTGGAATTACAGTTTGCAAATGTTACGGATGAGGAATGCAGAAGCTGGAGAAGTGTATTTGTACCTTATTAAGGATTCTTTTTTTATTCTACAAATTCCTCCTAAATCAATACATTGACTACTGTATAAAGCTTAAATAAAGCATTATTAAAGTGGAAGCAGCGTTCCTGTCCTACTGGGTTATTTAGAAGCATAAAAGATACACTCGTAAGAATCAGGATCATGCCAGGTAAAGTACAGCTGGAATGCACATTAAATTTATTCAGGCATTGATTTGTAATGTTGATCCTCCATGGCTTCATGTTTCTTTTCTCATTAATCTTAGTTAACCCTCTCAAAACAATGCCAACGTTGGCGTTTGATGTATTGAAGATCCAACCTGCAGAGGATGCTGCTTTCTGGACTGTGATCCCTGCCATCAGTGGGGATAAAGCCACAGAACCAGAGAATGTTCTTTGCTTGATTTTGTGTTAAGTATGAAAAAGAGAAGGTTTTTTCTCAGAGGAAGAAGCAAACAAAGAAAGAAGATGCACAGTTTCATCCCCCATGGTTGGACTGAGGTGATCTTTAAGGTCTTTTCCAGCCCAAACCATTCTAAGATTCTGTGCTGACCTAAGAGAGAGAATGTGAATGTTTTGGCTGCAGAGAATTGATAGATCTGCTGGAGGTGTCCTGTGGGGCAAGGAACAAACTGCTGTGGTGTTTCCACTAACAAACACTCAGCTCAGGAGAAAGTCACTGCAGAGGAAGGCAAAACATTGCAAAGAATCCTATTTTAGAAATTAAGATCTCTGCCTCTAAAGCCAATAACTATTTTAGTTGGAGACTCTACTTACTAAGGCATTTCCATTTTCTGCCTGCCCCTCCCTCCCTACCCGCCTGATAAAGGTGTTTTTGTAGAGAGGCTGGCTCAAGAAGAGGGGCAGGAGAGGTCATTTTTGGAGAAACCAGCTGCAAATACACACAAGTGTGCAGAGACTCAGGAGCCTGGGGCGTTTGCCATCCTGCTGGAGGTGATGCCTGTCAATAAAGCCCAGTCCATTCCTCTGTGGGATGAACTGGACTTATCCATCATTCCTCTGGACTTGATGCTGCCTGTGCACTCTGCTGGCCACCAGCCACTTCTGAAAGTTTTGCCCCATCTCCTTTTGGCAAATACTCATAACAACAAATTTTTTATTTTGTGTCATGACAGAGATGTCAAATTTCAGCTGTTTAAAATAAATGGCCACACCTATCCCATCTCTTGCTGCAAAACTTTAACTGGATTGCAGTCCTTCCTGAGGATGCCAGTGGTTTTCTTATGGAACAGCTTCATGGATTTGGAATTTAGCATCCAGCTTGCTTTAAAATCCATTCATATTTTAATTATCAGGCCCACACCTCCTCATCTGACTTTTTAACAAGCTTAGAATCCCAATGACGCCTTATCGATACAGACCAAAAATAGATAGATAGATAGATAGATAGATAGATAGATAGATAGATAGATAGATAGATAGATAGATAGATAGGTAGATAGATGGATGGATGGATGGTTGGATGGATGGATGGATGGATTCCAAGCTACAATTTCCCCTGTAATTATTTACTGCCTGTAGGAGATCAAGACTGGGATGAAGAATGGCCACCCCCTTTCATATCCATAGAAGTTACACCCAGCATCAAGGGGGTGATGATTTAGCTGAAGACAGACTCTGGGGCAAATATTAGCAGCAAATGTGAGTCTTGTTTGTGGTAAATCCATCCCTTGAAACTATTTCTTCCTTCAGCACCAAATAGTCTTTCTAATCTTTTGTCTTTTCAAATAGCTGTGATGATATTAAAACCATGCTTCATGGCAAACAGCATTTCTGGGATTTTCCTAGGAGATGTGGCTTCGGATAAGAAAGTGCAATTGAGTTAAAGCAGTAGGAGAGCCCGGAGTCAGTGGGGTTTGTTGTGATCCGTTGACCACTTCCCAGTAGGCATCTCTGCAGTCGCTGAGAATTACTAAACACCATTTCAAGGAATATAGGTAATTCAGTCAACCAAAAAACCAAACAAAATAAGCCCAGCATAAAATACATTTTAAAAAACCCTACTGGCATGTGAAAAGCGGGAATCTGTCGAGCTTGCTTTGAATCATTCCTGGTGTACTTAGCTAAGGAAAAATCAGACGGATGAAATTTCTCAGTGTGCACAAAGATTGGAAAATAGATATTTCTGCTAGCACAGAAATGTTTCTGAGACAGAGAAATGACAAAGCTGGCTTTTTTTTTTGCCCCAATGCTGAGAAAGTGACACACCTTTCAGGCAAATATGACACAACAATTAAGGCAGTAAATAAGAATAAAGTAATAGCAATATTCAAAAAAATTACAACTGAAGAAGGTCCTTGCTGTCAGATAGAAGCATGGTACAATTATCCTATACCAAGGCTGGCTCTCTGTGGCCAGGATTTCTGACATATTTTCCTATAATTTTTCATGAGGAATTGAAGCTGATAACAGCCAGGACAAACAGCTGAGGAGCTCTCAGTACAGCTGCCCCAATTCTCAGCCTTTTCATTGAGAGCGCCTGACTTATCATCAAAAAAAAAATCTGTAAAAAAATCCTCAGCCGGACTTTACAACCACTGCTGTCAAGTAAATATTTATCTATATATTTGTCCCTCCAGATGTCAGGGAGTTTACTAAAATACCTGTGCATGCAAAGTGGAGGGAAGAGATTCTGCCCGTATTTTATCATTATTGCACTTCTAAGACAATACCCTGGCTCCCTCTCTGAAGAATGATAGGATGGGCAGGCTGGAGTAGCTGCAGGGGATCCTACGCCTGTTGCCTGCCAAAGCTGCTTACTACTTAACAACTGATCAACTGGCCCCCAAGGCAACAGCTTAACAAGCCCCAGTAGAAGTGGACTCAAGATTTCTTCCTCAGCAAAGAAAATGAAACCATTTACCAGGTATGACCAATATCCAGAAATCAAGGGGACCAGCACCAGCAACTCTTTATCTCCCCAACTCTTCAGAAATAGCAAGGTATTTTTAGGCTAGAGTCCTAAAGTTGAGCAGGGTTTAATAACATTGGGCTAAGAGAGGGGAATGGGGTCCAGGTTTGCTTAGCAGGTTGGTTGTGCCTTGCACAATTCCTGCATCCCACATTTCCAGGGAGGAGGGATGCTCGTGGGTGCTCTGGGGCAGCGCTGTGCCCTGTGTGAGTGTGAAGGAGAGACAGAGAGAGATTGAGGGCTGAGCTGCAGCAATTCCTCTGGGGTGAGCTGTGGCAGCTGTTTACCAGCACAAAGCAATTCTGTGCCGCGCTTTCGCGGAGGAAATGAGGAATCCTGGACTCGGCTGAAACTACAGGGGGGATTTTAGGAGCGCAGAATTTAATTACCCAGGCTGGAATTTGGCCAGGACACTAGGGCTCACACCTCTGCTCTTGTGAAAAGTGCCAAGAGGTCTTTAATAGTAACAAACAGTCAGGATTTGGGGTTAGGGTTTCACCTGAATGCCTCTGCCTTCAGTAACACTTTACTCCTTGCCGGTGTTATCAAAACTTTATCCAAAAGCCCTCAGAACTGCAGTGGGGTTACCATGAAGAAAAGCTTTTCTTATGAAGTTTCTGTTTATCTCAGGATCATCCAGAAAAAGCCACCTTGTAACACGTCTTCAGGTCTGCTGCAGGAAATGAAAGGAATATTTGCCATGCCCAGGTGGGGTAGACCAGGGAGATTTCCCCTAATACATCCAGATTAGCTGAATCAGCTCCATAACCTCCCAAAAGCCTGACACATTTCCTAAAGCATCCATACCCCAATTCTTCCATCCCTCAAGTCATCAATGATCTCCTTGGGAGGTTTTTTTTTTTTTTTAAGCAGTATTTCAAAAGGAAACGTGAAGCTGGAGGGAGGGTTGGCATTTTCCAATTTGTTTCCATGACCTGCTTTTTTAATAGTATTAATCCTGCAGCCATCAGGAGAGGTGTGAAGAAAACCTGCGAGGACAAACCTCATTTGAAAATTGGAACGACCTGTTGACAACTGCCCTTCCTGCACACGGATTTATGAGCACAAGTTGCTGGGTGTATTTAGTGGGGGCTTACGTGGGTGACTGGGGGAATGTTATCCAAATTTCTCCTTGTTTTCCCTGCTGCCATTTCTTCCTCAGTCGTATTCCCAAAATAAACTTGCAGCTTTTTGAATGTTGTCTTATTCATGCCTCCAACTGTAGGTCATTATTCCCCTTCTCTCTCTATGAATTTCCTAAAGAAATTCACAATAATGAGCCTGCAGATTGCTGAAACCCCCTGTATAATGTTTACCAGGGTCACATCATCTCCTTCTGTTTTCTACTTTTAACAGCCTCTTTTTGCTTAGATTGCATTCTTCCCTGAAGAAGAGCTCATAAACATTTTTGCAATGATCAGATTACTGTTATTAATGAACAAGGTACCAACTTTAGAAGTCTGCTAAACATCCAGCCATTTGCAAAAGCCTGGGAAAAGCTAAGGCACAAAAGCTGTGTCTCACTCTTAGATGTTTGTGATGACAACTAAAAGGGTGAGACACCTCGAGAAGAGGATATTGAATAATTTGAGGTTTTGGAAGAGCTGTTTGAGACCTTCAGAGGGTTTTACCAGGAAACACCAGAGCTGAGGAACCTGCTCTAGTGGAAGATGTCCCTGCCCATGGAAAGGGTTGGAACAAAGCGATCTCTAAGGCCCTTTCTGACCCAGGCTATGCCATTCCTAGAATCACGTTCAATACAAGAAGAAAAGATTGCATCCTGTACATAAAATCATCAAATCACAGAATGGTTTAGCTTGGAAGTGACCTCCAAGCCCTTATAGTCCCACCCCTTGCCGTGGGCAGGGACACCTTGCCCTAGACCACCTTGTCAGGTATACAACAGACCTCAGTAAAATAACCTGAGTACAAGAAAGAGGGACAAAACATAGCAGGTTCACTCAACAAAAAAATATAAACAGAAACTTTCACTCGAAATTCCAGGCATGACTGCTCTTGTGCTGCTGCAACAGTATGTGAAATGTGAGCTCCAGGTCTGCCAGCACCAAGAGGATTTCAATATCACAAGCCCTAATGATTTCTATTGCCTCATTGCAGCATCCTCTGAAAGAAAACACAGGCCTGGATCAATGCAGTCATTGACTGACTCAGTGTATGGATAAGTGATGCACATTAATACAGCCTGCATTGAACTGGAGTGGCCCTCGGAATTACAACGAAAGGTAAAACAATGCAGGCTTCCCTTTAACCTGAGCAAGAGCTGCATTGACTTTTCCAGCTCTGTTTTCCAGCAGGCTCTGCCAGCTCTGTTGCAAGGCAGCCTGGCCAGCCCCCGAGCACCTCTGCACAAAACAGGGAGCAGCGTTAGGTGAACCAAGCCTTAAACACAGCCCAGCAGACAGCTGCACCATTTAAAAGCACTTTGCACTCTAAAACATCTCTGCAGAGCTCACTGATCTATAGGTGCTTCATATATTCCCTTAAAAATCTCGCTGGAGATTGTGAGAGATCAGAATCAATATCCTCATTTGATAGATGAGCAACCAGATTAAACAGCAAACCAAAGGCTGCACAACTTTTTGTACCACGTGGTGCTAAACTTGAATCCTATTCTGGGGCTGGGATGGATATAGGATTTTCTCCTGAGCTATAAAACTTCTTTTTCTCACCACCACACTGAACTTGCCTGTAGCACAGAACTGTTCTGCAACTGCACAGCTTCCTTTTTTTCTCATCTTTTTTTTAGAACTGACCCAGTATCACCTCTGGAACGTGGAAACTCAGCCCGACAATCGAGTCCTGATTTCTGACACAGCAGAGCAAGGGGATTAGAGAACAACACTCAGGCTGTACAATTAAATTATAGATGCTGTCCATGCCATGCCCCATTCCATGTGCTGTGGGAGGGATCTGGCGCAGCTGAGGCCCGACATGTTCCACACTTCATTTCCAGGGAAAAGTGACCAGGAGGAGGAAATCCCAGGGCTTAATAAAATTAACACTGGAATTCACTAGTGCCCAGAGGCCAATGGCAGCCCACAGGGCTTGGATGGATCCCTAGGAAGCAATAATTCATCCAGCCAGGATAACTATCCAGAATAAACAAATGGAGATTCAAAAATAATTTTTGATATAAATGAAGCCCTACATACCTACCTTTCAAATGTTCATCTTCAACTTTCATTAATTCAGTATTTGGTCCCACTTTTTTACGCAAAAACAAACAAAACCTACCTCTCATCCAGGGGATTATTATAAAGAGAAGTATGAGGAAACTTACAGAGTTGAAGCTTTCAAGATGCAGATTTTTCAGAAAATTGTGCTTCAGTGCAATTAAGCTGCATTTTTGGATGTTTGTTTGGTACATTTCAACAGAGAAACTTTCTGTCTAATAAACTGAGAGAGCAAATTAGCATTATACAAATACTAAAATATTTACTGCTGCAGAATTTCTTATTTGGTGAATTTATCACCTATATTTGTTGCTGATGCCATTTGGAAAATAATTAATAGGTAAATTCCTCAAAGTAGGGTTAAACTTTAGGTATTAAAAATAAATTTTAAGTAATTTAGTAAAAAGAAACCTTTTTTTTTTCTTTTCCTTGGTTTTCTAACACAGAAAACTGGTCAATCATGACTCGTTTCCACCACTCAGTTGATTCAGCATGGACTGATTCAAAATTTCAAGCTGAAAGACCTTTTTCCTGATGCCACAAAATGTCTACCAAGTTTAAGCAAAAAATATAAGATGTAAAAGTGAGTTAGAAATAATAAAATCTCCTTCCCTGTGCAAACTTTTTTAACATAGAGTCCTGACAAGTCTTTGGGGAGTGCTGTTTTCATGTAGGTACTGTGAGCCAGAGATTCATCAAGTAACACAATACACACAGTACAAACTTCAGCTCCATTATTCTTTCTAAGGAATGCTGAGAAATAATTTATCATGATCTCAGCTCTAAAAGCTTTTATTTCCTAAAAAAAGTCTCCTCACATCCTTTAATTTTTTACTCAATGTCATTTCAGAGTTTCTCAGTAATCATTTCCTGGTTATTAGCAACTCTCAAGTGGGACAGAGTGTTATATACAAGGCTAAAATACAGGTAAAAATCATACATTTAAAATTAAATATCTATTTTTCATGTTTGCTCCTAAATCTTCCTTCACAATGAAAAGAAACTCCAAATACCTGTTGTTAAACACCCTGGACAGATGATACATTGAAAACTTTTTGAGGATTTTAAAAAAAAAAGTTCATGAGCATTTTCATGTCTAGGACTTCCAACATTTTTTTTTCTTTTCCATTGCAAGAATTTCACTGAACATCACAGGTCAATCAAGTGTTTCAGTCTCTGGAGAAAGTGGAAGAAATCACTTGAAAATGGCTGGAAAAAATCTTGGTTCCAGAAGGAGTTTTGAAAAGGTGGAGTCAAGGTCAGCAAAGTGCTAAACGCTGTTCCCGACTCCCACGATCCCTTGGCGATCCCGCTCCTGCAGAAGTTGATTGGAACAAGCCAGGCTCAGGATGCCTTGTCATTGACCACAGTGTGCCTGTTGGACTTGTTAAAAAAAAGAAATATTTTAGGGGAAGCCAAAGCACTCTTGTTTGCACAGCCTGGAAGAGGAAGAACAGATGCTCGATGCTTTAAAAGTTATAAATACGTTTGCTGCGATTTAAGTCATGAAGATGCATCAACACATAATTTTTTAAATCATTCCCAATTTCCTTTGGAGAGCTGAAGAGCTGGGCAACTTTTCTGTCTAATTGGAGGAAATAAAAGCCTTTATATCATAAAAATATTTAAAAACAGGAGCTAACCATAGAACAAAAGCATTTCTGAGTTGGGTTAGTCCAATTTTGTTATGAATTAAGCACAATAATCAAATTACTGAATGCTGGAGGTGACTCTTCTGTCAAGAAAATAAATACAATTATTGACCTGAATCCCGATAAAATGACATTCTCATGTTCCAACTGGTCATTTTTATACTAAGAATAAGTTGGTGCAGGTAGAATTGATTATAAAAGAGAAAAGCTCTTGGGATCCACTGCACTGAAATTAAGCTCCACAAGCTCCTAGGAAAGCTGAACAAACTGACCAGGCTTGGGAGGCTTTGTGCAGGATGGGGCTGCTGGGAAAAAGAGAAAAGAGGATTTTAGGTTTCAAAAAATATCTTCCAAATAGATCAGGTCTCTTTTTAAAGCACTTGTTGGATTCCTAAGCTAGAAAGATGTTAATCTTCACTTTTTTTCCCCTCTATGAATATATTTATTAATTTGATATATTCAGAACTAGTTCAGAATATTTTAGACTGCAGTAGTTGACCTTGCAAATACTTAATTGCACTAAAACTCTGATTTTAACACCAACTTACCTTCTTTTTAAATTTCAAGGGGTTTTTTTACTTCTGTAGATGATCAAAGGTGAAGTCATAGACATGAAATCGTTTCAAGACAAGAGATTAAATTTTTAAACTACAGAAACCTAATGTCTAATGGCATAATTATAATCAGGGATCAATCAATACATTTATTTTTACATACATTTATTATATCTTTTCTAGACCCATACTGTAGCTTTCAACAATAATTTCGGAATTTTTGTTCCTAAGAATTTCAGGCAAAGTTCCAGAACACATTAAGAGAATGAAATACAAGAAAATTAATATTTTTCCTATACAAATAAATGTATGGTTTAATTAATTGGGGTCACTGGGATTTACCACATGAAAATGCACAGGCTGATACAAATTTAGGGATTCTACAAACTCTACATTCTGAATTCCCCAAATGGAATTCCACAAAGACAACAACCCCTGAGGAGCTGCCTCAAAGTGTGAAACTTCACGTGCTGATGAAAAGTCAACTCTAACCTATCCATCAACTTAAAATAAGTAGGTTTAATGTTTGGCCTTGTTGATCTTAGAGGTCTGTTCCAACCTAAAAGATTCTGTGATTCTAAGAATATGAGTTAATTAAGCTCATTTGTACCTATGTAGAACAGAGAAAAATTAAATGTAAGCAGTTTAGGATTTCAGGAAAAGAAAAAAGGAAAGTAGTGTTTGTCCAAACCAAATATGAGAAAGCTTATTTAGAGATTTTACAGACATATTAAAATATATCTAATTTAGAATTTTACAAACATATTAGAGTATTTAAGGGTAGAGCTAAGGCTACAGATGCCAAATTGCCTTGAAAACTTCTCTCAGTGGAGATTTGAGTAGACGCTGCTCCTAAGAGCTCATATTTGTTTTCTTCTAGGACAATACTCACACACTGGTAGAAAGGTGTATTCAAATGCAAAATTCACTCCAGGCTGATAGTTCTGATCTCCTTTAATCTTCCTCTCTTGATTAACAGTAAGGGCTTCTGTGAAGGACAATTGATGTGGTGCAATAGGTCGCCTTCTGGTCTCAACCTTGGCAGAGTAATCAGATACCTGGCAAGCTTAATAGAGGTCACTTAATGCAAAGATTAAAATTAACTGGAAGTCAATAAGGGAATAATAAAGGAAAATGATCACCCTGTTGCTCCTACTTTGTAAAAGTAAACCTCACATTGCAGGCCAGGAGTAAAAAAAAATGAAGTAGCAGGTGATCCAACAGGCCTTCAAAAGCCCTCCAGCAAACAATTTAATGATTTCAGGTACCCTTTAAACTAAGTGGCCAATCACTGTTAAATCCTTTGGTATTCATTGTAATAACACTGATCATGATGAACTCTTTTGGTATTAATGTGGATGTAACATATACGTTTTTAATTATAGAACAAGAAAATCCAATTACCCCTTTGCCTCATCAAAGTTCTTTGCTATCTGCGACTGTTTAAACATACATTATGAAACATTCAAACTGAGGGAGGTTTTTGTGCAAAGCAAAGGCCAAATCCTGCTGGGTGCTGACCACTCCTAACTGGCGGGAATTCTGGGAGAAGGTCAGTGGGCCAAGCACCTCCTGCTCTTAGCAGGATCAGGCCTGGATAGAGCATGGAAAAAAGCAGGGAATGCATTGATCAGCTTTGGAAAGAGCCTTTTTAACAGGCAGAAAGAATTCATTTCTACAGTGAAGCAGAACCTGCTCTGAACAGTTAAAATGATCATCAGGTGGGACAAAATTCACTCTGTAGAAAGAGGAGGAAAAATTGATGGCCTGAGCAAATTGCTTTGGTTTTATTCCATGTTGCACAGGCTGCAGTCTCCACGTTCTGTTCCTGTTCTCTGGGAAAACCTTGAATATAGGCTGGATATAGTGTTTAAAATTTAACTATTGGGAGATAGAAGCAGAAAAATTCAAGATCTAGAGTGAAGTCCTTTTTGAGCTGATATTCTGCTGTAAATAAAACCAGCTTCAGAAATGTGTAATCATGGGGTGTATCAGTCAGGTCTCATAAGCAGTGGGAGTCAGAAACCTTTTGGAGAGTGAGATCAGCCCATACTCAATGATGCCACTTCATTCATTAATCAAAAATAGGGAGGTTTGCTCAAATACATTTGTGGTTACCCCTTCCTAGAAATTGCCCAATTATGTTAAGATATTTAATTTTTTAAATTTTTTTGGCCACCCTGTCAGTTCAGTGTCATAAAAGCAAAATTTGCCAGAACATTTCCAGGAGAACTTCAGATCCTTGTGAAGAATCCAAAATATTACAGACCACTGCTGTTATAGGGAACCTGTGAGGCATCCTCTCCTATTCCAGTTGAAAACTACTAGAAAATCATACTCAAAAGAAAATTTTTATGATACCTCCAGCAGATTAATCTCAGCACAGCTGTCCCAAAGGTGAGCTGTAAAAGGGGTAGAAAAGCTCAGTGCTTGCACATAGGAGTAGCGTCTGAGTAGGGACCAGGGGAAATACAGACCACTGTGGTATATAAATATACTTAAACAACAAATGCTTTTACAGCAAAACGGCTCTGTAATCATGTCAGATGGTAATTTGTAAGATATCACTGAACATTTACAAGATAATTGCCCAATTTCTATAGCTCCATTGCTACTGCAACCAGTTCATCACAAAAGGAACATTCAGAAGGAACAAAACCAAATATTCACAATGCTTTAATGCTACATGAGGCAGTATAGGACTAATAAAGATATTTTAAATGCATTAAATGTTGCTCTTTCTTTAAAAAATTACATTATGAAAACCTTTCTTAAACATTATTTGAATAAAGCCTCATTACTCACAGTCCAGAGAAGTTCATTAGGAAAAGATCACTTTGGAAAGCATTCAACTAACTAGCCTTTCTTCTCAGCAGTGAATTACATTAGCTACTTCCTAGTTATTTAAATCTTGAAATAAAAGATGTAAACGCTACAGTGACATCTTAAGATCATTGGTAAGGCAGGTCTTGCATGCACAAAAATGCCCAGCTGGTCCAGAGATAAAACAGATTGATAATTAGTTGCAAAATGTAACATTTCATCAGGAATATTTTGAATAATCCAATTTATCTTTGTCAGATATGCGGCACATATTTTTCCTTTGGAGACTCTTTGTTCTTTAACACAACATTATAATTTCAGCCTCCTAATTAACGCGCTCGTCGGTCGGCCCTGCCTTGATGTCCCGCCGCCGAGCGGGGGCCGGCGGGCCTGTGTGGAGAGAAGGTGGCTGCCCTGAGCCACAGGCCACCAGTGGCTCCCGCTGCTCCCACCACCCTACTGGGGCCCAACTGGTTTGATACTGGCGAGATCAAAGCCCGCGGCTGCCAGGGAGGAGGGCCTGGCTCTGCCATGCCGGCGGGGCCTGCGGAGCAGCTGGGATTGCTCAGCGCTCTCCAACAGGCTCCCAGAGCCTCGGCTTCCTAATTAACTCCTGGAAAACCGTCCTGGCCACGCTCGGGGCCTGCTGGTGTGGGGGTCCCAAAGTTGCTCTGCTGCCTTCGACGTGGGTGGGTGCGTGAGGGATGGCCGGCCTTGCCGGGCGGCCTGAGGGGCGCAGGAGGGTGCGAGCACTCCTGGCACTGCTCCACTGCCATATCCACTGGCTGGCACGAGGCAGTTCCGGCCTCACGTGTTGGCTTCAACTCTCTGGTAACCTCATGAAAGGGTTACCAGTGTTTGGAGCCCTTCCTGTGACCCGATTCTGTGTTTGCACAGCTCGGAGAAGCTCCTCACCACTTGTGGTGGGAACAGTGATGCTCCTCACAGGAGCACAGCATCTTCACATCTCCAGCTGAATGGGGCAGAGCTGAGCAAAACCAGCTGGAACCTCCAGGAACCAGGCCAGGAACTTCCTATCTCTCCTTCACTGGTTCCTCTGCCTGAGGGAGGGGTGCCATGCCACAAATTCCAGCACAGATCCCACACTGAGCCCACTGCAAACCCAGTTAAATCCCTACTGTCTTCCACTGCTCCAAACATCAGCCCTGACATATCCCAGGGTATTTTTAAGGAAACCCTTCTTCCAGACACAGCCAGCACAGAGGTCAGGTTTACTCCAGAGATACCAAAGATTTGCTTTTGCACCTCTTGGGGAAATCCTGCCCAGCACAGCCTGATTCCCCAGCCCAGATCTGCAAATGCTGCCCCATCAAAAAAACAGCTTAGAAACGTAAGGAAGTTTCCAGCCAGATTTTTATTAACAACAAAGTGGTTGTCACAGAAGCAATAAAATAACCAAACATCTCACCTGGCAGAGAGAAGGCTAGAAGGTTTTCCACCAGCTTTTGTAACAAAACATTGTCTTTTTGTAATTCTTCCTCTGCTTCAGAATTTGTGTCCTCACTGACCCTATGGAAGGAGGTACAAAGTGACCCTGGGTCAGCATGGCTGTGTCTGGGCTGACCAAGCATTTGTGACCTGCAACAACAATTTGTACCCACCCCAGGTGCTTTAAACATTCATCACCCTGTTGGTTTTACCTCATTCGCTTCATTCAATAGGTGTATCTTCACGTGCAATGCTTTGACTTTTCAAATTTCAGCTGGTGTTTAGGAAAATAAAATAGTTTGGAGAGCTAGATGAAAGTTGTGTGCGAGTTTTTTGCCAAACTCTCTTCAATAAGAGATGGAAGTCATGTAGTCTTATCAGCCTGCACCTCTGATATGATAATGATATCAGTACCGCCCAGAAAGTAGGTCACACTAATTCTTCATAGCAGTTTTTGTAACCTACTCAGGGACTACAAGGCCAGCTATTCTAAAGATAATTCTGAATTTCTTTAATAAGATTTTATTGGATTCAGATAATTGATCCGATTATTGAAACCTGGGGAAAGCGCTATTGACCTGAATATATACATCAGTAATTCTTTTTTAAATGAATTTAGGTCATCACAAAGTTATTGCCTCTGCTTAATGTCAGGCAAGGTGCTCACCACAGGCCTGGCAAACAGACACAGCTCCCATGGTCCTGCCCTTCCCAAAACACAGGGGAAGCTCCTTCCTCCACCCTCAAGAGGGGTTGAGGAACTTGAAGCCTGAGTTAAGCACTTTGAGACTGCTCTGACTTTCACAATGAGGATCATTTCTTTTGATTTATTGAATTTTTTTCCCTTGTCTCTCTTTTTAGCCAGCATCAGGAGATGTCCAGAGTTTTGCAGGTGCCTTTTATTCTTCCCATCCATGGCAAGGAACAAGGTGGTCTTTAAGGTCCCTTCCAACCCAAACCTGTCTGTGAGTCTTTGATTTCGTTTCTGATGTGCAAATATTTCTAATCAACCAATTCCAGACAACTCCAATTCATTTTCCACCTTACTCTTTGCTTACTTTCCATATCATCATCTACACAATGATATTTATTCCCACAGCACTGAGCCCAACCAGCCCTTCCACGCTCCTCCTCGAGAAGGAGAAACCACTTGGAAGTAACTTTTAATTATGCCCGTTACCCACCTTGCTCCAAGCCTATTGCAGTGTGAAGACACCAGTTCCACCTTTTGCAGACCCAGCAGATGTCCCTGGGAGGTGACAGGGAGAGTTTCAGAGCAGAGGATCCATGGCCATCCTGTCGTGGGTGGGTGGAAGAGCTCTGGCTGTGCTTCCTTTCCCGCCTCACTGCTTCTCACACAAACACACACAGATAAAAGCTGTTCCTGGGAAGGAAAAAAATGGCATTTCCCCACTTCTTGCAGTTGATAAGTCTCAGTTGAGCGTGGCTGGGCTGCTCTGATTGCCTGGAGTGCCCTGCTGGCCGGGCTATTGCTGCCCCTATTTCCTTGCTCTAATGCAATGTGCCTGATGTGATCTCCCACGGCAGAGCTGGCAGTGCTGGGTGTGATGGAAATGCACCTGGAGACAAGGCTGGGACAGCCTCATTGCACTGCCCATACAGAATGGGACTGAAATTATCTGTACAGCTGAGCTGGGAACCTGCCTCTATCATCCCCCATCAGTTCCCAGTGACTGACTTTCCACAAAATGCTGTGTTTCATTCAGGAGGAGATAGGAAAAAAGGCACATTTTTCTTATTTGTTATTCTTTGCACTCCTCAGCAGCACAGTTCTCAAAACAAAACTTCTCCTTGACCTTACTAACCCCCCTTTTAACGTGACTATGCAGAGTATTTCTTTCTACTTGGATTTTGCTTTTTACAAGTATTTTATTCTTTCTTTTGTACAAATTCCAAGCCACACTCTTGCTACTTTAAGCATTTTCTTTTTCAGATATTTCTGTACTGAAGCAAAATTTTTCTCCAAATAGCACAATTTTAGCCTATTAGCAGCTTGAGGTTGGTTGTGGAATTACCCTTACCTCCTCTACCAACCTCTTGGAATTGCTTGAAACTCTGAAACCATAGGAAGACTTGTCTAAGTGGGTGTGAACACCAAGATGAAACGTACAAAATAATTACCAAATTCAAATTAAAGGGAATTAACAAGCCTTACACTGCAAACCTTTGGGTGTTACTCTCTAAATCAGGATCCTCAAAGGCTGCACAGAGTGCTCGAGACCTTCTCCTTCAGCTGCAGGTGGTGGTGGTGGAGGAAATCTCTGCAGAGAACCTGGGTGATGACAAGTGATGGAATTGGGATTGTTCAGCATGAAGAGGAGAAGGATCCAGGGAGAGCTCAGAGCCCCTTGCAGCGCCTAAAGGGGCTCCAGGATAGCTGGAGAGGGACTGGGGACAAGGGATGGAGGGACAGGACACAGGGAATGGCTTTAAACTGGAAGAGGTGAATTTTGGTGGGATTTTGGGAAGGAATTGTTCCCTGGCAGGGTGGGCAGAGCAGCTGTGGCTGCCCCTGGATCCCTGGCAGTGCCCAAGGCCAGGCTGGACATTGGGGCTGGGAGCACCTGGGACAGTGGGAGGTGTCCCTGCCATGGCAGGGGTGGCACTGGATGGGATTTGAGGTCCCTTCCCACCCAAACCATGCCATCATTTCATGAAATCCCACCCATGCTGGAGACCAGCTGGTGACCACCACTTGCAGAGCCAAAGCCATCCTTGAAGTTCCACCAGGGCCTTATTCCAGTCCTGCATAACCAACTGATTCCTGCCTGTACTTTCCCATGATTTCTTTTGTTGCTGCTTCTTCTTTCCCTTTGCCTTGCGCGGAATTACGAGCTCTAATTACGTAAATAAACAGCCAGCAAACAAACCAAACCTCTGGCAGTCCTGAGGGAATTCCCTTCCCTGCAGACACACTGGCCATTTGCAGGTTCCCACTATCTTTGCTTTCCTCTTTTTTTTTTTTTTCTTTCCTTGTGCTGCCTAGAGGGGAGGATTTGTCACTAAGCAAAGCAAGTCTCTCAAACTTCTGAGAAAATCATAAACAGGCTACAGTCCCTCATGAAAGCAAAGAAAACAAATGTGTGAGCGGCAAAATCAACTATCTCTAATTTATTTATCATTGAAAAGCTAATTGCATCCTCCTTAGAAGCATCAAAAAAGCCTCAAAGTGCTGCAAAACACACGAGCGTTTAGGGCATCCTCTGGGATTATCCCAGGCAGCTCCTGCTATCCTCCCTCTGATGCTGAACGAGGCGGCTCAACCCTACAGGCTCCATCCTCCCAAAAAATCATCCCTAGATGGGGGTGCAGTTTCCCAAAACTCCCTGGATGGGGTGCAACCTCCTGTAGAGGTTGTGTATCCCTCACCAAGTTCCTGTAAAATATAATTTTTAAATTTTTTTTTTTCCCAAGACACTGTTAGATGTGAAAATAGTCTTCAACATCATGAGAAGGGTTGGGATTTTTCCAAACCTCCTGAGGAATTAACTTTACCCTTGGAAGAGTCCTGTGTCATTCAACAGGTGCAGCTCCTGGAAGTATCTAAATAAAAAAAATGAGTCAATTGTACAGACATTCCTTAGTAAAAGAACTGAACAGAAATAATAATGTTTCCTGGGATTTTTATAAAAAACACCAAATTTCTATGGCAAGATAAAACCCTCGATTAAATTTTACAGTCTGGTATAAAAAGTGCTGTCTAAAGGTTGTTATTTTCTATTATCAGTGAGAGTTTTCTTGAAGACACTGAGATAATTTAATGGGCTTTTCCTTAGCTCTGACTTAAGACACCTGGAACTGAGGAAAATTTTCCTGGAGGTGAAGTGAAACATCAGAACAGAAGAGCACTGACATGGCAGGGATGATAATTTTCCCTGTCTTCTATCAATATCCAACTATGAATATTTAGGGATTTACTGCAAGCCCACAGAACTTTAATTTTCCCTCCCACCATTTGATAGTGAAAAAGTGTTAAATATAAGCTGTACCAAAATAAAATCTATTAAAATTATCGCCATTTATTCTGTTTTATCTGTAAATTATCTTGCTGTAGACTCATCAAAACAATATTTATAGACTTCTAAATTTGTTTTTTTTAGTTTCCTCTGGTTGCTCCTTTGCAGTGAAATAATTGCAAGCAGAGTTTGTTTGTGGCCAATCAATATCCTGCTGCCAGTGTTAATGGGACATGTGACAACATAAGGACAGTCCTCCTCCAAAACAAATTCCTGAAAATTACTATTAATCATTTCTGAAGGGTTTGGGGTGTTGTTTTTTTTCCAAATCACAAAAAAGCCAGGAGTTTGTTTTTTGTGTGCACAGTCATAAACGGATTGTTTGGGAGAGCTGTAGATTATCTGTGAATAATCCAATCTTTCATCACAGATTTATTTTGGGTTTCTAGAAACTGTAAGTGGTGAATAACTCAGCTGTGTGTTCAGATGTGTTGGTGAGTTTGCAGATTAACAATGTAAATGTGTGAGTACAGGAAAATACCCCTTTTTTCACCAGACAGAAGCCATCAGCTCTTCATACTCTCAATAAATTTCCAACCTGAAAAATTGCTTTTCAGTAAATCCTCAGAGCACAAACAACAACAGTGAATCACAGAATCAAAGAATGGTTTGAGCTGGAAGGGACCTTAAAGATCATCTCATTCCAAACCCCTGCCTTGGGGAGTGACACCTTTAAAAGATTCCTTAAAAATAATTATCTGTAATGACTTAGCAATCCTCTTTGAAAAATCCCATTTTTAAAATAAATAAAAAGCTTCTTTACTCCAATAAAATCCTATTTCAATCCATTCATTTAACAAACAGGAACACAAATATTATTTATGCCAAGTGGAGCTGACATCACCCTGTGATACCTCCTAAACTTCTGACCTTGAGTTAATTGTGAAGCAACAGCAAGTGAAAATCAGTGGGAAAAGGAACAAGTATAAAGAAAACAACCCCTAAATTAAAGACCTTTTCCTCTCCAGCAGTTTGGGCAGCAGCTCAGACTGTCAGCAGCAGATAAATCAGTTTGCAGGGCTGCGGACAGCTCGTTAATATGAGTGTGAATGGTTTAATTGGGGAAGTGTGGGAGAAGCTGGGGTGCAGAGTCAGGCTGAGTTCAGGGCAGGTGTGGGCACCTGGGGCTGGGTGTGCTCCTACAAAACTTCTCTGCCCAGAATTCCTGGAACCTGCAGCCATCTCACACCTGGCTCTGCTCATCAGTGAAACTCCCAGGTACTGCTCCTGCCTGGCTTCTCAAATGACAGGGGAAAATGATGATGTGGGTTATGAAACTGATTAAAAAGTCAAATTTTACTTTTTTAGCACAGCTTGGGCCTGTTTTCTCCTTTGAGGATGGTGCTTCTGGACATGGGAGGGCTGGAGATGGGGCACAACTTCCAAAAGCCTTGGAAAAGATTCAGGAGGCACAGCAAAGGGATGAGGCAGCCCTGGAAAACACCTCCCTCTGTCCCAGGAGCTGATGTGGAATGATGAGGGCCCACCTCAAACTGCACCAGGGGACATTCAGCTTGGATATCAGGAAAGATTTCTTCATGGAAAACAGAGTCAAGCATTGGGACAGGATGGCCAGGGCAGCAGTGGAGTCGCATCCCTGGAAGTGCCCAAGAACTGAGTGATGTGGCATTTTGTGACATGGCTCAGTGGGCCTTGCTGGGGTGAGATCAAGGTTGGCCTTCATGATCTTGGAGGTCTTTTCCAGCCTTAATGATTCCATGATCCTATCTCTTAGTTTTACCTGATCTAATGTAAATAGTGCTGCCCAAATCTCTAATTCCTCATTATTTAAACACTGCTGATGTCTCAAATTCCTGTAGCAGTGATCCACATCCCAGCCCAAAGCCCTGTCTGCTGTCACCAGCCCGTGCTGTGGGCCCTGCCACATCTTTTGGCTGTTCCTGGATTCTTGTGTCAGCAGAAAGTGGAGGAAAAAAGGGATCCTCAACAACCTCCTGAGATACTCCCTATCAACTATTCCTTATCTGATACATTTTTGCCATTTTCATCCTTGTTAGCCAGGAAATTCATGTTCCAAACTTGACAGGCTCTCATCACAAGCACATCTCACCCTCTGTCTAATCATTTCCATCAGCCCTCTCTGAACTTTTTACACTTCAGCTGTACCTTTTTTGAAATGGAAATGAAAGCAGCGTTCAAGGCAAAGGCTCCTCGCCCCTTTATGTAACAGCATTCAAATATTTCAGCACTGTTTTCTCTCACACATCCTGTGCTGGGGTTTGCTTTTTAGCAGGGAAAAATGGGATCAGTGAAGGGACAGCAGGGTGGTGCCATGAGTTGGAATTGGTGGAGGGCAAATATCTGCTTGTGCCTGGTGTTGACCAAGGCTGGGTCATTCATTTTCTCCAAACTGCAAAGTTGACAGTGAAATAAAGACAATTTTATCTCCAAAGTTGACAGTGAAATAAAGATTAAATCTTGTTGGTGAACTGCTCAGGACCGTCTAATATTGGGACTGTAGGATGTAATTGTCACAGAAATATAAATTCATGGAGCGGTTTGGGTGGGAAGGGACCTTAAAGCTCATTCAGTTCCAGCCGTCCCATCCCATCCCATCCCATCCCCTCCCATCCCATCCCATCCCATCCCATCCCATCCCATCCCATCCCATCCCATCCCATCCCATCCCATCCCATCCCATCCCATCCCATCCCATCCCATCCCATCTCACCTCCACTGTCCCAGGGTGCCCCAGTGTCCAGCCTGGCCTTGGGCACTGCCAGGGGTCCAGGGGCAGCCACAGCTGCTCTGGGAATTCCATCCCAGCCCCTCCCCACCCTCCCAGGAAACAATTCCTTCCCAAAATCTCATTTCACCCTGATGGTTTAAAACCATTCCCCCTCTTCTGGGCCCTCCAAGCTCTTGTCTCTCCATCTTTCCTGACACACATCCTACAAGGAGTAAGTTACTCTGTGTAACCAATGCTCACCTTTGCCCAGGAAAGGAGGACAAGGAAGGGCTGGGTTATTCCAGGATTCAAGATCAGATCTCCAATATCCAAATTCTTGTGCTCCCCTGGACCCTGCAAGAAATAAAGCCCTTTATTTTGCTCTAAATTATTGACTTTATCCCACAAATAACTCTCTCTGCTGGCTGGGAGGCCATGCTCTGTCAAAATCCATTTGTTCTCGAGTGTTTAATGGAGTCACTTCAAAAGCTGCTCCTTTCCTCATCAATGGCAGTGACAAAACAATATTATTTTTCCCAAATATTGGAACCTCAATAATACATCCCACTAATCTCTCAGCCACAAAGGTATTTTAGAAGTAAAGCAGGGTGTTTTTTATGGGTCAGATGTTGTTGTCCTACTGCACTGGAGCTTGTATCCTCCTGATACCACACATGTTTGTTCTCTACTTAATTTTTAATGTATGAATTTGTTTTTATATTAAAATTCAATAAAATTTTAATTATAAAACATAATATATCACACTGAAGTATATATATCTACGGAGAGGCACATCTGTGGTTTTACAACAGATGTGAGGAACTCTGCAAATGTTTAATACGCAGATTTTACCACTAAAATGAGCTCAAACCCAGCTTGCCTGCAGATGAAAAACTCAGGTAGGCCCAGGTTGAGGACACCTAAATGGGTCCCTGATCTCAGTGAAAGCAGAAAGTTGATGAGGAGTTACTGACTATCACCAGGGAGCAGGAGCAAAATCAGAGTCACAAGAAGCCGAAAGAAAGGGAGAACCTCTAAGGTGCAGAAACAGTTTATCCATAAATACGCTTTTATAGTTCTGAATCCTTTTTAATTTATACCTTTTCTGAACTGTAGATCTCTCTAACATTCCCTGGCAGAAGAATCCTCTTTCTCAACTCATGTAAGGTCTGCAGAGCATCTTTTGTGCAATTTACTCATTGCCAGTTGCTATTCAGTACTCTCCATATGAAGAAATTCTCTATTTCCTTTTAATTTTTAAATCAGAATTTATTCTGCTGCACTTGCCATGTCTGTTGTACTTTAGAAGTTATTCCCATGAACCTTTCCACAAGAGTAAAGTCAAACTAACAATTCAGGAGAAACCTTGGATCAGAAGAAGGACATTCAAATAATAACAAATGATGAAAATTAAAGGCTGGGCTTGGTGCTTATTCAAAGTAGTCCAAAGTGGAATTCTCATGTAGATATAAATCAAAAGTGAACAATTAAAAGGGATGGGAAGAGAAATAGGTCTTATGAAGAGAAATAATGTAGAATTTATCAGAGAAAAATTCTATCAGGAAGGGTTTTTTCATTTTAAACATCAGCTTTTCAGTTTTGGTGCAATTTTGGGGTGGCTCCTCTCACCCAGCCTCAAGGTCCACAAAAAGCCATCATGGATTTGGGGCTTGGCCAGCACAGAGAGGCCACTGGAAGTTCTTCTTCTGCTCCTTTATCTCTCTTTTTTCACCAAAACTCTCCGTTTCTCAGCTTACACTTGCACAAAAGAATGTGGAATATTGAAATCCAAATCTGAATAATAAATAAAACCAAATCTCCATGAATTATCCAGAGGAGCTGAGCTGCGCACTGTAACTTGCTTTGCACAACCTTGAGCACACACAAACCCCTAAACTGGCATCCTAGACATTGTTGCACTAAACATCACCAGCATTTTCTTTAAAGACATGGAAAATTCAGTGCCCGAAATGCAGCAGATTTTCCTATTCACTGCCCACATCAAGAGGCTGACCCACATAATTTTAAGCAAGGAGCTGAAATCTCAGCCAAACTCCACAGAGATTCCACGTGATATTGTTTTAACTGTTTGCTGAACTCTTTCTAGAATTATTTGTCCTGAATTTTGGTGACATGAAGCGAATAAATAATCACGTCTCACCTGGGAGTAGGAAATCTGAACAATGAGTTTAAAGCAGCAAAACCATTTTTGGGGAGGGGAGAAAGGAGAAACCTGAGTCGAAGAGCAAGGTCTGCAGGTTGTCTACATGCTTAAAATATTAATCAGTTGGCAACATTTCTCCTCTGGAACAGAAAAAAAAGCAGAAAAAAATAAAAGACATTTCATAGAGCCAATAACACAACCTGAGAAAGCGTAAGATGATCCTTTCCTTAGAAAAATCCATCAGCAGCTAAACTCCTAAAGCAGGGGCAGTTCTCAGGATTGTTTGAAAAAAAAAATAAACAATAAATGAAAAAGCTGCTGGTTCTCCTAAAAGTAAGGAAGGGCTGATGCTAATGATTGCTTTCTGTCATAATTGCAGCGAGCTGTCATCAACAAGGAATTGCAGCTCAGAACTCCTGGGAAGTACAGCAAGAGAGGCAAATCTGTGTCAAACTTCTGCAGATGGTGCAGATTTATGCTCTCTATTAGACTCCAGTGGAACATGCTGTCTCTCACCTTTTGTTTTTTTTAATTAAAATTTTTAGAAAAAGAAGAAAAAGGGGAAAAGAAGTGCCATTATTAGTAATCTCCTTGGCATTTTTCACTCTGCGATTTGCTTTTTAAAATGATGACTCTGCCTGAAGTTTTTAACACCATAAATAAACTGAAACCTTTCTGCTTCCAGAATGTCACTGCTGTTTGTGAGCAGCTTTCCCTTTCTTCTTTCCTTTTGCTTCTTGCAGAGAAAGCTTAAACTCCATCTCCTTGGACTTTCAAAGGTGCCACTCAGATCTATTTTTAAGCATCTATTTTCAGATGCAGAAACTTCTTATTTCTTCTTATAATCAACTTCTTATTCATTTCCTTTTTTTGTTTAATATTATGGGGAAATCTTCAGCACTCAGTGCAGTGCTGCAGACACTGGAAATTCTGGATGTGGGATGAGACCAAAGTTCAGCGTCCCTCTGCAGAACAGGATGAAGGGGAATGGTTTTAACTGGAAGAGGGTAAATTTGGATGGGATTTTGGGCAGGAATTGTTCCCAGGAGGATGGGGAGGGGCTGGGATGGAATTCCCAGAGCGGCTGGGGCTGCCCCTGGATCCCTGGCAGTGCCCAAGGCCAGGCTGGAGCACCTGGGACAGTGGGAGGTGTCCCTGGTGGAATGGGATGAGCTTTAAATTCCCTTCAGCCCAAACCAGCCTGGGGTTCTGTGATAACAAATTGGGGTTTGCCACAAGCCTTTGTCCCTTGGCAATCTCTGGGTCACAGGTGCCACTGTTTCCCAAACCATCATTTTCCTTTTTTTTTTTTTCTTCTAAGACTGAAGACTGGACCCTCAAACCCCTTTGCAATTCAGTCTAGCAGCCATGCAAATACAAATATTTCCATAATCCAAGTATGAATTAAAAGTCAAATTACTTTATGGATTTATTTATATTTGCACACGAGGGACTTCATCAAAACAGACCTCAAGAGCTGAAAAACATTTTTTTTTTTTAAGCACAGCTTTTCTCTTTCAGTGTTAGGTTAACAGGTTCAGCTCTGTGATATTGTAAAGCCAAGAGGGGAAAAGGAACTGTGCTCTGTGAATTTAATGAATTCTATACTTGTGGTACAAGGCATCTAAATGGCTGTGAAGGAAGCATGAGCATGTTACAAGAGTGTTTTAGCAGAATTGTTCTTCTTGGAGTGGTTTGGACAAGGCTGGAGGTGGGATTTGCATGCGGCTGAGCCACTCCAGCTCTGGAAAACCCCACAGAGATGCTCCTAAACCAGCCTGGGCCCAGGGCCTGGACTTGCACACAAAATTATTTCAGTCATGGCTTCATGGTGATTTGCTTCTTTTTGGTTTTTTTTTTTTTATTTTTTTCTTCATAGCTCTCCTTTCACATTTGGGAGAATTTAGTCTTTTTTGCACTGATTAAAATTTGGGATTCTGGAAAAAAAAAAATAGCAGTGACCTTTTGATGCAGTCTACAAAGTACTCCCACTAAACAGGCAATAAGTGAATCTAATAGACACCCCAACCCACGCCAAGTCCCATAAAATCAGGGTGTGAAGCATAAGGGAGAGAGGGATTCGTATTAATAATTCATTCCAAGCAACCCCCTGGAGCAGTTTTACTATGATATGCTATGCAGAATGCTTCAACACACTAATTAATATTTTCAAAGTGTTCCACGAGCCCCTTTTAAAAGCACTTTTGCCATTCATTGAGCATTCTGCATTTCAGGAGGGGAAAGCTCAGGCCTGGCCCCAAACCCAGGGCTGGGCTGCAGGATTGGGGTGCAGAGGAAGACCCAGCACCCCTCAAAGCTGCTGCAGCCCCCCTGTGAATGTCCTGGGCCTTTTGCTCCCCAAATCCAGAAAGAAGTGGGATTAATTCCCCAAAATGCAGGTGATCTCCAGAGAGATCCCATAATTGCACTGAGGAGTCCCTGCTGCACTCCCTGCCCAGATTGTTCCAGGGAAAAGCTCTGCCAATAACCTGAGACAACACCAAGTTCTTCTTCTTAGGCACAGATCTATTGTTTTTTGCCATATTTACAAACCAACCCAATTTCCTGCTTCACTTAGCAAGAAAACACAGCGAGGATATGCTCAGCAATGAAAAAAAAGTGGAGTTTTTTAGAGCTAATGAACTTAACCCAGTGTTGGAATCTCAGTACAGAACTCCATCTCCAGCAATAAATCTCTCCATTAGATTTCTATTAAATGCACTAGAACATGAAAAGAAAGGAAAAGGAAAAGGAAAAGGAAAAGGAAAAGGAAAAGGAAAAGGAAAGAGAAAAGGAAAGGAAAGGAAAGGAAAGGAGAGGAGAGGAGAGGAGAGGAGAGGAGAGGAGAGGAGAGGAGAGGAGAGGAGAGGAGAGGAGAGGAGAGGAGAGGAGAGGAGAGGAGAGGAGAGGAGAGGAGAGGAGAGGAGAGGAGAGGAGAGGAGAGGAGAGGAGAGGAGAGGAGAGGAGAGGAGAGGAGAGGAGAGGAGAGGAGAGGAGAGGAGAGGAGAGGAGAGGAGAGGAGAGGAGAGGAGAGGAGAGGAGAGAAGAGAAGAGAAGAGAAGAGAAGAGAAGAGAAGAGAAGAGAAGAGAAGAGAAGAGAAGAGAAGAGAAGAGAAGAGAAGAGAAGAGAAGAGAAGAGAAGAGAAGAGAAGAGAAGAGAAGAGAAGAGAAGAGAAGAGAAGAGAAGAGAAGAGAAGAGAAGAGAAGAGAAGAGAAGAGAAGAGAAGAGAAGAGAAGAGAAGAGAAGAGAAGAGAAGAGAAGAGAAGAGAAGAGAAGAGAAGAGAAGAGAAGAGAAGAGAAGAGAAGAGAAGAGAAGAGAAGAGAAGAGAGAGAAAAGAAAAGAAAAGAAAAGAAAAGAAAAGAAAAGAAAAGAAAAGAAAAGAAAAGAAAAGAAAAGAAAAGAAAAGAAAAGAAAAGAAAAGAAAAGAAAAGAAAAGAAAAGAAAAGAAAAGAAAAGAAAAGAAAAGAAAAGAAAAGAAAAGAAAAGAAAAGAAAAGAAAAGAAAAGAAAAGAAAAGAAAAGAAAAGGAGAAAAGAAGCAGGGCCGACACTTGACCTCCTCGTGCTCCAAAAATCAAAACAAAGGGATCTCTTTAGGAAAACTAAGGCAGAGCATACCCAGAGAGTGAATTCTGCCCAAATCATTGTTTCCTGGTTGGTCCAAATAATCTCTTGTCTAATTAAGAGCTGAAAAATTCAAGGAGTGAAGTTTTTTTAACCCCTGGAATGTTGGGGATTGTTTTGTAAAGGTTGGGGGCATTTCTTAAAAAGTGACACTGGACTAAATTTCAGCAAAAACTGACTGATTTTAGAGAGAAAATATAGAGAATGAAGGTGCCTGGGATACCTAGGAATGCTGGAAAAATATGCCCAAATTTCCTCAACCCATCTAAACTACAGGTCCTACCTGTCCTTTGAAGATCCAGGAGATCTACACCAGGCTCAGTGCATCACATCCTGGGCCCACTGTCAGGATTTGCCCCAAAGGAGGTGCCACTAACACAGATTGCATCACAAACTCTCCTGACATTTAGGAAAACACCCAAAAAATGGGAATGTCCACTCTGTAGCTGAAGCAGCTGCTGCTCCATGGGCTCAGCAGCCGTGCAGCACCGGGCAGGGAGGGACTGCGCTTCTCCACACAAACCCACGGCAGCCCTGCCAATGCAAATATTAATAATCAAGATAATCATGTTGGTTTTGGACACTCCCTTGAGGATGCCCTCTAACCCCAGCTTGGCAGATCTCAAGAGATGTGATCCAGCACAGCTCAGGAGCCTCTCTCCCCTCTCAGGAGAGCCCCTGTGGGTGCTGGGTGACAGCAAGGACAGGACCCCGAGCCCACAGACACCCAGAAAGCAGCAGAGAGAGCCACCAGGATTGAATCTTCATTCCCAACTCCTGCCCTGCCCCTGCCCAACCCACTCTGCTTCCCTCTGATACCCCAAAACTCACCAGGACTGGGCACATCCCAGCATGGGGGAACAGCTCTTTCATCTGCAGAGCCCCAAACTGGTACCAGTGTGCTGGGACCTTCAAGGGGTGTCTTACCCTGGTACCTTTAGGATGTGCATTATATTGTGACTTTTAGGATGTGCATTACCTTGGAACCCTTAGGATGTGCATTATACTGGGACCTTCAGGATGAGCATTATATTGGAACCTTCAGGATGTGCAGTTTTGTACCTTTAGGAGGTGCATTATATTGGGACCTTCAGGATGTGCATTATACTGGGACCTTCAGGATGTGCATTATACTTGGATTCTTTAGCATGTGCCTTATACTGGTACCTTCAGGATGTGCATTTTTGTACCTTTAGGACGTGCATTATATTGGGATCTTTAGGATATTCATTATATTGGGATATTTAGGATCTTCATTATTTTTGTACCTTGAGCATGTGGGTTACACTGGCAGCTGGAAATCACCCCCACAAAGAGCTCATTTGGTGTAATAGTCAGAAATTTGTCCATTTTTTTCTAGGATTTTGTGCTCTGGCTGCCCCTGATTTGGTGCTGCAGTGACCCTTTGCCAGTGAATTTTTAATAAGGGGTTGTGCCACTTTTTCAGGATGAATTCCCACTCCTGCAGCGAGGGCTCCTTGATACGAGGACAGGTGACACAGGGGCTCTTCTGGAACCTTCCAAACCTCACTCCTGCTCCAGCTGCTGATGAAATGCCCTTTTCTTTTGGATCAGTGCAAGGGTGAGGAGAAACTCTTCCCTGAACAGCAGCTTGGCACAGGCTGCCCCAGCAGGAGCAGTGGCTTTAACACTGGTGGTCGAGACCTGGTGGAGAATTTGGAGCTCTGTATCCAAAGGCAGAGGATCCTTCCAGGTGAAGGAGGAAACAAAGGAGCAAGGTCTTGTTTTTTCCCCTGCCAGGAAAACACAGGAGGTCAGCAACCTGTACCCAACCCCAGGCTGAGCTTTGTGAGAGGGTTCAAGCTGCTGCCTGGGCAACCACGGCAGACAGGGAAGGTGGAAAATCCTCCCTGAGCCCTGAGCACAAAGCCCAGACCTGCCTGGCAGGAGGGCAGAGGGGAGGAAGGAGCAGGAATTGCTTCCATGGCTGTGCTGGTGTGCCGTGATTTGCTGCATTTTCCACCATCCCTCCTGGCCAGGGCAATGCAACCTTGGAATGAGAGCTCTGGGAAAGGGAGGATCTGCCTCAACATCCCCCTGCCTCTTCTTTTTCTTTTCTTTTCTTTTCTTTTCTTTTCTTTTCTTTTCTTTTCTTTTCTTTTCTTTTCTTTCTTTTCTTTTCTTTTCTTTTCTTTTCTTTTCTTTTCTTTTCTTTTCTTTTCTTTTCTTTTCTTTTCTTTTCTTTTCTTTTCTGTTTTTCTTTTCTTTTCTTTCCTTTCCTTTTCTTTTTGTTTCTTCTTTCCTTTCCTTTCCTTTCCTTTCCTTTCCTTTCCTTTCCTTTTCCTTTCCTTTCCTTTCCTTTCCTTTCCTTTCCTTTCCTTTCCTTTCCTTTCCTTTCCTTTTCCTTTTCCTTTTCCTTTTCCTTTTCCTTTTCCTTTTCCTTTTCCTTCCCAATGGAATTTAGTGCTCCAGACTGGCCTGCAGGACTCCTGTTTATGCAGTACCCTCAAAACCCTCCTGACTTTTGTACAGCCCAGGCTGTGCAGAGAAATCTCCAAAACAACAACTCTGACCTTTTTCCCCCATCAGTGTCCCGACATGAGCTCGCTCTGGGGCTGGGGGCTTTGTGGCCCCCTTGCCGTGCAGAAGGGATTTTAAAGTGATTTTTGGGTGTCTAGAGCAGTATTGTCAGGTGTCCTTTCCTCCAGACAGCCCTGTCCCTCCCTGCCCTGCAGGGTGTCCTGCCCATCCCCAAATCCCTTGGGATGCAGCTCCAGCAGGGGTGGGATGGGGACAGATCAGGACTTTGGGATTCCAAGGGGGACTCCAAGTTCTGAGCGTTCTGTTCCCCCCCTCCAGCTCCTCCTTGGCTTTTGGCAGGGGAAAAAAAACCAGGATTGGGTGAAATGTTGGGAGCTGGGGAAGGAATTGTTTGAAAGCTTAAGAGTGCCATCGTGTGGATCTGGGATTGGTGCTCCTGCTCCATGGAGCTCTGAACCCTCCTCTTTATCCCCAAAAACACAGTAATTTTAATTCCCTAATAAATCTGTTGTTTGGGGTCCCACTGTCTCACCCACCCTGCATTTGTAACTCCTCACCCTTTTCTTTTTGTTAATCATCTTTTCTTCTTTTTTTTATCATCATTATTTTTTATTATCATTGCACTTCATTACTGGTTTAACCTTTTCCCTTTTTTTGTTTATAGAACACACTTTGTCCTGGCACAAATCACATGAAACTAAATAAACCATGGGACAAGAAAGCAAGAAGAAAATAAATGTCTTCATTCTGAAGCCATTTCCTTTGTGCTTTTGGACTCTGGGGCTCTTTCCATTTCAGAGTTTCATGTTTTACTGGCTATTAATCGCCAAATTTAAAAAATAAAAAGATAAACTGCTCTTTCTGCCTGTGGTTCAGGAACACACAAAATAGTATATTTTGAACATTACAAATCAGTAAGGATTTAAATTCCTTACATCTCTCAGTTAAAAAAAATAGAAAAGGAAATAACCGAGATTTCCCAAGGTGAGTTACATTTTCACAAAAAAAAACACAGGTAAGGAGTTTTTTATATTCAGATTTGAATGGGCAAGCAAAGATATTTTCATTTTCATGAATGCAATGGATGTTAATTAATAAAATAGTGTTAATAAAGTATTTAAGGGCATGGGACTGATCCTGCTCTAAACTTGATGGCCTCATTTCCTCCCAGTGCTGCAGGTCTGGGCTAAAATCTGTGTGGGTTTTTTGTCAGAAAGTTTTAAATCCAGGTTATTGAAGTCAGGAATTACTCCCACTGCCTTGACCAGGGTGGTTTGGAGCTTCCCAAAAAATCTTCCCCCTAAATTTCCATTTTTAAACAATTCAGCCCTAAATCTGACCTTGGCACTGTTGTCTGCTAAAACACAGCCTCTGGATCCCAAGGATTTGCTCCTTTTTAAAAGAACTTTTGCATTCAAACACCACGGGCGAGTATCAAAAACACCCAAAGCCAAAATCAGAAAAAAATAAAATTAAAAAAAGCAGATTTTTACCCAAAATATTGGTGAGGTTTTGTGTTCCAGGTGTGAAAAGCAGCTCCAGCACCAGGGCAGGTGAGACTTTCATGGATCTGGAGGTTTCAACAACAAAAAGTGAGAATATCAGGGCAGAAAATTGCATCTAATTTGGTTTAAATTCACAGAAGTCTCAGTCTTTTGGGACATATTTTTACTTTACATATTTGTTAATGCGAAATGTTCTCGTCACCAAACATGCTTTAATATTCCAGGGGAAACTGATCCTGCTTTTGCCTCCTTACTCTTCCCAAACCAAAAGTAAAAATAAAGCTGCATTTGCATCACCCAGGTTTCCCTCCTCCCCTATCCTTCAATATTCCAGCTGAGAAAGTAAAAGCACAAATAACACTGGGAAGTTGGGATTTTTCTTTGTTAAAAAATGTGCCAGTAAATTCCTGCTTTTCTCACCAGACCTCGCTGCGGATTTGGGAGAAAGAATCCAAAGCTTTTAAAGCAGGGCACATTTATTTCCAGTGTTAAATCTCAGCCGCTGCAAGTGACTCTTATAAACTTGATTTTAAAAGCAGGCTGCAGGCGGGCTCTTGCAGCCCTGTGGTTGAATAATTCATATTATTTGCCATCATTTAGGGATGCTGCTGAATGCCAGGGAATAAATATTTGGAAAAGTAGGGAAATCTGTCCTTCGACAACAGGGGAAGGGAGAGGTGCCAGCAGCAGGGACCAGCCAAACCTTCACCTCCTCTGGGTGGGGTTTGAAGGACCAAATTTAAATTAAAATTAAATTAAGAGTAAAGAACCAGTTTAAAGGACCTGCTTAAAATACCAGTTTAAAGCTCATCCACCCAGCTCTGCCAAATAAAAGTTCAGTAGAAAATCCTCCCTGGACAAGCCGGAATAAGCCAGGCTTGAATCAAGCAGCAAAAAGCCCAGCTGAGGGAAAATCCTTCCACAGGCTGCCTAAAACATCCCCCTACCTGTAAAGATTTCCCGTCCAAAATATTTGGGGTGTGGAACAGGCTGGGTGAGGGTTTAAAGGAGCAGTTTAAGGGACCAGTTTGGAGGACATGTTTAAAGGATCAATTTAAAAACACAGTTTAAAGGATCAGTTTAAAGGACTTCTTTAAAGAACCAGTTTAAAGAACCTGTTAAAAACTCATCCACCAGCTCTGCCAAATAAAACTCCAGTGGCAAATCCTCTCTGGACAATCCCAAATAAGCCAGGCCTGAATTAAGCAAAAAAGCACAAGTAAGGGAAAATCATTCCCCAGAAAAAGCCTAAAATGTTTCCCCACCAGCAAAGCTTTGCCATCCAAAGATTTTGGGGTCTGGAACAAGCCGGGTGGGGATTTAAAGGACCAGTTTGAAGGAGAAATTTAAAATATCATTTTAAAGGACCTGTGTAAAACTCCTCCACCAGCTCTACCAGATAAAACCCAGTAGCAAATATTCTCTGGACAATCCCAAATAAGCCAAGCAAGAAAAGCCCAAATCAGGGAAAGTCCTTCTTCAGGAAAAGCCTAAAATGTGTCCCCACCAGTGAAGCTTTCCTATTCAAACGTTTGGAGTGTGGAACAGGCTGGGTGGGGATTCAAAGGACCACCTTAAGGGATCAGTTTGGAGGACATGTTTAAAAGAACAATTTAAAAACCCAGTTTAGAAGACAAGTTTAAGGGACTACTTTAAAGGACCAGTTTAAGGGACCTGTTTAAAATTCATCCACCAGCTCTACCAAATACAAATCCAGTGGCAAATCCTCTCTGGGCAATTCCAAATAAGCCAGGCCTGAACCAAGCAAGAAAAGCCAAATCAGGGAAAGTCCTTCCCCAGAAAAAGCCTAAAATGTGCTCCCAGCAGTGAAGCTTTGCCATCCAAAGCTTTTAGGGTGTGGAACAAGCTGGGTGGGGGTCTAAAGGACCAGTTTGAAGGAGAAATTTAAAATATCAGTTTAAGGACCTGTTTTAAACTCATCTACCAGCTCTACCAAATAAAACTCCAGTAGAAAAGTCTCAGTAGAAAGGTCTCTGGACAATCCCAAATAAGCCAGGCCTGAACCAAACAAGAAAAGCCCAAATCAGGGAAAGTCCTTCCCCAGGAAAAGCCTAAAATGTGTCCCCAGCAGTGAAGCTTTTCCATCCAAAGAATTTGGAGTGTGCAATAGGCTGGGTGGGGATTTAAAGCATCAGTTTAAGGGACCAGTTTGGAGGGACCAGTTTGGAGGGACCAGTTTGGAGGACATGTTTAAAAAATCAATTTAAAAACCCAGTTTAGAGGACAGGTTTATGGGACTACTTTAAAGGACCAGTTTAAGGGACCTGTTTAAACTCATCCACCAGCTCTGCCAAATAAAACCCAGTAGCAAATCCTCTCTGGGCAATTCCAAATAAGCCAGGCCTGAACCAAGCAAGAAAAGCCCAAATCAGGGAAACTCCTTCCCCAGAAAAAGCCTAAAATGTGCTCCCAGCAGCGAAGCTTTGCCATCCAAAGCTTTTGGGGTGTGGAGCAAGCCCCCTCTGAAGGAATGGCTTCCCCTGCTGCCTTTGCCATCAGTCACAGGATGGCAATAAAACCTGGAGCTGTTTCCTTACACCAGCACTGCGATTTACCTACTCTAATAGACAATGCAAATGCTAAAAGGCACATATACATCTTCATTATATAAGCTGGTGCCTGAGTCATTTTCCTCCAGAGACAGTTTTATTCATTTTTATACAATTTGCCTACTGTACAGTGCAGATGGTTTCTATTAAGTAAAATATCTGTTTGCTTCCAAATTTTTAGTTTTTTGTGATTAAATTACTTGAAAATGATGGTACATTGTATTACCCTCCTTCATGACTTAATGCACTTGCAATTGCACGAGGCTGAACTGGAAAGCCCAGTTCCATCCACTCAGAAAATGGGGATTTTTAGCCACATGCTGGGAATTTCTGAGGTCTGTTTTATATGTGCTGCAGCGTTTTTTCCAGAAATCAAAACTATGGGAATTATTTAGTAAATATATATATCTTTATATATATATATATATAAAGATATATATATAAATAAAGATATATATATATATATAAAGATATATATATCTATTATATATATAAATATATATATCTTATATATATATTTAAACAAAAATGTTGGACAACATGATAAGAGGTAATAAAAAAGCTGATTTTTTAAATTTTCTTTTAAAAAATTTAAAGAATTTGGGGGTTCTTGTTTGCATTGGTGTGGGGTTTTTTTCTTTGGCTTTTTGGGGGTTTTTGTTTGTTTGTTGTTTGGTTGGTTGGTTTTGGGGGTTTTTGTGGAGGTTATTTTTTGGTTTTGGGGCTTTTTGTTTTGGGGGATTTTGGGGATTTATTTTTTGGTTGTTAGGTTTTTTGGGGGGCTTTTAGGTTTTGTTTTTTTTTTTGAGGGTTTTGGTTTTGTTTTTTGGTTTTTTGGTTTTGATTTTGGTGGGGGTTTTTTTGTTTCGTTTTGTTTTGGGGTTTGGGGGGTTTTTTTTCTTTTTTTTTTTCTTTCTTTTTTTGTGGGTTTTTTTTTTTTTTTTTTTTTTTTTGGTTTTGTGGGGTTTTTTTGTGGGGTTTTTTTTTTTTTTTTTGGTGGTGGTGGGGGTTTTTTTGCTTTTTTCTGTTTTGTTTTGTGTTTTGGATTATGGAAAAGCTGCCGCTTCAGCGGGAGCTCGGGCTGGGAGGGAAGGCCGGGGTGCCACATCCATCGCTGTGCTGCCATCGGGTGGATGGCTGGGAAAGCTGCACATTCCCAGAGAGCTGCAGGAGCGGGGAATGAGGAGCAGCAGCTCCCAAAAATTCCCCCCACAGCCTGGGAACAGCGACTTTCCCTGCAGCAAGGACGCCACTGAGCTCAGCTCACCTGTCTGCCCGCCCGGCCATCATGGCCTGGGGCTGCACAAGGCAAAGAATCCTAAAACGAAAATGGTTTGGGTTGCAAGGGAACTTTAAAGGATGTCTAGACCACCCCAGCCATGGCAGGGACACCCTGCACTGTCCCAGGTGCTCCCAGCCCAATGTCCAGCCTGGCCTTGGGCACTGCCAGGGATCCAGGGGCTGCCACAGCTGCTCCGGGCACCTGTGCCAGGCCCTCAAAGCCAAGAATCCCTTCCCAGTATCCAATCCAAATCAACCCTCTTCCAAGTTAAAGCCATTCCCTGTGTGCTGTCCCTCCATCCCTTGTCCCCAGTCCCTCTGCAGCTCTCCTGGAGCCCCTTCAGGCCCTGCAAGGGGCTCTGAGCTCTCCCTGGAGCTGCTCCTCTCCAGGCTGAACATCCACAGCTCTCCCAGCCTTTCCTCACTTGGGAGCTGCTCCAGCCCTCAGGATTCCCAGGTCCTGCTGAACTTTCACCAAAAAGGAGCCAATCCCTCACTCCCAGGTACGGCCTCACCTGGGCAGACCCCAAAGCCAATCCCTGGAGTTTCCCCAGCCCCCTCTGCTCCCCCACAAACACCAAATGAGCACCAGGTGTCCACAGGTGTCCCAGCACCACCCCACGCCTGGGGTTTACCCTGATCCCCTGAAAGGACGAATCCTGTGGAGTGTACAGGAAGGGGAGCACCAGCATCCCACAAAAAGCAACTCTGGGACATAAGTCCTCCGTGTTTCACTGCTTCTGAAATTCCCAGAAGTGGGAAGAGGTGCAGGAACACGATGGGGATGGGGAGAGCTGTCCCCTGGCAACTGACTTTGGGAACAGCCAAAAACCCCCTGGCATGAAAGGCTGGAACAAAGAAATAAATGAAGACAAACTAAGAGGATTCTATCAGCCAATGATTGGTGCCAACCACCTGAAAATGAGGTGACAAAACACTCAAGAGCTCCACTAAACATCATCAGTGCAAACTGGAAAGGAATAAAATTTCCATCCCAGGGACTGGAGAAGAGAAGCAAATCCTAAGGAAGTGGCAAGCCCAAGGAAAGCTGCTCCAGCTCTCATGGCTCATGCAAACAGTAGCATAAACCCTTCCTGTGCTCTTCCCAACCCAAAACAAAGCTTGTGGTGCCTGCCAGGACGTGCAAATCTTCTGGAGGAACAGAGGAGAATAAATGTACATCTGTAACGAATCTCCACAATCTCAAGTGAAAATCCATCTCGTCTGCTGGCATTGGCAAGGCACACCCATAAATCAGAGAAAGCAAAATATTGCCTTCATATCCATCGGAGATGTTGAGGGAAATCAGGATCTCATCTCTTGCGCTGCCACAAAAATTATCTGTTCCATCAGAAAAGGCAGATTTTGGATGTCAGCAAAAGCAACAAGAGCAGCTGTTCTGTTCAGCCCGTCCACTGCTTTGGCCTGGAGAGCAACCAGGGGACAAAACTCTCCTGCAGCAGCTCCTGCTGGGGCACAGGGTGGGCAGCAGAGCCCAAAGCCCACCCTGAGGCCACAGGAACCCCTGACAGCACCAGCAGTGACCACAGAGTGACACAAAAGAGCAAAACTGGGAGTCAAACCTCCCCTGGGTCTCCAAACTGGGAGGGCACAGGAGCAGGGGATGAGTCAGGGAGTTGTGGTCACACACAAACAGAGCAGAAAGCAGCCCCAAACAGCCATCAGCAAACAGGTTCTGATCTTTCCACCGTCTCACCCCCAAATTTAGAGATTTGTTGAAGATGGGAAGCAGGACATTAACATGTACAACATGCCAGCCATCACTGCAACATAAAATTCCTGTTTTTCCATCTGCCATCTCTCAACAGGGTAAAGGAATTCCTCCTGCAACATATGAGCAGTTGTCTCTTTTATGGCTTTTTAATGGAAAGCAAATAAAAACTCTCCAACTTCGAATTTATCAGAACCATCTTGAAGAGTCTTTCAGAGGAGTTTTTCAGCCTTTCCAAGAGCTGCAGCAGCTGCATCCAATCATGGCCAATAATTCCTTCCCTGCTATCCAGTGAGCCTGGGAAGGAACCAGAGCCTGCAGCTCAAACCCAGGGATGGTTGGTGACACAGGGAAATGGGATTTCCCACTGGAGTAAGGCTGCAAACAAATTGCAGGTGACGGATATCCATAAGGACAAGGTTTTTAAAGAATTAAGTTCCATCAGGTAACAACAACACAATAAAATAATTTCCAGGCTCTAGCACAGGCCTCATTCTCTGACTACACTTTTTTTTGCAAGTACAGAACCCAAAATCTGAATTGGGAGATTCCTCAGAAGGGTGATGCTACTGCTTCAGCCAAAGCTCAGTGTGAGCCCCACCAGTGAGGAGGAGAGGGAAGTGCTGAGTTTATACAAAACCAGCACCAAAAATAAGTGTTGGCCTCAAACTCTGAAAAGACCGCTCCAAAATTTTCATTTCTGAGCCTCTGTGCTCTCAAGACACAACTCTGAGCAATTTCAGGCACAACCAGGACTCCCAGAACTGCAACACTTTTGGAGGTCTCTGATCCCTGGAGTTTGCAGCAGTTTGGGTTTTAAATTCACCAGGAAGTTCTGAATGTACTAAAGAAATGGATCCTGCAGAATAAATGAAAAATACTGAGATGTCACCACAAAACCACTAAAATAAATTAAGTGTTGACACAGCAACACAAATACAAAATCTTAATGCACAGAGCCCTCAGAGAAATCTCCAATAATTCCTTGGGGCAAGGGAAAGGGGAAAAAAGCAACTAAGAAATTTTACCCTGATTTTCAGATTACAAGGAAAATTATGATGAAGGAAGGAATCAGGATTATAAAGAGATGTGGAGGGTGGAAGGTGATTATCCAAAGGGTCTCAGCTCCTCCACCAGAGTCCCCAGATAAGGAGAACCACAGAAATGAGATCCAGGAGTAAAACCATGGATAGGTTTTATGGAAAAGAAATGACATGTGTGTCCTGGAATCAATTTATCTATTGAATCTAAGAGTTACAGAAGTACATAGAATGAAAATATAAGAATATAAAAATATGCAGGATGGCAAAGGGAACAGTGCTATCAAACCATCCAACCACAGGAAAGGAACTCCTGTTGTTCTCCTTCCATAAAACCACGAAAGAATCAGAGAATGGATTTGGAATGGAGTTGGAATCAGAGAATGGAGTTGGAAGGGACCTTAAAGGTTGTGTTGTTCCAGCCCCCAAAAGGGCACAAAGCCAACACTGGGATGAAATAAGTCCTTCCCTGAGAATGTGGGGGCCTCTGAGCATCTCTGAGCCCAGGAAGAGCAGAACAGAACCCAATGGAGCTTGAAGTGAATCCAAAGAAGCAAAGCTCTCCCTGCTCAGCCCAAAGGGCAGAGAACACAATCATTGGTGGATGTTTGGGATAGAAACCAGAGTCACACCAATAAAACCCTTCCCCAGCAGGAATACTGGACAAAAATGTGCCTTCATGGCTGCTGTCATTGCATTTGGAGTAGTTTTAAAGCACTTTTAATTGTTTGTGCTTGGATGAACAGGAAAGGGAAGGAGTGCTGGGGTTTGGTGCTGTTCATTTTCAGCCCTGTCTGAGTAAAAGTCCATGTGCCATTGAAGAATGGGCACTGGCTGGAGAAAAAACCCAATATTTCACTGCACAGGCTTCCTGTGGTGCTGCACCATGGCGAGGATTTGGGGTAATAATGCACAAATTGGAATGCAAATGAAATATTGCAGAGGTAGAGAATAAAAACTTAAGAACAGAGGGGAAAAGGGAAAAGTTTGACATCATTTTAGCAGCACACACATTACTACAGCCATGTCCACCAGCCAATGGCCAGGGAGGGAATTCTTCCCCAGTTCAGAGCAATCCCTCAACTGGAATCCCAGCAGGACCATCCCTGTGCTGTGGGGTCAGGATCCTCAAGGGAAATTAAGTCGTGATCTTCAAATATTGGAGCTTGAGACAAGACATTCTCAGGCTCTGCTCCAACACAAGACCCACAGATCAATGAGAGCCTTATCAAACCTTATCAGTGCTGTGTATGGAGAGAAAGCCCTAAACACTGAGGGGGTCAGGAGGCTTTCAAGGTATTCCTATATGGACATCCAGTTTGGGTTGGAACTAAGATATAAAGAGCTGCCCAAAAATAAACCCAGGCCAAGATTAGAGGAGTTCTGCTGTCCCATCACAAGGGTAAATACACACCCTTGTTCACTGAATTAATCCAGATTGAGGACTAATTTTATCTATATCTAGATTTTATATTTTATAATTATTCAGATTTTATCCTACAATAAAACCCATGATTTTTACCTTCAGGCCATCCTGTCTCGTGCATCTTGGGCTGACAATTCCAGCAGTTGGGAGCTTCCCCATCTGCTGAATATCCCAGGTTCCAGCAGAACAAGTGGATCCGTGCTGGCTGCAGGCCAGCTGAGAAGGAGGAAGATTTATGCAAACTCTCAGGAAAACATTTCCAGCAGCTGGAATGGAAAGGAAATCCAGGCAGCATCTGAATCACAGAGTTATTACTCTGCCACTCCACGCAGAATCACCAGGGTCCCTCCAGCAACCACATTATTTAATAGACCATTTAATAGACTATCAAAAATCCAGTTGTCTTCATTACAGCAAACAGGAAGCTGTGGGATAATGGAGTGATTTTGTGAGTGGAGCAACTGCTGAGAACCAAAGGTGAAGCAACACAGAGAAGTTTCACACTGACAGAAATAAGGATGCTCCGCACAGGCTGAAAATTGGGAAATTTCAGGTCCAGAAGAGATTAAATTTTAGTCCTGGTTAGCATGAATAAATAAATGAATAAATATAAGTGGGAGGGGGAGCAGCCGTTTGGAAGTGCTTGCACAGATGTTGGACATTTTTTGGGATGGGTTGAGGCGCTGCTCCTTCAGGACAGGCCCAACATCTCACTGCTCCTGCAGAACTCAGTGAGTTCACACTGTAGGGTCACAAGTGGCTCAATCCCACAGTGCCTGAGCCCAGAGATTCCAGACAGAAACCAGGGAAAAGCAGGGGAATGCCCAGCTCAGCTCCTAAATCACCCCAAATTGCCCAATCCTGCTGAGGAATCCCCAAATTCAGTGGCTGCAGAAGACCATGGAAACTCCTGGGAGCAGAGCTGAACCTCAACACCTCAAAAAGGCAGCTGGGGTGGCCTGGAAGTCTTTCCCTGATGTAAAAACTTTAATGTTTAAAAAAAAAGGGTTTTTTTCAAATACTGAACTTTGCAGTACTTTCAAATACTGAACTTTCACAGGGGGATGTTTAAAGGGTCGCTAGCTGAGAAAACACAACAAAAATATGAATTTATAAATAATAATTTCCTCTTTCACTGCTTGTCCCAGAGCTCAATTGAAATATTAACAAATGACCCCAAGTTAGGAGCAGCTGTCCCAGAACCAAGGGCTGGACAGATTGGACAGCTGTGAAAAGGTTTGACAACCTTGCTGGAATGCTGGAATTTTTCCTCATTTTTCCACATTTTTCCCAAGCCAAACCTCTCCTGGAGGAACCTGAGGCCACTTCTCTTTGTTTTATCCTGAGATGGATCTGCTTCCCTTCCTGGAAACCCAAATCCTGTCACCAAAGGGTTATGCAATAATACTTCGTGACAAATTTTACCTAATTAACCAAACACCACAACATTTTCCCATTTTTTTCCACTTTTAGTACTTCATAAAGCAAATATAAGATGACCTTACCATTTTCTACAATTTAATGAAGCAAAATTCCAGGAATTTATAACACTTCCTTTTTCCTACAACAAACAATACAATTCTTTTTCCGGATCTGAAATACTCACATGTTTTATGTCTGAAGCCTGAAGTTTTTCCAGGTTTTGGGGTGGAAACCCCAAAGCTAGGACACAAACCTTGGGGTTTGCCAGTGGGGATCCCAAACTGTGGGGGAAAGCAGGATTCTTTGTTGTCATTTTTAAAAGCGACACTTCAAAAGAATTCCAATTTTTTAAGTATTGTTGGAGTAAAATCAGCCACTGGTGTGAAATAAAGCTGCTCTAGGAGTGTTTTCTGCAGGTAACCCTTTACAGCCTCAAACCTGAAATAAAAAATTGGGATATTGAAAGGGGAAAAGAAGGGAGGGAAAGGGAAAGGGAAAGGGAAAGGGAAAGGGAAAAGGGGAAAGGGGAAAGGGGAAAGGGGAAAAGGAAAAAGGAAAAAGAAAAAAGGAAAAAGGAAGGAATTTGGGGTGTCACAGATCTACTGCCACACAAGGGAGCAGAAAAAGGTGTGTTAATGACTGGCAAAGTCAAGGCAGGCCATTCCCAAAATGGATTTACCTGGATTTACCTCAGGAGCACGGGCACAGCCACGCTGTTGTAACAAAGAACATGGAACCCTATGGAGCACAAGAAAACACCAATCACTCCACAACCAAATAAGCAAAGACACAAATGTGAATCACACAGACATTCCAACTTACACCTAACACCTTGTGCCTCACCCACAGAAAACTGAGAACTTTAGGTTTCTTTGTAAGTGTAAGGATCGGTAGCGTAGTAGAATTTTTTGTTAGGCAATAGTTTAAGAAAAATATAGAGCTCAATCAAATGTTATGCTTCAACTTTTTCACTTTACTTACTTTTAGTAATACGAATTTACCAGTTAGCCAACCTAAGACCAATATTTAGGTGACTTTAGCTAATATATCAAGTCCAACACAACCCCAGAAAAGCCATTTTCCACCTGTCTAATTAGGGTACCAGTAGTTGCTTAACCAATTAAAAAAAAAAATTGATTAAGCCATAACAAGTACATTCACAAGATCATCCACTGCTGATTTTTGGCTTCCTTTTTCCTCCTCTGTGGAGGCTGGGATTGAAGGCACTTGAGAGGACAGTTCAGGTTCAGACTCAGGTGTTCATTGTTTCTTATCAATGTTACAGCCTCACCACAGTAAGTAAAACTGCAGTATTTCACTAACAAGGCACAAAATGGCCAGCTATCTCTTGTTACAAGGTCTTTTAAGACTAAACTATCCAATTAAGAAATGACACCTGAATTATTTTCACTTTTAACCCAATAAGTGATCACTCAAAGTCTGCAATGTGGACTTTTCTGTCCAATTACAAAACATCACCCAAGCCATGGAGAAGAAGGAAGAAGAAGGTGAAGGAGAACAACCTGTCTCTGCCCTTAAACCTCCATCTTTCTTCATATATATTACTATATCCTAAAACCCCAAACTCCAAGTTTTCCACACTGTGACATCACGCACTTCTCTCCAACCTCCACACCCACAATCCCAGTTCTGCCATTCCATTTTGGGATCTTCTCCACAGCCTCAGGTCAGTGCCGTCGTGCTCTCCTGGGAGTCAGTTCCTGTCAGCACAGAAAGTTTAAAACTCAGCATCCAGGACTCCAGCAACCCACTGAAGATCTTCAGTCTCCAGACCAGAACCAAGAGCAGCCAGGCCTGGCTTTGTCACTTAGGCCGGGCTGTTGGGCTGGGCCCTGGCTTCCACAGGGAGAGGAGCAGCCCAGGTTCTCCAAGGACTCGCCCTCCTCAGCACTGCCAGCACTTCATGTAGGGTGAGGTGGATGCTTGGAAGATATTCCTCATTAAGAACACATCAGCCACATCCTCTTGCTGCCCCAAGAACAGGAAAGCTTCTCCTGAAGTGGTTTGCTGACAGGAATTTGAGTTTGTTGGAGACATGTGCCTTTAAACCACGCCGCCGGAGGAAAGCTGCTTCAACAAGTTCATCTTTTGTAATGAATACAAGGAGATTCACAGCCAGGAAGGAAATTGTATTTAGGAATAAATTTGTGTTCGGATTTTATTACTAATTCATTACATTCTTAATCTGAAAAATCCTGAAGCAGCACAACTGCTTGAGAATTATCATTAATAATTACATTGATACCGAATTCTTTTATGCAAATAGTACAGCAGACTTAGAGATAGGACTCTTTGTAAACCTCCTGAGTGTTTGCAGGAAGTTTAATTCATTCCCTATCTCCTTTAGTTTGCAAATGAGGTGTGAAACAATTGTCTGCTCCTGGAAGGTGGCAGCATTCAAGTGCCACAAGCAGGAGTTGATGGGTGAGGCTGTCTGCAATGTCATCGAGTGAGGTCGCCCAGATATCATTAATTATTACAATTTATTGAGTGCCGGCAGTGCAGGGATGCTCTGGGTGCCTTTGGAGCGTGCCCAGGTCCGTAACTCACCTTTGGATGAGAGGAGGCAGCATCAGGATTGCTGTGGGGCTGGGGCTGAGCAGGACCCTCCTGATAACGCTGGGAACATTCCTGGCCCATCATTAGGTCTCCTCCTTCCCCAAGGGGGGAACAGCTCCCAGGCAGGCAAACATGATTAACAAGATGCCATAACCTCCCAGACACCTCTGTTTTTCTAAAAAAAACCAAAATAATACATGCTGCTGCTAAATATCTCGGAGAAAGAAACAAAACCATTCTGAGAAAGAGATTTCATTTGAATATGTTGTGCCTGAGCCTCATCCTGGAGTTTCTCAGCTTTCCTATCAGTTTCTGCTAATGAGTTTAGCTCCCTGGGTAGAATGTGTCTGGTAAATTTTTCAAGAACTGATCATTAGCAATGTTTTGTATATTTTATTTTCTTGTTTTCGCCGTATATAGAGTTGTCATTTTTAATTCATTGCCCACTGGAATTTTACGAAGGAAAACTCACATTCACTTAAAAATGAGATCAGGAGGCTGGCACGGATTTTAATAGATGCATGTTGTGCTGCAGGTGAAATTTTCCAATTCTAATACAAGTGGGTGAGAAGCAAGGAAACACTGAGAAAGCAAAGTGGTTCTGGAGATAAGAAACTCACTCCTCCCATGGCAGGGGGAATGGAGCACTGACAGTTTAAGGAAAAATCCCTAATTTTTCCAAATACACAGCGTGGTCGTTGCAGTTTCCAAAGTGCATCCCCTCTTCTGGCCTCTGGCTTCAGATTAGAGAATTTGAGCTCAGCAAATTGGGGATTTTGTTGGCACAAAACCCTGAAAGCACCAGTTTAATCCTGATTTATGGGGAAGGGGGTAACATAATCTTCTTACTTTACAGCATTTAAAAGGGCAGAGCAGAATCAAGTGGTTTAGCCTAATTTAGCTGGGTTTTTCTCTATTAGATTTGTAAAACAAGATGAAATAAAACGAGCATGTCCACGCACAGAGCTTCTTATAATGAGTTGAGAAACTCTACTGACAAAGAATTCTAATTATAAAACAGGGTCACAATGCAATAAAATGCTGTTTTGACTCATTTTACTTTTGGGCATTCTATGACATCACAGCCCTGACATTTTTCTATGTGACATCATAGAGATGCATCTCTGAAATGTGCTCACCTGTGGTGCTAAAGGTGCTCCCCACTCCAGCTCAATCCTTTTATAAAATAACCCCATTTAACCCTAAAATTAACCCTTCCCAGCCAATTTTCCATGACTGAGGATGAGGAACTCCTCCTCCTGCAGATCTGACCCCTCAAGGCAGGGTTAAAATGAGACACAGTTCTCCAAATCTTCCAGCTTACAGCCATTCCCTGTGTCCTGTCCCTCTGCAGCTCTCCTGGAGCCCCTCCAGGCCCTGGCAGGGGCTCTGAGCTCTCCCTGGAGCTGCTCCTGTCCAGGATGAGCAGCCTGGTTCTCCCAGCCTGGCAAATTCCTACCAGACCTCAGAAACACTGATAGGATTTAGTCACTGCGCCCACCACTGAATTAGAAGTTAAGTTTAAAACCCATTTTTCTCTCTCCACGCAGCCAAGGAGACCATTCCCATTACCCAGTGAAAATCTGCTCCCATCCCATCCCATCCCATCCCATCCCATCCCATCCCATCCCATCCCATCCCATCCCATCCCGTTCTCAGCAAGAGGATCCAAATTTCACTTCTCTCCCTGTGCCACAAATGAAAGGAAAGCATTCATGACCTCGTGCAGAGAATTTCCTGACTTCCCACTTGAAATCAGGAATGCATTTGATAAGATGCATTGAAAATATTGCACCAAAACACCCTGACAGCTCCAGTGTCTCTCAAGGAACATCCAGAGCAGAACCACATGGACATTTTGCAGGAAATTGGACATTTTAAATGACAACATATTTATCTGCTTTTGTTCCCCCTTTACTCGTGCCTATTGAAGATGGATATGTGGGATCAGTTATGGGGTAACTAAGCCCAGATATCAGGAGGACAAGGAAATATTTGACGTCCTCGTGGTAATTTTTAATCAGAAAACCTGCACCAAAAAAGAAGGGAATACATAATAAAACGATTCCACAGGAGAAAAATGCCTGACTCCAGCCTTACCCAGAGCATTACAAATGGATTTTGTCAGCCTGCAGCCTTACAAGGCTCGTTGGTAGTAAATTAAATTTGGTCAGTTTATAAAGGTATTGCTTTCATGTTTCTCTCCCAAGATCTTCCGTCCCTCGGAGGTTTGGAATCACCTTGCTTCTCCTCGCTTGTCTTCTATTCTTCATTACACAACAGATGACCTATCAGATATTCTTCTTCTACCCCAACAGCTTTCCCACTGCCAACCTTCAACGAGAATAAAGCCTGCAACCCTTTTTATCTTCATTCCACTGCTGCTTCCATCGGGGGTTTTATTTTTTTCCTCCTCCTAAAGATCGTTTGCCGACGTTGCTTCCGCGGCTTTTACCCAGCGGAACAAGCGGTGTCTTCTGAACTGACAATTCTGACTTTTTGCTGCTTGTGATTTTTCTAAAGCATGACAAGTGCTGGCATGAAGACATGGCAAACCTTTTCAGATAAGGAGCTGGGAAAAGAAAAAGCACGGCCTTTCAAGGAGCAGTGGTGGTTACTGCACAACAAAACAAGTCTCCCATGGATTAATTTAATTCAGCTGCACCTTTTCCAGGGCAGCAACAATTAGAACTAGCACTTTTTAAGGCATTTTATTAATCTTTTTAAGTCTATCTTAGCACAAAATAAAACTTCTTTTTTGTGACAACATAATTAATATTTGATATATTTTAGCCTGGATGAGAAATGGAAACAGAAATAGACAGGAAATGGATCCCTGCAACTCTGTTAGAGGGAAAGGCAGGTCTGGGGCGAGATTTAAAAAAAATTCCACCCTGTGTATCTCATTTTCTACTTTACACATTGTTCAGAAGATCATCCCAAACTGAGAATTAATAGATTTGTGAATGAAAGGAAAGGGTTCTTGAGCACCTGCCCAGGATTTCAATTTCTCCCAGAGCAGCTGTGGCTGCCCCTGGATCCCTGGCAGTGCCCAAGGCCAGGCTGGACACTGGGGATGGGACAGTGGGAGGTGTCCCTGCCATGGCACTGGGTGGGATTTAAGGTCCCTTCCAGCCCAAACCATTCTGTGATTCCATGACTTTGGCAGCGTGCAGAATCCTAAGGCAGCAGCTGTGTGTGGGGATGAGACAAGGCAGGCTGACACTGACAAATAAACAACATAAATATGAAAATAAAATATATATATATATATATATATATATATATATATATATATATATATATATATATATATATATAAATTTTTAAAAATAAAAAAAAAAGGAAGAAATGAGCAGTTGCCAGTCCTCAGAGCAGTGGGGTTTGCAGCCTGGGAAATGGGAAAGGATGGTGGATGGTGATGGCAGAGATGGAGTTTGTTCTCCTCAAGCCTTAACACCCTCCATGGAAGGTCCAGGCAGAGGGCTGGGTGTCTTTCCAGGGCATAAGGCATTGCCCAAGGCTTTGTGTGTGCTCTTCAGAGCATCTTCCATCAGTCCCCAGCTGTGAGAGCCATTGAGGCATCCAGGAGTGGGGACAGCAGTGCTGGGAGTGCAGCAGGGTGAGTCGATAGCTCCTCACACACAGAAACCAAACTGTTCCACCCCTGCTCCGTAATGGGTCAGGAGAGCAGCTATCAGGCTGCATTATCTCAGGGCAATGTGAATGGAGGCTAAGAGCCTGCTCCAGTGCTGAATTAAAAGCAGGATTGAATCAATAGATGGGAGAAGATGAATCAAGTGTCCATTTCCTCGAGCTGATAGCAAGGATAATGTGATAATGCACGAGGAGCTCTCCTCTAACACTCCTGGGCTGTAACTGGAGAGCTCTCACCCAGTGCCAGCCAGGGATGAGGCTCCTCTGAGTCAGGGAGCCAAAAACAGGACAATGCAAAAAGGAAGGAGAGCTGTGAATTCAGCCACTCACCAATAACTCAGCACCAGCTCTGCCCCCTGCTTTGCTTTTCCTCCTCCCAGCCTGGGAGCAGTGCAGAACAGATGCTCTGGAATGATTCATTTTCATCCCTGCTGCTGTTCAGTGGCCCTGGCAGCACCTCCACCGCAAGCAATGGTCCTGGAACAGCTCCAAACTGGCTTTAGGAGCTGTTTTGCCAAGCTGAAAGGCAGCAATCAGAAATGCATCACTGCTCTCTGCCTTTCCAGGACAGCTTAAAGGTGAGAGAGCAGAAAACACAGCTCAACCCCACCTCAGCTCTTGCTGAGGATGATGATGCCATCAGTGCCTTGGCTCATCCTCTTTAATTTGAGGGAGAAGCAGCAATGATGGCAGAGCAGGAGCCTTTGCCCAGTGCTGTTTGCAGCAGCCCTGATTGATCACACGAGGATTTTAGCAATGAGATCCTCACTGAGGTAATGCTGCAGGGGTGAGGTGCTCATTGATGCTATTAATATATCCATATATTGATGTTATAAATATATGGACTGGGGGAAAGAGCCTGGTTTCTGCTTCCAGCTCTGCTCCCAGTCCTGGATGTCACCTTGGGCTTCTCCCCTTCTCCATCCCATTTCCCCTTCCCCATTTTCTCCATCCCATTTCCCCACCTGCACAGCTGCAGCGCCAACTCCTCACCCCTCACCTTTCTGCTGGGATGGGCCACATGGATTCACTTTGGACAGGACACTGAAGGGTTTGTCCTGAGCCCATTTTTGATATAACACAGACATCACACCTCTGCTCTGAAAGAGAGTTTGCCTTAAAAAAATAAATAAAATAAAATTAAATTAAATTATAAACAAAATTCTGTAGGAGAGTGGCCCAGAAGCTGCTGAGTACTCCAAATGCCCTCCAAAGAGAGTTTGCCTTAAAAGAAACCAAAAACAAACAAGCAAATAAATGAACAAAATTCTGTAGGTGCTGAGTACTCCAAATGCCCTCCCCATGCAATATTGGTGATATATTGATGTTTTTGGTATCTGTGAGAGCCGTGCAATAAGTGGGCTGGCTGAGGCTGAATTATCCACCCAGAGCAGCAGCTGGGAGCTCCCATTCATTCCCACATTGCTCAAGTGCAGAATTTCCTGTGGGTTGGTCTGAAAAGGGCCCGGAGTGGCTCAGGTAGGACAAAGCAGCACTGGGAAAGCTCCTGTCCCAGGGGAACCAAGGACAGCTCCACAGTTCTGTCCATCTCCACCTGAATTCCAACCCAATCCCAGCAGCCTGTGACCAAAACTCAGGATTCATGAGCTGCTCTGGAAATTTCTGCACCTGCTTCTCTTCCCCTTCAGTTTTATTCTCCTCTTCGCCTTCTTCTCCAGAGTATTCCATGAAAGGCCTCCTGCTTCTCCTGACAGCGAGGGTGGAACAGAGATATTCACACAGATATTTAATGTCTGTTTTGACAGAAATGACCCTCAGATCCTCCTCCCTGCTCCCCAGTTTGTCTCCTTTCATTCAGCCTTGCCTTTCTCTCTCTCTGTTGGCACCTCTTCCTGCGAATTCTAATTTAAAGTGACCAAAATTGGAGTCTTGCTCTTTCCTCTTAAGCATCCTTCCTTCCCAAATTCACTGTCAGCCCTGTCAATATTCTCATTTTCCTGTCATCCAGGGCTATAAATGAGGTGGTCACAGGTGATGACAACCCATCTTTAATATTTTAGCCAATTAACGGTGACTTGGCTGACAGAGATATGAAGATAATGAGGATCTGTGCTATTATTTGTAAATGTAGCCGTGAAACTTTGATTTCTATCAGTAAAAAAATGTTATGTCAATAGGAACTTCTGCCTGGACGTGCTAATTCCAAAATCTGGAAATAAGTCCTGTTACCCTTCTCCCACACACACAACTCCCATGTTCCTGGTTATTAACTCAGGGTAAAGAGCAGAAAATCTTGTGGAAAATCCTAATTTAAGCATAGTTAGATTAAAACACAGATCTCCATGATTTTCATGGGGAAGAAAAACCAGAGAAGTGTTGGGAAAAATATTACAAGTATTAGCAAGATATGCTTTTTTAAAGTTTCTAATTTGGAGAGGATGCCAGTGGATGGTTTATAAGATGAAATATGACAGTGGATGGTTTATAAGATGAAATAGGGAAGTTTATAGGTTAGGTTTGGACTTCCAGGAAGGCAATGCATTCCCAAGTCCCAGGTCATCCCTCTCCTGCTTTCCCAGCCTCAGGAAGGTGGGACAGGGGAAACAAACCCCACAGTGCATTATGGACAATAAAACTGTAAATCCACACCCTCCCAGTAACAGGGACCTAATCCAGGTGCTCCCAGCATAGCAAATGAATGGGAATTGTGTCCCCCAGGAGCTGCCTGGAGCTCATGGGCAGCCCAGCCTCAGATCCAGGCTGGAACATCTGTTCCTGCTCCTCAGGAGCCCCGCAGGAGCCTTGTTCCTCCCTGCTCCCTGCCCATAAAAAATAAATTTAAAAGCTCATAAATCACCAAGGGCAGCAGAAGCAATGTCAGCCAGTGTGAGACCCCGACAGGGCTCTGCCCACCTTGGGAAGGACACGCCAGGACACTCCTGGTTATTATATATATATTATATATATTATATATATATTGTATATATATATATATTGTGTATATATATATATATATATTGTGTATATATATATATATATATATATATATATATATATATAGTATATATATATATACACACTATATATATTGTAATTATTTTAATAATATTAAAATATTAATTATTTTTACTATTTTAACTATTATTCATATTATTATTATTTTAATAATATTAATAGTATTGGTGACATTGACCTAAAATAATTATAAGTATAAGTATAAGTATAAGTATAAGTATAAGTATAATAATAATAATAATAATAATAATAATAATAATAATAATAATAATAATAATAATAATAATAATAATAATATAGAAATTACAGGGAGAGGGAGAAAGAGTAACAAAATCCAGCAGAAACAAGTGATGCCCAACACAATCTCTCAGCACGCCCTGACCAATCCCCAGCCCATCTCCCAGCCACAGCTGCTGCCTGCCAGCCAGTCCCCCCGTCCCCATTCTGGGATGCTGTTCTGGGGTGTGGCACATCCCTTTCAGCCAGTTTGTGTCCCTGGAAGGCCTCTCTGCCATCTCCCCATGAATCCAGAGCTGTGGCATCACTCAAATCCTGTGAGATCAGCTGAGGAAACAGCCTGGGGAGCACTGGCAGGTCCCTCATCACCTCCCGCCCTGATCCTCAGGTTTGGCTTTTCTATTTTTCACATTCTGTGCTGCTTTAGTGTGTGGGTCTGGGCTCACATCAGGGATGCTGAGCTCTGTGCACAGAGCAGGGACACAAAACAATTCCTGCTCCAGCTGGGCACCAAGGACAAATGCCCCAAATCTCAGCCCAGGAGCACAAACCCCGTGGGCTGGAGAGAGAAAAACAAGCAGGGTGGGACTGCCTGGGCTAAAGCTGGAATGGGACAATGAACTGCAAGGGGCAAATGGAGCAGAACTGATCCCAGGGACAGAGCCCGTGCCCGGCCGTGCATTTTGGGGCCATTTTGGTTCATCTTGGGTGCAGCCCTGGCTGGGCTCTGGTGCTGCCCAAGGTGCATCCATGGAGGAGATCCTTTCCATAAATCCCCGCTTTATTCTGGAACTCTGGTCTCTGTTCCAGCTCAGCCTTCACAAGGCTTCAACCCCACACCCAAATCAAAGGAACCCTTGGGCTTTGGGGCTGCTGCTGGTGGTGGCTGCTGTGTCTGGAGTGGGTGTGAGGCCCTGGAGCCTATAAATCCACTCTTGCAGTTTATTCTATATCAGAGCACTTTGATTTACTCAGGAAATAAAGTGTCTCCTCCTGCTGCATTCAAATGTTATATACAGATTTAATCACAAGCCCCGTGATACTTCACATTACTCACAAAGCTTTTGTACTTCTCACATTCCTTCCCTTTGCCTGGTTTTTCTTTTTTCTTTAAGTACCCATAAGATTAAACTAAAAAAAAAACCTCTGAACTTAAAAAAAAGGCAGCAGCCAAATACAGGGTTACAAATTATATTTTTCTTTTAAGAATCCTTATTTTTAGACATGATCTGGGAGACTCACCTTGATTCCTGGGTGCTTGGGACTGCTTGTGCATTTTGAGACATTCTCTGTCATTAGCATAGAGAACATTCTGATGAAGGACTGAACTCCACGAGTGACTCAACAATGCAGTAACAAGAAGGTGCAGTGCCTGCTGGGGGAAAAATGGGCAAAACATGCAGGAAGGGAACAGAAGGAAGACCTGGATTCAATTTCGGAGAAGAATGGGGTGCCCTGGAAGCAATAAAAGCTTAGGAAAAGAAGTAGAGAAAGGGGTAGGAGAGAGTAGAGAGCTGAAACAAAGATTTGAAAGGGTCACACCTTTCTAAAGATACTGATCTGAAGCACCAAAGCTTTGTCAGGGTTGAACTTCTGAACTTTCTGAGGTGCCAAATGAATCATTCCCTTCCCTGGGCTCCATCACCCTCCTCTCCAGCCCTTCCTCCCTGGTCAGTGCCCAGGTCTGAGCTGTGATTCAGGAGAGCTGGATGAGGAGCAGCAGGAGAAGCAGGAGCAGCAGCTGAGCTCAGCCCTGGCTGCAGGGACTGAGCTGCTCCTGCCCAGCACAACAAACACACAGTTTGTGCCCCCACAGCTCTCCTGGGAGCCTGGGGGTGCACAAGGCGCAGTCCCAGGAAAAGTTCTCCTGTGCCTTTATGGAGGTGTTGGCAGAATGAAGAGACTGAGGGAGGATGTTGAGAAATACCTCCACTGTTTTCTAATTTACTTCCTACAATCACAGAATCCCAGCCTGGTTGGGGCTGAAAGAAACCTTAAACCCATCTTGTTCCACACCTTCCCCTGTCCCAGGTGCTCCAGCCCCAATGTCCAGCCTGGCCTTGGGCACTGCCAGGGATCCAGGGGCAGCCCCAGCTGCTCTGGGCACCTGTGCCAGGGCTGCCCACCCTGCCAGGGAACAATTCCATCCCAAAATCCCATCCAACCCTGTCTCTGGCAGTGGGAGCCATTCCCCCTTTTCTGGCTCTTGCAGATCCGTTGAGGTGTCCATCACACTCAGCTCTCCTGTGCTGACCTGGAGATGAGCTCTGGTGCAAGGCCACAATCACCCTGTGAAAAATGAGCATTAAACCATTGCAGCACCCCTCAGCAAAGGCACTGCAGGAACAAAATACTCTTTGGGCAACAAATATGCCCAAAAATGCCCCATAGGAAAGACACCAAACTTGGGCTGGGATGGTTTAAATCCTTCTTAGAACCATGGATAGGTCCCACCACAAACCCCCTTGGAGCAGAACAGGGGGAGAAGCCTCAGTGGAAGCCTCAGGGCCGGCAGAGGTGCCTGGTTAGAAGATGGCCACACCACAGAGCCAGGTTCAAGGTATGAAAACGAGAGGCAAGGATTTCAAACTTTGCTCATAGATATTCTTCAAGTGGCGTTTAATACCGCTCCTTTTGTTTGTTTTGACAATGGATCTTATCTTTTGCTAGGGGCTGTGTTCAGGGCTATTATTACCCTCCATAAAAGCCTCCCAGTCTTTCTTTCCACTTGTTCAGCACACCAAAGTGGCACAGCAAATTTAATCGAAGAACGCAGCTCCAGGGAGAGCCTTTGGAGACTCTCCCCTTTTTCATAATGCCGTTATCTCCCTTTCCTTGTGTCGGGGATGCATAAAAATCACAAAAAAGTCATTCTGAGTATATTCTTCCTGATAATTATTGTCAGACTGCGAGATAAGTACCCTACGTGATGTAATGTGTGTTAGAGCCGGCTCTCTGAATGCAAATCCTGCCACCCTCCAGGCCCAAACAATGGGCGCCCTAAACACCAGGGCCTGGTATTTTGCCACAGACAAGAGAGAGCTTTGATTTTTTGTGTTTCGATAAGGCACAATCTGGGTGCCTTTATCTCAGCTGTTATATTTAAAGATGACATTCTAGCCTTGCAGCCTTGCCTATTGTCTTGACCCTGATTATCTCCAAATGTTGTTGTTTAGTCAAAGTCGCCGCTTTAATGAAAGGCCTGCTCCCAATTTAAGGGAAATTATTTAAATGCAGAGTATCCTATACACTGCGGTTTCCAAAAGAACTAGGCGGTTAATCAAAAGTTAATTGTATAATTCTCATGCAGATTAGGGCCTCTTGCAAATGAATCCCAGGTTGTGATTATTAAAAAAAGGGAAAGTGCTGGAGTAATGCACAAGGGTCTTCAGCCTGGTAAACAATCAGCTAAGGTTTAATTTGTGGTAAACAAAGTGCTGATACACCAGGGGTCTCCAAAGGAGACAAAAAGGTGAAAATAAATTAAAAAACAACATACAGATATGATCTTTTTGTTTTTAGGCATCCTTCAAAAACACGGGCAAAACGAACAAAAAGTAATCCATTAATATTTCCTGGCAATATGCAAATGAGAGCAGTGCCATAATTACGCTGCAGCCCTCGGACAGGGATCCTGCTCACGCAGTGCCACTGCTACCACCTCCAGCCACCACCTCTGTGGTGCTCCCGTGGAAAATAAACAGCTCTAATGAACTCTTGGATTAATCACAAACTGCTGCTCCCCGTGCCAGCCAACAGCCCTGGCAGGAAAGGGCACCAGTGGCAGGGTCAAAGCCTATCTGTGTGCTTTGGGGTTATGTGAGGCAAGGAATACACCAGCAGTGATGTCTCCATGCCAAAAATGTCATCATGGCTCAGCTGAAAAATATGAAGTAAAGAGGAGGTGGAGTTCCCACAGAACTCAGGCTGGATAAACAGCTCCAGGTTTTTAAACAACGGCCTCAAAAACTGAATTTTCTTACCTGGATAACAACACATGGGAGAAGATACTTTTGTTATCAAACTTTCAAAGGAAGTTCCTTGTTGGATTTCTGGATGCTGAGAATTTCAGACTTTCTGTGCTGACAGACTGAGCCCTAAGAGAACACTGCATTGACCTGAAGCTGTAGAGAAAGCTTCCAAAATTGATTGATAGCACTGGAATTGTGGGTGTGGAGTTTGATTAGAAGTGTGTGATATCACAGGGTGGAAAACACAGAGTTTGGGGTTTTAGAATATAGTAATATATAGAGAGGGAGATAAAAGGTTTTAGGGCAAAGGCTGGATGTTCTTCTTCACCTTCTTCTCCATGGGTTTGGGTGGTATTTTGTAATTGGACAGAAAAGTCCACAGTGCAGACTCTGAGTGATTAGTTACTGGGCTAAATGTGAAAATAATTTTAAGTGTCATTTCTTAATTAAATAGTTTAGCATTAAAAGACCTTATAAAGAAAGATACCGACAGAGGAGAAAAGAAGCCAAGAACCAGCAGTTCCTGACCCAAATTGTGGCCAGGATGGAAGCCGGGGGGTTAAAGGATGGAAGCCAGGGGGGTTAAAGGAGGGAAACCAGCAGGGTTAAAGGATGGAAACCAGCAGGGTTAAAGGATGGAAACCAGGGGGGTTAAAGGCAGCTCTCTGTGTCCCTTCAAACTGGGACCCAAAGCGAGACCCCTGGACTCTTTGAGAGCAAGACATGATCTCCATCCTGGGATATTGGTGCTTGGTACTCACCTTCCTGTTTTTCCTCTTTTTAAAGGGAATCCCAGCTGTAATTTTCTTCTGCCATGAAAGGATTTATCCTTTAAATTTAAATTAAGAGCAGGACCTTCAGCCAGGTGTGGGTGATTCAAGGAAAATTCATAGCTGGCCACACTTGGGCAGGGAGAGCAGGGTTGGATTTTGGGAAGGAATTTCTCCCTGTGAGGGTGGGCAGGGGCTGGGATGGAATTCCCAGAGCAGCTGTGGCTGCCCCTGGATCCCTGGCAGTGCCCAAGGCCAGGCTGGACACTGGGGCACCCTGGGACAGTGGGAGGTGTCCCTGCCATGGCAGGGGTGGCACTGGGTGGATTTAAGGTCCCTTCCCACCCAAACCATCCCAGGATTGTAGGGTTCCATAATTATACACGTAAATTAAACCAGAATAATAATTTAGACTGCTCTACACACTGTCAGATCCACAATGGGGATGTTGGCAAAACTGGCTCAGGCTCTCCTGGAACTGGGCTCAGTTTCTGAAGGCATGAAATGAAATGTGGGAGAAGGGGTGGAAACAGGGACCAGCTGCAAGTCTCTGTCATTCTGCACTGTCAGAAACTCCAGTTTCAAAAAGACATGAACAGAAAACACCCCCCAATATTCTGAAATTAAAAACAAAAAATGGTAATAGTCTGCCATTTCCTATGATTTAACAACTGTGGTATTTTAAAGGGATTATTTGTGTAAACAATGACCACCAAAGCATCCAAGCCTCAATTAGTGTGAGCCATCACCTGGAGGTGAAGGGAATGCTATTTGACATTAATTAGGAATTTAGGGATATTAAGGACACTCATGTTTATTTGCCATTAATTTTAAAAAAAAAGTAAGAATGAACAAACTTGTCTCCAAAGGGTGGCGGGTTTTTTCATTTTCACTTTATTATCGTTCTCACTTAGAACATTTTGTTTCAAAGGAAAAGGAGGGAAAATGTTGCCTTAGAAATAAAAACCTAGGAGCCATAAATTATTATTATTATTATTATTATTATTATTATTATTATTATTATTATTATTATTATTATTATTATTATTATTATTATTATTATTATGTTAAATATTATATCTAAATATCAATATAGTGTATTAATTTAATGTTTAATTAATTTATTATTATTAATAATAATATTATTAAATTTTTGTTGTTACTGTTATTATTTTAATGACAATAATATTTCCAGGGTATTGCTCTGTGTTCCCAAGAGCAGAACCAAGAGAATTTCCCTGGAAAAACTGAAAACCTGGAGTGCTCAGAGCAGCTCCTGGGGCAGCCGCAGGAGCCTTGGGGTCGTGCCAGGGGGGAATTTTAAGGGATCTGGGAATATCATCCCATTTCCCCACTGCTCACTCCTTCAGACATGCCCAGAGTTTGGAATTTTGTTCCCTTTAACCCAGCAACCCCAGCCCAGCAGAGACCTTCCAGCTGCCCTGCCCGGGGTGCAGGTGAGGGCAACGCTGACTTTTCCCACCTTTCAATCAGCCCGTGGCAGATCCCAAATAAATCTTCCCATCGGAGGCAGACTTTGGGAACTAAACTGTACAGTAATATGCATTTTCGATCAAAACACAGGGGAGACTTTAAAAATTCACTGCGCATAAATAAAAGATTTGATGGCTCTGATTCCCATTTTCCAAACCCTCACAGACACTTCATACTAATATTGACATTAAACCTCAATGTTGATGTAGGGATGAGAAAACAGATCTGCTATAAATACTTGAACAGGATGCAGGAGGAAGTGTTTTGACAAAAAATAGGGGTTTTCCAAGAGGATTTTGGGATCATTTCTCCTCTTGGGAGATACAAAGAAGGCTGTTCCACACCTGAGCAGGACACTGGGCTGGCGTTACAAGAGCCAGGTGGGCTTTGGAATTATGGAGTAGTTTGGGTTGGAAGGGACCTTAAAGATCATTCCTGCCACGGCAGGGACGCCCTGCACTGTCCCCATGTCCAGCCCGGCCTTGGGCACTGCCAGGGATCCAGGGACAGCCACAGCTGCTCTGGGAATTCCATCCCAGCCCCTCCCCACCCTCCCAGGGAACAATTCCTGCCCAAAATCCCATCTAAATCTACCCACTGTCAGTTTAAAGCCATTCCCTGTGTCCTGTCCCTCCATCCCTGTCCCTAGCCCTGGGGCTCTGAGCTCTCCCTGGAGCTGCTCCTGTCCAGGTGAGCACCCCCAGGTGTCCCAGCCTGTCCCAGAGCAGCTCCACACCCCATTTTGGTGCCCGTGTCCCAGAGCAGAGATGTCCCAGCCCTGGAGCAGCTCCTCAGGTTTGCTCCTCATGCCATTTTGGTGCCCATGTCCCAGCCTGTCCCTCTGAGCACCCCAGGAGCTTTACAGCCCAGAACAGCCTGGGAGGGTCCTGCTGAGCCCAAAGCCTCATCTGGAGACCAAGCTCAGGCTCCAGGAGATGTTTGCCAAACGCCCAGGACTGGGAGGGCTCCTACCTTGAGAGCCTTGGTGCTGCTGCCCAGCTCCAGGTGGGACGGGAGCATCCAGGGGCTCACTGGGCTCCAGCCCTGGGAGCAGGAACAGGATCTGAAGGTCCTGAGCTCCATCCTCACACGGACACCAGGTGTGGCTTTTCCAGTTGTGGGTTTCTCTGGGTCTGGATTGAAGGCACTTGAGAGGGCAGTCCATGTTCAGACTCAGGTGTTTATTATTTCTTATCAGTAAAACAGTCTCGCTGCTGTGAGTTCTGCAGCTTTTCATTAGAAGGCACAAAATGGCCAGCAATCTCTGGGTACAAGGTCTTTTAAGACTAAACTATCCAATTAAGAACTGACACCTGGATTATTTTCCCTTTTAACCCAATAACTGATCCCACAGTTGCAATGGGGACTTTTCTGCCCAGTTACAAAATGCCACCCAAACCCATGGAGGAGAAGGAGGAAGAAGAAGCATGAAGAAGAAACCGAGGATGACACCCTGTGCCCTCCATCTTGCTGCCATCCACAAGATACTAAAAATCCCAAATCCTCAATTTCTCACCTACACCACTCTCTATAATCTATTTCAAACTTTTGTGGATTCCAGTCTATGGTGAAGTCTGGGAAACTTTCTCCATGGATGAGGGTCAGAGCCAGTGCTCCCTGGGGGTCAGGGCACCCCAGAGCAGACCCAGAAATATTCCCTGTGGTGCCCTGGGTTTGCACAACCCTGGAGCACGGGAACATTGTCACCCTGTGGGGATCTGTCCACACTGTGCCCGCACCCATCAGGTGAGCTGAGAAATCTCCTGGAAGTCACAAGTCTCCATAAAACACATCAGGTGCCTGCTCAACACAACAAATAAAATAAAATAAAATAAAATAAAATAAAATAAAATAAAATAAAATAAAATAAAATAAAATAAAATAAAACATAAATCAAAGAAAATATTTTTTAAAATAAAATAAAATGTTAAATTTAAATTATTAAAATATTAATTATTTTTAAAATAAAATATTAAAATAAAATGGAAAGGAAAAGAAAAACAAAAACAAAAACAAAGAGAAAAAGAAAAAGAAAGTGTTTTTAAAAAATAAAATAAAATGAAAATTTAAAAATAAAATTTAAAAATAAAAAAAATTAAATATTTTCAAAAATAAAATAAAATAAATATTAAAATAGTAGATTTTTTAAAATAAAATATTAAAAATAAAATAATAAATTAAATAAAATATTTTTCAATAGAATAAAGTATTAAATAAAAATATTTTTAATATAATGAAATATTTAAAAAATAAAATCAAATAAAATAAAAATAATATTAAAATAAAATAAAACCACAGTCTGCACAGCACAGCAAGAACATGACAAACTTTGAAATTTCTTTGAAAGAAATGCAACTGAAGGGCACAGTTATTTCAATTTAGGCATGGTCCATTTTTGCTGTGGAGGAAAAAGCAAAGCACCAGAGCCAACATCAAAAATAGCATCAAATTTACTTTAAAACCAGTAAAAATTGCAAATAATTAGAGCTGGGTTGCCCAGGAATCGTTAGAGAAATCAATATCCAGCACCAGCAAAGTGTCTACAAAATACCAGATGGTCACGAGTAAAACCCAGAACATGAAAACTCAAACTCTGCCTGTAAAGGGGAAAAAAGAGAAGTGTGAATTTTCCCTGGGGCAAGACAAAACTGATCAAAATTAAATTCAGCAATTTCGCGATGAGCTTGTTTTGCTAATCAATATCTGAGCAGAAGGGCCAGGCTGGGGTGGGCACGTGCCCTGCCTGGCAGGGATCCCAGTGCGCTCTGCTCCTGAAAATGCTGTGCCAAGGGCTCATCAGAGAGAAGGAAGGAAGGAAGGAAGGAAGGAAGGAAGGAAGGAAGGAAGGAAGGAAGGAAGGAAGGAAGGAAGGAAGGAAGGAAGGAAGGAAGGAAGGAAGGAAGGAAGGAAGGAAGGAAGGAAGGAAGGAAGGAAGGAAGGAAGGAAGGAAGGAAGGAAGGAAGGAAGGAAGGAAGGAAGGAAGGAAGGAAGGAAGGAAGGAAGGAAGGAAGGAAGGAAGGAAGGAAGGAAGGAAGGAAGGAAGGAAGGAAGGAAGGAAGGAAGGAAGGAAGGAAGGAAGGAAGGAAGGAAGGAAGGAAGGAAGGAAGGAAGGAAGGAAGGAAGGAAGGAAGGAAGGAAGGAAGGAAGGAAGGAAGGAAGGAAGGAAGGAAGGAAGGAAGGAAGGAAGGAAGGAAGGAAGGAAGGAAGGAAGGAAGGAAGGAAGGAAGGAAGGAAGGAAGGAAGGAAGGAAGGAAGGAAGGAAGGAAGGAAGGAAGGAAGGAAGGAAGGAAGGAAGGAAGGAAGGAAGGAAGGAAGGAAGGAAGGAAGGAAGGAAGGAAGGAAGGAAGGAAGGAAGGAAGGAAGGAAGGAAGGAAGGAAGGAAGGAAGGAAGGAAGGAAGGAAGGAAGGAAGGAAGGAAGGAAGGAAGGAAGGAAGGAAGGAAGGAAGGAAGGAAGGAAGGAAGGAATCACAAAACCCTCCAGGACCATCGAATCCCAGCTGTGCCCATCCCCACCTTGTCCCCAGAGCTCTGAGTGCCTCCTCCAGGATTAACTCAGGGTCTTCTTCAGATTTTAACTTCCTAAACCCTCCAGTTTCAGTTATTTCAAGTAAAGCTCAGGGACTTTGTTCCCCAATTAACCTTGGAGAATAAATTAAATTGGAGAACTCTTCTTCTTTCTGCTGACAACTCATTGTCCATATGATGCTGGTTGGTATCCTACAACATCTCCCAGGAGAGTTGTCTTTTACCAGGCTAACAAAATGGGGATTTGGCTCCTTTTCCAGCCTTTCTGATGGTTATGGAAGTGTGTCCATGTGGCCTCTGCTTCCATCTAATTCAATCTCCATTAAATAAGTGATTGCACCCACTATAAATGAAAGAGGCATCCCCTTGGATAATTAATCCACAGCAATTGCTGTGACTGTCCCAGGCTGTTTTAAATGGAATTTTAAGGAAAGTCAGGGAATTTGGTGTGGCTCAGTCATTGCAGACTTGTTTCTTTGGAGCCCAGGGAATTAGGACATGGAAATAAATGTGAGATTTGGAGCCCTGAGTTTGGATAAAGCAGTGAGGGTCAGAGCTGGGGCTGTGGGAGGTGGCCAAAGGGAAGCTCAGAGGCCATGGCAAAATTAGAAATCACAGCTCTGAGTTTAACAGTTATTTTAGGGCAATTTGAAAATTGAAATTTTATTGAAATGTACTGAAATTTTAATTGTAGGGGAATTTTTAAATGGAAGCAGATTTTTGGCTCCATGAGGAGGAGATCACATACAAACAGCATCAGTTTGGCAGGAATTTTTGGTTGGTTTTGTTTGTACCTGGATATCACTCTGAGGGGTCTGAACCAGCCAAAATTGCTGCAACTTCAGCAAAGGAATAACTCCCTTCCCTGGAAATTCAGGGATGGACAGAGGGAGAAATGCCAAGCATATTCCTAATATGAATTGGGCTGATCTATGAAGAGGTGAGATAGTTTTCATTTTTAAAAGAAATTTTAAAAAATGAAATTAAATGGATTTACATTTCTGTCAGGTTTTAAGGCACTGAGGATTGCACATTCCCCTGCTCTTGGCTTAAGTGCAGAAAAGATGCAGAGGCATCAATTAAGTAATTTATCCTCCTCCATGAATCAGTCAGAGTCCATGGCTGCCCTTGTGACTGTCAGGACTGTAGAAAACCAGGTTGGACAGCAAATATAAACTGAAATTACAAAGCAGGCAAGGATAAATATCCTGAAGAAGAGCCTGGTTTGGGAAGGATTTTATCTCTCCCATCTGTTGGACACCAGATCAGAATTTCTGCTCCTGCAACAAAACTTGAAGTACTTTAAAGCTGATAGTAAATGAATGTGGCTGTGCAGCTTCAATACAGCACAACAACCTACAGAGGGGTCATATTTCATCTTTAATTCATTTAAAATCAAGAGGCTGCATGACATCACTCTGACATTCCCTGAGATAGCAGCAGGCAGCTGATGTCACACACATTCTGAGGAAATATGTCAAATTATATTAGCTCATATTTTTATCTGGACAGCTATCAAATGAAGTCAACAGCAAACAAGCTCTGCTGAAAGCAAACATTTCCATTTTCACAGTCTCAGAAGGAACAGAACAAATTATTTATAACACTGCAGTTTGTGCATGCAGGCACGACTTCCTCTTCAGACTTTAGGAAAAGGAAAACAAGGAGAGCATTAAAAACCAGTTTCTTTTCAAGCCTGCACTAACTCCAGTTTCACAGGTGTACAAACCAGCCCTCCCAGGAGACTGTGATACAGCAAAATAAAATAAAGTCAAATTCAGGCTGGAGATGGGCTGAGCACCACTTGTTTAAATGTGTAAATCGTGAGAGCTTGGGAGAAAACACCAGATTCCTTTGTTGGGGGTTGTTTTCCCAGAGCCAGAGGCTGCTTCCATCCCTCCTCTCCCAGTCCCACTGGGAATCACACACACAAACACTGGCATGTCTCAGATTTGCATCTCACCCAAGCCTGAGGGGCAGAGGGCAGGGCCTTTTCTCTCTTTTGGAGAGGCTCACTGAGAAATGTTTGATCCTCTGTCACACAGCTCAGCGAAACGACAAAATTCACGTTTTTATATTACTGACACATTTATCTGTGGCAGGGCATCCCTGCAGCCCTCCTTGGCCACTCTGTGCTCTCAGAAATGCTCCTTGGGCTTGGCCTTGATAAACAACACCTGAATCAAGCTCTGACTTACCAGAAACTCCCATTTGCTCCCAGGAATTTGGGCTGTTAGTAATTCTCCTTGGAAACTGCTTTTCCTCACCTGAATAACCCAAATGGAACATTCTTTTTGTCCTCAAAATTTCCAGGAAAGCCACCGACCTGAACTGCAGCCAGGATGGAAGATATGAGGACTGAAATCAATTCTCTTGTGATCCTGTAAAAATTCCTGTCTGGATTTTGGGGGGGAAACGTTTAAAAAATGCTTAAAATGTTAAAAATGTTGAATTTTTTATTGGGGCTCCCCGAATAAACAATTCAGGATTTGATGCACCTCGTGGGCAAAGCTGGGAAGCCTCGGGTGGAACTGAGGAGTTCCACTGGGCTGGTGGGGATACAAATAAAACCTGAAAGAATTCGGGGTGAATCAGAATTCATCAACCTTTTAGAGATGCAAATCCAGCCTAAAATCCCTCCTGGAAAGCAGCACCCCGCGACTGACAGGGTTTTGGAATAAAAAGCATCACTGAAGGAACTCATTCACCTGATAATAGTGTGTGTGTACACATACATATATATACCTACCATTATTATTATTATTATTATTATTATTATTATTATTATTATTATTATTATTATTATTATTATTATTATTATTATTATTATTATTATCCTAACTGCAGGAGAGTCCCACAAAAAGATACGGGAAGCAGCAGCAGGATGGGAAGTACTTCATGAAGAAGAGGTTGAAATTCTACCTGAAAAATGTCAAGGACGAAGAAAAGAAGTGAAATCTTTGGGTATTTGGTGCAGCACAAGTAGCACAGGAGGTTCTTGAGACACTTTATGAAAAATAGGTCAAACAAAGATGCCCCAATCAAAGAAAGAATTACAACAATTAACGGGAATTGCAGTTTATGGGGGGAAAGTCGTGCCCAGATTTTCCATAATTTCTGTTTTCTATAATTTCTCACCCACTTTGCACAATTCACAAAAGGGGGAACAGTGGGAACAGAACTCAAACAGGAGGAGGCAGGCAAACCCCTGATAATGGGAATTACAGCTTCAGAAAGGACGGCAGGAAAAACATTTTCAAATCCCAAGATCTATTTCCAAGCTGCAATTAGACAGTGAGGGTGACCAATGATTCTGTTAGAAATGTACATTTACACACGATTTCGGGCATTTCTCCATAATCCACCACTACAAAATCTGCTTAGATGGGATACTCAGGAACAGAAAAGTTTCTAAGTTTTTATAGTTCTACTTAATTATAAAGGCAAAACCTTTTATCAACACCTTTTCTTTCATTCTGGGTAATGCAAAGATTTTTTTACATTTTTAAGTCTAATTCTTGTTTAGCTTGATGTGATTTTTCTTTAATTGAAAGTGCTCTTTGAAACACAAACCAAAACAGTTTTTAAAAAATTACACTTGCTACAGACACTCATAGACAAGAACTTTAAGTTTAAATGTTTACAGAAATGGAGCTTGCAGATAAAGCAAGCTGATCAAAAATTAAGTTCTGGCCACAGAAAGTGCCACAGCTCATTTTTGGTTTTGGGCAGGCACCAAATGCACCTCTCTGGAGAGAGGGACTCCAGCCCTGTGTGTCACCGTGGATTTTTGGCAGCCTTTAGTCTGAGGAGCCACTGAAGTTTGAAAAATATTTACATTACATTTTTGATAACATATACTAACTCCCCATACACAGCAGCCACTTTTCAGTACTCTGACTTGTATCTAAATTTTTTTAATAATAAAGAATGCACAGTTTTCAATGGTGACAATGTTCAGTTGTGGTGGTGGAGGGCTGACCCTGGCTGATGCCACCAAAGCCCCTCCATCAGCTGGGCAGGGGAGAGGAAACACAACCAAAACTCAAGGGTGGAGATAAGGGCAGGGAGGGATCCCTCACCCCTCACCCTCACGGGCAAAACAGCTTCCACTTGGGGAAATTAATTTAATTTATCACCAATCAAATCACAGCAGGATAATGAGAAATACAAATCTTAAAACACATCCCCCCCGCCCCTCTCTTCTACCTGGCTCAGCCTCACTCCCCGTTTTCTCTCCCTCCCCATTCCCAGAGGCACAGGGGATGGGGAATGGGGCTGGGGTCCCTTTGTCCCCCTCACCCCTTCCCCTGCAGCCTGGGTCCCTTTCCGTGGGTGCAGGGACAGCTCCTGGCCCTCCCTCCTCATGCCTGGGGCTGCAGAGCTGCTCCTCTTGCCCGTCCTCTCTCCCCTGCCCAGCTGAGCTTGTGCAGGGTTTAAAATCCCCCTCCTAACCCTGGCAGCAGGGCTCAGCCTGGCCAGCACTGGCTCCATCCTGGAGCTGTTTGTCAAGCTGCTGCTGGGTTACAAAGGCTCGTTTCATCAGCAAAAATATTCCTGGTTTCATTTGTCCCTTGTCCTGTACATAATGAAGGGCCTGGAGCTGGAATTGGCTCTGTGGGAAATGGGGAAAACTCCCAGCAGCTTCTCCCAGAAACCACCAAAACCTTGTCAAGCGAAGCCAAAACAGCTGTAGGGAAGGAATTCTTTTGGAATGAATGAGCCACTGGGTTGGTTTATTCCCCCCTTGAGGAAAGCTGAGGAAGGGAGCCCAGCCACGTGGACATCCCATGGTTTGGCTCCTTGTCTTCTCTCCTGGAGGATCCCTGGAAAAGCTTCAAGCTGAGCATCTAAAAGTGGGGTTCAGGGTGTAACATCTGCCATGGGAGTGTGGCGGGGAATGGGAGGATGCTGAGTGGATTGGAGGACAAATTTGTCCCTTTTGGAGTCAGTGCTGCTTGTCCTGAGCTGGGTCATCAAAACGAGCTGGCCCCAAGACCTTGGGAGCCTCCAGGAGTCCTGGAGTTTGTAAAAACTGGAGAAAAGACTTCAAACAATGTCTAAGACAAGGTCAGAGCCCTTTGGCAGCAAGCCTGGAGCTGCTCTCTCCCTGCAGGAGATCCTTTGCCATTTGCAGTGGGAAGTGATGAACCAAAGTTTCAGCCGGGGCAGCACCTCCAGCCCAGAGGGTGGAGAAACCACCCTGAGGAACACAAGGAGTGTCCTGAGATCCAGAAAAAAAAGCATTTTTCGGGGAGGAACCACCCCAAGGAACACATTTCCAGCAGAAATGTTCTGAGATCCATAAAAAGCTGCATTTTTCAGGGAGAAACTATCCTGAGGAACACCCATCCAGCAGGAGTGTCCTGAGATCCAAAAAAGGCAGCATTTTCCAGAGAGAAACCACCCTGAGGAACACAAGGAGTGTCCTGAGATCCAAAAAAGGCAGCATTTTTCAGAGAGAAACCACCCTGAGGAACACACATCCAGCAGGAGTGTCCTGGAAATCCATAAAGGGCAGCATTTTCCAGAAAGAAACCATCCTAAGGAACACATTTCCAGCAGGAATGTCCTGGAAATCCAGAAAGAGCAGCATTTTTCAGAGAGAAAGCATCCCAAGGAACTAATTTTCCAGCAGGAATGTCCTGAGATCCAGGAAATGCAGCATTTTCTAGACAGAAACCACTCTGGTGAACACATTTCCAGCAGGAATGTCCTGGAAATCCATAAAAATTCAAATGAAAACTGCAACCAGCATTTTTCAGAGAGGAAACCATCCAAAGGAACTCATTTCCTTCAGGAATGTCCTGGAAATCCAGAGAGGGCAGCATTTTTCAGGGAGGAGCCATCCCAAGGAACTCATTTCCTTCAGGAATGTCCTGGAAATCCAGGAAAGGCAGCATTTTCCAGATAGGAACTATCCCAAGGAACACATTTCCAGCAGGAATGTCCTGAGATCCAGGAGGGGCAGCACTGGGGAATTGGATGGATCAAATCCACATCCTGGCAGCAAAGTGACAAATATATTCCTTCCTTTTCTCCTCATGGTGAATGACCCACACACAGCCTGTGGCCCTGAAGGTCTCCTAAAATATTAGAAATTTTAGTTCTGTACAAAGAGATTTTTTACATGAAATTCAGCATTTTTTAAACTTAAAAGACAAAACTTCAAGTGTCACTCCCTATCACCCTGTGTATAAAAATAGAGATTCTCAGTTTAATTCTACCTCAGTTCTGTTTTCATATTCTTCTGGGGATATCCTGGGAATATTTCCTGAACAACCCCAGTTACCAAACCTGCACTGAACTCCTGCATTTCCAGTTGTGCCTTATGGCTGGCAGGAAACATTTGTTATTTTCTTCCCAGGATATTTCACCTGGAAGAAATGACAGGGAAAGTGGAAAAAAAAAAAAAAAAAAAAAAAGAGCAGGACTTGGGGAGAAAAATACTTCATTCACATTTAACAAATCCTTCATTCACATTTAATAAATTCTTCATTCACGTTTAACTAATTTGGCTTTTCTGAAGACAGATCCATTCATTTAAACAAACAAAAAAAAGGTATCCATATAATTCATACCAAATTCTTGAAATCCTCCATCCCATTACAGTATTTAAAAATATTTATACCTGTGCATGGAACAGTTTTTTTACCTGCTAAGAGTAAAATTTTCCATAATTAATTGTAGCAGGAATTCTCTTCCCTGTGCCATCCATAGAAATCCCAGATTCAAGTACAGGTATTTTAAATTAGTGCTCCTTAAAAGCACAGGTGAAGCAAGGCTCAATATTTTCAAAGCAAAACTATTTTTTTAAAAAATTAATTATTAAAGATGAAAATTATTATTAAAGGTGTGATTTGATTTCTGCCCAGACTGAGCACCTGAGTGCTGGGTGTCTCCTGACACCAAATCCGTGTGAAGCCAGGTGGGAAATGTCAGGAGAAAACAGGAATAAAGTCACAAGAAATATTTGTAATATTTGTAATATTTGTGTGTGGCTTTTTTGCATTCCATCGATACCTCAAGCAAACCAAAAACCTTGTTTGGGTTTTGGCTTTCACTTTTAAATCTTTAATTCTGTATTTCTCTCACACTTTGTGAGGGTTTTTGGGTTTAACGAGTTGGTTTTACTCCTAATTTATAGCAGGAAAGTTTTCCTCTGTGTCTCTCTTGATTTCTAAAGCATTTCTTTTATTTCTAAATCTCTTTTTGTTGCTAAATTAAACTGCCAGTGGACATTTACTGACTCAGGGGCAGATCCAGAGCTGCTGCTGATGCCAGGAAATAACCTGGAGCTGGAGGACCAGCCCTGAAAAGCCAAGGCTGCTCCAGATATTCCTCCAAAAGTACCACTCAAATCTATATTTTCCACTAGGACAAAAATAAGACCTAATTTTTTCATTTTTCATTTACATTTTCACATTTTTTCCCAGGTCAGTATTCTCTTACCTACCTTAACATGACTTTTTTCCATTCTGAAAAGGCATTGATGCAAACCATTCAAAGTAAGCCATGCCTCTGTAGAAAATTAAAATAAAATAGAATAAAATAAAGTAAAATAAAATAAAGTACCATAAAATAAATTTTAAAATAAAGTAAAATAAAATAATAAAGTAAAATAAAAATGAAGATAAAAATGAAATAGAATAATAAAGTAATAATAAAATAAAATAAAATAAAATAAAATAAAATAAAATAAAATAAAATAAAATAAAATAAAATAAAATAAAATAAAATAAAATAAAATAAAATACATCTTTTCATTCTGGGCAACCAGTTAAAACAAAACTTTGCAGTGGGCAATGAGAGTGAGAAGCACCTTGTTTTTTCCACCACAGCCCTTTTCTCTGAGCCATAAAACCCCTAATTATACACAGGACAAGGAGTTCCCCCAGCACAAGGCACAGATAAAAACAGGAATATTTTCCTGATAAAAATGAACATCCTGATCAGGTGTTTCCCACCTTTACAAGCCAGCAGCACCTTGATAAATATAAGTATATTGATAATATATAAGTATTTTATCTTGATAGTTTATAAGTGTTTATATATATAAATATATATAAGTATATTATATATACATATATAAATATATAAAAATATATATAAAATATACGCATAAACCATATATATATAAGTATATAAGTATAAGTATATCTATACTTATATATATAAGTATATATATAAATATATAAGTATATTATTTTGATAGTATATAAGTATATAAGTCAATATAAGTATATTGATAATATATAAGTATTTTATCTTGATAGTTTATATGTGTTTATATATAAAATATATATATAAGTATATTATATATACATATATAAATATATAGAAATATATATAAAATATACACATAAATTATACATATATAAGTGTATATATACTTTATATATACTTAAGTATATATAAGTATATATAAGTATATATAAGTATATTATTTTGATAGTATATAAGTATATAAGTCAATATAAGTATATTGATAATAATATAAGTATATATTATATGTTATTTATAATATAGCTATATTGCCAATAATATATATTTATATTATCAATAATAAGTATGCTATTGAAAATAATTGTAATATATTAGATTGATAATATAAATATCAAGAAATTGCCATTTAGTCCTCAGCAGCAACCTGCCTTGCGGCCAGAGCCCATGACTGAGATAAACACACATATTTTGAGTGGGGACTATTAAAAACCAACCTTTTTTTATTTTCCCTTCTGCATTTTGCGCTGCAGATTGTCACAGCTGAGGAGCTGCCCCGGCCTGGGGAGGCTCCTGGGGCAGCAGCTCCAGCCCTGCCCTCCTGCAGCCCCTGCCCTCTGGTGAGCAGCCAGGCTAAATTGGGTAGTGCTTTTGGAAGTGAACAAATTGGGACCAGGCAAAGACCCCAAGCTCATTTTCAATTTTGTTCTGAGCTCCTGTTTGAGCTGGAGTAGTTAGGAAAGCAATAAATAGGCCAGGGCCATGGGGGAACAGCTCCTGATGTACATTTGGGTCAGGGGCTACCACCAGGATTTCTTTAGGAAGCCAGATCATATTCCATTAGAATAAAAAAAATAAAATCTCAACCACAAAAAAGTTTAGTGAGGAGCATTTTTGGGAAGTTGTGAATACAACAATAATAATTAGCACTGCAAATTAGAGCAGGATGGGATTTAGAACCAAGTTTCTTTTACTCTGTCACTTATACACTGTAAATTTACTCCCCAAATGTCTCAGCTTGCAGTTTAAAATAGGCATTTCACACATTTATGATTAATTACTATGCAAAGATATTAATTGAAGCAATCTGTGCACTTAAACTTATTTTTTAGTGAATTCTCTAGTTTAGCAATATTAGATGTGTTAACTTTTACATTAACATAAATAATTTAAGCAATATAAATATTATTAGGAATAAGTCAACAACAAAAACCAAAATTTCAGTCTTTATCATTTTTATATAGATCCTTAAACTGCAGTCAGTGTCTCATTGCCCAAGGTCATGAGAGTTGCATAAATAAACAAAATAACAAATCTCTCTGCCTTTTTTGGGTTCTTCTGTCGTGTCCTTCAGGTGATTAACACACAACATGCAGAGTGAAATTTGGGGTTGTAAATGGAGATTATTCATCATTTGGATTTTGGTGGGCTTTTAATGAAGTTTGCTCTGCTCTTCTCATACCTGGGCGGTAAATTTATATTCAAATGGGCAAGGCTTAAGAAAGAGGAGAAATTTGGATGGGATATTGAGAAGGAATTGTTCCCTGGGAGGGTGAGGAGGGGCTGGGATGGAATTGCCAGAGCAGCTGTGGCTGCCCCTGGATCCCTGGCAGTGCCCAAGGCCAGGTTGGAGCACCTGGGACACCCTGGGACAGTGGGAGGGGTCCCTGCCATGGCTGGGGTGGCACTGGAGGGGATTTGGGGTCCCTTCCACCCCAAACCTGCGATTCTGTGAGGGAATTATTGCCATTCTTGGACTGGAAGCTGCCCAGGTTTACCTGCAAACATTCCCTGGCATCATGGGCACCAACTTAGGGGATTTGCTCCCACAGAAACATCCTGGCTGAATTTTAATGAAAAGTATTATTTATTTAATTAAAATTATTAACATATTAAAAAATAAATTAAAATATGAAAGAATTATTTATTTGATTAAAACATATCTCCTTGGAACCATCAGCTGCCATACCTGGAGCATCCAGAGCAGGACTCAAACCTCTCCTCAGCTGGACCATCAGGGTGGCTCTCGCATACCCAGGATGCTCTGTAGGACAGCATTCCATGGACTGGGGATGTTCCAAGCTGGACCATCAGGGTGGCACTTGCACAGCCAGGATGTTCTGTAGGACACCACTCCATGGACTGGGGCTGTTCCAAGGCCCAGGAGTGTGGTTTGACCCAGGGATCACCAAAGCTGCTCCATCCCTCCCTGGGCTGGGCACACAGAAGGGCCACGGTCAGTTCTTCACCCCCTGTTCCTCCTCTTGGGCCTGGAGCCCTGCCCTGCTCCAGTTTGGTTCCCATGGGAGCCAGTTCTCCATGGACCTCTCCAAAGGCAGTCCTGCCATTTGTTTTTGCAGTAAGACCATATAATTTTTATTTTAGAGGGGTTCCCTTACTTCTTTTTAAGGAATTTTAATGATCATTCATATTAGTGGAGCAACTTTCTGATCATTCCTGCCCTGCCTTTTGAAACAAGCAAGGGACACTTTGGTATTCTTGGAAATAAATTAATGATTTATTTGCTCTTATTAACATAACCAACATTTTAAATAATTTTTAAAATTTCATTAATTTTATTTTATTAATATGAACAACAATGTTGTTCATTTTGATTTTTCTTTTTCATTCCTCCACAGTTGGACACTGTTTATCACCACTCTGGAGTGAAAGTAAATAATAAAATAGTTGTCATGGAATTAATAATTTAAGAAATGTCAGAAAATACAAAAAACTCCAAGAAATATCTACCTCTGTTATCATGAAGACAAGGTCCTTCTCCTTCAAGGCCTTTCTTTAAAAGTGGAGGAGAAACTTGGAAGGGCCTGCCAATATCTGCTTTTATATTAATTAGAATTAATAGATCAGAATTGTACGAAATATTGTTTGCTGGTTAGAGCAGAAACACTTGGGGAGATCACACCTTTGAATAATCAAGGGAAAGATTAAGTTTTTCTAAGTAGTTCTATCCAGTTGTAATAATAAATGACCAAAAGTTTGGATACGAGGAGAAATGAGGTCTTTGCTAATTGTTATTAGAGTTGTTTTCTGTGACTGAGGTCATGTCGGAATTCCAATAAATTTGACTATTTCAGATGGATGAATCACTGCCCAGAGAGTCCAAATGTAAATATTGCATGACTGGTTGCTCACTGTATCTCTTAATGAATTAAATCTCATTATTTCCCAAATAATTTCTAGTAAAGGCTACTCAGCCAGCACAATATCCATTTATTTTGCATAGAATCATAGAATCAGCAAGGTTGGAAAAGATCTTAAAGATCATCAAGTCCTACCATCAACACCTTGAAACAGTTCCTGAAAAAAAGACTGACTTTCACTGAAAAAGACTTTACTGTCTTCATTCCCTAAGGCAAACTTGTTTCCTCTTCCCTCCCTGCTGCTCACAAGGGAATTGGTCCTTGGAAAGCATCAAAAAGGACTCAGAAAAAGGGTTTTACTCTCAGAGAAAGTTCTAACCGTGCACTCAAACGACTTTTCTTCATTCCTACTCACCTGTACCAATCCCTGTGTTTATGGACAGGTGGAAAAGGCAATAAAACCCCAAGAAATGTGGGGTTTGGGGCTGGAGTTTGGCAGGGACAGGGGATGGGTGCACAGGGGTAAACAAAGCAAGCCCAGGCTTTGCTTTTCACCCAGCAGCATTTAACCCCGGGCTTGGAAAGGAGGATGCTCACAAATACAGTGAAGTCATGTATTCAATTTTGCTCAACTACTGGTGTGAAATTTTAATCAAAAAACTAGAGAGCTCATTCAAAAAAGAAATTAGTGAAGAAAAAAAAAATTAAAAAAAAAAAAAAACTTTGGTCGTCTCTCATCAGTGAAAACTGATTTAGTTATGCAAATTACTGCTATGAATATTAAACCACTGATGAAAGGTTTTTAATGAAGGGATCTTTTGTTTTGGAAATGCAAGGGTATATGCTTTAATTTCTTGCTAATTTACTGTTCTTTGATAATGTTCGCATTTTCCCCAAAGTGACTCCACTGATGGGTTTAATACTGTGAATAGAACTACAGGCCAACAATACTGGTTTTGACAAGCCTTCCCCTGTGTAACTATAGATCATGATTTGCAGCCCCTTATGCACAATTCTATTAGGGTGAATTTTGTCTACAGGGCTTTCCATGAAATGAATTCTCATTTTAATGTTAGCCTCCTGCAGTTTTTAATTTTTAATCTGTAATATGAAATTGCAAATTTTACAAACATCATTTGAAAAAGCCACTAGGACAGAACCGAATGCCAAAGTTTACATATTGCCTAATTAGACTGTTATGAGAAGCAGCTTATCAATGTCAAGCCAAAGATCATCAAAAAATCCAATTACTAATTTGAAAAACACATATATTTATAGGTTCATTTTGTTTAATTTGCATCTGATTAGCTTAATAATTGTTTAAAAATTGTATTAAGGTTAATAATTTGGGTTCAGTTAGCAACACACCTAGGCTGCCCAAGTGGGTACCCCACCAAAAACAAAGCTCTGTGGTGATCCTTTCCAGCAGAAAGCACAGAGAGCTCATTACTCAAATGACAAGGCAATTTTAAATATGAGAAGTTATTAAATCCACTCACAGGCTGCTCTTTTTTCAGCTGGTTCTGGTCAGGACTGCTCAGGCTGGGCTCTCCCAAACTTCCAGGAGGATTCACCTCCTTTGGATGCTGAGTCCTGCCTCACCAGCCAAGGTCTGCTCTGAGATCCTAAAGGGAACTTGGGCTTTAAAAAGTTGGCATTATAGGGGAGCAATGGTGGGCAAGGCAAAGGGGGTGTTTGTCTCTAGGGTCAGTTTTAGTGCAGGCTCAGAGTGGGCATTGCTACCCACAGCAAGGGACAGCTCTGGGAATTTGGTCTTGTGGCTGGACTCAAAGGTCTTCTCCAACCTAAATGACTCTAGAATTCCATGAATTCCACCAAATAGGTGCCACAGCCAACATCACTCAGGAATTTTGAGTCCTGGGAAGGTTCATCCCTCCCTGGTGCTGTGCTGGTGAGGGCAGTGGTGTCCTGAGGAAATCGGGAGCTGTGCAAGGGGGAAATGCTGATCCTAGGGACAGAACTGACCCCAGGGATAGAACTGATCCTAGGGATAGAACTGACCCTAGAGATAGAACTGATCCTATGGCAAAAACTGATCCTTGGGACAGAACTGAGCCTAGGGATAGAACTGATCCTAGGGACAGAACTGACCCTAGGGATAGAACTGATCCTATGGACAGAACTGATCCCATGGCCAGAACTGATCCTATGGACAGAACTGATCCCAGGGCCAGAACTGATCCTGTGGACAGAATTGATCCCAGGGACAGAACTGATCCTAGGGACAGAGCGATCCCAGGGCTAGAACTGACCCCATGAACAAGAACTGATCCCAGGGCCAGAACTGATCCCAGGGCCAGAAGTGATCCTAGGGATAGAACTGATCCCATGGCAGTACTGACCCTAGGGACAGAACTGATCAGAGGGACAGAACTGATCGTAGGGATAGAACTGACCCTATGGCAAAACTGATCCTAGGGCAAGGACTGATCCTATGGACAGAACTGATCCCATGGCCAGGACTGATCCTGTGGCCAGAACTGATCCTATGGACAGAACTGATCCCAGGGCCAGAACTGATCCTAGGGATAGAACTGATCCTAGGGCCAGAACTGATCCTAGGGATAGAACTGATCCTAGGGCCAGAACTGATCCTAGGGACAGAACTGATCCTAGGGATAGAACAGATCCTAGGGACAGAACTGATCCCAGGGCCAGGACTGATCCCATGGACAGAACTGATCCCAGGGCCAGAACTGATCCCAGGGCCAGAACTGATGCCAGGGCCCAGCACAGCCATGCCAGAGCCTGGAAAGCCGTGCCAGGCTGGTCAGGCTGGGCCGGGGTGATGGTGTCCGTGTTGCTGCTCTCTCAGGAGCCACCTCAGCCCCGGCACTCCCCAGCCAAGCCTGCCTGGGCTTCCCCCGTTGAGCCAGGCTGGGGCTGAGCTTTGCCCGAGGAGCAGGGCTTTCCCTTTAGTTAATGGGAAGCAGGAGTTTCTCCAGAGGGGGAACGCGAGCCCCAAGCCGAGCCGGAGCGCCCTGGAGGAACGGCCGCGGATCTTGGGAGGATCAACTCTCCAGATGATCAAATTAGTGCCTCTGCCTGCCTAATTGGCACGGGGTGCTCCAACTAATGAACAGGGAGCAGTGCAACAAAGGAGGCACTCGCTGGAAAGGGAGGAAAATGAGCTGGTGCTAATTGGTGGGCTTGACTTGGCTGGGATTAATCACACATTGCACCGGCAGGGCTGCAAAGCGATGCCCACACCCCAAAAGGCACTGCTGGAGTGATTTGCATATCTATAACGAGCTGGGCTTTGGTAAATTGACAGGATTCGGCTTCAAAATAACAATAAAAAAAAAAAAAAAACTGGTGGGTTTTCATCTGGTCCAGCTCCTGAAAGTCTCAGCTTTAGTTTTAAACTTAGTTTCAGGCTTTGGCTGAGGAGATGCTCTCAGTGGGTTCAATTAAAATGGATTTGGCCCCTCGCTTGCCTCATGGATGATTTCTGATCTGCCTGACCCTCCTGGAGGGGTTTCTCATTTCCCATTATTTAAAAATAGGTCATTGAGAGTTTTAGGAACACATGCAAAATATTAATTACAAAGTTCACCAGCACAGTTTTGGTCAGCTGGTGGGGCATCTCCCCTCAAAGAAAAACAAGGATTTATGGCAGTGGGTTCTGGGGAGATTCACAGCATAAATGCTCGTAGGTGGGTGAGAAGAGCCTGGTCTAATCTAATTTACAGCTCTAATTAGCTGCTTTTTAGAAAAATCTGTTTGACCTTCTTGAGGGCAGTGGCAGCTGCATCTTTCCCTGGTATTCACAAACATTGCAATTTAAAATTTAAAATACCTCCAGAGCTGCAAAACTGGGAGCGTCAGATCCACATGGAGATGCAGCTCCCTCTGGAAGGAGCAGAGGAGAAAATCAGGAGTTCGTTCCTGTGCACACAGTGGCCACCAAGATTTCCTTACATTCTGCCACCAAGCAGCCTGGAAAACTCTCTAAATTGCACAAAATCCCAATTTTCATTCCATCATGTCCTAGAAAATGTGATCCTCTCACTGAAGAAAATGATACTAAGAAAATTTAAAAGCTGAATATTACATATAGAAAGATTCTACAATAATTTCATACTAACATAACTTATTTTATAATATTTATATTAAAAAGCTAAATATTAACATTAAATTAATTTTTGAAATAAACTTTTACTTAGAATTGAATTGAGAAATTTATAAATAAATTTCTACTTTTCAGATGGCTGCAAAGCTCTGCAGTCCTTTCATCTCCTACCACAAAAAGCGGTATTCTTTTGGAAACCATAAGTTTTTTTGTTTTAATTAAAGATCTGCAATTTCTCGTTAAGAAGTTTCTCTTCTGGTAAATTATGAAAACAACTCCAATCCAACAAATTATTGCATCTATCCAAGTTTAAACTTGGGTTAAACTAGATTAAGCCCCTCTTTTTAAGTGCTGAACTTCACTTAGTCCAGGTGTCTCCTGGAGCTGGGAAATTTGTGTTGAAGGATTTGCAGCAGCAGATTTTAAACTGCTGAAGTCAAAATAGGATCTTTTAATTCCTTAATGAACACTCCTCTCACTCAGGTTTTGTTTTGAATATCCACCCAGTTTTAGGTGGGAAAATAAGCCATGAGAAACTTTCTGGCAAGATTTTTGTATCTTAATAAATTGAATTTTAAAATGTAGTAAGTAATAAATTTTAAAATGTGTAATGTACTTATTCAGATAATTCTAATAGCAGCACTAAAAGTAGTGCTAAAAACACTGATTTGTTGTCAGTGTTTCTTCCCTAATTCACAAAGACACAGGAATATTTGCCTCAAAGTGCTTTGATTTCTTCTGGCTTTGGCTGAAAATATTTGCTGGGCAAGGTGATCTGAATGATGCTGCTCAGAATCAGCTGTGGGTGGGTATTGAAGCACTTCTGTCATGGTTTTATGGTATGCCACACTTAATTCCAAATTCTGGCTGCAGAATTTGGTTTTATCTCTTGATAAAATTGATATTTTCAGTGAAATACAGTTTTACTCTTTCTGCCATGTGTTCTATAAAAGTTGTGGTTATCAAACTTTGGGACTACAAGGGTGTATTTTAGCCATGCACAATCCTGCATTCTACTGGAATTTAAGAAGTACTTCTGGAGAAAAAATGTACTACATAAATATGGAGAATTTGCTTAAATTCATTAAATAAAAAAAGGAAATTTATAATGGTGAAGATCAGAACAGGACTGGAGTTTTAGCTCTCAAATACACTGATTTTTTCCCTATTTTTAGTGTTGTTTGTCACAGGCTGACAAGTCCTGACCTACCTGCCCCTCACAAAAACATCAACACCTGCCCTGAGCACCATCAAACGTTCCCAGATGACCCCACACCCTGATATTTAATTTCCAGATGTTTCCATTACCTTTTTCAGTACTACAGAAGGAAAATTTACTTCAGGAGATGTTCCTCAAGTTTAGTTTATCCACAGATTCCAGCCTCCGTTGGCAAACCTGAGAATATTCACTAATTACAACTTTTGGAGTGGCAGGGAGCCTCACATGGAATTTTTTAAAAGGATGGGAGTTCCCACTTGTGTTTGGGATTTTTCTGTGACCTCCTGTGGGTACCAGCCATAAATGATATTCTAAAGGAGCAGGGAAGGAAGCTGAGTGGGAATCTATGGAGAAAACATCCTCAAAGATCAGCAATTACCTGCTCCCTGGAAACCTCTGAGAATTGCCTCCACCAGAGCCCAGCCTCTGGGAAATTACAGAATTTCCCAAAATTCTGGGGGTGTTTACAGCTCAGCTCCAGGGTTCACAACTCCCCTCCCAAAACAGCATCACACCTTGGGTCAGGGCAGGGAGGAATGCCGTGGAAAGAGACAAATTAAAAGCTGCAAAACTCAAACCATTTTCTTTCCATATTTCATGTAATTAAGCAGCTTGTCTTGCTGTCAGGGAACTCTTTCAAGCCAAGGAGCCTGGAAGGAAATTGGATATGAAAGAGACTGTCAGGAACAGGCAGGGCTGTGGCACTTGATGACAAGGCAGGGCTGAAATATTAAAATCATTTTGTTGTCAGGAAGTTTTGAAGGTTTTGAAACTCTCTGTGACAATCAGGTTGATTTTTCAACCTTATTTATGTGGTGGAAGCAGGAAGTCCATCCATTTTTAATAAGTGTGGAGATGGAATTTAGAGGAGAGATGGAGGTTCCCACAGGGATCGGTGACAATTGACAGCACAGCGGTGACAATGCCATCACAAGGAGGATCAAACCAAAACCTCTGGAAAAATAATGCTCCTGCTTAAATAATAAATACTCTGCAGGGATTTAGAAGCCATGAGGATGTGGCATTTGGGGACATGGGACAGTGGTGGCCTTGGACTCAACGGTTTTGGAAAACTTTTCCAACCTAAATGAGGCTGAGAGATTAAATATCATCAACAGGCAGCTCTCTAAATTTACACAAAATTTAAAATACTCATTCTTCTTTACTGATCACCCAAAATCACTGAAGAAAATAGCTTTAAATAAATTAATAGATATAAAAACATATTGATATATCTATACCCAGCAACTTGTAAATGTGAACAACAATCATGGATAACTAAGAGAAACCTCTGCTTCCTGATGTTATGTCCCATTCTTTTCCTTCTTTCCTTAAGAAAATCATCTGCCCAGATTAAAAATAAAAAAGACTGACAATGCAGAAAGATTGCAATGAAATTTTCCTACCATTTCCTTTTTTTTTTTTTAATTTGCACGGCCACACAACCAACAATGAAGATGTAACTCTACAGAAATTATAGAGAAGAGAATTTGGAAATTTTCTTGTGGGAACTCAGCACATCACTCCAGATGTCCAGAGTTACTGAGACAACCCTTGGGGGGGCTCAGAAATCCTGGAATGTTGCCAGGAGTGCTTGGTGATTGGATTTTGACCCTGCACGGGATGTGCCACCTGTTTGAGGACAAGAGAGTCACTTGGGGATAAATGGTGTAAGAATTAAGTATTCACAGGGTAGAAATATAGGTTTTAGGATTTTGTTACAGTGGGGTTATGGAGACAAGATGGAGGAATCAGGGCGTGTCTTGTCCTTCTTCTTTCTTCTTCTTGTCACCCATTTTCTGTGGTGATGTTGGCACTTTGGGATTGGTTCTTGGTGAAGGTGCACCTGCTAATATGGGTGAAAGGTATTGGGAAATAAAGGTAAATATAAAATACGTAGTTTTTAGTGTAAAAATAGACGACCGCCCGGTGGGAGGTCAGAGTGCCCTTGGCTGCCTTGCTGGTCACATCTCTGTCAGGCTGGAAGAAAATTTTGTAGGTAAGAAATAACAAACAATATCGAAGACTGAAAATCTGAAGAGCGCACTCGTCCTTTGGAGCGTGGGCTGTCCCAAGGCCATGCTGTGTGTGACCGTGCAGGGACAAACAGCCAGAGCCGTCACTTGGCATTCCTGGCCGGGCTCTCCCACCAAGGGACAGCCCTGAAGCCCTGAAGAGCCGAGAGGGCAGCTCCTGAGTTGGACGTGTTCCCAGGAGAGCACTGATAACTCCTTGGGAAAGCAGCCAGGGGAGTCTGGAAGAAAAAAGCAGCAGCCCTGAGAAGAACATCACACTCAGCTTCTGCCCAAGGAGGTTCGCAGCAGAACAGCCCGGAGCGGAACCAGAAAGGCGCCTCTGGATCCATCTCCTGTGACCTGCTGGACGGAGATCGGGAGCCTTCAGACTGCTCTGACAACACAAATTCAGTGAGAAAGTCAAAATTAAGAACATGGGGGGCACACTCTCCCAGGGACAGGGATTTTGTCCACCTTACAAGGCGTTGCAGACACACACACGGTAGGGATCCCAAAGAAGGAGCTTAAAGACCTTCTTTTGTGGGTGAGACTTAATTACCCGTTTTCAGAGACACGTCTGTTGTTTGAAGTGGGGTTTTGGCAAGAAATTAATAGACACATTTATCTCTTAGCTACGGAAAAGGATGAGACAGCCTTGAAATTGCTGTCTCCTGCAAGAATTATGTTAGAAGCTACCTCAGTGCAGTCAGAAAGAGTGGCGAGGCAACAACTTGTTGCAAATCCCACAGGGGCGGAGGAAGGTGAGCAAGGCTCGAACCGGAGATGGGCTCCGATCCCAGTTAGTCAGGGGGAAAAGGCTCTCGAGGAAAGGGAGCAGGGAGCAATGTCATTGCCTCCGGTCCCACCACCCCGAAAACCCAAGAGATCCCTAAAACGCCCTGAAACCCCAGAGAGTGCAGGGGCTTCGGGCTCCGACTCAGGCACAGATGACCCCATCCCACTCCCAGACGACCTGAGGTTTTCTCCCAGCGAGACCGAGGACGCGGGTCGCTCCTCAGGGGCGCGCCCTTCCCCTCGCAGGGGCCAGGGGGAGACGGGACGGGACAAGCGGCGGGGTCGGGGCGGGGGCTCCAAGGGGGACAGGAGGGGAGGGGGAAGCGCTTTCTCGCGGCGGTGCAGGCTGGCGGGGGAGCGCGTGTGGAGGCGATGGGGGACGCGGGTTCTGGTGCGGCTTTTGCGAGCGCAGCCTCAGGCGGCACGGTGCCAACAACGCGTGTGCAGGGCAAGGCTCGCGGGACTCCTGGGGAGGGCTCTCAGACCGACGCGGCAGCGTCAGACACGGGCAGCGAGTCAGGGGCGGCTATAGGGCTCCAGCCGGCTTCCGTAGGGAGACGCAGGGGACGCGCGGTGGTGACGCCAAACCCGGAAGCCGGGACGCGGAGATCGGCCCGAATCGCAGCCCGGACAGGGGCACCGGCGGGGGGCGGGCTGCACACACCGCGGGGAGGCGTGGATGCAGCGCCAGAGGAGGAGAGAGAGTCGGGGACAGACCGTAGGGAGGAGACCTCGGAGGCGGGACGGGACGGAGACAGTGACGTCAGCCCGGGGCAGACGGGGGGGCGTTCCCGAAGGCGCGCGTGCGCAGAGGCGGGCCCGGGCCCCTGTGACGTCTCGGGCGAGGAGGGGCCGTGCTCGGGGTTCCACACCCGGGGCTCCACCCCCTCTCCGCTCCCGGTGCCTTCAGTCCCACCCTCCAAGCCTCTTCCATCCAGGGGAGACCTTCACGTATCCAGGCTCCATTGTCAGCTGAATCAAAAGCCATGCAGACTCGGTCCCAAACAAGATCGCGGACACGGCAGGCTGCCGAGCGAGGGGCAGTCGAGTTCACGCCGCCATCACGGTGTCCAGCCCGGTGACAGCGCCACCTCGCGGGAGGATGACCGCAGTGCCCGACATGCCGGATCTGATCGGGGGAGCCACAGCGCCATCTCGCGGCGATTTTTTCCAACAACGTATGAAGAAAACCACGTCTAAGAAAACAATGACAACGCAGCAAATGGATTATCCTTCAACTTCGGGATTTCACGAAGATGAAGAGATTTCAGATGAAGCGCAGTAACAAGGAGAAGACATCATACGGATCACAGCATCGGAGGGAATTCCGGCGTGGATGCTGTCGGCAGCAGAAGCAGCAAAGAGCTTCTTGCATTCTTTTGGTTTGTTTGACTGACCCCTCAGGTAAAAGATTTGTCTCAGCTCTCCCTCAGAATTATCTACCTTGAGGAAGATTAGCAGTTTCAGATTTTCAGAGTGGAGCTGCCTATAAAATAAAATACATCTTTATCAAATTTGAATCAACATGACACAACAACAACATCACTTTCTGAGACTTCCACAAGTGAACCTTTGCTTTGGGAATTCCCATCCTACCTTGTCCATCTCCACCAAACACATCTGGCCTTGCACAGATCTCCACAGGATGTGTGTGTGCTCCTGGCATTACAGAAACCGGGTCTAGATCTGGAGATCTCCCCAATTCCTACAAATCAATGGGATAAATTCCTCAGGGGGATCTCTCCCATTCCTACAAAGCAGTGGGATAAATTCCTCAGGGAGATCTCTCAAATTCCTGCAAAATCAGTGGGATAAATTCCTCAGGGAGATCCTGCAAAGCAGTGGGATAAATTCCTCAGGGAGATCTCCCCAATTCCTACAAATCAATGGGATAAATTCCTCAGGGAGATCTCTCCAATTCCTACAAATCAATGGGATAAATTCCTCAGGGAGATCTCTCCAATTCCTACAAATCAATGGGATAAATTCCTCAGGGAGATGTCTCCAATTCCTACAAAGCAGTGGGATAAATTCCTCAGGGAGATCCTGCAAAAGCAGTGGGATAAATTCCTGGAGAGGCTCTGCCCACCTTAGAGCAGCCTCTGCCCAGGATTCCTGCTCAGACTCAACACCAGTGAGGCACCTGGGAACGTGGCAATGAGAGGAGACAATTCCTGAGTACTAGAGAAGAGAATTTACTTCAGGAGATGTTCCTCAAGTTTAGTTTATCCACAAATTCCATCTTGGGGAGAAACCCCAGCTGTGGAGGAGAACTGAGGCATTTAATCCAAGCTTTGTTAGATTTGAATTAGGACAAAACCCAAATCTGATCTGAGTGACTGGAGAAAAAAACCCAAACTTCTTAGAACCAGAAAAATATTCCTGTGGATCCCCGTATTTCCCAACCATGGCATTGCTTGTACAAAGGAGACAGTTTTGAATTTAGGGGAGATGCTAAAATTTTGCTTTCCTCTGAGATTTTAGGGTTAAAGTTTTAGGAATGTCATGTTTGGGAAACAGGGTTTAAAAAAAGCCACAAAAAACCCAAACCAAACCAAAAGACCCCCTCACCACAGAGTATCCCAGTTCTCATATTTAACCATGTTCAAGGGAAAGCAGCAGATTCTGCACCTGGATGTATGGACATACTGCACTTTTCAAACTAGAATAAAGTGATTTTAAAATCAAACTGCATTCTAATTCAATAAAAACCCTCTGTGGATATGGGTACAGCATATTTCATATGATAAAAACCAGACAAAAAATCCAACCTAGATTAAAAAAAAAATCATATTATTATATTAGTTTTGAGGTTTGGAGTCTTAGGGTCTTTTCCAACCTGAACAATTCCAGTTCAACTGCTCTGCTGCAGAACCATCCCCAACCCCTCACACACCACATACACAACGGATTTTAAATCAGCTCTAGAAACTGCACACAAATTTGATGCCCAGGCTGAATTTTCTCTGTTTCTGAGCATTTCAGAAGCCCCCAGTCTTGAAGACAAATTATCTGTAAAAAGTCCTAAAAATTCTGTCTGCAAACCACATGAATCAGAGGATGAACCTTAGAAATGAACACGTAAGACAGCAGCAATTATTCTTAAGCATTCTTAAACCCAAAAAACCACACAAGTGCCAGTGTTTACAAGTTTAATGACTTCAGAACCTGCACTTTTCAATACAAATTGAATTTTTTTAAAAAACTTATTAAAAATTTAGCATAATACTTCTACTAATACATTTTTTAAAGAATATTTACAGAACTTCAACGAAAAATAAAACTTAAGCATAGGAAAATTTCAGCAGAAAATAGCTTTAGCTTCCTGATTGTTGTACTGATCAACAGGAAAAAGGGCAGAAACACTGACAAACAAAATGGAATTTGTGTTTGCAGCTTTGCACAAGCACCCCATGGTTTAGGAACCACCACATATTGGCAAAGCCACTAAAGAAATATCTACTTTCTATCTGTAGGCACATTAAGAAATATATTTTGCAAAGCAACCATGTAATTACCAAGTCTTAGCTTAAAATCAGAGTGCACATCAATTCACATTAAAAAAACCTGTAATTGGAATTATTGAATTGATTTAAAAACTGGTTCTGGGACTCCTAGGGCTATTTCCTTGTTCTTGTGCTGGATCTTGTCCTCCTCTCCATCCCTCCAGTGCTCTGAGCTGCCCTTGCATCCTCTCCTCCAGGTTTAGTTTTGTTTCTTCTTCCTCTTTGGAGAGACCCATTTTCATCATTCCCTATTTGCACATGGAACAAAAATGTCAATTTGTATCATCAATCAAACATTCCCCACAAAATTCCATCTTCACCTCCATAGTTTGGAAAGGAAATGTCCCCAGTGACAACATTGCAAAGATTACAGCTCTGAATCCAACAAAGCAGATACCAACCCCACACTTCTGCACATCCAATATCCTTGAAGTTGGATCCCTGAGGATTCACAGCTATTTCTGAAAGTAGGTTAACATTAATGAGAGCACCAAAACCAATTAGCTGCCATTTTAGCTAAAATTCCTTCCACTGCTATGTGAAACTAAAACAGAACCAACACCAAAGTCCTGCAAAAATGAAAACAGAGCAAGTTTCATGGCAGGCAATTCCTTGCTGTAGCACTACAGAGCTGCTGCCATTTCTCCTTCAAGGCACTCATTTGATAATATTTTCTAATTGGGAGTTTTTAAGTTAAGCTGAAAACTCCAGGGCACATTTTAGGTGGCAGCAGGACAGGGCAGTGACTGTGCCCTGCTCTGGGCTGGGCCCAGGTTGGGTCCCTCAGCTCAGGAGGGACATGGAGGGGCTGGGAGTGAACAGGGAAGGGAATGGAGCTGGGAGAGCCCCAGGAGCAGCTGAGGGAGCTGGGATCTTGCCCATCACAAACTCAGCCAACCTTAAAGAGAAAGCCAAGCCTTGCCTCACCTGGTTTTAGTTTTTTGGCTGGCACATCCTCTGCTGGCAGCTGGCACCTCCTCCTGCGAGAGGGGGGAGCTGCCTGTGGAGCAGGGGCACCCTCCTGGCCTTGTCCTGGCTGGGTCTCTTCAGAACCAGTGGGAGCTCCACTCAAATCCTGAGCTCCCAGAGCGCTGCCATTTCCTGCCAAGTCACTGCTTTTGTGGGGAGAAGCAGAAGCAGCTGCCTCTGACACCTCCACCTTCCTCCTATTGCTTCTCAACTGCCTGGTTCTTCCTTGGCGTGGGGCATCTTCTGGAGATGCATCTTCACTTTCTTGAAGAACCCTCTTCCGACCTCTGCCTCTGGGCAGGCTGGGTTTTCCCCTGAGAGAAGTGGAAATTGTTTCTTCAGAAGTGGAAGAAGTTGTTTTCTTCCTGCCCACTCTTGATGGATTTTCTTTTGCAGGTGGAGCTGTGTCCAAAACTTTACTTTTTTCTTCAGGAATTCTGTCTTTACCATCTTCTGGCAAACCCTGAAGTGAGGTGGGACTAAGAGCCAGTGAAGTGGCTGCTTGCCTCGAGCTCTCTTTTACAAGCTCCAAATTTTCTTGGGAAGAATTGTCCAAATTCTGTTTAACTTCCCTACTGTTATTTCTCCTACCACTTTGTTTTGACAGGACCTGGTTTCCCTGAACAGAACTTTTGGCTTCTACCAAGGGGGCAATTTCCTTCCTCCTGCCTCTTCTCAGTTGATTTTCCTTTCCAGATGGATCACAAGTTTCTAAGGGAACATTCTGCTCTTCTGTGGGAGCTTCTTCTCCATCACCTGCGGCCAACCTGCGCTTCCCTCGAAGAGAGATGGAATTGCTTGTGTGTGATGCCAGAGCAGCTTCTTTCCTTCTGCCCCTTCCTGGTGCCCTCTCCTTGGCACAGGACAGTGCTTCCAAAGGCACACTTGGTTCTTCCTGAGTACCTTCATCTTGAGTCTCTGACAGGGCACATTTTCCCAGGAGAGGAGTTGGACTACTTGCCTCTGCTGCTGGATCCTTCTTTTTCCTTCTGTCCCTTGCTGGTGCATTCCCTTTTGCCTGTAGAGTTTTGTTCCCCAGAGCTGGATTTTCCTCTTCTCTCTGTGCCACCTGTTGGGCACCACCTTCCAGGAGCAGCCCACGCCTGGTTCTGACAGAGGGAGATCTGCTCTGTGAGGCTGCGGCCGCCTCGCGGCTCCGGCCCCGCCTGGGTGCATTGTCCTCTGCTCCCAAAGCTGACCCTGCCTCCTGCACAGCAGCCTCATCTCGCCCAAAATCTGCACTTGATGTTGGTTTTTCCATAAAGGCAGGACTAGCTTGTTGTGGGATGGAATCAGGTTGCTTTCTCCTGCTCCTCCTTCCCTGTGAAGGAGGAATTTCAGAACTCTCATGTGGATTATCTTTGTCAGTCACCCCTTCATCACCCTCAGGTAAACTTTTTCCTTCAGTTGCTTTGGAACTGCTTTCTTCAAGCTGAAAATTAACTTTTTTACCTCTTCCTCTCCTAGGCACCACTGCATTATTTTGTGCTGGATTGCCCTGCAGGGTTTCGGTTTGCTCTGCTTTAAGCATTCCCCGTTCATTCCTGGTCCTCCTCCGAGTGCCCTGAGCAGGACTGGCACTGTCTGCAGCAGGGCCTGATGGGGCACCTGGCCTGGGCTGCTCCTCCCTGCCCTGGGCTGCACTGCCACAAACAGAGCCCACAGCATCCTGCAGAGAAGACTCATCTACTTCTGACTTACATTTGGGAGCAATTGGTTTTAGGCTGTTCACATTTTCCGTAAATTCCTCAGTTTTTTGCTCCAAAGAGTCTTTTTTGCCTCTCCTGTTTCTAGCCCTGTTTGCTTCCACGCTCTGAGCACTGACTGGCATTTTGTTTGTCTCTGCAGAAGGTGACTCTGCCTTTAATCTTCGAGCTGCCTCTGTTGTATTTTCCTGAGCATTTTCTGTTTCATATCCCTGAGATCCTTTCATCTTATTTTTCACGTGGGATTGTGTTTCAGCATCAGTTTCAGTTGATGTTTCCTCAGTTTTCTGAACGTTTTGTGTATTTTCAAGTGCGACCCCACCAGTGTCTGCTTTTATTTCAGCTGAGTGCTTTCTGTTTCTAGTACTTCTAAGAGACTTAACTCTTCTGTCTGTTGCCTCTAGTTCAAGTTTAGTGCCATTTTCAGATTCTTGTGCAGTGACAGCCTCAGGAGCTTTGTCACAATGCTGCTCCTGTCTCTGTGAAACCTTTGGGGATGGGTCTTTACGAAGCTTTCTGGTTGTTCCATGAAGGTCTCCTGGAGAAGCTGCTTTACCTTGGTCATTCCTTGCTCGTCTCCCTCTCCTTGGTGGAATCACTGGCTCTGTGTTCTCCACTCCTCTGCGCCTCCTCCTCGGTGACAGGAGCACTTCCCCACTGTCCTCCATCCCACTGTCTGCAGCTTTCCTGTCAGGGTTATTTAAACCTGTTTGCAGCTGCCACATTTCACTCTGAACGTTTCCAGCTCCTGTCTTTGTGCCTGGATCACCTTCAGTCTCACTGGTGCCACACTCCTGCAAACTCTGTTTGGTATCTGCAGGTGCTTTTTGTAGCACTGAGGAATCTTCCACACAAGACTCCAGGTGTTCATTTGGAGGTTTTAACTCCTTCAGCTCTTTCCTTTTACCTCTCCCTGCTCTCTGAGCAGCTCCAGGTGGTTCCACAGATGAAACAATGTCAAGCCCTTCCTGATCAGGGCACTTTGGAACAACTTCTTGTATGCAACGCCTCGTCCTCCTTGCTCTTCCCTTGTTTTCAGGTGTGATCACTCCCATCTCCTCTTGGGTGTCAGGACTTGGCAACTCCTTTGAACTCACACCATTTTCACTTGGCTTTGCTGCAGCAGGAGGCACAGCCCTCCTGCCCCTTCTGGCTCTCTGGGTAGGCTGCTCTTCACCAGCTGAGTCCTTCTGTTGGGAATCTTCACCTTGGGAAACTTCTCCTTTCTCTTCTAGAGCAGGGCAAAGAGCACAAGCAAGAATTAGACATTCCTGTGCCTGATCAAAGTATCTGTGTATTCCCATTTCCCTCACAGAACCATCTTGCTCAAACAAATCATACAACAAATAAAGAAATATTTAACAAATTCCTAGATTAAAAGCCAGGCTTCTGACTGAAGTTGTTTAATTTATTTGAATAGGTCAAAGGGAAAAAAATATCTTAGCTCAGGAAATAGCTGGGCTCACTGAGAGAGGTTTGAACAACATTTGAATTTCATGGTAACATTTATGATTTTATATATTCATTATTCCTCTAAGCAAAATATTTGTCCTTACCATGTTTATGATTGGAATTAGAACCAGGAGGTGAAATTTCTCCCTGAGAATCCATAACATTTACTGATCTGACCTAAAGGAATAAAAAAAACCAATAAATGCGTGTCTGACAGGACAAGAACTTGGAGCCAACCAATGCCAGATGAGTGTACAGCAATGTTTATAAAAATGCTTGTGAAACCCTTTTCTGTACAAATTAAATCAATTAGTCTTATAAATGCATCCATTTATGTGATAGAAACCCATAAACATATCAAATTCAATTCTTGCCATCTCAAGTGAAAGACAACACTGTGGAGAGGTTTAGAAGTGCCTAAATGAGTGCTCAAAGGGAATTTGGGGTATTGAAGAGAAATTGAGTTCTGTAGTGTTTCATTGCAGTTCTAAGCACTGAGCCCAGGGATACTCAGCATTTTACCTATGGAACGTGAGAATCAAAATAATTTTTTCAGGAAATGATACTGGCAGTGATGCCAGACATCTCCACTGAGGATCAAGAGTCTTGTCACAATAAAAAGCAGCACCAGAACAAACCAGGCTGGGCACAGACATCACCAGCCCTGACCCACTGACTGCAGAACTTCACTTCTCCAACCTGCAATGGTCAGTGTGGAATGGTGAATGAGATGCTGGGAATGTCACTTTAATATTAAGCCTGTTTTTAATGATACCTAAACAACCTTAAAACACTCATTTGTGACAGGTCCTTTCAAATAAATCCATTTTAACACACACAAATGCAGCTGTCCCTATAAAATGTTGCAAGATGGAAAGTATCATACTAGGAAGCCTAAATTCATTTCAACCACAAGTTTCAAAATCTAAAAACATCCTTTCCAAAAGCTGAAGCATTTTACCTTCATTTCCTCTGGGGTACCAAACATTTCAGTCACACCAGCGTAGTCCACTTCAGAATCAGAAGCTTTCTGCCTGGGTTCTGCCATGAGCCTCTGCAGCCCCACAAAATCCTCAACTGGTTGATATTTCTCTTTAGGAGACTTCACCAATCTCTGAATCCCAAACATGTTTTCCACAGGCTGCGCCTTCTCCTTTGGTGTCTGGAAAATGCGGCTGACGCCAACCATGTCCTCCACGGGCTGGGATCTCAGCTTTGGCCTTTTCCTGGCTGAAGTCTCACCTGGCACAGCTTTCACTGCTTGCTTGCTCTCTGCTGGAGTCTCCAGCAACCTTTTCAAGGCAATTTCATCTGTGACTGCTTCCAGCTCTTGCTGAGGGGTCCTCAGGAGCTGCTTAATGCCTGACAGGTCCTCCAGTGGCTCTGCCTTCCGCCGTGGGGTCCTCATGAGGCGCTTGATGCCTGACAAGGCCTCCACAGGCTCCAACTTCTGCTTCGGGGTTTTCAAGAGGTGCTTGATATCTGGCAGAACCTCTACAGGCTGCAGTTTCTGCTTTGGGGTCCTCATGAGATGCTTGATGCCTGACAAAGCCTCTACAGGCTGCAGTTTCTGCTTTGGGGTCTTCAAGAGCTGCTTGATGCCTGACAAAACCTCTGCAGGCTTCAACTTCTGCTTTGGGGTCTTCAAGAGCTGTCTGATGCCTGACAAAACCTCTACAGGCTCCAACTTCTGATCCGGGGTTTTCAAGAGGTGCTTGGTGCCTGACAAAACCTCTACAGGCTCCAACTTCTCATCTGGGGTCTTCAAGAGCTGCTTGATGCCTGACAGAACCTCTACAGGCTCCAGCTTCTGCTTTGGGGTCTTCAAGAGCTGCTTGATGCCTGACAGAACCTCTACAGGCTCCAACTTCTCATCTGGGGTTTTCAAGAGGTGCTTGGTGCCTGACAAAACCTCTACAGGCTCCAACTTCTGATCTGGGGTCTTCAAGAGCTGCTTGATGCCTGACAGAACCACTACAGGCTCCAACTTCTCATCTGGGGTTTTCAAGAGGTGCTTGGTGCCTGACAAAACCTCTACAGGCTCCAACTTCTGATCTGGGGTCTTCAAGAGCTGCTTGATGCCTGACAGAACCACTACAGGCTCCAACTTCTGATCTGGGGTTTTCAAGAGCTGCTTGATGCCTGACAAAACCTCTGCAGGCTTCAACTTCTGCTTTGGGGTCTTCAAGAGCTGCTTGATGCCTGACAAAACCTCTACAGGCTCCAACTTCTGATCCGGGGTTTTCAAGAGGTGCTTGGTGCCTGACAAAACCTCTGTAGGCTCCAATTTCTGGTCTGGGGTCTTCCAGAGTTGTTTGATGCCTGACAGAACCTCTACAGGCTCAGACTTCTGCCTTGGGGTCTTCATGAGTCTCTTGATACCTGACAAAACCTCTCCTGGTTCTGACCTTTGCTCAGGGGTCCTTAAAATCTTCCTTTTGCTTGACATGACCTCAAGTGGCTCCACTTTCTGCTTTGGAGTCCTCCTTTTACCTGCTGACTTCACCAGAGATGCTGGTTTTGCTGGAGTTACTGCCAAACTACCCACAGTATCTCTGTGCACAGCTTTTCTCTTTTCAGGAGTTTTTGTGGCTGTTTCATCAAACATAGATGGAGATGACTCCTCTCTCAGAAGGTGGAATATGCCTGGACTCTCTTGCTTCTGCTCTGAAGCATCTGAATTATTTAATGGTGACACCAGCATCTCTCCTGAAATAAGCAGTAGACTTATGTCATTTGGAAAATAAATTAAGCAGAAAATCCAAGCATTTTAATTGGTGCATAATAAAAAAATTCCAATTCCAATTCAAATAGACCCTTCTAGAAATCAAAATCCAAACACGTGCATTGGGCATTCAGTGTCTGAATGTCTCATCAGCAGCCTGAAGTTCCACACCAAACACAATGAATAATAAAATATCCTACTCAGAAACTACCTGGAACTACATTTTCTTTTAATACCTGATAAATCTCAATGGTTCCTCTCAGGGGTTGCTGGATGCTTCACCTCAGTTACATCTACGTAGGCTGAGACTGCTGCTAACCCATAATATACCTCAATATTCTTTTTTTAAAATACCAAACCTACCAGATTCCTCAGGAGTCTGCAAGTCAGAAATGTCCCCTGCAGCCCACGGGGGTGTAACATCAGCATTCTGAGCAGCAGCCAAAGGAAGCGTTCTTCCTCCCTGAGTTTTTGGGGTTTGGAACATTTCAGGCACCCCTAGAAATGACATTTGGGGAAATGAGCAGAGGTTTTGACAAAAGAACTGCACAGCAGGCAGATGAAGCAACAGACTTTGAAATCTCACCTGTGAAACTTTCATCCATGTCCATGTTTAGCTTCAGCTTGGGATTTTTTACCACTTTAGGGACCTGTCCAGCTGACCTGACTGTGGTGGAATAAGCTCTACCTACAACTATGGTAGCAGGTGACTCTGCATGACCTGTGCTGAAGTGACCTTTTATTTTCCTCTCTGGAGTCTGCAGAGGGAAAAGAAAAAAGTTATTAAGCAAAGATTCATGGTGGAAGAGGTGGCCAAGCTCCTTCCATAATTTATTTATGGTAACTGGGAGGTTCCAGAAGGCTGCAGGATGAGGGCTGGAAGGTCCAGCCAGCCTGAGTTCAGGAAAGACAGGTCCTGCCTGATTTTTATGATCAGAGCTTGGATTCCAAGATCTTTGAGGTCGTTTCCAACCCTATTAATTCTGTGATTATTTTTGTAAAAACCTCCATTTCCCACATGCTGTGGGAGACATCAACTCCCATTTTATATCACACCAAGAGCTCAGCTTCTCAGTCAAAATCCATCCAAGCTGCTTGGTGGATATGCAAGAAAATAAAACAAAGCAACACAAGAAAGAGAAGGATACCTTTGGTGGGTGGTTTAATCTCTTCAGGGCTTTTCTTTTACGGACAGTTTTTTTAGCAGTCTTTGGCTGTGGTCTTGCAACTCCCAGTTTTACCACTTCTGCCCAAGATTTTGCAACTGGAAGAAAAGGAGAAAGAACCAATTTAACTCTCAGCTGCGTAAATGGAAGTTCACAATTATTTCTTTATGATTCCAATAAATTTTCTGCAGTCTGGCAGAGGAAAGTGGTTGTTATTCATCTGGTAACAGCTGAAGCGTTCTCTGAAATATTCTCAATTTGAAAATCCAATTTCAGCTGAACTTTAGGGAGACTCCAACTACCCAGTGAGGTTTCCACACCAAAACAATGAGTTTCACACAGTGTCAAACACAGCTCAGATCCTACAGCTGAACACTGACCCAGTTCCTTCCTCTCTCTTTTGCAAGGAACTCATTTTTCCCAACAGAAACTTGCCATGAGCTTTTCAGCCTTGTTCATTATAGATGAGCTTTACTCTGGTGAGATTTAACAGAAGAGAAATTGTTTCTAAGTGAAGCTTCTTTTCCACCTTCCTGAGGAATTTCAGTTATTTATCCTGAATTTAGATCTACACAACCTTCCCATAATTTTTCTTGTATCACTTTCTCCTTGTGACACACTCCCAAAATTCCCACAGCAAGGTTATCTTCACCACAGCATCATTCTGTACACAGCAGAGGGAGCAGGGAGTTACAGCTGTGGAATAAATGAAGCTGGAAGTTGTAGGACACCTGCCTGGTTTACTTCAGGAAAAAAAGCTATCAGAACAAAGGGATCATATAAAAGAAATGACTTTTTAAAACAGATAAAAAGGGGAATGCTGTTCCTTTCCCATCCAAGAAAAGGATGCTGTTATTCTCTTGTCAGAATTGCTATGTCAGTCTGTAAATAAAAAGAACTTTGAAGAGCTGACATTGCCAGGGTGTGCAGGATGCAGGGGAATATGCCAAGCATCCAGGAAATTACCTGAAAAAGCTCTGGAAACAGTTTTACTTTGGATCTGAGATTTTTAAGAGCTGTGATGTTCTTTTCATATTACAGAAGGAATTGCTGCAGTGATATTAAAAAGCACATCACAGAGGTGGTGAGAAATGGAATGCCACCGGTATTTGTCAAGAGCTCTGCTGCCATTAAAATGGACAGAATAATAAAGTAATGAAAATTCCTGGGTGAATGGGGAATTGGACTTTGTCAAACTGATTTAACTGCTGAAAACAGGTGACAAGTACACCCTACTTCAAAGTTTATTCAAAAGTCAAAACCTGAAGAACCAGAACTCCACTATTACAGTTTCCAATGCTGTCAAAACTATTTCCAATCAGTGCTCAACACTGGGAATTCTGAGGATTTGAAAGTAACACCCAGTTATGATCTTATTTCTTATTTCTAACACCTAAGTATCACTTTGAGCAGTTCAATACAGCCCAGTTCCTTGACAATAACTCCATTATTCCTGAGCCTTGTATAAAAAGGCACAAAATAACCAAAGTGAAGCTGCATTGCTATGAAAGGTGAAATTTCTCAAAACAAAAGTGATGTGATAAACATTGTTTAGTTTAACACTACTTGAACTTGACAGATTTTAAAGATCATGACTATAACCTTGCAAGGAGAATGTTAATTTTACCATTTAAAAACTTCTGAACATTAATATCCGTGTTTAATTATGTGCATAGATGCTTTAATGAATGTGCTTTATGGACAAAAAAATTGCAACCCTTTGCACTTCCAGTAAGGCCAGCAGATTTCAGAAGATTCACCAATTACCTGGTGGGCTCTGCATAACCAAACAAGTAATTTCCAGTGTGGTTCCTGTATTTTAAAGCATGAAAGTGAGTATTATAAATTACTATTGAAACCAACCTAATAAATTGGCACTGGAGGCACCACTTCTCCTCTTGGCACTGATGACAGCCACAGCCCCACCTCTGCTCCTCCTGGCAGAGCCCCTCAGGCACAGCTGGGCACCTCTGGCTGACCTGGCAGGTGTCCCTGCCCCCGAGGCTTTGGCATCCTGGGCAGCAGGAGAAGATCTGGGGGTTCTCCCTTGGGCACCACTCCTCCCCTCGGGATCCAAGCCTTGTGTGCCAGCATCCTTCTCCTCTGCAGTTGGGAGTGGAGAGGGGGGCTGGGAGATGGAGACTCGCCCTTTCCTGAAGGGGGCTGGAGAGCCCACAGGGGTTCTGGGGGCTGGGACAGGGGATGAGGCACCTGGGGGCTGCTGGCCTGGGCAATTTTTGGGTGACTTTTTCTCTTCCTAGGAAAAAAAGAAAAAAGTAAATTAAGAATTTTTTCTTCTTTTTAATGAAGTGATCAGTGCAGGCAAACCCTGCCTGAGACTTGGATTTTACTTTTTCAGAAATGATAAATGATTCCTAAACTGGTGATCAAGTCTGGGCTAAGTTAGGCAGGAGGGTTTACCTTACTTTTGATCCTCATCTTTTCCCATCCTTACCCTTCCATCCATCCTCAGCCACCAACTAAACCTTTTTTTGTCCATTTTGGTTTCAGATTGATTGATTTTAAACTCTCAGCCTGATTTTTCCTTGTGTGTTTTACCTATCCACAGAGCAGCAGAGTGACCTTGCCAGGGAACCTGGTTGTACTTTCACTTTATAATAAACCTGTTTTAGCTGATGATTCTTTGAGCATCCCAAACACTCATGAGTGACACCAGCATGCACCACACAAGGGTTACTACTAATTTTGAATCAATACATATATAATAGAATCTCTAAATTCTGATGACAGTAATGGACTCAGCAACTTGATTACTCTGAACATTTACCTGATCTATCAAGTGCTTCAAGCTCTGAGCCTTTTTGAGCACAGCCCGAGGAGAGTTTCCATGGGGTAAGCTCCTCCTGGCAGGGAGGGCTCCTCTTTTCAGGGGAGAGTTGGGAGGCAAACTTTTATCAAAGAGTTCTGGGCTCAGATGGCCACCAAAGGACACTCTCTTCCTTTTGCCCAAAGCCTGAGGGAGCATTTCACCACTTTTCCTCTTCTGAGAGATTCTTTTTGTCTTGCCTGAAAAGAACAATTGAAATGATTTTTAGATATTCAAGAATCCAAGGCAGCATTTTAACCTTTCCTGTGCATTTCAAAGTTGGAAACAAAACTCAGAGAAACCTACCTTAAAAGGAAATAGATTAAATCCAGGATATTTTATACATACTGGGTATTGTTAAGGTCAAATGTAACTCCATGATAAATATTTTACAATTAGTGTCAGTAATTGGTTGTACATTTTACCCAAGTAGGAGAATTCTTAGGAAAGTGCTACAGAATTTCTCTCATACAAAAACCAAGTAGGGAATCCAATGTATTTACCTGAGTCTTCTCCATGCAAGAGGCCCAAAGTTTTGGTTTCTGAGCCAGGCTCAGTGTCTCCCAGCTCAGCAGCACTTCCAGGAGATCTCCTGCCTGATGGTCTCTGAGGTCTTGTAGCACTGGTGACTTCCAAACCCTGGTTTTGGTGACTCCTGCCCACGGCCAGCTCTGCGGGAGCTCCCCTGGCTTTTCTGCCTGAATTGTGCTGCTCCAAAGCAGTGTTTGCCTGCAGTGCTGTTTCAGCCAGCCCTCCAGAGCTCCTTTGCCTCCCCCTTTTCCTTCCAGGTGTCTGACCAGCAGGAGATGCCAACATCTCCTCTGCAGCCAATGCCTCTGAATGGGCATTTTTGTCCAAAAATTCTTTACTTTCCCTGCTGCTTCTTCTGGGACTCTTGGAATCAGAGAGAGAGGCAGGGGTTTCACAATGTCCCACCTCTGAGTTCTCCAGGTTTGCCTGATCCCAGATTTCCTTCAGCACCTGCTGGGCAGGTTTTCCTGGTGTTTGTTGTTTGCTGTTTCGTCTCGGCTTTAAGCTTTTCTCTTCTGGCAGAGGCAGCTGTGTGTCCTCAATTCTGCACGCTGAATCTTCCCTTGGAGCTGCAGCTGGGATCTCTGGAAGTGGCTTCAGCCTGAGTGACCCACGCCGTGGGGTCCTTGGAGTGCCAGGGTTCCCAGGGCTCACTCCAGAGCTCCCTCTGGGCAGTGACACAGGAGCAGAGCGAGGACTCCTCCTCAGGGGCCTTGGTGTGCTCAGCACACAGGGAGCTGCTGCTGCAGCACTGCTGGGAATGCACACTGCCCTCTGAACTGGGCACTCAAACCTTTCTATGGAGCACTGCTCCAGCAACACCAGCGAGCTGCTGTGGGGCTCCTTGCTGGCTCTGGGTGTAACTGCAGCACCTCTGCAAGTGCCTGGTGTCCTCGATCCCTTGGGATCCTGCAATGGACCCTGACTGCTCTCTGCTGACACCTCCTTTGAAGTGGGACCTTGAGGACTCCTGGTAAAACTCCTCCTGGGAGTTCTCCCCCCAGCTGACAGCTGCTTAAACCCTGGGCTGTTTTCTTCTTCTCTTTTCACAATTATACATTTTTCAATATTTTCCATCCTGCCTGATTCCTTTCTTTTGGCCAGGCTGCCCAGATCAAAAGGACAACTCTGGGATGAAATGGGGGCACTTGGTTCTGGCAGAACACTCCCAGAGTCTCCTTTTGCAGCTTGCTGAGAGGAACTTCTCCTGTGCAGAGGTTTTTCAACTTTCAGTTCATTTTTTACTCTTTCATAGAGTTGACTAAAGGGAGACATTTCATTTTGCTTTTTAAGAACATGATGTATTCTCTGTGAAGATCTGGGTGTTTGGAGTTTGACAGGGAAAGCTTCAGGAAGATTTTTCTCTGGAGTTTGTTTCTTTTCATTGGCATTTTTTTCTTCACACTCAGCATTTGCTTTGCTTTCTTTGTAGATAAACAAAAACAGACACAGAGTTACTTTAAAATTGCAGAACTACAAATAAAAGTTCCATCAATACAGATTGAAAATTCCTTATTTTCCCTCCCAAGGGGGAAGACCCAGGTCAGCAAAGACTTTCTTTGTCAGCCAGGATCTTGTTACAGGGCTTGCAAGGGTTTTTCAGGGTGAAGAGAGGCAAGAATCTTGACCTCATGTTCAGAAGGCTTGATTTATTATTTTATGGTATATTTTACATTATTACTATGCTAAAAGGAATAGAAGGAAGGTCCTCAGAAGCTAGCTAAGCTAAGAATAGAAAAGGAATGAATAAATAAAGGGCTATAATAAATAAATAAAGCACAGAGTGAGACCCAGCTCTGCTGTGAGTGGTCAGTAAATCCAAACACAATCCCAGATGCACCTGTTGCATCCCACAGCAGCAGATAACCATTGGTTACATTTTGTTGCTGAGGCCTCTCAGCTTCTCAGAATGGGGAAAAATCCTAAAGAAAGGATTTTTATGAAAAGATGTCAGTGACAGGATCTACTGAAATGGAACACCTGGAAGCAGCTGGGGCTTTTTTCACTGGGACAAAAAAAAATCAGTCAGAAATGATAATAAAAGAGCCTTCTCTGAAAATCAGGATTATTTAAGACAAGAAGGATGGGAAGGTGAAGTCCTGGCATTTAAGCAGTCTATGGGTTATAATTACCCAGAATTAGCAGCTCTGGATTTTTCTGGTTCTACAGGAAACAGTTCCTGTAAACATTTCAATATACACTGTGTACCTTCAAAATTATACTTTTTCAATTATTCATTAGGAAAGAATGCATGAGATAATGCCATATTTGCTAAGAAAAAAAGTGTAGCTGTAGGTCAGCAGAGCAGTTCAAATTCAATTTTAATGTCCAAGGTGAATCCACAGTATTTGACCATGATGAGATAATCACTGACACTGCAAGGTGCTCTCAGATTGGAAAGTATTAAAATGCCTTTTCTCCCCTCTTTTAACTTTGGTTCAATTCTAATGCCAATAATAAATGCAGTTAAGGGGGCAAAAGCAAACAAAGCCCTCATAAAACAGGCACCAACCTGAAGCATCGAGACTTTTAGCTCCTGGAGGTTGTTTGGGTAATAATTCCACTTCTGCCACCTGCTGAACATGAAGAACCTGTAAATTTGTACAACATTACAGCAAAGCAACAAATATTTTATACTTCAGCTTTCAATTCGACATTGAAAAAACCTATTTATAGGAGAATATGCACTGACCCTAAACAAGCTTTAAAGTATTCCAATTAAATCCTTGAACTTTTCAATATTTAACATTGGCCAATACATTTGAGGCCCTAGAGGGGAGAAGTTCATCTTGTTTTATCACTTAAATTCTGAGCTGTCAAAGCAGCTGTAAAATAAGAATGAAAACACTTGAACCTCCCCTTACCAAACCCAGTGGAAGATTTATAGCTCTGTCTTAGTAACACCATAAATTATGAATTATCTATTACCAAACAGTGGCAAATTTTTGACTCAAATTTAGACTAAAAATTACTAAATTTTCCAAAGCACTTATCAGAAAGTTGATTTGCATTTTATGACAGAAGGGCAGTTTAGGGCTAAAAAGTTACTTTTAATAAGAAAAGTATAATTTCTTTTAATAAGAAAACAGAACGAGAAGATATAAAATTATGTCACTACTACCAATATATTTCTAAAGAAAAAACCCACAGCCACAAAGTTACCTGCAGAGTTTCATCTTTTGGAGACCTGGAACGCTTCCTTTTCGGTGTTGATTGCAGAGGATATTCAAACCTGAACAAATATTTTAAAACACCATGTTTTGTCAAATAATTGATGACTCAGTTGTGATCATTAAGAGGAATGACCTAGGAATGTTGCCCCCTCCCAACAGTGCATACATCTCCATTTGAAAGGCTTTAGCAACTTTAAATTTCACCCTAAAACAAAATAAGAATGATGTCTCTAAACAATTCTATCTTTACTGATTTAGCTTAATGTAATATAAGCAATAAAAAGATAACTTCAGCAATCCTGCCTTCTGATGAAGCCCTATAAGATTTTACAGAGAAATATGAACTAAATGTCAGTGTTTATTGTCTAGAATTAAAAAACTGAAGAGGCTGGCACCCACCTGAAAGAACGATCGATGATGGTTAACACATCTCCGTGCTTCAGGGGCACAGGCTGCTCAAAGCAAGCCCCGTTCAGCTGCGTGGGGTTCACCGAGCTCAGGTTGGTCAGGACTGCCTGGAAAGCAAAGCAAACCAAGCCATGAGTGACCTGCAGGGATGCAGCACCCAGGGCATGTTCAGTACAGCAGCACTCACCTCCTTGTTCTCATTGATCTCGATCCTGCAGTGCTCGTTGGACACCCAGGGCAGCCGCATGCGGATGTCGCATTCTGATTTCCTGGGGGAAACACAGCTTCAGTTCCACACAAACACTGCCAGAATTGGGGCATTGCCCAGTATTTTAGTTAACAGTGGTACAGCAGCATGAGGTCTCTCATTTAAAGGGAATTAATTACCAAGGTCTTTTTAAACTGGTAAAAAATAGCAGCTGACACTCCTCCAGCATCAGAGATCAGAAAACAAGGGAAACGCCCAAAGTGAAAAAAGCAGATCACAACAAGCTGAGACACAACTACAGCACAGCTGCTGCTGTGGGATTAACTTACTCCAGAGTTTCCTGAGACTTGTGGAATATTTTCACACAAAGTGAGCTGTTAAAGTCATTCTCAGGCTTACATTTCTGACTGAGACTGCCAACAGGTCACTGGACCTCGGTCTCACCTGCAGAACAATTTCTACCCTCTTAAAAGTTATTAGCGAGTTAAAACATGTTCATAAATGTACAGACTTTTCCTTTCTGTCCTTTTCTTAAGCTAATCTCTAATGCTTTTGACTTGCTGTTAGTCTTATCACCTTTAATCCCTTCCCCTGATTTCCTGTGGCCATAAATTTAAAATCAATCAATCATTCAATAAAAGTAATTCTGGCAAGGAAAGGACAAAAAGCAGTAATAAAAAAAAAGTTCAACTTTCTACTCTTACATCAACCCTAGTCCAGTATCACCTTCCCTCCTCTGTACACCATTCCTAAATACACGTTAATTTTTGTAAATAAGCATTAAAATACATCATCTGTAGGAAAGCACTCATTATTTCAATGTATGCAAGCAAATTCTCACCTTCCAAATAAACAAGAAGTTGAGGTGAGAGGAAAAACAATTCCATCAGTCCCATTCCTTTTAATGACAACGATTGTTCCATAGCGCGGCATCTTCGAACTTAAGGAACCTTACCTATGAAAAACACCCAGATTACTCATCCTAATTATGATTTACATGTCCATGAGAGAAAATTGATGTAAATTTGTATGCTTTATTTTGTACCAGAGACATTTTCTAATGGACAGCAGAAGAATCTCAGTGCTGTTTATATGTGTTTTTCTGTGTAAAAATTATGAATATGTTTATAAATTGTCAGACTAATGTTGGTGTTCAGGTGACTTTTGTTACCCATCATAACCTAGGAAACCTTCAGGGGCAGGACAGATTTCGTCCCATAAACAAGTTAAAAACTCACTCGTCTTCACCTAAATCTAAATCCTTCAATCTCTTACCCAAAGGGAAATGCTCAGATTGGAATTTAAAGCAGAGAGCAGCTGAGTGTAGTTCTATTCTCCTGGAAAAGGAGGGGAGAGGCAGCAGCTCCCGGGAGCAGCGGCAGGAACAGCTGGGAAGGGGCCGGAGCTGGGGCGGCCCCCGAGCTCTGTCGCGATCGTGCACAGACCGCGACAGAAGGAGGAACAGCACAGAACTGGCATAAAAACCCCAAACCCACAGCGCAAAAAGATACCCTCTTATATATTTTCATATAATTGTTTAATGTATAACTACGACTACCACAAGCGAGCCTCAAAGAAGCACCTTTATTAACACTCTATTTGAAACCAGCAAAGTAAAACAAGGCAATTGAACGCAGTTAAGAGAGGCTCTCATGTAATTTTTAGGTGGGTTTCATGCGATAAAACACTTGTTGATAACAAGACACAACTCGGAGGGGAAGCCGGCCGTCCCTCAGGCTTTAGGGCACGCAAACACTCGGGGTCCTGCCCAAGGCAGCCACAAGCGCCCACAGGCCAAACGAGCCACACGAGCTGCAGAAGCAGAAATTGATAAGCACGGGCTTCAGGCGGTCACAGGACAGGTAAACACCGGGGGAGAAGAGGGCAACAGCCGCCATAGCATGGGGCTACCATGGGAGGGCAGGCGGCCACCGGAGCGGGGTGTCAGGCAGCCCAACCTCCTCGCGGCACCCCAAAGCCGCGTCCCCCCGGCCCTACTCCCCTCCCCGCTGGCACACCCGTACCTGGGTCAGCCGGAGCGCTGGCGGCCGCTGAGGGGCCCCGTGTGGCGGCGTCCGACGCGCGCTCCCGGCACGGCGCGGCGCCGACTGAGCCCTTCCCGCGCGCGCGCGCCGCCCCCGAGCCTTCGCACTGCGTCCCCCCTTCCGCCCCGCTGTATCCCTCCGCCAGGCACCAAAACGGAGCCCCCGGGAACCGCGCAGACGAATGTACTGGGAGTCGCCGCCATCGCTCGCGCCTGCCGGCAGCAGCCATGGCGACGGAACAGCACCGAGCCCGCCCGGCCGCGACAAGCGGTACCGGGCAGAGGGACTCTTTTAGCTTTACCCCGTACGGGATCGGCGGAAGCAGAAACGAACGCACCGCGCGGACCGTTGAACATTCGAAAAGGAGCGCGGTGGCTTCTAATTGGCGGAGGGGGCGGCGCGCGACGGCGCGCGACGCGCCGCGCAGCCAATGGGGAGCGGCGAGGGCGGTTTGAGTTCAAACGGAGACGCCGCCCCGCGGAGCCGCTCGCGCCTCAGGCGCTGCCCGGGAACCGCGGCGGGAGCGGCCGGTCCCTCACGGCGGGACCGGCACGGACACGGAGAAATTAATAGGAGCTGGCATCGCTCCTGTGCTTGTACCTGCGCCTGCATCTGTACCAGTGTCCCGGCCCGAACCTGTGCTTGTACCTGTGACCGCGCCTATGCTTGTACCTGGACCTGGATCTGTACCTGATTTGTACCTGTGTCCCCTCCTGAATTTGCGCTTGTACCTGTGCCTGGAGCTGTATCTGTGCCCCAACCTGAACATTTTCCTGAACCTGTACCACTGACAAAGCCTGTGCTTGTACCTCTGCTTGTATCTGTACATGAACTTCTACCTGTACCTCTGACCACACCTGAATCTGAACCTGTACCTGAATTTGAACCTGTACCTGTACATGAACCAGTACACAAACCTGTTCTTGTACCTGCACCTGTGTCTATACCTGCACATGAATCTGTACCTGTACCTGAGTCTGTATGTGAACCTGTCCTTACGCCTGTACCCAAAAAAATACCTGTGCTGATACCTGTGTCTGTACCTGAACCTTTGTCCATAGCTGCACATGTACCTGCACATGAACCTGTACCTGAACCTTTATCTAGATCTGTGTCTGAACCTACACTTGAACTTGTGCCTATATCTGAACCTGCATCTGAACCTAAACCTGTTCCCAAACCTGAACCTGTCCAGCCCCATCGAGCCCCTCTCTGAGGGAGGGGGACTTGCAAGGAGCTCCGTGGTCCCAAATTTTCACCTCCCCAGATGAACAAAACCCACCCAGATTCGCTTTATATCAATTCAGCTTCACTTAGGCTTTATAAAGTGATTTCAGCATCTGTGTTTGATCAGATTAAAATAGTACTAGCCACAAAAAATACTACTAATCACAAAGGTGAGGGGGAGAAGAATAAAGGGAGCAAGTGAGCAGAAATAAAAGTTAAATTAGTATTTTAAGTCCATTTTAATCCACAAATTAATTACCTTCATTTAGATATAAATCTGATCCCCATCTCTGCTCCCAAACAGGAATTTGTTACTGAGACTGGAATTTGAGGACCTGTGAGGCCAAGAATCAACATGAACACTGTGTTGATCTGTGATTGAAGACAGAAGAAAAAAATAACAATATTAATAACAGCAACAACCACAATGCATTATTGAGATCTGAAGTGTGACCTTCATTCCAAGTTTGATGCTTGGGAAGGGGATACACGACAAGGTCACCCAGCCTTTTGTGCTTCAGGGGATAAAACTCTACTATTCAGATCTTTTACAAAGCAGAACTTTTGATTTTACTCCTATTTTATTATCTAGCTTGCCTCAAAGACTATTTTATATGCTGTGATGACTTTAGATGTGATACAGTCAGATGTAAGCAGCTTTTTAGATGTTATTTTTTTTCAAATAAATGACTTTGAAGTCTATTTCCTAAGCTTTGGTGGGCCTTTCATTTAGCTCAGATTTATTATCATTATTAATAACAACAACAAAACATCAATGACAATAATAATAATAATAATAATAATAATAATAATAATAATAATAATAATAATAATAGTAATCTGTGTGCTACTGGACAATCTTTAATTTAGATATAAACCATACAAAAATCAGGATTCTATTTGGTATCCAATTGGATATCATTGCTAATTAACAGGTATTAAAAAATCCTTCCTGGAGGTCCTGAATGATGTATCTAAAAACAATTTGTAGCAGAAAAACTCTTAGAAATTGAATTTATTGCAGTCTTTGCCAGCCCACCTGTGATCAAACAGCACGAACAAATAAACACACCTGCACTGTGGCAATAATTGTATTTTCTGCCATGATTTACAGTGGTGCCACAGCTTTTGTGATGTGCAATATTTAGAGGAAAACGCAAATTATAACAAAGGTTTTCAATGTCTCCAAGAGCAGCATCTGTGCAAATATTTACCAAAGTAGATTTACAGGAGACAAAAAAAAAATCCAAAAAAGACATTTTCTCCAAGGTTTAAATTAGCTGGTAGGTTAATTTGGAAACATTTCATTTAGATAAATACACCTGAATCCAGCATGAAGTAAAACTGTCAACTGTCAAAAATGAGGAGAAAAATAAAGTCAGTGCTTGAAAGTCCTTGACAGGGAATTAAAAAATCAGCATTTGAATTTCTCACATCAAGATCCTCATACAGAGTTATTTATTCAAGGGTTGAACAGGTGGTGTGGGAGCACTGAATGAAGCTCATTTACAGATTTGTGCTGTGGTTTTTATTTTAAAAAGCACAAATTCTGGTGAAAGCTCTGCCTAAATCAGGGCTTTTGCAGGCTATAAAGTAAATAAATATTCAGGCTACTCCCCCTGCGTAAAGCCAAGGCCAGGGATGAGAAGTCTGAAATTTTAAAGTTTTGAAACAAATCTCTCTCTTACAGCCATAATTTATTTCACTGGCACATTATTGCACCCAGGAATTTTGGAGTGCTGCTCTTCATGCACAGAACCTGATTTTGCCAGGCTCTGCCCTGCCCACCCTCCCAGGGAACAATTCCTAATTCCCAACATCCCATTTACCTCTGGCACTCCATGCTCTCATAAACATTCCCTCTCCATCTTTTCCATCATTTCCCTTCAGGTCTTGGAAGGACAAATTTCTGTAAAAACCTCAACTGGAGAATCCCACACTCCACAATTCCTTCTCAAGCTCTTCCCACCTGGCAGAGTTTTCCTTGCTTTTTGTCCACCCAGCTGGTGAAAAGTCCCAGCTTGGATAATCTGTTCTGTGTTTATGGATAGTTGGAAAATTCAGCAAAATTCAGGAAAATGCTGGAGTTGTTTCTCATGAATGGAAACAGGTGAAAAGGATTCTTTGCACAAAAACTTCCTTGGCAAGGTGTCCACTCGATTAATGACTGAGTGATTCCCCTCCTCTGTGCAAAGCAGCCCAGAAAATGGGTAAAAGTCATTAGAAGGAAGCTCTCACCAGAAGATCTAAATTACATCCTAATCCTTTAATTCCTCAGATGAAGAACACTCCCCAAGAAGTTCAGTGGCCCGGAAAATTCTCAATTCAACAATTTCTGCATCAGGCAAAACAGAGCTTGACATTTGTGCAGAGCAAACACCTCTGTGATCTGCCTTCGTTTATACTGTTTAGATATCCCATTAAATTAAATTTATTTCGTGGACAGTTTACAATTAAATTGCATTTTTTCCCTAAAAGTTGAGTTTCTAAAACCAGAACCAGATAAGGAACCAGAAGGTCTTTATGTTATCTTTTTTGTAATGTTTAAAAGCAGGAATAAAACCAACTGTATCACCATTAGAGTATGGAAATACCCATGTTTCCTGTGTGATCAACAGATACAATTATCACTATTTATTTAAATTAACCAACAATTAATTAGTAACTGATAAATATTTGAGATTCTTCTGTTTTCTGAGAGCACACCTGTCTGTCCTCACACACAGTTACCTCCCAGTGGTCACACAAGCTGCATGAAAGTACATCACCCAATCAAAAATATTTTATCAACTCCTCTGGGATAATTTAAAAATGTAACAGCTTTTACATGCAATGGCAAATCAGAATCAGATTTAAGTTTGGAAAAGATCAAATCCAACCACCAACCAGTTCACCACTAACCCACATCCTCCACACCACATCCACACATTTTTGAAAACTTCCAAGGATGGGGCTCCACCACTGCCCCAGGCATTTTCCCAATGCTTAAAAACCCTTTCCACGAAGAAATTTTAATTTCCAAACCTCCTGTGGCACAATTTGAGGCCATTTCCTCCCATCCTGCCAATGTTAGAACAATGCCCAGGAAGGACATGCAGGGAAGTTCTTTCCAACGACTGTGGAAAACAAAAACCCCAGAGTTACCTGCCCTGAAGAGGCATCTCCCAGATGGGAGGTGTGGGGTGGAGCGGGGGAGACACAAAAGGGTCAAACAGAACTCAGGCTGCAAGAAATCCTGTTTGATTTGCCATTAACACGGAACCCTGAGCAGTTACTCCTGCTTTACACAAACCTCACCCCTTGTTACAACAGAGGGGACTTCTGGGTTATTTTCAGCAAGATGTCCAATGCAAAACTTGTCAAAATGAATTAAGAAATTGCTGTTAATTAGAGTGAACTTTCAATTCATGATTGGTGACACAGCTGGAAGCTTAGATCCTATTTTTATCTTGGTATGACACCACAGTTTACCACAGGATTATTTTACTAAATTTAAATATTTACTTAATTTTACTATATTTATTTAATCAGATCTTACTTATCCAGACAGTTTGGGAAGACCTGGATTCCAACTGCTTCCATGAGTTTCTGCACCCTTTATATGCACAATGTTCAGTCCCAAAATAAATCAGAATTTTACTCCCAAACAGCTGCAGATAAGCACTGAAAAGTTACTTATCTAGATAATGGATTTCAACTCTTTTAGAATGCTTAATTCAAATGAACACACCACACAGGAATGAAATTAAAAGATTTAAAGGAAATAATGCAGGTGGAGAATAAAAAGGAAGCTTTTTCTTGCATCAGAATGTATTAGATCTTGCAATTTGCATATACAAATAATTCAGCCACATTCACCGGCATTAAAAACACAGCAAGATCAAATTAGAAATGTAAGAAAAGAAAATAATAAGAGCTGAAACCGTATAATACATACATATATTATAAAGATTTAACAAATTAAATACATTTTGGTTACACAGAAAAGTTCCAGTAACTTCACATGAAAAATGGGACGGGGGAAACGCAAACATTTCAAAAGACTGAACACGGGCCGGTCAGGCTCATTTTAAAAGTTTAAAAAAATACATAAAAATAGCCTAAAAAACACTGCTAATTACAGTATGCATTCTTCATTAAGGCCCAAGTCAGCCAAGCACTTTGAAGGGATTGCTTTGGGGCCAGGAACCCATGGCATCCATGGATGGTGGCACGAGGGCGTTGGGAAGCGAACGCTCCAGCGCTGAGCTGAGCTGGGACCTTCTGAACACATCAACAGTCCAAGTCACACAGTGACCAAAAGCACACACAGATCAGAAGGACACTTCCAATCCAACTATTTGGCCTTTTGAAGGAATTCCACGCAACAGACGGAGAGTCACAGGAAAATTCCAATCCACCCAGACCCTCCCCAGAGCTCCGGCCAGCGAGCACACGCGGTGACTGCCAAGGGAGCTCCTCAAATTCCACAAAAACCTTCATGGAGCTACAGCTGGGAGCTCTGAATTCTGTTTTAGGCATTTCTCAATCTGGTTATCAACTAAAATCCGAGTACCCACCGGGGATTTGGTGTTCCAGCTGAACTCCATCCTGCTCCTGGTTGGAAGGAGCCTTTAGGGAACCCCGTGGGAGTTGTGCTGCAGCTCCTGGGGGCTGTGGGACCCCCACACCCTCACACCCCATCACTGCTGCACTGAGATCGACCTCGTGGCCAACTCAGGGAGGTTCTACCTCAGGGACCCCAAAATCTGCCCAACACACCAATTATTGTTGTTCAAAGGCTAAAGGGTCAGAGGGATCCCGACAGCAGGATCGTAACATGGGAATTCCTTTCTCCTCCAACCTTCTGGATCTCCCTGCACTGAGACTGACTTCAGGAGACAACCCCAGTTTTCACCAAAGGGACCCACAAATCTGCCCAACAGACAAATTATTATTAGTAGTATTATTATTATTATTAAAATGCCCCCTAAATCGTTGGAAAGATCCTGACATCAGGATCATACAATGGGAATTCCTTTGCATTATTTTCCAATTTTTTGGAGTATCCCTGCACTGAGATTGACCTCATGAAACAACCTCACTTTTTACCTCAGGGACCCACAAATCTGCCCAACAGACAAAGTATTATTATTATTATTCAAATGCTGGCTAAGTAGTTGGAAAGATCCTGACATCAGGATCAGAAAATGGGAATTCCTTTGCATTATTTTCCAACCTTTTGGAGTCTCCCTGCACTGAGATTGACTTCATGCACAACTCACCCCAAGTTTTTACCTCAGGGACCCCAAATTTTGACAAATTATTATTCAAATGTGGGCTAAATGGTTGGAAAGATCCTGACATGAGGATCAGAAAATGGGAATTCCTTTGCATTATTCTCCAGCCTCGGGGAGCCTTTGCTATAAATCAAACTGAACCTCAGTGTACAATTTCCAGGCTGAATTTCTTCTGGCTCTTCCCATTTGGATGGAATTTCAGGACCATGCCCTTCCTCAGCTCCACTTTCAGCACCCAGCCTTGAGTGTTTCTTCTCACAGAGACTCACTAGTGAGGTTTGGTTTTTAACCAATCTCGTTTCTGAAGTGCATAATTTACTGTACAAATAAATCCAGGAGTGCAGCCGTGGGAAGACAGGAACAGCCAATGGCTCTGTGGGGATCAGGGGCTCAGGAATTCCCATCCCAAACCTTTTCCAGCCAGGCTGGAACGGAAGGAGACCCAGGGACACCTTCCCATCCCTTGCATTGCTCCAGGGGGCGAGGAGATTCTGCTGGGATGGGATAAAACAGGGCAAGAGCAGCAGGGAAAGCTCAGGTGGAGCTGCTTGTTTGAAATGAGGTTTGATGCTGCATGGCCAAAGCCCTGCTGGACGAGACAGAACTGCTGCATATTTGTTATTTAATTCATTACAGAACTGCTGCATATTTGTTATTTAATTCATTACAGATTCACCCCTTTGTGCTCATTAAGTCAGAGATGCTTTTGGAAGAGAGAGAGAGATAAATGTGGTCATTATTCAATATTTGGGTGCCCTGTGATTTAGGGGATTTTCCAGCCCCTGGCCAGGGCTGTAATAATTTATATTTTCTGTCACCAATTCTATTCTCAGTAGTACTTTCCATAAAAATAAATCTCTGTACACAACTCTAAACCTCTTTAAGAAAGTCCTTTTTTGATAACATTTCTGGGAGGGTAAGAACCTGGAGGAACTTCTGCTACAGTACTCAATGTTTCTGGCATTAAACTGTTCATAAAATGTTTTTTTCCAATTTTTACCTCTTAATTATCCTGCTAAGTCATATCAAGGAATAAGAGTTCATCTCTTATTTTAAAGAAGTGGGAAATTATGCAGGTGTTTATAGAGAAGAGATGCTTTTACCTTAATTTCTGGCCTTTCTCTTCAAGTAGACAAGTTCAGGTGCTGCAAAATATACTTTTCAAATAAGCAAAATATTCTAAAAATCACATTATTGCCTTTCTAACTCCACTTAAACAATATCTGGAAAAAAAAATATACAGGGCTTTGAAAATTCTGTTAATTCAAAAATTCAAATCTGTATTTCTACTGCCTTTTTCCTATGGACAGTAAGAAAAAAATCCAACAAAACCTGGAGGCTCTTTAAAACAGCCTGGAAAAATAAACATCTATTTCCATGGTGAACATATCTTCCTGGTGAACAAAATATGTTTATGTGCACCCAAATTCACTTTTTTTTAGAATGAACTGTAAATCACCTGTCAAAAAATTCAAGAATTGGGACATGATGTTTTTGATAAATATTTATGAGTGGAAAAATTCAAAGAAAAAAACCCCCAAGAATTAATTTTTTGTTATTTAGAATAAAGATTTCTATCCCATCTTACAGTGCTATACAGTATAGGAACAATATAGTTTACTTTAGAAGATATTTATATTTAAGAAACAACTTTATACAGCAAATGCAACTTTTAGAGCCAGCACAACGTTGTATTTACAGTTCAGTCAACAATCCAAGTGACATAGAATAAATTAACATAATATACAACTATTTATACAGACAAATTAAAAAATAAGGCAGAATTCTCATTTGAAATTAGCATAATCTGAAAAGATGTCGATGAAATCTTGTACCACTCTGTAGCAGAATTCATACTGTTCCTGGAAAACAAGGAAAGGAGATCAAAATGTGCTTTTGGTTACACTAAAAAACCTCAATTCTGCAAATGCCAGTGGTAAATTCAATATATCCTAACTGGGAGCAGTAACTGAGGACTGGTCTGCTCTGATTTCTGGTGATTATTTTAAATAAAACCAATGGTTTATTTTCTGTGGTTAGACACAGGCTAATCCTTGCTCTTTGCTTCAAATGTCTTCTTGAGCTTCTTGGTTCTTAAACTGAGTCAATTCTTAGGCCTGGCTTTTGATTTAAACCCAGCTGCTCACAGCAGGAACTCCTGAGCCCTGCCCAGGGATAATCAGGGAATCAGCAAATCCCAGAATGGTTTGGGCTGGAAAGGACCTCAAATCCCAGCACCCTGCCAGGGAAGGATTTCTTTAGCAAATAATATAAAACATGACAATCATGCTTATTCCAGAACCTAAGAATTAATTTCAAGTCAGTTCTTCTCATTCTGGATACCTGCCTGACAGAGCCAGTGGGGGATGTGGGAAAACCCAGATTTGGAATTATTGATAAAGCATCCCTTTCCCTCAGCAGCTGTCAAAGGAAACTCCACAAATTCTCTGGGAATTCCATCCCAGCCCCTCCTCACCCTCCCAGGGAGGAATTCCTTCCCAATGTCCCACCCATCCCTGTCTCATCCTGAGCATGGATAATCCAATTCCATTTCTTTATCTCCTTTATTCCTGTCTGTGGGATGGAGAAAACATCTCCCTGGAAAAAGGGTTTGAGGTAGTTGTTTATAAGAGGTTTCAGATGCTGAATGGAAGCTGCTGTGGAAATCAAAAAAATCAATATTTTTATGAATTTTCAAGTTCAGCAAAGTCTCAAAAACTTTTTTTATGGTTACTCAATGGGGAAAAGTATCTGGACTAAGCTTCAAAGAGTAGTTTGTAGCTGACTTGAAGGAAAACTTTAAAGATTGTAAACAAGTCAGAGACATTTCCAAAGATCTCCTCATCCCTGGGAGTGTCCAAGGCCAGGCTGGATGGGGCTTGGAGCAGCCTGAAATGGTGGACAGTGTCCCTGCCATGGCAGGGGTGGGAATGGGACGGGTTTTAAGGTCTCTTCCAGCCAAAACCATTCTGTGATTCCAATTTATGTGATTCCAGACAATTTAAGGTATGAAAGAACAACGGATAAATAGCTTGAAAGCCATTTACTTAATATATTTTATCACCTGCAATGCTCAAAATACGTTTAGTTTAACTACCTCAAGTTCCTAGAAGACAGAGAATATTTAACCAAATTGTATTTTTAGACATGCTCTAAAACCTCCTGTAAAACCCTGGTTATGCCTCGCACACCCACATCCACCGTGCATCATTTATGCCAAGCTGCAAAAACCCCCTTTTATTCTCCTTTCCCAGGAACATTTACACCCAGAGCTCCCTTCCAAAGGCCTGGCAAACCCCATACCAGTGTTTGCACCATGTGTGGCCTCTGCAGCCTCAAGCTCTTCACAGCCTGGAACACGTCCAGCAGCCCCTCAGCCTTGACCCGCTCCAGGATGTTGCTCAGGGCTATGAAGGTTCCCGTTCTCCCTGCTCCAGCACTGCAATGAAAACACAAATTTTTGGCATGAAGTGGGATAAAATGGAAAAAGAGCATTGGAATCCAAAATGCAAGGAGCTCTCAGAACTTTGGGCTTGTAAACCAAAGCTTAGGACTAAACACAGGATTTGATCTAAGACCTTGGAAAAGGCTCCCAAACTCTGATGCTGGAAGGGAGAATGTGGATTTGTAGTTTAAAGCAGAGACATCTTAAACCAAGTAAAAGAAAGTTTAGAGTTTTAGTGTTTAAGATACAGAAAAAAATAAAAGTAGTTACAGAGGTTAATAAGGAGTTTAGGATGCAGCACTGTGGGTTTGTGTGCCATAACATGATTGGCTAAGAAAGCTCACACTGTAGCACGGGTCCCTAAGATTAAATATTTAAGGACTGGGTCAAAAACACAAAAATCCTTGTTGGCAATGTTTTATTGGTCACTAAGTCCTTAAAAAGGTGTGGTAACCAAAGGTCTTGTGACCTCCTGGGCCACGCAGTGAAGATGTGAGCCTAACTCACCCTTCCTGCCTATGCAGAATATAAGACAAATAAATCAAATAATCTAAAACAATTCAGAGGTCCCGTCTCTAACTCATTCAAAACTTCCAAAATCCCCACGCCAGAGGCATGCCAGGGCACAGAGCAGCCAAGCTGGGGGCAGAGGGGCTCACCTGCAGTGCACAGTGATGGGGTGGTTCCCTGTCTGCTGCTGCTGCTTCTGCACCGCTGCAATGAGGTCGATCATGCCCTTCCCCTCGGCAGGAATCCCGATCTCCGGCCACCCGTGGAAGTGGAACTGCCTGACCAGCCTGCTCTGCTTCTCCTGGTTGCCCTGCCAGCAGGAAAACACCCTTCAGCCACTCGTCACTCCCAGGGGCAAACATAGTTCCTGCCTGGAGCATCTGCAGCAGCGATTCTGCACTGCAGAATTTCCAGCCTGGTCCGCACCATGTAAAGGACCTCAGTGATTTTATTCCCAGTGATATTCCGTGATTCTGTTTCTAAATCCCCCACCCACTGACAATTTCCCCCTCCAATTTTCCTTGGGTTTGCACAGTTGTTTCCTCTGGGAAGGACTTGGGATCCACTGGCAGTGCCCAAGGCCAGGTTGGACAGGGCTTGGAATAACCTGGGATGGTGGGAGGGGTCCCTGCCCGTGGCAAGGTGGAGTGAGATGAGTTTAAGGTCCCTTCCAACCCAAACCCAAATTCTGTGAAAAATCTTGAATCAAATTTTCTTTGATACCTATGTGGGAGATGGCAGAAAAATCTAGGGATAACAGCAACAACAAAACAGTTTAAAAACTCCAAAACCCACCCCCCATTTTGCAACCACCTGTTTCACTGACCAGAATTTTCAGGGACTTTAAACGAAATTATTTCATATAAGCTTCCTCTTAATGCAAGCTTTTGATTAACCACATTTAAATTTAGACAGAAACCCCACAATTTAAGATGCATAACCAGATTTGTAAATGCCTTCTGATGGGGGAAAAACCCCAGAAATGGCTGGAATTGTAAAGAATTACCGGATTGTATGTGACCAGGAAGTCCCTCACACTGATGGCATCCATCAGGCTGTCACTCTTGATTTCCACCGTGATCTCTCCGTGAGTCACAGAGCCCTCTGATGGCCAGTACTGGCAGCATTTCTCCTGCAGAACCCAGAGAATTGCAAATATTCCTGCATTTATTTTTCTCAGTTATCTACATTGTCATGAATCTCTGCCATAAGAAGTGACAGCCAGCATAATAAGTGTGTTCTAAACACTAAGAATGCAGTGATAAAATATTTCTTGAGTAGAAACCATCTTGATGAAAAAGGCTCAGGAAGCCCAGATAGCAAATACTGCTCTAAAACAGAGTAGAATAATAAATGGAATTCCTGAAAGCAAGGTAAAGTTGTTAAAAACTTCCCAAAACCACCAAGAAAAAGCTTTTCACAACAGCCTTGTTGAACCCAGAATTTTCAAGCTGCAGCACAGGACTCTTTAATTAATTAATGACATTAATTCTCATATTTTAATCAAATAATGAATTAATTCTTGTATTTTAATCAAGGTTCAGAATGAGCAATGGGAGCTTTTATTGGGAAAAATGGGATAAAAGTTTACACAAAAGTTTGTTCCCAAATCCCCAAACTCTGTCCTGTGTCAGGCATCCCTTGATGCAAAGTGGAAGCTTTCAAAAATCACAATATTCTGCAGTTTTTTTGTGTTTCCAGACAATTCCAGAAAAAGCAGCAACATTGCCTCACACCAATGAGTGAAGCAAGTACTCCTTTTAGGAAAAGCCCCAAAAAATTCAGATTTCTGGAATTTTTAGACAAAAAATAAATAATTTCTCCAGTATTGATGCTCGTGGTTTGCAGGTGGGAGTCAGACCAGGCCCTTTTCTGACCCACACATGGGGCAACTGAGAGCCCTTTTAAAAACTTTTATTCCATTTTCTGTCTGGTGTGAAGGGTGAGACAATACAGATGTTATAATTCACACCATCACAATCAGAAGCTATTTCATAATTAGAATACATTATAAGGGTTTCTTGGCCTATCAGCTTTTGCCACACCATGCTGTAAATGCTTTAAAGCCAATCTAAAACTACCCTTCTTGTGGAAGAGGTTTTACAGTGACCTCTGTCAGCCAGAGAGAAGCTTGATCCATGTTTATCTCTGAAAGAATTCCCTACCAAGGTTGTTGACATAAAAACCAAGAAAGAAAGAAGGATAAATAAGCAAAATCTGCAATTCCATTCCATTGAGCTCTTTGTTTGTCTTTCCTGACCAATGAGTAAAGTGTAAATTTAGGAGTTTTGTAAGAATGGATAAAAAGCATGAATGCTAGAATAAAACCAGTTTGCTAGAATAAAAATGCTAAAATAAAACCAGTTGGAAGCCTTCTGAAAATGGAGTGTGTTGCTTTGTATTGTGTCCATCTCAGCCACGACAGTGGCTCCTACTACAATGCATCTTTCATGGTTCCATTTCTCCAAAGTACCCAGTCTTATTTGCAAGGCCACCCCTTGAGACTTGTTTGTATTTCCATTTCTCCCTCAACAATGCCTGTCCAATTCCTTGGCATCTCCAAGTCAGCATTTCCCATCTCAGGGTCTGCACACTGTGTGAGCCTTGTGCCAGGCTCTGAGGCTCTCTCCAGGCTCATTTCCCATTTCCCACGTACCTGCTCCCTCTCCTGCACCTCGGTGAGCATCACGATGGTGTGGCACTTCCACTCCCACACCATCCTCCAGAAATCCTCCACCGTGTGAGGGAGGGGGCCCTGGGTGGCAATGAAATAATCCTTCTGCCGGTAGCCCTGTGGGAAGAGAGGGGTCACACAGGGACAGGGAGGGGGTCATGGGGACATCACAGCTTAAATGGGGGCTTCTCCCGCAGGGAATGACAGGAACAGCCTCAGGCTGCACCAGGGAAGGTGCAAGTTGGGAATTTCCCCACAGAAAATGTCAGTGAGTCCCCATCCTGGAAGGATTTAAAGCCATGTGGAGGTGGTGGCACTTGGGGACATGGGGCAGTGCTGGGGCATGGCTGGACTCGGTGGTCTGAGAGAGCTTTTCCAAGGTTGTAAAATCTGCCCCAAATTCACAATGCTCAGGTGAATTTCTCCAGTCATGGCTGAGGGGAAGAGATGCTGCAGGAGCACATTTCACAAGATCACCACAACAGCAGTGTCACAGACATCTTTTATGGAAAATCCTTTCCTTAGGATTTTTCCTCCTGAGAAACTGAGAGGCCTCAGGAACAAAATGTAATCAATGATTATCTGCTGCTGTGGAATGCAACAGGTGCATCTGGGATTGGTCTCATGTGGCTGTTTCTGATTAATGGCCAATCACAGTCAGCTGGCTCAGACTCTCTGTCCGAGCCACAAACCTTTGTTATCATTCTTTGCTATTCTATTCTTAGCCAGCCTTCTGATGAAATCCTTTCTTCTATTCTTTTAGTATAGTTTTAATGTAATATATATCATAAAATAATAAATCAGCCTCTGAAACATGGAGTCAGATCCTCATCTCTTCCCTCACCCTCAGACCCCTGAGAACACCATCACACAGCAGCTCCCAGCTTTCCTCCAGAATGAATTTCTGCCTCAAGTTTTGAGGTCCAGTTTAATTTCACAGCATCAATGAGGTTGGAAAAGAGCTCTGAGACCCTTGAGTCCAACCTGTGACCCAACCCCAAGGCTCTGAGGCCACATCCAGCCCCTCCTTATTCCCATGCAGGTGTGATCTGTGTGGAATCCACAGCCCTCAGTCACTAACGTGGTTTCACTGCTTAAGGACATGATTAATTCTCATATTTCAACAAAAACAAGGCACAATCCCGTGTTCAGCTTCCAACAGGAAGCTGGGAAGAAAACCTGGAATTCATCCAGCTCTGCCCAAGTAAAGCCTGGCTGCCAGACACTGTCACAGCTTTCCCTGGGCTAACACTGACTTCTCTGTTTCTCAGAAAAGCAAATATTTACACCTGTTAACCTGACCCAGATAGTGGAATCACTGGCTGTGATTGTGCAGCTGATTTGTTTGGTCAGAATTGAATAAAAGGTTTGGTTTATAAATCTAACAACAAGGTTTAAATTGCACTACCATTTAAACTGAAATTAAAAACACCAGATAAGAAATGCATTTGGAAACTCCCAGAAACAAAGCTCATGTCCTTTGCAAGCCAAGCTGATTGTGCCTCTTTAAAAAGACCTGTCAGCAGCAAAATCTTGGATTTGGAAAGGAAAGTCATGAAAATGTTGTATACTTACATCTATGAAGGAAGCATTGATGTAATCTGTGTACTCCTGCCCTCTTTTCATGGACAGGATCACTCTGTTAAAATCATCTGGAAAAAAAAGTCTGGACTTAGTTTTGAGTCCAGTAAAAAAAGTCTGGGCTTAATTTTGAGTCCAATAAAAAACTCTAGTCTTAATTTTGGGTCCAGTCTTACTTTTGCCAACTGCCCACAGAAGAACAAACCCCACCCAATCTTTTCTGTGAAATGTTCATTTTCAGGTGCAAACATGAAATGGAAGACTGTGCATGGAACCACACAGAAAAGGGGTGGTTTAAAAGATGAAATTGCTGAGTTATTTAATTCAAAATCCCTGACTGTAACAGATTTTAGGGTGATTCAGTACAACCAATTCACTGGATTTTTTACAGATGACAGTCTGTAAGGGGAGCTGTGCTCTGCCAGGGAATCCTGGCACTTTCCCTGGGGAGGAGGAGCTGGGCTCTTACAGGGGATGATCTGGATGACTCTGGCTTTCTTCATGTTGGCTGGGAGGTTGCCAGTCCTCATGTTCTCCTTCATGATGCGCACGTTGGTCAGCTTCTGCAGAGAGCACAGGGGTGAGCACAGGGCAGCAGTGGGGCCCAGCACACCCTGCAGAGCCACTGTGGGGTAAAAAATCCCTGCCACACTCACAGGGAGCTGCAGCCACTGCACTGCCCTGGCTATAGAAACTGAGAAGGAATAACTTCACAGCATCCCAGAATGGCTTGGGTTGGAAGGGACTTTAAATCCCATCCAGTGCCATGGGCAGGGACAGCTCCCACTGCGCCAGGCTGCCCTTGGACACCTCCAGGGATCCCTGTGCCAGGGCCTGCCCACCCTCACAGCCAAAAATTCCTTCCCAATATCCCACCCAATCTTCCTTCCCTCAATACTGTTGATTTTGGAACTTGTTGCTCTATCATCAAACTTATTTCTACATCATTTTCTTTACCCAGTTCCCAATTTCTGGTTAAATTAGTCCTTTAAAGCAAAGGGACAACTCCAGTTAACAGCCAGATGGCAATTAATACTTTAAAACTGTATGGAAAATAAATATTTTTACCATAAGGAAAATCATAAAAAAATCCAACTATTCCTTCAGGGAACTAAAACAATGATCACACACAGCCAGCGTGGTTTTCTTCAGCTGGGGTTTCTCCACTGATAAGAAATGAGATTTTTTGGGTTTATTTTGAGGTTTTTCTCCAGCCCTGTACATTCCCTGCTGTCAGACACCTCAGAGTTAACAATCCCACTGGGATGGAGATTAGGAGCACCTCATCCAGTTTCCTCTTCCAGCATTATCTGATCTGGCCCTGCACCACACTCAGAGAATCACTGCACTTCTCTTTCATAAACAAACAAAAGGCATTTAGGGAAAGGCCAGGGAATGACACAGCTCTGAATGAGGGAATGAGATTAAAATCTGAATTTAGGGAACAGGATGTTCAGCAAGGCCCCATTCACAAAAACCACCAAAAAAAAAAAAACCAACTCCTTCCCTTTTATGCACCTTTAAGGTTACACTTCTATCCACTGGGCTTGCATCTTAGAAATCCTATGGGAAAGATTTCCATACTTACTTTAAATTCCTCTTCCAGCCCTATTTTGACCAAGTTTGGGGCTGCATTTTGGGAAGTCTGGAGATGTTTTTCCAGGGATGACACATCCAGCTCTGTGTCACCGTAGAGGTAGTACTCGAGTAAGGCTTGGTAAATGAAGGAATATTGCATCTGGAAGGGACAGAGAGGAAGAGAAAGGGACGGAAATGAGGAATTCTGAGACTTTTTTAAAATCCCAGAATGGTTTGGCTTGGAAGGGACCTTAAATCCCACCCAGAGCCGCCCCTGCCATGGCAGGGACACCTCCCACTGTCCCAGGTGCTCCAGCCCCAATGTCCAGCCTGGCCCTGGGCACTGCCAGGGATCCAGGGGCAGCCCCAGCTGCTCTGGCAATTCCATCCCACAGGGAACAATTCTTCCCCAATATCCCATCCAACTTCAAAACCACTGCTCCTTGTCTTGTCCCTGTTTGGTGACAATCTCCTAATTATTAACATAATAACAAATTATGCTAAACCAGAGCTTTCCTGTTTTTCTCACATTTCCACTCATATTCTCTGACATTCCACTCTCATGTGCATGGGAAAACTTGGAAATGACTCCTTAAAATTAAGTGTTTCACAGTGGTCTTCTCCACCTTTATCTTTTCCCCCACCCCACATCCTTCACTGAGCTTTGTGCATTTTTGAATTAGAGAATCCTAGAGTGATTTGGGTTGGAAGGGACCTTAAAACTCATCCATCCCACCCCTGCCATGGTGAGGAACACCTCCCACTAATCCCAGGCTGCTCCAAGCCCCAATTTCCCAATTGTCCAGCACGACGGAGTGGGAACACAGCAGCATTTCCCTCCCTGCCCAGTAAAATCTGGAATTCCGGGTGACTGGAGGGCACTCACATCAGTCTGGACCATCTGTGGCCGCTGGTTGCGGATCCTGCAGACGAAGTCAAAGACATCCACCCTGTGCTCGGCGTGCATCATGTCGATGATGGCGTCGATGACGATGAAGGTGCCCGTGCGCCCCACGCCCGCGCTGGGGAGGGAAAACACCTGCTCACACACACCCTCTGCACACACTGACACTCCTATCACTGCATTTTACTGTGAGAAAGCTCAGAGGAAAGAATTAAAACAATTCTCATCTCCCCTTGCTGCAGCTGTTGTTGAGCGTGTGTGCGTGGCGGTGTTTGAGGGTCCCCAGGATGAGGGGAGAGATGAGAATCTTGACTCCATGTTCCAGAAGGCTGATTTATTGTTTTATGGTATATTTATATTAAAAGAAAATTATAAACAATAGAATTATAAAACTATAGAATTAAAACAATTCTCATCTCCCCTTGCTGCACCTGCTGTTGGGCACGTGTGTGTGGTGGTGTTTGAGGAACAAGGGAAGAGATGAGAATCTTGACTCCATGTTCCAGAAGGCTGATTTATTGTTTTATGGTATATGTTATATTAAAATAAAATTATATGCTAAAACTATAGAATTATAAACCTTTAGAATTAGAACAATTCTCATCTCCACTTGCTGCACCTGTTGTTGGGCACGTGTGTGTGGCGGTGTTTGAGGGTCCTCAGGATGAGGGGAGAGATGAGAATCTTGACTCCATGTTTCAGAAGGCTGATTTATTGCTTTATGGTATATATTATATTAAAATAAAATGATATGTTAAAACTACAGAATTATAAACCTTTAGAATTAGAACAATTCTCATCTCCACTTGCTGCACCTGCTGTTGGGCACATGTGTGTGGTGGTGTTTGAGGAACAAGGGAAGAGATGAGAATCTTGACTCCATGTTTCAGAAGGCTGGTTCATTATTTTATGGTATATATTATGTTAAAAGAAAATTTTATAATAAAACTATAGAATTATAAAACTATAGAATTAGAACAATTCTCATCTCCACTTGCTGCACCTGTTGCTGAGCATGTGTCTGTGGTGGTGTTTGAGGGTCTTCAGGACAAGATGAAAATTTTAATTGGAATTTTAAGGAATTTTTAGCTCCACATTTCCCAAGGCTGCCATCCCTAAACACTTTTTGGTTTTTATATCCTCAAAAGCCACGAGAGGGAGCACGACCGTTAGAAATGACAAAATTCCAGCGACTTTCAGCTCTTCCTTCCAGAGGAAAAGGGCATGGCATCCTGTACTAGTCATGAGCAGCTCTCCTTTAACCTCTGGGCAGTTTGCTTGGCTGCAGTGGCCACAAACACCTCCAGGAACACGATAAAAACGCCTTCCCTCCCCTCACAGGCTCAAAAATACAGAGCAATTCTCAGCAAGGCTACATCAGGCTTTCAATAAGACCAGAAAAATAAAATTATTGTATTTACAGTACAATTATTTCATTTGCACACACACTTTACCAGCAGGGAAACCAAAACCCACGAGCTCCACTATTCCAGAGGTCCAGATTCCCCTCCCTCTCCCTTCCATCCATCCCTGTTGGCTCTCTGGCACCACAGGAAATCTCCCTCATGTCCTAATGCCTTAATTCCCACTCACAAGAGACTGTTCTCCTCCTGACAGCCCTGGCAGCCACCTCTGAGCACAGACCTCCCCTCCCCAGTTCCCACACTGCTCATTCCTGGAGATTTCAGCCCAGCTCAGCTCCTCACTCCCTTTCCAGCCATCATCCCTTTTTGTACATCCCTGTTCCCAGAGCAGCTCTGGATTCCATCCCTGCTGGAGCTGGTGACTTCCCCACCCTGGGCATTCACCTCCTGAGTGTCTCCATCCCTAGCCTGCTTTGTGGCATCCCTTACTCAGCCATTCCTCAAAGTCCTTCTCCACCCACTGAAAAAATTCTATTTCTAAAAAAAACCCCTATTTCTAAAACCTTACAGAACACAAGAATCAGCAGAAAGTCCTGCCACTCCTCATTTTCCCTCCGTGACTTCCGAATGCTCTGTCAGTGTTTGATTCACTTCCCAAAGCTGACTGCAGAGCTTTTGGCCAGGCTGGCTGGGGCACATTTCCCCACAGGCTCCCTAAAAATGGATGGTTACTCACTGCTGATGGCTTCCCTTTCCTCTTCCCAACAACCCAGTGGTGTCACATCCTGAGGGGGGACGGCAGCTCAGTGTCACCTCTGTCCTCCTCCCCTTCTCACCCTGACACACAGCGGCCTCGTGTGCCCTGCTGGCCCTTGGCATTGATATCCCTGCAGGTACTGGTGAAATTATTTTGTATTTCCCTTGCTTTTGGCTCTCCTTCTGCTGGTGAAACCAAGCACAGCCTTTCCTGCTGCTGCCAAACAAAGCTCGAGCCCAGGATGAGACTCCACACACAGCAAAGGGCTTTAAAAATATTCTCAACTGAGACAACTCAAATCTACTTTTCCCATCTAAATGTTTTTTTTAATTCATGACACCTGGGGAAGAAGGTGAATCCCAGCAGGACAAACACCCTCTTTTTCCCTAACACACATTTCCAGGGAGTATTCATAGCAAGGAAAAAGAGACAAATTCAGGAATTTACAATTTTTTTTTTTTTTGCCTCAAAAACAAGACCCAGGCAGACAAAGCTGCTCTTCTTTTCTTTTCGCTCTGCTCTTGTGCTCTTTTTACTGTAACCTTGCAATAATTGCTCCTGAAAAGCCACTTCCTGCCCAGGGTGAGCTTACAGCTGCTACAGAGGTTACAATTATTCTCTTCAAACTGCTTGGGAGTTTGCTTTTAGTTTCATTAAAGATTTCACCAGTTCAGGATGTGCCTGTGTGAGTGACCAGTGAGTAGGAATTGGTTCTGGATTGGGATGAAGCACATTTTTAAAATTGCAACATTTAAGTCTCTTGAATTCAAGTCTTTCTTCCAAACTTTTCAGGCATTTCATGGCCGATTTCCATTAAAAAACTGCAATTTGACTGTGGGAGAAGTGGGGGAAGAATTCCCAGAGCAGCACTGAGTGGCAAAGGCCACAGATTTCTATCACCAGTCTGTTTTTCTGACAAAGAACAGATTTATACCCAACAATGGAGATCCCTCATAAAGAAAAGCCCCAAACAGCAGAACAACAACTTCTGTTTGAGTATTGCACTGGCAGCAAAGACAGAGCTTTGGAAATTGTTTTTACTCTCTGCTCTCAAGAACTCAGCAGATTATTACCCTTGAATAGAAATATGTGAGTAAATATAGCTATAAATATAAAGATATATATAAAATACATATAAAATAGATACAAAATCTTAAAAATATATATAAAAATATGTAAAAAAAATCTAAATATATATAAATAACTCCAGGGCAAGCCACAAGAATGGTCTGGGGAGCACATACATACCTACAGTGAACCACAATGGGTCCAGCATGGGCAGGATTCAGGGTCTTGACTTTTTTCAGGAATTTCAGCATGCCAATAGGTGTGAAAGGCACCCCAAAATCGGGCCAGCTGGTGAAGTGGAGCTGTGTGACCAGCCTTGGAGCTTTGCATCCCTCCTGGAGCTGCAGGAACACCCAGATTCTGAGTGTAACATCTCATTTTTCATGCTGGTTTTGTGGTTTTAATAGTTAATAATTATCAATATTTTTAAAAATGTTATTTATATAGACAGTATTAGTTATTTTACAGATATGTTTGAGTTGTTTGTATTGTTAGTTACAAAATCAAAAATATTAGTTGTTATTTGATAGTTATAGCTATTTTTGTAAAAGGTAAATGTATAACACGTATAATTATTTACATTTATTTATGTATTATACATATATTATTTATTATATATATAACACAGTATGTATTATTATACATAAATAATACATATATGTATTATTTTTATATAATACGTATACATTTATTTATGTATAATACATTTATTTATGTATAATATTCCATATTTTGCAAAAGTTAAAACTATAATATTGTTAAAACTATAATAAAATAATCTAAAATAATCTAAAATAATAGTTTAAACTATGATATATTTCTTACACTGGTCATAAATGAAAATATAATTAATAAATGATGTTGTGAGAATCCAAGTTTCACAGGGGCCTTATCAGAACTATTATATTAAAAGCAGTTAGAAGTGATTATAAATATATTAAAATCCTTGTGATTAACAACTGGTAAAAGTGAATTTACAATAACAAAGCCAACAACCACTGGTAAAAGTTAATTTACTATAGCAAAAGCCAACAACCACACAGTTATTTAGTCTAAATCACTATGTAGTTTTTTTTAAAAGTAGCTAGAAGTGATTATAAATATAATAAAATCCTTGTGATTAACCATTGGCAGAAGTTAATTTTTCAACAGCAAAACCAACAACCACACAGTTACTTAGCCTAAATCACAATGTAGTTGTTTTAAAAGTAGCTAGAAGTGATTATAAATATATTAAAACCTTTATGATTAACAATTGGTAGAAGTTAATTCACAATAGCAAAAGCCAACAACCACACAGCTATTTAGCCTAAATCACTATGTAGTTGTTTTAAAACAGTTAAAAGTGATTATAAATATATTAAAACCTTTGTGATTAACAGTTGGTAGAAGTGAATTTACAGTAGCAAAACCAACAACCACACAGTCATTTAGCCTAAATGCCAATGTGTCTGTTGGCTGAAATCAGCCCAATTTCTGAAATCCAGATTTCCCAAAGAGCCTCAATTCCTTGGAAGGAACATTTGGGATTTTCTCCATCCCCCAGGAGTGCTGGAAAGCCCAGCAGCAGCCGGGGCCTCACCGAGTGCACGCAGAACTTGCGCACGGTGTAATCCACCAGCACCATGGAATCCTCCACGGACACACGGACACTGCCGTACGTCCAGCAGCCCTGGTCCGGCCAGTACTGGAAACACTTCTCCTGCACAAAAACACGGAATTTCAGGGACCAGCATGGAGGATTTCAGAGCCAAACCCAGGGAATCTCAGAATGAAACACAGGGAATTTCAGAGCCAAGCATGGGGAACTTCAGAGCCAAACCCAGGGAATTTCAGAACCAAACACATGGAATTTTAGAGCCTAACACAGGGAATCTCAGAAGCAAACACAGGGAATTTTACAACCAAACTCTGGGAATTTCACAACCAAGCCCTAGGAATTTCAGAGCAAAGAATACGGAATTTCAGAGCCAAACCCAGGGAATTTCAGAACCAAGCGCAGGGAATCTTAGAACCAAACCCAGGGAATTTCAGAGCCAAACTCAGGGAATTTCAGAGCCAAACACTGGGAATTTCACAACTAAACCCAGGGAATTTCAGAGCCAAGCGCAAGGAATTTTAGAACCAAAACCAATGAATTTCAGAACCGGCAAAGGGAACTTTAGAACCAAACCCAGGCAAACTTAGAACCAAACCTAGGGAATTTCACAACCAACCCAGGGAATTTCAGAACCAAACACATGGAATTTTAGAACCAAACCCAGAGAATTTCACAACCAAACCCAGGGAATTTCAGAGCCAAACACACGGAATTTCAGAGCAAAGAACAGGGAATTTTAGAACCAAACCCACAGAATTTCAGAGCCAAACCCATGGAATTTCACAACCAAGCCCAGGGAATTTCAGAGCCAAGCATGGGGAATTTCAGAATCAAACACATGGAATTTTAGAGCAAAGCACAGGGAATTTTAGAACCAAACCCAGGGAATCTCAGAACCAAACCCAGGGATTTTTATCACTCTGACTTTTGCTTTCACTGCCAGGCTCTCCTGGCTGGATCCAGGGAAGGTGAGCACAGCTGAGAGTGTGCACAGCTCCTTATCTGGCACAACTTCAGCACCCTGCTACTGCTTCTCAAATCGATGCCGAGAAGGTGAGAACAGCTCTGAATTGTTTTTTAACCAGCTCAGCCCCCACAGCTTTTGTTTCAGTTTGGCAGCTTTGTTACAGGGCATCCGACTGTGGGGACTGTGGGGTTTTCACTCTGATTTGGAGCCTTAGCTGCAGACACAGAGAAATTCAAAGCAGTTCTGCTTTGGAGCCATCAGGAATATCCAGATTTAGCAGTTCTGGCTGCTCCCACTGGGAATTGCCCCTCATGGCCTGGCTTTGCTGTTTCAGCTTCATCAAGCAGCAGTGAAAGTGCAGGAAAATCAAATCCAGGAGGAAAACAAGGAATGCCCATCCTCAGGGGAGGAAGGAACAGCACACCCTCACAAAGTAGCAGCCTTCATTTCTCTTTGTTTAGTTGACAAACTGTGCATTTTGAAACCAAATACTCAGGAAAATGAGCAGTTTGTAATCTTCATTCCTAATCAATCCCATCCACAAGCACAGCCTTACACTGGGATAAAACCACAGGAGTTTTCCTTTGGCCCTGGGCTATGCAGGGCACAACTGGCCATCAGAATTTTCTCCTTGAGATCACCTGGCATAAATGGGTATTTTAGAAATGAAAACTGCATTTTGGAGCAGAAACTCAGCTGTGCTGACAGGGGCCAGGGCAGGAAGTGGTGAGAAATGCACCTGGTCAGAGCCTGGGCAGCCAGAACTGCTCTTGGAGCACAGGGACATCCAGGGCAGGGTGAGAGCTCCTTACCTCTTTTCTTTCTTTCAGGTTGGTCAACATGACAATAATTGCTGATTTCTGCTCCCAGATCATCCTCCAGAAGTCATTGACTGTTTCCTGCTTGGGTCCTGCAGACAGAACAGGGAAATGCTGAGGAGAGGATGGGGCAGATCCCAGAGCAGTCCCACACCCTGGGCACCCACCCACAGCTGTGTCTGCTACACCTGCACAGCTTTGGAATCTACCAAATTTCTATATTTATGTACTAAATAACCCCCCCTCTTGGTTTCTTTTACATCATCATGCACCCAAATGTACATTTTCAGAAGGAATCTCCTCTCTTGAAATACCACTCACAGAATGGTCTGAGTTGGAAAGGACTTTAAAGATAATTTAAATTATTTACTTTCTACTCCTTGCCATGGCAGGGACACCTCCCACTGTCCCACGTGCTCCAGCCCCAATGTCCAACTTGGCCCTGGGCACTGCCAGGGATCCAGGGGCAGCCACAGCTGCTCTGGGAATTCCACCCCAGCCCCTCCCCACCCTCCCAGGGAACAATTTATTCCCAAAATCTCATCTAAATCCACCCCTTGTGAGTTTAAAGCCATTCCCTGTGTCCTGTCCCTCCATCCCTTGTCCCCAGTCCCTCTCCAGCTCTCCTGGAGCCCCTTCAGGCACTGGAATAGTCTCTAACACATTAAATCTTAAATATTATTTAATCTTTTCACTACTTTAACTACTATTTCCAGCAGAGAGGGTCAGGATGGGGAAATGAGCCCCTGCCAGGGCAGAACCTACAGAAGTGCCTGGAGGCAGCTGGTCACCTCACACTCATCTCAAACCCATCTCAGCTGTAACCTCCCAACCCAGCCACCCCCTGACCACCACCTGCAGCTCAAAACAACCTCTCCACCACATCTATCACTGAATGTGCTCAGCCCTGAGCTATACAGGAGAGAGACATGAGAAGGAGTTACCTTGTGCTGCTATAAATTTATTCTTTTCTTTGTAGCCCTGTGGAAATGAATGCCACAGCAGTTAGAAGGTGAAAGGCCAAGGTGTAAAGCAGAGACTTCTTTAATGGCCAAAGTTTGGCCAGCTGTGGGCAGCCCTCAACTCACATCTATGTATGAAGCATTGATGTAGTCTGAAGGTGGGACTCCATCAATTTGGGTCAAAATCACTCTGGAATGATCATCTGAAAGAAAAGAAGGACATTGGCCAGTTATTAAATCTGAAATATGGTATTTCCTTGCAAGCAGGAGGGCTGGAAAAGCACAGAGTTCCCAAACCACATGAGCAGCATTTCTGACCAGTGCATTTGTTGTTATTTGAGTATTTTCAGGACAGGAGCAGCACCAGCAGCTGCTCAGTGCCAAAATGAATTGTCTGGTTTAAAAGGAAAGTGAATGGCTTACATGGCAGGATGTTGGGATATCTGTTCTTCTCCCTGTTTTCCTCCTTATTTGCCATTTCAAACGTTCCCTGAACATATCCAGACGTTAATGACTGGGAAAAAAAAAAAAATAAAGTCAAAGGGTTAGAAAACAAATAATTTTGACTGCAGACACCTTAGGGAAAATTTGCATCCAACAAAACTGAATATATTTCAACTTCTTCCCCCCCAGTAACTTTAATTCCTCTCTATCCTGGCAGGTTTGACTCCAGACAAGGAGCTCAGCAGCTGGGGAGAGAGCAGGAATGTCTTCCCTCCGAGATCACAGTTATTTAGCAAACTGTTCAACTCTGAGCTGCTGCCTGGAGCTGCCATCTGCCACGGTGGCTCAGAGGCACTGATGGCAGCACAGGGGCTGGGCTGAGCCCCCCATCCACTGCTGAGGGCATCACAAACCCAACGTCCTGCTCAGCTCTGCACCTGAGGGCCCAGCCCTGCTGAAAAGGACGAAGGAAAAAGAAATTATAGAATAAATCAATATAAATTTATTATATTTATTTTTATACTTAGTAAAAATTAATATGCAAAATATATGTATTTGCATATATACAAATATATAAATATTTGTATATTTATATTTTCAATAAATAATATATATAAATATATAAATAACATATTTGTTGTATTATAAATAATTATAATAATTTTATAATTTTATTGTTTTTATTATTAGAATATAGTATTTACAATACAATATATAAAGTTAATATATTATATATTATTTAATATATTGTATGATATAATACATAATATATTAATATAATATGATATGATATAATGTAATATAATGTAATGTAATGTAATATAATATAAACTATATTATTACATATTATATTAAATTATATTATTATTACATATTCTTATTAAATAATATTATTGCATATTATTATTAAATAATATTATTATACTATTTATTATAATAAAACAATTTTGTTACTATTGGGTTAAAATCATTTTAACCCATAAAAACTAGGGTTTTTATGCAGCGTGAGTTGAGTTCTGAGTGCAGGTAAATTTAGTCTGGCTTGAAAATAACCCAACAGCCATGGAGGACAATAAACCAAAGGAAAAAACAGAGAGGAGGGTGAAGATGAAGGCAAGGAGGTGCCCAGTGTGAGCTCCTCCACAGCTGAGATGCTGCCACTGCAAAAGGACCAAAGCAGAACTGAATTTGAGAAGTTTTTAAGTGGATTTTAGGAAGTTCCTCAAGCCGAGCTCCAAAAGCCCCAGCGGGGCAGGGTGGAGCCCTGGGAGGTAAAATCCCAGCAGTGTGGGGAGGCAGCAGCACCTTGTGCCCCCTGTGGCACCCCTGCCAGGCTGAGTCACACTGGGCAAGGACAAACGTGGGCAGGGCTGGGGCACAGCAGGGCTGGAATCCCCCAGAACTGCACAGGGACACGGGGGGACACAGGGGGACACAGGGGGGCACAGGCAGCCCTGACCCCCAGCACACAGGGAACACCACCCTGCACTCCTGGGCTTGGTTTGTGGAAAAGAGAGGAGGCTGAAAGAGGGCGGAGGAAGAAGGCTGCTGGCAGACTGCTTAATTTCTCATGTGAATGAAGCCCGTGGCTTTTTATCAGCCCACTTTGCTGATTAAAGTTAATTATGAAACACAAAACCAAAAAAGAAATAGGGGAAGGTGTCCCTGCCCATGGCAAGGGGTTGGAACTGGATGAACTTTGAGCTCCTTCCAACCCACACCGTTCTGTGACCCTATGAAATAATTATCTTTTTAACCACAATCTCTTCAAACCTCAAGTCACCCAATTTTCAATTAACAGCCAGAGAAGTTCTGGATGTTCCTGACAGCAGCTTTCCTCCTCAGCCCTCTTTCACCCTCCTCTCTTTTCCATTCCCAGCTCCACAACAGCCCCAGCAAACCAAGCCCACTGTGATGGTGCTCACAGGGTCCCGGGATGAGGGAAGAGATGAGGATCTGACTCCATGTTTCAGAAGCTGATTTATTATTTTATGATATATATTTTATTAAAACTATACTAAAAGAATAGAAGAAAGGATTTCATCAGAAGGCTGGCTAAGAATAGAATAGGAAGGAATGATAACAAAGGCTTGTGTCTTAGACAGAGAGCCCAAGCCAGCTGGGCTGTGACTGGCCATTAATTAGACACAAGTCCATGAGCCCAATCCCAGATGCACCTGTTGCATCCCACAGCAGCAGATAACCATTGTTTGCATTTTGTTCCTGAGGCCTCCCAGCTTCTCAGGAGGAAAAACCCTAAGGGAAGGATTTTTCATAAAAGATATCTGTGACAAGCCCACAAGTGCAGGGTTTCCTGTGTGCTGGGGGGGGTCAGGGCTGAAATGAAAAATCCATAAAAAGGAATTAATTAAAAGGAATTAATTTTGGCCAGGTCTCTGCTGCTGAGCCCTGCTGGTGCCCAGGGTGGGTGCTGAGCCCAGAGCAGAGCCCAGCTCCTGCTGCACCCACGGGGAGGATGTGAATGATTCACCCTGCTGCTCCTCAGCACATCCTTCCTCCCAAATCCACCCTCCCTGCACCCCAAATCACGAGGAGAAGACTGGTCCTGCCTCATCCGTGCCACCCCACCCTAGGCAGTGACCCCAAAATGCCACTGGAGCTCTGAGAGGCTCAGTATCAGCACATTTCCTCCTTTTTAGCACTGGAGGAGCCACAGGGGTGTCTTAATCAAGCCAGAATTCAAATTTCAAAAGAAAGCTCTTGGGGAAGTTTTTCAGTAATTAATCTGAAAATCAAGGTGATAATCCCAAACTTCCAAGGATGATCAACAGAGGTTGGGGCTTTACGAAAGGAACCAATTTTCATTTTTTTCCCTTTTTTTTTCCTGTTAAGGAACACAATCTTTCCAGTGCCCAGTGTTCACAAAGGAATCACAAAAAAGAAGGAGCTGTTCTGGTGTGTCCAAGGGGTGCAATGGACACTTAAGGGTCATGCAGGCTTTAAGGACAAAATCAAAGCTGCTGGAGAACACCATTAGCACATAAATCCAAGAGAACTGTCCTCAAAGTCAGGAACTGTCCTCAAAACTCTTTTCTCCCTGCTGGGTGTCTTCATCTTTTAATGTCTGGTTTCTTTTTACCAAAAAAAACACTGGGGACCAAACTCAGGTTGATGCATGTGCCTGGCTCCCGGAACTCACTATTTTCAGCCCAAATTTGTTCCTAATTCCCACTGGAGCTCCTGTATCTGCTCTCCCAGGGATGCCTGGCCCCTGACATGTGGGGTGTGGAGTGGGGAGAGATCTCTGGAGCATCCCCAGGGCAGCGCTGAGGCACAGAACCAGAGAATCAGGGAATGGTTTGGGTTGGGAGGATCTTTTACATGCCACCCAGTGCCACCCTACCATGGCAGGGACACCTTCCCCTGTCCCAGGCTGCTCCAAATCCCAATGTCCAACCTGGCCTGGGACACTTCCAGCCAACACCTCATCCAGCCACAGGGAAAAAACCACACTGAGCATCAACCCCACCACTGCTCATTTTTGGGGATCAGACCCCAGGTTTTTGGGTGTGGACAGAATCCCACACGCTCACAGCATGGGGCAGAACATTACCAAAGCAAAGAGGGGTTTAAAAAATGCAAACAGATGGTTTGTTTCACTCTGAACCTCAGGGCAAATTCATCAGCAGAGTCAAAATTCACCAGCACACACCGTGTCAGGCCGGTCCTCACTTTCATTTTCAGCTTTAGGAGAATTTCTACAATGCTCCCTGTCTGATAAGGCAAAAATCTGTGGTTTAAATTTACCATCAGCCAAACTGCAGCTCTAAATATGCTCCCAATTAAGAAGGTAGCTCAACAGCCTGCCTAATCAACACGTGCCTTGGCTCTCACAAATCCACGCCTGACATTTAAACTCCTGCTCTGCTTCTGCTCTGGAGGGAAGTGAAGAGAACTCATAAAAAATCCGGAAAAAGCCCCAAACTCAGGCTCCTGGTGTTGTGTTTCTCCACAGGAATCCTGCAGGAGCTCAGCACAGGCTCCAGGTGCAGCTCATCCCTACAACCACAAAATCCTGCCCAAGGCCACGCTCAACAGGAACACCTGAGAGCTGACACCTCACAGAAACTCTGCTGCAGAGAGGGGAGTGCTGGGATGGCAACCAAGAGCAAAAAGTCTAATTATCAGGAAAAAAGAAGTCAAATCTCACTAAGACAAAGTCAAATTATCAGGAAAAAAGTCAAATTATCAGGAAAAAAGTCAAATTATCAGGAAAAAAGAAGTCAAATCCCACCAGGGCAATATTAAGGCCGCACTGTGTCTTTAAATACCTCCTATGGAGGTGAAACACCCAGATCCTCCCAAACCCCTCCAGCACTATCATGAAAATCAATGCTGAACATGTTTATACTCAATGTTCCTCTCCTCCAGCTTCAGGCAAACACTCAAGACTTCCTTAAAATGCTAGCAAGAGGCAAACAGTTCATATAATACCAATTCAGCATTACAAATCAGTAAAAATTCCAGGTTTTACCCAGATGAAGGGTCCCCACACACGACAGAACCTGTAGGAACAGCACCAATCATGCACCAATCACAGAATTATTAATTCTTGCAGATATTTTGGGGTTTTCCCCCCATTTTCAGCCATCCATGTGCATGAACTTACATTAAACTCCTCCCTGAAGAGCTTCCCCTCGTCGGCCGAGCGTATCCGGATCTCCTCCTCCAGGTTTTCCACAGGGATGGGGAAATACTTCTTGGGGCCCGAGGGAGACCTGCTGAGCAGCATCACCCGCTGCTGTTCTGTCAGCACAAGGGCAGCACGTGTTAAAGGCACGGCCACAGCACAGATCCCACTGCAAATTCATCCTGCTGCTGAGAGATGCCAAAGCAAACCGCGGCCTTGACACCCTGAGGTGCTAAAGGGGATTTAGAGGAAATTAAAACACCAAATCATAGGCCAAGTGGTTGCTTTGGGAGCATAACGGTATTAAGAGGAACCAGTGCTGGTGAAACGAATGATTGCTCTGTTTACACTGGATTTAAAAGTGACCGAGTTTTATTCAGAAAAGGAGAAGGTTCTTTCTGCTGACAGGGCAAGGACAGCTTTTGGCAGCTATCACCAAAGAGGTGCTGCCAGATTATTTCATTTTGAGGGGAAATAATGCTAATAATAATGATAATAAATAATTTATCTTGAACTTGGCAGCCAACAGAAGCTGCTGCCCTGTGCACAGGAACACCCCAGCAGGAAGCTGATGGGTATTTTTAGGCTTTTGGCTTTTCCTTTGACTGTCACCGTCTTCAGCTCACTCATCCCTTCACACATGGTCAAGTGGGGCTGACACAAACCACAGATTGATTATTTTATCTTTCACTTGGTCATTTTTTCCTCTGGGTTGTGATTAGAACAACTTGTCCAGCCCGGGTTTGAGCTGGGCCCCACAGAGGAGCCAACCTGGAGTTCCCCATGGGCAGAAACAAACCCAGCACAACTCAGACCAGGGGGGAACACTTGGAACTCCCCAGAGAGTTTTAGTTCAGTGCCTCTGGCTTCACATTTGGAACTCCACAGAGAGTTTTATTTTGGTGCCTCTGGTTTCAAACTGCCCCATCTGAACCCCTGCCTCACATTCAGAAAGCACACAGCGCATTCACAAAGTGTTAAGGACTTTTCCCCTTATTTTAAGAAGAAACACTGCAATTCCTTCTCCAGATATAAGGATCACAGTGTTAAGGACTTTTCCCCCATTTTAAGAAGAAATCCTGCAATTCCTTCTCTAAATACAAAGATCCCAGTGTCACAAATGTGCATCTCAGCTGGCACCCTGGTAAAACATCTCCAAAGAGCCCAGGCAGGTTCTATAAAGAAACATTTGCTGCATCACAAAGTGAAACCTTTCTCAAAGCAGCAACTGAAAGTTAAGATTTTCCACAGACTGCTTGAGGATGATTTCTAAATATGGATCTCCAGTCCAAGGCCAGCTTGGAGAGGACAGCCAAGGGCTGGGAGATGTCCCTGCACATGGCACCAAGGTTGGAACTGGATGAATGTAAGGTCCCTTCCAACCCAAACCATTTGTGATTGTATTTTTTCAGACTATTTTCTCTTTAACAACAACCCTGTCACTTATATCAGAAACAAAAGCAAACACCGAGTAATTCTGAATTAAAGACAGAAATAAAAGTGAGAGTTTGAAAGCAAATCTGCCCATACCTTGTTCTTCCAAGATCCCATTTGGCATCTTCTTGTCCCCGGAGTTGACCACAGCTTTCCTGTGTCTCCTGAACCTGCAACAACAGAGGCACCACATCAACCCACAGCTCTGGCAAGGGCAGAGCAGCAGCATTTCCCCCCAGGCCCCTTTTACAGACAGTGTAATCCTGGAGAGGCTCTTTCTGTTCATGCTGGCAGGGAGAGCAGGGCAGGCACGAGGCTCTGCCTCGCTTCTGCTTCCGTGGGAGGGCTCAGAGAGAGGATGGGCTGAGCAACAGGAAAACACCCACCTGAAAAAATACCCCACCAGCACCACGAAAATGATCACCACCAGCACCAGGATCAGCAGGGAAGTCAGCAGCTCCTTGTGCAAGGTGTTCTCCTCGGTGGAGTCTGGGGATGGAACAAGAAATGTGGAATATGAGCTGTGGATTGCCTCATCTGGCACAAAAACTGTGCTCAAGGCACCAAAAATTCTGCTCAAATATCTGTCTCTGCTTACTATAAGCTTCACAATTACTTGACACAGGCAAAGCTCAAATTGAAAGTTAATTTTTATTATTTTTTAAGTTTTTTCTCCCTCGTCAAAAGCACAATCAAACCACTGCTGCTGAGAAAATCCAAGATATTTTTCAATTTCCCTGTAATGAGAGAAAGCTGAACAGCTATAATGTACCAAGCTGAATTTGAAGCCCATTACAAGGTTTGCTGCAGTGTCCTCATGTACATCAGCTGCTTCTCAGCCACCTTACATAGATATACAGAAAATGCCACCTTTCACAGGGACTTTATTCACTGAAATTCTAAGAGATTTTATTCACTGAAATTCTATATAAATATAAGAACAAGCAGGAATAATGACATTTTTCTCAGAATGGAGATGAAAGAACATCTTTGTTGTATCTGCTACAAGCTCTGAGTCTCACCCTTCTGCTCGCAGTGTTTTGTGCAAGTGTCTCTTTACCTTTCACTTTCATTATGCTTCTGTAACCTTTTCCTTCTACTGAATAATTCAATACAGAACAGATTAAAATCGTTAACAACCCAACATGTTTTATCTAAGGAAGCCAAACTCCCAGTCTGAACCTTCAGCAAGCAAAACACAACCCTACAACCACTCTTCCAAAATTAAGGCAATTTCTGCTGCTGCTGCTGCTATTTCAGATTTTTTTCTCTTTTAAACTACATTTACACACTTTAAGGAGTGGGGTTTTTTTTGCCATTCCTACAGTGGTCTTTGAGAGCTGACTGACAGAAGGGTTGGATGGGATATTGGGAGGGAATTCCTGGCTGGGATGGAATTCCCAGAGCAGCTGTGGCTGCCCCTGGATCCCTGGCAGTGCCCAAGGCCAGGCTGAACAGGATTTGGAGCACCTGGGACAGTGGAAGGTGTCCCTGCCATTATTATTTTTTAAGTTCCCTTCCATCCCAAACAATTCTGGGATTAAAAAAAAAAATATTTAGGAGTAAGAACCACCTGCAATAATCCAGAAAGGATTCCTGTGGATCAAACAAATACCCAGAATTGATGGCTACAAAACCACCTGAATGCTGGGAGCAGCTGGAAACTCTCAGGGTGTGAGGGCATGGGGAAAATTCCTGGAGAGGCACAGGTGAGCTCAGGACACCCAGGGAAAAAGGGCCCATAAATCAACATCACAACCCAGAGACAGGGACGGCAATAAAAGGCATGAGGGATGACTTTTGGGTGGTGTATAAAGATAAAAGTGACAGGCATGACAAAACTGCAGCCAGGAGCTTGGCAGGGGTTCAGGAAATCACTCCTGGAAGGAGCGGCTGGGTGAGGATGAACGAGCACCCAACACCTTCTGTGGGTGTTCTGCAGCTCCGCCTGGGAGCCAAGGCTGCCAAGGAAACAAACACACACACAAAAAAATAAATCCCTGGTTTTGTCCCTCACAGACAAAATGCAGCCACTTGCATGGATTTGAAATGTCACCCTGAGGATGCCAGAATGCTCCAGGGTTTGGGGGTTTGTGTTGGTTCTCTTCAGCTCTGTGACAATGAGAGGGGAAACAACAAGTTTGCACCACGAGGGAGTTAAAATTTCCCCTCAGACAATTACACAATAAAAATTTTAAAAAATCACCCCTCTCTTCCTTTCACAGAGTTGCTGCACCATTTTTGGGGTGTCTGTGGAGAAGTGATTCCCAGGCAAACACTGAAAGCTCAATCCCAGCCAGGAAAAGAGAAGCTGAACCAGCACCAGCAGTAAATGTGAGCTGAACATCTCAGAGCTGAATCCCTTGGGCAAAGCCAGCCCAGCCCCCCTGGAACTGCAGCCACACACTCTGAGCCTGGCCTGGAGGCACCTTTAAAGGTCACCCCTCCACCCCCTGACCTGAAACCACCTATTTCTGAAGTTCTGCTTTGCAAACTGATTCCTGGAATTGAGTGTCTGCAGAGAATCCCTCTGGCATTTAAATACCAACTGAAATGAGCCAGGTTCCTTCTCCTCAGCTCAGTTTCCTGATGCTGCCTCATTTTCTCCATGAAATCACCACCACGAGCCTCACAGGGGAGTTCCACCCCTGGGTGTTACAGAGTCACACAATGGTTTGGGATGGAAGGGACCTTAAAGATCACCCAGTGCCACCCCTGCCATGCAGGGACACCTCCCTCTGTCCCAGGCGCTCCCAGCCCCAGTGTCCAGCCTGGCCTTGGGCACTGCCAGGGATCCAGGGGCAGCCACAGCTGCTCTGGGAATGCCATCCCAGCCAGGAATTCCCAGTTTCCCATCCATCCCTGCCCTCTGGCACTGGGAGCCATTCCCTGTGTGCTGTCCCTCCATCCCTTGTCCCCAGTCCCCCTCCAGCTCTCCTGGAGCCCCTTCAGGCCCTGGAAAGCCACACTGAGGTCACCCCAGAGCTTCTCCTCTCCAGGTGAGCAATCCCAGCTCTCCCAGCCTCTCCTCCATCCCAATGAACATTTGGATTCATTCCCACTGTACATTTTGGTTCATTCCCACTCATTGCTTCCCACTGAACATTTGGGTTCATCCCCACAGCTCCAGCTCCTCCCCAGGGCTGGACACGGTGTCCTGGCTGGGACCTCTCCAGAGAGGAGAGACACAAAATGTCATTTTCACATTGCCACTGACTGGATGGAAGTTGGAACCAGCGCTAAACAGGAGCCCCAAAGCTGCTCCATTTTCCTGCCTTTTAACCAGCAGCTCCTCTAATAAATTCATCCCCTCTGAAGGCTCAGACACCAGTGATGGGAAGGGATTGGGAGGATTCAAAGGCACCAGGAGCCCTCATGGAGTAAATAGCAGTGGAATGTAAACATTTGGAAAGGTATTTAAAGGTTTACAACTGCAGCTCCCAGCCTGCTTGCACATTTCAACAACTCCACAAGTAAAAACACAAGAGGAAGTAAAACAATCCAGAGACTATGATTAATCCTGGGGAATTTACAAATATTTGACAAATATTTGAATTACCAGGAGTTACGGGATGGTCACGGACAATATCATGAATAAACACTCTGTAACAAGGATCTGGGAGCATTAAGAGATCTCTACTAGAAATATACATTTATTTATGCAAATCCTAATAAATATTAGCTTGGAAGTCACAACTAGATGCTCCCTTCCAACCCAAACCGTTCTGTGGTTTGCTGGTTTATATTTATTTAATGCAGTTGAATACCTGGAGTAAAGATCAGGGCAAATTTCCAGTAAATGGCCCAGAATATTCTCATTTTCTGAAAGGGAAATTTCAAGGTAGCAATTTCATGGCTGCAATTTCAGGGTGTTCTTGTAGGAGGTAAAATGGCAGCAGTGCTAAAAATCAACCCATGCAGACAAGGTAACCATGTTTTAAATAAGAATAAAGCTGACATTGTAATTCAGCAAATCTCTGAAAAAATCAAGGCAGCTCAAATAATGGCATGAAATCACTTATACCTATTCCTTTCAGGATCAAAAGTATCTTTTGGGATCACACATCAAATTAGCATGCAAAAGGAAAGCTGATTTTTTTTAGGCTCTTTTAGTTCTTTCCATAGTCTGTTAAATGGAGTTTTCTTTATGCTTCAATCAAAAATCTTTATTTTTGTATTTTAAAATGCTGTATTAATTCAATGGCTATCAAATTTATTAGATAATCCAATTATCTTGGTTCTCTTTCTGCAGCAATGTAATTTTCAGGGTGCACCTAACTTGCCTGTCAGACAAAATTCTTCCTCACTGCAGAGCCAGCAAGGCTTTGATATTTAGGAAAAACAGTTTAGTCACACCAATCATTTCTGAATCATATCACTGAAATTAAGATTTAATTAAAATAGGGATGATCAGATTACTCTTATCCACATTATCAGACCTAAATCCAACACAATTTGGAATTAAGCTCTGAAGATGAACAACACTGATGGCAAAACTCCCTTTGTTTTAAGATTCTGGGAAGTGATAAAAACAACAAGTGACTTCCCCTTCTCAATTCCCATATTCTGACATATTCAGCCCAATATTAGTAACTTGCTTTTCTACAGCTCCAGGTGCCAGACAAGAAGCAGGCACCAAAAACTACTTGACAGTACCTCAAACTGATTAATTAGCAAATTCACACTCGGCTAAAGCCTCTTTTCTATGAATAATTTGGGTTTTTTGGGAGCACTCAGCACAGCCACACTCAGATTGTCGCTGCTGGTGGATGGGGGGCCCCTGGTCCCCCAACCTCCCTTTCCCAGCTGAGCTCTGGAGTGCCCCAGTCAGAGTCTGGAGAAGGCAAATGCTCACACCTGGATTAGCAGCAAATCCCAGACTGGTTTGGGATGGGAACACCCTCAAAATTGTCCTGTTCCACCCCAGCCATGCGGGGTCACCTCCCACTGAGGTGCTCCCAGTGTCCAGCCTGGCCTTGGGCAATCCAGGGATCCAGGGGCAGCCACAGCTGCTCTGCCCAGCCTCATTTTCTTCCCAATATCTAAATCTCCCCTATTTCCATTTAAATTACTACAACCAAGAACCAAAACAATCCAGGGGGCCATGAGCCAAGCCTGGCATTTGATTCCTCTCCTTCCCCAGGGGTGTAAAGTTCACAACAGATTAAAAGCAAATAAAGCAACAAATCAGCCTTCTATGAAGCACTGGGTGTCAACAGCAGTGACCTGAACACTCATCAAAACGTGGTCACATTGCTCACAGGGGACATCAGCAGCTTCACTCTGCTTTGAGCTGGAAGGGGCCTCAGAGATTGTCCCAGCCCACCCCTGCCATGGCAGGGACACCTTGCACTATCCCATGGTGCTCCCAGCCCCAGTGTCCAACCTGGCCTTGGGCACTTCCCCAAACCCCCCAAATTCCCTGAACAAGCCCCTCCCCAGGACTGGCAGTGTCAGGACATGGTTCTGGGAGGGTTTGAGGAGAAAGAAATTCTGCAAACGGAAATGAGGATGAATGTGAGGTGCTGTGGTGGCCCAGGGTGATGCCTCAGGTTTAACTTCTCTATGTTTCACATTCTGTGCTGCTTTAGTGTGTGGGTCTGGGCTCACATCAGGGCATGCTGAGCTCTGTGCACAGAGCAGGGAGACAAAACAATTCCTGCTCCAGCTGGGCACCAAGGACAAATGACCCAAATCTCAGCCCAGGAGCACAAACCCCGTGGGCTGCAGAGAGAAAAACAAGCAGGGTGGGACTGCAGGGCTAAAGCTGGAATGGGACAATGAACTGCAAGGTGCAAATGGAGCAGAACTGATCCCAGGGACAGAGCCCGTGCCCGGCCGTGCATTTTGGGGCCATTTTGGTTCATCTTGGGTGCAGCCCTGGCTGGGCTCTGGTGCTGCCCAAGGTGCATCCATGGAGGAGATCCTTGGAATAAATCCCTGCTTTGTTCTGTGACTCTGCCCAGCCTCTGCTCTAGGGCAGCCCTCTCAAGGGATCATGAGGAGATCACTCTCAGCTCCTGGAACAAGAACTCTCCTGTTTCTCACCCGGCAGGACCCTCCACAGGACACCTCACACCCTCCTTGAGTCTTTACATGAAGACACAGAACACGTCCCAAGGCTCCTCATGGCGTTTCCATCTACCCATCCTGCTGCCTAATGAAACTTTATTTGCTGTTCTCTGTGCCCAGATCCCCCGGCAGCTCCCGGGCCCTGCAGCTCCCCCATCTCTGCCGCGCTTTCCCCTCCCACAGCAAACAGAAAGTGAAACCCCAACACCACCCACGTGCCAACCATGCCTAGAGGACACCTGGCACCGTCACAACTGTGTCACTGGGGCCAAAGTCCTGCAGACACATCCAGGACTGAGCCCCCAGGGACACCCCCTTGGCTTCGTGCCCATCCTGCCCCCCAGGGCACTCCTTACTGGTGGCTGTGGTTGTTTTGGGCAGTTCTGTTCCGTTGGGTGGCAGGGCTCGTGCAAAAATGAAACTAACACAGAGCAGCAGGAGCGAGCAGGAATGTTCCATCCTGGACCTGCAAGGAAGCAAAGCAGAGGTAAATCGATATAAAATTCAGGTCAAATTGATATCATGTTGGTTTTTATTCCACCTCATGGCAGAAGGAAGCTAAAAGTAAAAGCAATGTCTGCTTGAAATTTAAATTTATTTAAACCCTGTTTTATACTCTCCATCACCTTAGCACTGAATGTTCAGTTTTAATGCAAAAAGAAGAAGAAAATACAACTTGTGGATGCCAAATATTCAGCAACAGAATGGCAACCCTCAGCCATGGTTCACAGACAACACCAGAGATCAGGGCAAAAATGGTCCCTCCATAAAAAAAGCCATCTGAGGACACTGAGGAAACAATCCTGGGAGTCATTGCCAGACATAAGAGGAAAATTCATAACAGAGAGGAAAAGTTTTTGACCACAAGCAGCCCAGTAACAGCAGAAAGCTCTGAGTCCCTCTGACACACACTTTTAGGGCTTCCTGATCCCACTCAACTCCCTCTGCCACAGGTGAGGGGCTCCGTGGATGAATTCCTTGGGGGAATGTTTGCCACAGCTGAGTCTCCTTTCTAAACACACAATTTCAGCCTTGGTGAGGCCAGAAAATAATCTCCAGTGTGAAGAAAATTGGAGGAAAAGTGTGATGAGAACGTGCTGTTTCTTAATTCAGGGAAATTCACAGATGGAGGCAAATAAACAGGTTCAATCCCTCTAAATAGAGGCGGAAAATAAATGTTGTTATTAATTTGTTGTGATTTATCCAATCCCTAATGAACAGATTAATTAGGAGAGGCTCCCATCTCAGCCCCCAGCCAGTCCTGCTTGATTTAGAAACAATTTCACACAACCTTTGCTTTGTGGCAGGATTCATCCAGATGGTGGCTCTGCAGCCACTGCTAAAATCCTGTCCCTGAATTGCTGCTCCCCAGAGCTCCCCGTTTCAGGGTAATACACTGAATTTAACAGTTCCATTTCCACGGGGTATTGCACAGTCCTGCCTCACAACGCACTAAAAAACCCAGGAATTTGGCAGTCATAAGAATAACCATTAGAAAATCCTGCCTTTCCATGTAAAGTGGGATAATCCACCAGAAATAATCCTGGATAAACTCAAATATAGAGAAATCTCCCGTGACAACAACTTTCACACCACCTTTGTGCCACTCTCACAGCTGTTACTCAGAAGTGAAATTTTCCCAGTCATTCCCAGCCTCTCCAAAGCCTGGTCCTACACCTAGGAGTAAATTCAGGCTCAGCACAGAGCTCCCATTTCTTGGATACACAGTTGGGAAGCTCAATGGGGCTTTTTTTCCTCTAATACAATGAGTGAAAAAAGAATAATAAAAATATTTTAAAATATAAATAAAAATATTAAAAATATTATTTATTATAACATAATAAAATATTTTAAGATATTATTAGCAACAAACTTTATTTTCTTAATTTTTCCCCCAGTCCAGCTTGCTACTATTTTACTCCTTCAATTCCTTCTACTACTACTATTTCTAATTTAAGCACCCTAAATGTCTTACAATCTTAATCCCATTCTTGGGGTTTTACAATCCCATTCTTTCCCAATCCCATTCCTGGGATTAGACCCTTAATTGTGTTCAGCACCTCACTGCAAACTGTGCCTGCATCACTGTGAGCATTATATAAATGTCCCAAATTAACTATTTATAATTATATTATATTTATAATTAGAAACCTTGGGACACACGGCAGCACTGAATGGAACTGAAGGGAAGGGAAAGGAAGGAGGATTTGGAAATGTGGAATAAAGGCAGAATAAAAGTGGAATTAACAGGGAAGAGGTGATGAATGCTGGGATGCTTCCCACCCTCAGCAAAGGCTGCTGAAATCCACTGGAATTTTGGGTACTCCAACCTGGCAGGGGCTGATTTTCCAAGGCAACTCTGAGTTCACTTTCTCATCCTTAAAATACATCCAGCTCCTTAAAAAACAAAAAATCCACAGAATAATTGAAGTTGCTGGAAGGTTTCCAGGAGAGCAGAAAGCGAAAGGAGCATCAGTGCTTCTCTCCAAATCCCTGTCAGGAGAGTTTTCCAGATGCTCATTCCCTGCCAGACCCCTGAATCTGTTCTCTGGGATGTGATAAAAATTCATAAAATTCTCAGGGATGTGATAAAGGGTGGCTGGAACACGCTGTGGTGTCCCTCAATTTATCAGAAATAAACACAGCCACGAAGATTATGCAAATCCTGAGATTTTGGGTTTGGCCTTTGCATTTCCAGCTCCTGAAGAGAGGAGGAGGAGGAAAACTCCAAGGGAATCCAGAAGCTGAAGCTGAGGTAGGTGCAAAGGACTGGGCTCAGCAGGACCAAGCAGAAAATCATGGAATTAAGGCTGGAAAAGAGCTTTAAGATCATCAAATCCAACCATTCCCACCACTGTCCTGTGTCCCACATCCACATGGATTTTAAACCCCTCCAGGGATGGGGACTCCAAACTGCCCTGGGCAGCTGTGCCAAGGCTGGACAAACCTTTTCACAAAGTAATTTTCCCTAATTTCCAATCTAAACCTTCCCTGGCACAGCTTGAGGCCATTTCCCCTCTGTCCCTTCTCTTCCCACTGGGGTGGATGGGGAGGTGCCCAAGCTGCAATCCCACAAAAACACCATGAATTTAACTTTATATTTATATTGTTATTGTTATAGTTATAATTTATATTTATATTTATGGACTTCATGTACAGGCCTGCAACATTACCATTTTCTGAACCAAAAAAACAAATAGCAAAAAACCCACTGCTGCAGGCACAGCAGCATTTCCCACATTTTCCTCACTCACAACGGCACAAAGTTCATGATACAGCCTGGTAAAACAAGAAGGAAAAAATAGTAACAACTCTCCTGAGAGAACAGGGCTGAGCAGGGAAGGACAACCACGTGCTACAAAAGGAGCCTCTTGTTGATAAAAGGGGAAAGGAAAAGATCCAGGGAGAGACAAACTGTTATTATTACATAGCTCTGCTGTAGGGCAACTCCTGAGAAAGAAATAGGAACTGCCTTTAAAACAAAAAAACGTGAATTTATCGACTCATACCCTGCTACAGTCAGTCTTTATTCCCTGGATATGCACAGGTCGGGCTCTGCTCCCAGGGAAGGAGCAAAGGGACAGGAGGATTGGCCTCAAACTGTGCCGGGGAGGCTCAGGGTGGGCATCAGGAGGAATTCTGCCACAGAAAGGGTGGCCAGGCATTGTCAGGGAGGGTTGCAGTGCCCATCCCTGGGGGTGTCCCCGGAATCCCTGGAGGTGGCACCCAGAGCTCTGGGTGGGGACAAGGTGGGGATGGGGCACAGCTTGAACTGGATGATCCTGGAGATCTTTTACATCTGAAATGACTCCATGATTCTATTCTGAATGGCTCAGGCACCTCAGGTTTAACACCATGCACTGATTTTTATCGTTTGTTATTGCTGCTGTGGGACACCTTCCTACAGGAATGTGCTCCCTGCTGATGGAGTGACAAAACCGTCCTTTATCCCTTTAAAAAGGAAAAGCTCAGAAGTTTCTCTCTTCAATTGGGTAAAATACCAACTCATAGGCCAACGGGACTTCACCTCTCCAGCATCCCAGGGCTCCAAGCCCCATCCAGCCTGGCCTTGGGCACTGCCAGGGACGGGGCAGCACAGATTCCCTGTCCAAGGAGCCAGAGCAGCTGGAATGGGATCAGCTCAGGGAATAGGACAGCCTGGGACACCCCTGGCCAGCTCCTCCTGCAGCCCAGCTCCCCAAAACGTGAATAAATGGCATTCTTTCCAGGGATTAATGGATTACCACACATGGCTAATTTCTATTTTGGCCGCAGAACGGAATCCTCATCTGACCTGACAGCTCAAGAGTAAAACCTGGGCTTGGAGAAGAAAATAGGCCAACAAAACCTCCGTGTGTCACGTGGCCCTGCTGCAGATCTGAGTCCTGCTCCTTTTCCCAAGGATGCACCAGCTGCTTCAGTGCAGGTTAAACTGATACCCATCCCTGGCATCCTCCTAAAGCAGGGAAAGATCAGAGAAACACCCCAGGTAACACAGAGGACAGTGGAGACACTGGTGGGATTTGTGCTTTCCCCCAGCTCAGTCCTGCCCCAGCCTCTCAGTGCTACCAAAGTCACATTTGCAAGGATAAGCACCATCAATTCAGAAAACAGAATTAAAAATGAGAGACACAAAAGCCTTTTCACTGCAGGCTGACAAAGCCATAGGCCACAGCAAGAGCAAGTGCCAACCTCAAAAATTTGGTAGTTTAATTTAAAATACCAACAGAACACCAAAAGGGGAATGAGGAGACAACAGTCACCCTCTCTCTCTGCTCTTCCTGCCCTCCACCCACAAACCCCAACACCCTGCTGGTCCCTGTAAGGATTCCCAGAGCAGCTGTGGCTGTTCCTGGATCCCTGGCAGTGCCCAAGGCCAGGCTGGAGCACCTGGGACAGTGGGAGTTGTCCCTGCCATGGCATGGAATGGGTTGGGCTCTAAGGTCCCTTCCATTCAGTGATTCCATGATAAGAATCCCAAGCCCCAGTGCCTGGGGGTTCCCTTACCTGGAGCAGGTGAGCTGGCACGGCAGCTCCCTCTTGGCTGGAATCCCAGGCCAGGAGCTGCTCCCACTTCCAGCTGGGCTGATTGCAGCTGTTCTCTTTTCCCTGGAGCCCTGGCTTCCGAGGAGTCAGGGACTGTGCCTGCTGACCCATCCCAGGCAGTGCCAGGTTACAGTTTAACTGGAATTGCTCTCCCATGACCTTTATTGCCCCATTATGTCATCAGGGCAGGCAATCCACGATGCATGCAGCATTCTCAAAACTTCCTTTCAATGACAAAACACCTGGAAGAGAATGGCTCCTCCCTTTCCTGGAGGAAATTGGGAACTTCCATCAAGATGGAACCATGAATGGTTTGAGAGCTTGTCTGAAAGTACAATTTGGTTAAATATTCTCTGTCTTTTAGGAACTCGAGGCAGTGAAACTAAACATATTTTGAGTGTTGCAGGTGATAAAATATAGTAAGTAAATGGCTTTCAAGCTATTTAGCAGTTGTTCTTTCTTACATAGAGTTGTTCTTTCTCTGGGCATAAACTGGAATCACAGAATGGTTTGGGTTGGAAGGGACCTCAAAGTCCATCCCACCCCACCCATCCATGGGCAGGGACACCTTCCACCATCCCAGGGTGCTCCAAGCCCCATCCAGCTGGAGTTGAACCCTTCATTCCTCATGTTTGCAAGGAAAATGAACAAACAGCTCTGGGAGGTGCCAGGTCCCACAGACCCCTCTGAGCACAGCCAGTCCCTCCATCCCCATCCCCACCTTGGGCACTGAAGCCAGTGGAGCAGCAGGACCTTGGATTCCTGCCCTCATCCACCCTACATGGGCCACCAGCTGGGACCAGCTTTTCAGAATTCCAGAATTCCAGCTTTTCAGAACCAGAATTTTTCAAAATTCCTCCTCTTGGGGTAACCATTCCATAACCATCTGTTACTTGGAGTTAGACACTGCAAATCCAATTTGCAGAAGTTTGATCAAGTCCCGTGTCTTGACATCGTTTTAACATTCAGGACCTTTAAAAAACCCAAACAAATAGAATTCTCATTTTCTTATTTTTGAATCCTTCTAATTCTTCCTCGAGACTCAAAATATCCTAAAATCCAGACAGAAATAAAGGAATGGAGTTTGTGGAGATGTGTGTGCATGTGTTTAATGCAAGAAACTCAAGAAGGGACCTCTCCACTTGGGAAACATTCCTCAAAATCCAGCCACTGATAAATTAGAAAACCTTCCATTGTGAACATTAAATTTCACCATAAATCCCATAATTTTTAATGGAACTGTTTACAGTTCCACACTCAATGTTGCTGTAAACATATTTGCAATGTTGCAAATAAAAACCAGGCAAGCTTTGTTTCCAACCCCTTCAGAAACAACAAAGGAATTTGGGGACAAATACATAATTTTATAATGATCTATAATTTAATATAACTGCCCACAAAATTCTATCTGACTGTAAAAATTCCTCATGTATTCTACACAAATAGCCTCGGTAAAGATCATTTCAAAGAGATGGCAATAATTAGATTAAAAAATTACAAATCAGAATAATCATTTACACGTAAGAGACCGAGCAAGGCAAAGCACCCAATTAACTGAGTAAAATCAATTTCCATTTGGAATAATCAAGCTTGATAGACTGTCTTGCCTATTTAGTCACTTTGTGTCTAATTCAGGTGGACAAATTATTATATTTGCTTTGATTTCCATGGAAGAGGAGGTCAGCAGATGTGGCAAATCTGTTATTTGTTCCAAAAAATTATATTTGAAGAGAAATACCCAAATGCAGACAAAAATTACCTCTTTTGTAACACCAATTCTTAAATTCCAGCCAGCTCAGCTATTTCTGTGTGTCTCTCCCAGCACCCCGAGTGTCCAAACCCAGCCCATGATGGGGAACACGAGCTCCAATCCATTTCAATTAGCAAGGCTGGGATCTCCCGGGAACATAAATCACAGCTTGTCAGCAGCAGATTAAGCAGTGCATTAACAGGGCTGCAGCAGCCAGGATTAACTGACACTGCTGGTGACACGCCACCCTTGCAAAGTGACTTTGCCACTTGAAAAGCAGCGGGGGAGTTTTTCATTCAATGGGATTTCTACAGATGCACTCAGGAGTGGACGGGCTGGGCCACGGGAATGGGCTGGAGCTTCAAAGGTCTCCTCCAACCCCAATTACTCCATGGTCACCAGGAGGCAGCAGCACTGAGAGTGACGGGGATCCCTTTCCTTTTATTTCCTTTGCTCTCCAGGATTGCTCAAAGCAGCTGTGTTGATATTCTGTGACATAAACTGAATTAAAACCAGGAGCATAATGAACTCTGCAGCCTTAATTTGGGAAAAAATATACATTGCCTGCTCATGTGTTGCACATCTGGCTTATCTGCAACCCCACAGATCTGGAAATGAAGGGGGAAAAAAAAGAAAAGATTTCTTTTCCATGCCTGAGTGGCTCTGAATGAAGCAATGCAAGGCTGTTGTATCTAAAACTACCCAGGTCAGGCTTGGAATAGGCAGCTGTCAGATCAAAAAACTCCATCACAGAATCAAGGAAGTTTTTAGGTTGGAAAAGCTCTCTGAGACAAGGGTCCAGCAATTCCCAGCACTGCCAAGGCCACCACTGTCCCATGTGCCCAAGCAGGGGATTGAATCTACATGGATTTTTAATCTCTCCAAGGATGGGGACTCCAAATTTCCCTGGGCAGCTGTGCCAGGCCTGGACAAACCTTTCCATGAAGGAATTTCCCCAAAATCCACCCTGGGCCTGCCCTGGCCCAGCCTGAGGCCGTTCCCTCTGCTCCTGTCCCTGTTCCCTGGAGCAGAGCCTGACCCCCCGGCTGTGCCCTCCTGGCAGGGAATTCCAGAGAGGGAAAAGATCCCTGGGGATCCTCCTTTGCTCCAGGCTGAGCCCTTTTCCAGCTCCTCTGGGATTCTCCAGCCCCTTCCCAGCTCCATTCCCTTCCCTGCATGTGCTCAATGTCCTTCTTGTCACGAGGGGCCCAATCTGCCCCCCCAGAATTCCAGGTTGGCCTCCCCAGTGTCCAGCACAGGGTGACCACATTAGGAAAAGGGCACACAAAAAAAATGGAAGGAATTACTTCAGAAAGAGAGAGAGATGAGCACTGTTCTCTTCACGCTGCAATAAAAGAGGTCAGGATGACTAATGCATTCTCTCACAGATGTACATTTACCCTCCAACATTTTTTGAAGAATTCTTTTGCCAGTTTTTTTTCCACTTTCCTGACCACCTTTTGCAGGAAATATCCTGCAAAACTCAGCAGGTGCATTTCTGAAGTGGTCATCCATTCATCACATGATTCCAAAGTCAATACAGTGAGGACACTGTTCCACTATTTCCTACCGGATGTATAAAAAACTGTTTAAATATTCCCAAAAATCTCAACAAATTTCCAGTAGTTCTTTCTGTTATTAAAAAAACCCCACCAATTCTAAACACAAAAAAGTAGGCTAAAGTCCCCTTACCATCTATTTTTCAAAGGTTAATTTGTGTTGTGTCATGAAGTGAGGCTATAATCATTAAAGGAGATAAAATAACTCCTACCTAAAGTGAAGTTGTGCAGTCCCATGATTTCAGTGTAATTAATTAAATGAGTCATGTTTTATTTAGGTGCTTACACAAGTGCAAGAGGATTAATTCTAAATAAAACCAACAGAGCTGTAAAATGCTTATTTGGAAAAGATCCTTGACAAGTCCCCAAGGCCAATCCCTCACCACAGCCTGGACCTGGCCCATTCCTGGTGATCTGGTCTGAACTGCTCATCCAAATCTCAAAATTTGGAGTCTCCCAGTCTCCGATTCTCAGCGAATCTCCAGTTCTCCAGCATCCCTGGCACAGGCAGCCTCTGCCCCCTCACACATCATCTCCTGCCCCTCACAGCCTCCCAAACACAGGGGTGGCTCCAGCCTCTTCCCAGATCAGAGCTGCAGAGCCACCCCAGCTGCAGAACACCCAACTCCATCTGAAAGCCACTTTGTCCTTCCCTTGTCCCAGCCCGTGTCCCATCCCTGCAGCCACATCACCACATGGCTCTGGCTGCCCATTCCCTGCTCCCCCAGGAGCCTTTCCATCCCTTTGCTGCTGAGCAGAGCAAATCCAGCACTTTTCCATGTGTTCATTCACCCACCCTCAGCGTTTACAGCAGCAGGTGTCACAGACATGTTTTATGGAAAATCCTTTCTGTAGGATTTTTCCTCCTGAGAAGCTGGGAGGCCTCAGGAACAAAATGTGAACAATGGTTATCTGCTGCTGTGGGATGCAACAGGTGCATCTGGGATTGGTCTCATGGGGTTGTTTCTAATTAATGGCCAATCACAGCCAGCTCGCTCAGACTCTGTCATACACAAGCATTTGTTATTAATTCCATTCTTCTTGCCTGCAAGCCTTCTGATGAAACCTTATCTTCTATTCTTTTAGCATAATTTTAATATATTATTTACTTTTAATATAATATATATATAAAATAAAATAATAAACCAACCTTCTGAAACATGGAGTCAGATCCTCATCTCTTCCCTGGTCCTGGGACCCCTGTGAACACCCTCACAGCAGGAATGTCCCCTCAGGGACACACAGACCCAACCACGCTCGGCCACTCGTGAGGTGCAGCTGCACAGCACCACCAACCCCACACACCCAGAAGTATTTTCAGAAACCACAAAATTCATGAGAAGCTGATTCTTCTCTTTTCAGGGCCAGAGAGAATTTCCTGGTGCCTTTGCTGCAGTGCCCAGCTGTGCCTCAGCAGCAAAGCACAGCTCTGAGGGGACAGCTCCTCACTGCAGTGACAGCCTGGCTCTGAAATGCCAGCTCTGATGGAAAAGTGCTGGATTTGCTCTGCTCAGCAGCAAAGGGATGGAAAGGCTCCTGGGGGAGCAGGAAATGGGCAGCCAGAGCCATGTGGTGATGTGGCTGCAGGGATGGAACCTGGGCTGGGACAAGGGAAGGACAAAGTGGCTTTCAGATGGAGTTGGGTGTTTTGCAGCTGGGGTGGCTCTGCAGCTCTGATCTGGGAAGAGGCTGGAGCCACCCCTGTGTTTGGGAGGCTGTGAGGGGCAGGAGATGATGTGTGAGGGGGCAGAGGGCATCCCGTGCCAGGGATGCTGGAGAACAGGAGATCTGGATGGGCAGTTCAGACCAACTCCCACCTCACAACAGCTTCAGCCAGAGCAGAGCAGCCACAAGCTGGGAAGCAGGACAGCAGATGCCAGAGCTGGATGCCACCACCCCTGCACCAGGTCCCCTTCCAGTGTCCCACTCCCCTAAGCTCACCTTGGCCCCCATCCACGCTCGGTGTCACACACCAGCTGCCAGCAGGTGACTCCACACACAGGTGCCATTCTCAGCCAGCTGCTCCCAAGCAAAACAAAACCTCCTCCAGAAGGATTCCTGCAGCTAAAGAACCTTTCTCCAGCTCCAGGAACAGCTGAATTAGCTGCCTGCAGTATTTAAACCCCCATATTTCGTGTAATCAATCCCCTGAGGTGAACCTCTGTTGTATGACATTTTTGCAGGAAGAACTGACTCTTTTCAGTTTGTGGGGTTTTTTACTTCTCCCCTGCAGTTGGGCTTGGACTTATTCCCTTTTTTCAGCCATTTCACCATTTCCTCATCACTGCCATTGGGGGTTGCAGCAGCAGCGGTTCTGCAATGCAGGGCTGAGTGCCTGCAATTAAAAACTTGCTCCCAATTAACAAAACAACTTGGGGAGAGCCATGGACACCTGCTGTACCTGCTGCTGATGGCTGAAGGAGTTAACAGAGGCTTTCATTAGCGTTATCAGCAGCCAGCCACGCAGTTTTATATATAGCAAAGCTTATCATGAGCGAGGAGCCAGCCCGCCCTGGCCCCCCTTCCCAGCAGCTCTGAGAAACATCTGAGTAAGCTCAGCCTTCTGAGTAAGCCCAGCTTTTGGAACCCACAAAGAGCAGCCAATCTATTCAAAGGGACTGTGGGAGAAAAGGCCTGGGCTGGTTTTGGGCACAGGAGGTTCAGGAATTGCCTGGGCTCTCTCTAGTAACCAACCCTGGACTGGTTTGGGGCACAGGAGATTCAGGAATTGCCTGGGCTCTCTCTGGTTACCCCAGCTCGCTCTGCAATCCCAATTCACTGGGAATTCTAGATCAGAGGCAGAAGCCTAAAAGACACTTGAAAGGTTCGAGGCAGAGGCTCAGCACAGACAGAATTAAATGGAGAGAATGAGTTCCAGCTTGAAAGGGACTCTGCAGGGCTGCTCGCTGCGCTCAGTGAGGGGACAGCGGTGGCACAGCAGGATGGCACTGCTGAGTCAGCAGGAAGCCCCAAGCTCTGGCCACTGTCATTGTCCCCAGGCTCTGGCCAATGTCATTGTCCCCAAGCTAAAGGAAATGGTTGTGACTGCGGGGCTGGGGTGGCGGCTGTGACACCCAACCACAGCTGTCACCTCCACGCCCCTGCTGCTGTCACTGTCCCCAGGGCATCTCACACAGCCCCGTGAGAGACTGAGCTGAGGTGAAGGCACTGGGGGATTTTGTGTGGAAAATGAAGGAAAAACCACTGGATTATTTTCTAAGCACTTGCTGTCTACTGTCAGGTCTGTGCCACAGCCATTTCACACCCCTGTTCCACATCCAGTTGTGTCTCTTGCTGTACATTCACATCCATCTTTGTGGTCTCATTTTAGTTAAGAAAGGTCTCTGCAGCAAGGCTCTGCTTTGAATTATTTACTATTTCTCCTGCAAGCTCAGCAATAGACTGAGGTCATCAACACAAACAGAGAAGGAAAAGAGACTCATCAGACTAACCAGGGCACTAATCAAATAATTCAGCACTGGCCAGCAACAAAGCTCCACCATTTGCTTAAAAAATCATACAGGAACAAACATTTTAGATAAAAACCACTCTGACTGGTTTTAACATCTCATTAATATCTTTTATAATACCCATACCCCAAATTAATGGCATTTTACTGAACAGGGATGGGGAACCTTTCAAGCCAAAGGAAAACCTTGCAGTTCCATTTTCCCAAGTTTCCAGCACCCCCTGTCCCAACGGGCCTGCTGAAGTCACAAATTAGGGTCACCTTTCCACGTGCGCTGTCAGCAAATCAATCTGGGCTGCTTTTCAAGCAGGGCTCACACATAAATTAGGCAGCCTGCCATTGATTCACATGAGAAACCCTTGAGCAGTGGAGTGAAACACCAATAAAATCTTACAATTAACTTGAGGAGTTGCCTTTGGTTCCGTCCCAGCGGCCCTTCTGCTCCTCAGCTGCACAAAACATGTCCTCACACAGATGCTCCCTTGTAATGGCTCTGGATGAATGTTTCAAATTGCTCCTTGAACACAAAAACTAATTACAGCCAAGGGGAAATACTCACAGAAGAGTTTTCTGCTGCATCATGGCCAGCCTGAATGCTGAACGTGTTTCAGCTGCAGTTTCATTGTGGAGGAGGGAAGAGGAGGAAGGGAAAAAGCAAAGCAGAAGTGTGCCTTGCCTGACTGTGAGGGTCAGAAAAGGAGAACACACCACTGCATGTGTGAGAATTCACTCTAGCACACCAAGAGGCACAACACAGGAAGGAAGGAAGGAGGGCAGCAGGGCTGTGGCTTGAAGGCTTTCAGCCCAGCAGGTTGGAGCCCTCACAGGTGTACCCAAAGTCCAGCACAGCTTTGCACTGCAGAAAACCAGAAATCCAAATCCAAACACTGCAAGGAATGAATGCTGGGGTTGAATAAAAGATTTAAGTGTGCACAGGGAGCTGTCTCACTGCTGGTGGTGCAGAGGCAGCAGCTCACTGCTGACTCCCTGAGCTCCAGGTCCCTGCAGAGCCAGAACCCCACAGCCCCTGCAGGCAGGGACACCCTTCAGTCCCAGCACCAGGGACACCCTTTAGGGCTGATACCTGTGAGCAAGTTCAGCAGCACAGCCTCTGGCACTCCTTTCAGTCAAATCCATTGCTTGGCCAAGTTTAAAGACAGAAGGATCTTTTCAGTGCTGAGGATGGAAATGGAGACTGACAATATGGAAGTTAACAGCAAAGGTTTTCCTGGGCTGGTCAGCTCACTGGTGGAATGGCTCAGGAATTCCCAGATCTGTAGCTTCAGGGAACCTAGCCATGCCCCTCTCCTCTTCCCTGTGTCCTTATGGAGTTCACATGTCTCTTTGTCCCTTAAGCTGCAAAAGTTCTTGCTTGTAAGCCTTCAGCTGCTTCCCAAGCACAGCAACACAGATTTTTAGCTGTGTGACTGCAGAAGCAGGGATGGCACTACTGTTTCCAGGGTTCTAATTCCTCTCCTCACCTCTGCAGTGCTGAGACTTTCCTCCAGCAGCTTCCCTGGCCATGGAGCTGCCAAAGGACAAAGCTTTTGGTGATAAGGTGCTGAGGCCATGGCACAGGTTGCCTAGAGTGCCTAAGGCCAGCTTGGACAGGATTGGAGCAGGATCATCATTTTGATGATCTCAAACTCTTCCCAATTTAAATGATTCTGTGGTTCCATGTCCCTGCTCATCAGGGGGCTGCATTAGGTGGCCTGTAAAGGTCCCTTCCAACCCAACCTGTTCCAGGTTTCTGAGGCTGCTGCTGCTCCCAGCACTCAGGGATCAGCTGCTCTAGAGCACAAAGGGTTTGCACATTCTCATTCCTTTTGTCTCCCACACCAACACACCCACACATCACCCTGCAAACGAGGGGGAGGAGCAAGCAAAATTCACTTTTCCCTGAAATCTGAACCAGTTTAATGATCAAACTCACAGGCACGGCCCAACCCATGGCTGATACAGCAAAACTGGGGTGCCAAAACTGGGATGGGCAAGGGACAGCAGAGCAGCAGCTCTGGGGGGACAGCAGGGCAGGACCCTCCCTGGGGTCTGCAGTGCCACACCTCTGCTTCCAGGGACTGTCCTTTCACTGCCTCCTTGTGGGTCTGATGGCATCTTGTTGATGTCAGACACACAGACAGACAGACAGACAGGATCTCCTCTTCCAGCTGAAGTAATACCTTACATTATTCCTTGAGCCTCCACCCCCAGGTTCCCCCTTTCTTTAAGCTCAGAGTATTTCCACAGCCCTGCTCAATCTTTTTCTCAGCTCCTGTCATGGCCTGGCCCACGTGGCCCATCCACATCCTGAGCTGGCAGCCAGGCAGGAGTGACTGTCACCAAACAGTCCCCAAAGCATCCCAGGAAAGTCACAAAATCCCCCTCTCTGGAGGTGTCTGGATACAGCTCCCTCACACTGAGCCAGCTGCATCCACACACTGACAAAAAGACGAACCAGAATCCTTCCAAACACGATAAAAGTCACTTTGGGGATTATTTTTAAAGCCAAACAACAGCTCTTGATGTTCAGACTGAGCCACGGATCTCGTGAGGTGAGCACAGGACCCTGCTCACTCTGTACATCCCAGGGGCTCTCAGGAAGCATCGGCTTCAAACCAGCACAAAATAGAGTTTACACCAGGAAAAATCCATAGCCTTTGTAGCTTTTTACCCCTGCAGTTTCCTCTTAGCAAGTGTCTGCTTATTTATGTGTATTTCTGTATTTCTATACATGTACAAGTCTCTCTCCAATTTTTCACAAAGCAACACTAAAACTCCAACAAAAGCTACCCCAGAACATTGATCCTCCCCAGAGCCCCCTGGGAGCAGCAGCAGTCACAGCAAAAAGGTTCCTGACAGCACAGCCACGAGCTCCTGCTGCAAACCTGCCTCTTCCAAGCCCTTCCCACTGACCAGCAGGGAAATCAAACAAGTACAAAACAATTACAGAGCTAATGAAGCAAATGCTGCCAGATGTTGAAGTGAACACCTGTTCCCTGCCTGGGGCTGTGTCCCAACAGCAGCCTGTGCAAACGCCAGCAGGGATTCAGGGCAACAGCTGTTTTTCCAGGAGTTGCTGGCTGAGCATTCATCAAAAGGCTGATATTCCAATTATTTATTTGGAATGGCTGCTGTGGGCACAGACAGCAGCTCCCTGCTCCTGCAGCACCAGCCCGTGCTGGTACAGATTTAGCACCTGCCACCAGTGCTCGCTATTCCTCTTTTCCTCTGACATTCCCAAAGTTAGCAGATATATATTTACTCCCCAGAACTAACTTATGGCATCAACAGCACCAGCTTTAATTCTAAATCTGGCTCTGGGACATGAAATGCATCTGATTTTCTCATCCATTATTAAGTCCCAGGCATGTTAATAAGGCATTTATCTCTAAAAAAGATCATTACCCATGCAGGTTTCTAGGGATAGGCAAGTTCTTTACAGCCTGGAGTCTCAGCACATAAATAGAAACTGCATTTACTATTAAAATTAAACCAGCAAGCCTGGGAGTTATTAGAAAAGTAAAAGCCAAGCCTGCAGCTCTGGGAGCCTGCATCAAATCCTGGGGATGCAGGCACTGCATTTCCTGCACAGGAACTGCAGGAATGATGAGTGCCTGCATCCCTGGAATTCCCCAGCATCCCTGGAATTCCTCTGCATCCCTGGAACTCCTCTGCATCCCTGGAACTCCTCTGCATCCCTGGAACTCCTCTGCATCCCTGGAACTCCCCTGCATCCCTGGAACTCCCCTGCATCCCTGGAACTGCCCTGCATCCCTGGAACTGCCCTGCATCCCTGGAACTGCCCTGCATCCCTGGAACTGCCCTGCATCCCTGGAACTGCCCTGCATCCCTGGAACTCCCCTGCATCCCTGGAACTGCCCTGCATCCCTGGAACTGCCCTGCATCCCTGGAACTGCCCTGCATCCCTGGAACTGCCCTGCATCCCTGGAACTGCCCTGCATCCCTGGAACTCCCCTGCATCCCTGGAACTGCCCTGCATCCCTGGAACTGCCCTGCATCCCTGGAATTCCCCTGCATCCCTGGAACTGCCCTGCATCCCTGGAACTGCCCTGCATCCCTGGAACTGCCCTGCATCCCTGGAATCCCCCTGCATCCCTGGAACTGCCCTGCATCCCTGGAATTCTCCCATTCCCAGTTTCACAGACACTGCTGAAAGCATGGAGAGGAGCCCTTGCTCTGCAGTGAGAAAAATCAAATCCCCCCTGAATAAACCATCTGCAACTTTTCATGCATAACACAGGGTTAGGGTTTCCTGGCAGGGGGGAGATTTTTTCTTTGCTCAAGTCTGGAAAAGAATTCCTATCATAAAAGAGGAACAGCATCAACAATAAAAGCCCAAGAGGAAAATGCTGACACATGCTGAAAAAGCCACTGGAGAGAAAAATTACTTTGGTGACGATGTTTCTGCAGCAGTTGGGGGAGAATAAATGCAGCAAGAACTGCACCCCCTCCTGTAATTTAGATTTTGAGGGAATTCACCACACCTCTAGGGGACTGCATTACATTTTCCATCATTTTGGCTCAGATCACTTCTGAGCTGGAAAAATTCAAGAAAACTCAATGAAACAGTGTCAGTCTGAGCTGAGGTTTTGGAGCATCTTTTAAAGTCTGGAGACTTCTCAAACTTTTAGCTTGCCCTAAATTTGGAGAAGTGGAAATATATTGAACGAGAAAACCAAATTACTGTCATCATTTTGGGGATGAATCCTACTTGAGATAGGGGAGGCTGGGAAACCAAGTAGCCAAAAATCAGCTGGAAAATGAAGGAGTGAGGGGCAGGGCTGGAAGACACGACTTAAATGTTGGAATTCCATTTATAACACCTGTTTTCCATATGGTGGCCACATTCTCCAACTTACATTTAGATCACCCATATTCCATTCAAAATTCAATTAGGTGAATTCCATATTCTCCATCCTAAATGCTGGGATCTCCATTTAGATCACCTGTATTCCATTCAAAATTAATTATGGTGGCCACATTCTCCAACTTTCATTTAGATCACCCACATTTCATTCAAAATTCATTATGGTGGCCACGTTTTCCAACTTAAAATGTTGGGATCCCCATTTAGATCAAGTGTATTCCATTCAAAATTCACTGTGGTGGCCACATTCTCCATCTTAAATGTTGGGATCCCCATTTAGATCACCTGTATTCCATTCAAAATTCATTATGGTGGCCAAATTCTCCAACTTACATTTAGATCACCCATATTTCATTCAAAATTCCTTATGGTGGCCACATTTTCCAACTTAAATGCTGTAATCTCCATTTAAAACTCCTGCACTCCATTCACTCTTTAGCATCAGCTGCATGCTATAAACAATAAGCTTTAAATATAGTTTTATATTCAGCTCAGAAAAATCAATAAAGCATTTCTCAAGTTGGTGCCACTTCTGGTAAAATTAAGCTTAAAAATGGAGCTGAAAATTTAAAAAAGTTGACTTCTGGTAAAATTAAGCTTAAAAATGGAGCTGAAAATTTAAAAAAGTTGCTTGGTATCACCTGCAAGTCACAAGACAGCTGAACACCATTTCAGATACATGGTTCTGACACCAGAGACAGAGCTGGGCTGAAATCTACCCAAAAAGATAAGGATCCCTGATGGCGGCACTGATAACAGACACAGAGCTGCACAAAGCACTGACAGCTCCACACCCTGTGCCCACCTCAGCTCCCACCCATCATCAGCAACATCCCACTTTCACAGCCCCAAGCAGTGACAGATTCACGTCCATTCCTTGAATCAATGACATTCACAGAGCAAAGGCTCCTGGTGAGTTGAAATAATGATTTGCCACCCCTTCAGGTCCCAGCTGGAAGTGGGGGCTCTTCCCCAGTTCCCACCAAAGCCAAATCAGGTTTGCACTTGGCGGGATGGTTTCCCAGTGCCAGAGGGCAGGGATGGATGGGATTTTGGGAAGGAATTGTGAGGGTGGGAGGCCCTGGCACAGGTGCCCAGAGCAGCTGGGGCTGCCCCTGGGTCCCTGGCAGTGCCAAAGGCCAGGCTGGAGCACCTGGGACAGTGGGAGGTGTCCCTGCCCTGCCACTGGATGGCATTTTAAGCTCCTTCCAACCCAAACCACCCTGGGATTTCATCATTCTCTGAGGTGAAATCCAAAGTGTGAGCATCTCTCATGCTCTGTCCCCTGCCCCACTCTGTGTGCACACCCCTGGATTACACCTCAGCCTGAAGAGGCCCTGATCAGACAGGAAGAATTCATGTGGGGGATAAAAAGCCCCAAAAGCAAACAGATCAAACTCCCCAATAAAAGAACACACACATCCCCAACAAGCCATTAACCACCTCCCTTCTTTGTTTGGGACCACATAACTAATCCAGATAGAAATCAAATAAATTACAGTGGCAGCATGTCCGAAACACAAAATGAAAGTTTGAGAGATGTTGCAAAACCCATCAAAATGAGATTTTAAAAAACCCAAACAAGCAAAACCTGGAAAAAATTACTCTCCAGTGGTTCCTCTTGCCCCTTTGAGTTTCTTGGTGTTAATTGCCAGCTCCCCTCCAAGTCTGGCCCTTTCCCATCCCAGGCTCCCCTGTGCAATCCTCATCTCCACCAACCCAGGGCTGTGCTCTCTTAGCCTCTGGCCTTGCAAGGCAGCGATTTTCTCTCAAATAATGCTTCCACTTTCATGCTTTTTCATTATTCTAGTACAGGCAATGGCTCAAAACAAAACCGAAGGCTTCCAGATAGATATTTTTTGTTTAATTCACCACCAAGCACAGCAATGCTCTGGCTGGGTAATAGAATTGTTGTAATATCCATCAGAAGCTTCTAAAGCTTCTAAAATACTGCAGAACTACTTTTTTCCCTATTAAAAGGGAATTATGTGATTATATTTGATATGTCCCATTATTTTTCTGATTCCAAGAGTTTCTGGAGCAACAGCTCATGGGGCTCTGACAACAGTGGCTGAAAAAAAATCCTTTAATTTCCACCTGCTGAGGAATCTGGTGTTGCACATCCACTCCCAGCAGAGGAACAGCCATCCTGCTCAAAGACTAGGCTGGGGGAAAAGGGGATTTCCCTCTGGAACAAACACAGGGGTGGCATTTCCATCCTCAGGATCAAAGTGATGGAACGTGACCAGAGCCACAGGTCACACAGAGGCCCTGAACAGAGGTAAGGTGCCATCTGTCTGGATGTTATTTTAGAAATAACAACCCAGACTTATTCACTTAGTACTTAAAAAAGCTGGAAGATCAATGATTTTGTGCTACTGTTCTCAAGCAAGACCCACCTGATCAATAAATCCAAAATTACAGCATTTTAATGGGTTTTTTAAAATGTATTTTAAAAATATAAAAGTTCCCCAGGCCAGCTTGGATGGGGCTTGGAGCAGCCTGGGATAGTGGAAGGTGACCCTGCCCATGGCAGGGGGTGGAATGGATGATTTTAAGATTCTTCCCACCCAAACTATTCCACGATTTAATATAGAAATTCCAAGTGTGTAATGATGCCCCTGCCCATCTTACACTGAACATTAAACTCTGTTATTTGGAAAAAAATATTTCCATTCTCAGCTGTGAGACAAACTCAGAGAGATTCATTTGCCTCCAATAATTAAGTTGCTCCCAGTGCTGCACACTTTAGGCAGAAAAAGGCTGAAGCACCAAGAAACACAGGGAATTTTTCCCTAACTTCTAGCTAATGTCTCTTTTATTCCTTCTGAATGAAAACATAAATTTCATTACTGGAACATGATTAAACTTTGGTTTTTTCCTCTCTGAAAACTCAGTAATCACCACCTGAGCATCCCAGCTGTCAATGACAACAGCCCCAGGCTCTGATCTGCAGGAACTGAACAATTAGTAATTAATTAGAACAAAGCTTGAGTAGTACAACACAAGCTGTATTGGCAGCTAGAGTTATTAGAGAAGCAAAAATTAGTGTTGGGCCTCCTGCTATGTGTGAGCACAGCAAGCTCATGGTTTCTTCAGCAAGTTCACAGAAAACTTCCCATAAAAATGTGATTTTTTTTCATTTTCTCCTTGATGTGACAGCACAAAACTTCTGTCCCCAAAAATACCCCTGTTCTCCACACCTCAGCAGGATGACAGGATGCCTTGTGACAGGCAGGCTTTCTGCCTTGCCCAGTCCTCTGCTCCTTTCCACTCAGTTCTCTTTCTGGAAAAAAGCTTTTCTGCCTCCAAAATGAACCTCTGATCATCCCTGATATCTGGAAAATTCTTCACAGGGAATAAAAATTGACTAAACTGTCCTTGAATTTGATTTTCATCCTTATAAATTCTTCACTAACAACACCTAAAGCCACACCCTGTGTGACAAAGAGCTCAGGGACAGCAAGGATGGAGTCCCCAGCTGACATCCCAGTGTCTGGCTGCTGTGATTGTGCAGAAGGAACAAGGATTTTGCACACACAGCCATCACCATTTCTTGTCCAAAGCACCAGCAGCAGCCTCGGGGGTCCCTGGGGATGGGCAGGTAACAGGAGCAGTGCACAGAGAGGCTGGCAGGCAGCTGCAAGGCAGTTCAAGTGGAAAAAAGCTAAAATAGACCCCAGAGAGGACCCTTGCAGCCACTTTAGTGCATTAGAGATGCCACTTACAAACGTGAGAACAGCAGAAAACAAGAAGTGTCTGTTCACAGCGTGGAGAAATTATTGACAGAGTGGCTTGAGTAATGAAAAATGCTCCTGTGTGTGGTACGCCTGAGTGTTAAGGAAATCTGAATTGTTACAGCAAAAAAACCCCACCAAAATATTAATGAAAATCTGATTAAAAGTCTGATATCAGTCCAACATCAGATCTACTCCATACCTTCACATTAATTTCTATTAAAATATATAAACAATCAAACCAGTAATAAGCTGAAACTGTGCCATAAACACATAATAAAGCACAAAAAATCCCTGCCAATTTACTGGGTCCTGTAACCTTGGAGAGCTCCAAACCTGCTGCTGATTGAGAGGAATCTCCATTTAGATCACTTAGATTAAGATCATTTTCGATCATTTAGATTGAGATTAAAACCCTCCTTTAAAGGAGCAGTTCTCAGATAAACACATATTTATAGGTCAATGATTTCCCCTCCTTCCCCAAAATCTGTGCCACTGACTCCAAACCCAGGAATCCCTCTGGGGTGGAGAATGTGGATCATCAGATCAGGCAGCCAAGGGCAGGACTGGTTTGGTTCTGATGGCTCTGATGAAGAACTGCAGCAGAGTTTTTCTTCCTTCAGTCACACTAAAATATAAACAGCAACCTTCAATACTGAAATAGGTTCTCTGGCCAGCTTTGATATTTGAAAACCTGAAAGGAAATACAATTATTAAATGTTTTGGGCTGGAGGGGTGTTAAGGATTACCTGGATCCACCCCAGCCATGGCAGGGACATCTCCCACTGTCCCAGGCTGCCCCAGTGTCCAGCCTGGCCTTGGGCACTGCCAGGGATCCAGGGGCAGCCACAGCTGCTCTGGGCACCAGTGCCAGGGCTGCCCATTATCTCACCCAAATTCCCCCTCTTCCATCCTGAACCCATGATTCCTTATCCCACAGCTACAGTTCCTGATGCACAGTCTCTCCCTGACTCCTCGTGTTCCCTCCAGATCCTGGCAGGTGCTGGGAGGGCTCCACAGAACCTTCTCCTCTCCAGGCTGGCCACCACGATCCATGTCACTCACTGCTGCTCAAAACCCCATCTGTGCCATAAATGTTGTGTTTGGGAGATCTGATTTGGCCCCAGGAACCTCGCAGGTGTGGAAATACTCCCATAACACCATGAGATTACTGCACAACCTTTTCCAGGTTCACCAGCAGAGAAATTTCATCCATTCTAAGCCTCTTTCCAAAATGTTCATTTTTCACCTCTTACTTTTAACCATTCAATGTTTATCCTATGAGGTTAAACCTCCCTAAAGAATGAAATTGGGCCAAAGGGTGCAAATTGTCTGAAACGCATCAATCTGTTGACAAGAAAGCCAGGAAGAGCCATCAGGAATATTTGCATAGACACAGCCAAACTTGAAATGCCAAATCATTTCTGCAAGAGCTCCTCCTAAAAAAAATGAGGTTTAAAGCACCAATGGGCTAAAGGACACAGGGCTAAAGCCAAGTCTCCACAAAGTCAGTCCTGCTTTCCCAAGCCGGGTCCTGGAGCAGATTTCAAAGTGCAGGGACATCCCTGCAGGCAGGATTCCTCCCCTAAAGCAGGATTTAGCACATTCCCATTGGCATTCTCCATGCTCCCCCAGGTTTAGCAGATTTACCAGCTCCCTCCCAGTTTGCTGCTGGGGCCAGGCTCAGGATCCCACTGGATTTGAGCGGGGCAGGAGAACAGCTTGGAAAACTTATGTACAACCTGCAAACCTCCAAATGACTTCCACTGCTGCCCACACACTCCAGAGCCAGATTCAGCAGCTCAGAAACTCGAGGAGAGGGAGCTTTTCTTGCCCCAAAGAAGAGGAGAGAATGATAAATTAAATACCAGCACTATATTTAGAAAATAAACTCTTTCTGCTGCAGTTCTAACTTGCCGAGTGTCACAACATTTTGAGTTTCCTTGGAAATATTATCTGCAGGGGGAAAAAAAGCCACATTAAACACAGCACATTCTCACTCACATTTCCAGCTGCAGCAGAGGACAGCTCAAAAACACTTCCCAGGAAAACGTGGCATGAGGATTCAGTGTCAGTCACTGCTCCTGGCCCTGGGCTGCACCAGCCCTGCATCCCTGACACTCCATCCACACATTTCCCAACTCCCACCTTTTACTATTCCTAGCCCCACTAAACTGACAGATTTTGAGTTTAGGTTGGTTTATTTGCATTAGGAAAGGAAAAAAAGAAATGTTTTTCCCTTCAGAGAGCAGCAGAGTGAAGGCTGGGAGATGCTGAATGGCCTCCTTTGATGTGAGAGGTTTACACTTGACCTTCTGTTTTCCTTCCTGGATATTTATATCCCCTTGGCTCCCACAGCTGAATAACAATGAGATGCACACACTGACCTGCTCAAGTGAAGCTTCGATCCCTCTCCTAAAACTGAATCCATGGCACTTGGCTCCAACACTTTTGGGGAGATAAATGACTAATTTTCAGCTTAATTTAGCTCTCTTGGCATTTCAGCAGCTAAATAGATTATTCCAAGCAAAAAAATTTATCACTTCAGTAATTCCAACGCATCGCCTCAGAAGGCAGGGATTAGTGCTTCAAAGCACAGAATTAATCCCAAAAAATTCTCCTCTGGGAGGCTGGGGAGGCCCTGGCACAGAGAAGATGTGGCTGCCCCTGAACTCTGGAAGTTTCCAAGGCTGGAGAACCCTGGCACAGTGAAGGTGTCCCTGCCATGGCAGGGGTGGAATGGGATGGGGTTTGAGGGGTTTAAGGTCTCTTCCAACCCCAACCATTCTGGGATTCCATGGTTCCATCCAGAGCACTGATGTTTTGACCAACATCAAAACAAAACCGTGAAAAGAGATCAGAACAGCCCCTGGAAAAGGAGAACGTTCGTGTGTCATTCCTAAAACACACAAATGGATCTGAAAGTAGAACTTTATGGCTCGTTTCTTCCTCACAATGAAAACTACTTAGAAAACAGCAAATTTTCTATGTAAATAGCTGTCAAAGCAGTTATTTACATAGAAATATGTAAATAACACTGTCGTGATGTCTCAACACTCATTTCTGGGACATTCCCAAGATTTTTAGTTGTCTTTCTACTGCTGTAATCTTTAATTCCTTTTAATCAACATGAACTATATTGTTTAGCTGAAAGTAAGCCAATTTTTATTGGGTAATAAAGCAGAATACAGACAAGAGAAGCAAGGCACCAATGAAAGATGGGAAAAAGGAAGAGATTCCATTTGAAACGAGGACAAAAACTTTGATTCAGGGAATCTGTTGCTTTCCAAGGAAAGTGAATCTCGGAGCATCCTGTCATAATATGATAATCCCAGACTCTGGGGACTCCACTGCAAACTCTCAGAGAATTCCCAGAAATGCTCAGGATCAGCTGGAAATGTTCTGGTTTGATGTTAACCATGTGGTCATTTGGAACAGGAAAAACCAATATTTCATATCCATTTGCATTACAGAACAGCTCTGCAGCCCCCACAGGGTAAATATCCAGTACTCAAATTATTCCATTGCAACCACATTGCAATTGCTTCACTATATTATTTTAATTGTGAGTAACTTCAGGGAAAACTACAAAACAGAAAATAAAATATAAAATATATAAAATATAAAATTCTGCAGCAAGGCAGAATTTTTGAATGGATCTGCCGAAATGCCTCAAAAATAGCAAAAATATAGAGATTTCCTACATTCAACATTTAAATCAACTTTAAGGAAAGCCTGGAGCCCCTGGCAATGGAAGAGCTAAGTCTGTAATACTTTTCCCTTCTTGTAAACCCAAGGATTACAATCCCTTCCCATGCCTGTGTTTAATGCAGCTAATAAAGCCAATACATATTTATTGGAATTCTCCATGCAAACCCAGCAAAGCCCTCAGAAATTGAAGCCAAAAAGCATTTAAATGATCTTTAAGTCTTCTTTAGGGCTGATTCAGACATGTATTTTATAGGGGCATCACTAATGTGATAATCCCAGATCTGGGGACTCCACTGCAAACTCACAGAGAACTCCCAGAAATGCTGAGGATCAGCTGGGAATGTTCTGGTTTGATGTTAACTGGGGTAAAAATGTCATTTCAAACCCTGGTCATACTGGAAAGTGGAAACTCCACCACTGCCATCCAGCAATTTTCAAAAGAAGAGGTCTGAATGATCAAAATGATGAAATTCAATAGTTATTTTATCTGCAGATTCATGAAAAAAACCCAACAAATTCTCCACTTAGTCAGGAAGGAAAGGCACAGGGAGCTGATTGATCCCTCTGTCAGGTTATTGCCATGGATAAACAAACAGAGGAAAACCACCACAGGTTTCAAAAGTTCATCATGGTGGGGGTCAGGGCTTTGTTGCCAATTCCAACTTCTTCACCTTCTGAAAGGCAGCTTTAATTAAATATATATAATTTAAATATAGTTCTTGAAAATTAATGCTAAAGTTACACACAAGAAAAAATTCATGTGTTTTCCTGAGTCATGATTGCTCCTTATCTTCCTGAACTCACAGTAAATCTTGGAAACTCTTTTTAGACACCACAGCAAAAGCAGAACTTCCCAAAACATGTAGAGGGCTAAAAATATTTCCACAAGTTCCCTCAAAGTCCAAAGTGTCTGTGAGAAAAGTGCTTTTCCCACAGATAAATTCACAATATCCACCATTTATAACTGGTTCATAGTTACTTCTAAAGAGCACAGGTGGGAACCACCACATCAAGTTCTCAAATAAAGTATAAATGCAGTTGTGGAAGGGTAAAAATCATGGAATGGGTTGGGTTGGGAGGGATTTTAGAGCTCATCCTGCCATGGGCAGGGATGATTCCACCATCTCAGGGTGCTCCAAGCCCCAGTGTCCAACCTGGCCTTGGACAATCCTCTTAGATCTGAATTCTGGCACTTTGATACTTTGGAAAGTTTTACTGGAGCTTTAAGGGCCTTTAATACCTAAAAAGGTTTGGATGTGGGTTTGAATAACCACAAGGAACAGTTCCCCGCTTGCACAGGACTCATTCCTCTTAAAATAAATAAAACTACATAAAAATAAATCAAATAAACCAAAATCATGATCTAGCTTACCAAGCAAGCTTGACTTTCCATTGGAAATTCTAATACACCTCCCCAGCTCTCCATTTCACGCTGCTGGGCTTGGCTAAGCAGAAGCCATGTGAAATAGGTGTTATTAAAATGCCATATGCAGCATCAGATGGTATTTCCTTCCACAGTTCAGTTTCTCAGCTCTGGAGGAAAAGAAATGGTAATTCTATGCAAAATAAGCTGTGAGTCACAGCACGCAGCTTTTGCAATTATCAAATTCCCCACTTTTATTTACATGGGTTCGAGTTCCCTTAGATAGTTTGAAAACTTCCTGAGCAAAGGAAGACCAAAACCAATTTCAGAGATTTCTCGATAAAGAAATAGAGAAAAGTGGTACTATGAGGGCTGGCCAAGGAGCCCAATATTAAAAGCAGGGATATCACATGGAGGAAATGATGGGATGCACAGATATTTCCTCCAGCATTGTAAAATACAGCACAAAAACTGTGAACTTCCCAGAAAGACTCAAAGTGTTGTGATTTTATATCCCCCTCATACACACCTTTCATAGGGACTGAACACAAAACTGAGGACTGCAACAGACTTTTTAAATCTTGCACTTAATAGCTTTATAAATGCAATTAATGCACCATTTCTTCTACATTTTTTGGCTTAATCCCAATTATTTCTCCAAGTTTGAAGCACCAGCACCTGACCAATAGAGAAACGTCCACTGCCCTTTGGTTGTGTTGCTGAGAAAGTCTGGAACACAGATGTGGCAGAGCTGCAACCAGACTAAAATAAAAATATAATTCAATAAAAAATCCATTCTTAAACAAAGGAAGGGCAGACTAAGCATTAACTTCAACTCTTCCTGATGCCAAACTTATAATAACTGCATGCCAAGGCATGCTTAAGAAGTTGAAACTCAAAACAAAACCCCACAAGCAAATCTAGAAGCCCCCAACAAGCCAGAAATTCCCCAACAAGCCATGGGTTTCATTTTGTTCTCTTTCTTTCATAAAAATGAGAAATCAGGACCCCAGGGAAGTCCTGAGACCCAGGGCACTGTGGAGGCACCTCCAGTCCTGGGGGCAGCTTTGGGTCACAAAAAAAGAACTTTGAGGGGCTGGAGCACATGCAGGGAAGGGACAGAGCTGGGAATGGTGCCTCAGGTTCAGCTTTTCTATGTTTCACATTCTGTGCTGCTTTAGTGTGTGGGGCTGGGCTCACATCAGGGATGCTGAGCTCTGTGCACAGAGCAGGGACACAAAACAATTCCTGCTCCAGCTGGGCACCAAGGACAAATGACCCAAATCTCAGCCCAGGAGCACAAACACCGTGGGCTGCAGAGAGAAAAACAAGCAGGGTGGGACTGCCTGGGCTAAAGCTGGAATGGGACAATGAACTGCAAGGTGCAAATGGAGCAGAACTGATCCCAGGGACAGAGCCCGTGCCCGGCCGTGCATTTTGGGGCCATTTTGGTTCATCTTGGGTGCAGCCCTGGCTGGGCTCTGGTGCTGCCCAAGGTGCAGCCATGGAGGAGATGCTTTGAATAAACCCCTGCTTTATTCTGGAACTCTGCCCAGCCTCTGCTCTGGGGCAGGTTGCACAAGACATTAGGAAGGAGCTGGAGAATCCCTGAGGAGCTGGGCAGGGGCTGCAGAATCCCTGAGGGAGATGGGCAGGGGCTGCAGAATCCCTGAGGAGCTGGGCAGGGGCTGCAGAATCCCTGAGGGAGCTGGGCAGGGGCTGCAGAATCCCTGAGGAGCTGGGCAGGGGCTGCAGAATCCCTGAGGAGCTGGGCAGGGGCTGCAGAATCCCTGAGGAGCTGGGCAGGGGCTGCAGAATCCCTGAGGAGCTGGGCAGGGCTCACCTGGAGCAAAGGAGGCTCAGGGGCCCTCGTGGCTCTGCACAGCTCCTGCCAGGAGGGCACAGCCGGGGGAACAGGGACGGGAGCAGAGGGAACGGCCTCAGGCTGGGCCAGGGCAGCTCAGGGTGGGCACAGCAGGAATTTCTCCATGGAAAGGGCTGTTGAACCCTGGAAGGAGCTGCCCAGGCAGGTTTGGAGTCCCCATCCCTGGAGGTGTCCAAGGTACCACTGAAGGTGGCACTTTGATTGTTGAGTTGACATGGTGGGATTCAGCTGAAAGCTGGACTTGATGGTTTTGGAGGTCTTTAGCTGGATTTTTTGTCTTTCTGTGGTCTTTCCCCACTTAATGATCCCATTTGAAAGCTAATTATAAATCCCCAATGAAGTGTTTGCAGCATCCCCCGGCCCAGCACGACAGAGGCCTGTTCACCACAGCGCCCTCCAAACACAACCCTGAGGGGGCTGGGCAGCCTGAAAACACAAATCTCCAACTAAAGCTGCCTCCTTGCCTTGTACTGATCACAGGGTGAAGAAAGGAGGTCACGTCAATTCAGCTGAAGCTGGTTCAAAGTGTGTTTTTAGGTTATCCTGCACATCAGCACTGTCAGCGCGATGAGCAGACGCCTGGCGGGGCTCGGGCATAACCCCCCCTGTGCTCCTGACTCCTGCACCTCAGAGACATCATTACACATCAGCCAGGTAGCACAGCACTAATCCAAATAATCCAATCACTAATTAGAAATTTACTGTATAAGCAGATAATCAAGGGGTGTAACAAATGGTATGGGAAAAATCCTGAAGGAGCTGAAGGAGCAGCAGGGAAACAGGAATTGTGCTGCAGACAAAGCTCTGAGGGCTGCTACAGCCCCTCCTGAATATACAGAGCCCACAGGAGTTGGTTGGTTTGGAACATGAAGGTTTTCCTCTGCAAGCCAAGCTGACAGCAAACATATGCTCAAGTGCTGCTGCAGCAGCCAGTGAAGCCTGGTTACTTTGTAGCAATAAATATTAAATAACTACATATGTTAAATAAATATTTTTCAATTCTATCACCAGAATTATGATATTGAATAACATGTCATAACATCATATTGCTAAATAATAATAAATAATGAATAAATATTCCAATTTTTTACTTCATTTGGGCACAGACTGGGTTTGAATAAGTGCCCACATCAATGAGCATCACAGGGATATCACAGCTGCTCTCCTGAAGGAGACAAATGCTGTACAAGGTTATCATCATCAATAAACCACCTGGAAGGTCGATATTCCTTCATTTACAATGCTAAGGTTTTTCCCTGACCCTACAGAGCTAGAGCAAATAAAAAATGAAAGGTTCTGCTTCCTGCAGACCTTGTTCATACCATTCCACCACACCTGGGCCATTCCTGTGTGTGACATTCCCCTTTTCATCCCATATTTGCCCATCAGCTGCAAACCTTGCAGGTCTGCAGCTGAATACACTCAATTATTGCTGCAGCTCGACCTGGCAAACAAACAGGAGTGGCTTTTCTCTATTTTCCTCTTCCATTCCAGCCCAGGCTCAGCTGGGGCTGATATTTGCTGCCCTCATTTCTCTTTCATCAGTCTGGGCATCCCAACCAGTACAAGCCATTCTGAAATGTTTTACCTGGACAAAACCAACAAAATTCCTTAAAAAAAGGAATAACTTGTAGATGGGCCATAGTACAGCAGAGCCAAGGAAAAGCTTCAATGGTTTGGGCAGAAAGACCATTACAGTCTGCCCATTTTGCAGTTCAGACACAAGAGAATTCATCAGGGAGAATATTCAGCTCCTTATCATGAGTGATGGTTCCTCATTTCAACTCAGACCCTGCCACCTAGGCAGTCATCCTCAAAAAACTGACATTTAGAGAGAGAAACATCTCAGTTTTGGGATGAGAAGAAGTATTCACCAGAATAGCTGCAAGGGCTCAAAAACTGCGTTCTCCATTTATGTGGAAAAAACCCAAGAAGTGAAGAAAAACCTCCTCAGAACAGCGTGACCCTGCTGGAGAAAAGGGCTGCTGTGTTTTCCCACCGGTGCCTGGAACAGACAAAAGTGGAAGCTGATGACTAAAGGAACAGCTAAAAATACCCCAAGTAGTCTGGATCTGAGAGTTGTGTGCCCTCACTGCAATTAGCAAATTGCATATTCAGTTTCACTGACACTAATGAGTGCAGCCGAGTTCATCTACACCTCAATTAACTTCAAGAGACGCTTCTTCTGCACAAATAATGGCAATTCCTCCTTGCCTTTGCACAGCCCCTCTTTCTGCCTGACCCCTCGGGCAGTAAATCACGGCCTCCTTTGCTTCAAACAGGGTTTGGAGCGATTAAATGGCTGAAAGGAAAGAGAAAAATGCACTTCCAACACAGGGAGGAAGGGAGAAGGAAATCTTGCACTGGATGGGAGCAGATGGATGCCAGCAGGCTTTGGGATACAGCCCTAATTGTGTGCATTTAAGGAAAGATTCATTGAAGGAAATACCCAGGCACCTCTAGTATTCTCTAGGACCTTTCCAGGTCTGACCACCACGTTGTATCAGAGGTTAAAAATCAATTTTCAACCCAAGCTGGAAGAGAAATTCCAGCCTGTGCAAGAACCGCCCACAGCAGGATTAGCAGGTGGGGTCAGAAGGCTGCACTTTGCCACTGCTTGTGCTGAACAAAATCCTTATAGGTCCTTCTCTATTCCTTTCCTTGAAGAAGACAAGAAGTCCCCTTGGTGGGGACTGGACTTTAAACAATGGCAATGTAGTGTTCGATCAGATAATTTTAAGCATTAAAGGAATGAAATAAAGGCACCATTCAGAGGGGAGGAAGAGGAACAGGATTGATGGTACCTGGGAAAATAAGATGTGAAATGAATCAAGAGATGAGATTTCCAGCCCAAGCCACCAGTGAGGACAACACTGAGGATCACCTGGATACCCATGGGAGCAGCAGGCTCGGGGAGGACACAGGGATGGGCCCCAGCCCTGCCACCACCAGAGCTCACTGCTGGGTTTGCTCTTTATCCCACCTGCTCCCAACACACAGGCACAGAATCATGGAAAGGACCCCAAATCCCCCCCAGTGCCACCCCTCCATGGCAGGGACACCTCCCACTGTCCCAGGTGCTCCCAGCCCCAGTGTCCAGCCTGGCCTTGGGCACTGCCAGGGATCCAGGGGCAGCCGCAGCTGCTCTGGGCACCTGTGCCAGGGCTGCCCACCCTCACCATCAACTTTCCCTTTTGTTCAGACGCTGACAGCACTAATTAGCAGAGAAGTGTGCAAACAGATGCTAATTTGAGGCAGTATCACTCCGTTTGGCAAGAGGCAGTGGCTGATGGAAAATCCAGCTATTGATTTTCCTATCGGCTGCTGTCATCACGGCTGCTGCTGCCTGCAAATAAACAACCCCCAGAATCTTTGCTTTCCAATGACAGCTGGTGTCAGCATCAGCATGCATTTGCTGTCGTGCTTCCTGCAGAATAAACTGATATTTTGCTATTTAATGTGTTTCAAAATCATCACTGGGATTCCTGATGGCATTGTGCTGTGGAATGAACGTGGATCTTCAAGCCCTGGCAAAGCACTGAGCATCCACAGCCAGCTCCCATTCAAATCCTTAAAAACTCTTTTCAAGACGTGGCATTAAAAAGAATTGCTCCTTTGGAACATATTTACTAAGGGACAGAGGAAAACTCTCTGTGAATACCAGCACAATAATCACAGCAATAACACAGAAACATCCTCTTGGGAAATATTTAGCACAAGTGAGTTTTGAGTGCTGCTTGGGTTATTTACAGCTCACAAAAAACTAATTTTGGACTTGTAAGGGATTTCTATAATTATTGATTTCTCCTCCTTACTTTGAAAGTTGGATTTTTGTATAAAGGGCTGGGGGTTTTTTGAGGATGGGGATAAATAAAAGCAGAGTATCTTCCCTTGACAGCTGCCTCAAAGGCACCATAAAACATAGAGCATGGTCCCACTTGGAACCTCCTTGGAGAGAAACTCATAACAAAGCTGTGGATTTGACCATCCCAGTCAGAGATACTGAAATTCCATCCAAAAATATTTCTGGGGGAAAATACCCCTTGGTGAAGTGTGGCTTGTTACCATGGGAATAATTCCTTGGACTGAGCAGCATCCTGACCTAAGATCAAAGAGAATTATATTTCTATTTTGGAAATAAGAAGTGGCTTAAAAATAAAATAGAAATGTAGCATTTGTGCAGGACATGGAGTCCCAAACATGCAGGTTTTATTTTCCTAAATAAACCAGCAGCTGAGCCAGGGCAGGGCCCAGAGCCTGCGCCAAGCACCAGCAGCATCCACTGAAATCCTGCCCTTGGAAAGCTCCTCCTGGTGTAATCCCAATAGTATTTTATATACAAAACCAGTTGCTTTCTCAGAGTGCATTTTTGCTTTTTGTTTTTAATTAGAAAGGAGCATTTTATCTCACCCGTGTTTAGTGTGATCCCAGAGAGCTGGCAGGACTCTGCCAGGGCCATCTGGCTGTGCTCACTGGGACCTGCTGGTGGCCCCAGTGCCACAGAGGAGGCACAAACACCCGGGGCCGTGCCCAGACAGGGCTGGTGGCCACTCAGAGCCTGAGGTGGCACTTGGGGCACTCATTTCACATCACACATGCTGGACACAACACCAGCAGGGGCATGAGGGGGTAAAGGACATTTCACAGCACAGCAGGAGCAGCAGCCAAAGCACACAGGGACTCTGGGAATGGCTCTGTCCCCTGCCAATGGATTCTGGGGACCCTCAGGTGTCCTTGGGGAGTTGGTTATGCCAACGTGCCACAACCTGAGGTCACACACAGCACCCAGGGACTCCCCACTGCAAGTGTGGCCTGGGATCTTCTCCATGCCCTGGGGAAGGGAATTCCCCTGCCCTGCAATGGGAATGCTGGGCACAGCCACAGGGACTGCTGCTGCACAAACAGAGAGGCTTCAGTCCATGGAATCATCAAGGCTGGAAAAGCCCTCTGAGATCATCAAACCCAACCTCACCTCTGCCCCGTGTCCCCAAGTGCCACATCCACATGGATTTTAAATCCCTCCAGGGATGGGGACTCCAGCACCGCCCTGGGCAGCTGTGCCAGGCCTGCACAAACCTTTCCATGAGGAAATTGTCCCCAAAATCCACCCTGAGCTGCCCTGGCCCAGCCTGAGGCCGTTCCCTCTGCTCCCGTCCCTGTTCCCCCCGGCTGTGCCCTCCTGGCAGGAGCTGTGCAGAGCCACGAGGGCCCCCTGAGCCTCCAGGTCACTGTGGAGCATCCCAAAATTCCATTTCTGAGCATTGCTTAGGTTGGAAAAGCCCTCCAAGATCATCAAGTTCAACCCCAGCACTGCCAAGGCCACCAGTGCCCCATGTGCCCAAGTGCCACCTCCACACATCTTTCAAATCCCTCCTGGGATGGAAACTCCACCACTGCCATCCAGCAATATTTAAAAGAAGAGGTTTGAATGATCAAAATGGTGAAATTCAATACTCATTTTGTCCACAGATCCATGAAAAGAATTCCTGCCCTGGGAGGATGGGCAGGCCCTGGCACAGAGAATCTGCCCCCTCCCTGGAAGTGTCCTCAGCCAGGCTGGAGCAACCTGGAGTTGTGGAAATGTCCCTGCCCGTGCCTGGAGATGGAACTGGGTGAGCTCTAAGGTCCCTTCCAACCAAAACCACAGAGAAAGGCTCTGAAATTCCTTACGTGACACTTTAAGCCTCCAAAGATACGAAACTAAAGCAGCCAATCTGACTTTGTCCTGAATAACCCTTCCAGATGAAACAGGTTTTAAATGGCACCACCAGAATCTCCAGCAGGATCAGTTATAAACACAAACCCCCCAATATTTTCACTGCTTCTGTTTGTTTTACATTTCTATCCCATGTTTTGACTAATCCTTCCCACACCCTAACAAATTAATTTCTGTAAAACACGGAAACTCTCAAAGCAAGTCTCTTTCTGTGGTTTTTGAAAGACACTTCAAACTCTATTTCAAGCATCTCTCCAGCTCTTTGTGTTCCCTGATCCAGGAATTTGGGGGGTTTTTCTCCTGGTACATCTGCACCACAATCTCCAAAGCACAAATACATCCCCATGCTTTTAAGGCCAAGCCACAATCTCAGTTTCACAAAGACAAATCACACACAGATACATTTTAGAGAAAAAAAATACAGGCCCAGGAAACTAAGGAAGGAGATCTTCCAAATGATATTGCCCCCAAATTATTAATATTTTGCTCTTCTACAGCTCTCCCCTAATATTTTTAATTTTTATTTAATATTCCTGGAGCGCTTATTCCAAATCAATCAGCAGACATCTTATCAAGGTAATTTTGATTAATTTTCAGTCCTTCAACTTAACTAGATGAGCTACATTTCAGCAAGATTAAAAAATTATTTTTCTTTCCTTTATTTACCTCCTTTCCAACTGATGCAGAGATGCCCAAGAGCTGCTGCCCCACAGGACCCATTTTTTCAGATCAGCTGAACTCTGCTGCCTCTCAGACTGGTCTTTGAGGACAGACTGCCCCAAAAAAAGGGGAGAGCTTTTTATAGAAGAAATTCAGATAGCGCAGCCCCCCAGTGAGGATGGAAAACCTGAATGCTGAATATTTTGCTTGTGGCTTTAACATGTGATAGAAGCTCACCCCATGGATTCGGTGGAATAACCTGACAGGCTCTGGCCATGCTGTAACACCAAATTCTTCCTCCTGTGACTGGAAAATAAATGTTCAGGCTGATCAATGATTGGCTGAAGCTGCAACAAAGTGAAATCCCCTCTCTTATTCACCAGAGAACTTGGCCACGTATTTGTGTCCTTGGAAATATGAGAGAAAATCTACTTGTGATATTTTTACAGAAATATTTAAAAATTATAAATATAAATACAAATATAAATGTGGCACTTGGGGACGTGGGACAATGCTGCAGGAATGGTTGGACTGGATGACCTCACAGCTCTTTTCCAACGCTATCAAGTCTAGGATTCCTAAATATTCCAATTGTGCCATGTTCCTTTCCTGAAAGGCCACAAAAGAATCACACTCATGCTGAAAAATAAACAATAGGATTGTAACTCAGTTCTGGCTGGTTTTGCACCTATTTTACTGTCTTAACTTTCTGGCCATCTCACAGAACTAATCTGCATAAAGAGATATATATATATATATATATATATATATATATATATATATATATACACACACATACATGTATAGAGTTATATCTATATTTTATATTTATATATATGTAGATGTGTATATAAGTATACATGTGTGCATATATGGATAGATTTTTATATATATTTTATATTGTATATTTTATGTTTTATAATATTGGATACTGTATGTTTTATATATATTTTTATATATTTTTATATTTATATAGATGTACATGTGTATATATATGTATATATTTCTATATATATTTTATATTTATATATATGTACATGTGTATATAAGTATACATGTGTGCATATATGGATAGATTTATATATATATTTTATATTGTATATTTTATGTTTTATAATATTGGATACTGTATGTTTTATATATTTTAAAAATATTTTTATATTTATATATATGTACATGTGTATATATATGTATATATTTCTATATATATTTTATATTTATATATATGTACACGTGTATATGTATATGTGTGCACATATATGTGTGTGTGCATATATATGTATATGTGTATATATATATTTGAAGTACACATTTCTGGAGATTTAAAGTATATATTTCTGGATAGCAGAGAGCCAACTCTAATAATCACCAAAATTCATGCTCACTAAACTTAGGTTAACACCAAGTTAATCCTACTCTGTAATAAAAGCACTTAAAAATCAGAACAGACCCCAAACCCACAAAAAATGGAGCCAGGCTGGCTCCCAAGGGACCTTCTGTCCACAGGTCAAGTACAAACTATAAAGTGCTTTTGTAGAGATGAAATTAAATCATAAATATCCTATTAAATTAACCCCACTATGTCTGAACAGAACCTTTCCAACCAACTTAAAATCCTGAGAGATACCTCAAATTTTATTTCATGGAAAATTCTGTGGGGCTGCCACCACTGATCCTTGAAATGTTGGTTTCCCTCTCACACCCAGAGCTCTGATTCTTTCAGGAAACCAACTGAAGGCATTAACTAAAAATAAAAAGGAAACGAGACCAGCTTAAGCAGCTTCCTTAAAAAACATATCCTATTTCACAGCACGCTCATTAATGGAACAGAAGTGATATTTTGATATCATGATTAAGAACAGTTCATTTTGAGCATCTTGCTCACCAGCAGATCAAGGCAATTAACTGGCAATTTGCTCACTAAATGACTTCCCAAGATGTGCTACTGAGATAAGGCAAAGCTCTTTTTAAAGTGACTTTGAGCCAGCACAAGATGGACCTGCAGGGAGTGTTTTTATAAACAATGTGCAAGTGGATTTTTCAGCAGTAAAAGAAAGCTTCTGCTTCAGGAGTAATGACAAGAAAATATTAATTTATGTGGAACAGCGAGACACTGGGGGGTTTTCTCCTTATTTCCCAAACTTCAACCACTATAAATAATGCTGTGATGGAGAACACATCCAAACCATGTTTTTTAGAAAATATAAATCTGAATTTCTTGATTTCTTTGTATTTTAACCATGGGACACAGGTGGGAGCTGAGAGGAGATAAATCCCTTTTCCTGCCCCAGCATTCAGTGCTTTTCCCAGGGCTGCTTCACAAGGAGCCGTGCTGGCTCCTGGGTGACACAAATAAGAAATGCCATCCTGCAGGGGCTGGGAAGAGGAGCAGTTTTTTGTTCTGCACTTTGGGCTAGAGCTCAGTGTGGTGCTCTCCATGACCTTCCTCAGCCCTCACCCTTTTCCTCCAGGCTGTTCTTCACATCCTCACCTTGAATTTGGCCCTGGCCAGCCCCAGGATGTGGATGTCCCTGTGCAGAGCATCCCTGCCCTGCAGCACAGCAACTGTCACCACATTCCCCTTCACAGAGAAAAGCGAGGCACAATCCTTCCCAAGAATATTTCTATATTTCTGAGTTTCACATCCTCTGAACCTCAGAGAAAGGAAAAACAATTCTTATCTCATTTGCTGCTCCTGTGCTGTTCACAAGTGGAATGCACGGTGGAAGGTTGTTTACCTGAAGGGAATTGGTGATTGGATTCTGGTGTGAGTGTTTTGATTCACTGACCAGTTGAATCCAGGGGTGTGTGTGGGGACTGTGGGCTGACAGTCACAAAACAACCGTGCAGTTGAGTGCTTGGCAGATTCACTTTAGATTTAATATAACATAGTGTAATATAACATAGAATAATATACTATAATAAAGTAATTAATTAGCCTTCTGATAAGACAGAGTCCTCCTCATCATTCCTCTCCTTCACTGGGGGCAAAAATATCTCCTAGAGCAGCTGCTGCCAGCCAGAGCCATCTGGCACCGTGCTGAGGCAGCACTTGGTCCCTCAGCCAGAGGTGCTGCTCTGCTCTGCTCCAAAGTGCTGAGCAAAGAGCTCCTGGCAGGTTTGTCTGCACTCAGAGGACAGCCTGCCCGCAGGGTTTGCTCCTGCTGCAGCACACATTGCGTCTGGAGCGCCCTTGTTGGCAGTGATGAGGTGATATGTGATGGTTTCAGGCTGAAACTGGATAGAAATACTGATTTCATGTCGTGGTTTTGGTTTGTTAATTTGAAATTTGGCTCATTTTGAGACGTCTCAGTTAACGCACTGAGGAGTATGGTGGGTTTGGTGTTGGCTCATCGCCAGTGTCCTCACTTCCTGCTGGGAGGTAGGATGAGCAGAAAGGCAAAACAGGTTCAAAACTTTGAAAGGGTATAAAAGAAAAATATATTAATAGTAACTAGAGAAAAAAGTAATAAGAATTAGAACAAAACCTTTAGAACACTTCTCCTCCCCCTACGTTTTCTTTCTCACTGACAACGTAAAGAAACAAAACTTAAGGGTTTTTTCAGTTTATTATCTCTAGAGGGTTATTACCTCTAGAATAGTCTTTGATGTTATCACTCTAAAGTCCTGAATGAGCTCCTGGAAGGTCAGGAACCTGCAGAACCGTGCCAAGTTTCAATATCTACCTCACACAAGCTTCCACAGGCATGAGCTTATTTGGTAATCGTCTGCATAACAAAATAAATCATTTTTTAAGGGCCTGGGCCAACACAAACAGGAAGAAAACATTGTGTTCAGAGGTCAGGCTCTGCATGTTTTCCAGGGTTTTGATGTCCTAAGGATGTTTGTTAGGATGTTTTGGATGCACACAGAATACAAAATCAGGACTATGTTAACCAACATCCAGCCCTTGTACTGAATCTTTAAAAAACCCCAACAGAAATTGCTTTTTGATGAATATAAAAAGCTTTACAAGCCTCACTTATTCCAGCAGACTGCAATTGCTGATGTTCTGACCATTTGCCTCAAGCACTCGAGGGAGATGAACTTGCAAATGCCACCACAAGTCACTGCAGCAGAAATGCAAACAGCTCAGCCAGGATGCTCCCTGACAGGAGTGCAATTACATCCCAGAGAGTCCACAGCCTCTCCTCAAAACATCAAATGAATAAATAAATAAATAAATGCTTGGATCCAGTTTCTTTGTGCCCCAAAAGGTTTTTTTCAATCCCCCTTTCCACCTGACACGAATTAATTGCTTCTACCATAAGGGCTGCACACCCTGCAAGAAACCTTCCAAGTGATTTTAAAACTGGTCACAGCAAAGCTGAGCTTGGCAAGGAGCTCTGGACACCACTCAGGCCAATCCTTCATGGAAAGCTGGGCTTCAGTTTGGCTTTTCCAGGAACTGTCAAGCAAATTCATCAGTATTTTGTGAGTGTCTTTCAGAACAGTAATTATGAAAATGACTTTTGCTCCGTGCTCATTAAGGAACTTCCTTTCCCACACAACTGAAATGACAACACTGAGGCACTCACTGCTCCTCCAGCTTTGGGTGAACCCACAGAGGAGCTGCAAGAGGTGAAGCTGCTCCACACCTGAGCTGGCCAAACCCTTCCTGGCTTATCCTGGGAATCTCCTCACCATGGAACTCCCCCTCACCTTTAAAACTCCAGGGAATACCAGTCTGGGGAAGCCTGGGAGGGTTGTAGCAAGCCTGGATAATTTACAGGAACTTCTCTTGTCCTGAAGCTGCACATCAGGACAGCAGGACGTGACTCAATGGGATTTCCACAACACTCATCTGATGCTGACACCCTTCCCTGGGCAGCACCACACCAGAAATCCCATTTTCCTGGAGATCCCAATTCAGTCTGACACCACAGGGGGGTAGCACCACGACAGGGATGGAGAGCAGAGGGCTCTCACACATTTGGGGTCCCACTCAGCTGCCAGGTGGGGTGTTTGATGTTCCTCTAGGAACACCCAACGTTTCACCCATTCCTCCATTTCACCCAGCCTCCCCAGAGCCCAAAGTCACAAAATCCTCATTTCCAGGACAATAACAATTTGTGCTGGAGCTCCAACTCCTTGCAGTCATTTCCCAGCATCTGGGCCGGATGAAACAATGGAACACAGAGATGCCACACAGATGGCTTAAAAGTCATTTCAAACACCCAACTGTTGTGGGTTTTCACCACAAAGGCAGAAATTGGCTCTCAATAAAGCTGGGTGTGGATGGCTGCCGCCAACTCCATCATCCCAACAGCCTAAAATTCCACAAGAATCACCCTGAACACAGCCCCAAACCAGACATTTATTATTATTTACAGAGCAACAGAACACAGTGGTTCTAGAGATGGGTATAGCCATCTTTTTCATTTTTACTCAATGTAAGAGTCCATTAAAAATAAGAAAAAAAAAAAAGAAATTAAAGGCCTGCCCAGCTTTACTTTCTAAGCATCATTTGTACTTTGAATGTAGAGTTTTTCTACAGCCTAATGTATTTCTACAGATCAGAAATCCATGGATTCTCAGGTCAAAGTCTGCAAGCAACTTCTCACTGGAAATCCACTCCTAACCTAAAGAAAAACTCACCCATCAGGTATCTGCTCCAGGATGTGACACAGCAGGGAGAAGAAGGAAGGAGACACTTTGCCTTGTGTCTCACTGAGGTTGTTCCAAACACCAGCTTTCAGCTAATCACCTGTATTGATCAGCTTTAGCAGAAAAGAACACTGAGAACTCATGGGTTTGACTGCAGAGCAAGAGATGAACATGAGGTTTGGGAAATGAGGGTGGAACAAAACCAAACAAGCCCCAAAGCCTCAAACTGAAACACTCAAGTGTTGCCCCATCCCTGGAAGTGTCCAAGGCAAGGCTGGACAGGGCTTGGAGCAACCTGGGATGGTGGAAGGTGTCCCTGCCCATGCAAAGATTACAACATTTCAAAGTTAAATCCCCACAACCCCAAAATCTCACGTTCTGCAAGTGCTGAGCACAGCCCTGTGCCCCCCTCCAAGGATCTCTGTGACCTCCTCATGAGCAGCTCCTCCGCAGGAGCAAACACTGCTGCATTCATTTAGGGAACAAAAGGAGTACTATGGGAAAATCTGCTGCCCACAGTTCTGCTGTGACATCCTCAAAAAGGGCTTTTGCTTCCCCAAACTTCAACAGGGGAATTTCAGACACTCTGTAAGCAAGCAGAAGTTTCAGGTTTTCTTCTTTGAGAGCAAAAGAGCCATTTTTTATAAGACATAACTTTTTTAGGAAATAACCATCTTCATATTTTGTTCTGGTTTTCTGTCTTGAATATCAGATATTAAAAACTCATGGCACGGTCCCTGAATTTCTACAACTGCCTGAAAGCACATGGGGAAATTGTGCCTCCAGCAGACTGGAGGGAGGGCTTAGAAAATGTGCCAGCCCTAAATCAGAGCTGTCCAAACTCAAAGAACCGTGGAATTGTTTAGGTTGGAAAAACCCTCCAAGTCTAACCATGGTCCCCAAGGCCACCACTGCCCCGTGTCCCACATCCACAGGGCTTTTAAATCCCTCCAGGGATGGGGACTCCACCACTGCCAGGGCTGGGATTCCTTTCCCTAAAGGAATTTTCCCAAGTATCCACCCTAAACCTCTCCTGGCACAACCTGAGGTCATTTCCCCTTGTGCTGTCCCTTGTTCCTTGGGAGAACAGACCAACCCCCGGCTCAAAAGAGCATGAAAAAAAAAAAAAAAAAAAAAACACCTCAGAATCTCCTCTGCCAGGATTTGTTCTTCTCCCAAAGCAAGGATGTAGCAACTTTTCAAGGCTCTGGAAAAACTCCCTGCTCCTGCCAGCCTCCCCCTCTCTGTTCTTCCTCTGCCACCTCAGCTGGGACATCAAATTCACCCCTGAAACTGCACTTTCTGTAATATTCCCTGGATTTCCTCAGGTTTCTGAGCTGATCCAGGGTTTATGCCTCAGCAAATACCCAACAAGAAAGAAACCACCAGAAAAGTCCTTCAATTAAAGTAAAAAAAAAAAACTATTTCTTCTCCTCCTTAATAGTTATTATATTTAATTTATTATCATTAAATTGCAGCAGTCTTATTTAGGAAAGTGTTATCTTCATTTTTTTAATATCTACATTGCATTAAGGTCAACTATTTAAAAGGTAATTAACATAACTCTATTTACAAGCTATGCAACACTCTCCATTTTAATCCATCATTTCCTTTGGGAATTTCAATAGGGAATTTCCCTTGGGAAATGCAATAGGTGCATTTCCTTTTGGAAAAACAAGAAAAATAAAAAGAAAAATAAGAAGGTATTTACGAGACTTTTTTCTTTCCAACTGAATGAGGTTGCAAAAACAAAGCCCTGGCTATTTAAATCTAGTATCAGATAAGCTATTTATGGCAGGGCAGTGTTTACACTTTGGACTACAACTCATTGAGAAGATGTACAGCAGCAGTGCTTGGAAAGCTGCTCTGTAATTGGGATCTGAGGCTCTAAAACAACCAAAAAAAAAAAGAAAGGGTAAAACTCTCCTTCATCCTCAGCTTCCAGGTGAAATCTCAGCACCACATGAATATGCAATTTGTATTTTATACACAGCATCACAAGTTTGTGAGGCGCCTCGGGACCTCTGAAGAAGGCAGAGAATAAATGAAAATCATTTTAATTAAAAGCAAATTAAAGGGTCCTCTAATCCAGGCTGCAGCAGCAAATCCGTGGAGAGTTTTTAGGCTGAGGCTCCTTGAAGTTCCCTGGCTTCCAACCCTCCCTAATTCCACTTTCCTTCCCTGACTCCCCCCAAAGGAGGCTCGGGAACGGCACGAGATCAGGTTTATTATGAAAATTCTGCTCCAGTTGCTAAAAAAAGCTTTTGCTCCAGTTTCTCAGTGGCCAGGGGCGCTGGCACCCTGGCAGAGCAAATAATAAAGGAATGACAAAAGCAACGTTTGTGCTCTCTGCAGGGGGAAAGAAGAGATAAAATTCCATTTTTGCCTTTGAAGAAGTCGTTTCAGCACTGATTAGGAAAGTTGGAGTTCTCGTGCTTGACAGGAGCCTTTGGAAATGCAGCTCAAAAAAATCAACTAAGTAACCACGAAGGGAAATGTTACCACAGGAATGGCTTCAAATTAGAGAAGTCACAAGGAAGGAGAATGTGGACAGCTAAAATGAAATTATTCCTGTGCTCTTTTTCACTGCTTCACATCAGAGAAGTCACAAGGAAAGAGAATGTGGACAACTAAAATGAAATTATTCCTGTGCTCTTTTTCACTGCTGTTCCTGAGGCAGGAGGATGTTACTGGAAAAATCTCCCTGGTTTTTTTCCCCTGCCTGTCCCCAGCTCACCGTTGCCAATCCAATAAATTCCAGAATGAATTTACAAACGCTCCCAAAAATAAACAGGAAGCTAAACCCAGTCATAGTGTTTATTTCTGTCTAAAAGGCATTTTAATATGTATTTATCTCCTTAAATAACTGAATTCCTCTGCTACGAGGAAAAAAAAGCCCACAAAAATCTCAACCTTGAGGGAAAGAATCCAAACAACTGAACAAGAGGAACAGAAAAAAAGAGAAAAAAATGGGCAAAACGCCTGGAGAAACTCTGCTTTGATTTTGACACATGGGAATAAATGGGAAAAAAAATATTCAGCTAACCCTTCTTTTAATCAAAACATCTTCCATCTCGTGTGCAAATTTCAACAGCTGAGAAAGCATCCTACTCAATCTCCCCAAAGTGGTGTCAGCATGTTTTATGTAAATACTGCTTAACAAGGGATGGGTGTTTGCAGCAAACATTCTGAGCTCTGCTCCAGGAGCTCTGGATGCACCTCTGGATCAGAGCAATTGGAATTCTGGAGAGGCTAACAGGGGATGTGCACACAGGAAAGGTGGTTTTTTTCCTTTAAATAGCCAGGATGTGTTTGTTAATGAGGAGTTTTCAGTGGTTATTTAATAAATTAACAGGAGGAAAACTACGTGACTCAGCTCAGCACCAATCTGTGGCACAGAACACATTGAAAACAACTTTAAAAGTCTGGAAATAAATTGGATTTGGTGATATTGTCACCCTGAAAGGGGCCTGGGACCGGGGCAGCTCCCTGGGACACAGCAGGACCAGCTCCTGCTCTCCAAGGGGACATCCAGGGAAAGCAGCAAATTCCTGTCAGAATTTGGGGTTTGGGCAATGCCCCACCTGCCCATGGGCACTGCTGGCACTGCTCCCCCCAGCCCTGTGCCCTCCTCTTTGCACTGACCCAGCAAAAACGGGAATTTATTCTTCTGCTCTGCTTCTGAGCTTTTGTATTCATGGGTACCTACAGATACTGGGGTGCCACTTGGGATGAGGCCATATGAGCCACCCCACAGCCATCTACAGCACCCCTGGGCAATCCCATAACAATCTAACCACCCCACAGCCATCTACAGCACTTCATGGCAACCCCATAACCATCTAAACCACCCCATGGCAACCCCATAACCATCTAAACCACCCCATGGCAACCCCATAACCATCTAAACCACCCCATGGCAATCCCGTAAACATCTAAACCACCCCATGGCAATCCCATAAACATCTAAACCACCCCACAGCCATCTACAGCACTTCATGGCAACCCCATAACCATCTAAACCACCCCATGGCAATCCCATAACCATCTAAACCACCCCACAGCCACCTAAAGCAACTCATGGCAATCCCATAAACATCTAAACCACCCCATAGTAATCCCATAACCATCTAAACCACTCCACAGCCATGTACAGCACCTCATGGTGATCCCATAAACATCTAAACCACCCCATGGCAATCCCATAAACATCTAAACCACCCCATGACCATCTAAGCCACTCCACAGCCACCCCACAGCCATCTGAAATATCCCACAGCCACCTAGAACACCCAATAGCCACCCCATAACCATCTAAAATACCTCATAACCACCTCATAGTAATCTAAAACACCCCACAGACAGCCCATAACCATGTAAACCACCTCAGAGCAATCGACAACACCCAGCAGCCACCTCATAAGGATGTAAACCACCCCACAGCCACCCCCAAAGCCATATAAAGCACCCCAGAGACATCCAAGAGGCATCTGAAACACCCCATAAACATCATAGAACATGGCACAGCCACAGCAAACCAATCTAAAATACCCCATAGTCATCTAAAACATCCTAAAAGCCATCTAAAACACCTCATAGTCCCCTAAAACACCCCACAACCATCCCACAGCCACCTAAACCACCCCATAGTCATCTAAAACACCCTAAAAGCCATTTAAAACACCACATAGTCCCCTAAAACACCCCATAACCACCCTATAACCCTTTAAAGCATCCCAAAGCCATCTGAAACCCCCATAACCACCCCTTAGTCATCTAAAACACCCTAAAAGCCATTTGAGCACCTCATAGTCCTCTAAAACACTCCATAACCACCCCATAGCCATCTAAAACACCCTAAAAGCCACCTAAAACACCTCACAGTCTGCTAAAACACCCCACAACCATCCCATAACCTCTAAAGCACCCCATCGGCACCTAAAACACCACATAACCACCCCAAAGCCACCTAAAACACCCCACAGCATTAGGGAAATGTTCTTTCCCTGTCACACAGAGCAGGCACAGCTCCCAGCACTGGAAAAACCAGCGTGCAGCACGTGCAGGAATACAAACAGCACAAAAACAACCACCAAGATCAAAGGATTTCTGTTTTCCAACCTTCCTCTCCCCTCCCCTCCCTCTGCAGCTGAGAACTCCCTCAGCCACCCTGCACCAGTGTTTGCTGTGCCAGGTCAGGAGAATATCTGGGTTAAAAGAAATAAAATCATTTTAAAGTGAGGATGGCAAAAGCCCTGCAGAAGGAAATATTTCCCTGATGGGATTTACGGCCTGAAAAAAATGTTCTACATCCTCAGAGAGCAGCAGCTCAGGGGCATGGATAAGTAGCTGAGAACAGGCAAAAACCTGTTAACAATTTTTGGAAGATACAATTCTTCTGGAAGAAGACACTGACATAACCACAACATCCTTCACTCACACAGAGCAGCAGCAGCTCATTTATTTCAGATCTACCTCCTCTGGTTCGTTTTTAACTTGTCATGTCTAAAATCTCTGTCCCATCCTGGTTCAAGGGGACACAAGGGAAAACAAACAGAGCAGGCAGGGATGGGTGAGGCAGCCCCTGACGGAGCCAGGCAAGGGCAGGTCCTGCTCCATCCCCACCTGCAGCTCAAGGAGGGCACAGACTGCACAAAACTTTGCCCAGTGTGATGGAACAGCAGCACAAACCCCCTTCCCACCCTGCGATCCACATCAGATCCCCGCTAAGAGTGAATTTCCCTCAGTTCCCCCTTCCACATCCCACATAATAAAACTCCACTCCACCAGCAGCAGAGTCTGTGTTCAATATGATCAAAGGATGCATTTTTCCATCAGCTGGAGCCACAGAAAAGCTGTTCCCAAAGCGATAACACCAGGCTGGGGATGGCAATTCCTATTTTCACTCCGCTCAGAATGTTATCAGTGTGGAGGAAAGGGAACTTCCAGATAAGCACACACAATCTCTGCTGCCTGAGGCACTGAGTTTTATCTCGGGGGTTTCTCACAATCACACACCTCAGCTGCAGGAAACATCTGAGGATTGCCCTCATCTCCATCCTGCCAGCCCCTCCTCAGCCCCAGTCATTCCAGGATCCACCAGCAGGACCCAAGGAGCTGTTCTGTCATTCTGTGATGTGCAGGAGACGAGACTTCCCCCCACAATTGTCAATTTTCATTACCCAAATCCTGTGACACCAAGCTCACCCACAGCCTTTTCTTCCCTTAGTTTTTAGGATGGACATGATGTGAATAAAAGATTTCCCTGCCTTCCAACTTCCCATACTGAGCCCAGTGGAGAGGACTTGTCCTTGGAGAAGTGCACAGGAAGGAGGGCAGCATCCTCCAGAGGTGCTTTGAGGAACAGAAATGGGTTCCAAGTTTGTTTTCTGTAACACTGAGAGGATAAATTAAAAGTTGTTGTTGCCCTCAGGGAGCATTTCTTGTTTGCATTTACATAAAATTTCCTTCATTTGAAGACTTTGCGTATGTCCTACAGGGATTTGACCTTTTTACTTAGATGCTGCTATCCTAAGACCTTCCTCCAGAAGCCAGCCCAACTATTTGTCCAGTGTGGGAGATGAAAACTCAGATTTGTATCAATTTCTGCTTATTTCAGCTTATTCTTCAATACAATGACCCAGAAAGAAACGGTGAACTCCATTCTTCCTTAAGTCCTTATTCCTGCTGGCTCCAGGAGCACTCAGATGTTCCTGCTCAAAGGCTGGACAAACAGCCAGAAATCCAGATGCAAAACAAAAACTACCAGTGGGAGGCTGAAACAAAAATGGATAAAAACTCCTCACAAAAACACAAAACTCTCACTGTTCTGCAAATACTGAGGAAGAAGGAGCTGTAGAACTCCAAGCTGAAACACAAAACCTGTCAGAACCCTGGATGCTGAGAATTTTAAACTTTCTGTGCTGAAGGGCACAGACCCACAAGAAAACACTCAATTTGACCTGAGGCTGTGGAGAAGCTTCCAAAATGGAATGATAGCACTGGGATTGTGGGTGTGGATTTTGAATAGAAGTGTGTAATATCACATGGGGGAAAACTTAGAGTTTAAGGGTTTAGAATATAGCAAATATATGGGGGAAGATGGAGGTTTTAGGGCAGAGGTTTGTCCTTCTTCTTCACTTTCTTCTCCATGGGTTTGGGGCGTATTTTATAATTGGGCAGAAAAGTCCAATTGCAGACTCTGAGTCATTAGTTATTGGGTTAAAAGTGAAAATAATTTAGGTGTCATTTCTTAATTGGACAGTTAGCCATTTTGTAATTGTTAGAATGCTGTAGAACTCACAACTTGTAAAACAGAAAAGAAATAATAAAACACCTGAGCTGAACATGACCTTTCCTCTCAAGTGCCTTCAACCCCAACCTTGACAGAAGAAGAAAAAAGAAGGCAAGAACCAGCAAAAATGGACATGGAAAAATCTTCAGAGAGCTCCAGGAGCTGCTCAGGGCTGAGGATGACAACGAGGGCAGAGACTCCTGTCACCTGCAGACTGCCAGGACTTCAAGTGCATGACACATTTTTACAGAGAAGTCCACAAATGACAGGGATTTAATCTAGAAGCAGACTGGATTCTCCATATGGGAGAAATGGAAAATGGGAAATGGATTTATAGAAGATTTTCAAAGCTTGATAGAAGGTTCACATAGCGTATTTCTGTATATAAACTGTGAGATAAGAAATCCTAACTTAGAAATGCTACAGATTAGGATGGACATTGTTGAGAGAGAAATGAACTAGAACCAAGTTTTAAAGGGCGGCCTTATTTATAAGACTAGATATTTTAGAGAAATAGAACTATGAAAAAGACATTGTAGCAAGACTCACAACACTAATTTCAAGTAATTAACTTTTAACCATTTACAACATAGTGTAAATGAAGCTAATAAACCAAGAAACACTTATAATGTATAGTAATTAAAAAATAGTTAATTCTAATTGCAGTGGCGTAAATTATAACATCTGTATTGTCTCACTCTTCACATAAAACAGAAAAGGAAATTGAAGTTTTTAAAACACCTCTCAGTTGCCTTGTCTCTAAGTCAGGAAAAGGCTGAATCCAACATCCAGAGGCTCCCACTCCTTCAGTGGTGGAGAGTTATGCCCAGCTTTTGGCACAGGCTCTGTTTCTCCACAAAGAAAACACCCTCGGTGACTTTGCTGTGTCTGAAAGGCTCAAATAACAGAGCCTGTCTTTCAGATGAACTTTTCTCTCAAAGCCTGGTGGTCAGCTGTGCCTACCCAGATGGATTCAGCTATGAACAACTCAGAGCTGGGAATTCAGCAGCTCAGAAAGGCCTTGGATGCTTCTGGGCAGCCACAGCTGCTCTGGGCACAGCACCCAAGGCCTTTCTGAGCTGATGGATGCCCAGCTTGGAATTATGGAAAGGTCTGGGTGGGAAGGGACCTCAAACATCACCCACTTCCACCCCTGCCATGGCAGGGACACCCTGCACTGTCCCAGGCTGCTCCCAGCCCAACATCCAGCCTGGCCTTGGGCACTGCCAGGGATCCAGGGGCAGCCGCAGCTGCTCTGGGCACCTGTGCCAGGGCCTCAAAGCCAAGAATCCCTTCCCAATATCCAATCCAAATCAACCCTCTTCCAAGTTAAAGCCATTCCCTGTGTCCTGTCCTTCCATCCCTTGTCCCCAGTCCCTCTGCAGCTCTCCTGGAGCCCCTTCAGGCCCTGCAAGGGGCTCTGAGCTCTCCCTGGACCTGCTGCTCTCCAGGTGAGCACTCCCAGCTCTCCAGCCTGGCTCCAGCCCTCAGAGCATCTCCACAGCTTCCTCAGGATCCCTCCAGCAGCTCCACATCCTTACCCATAACTGGTTCATTCCCAACTCCGTGAATTATTTCACAATTACAGCAACACAGAGTAAATATTTCATCCCAAGACCAGCACAAGCCTTGCTGAACCCGAGCTGCACAGCCTCAGTTGGCTCCTGGTGGGTCCTCGTGGGCCACGGGCAGCTGAGGTCAACTCAGCAAGAACACGCAACACATTTGTTCCTTTTGTTCTGCACAACCACCAGGACAGGACAGCACAATGAAAACCAGCAGAACTGTCCTTTTCAATGCTCACAGTAAAAACCTTATTGGAGACATCAGTGGCCAGGAGGTCTCTCCCAAAGAGAGGAGCAGAAAATGAGGCATGACAAGGCCCAGCCCACCCACAGACACACTGCTCAGCATTCCCTGCAAGAAAACGGCTCCTTCTCCTGGAAAACAGCCTCAGAAAACTCCCCAAATCTGCTCAATTAAATCAGGCTGGAGGGAAATCCAAGTGCTTTCCTTGAGGCTGCAGCGAGGGAACCCTGCCTGCTCCAGGGCATGCAGCTAACACCAAAGTGCATTTAAAATAAAGCCTTGACAGGAACACAGAGGAGAAATTTGTGGACGTTATGAGAGGGTGAAAGGAAGAATAATTTGGATTTGGATCTCTGGATCACTGTGGTGGTGCTCACAGGGGTCCCAGGATGAGGGAAGAGATGAGGATCTGATTCCATGTTTCAGAAGGCTGATTTATTATTTTATGATAGATATTATATTAAAACTATACTAAAAGAATAGAAGAAAGGATTTCATCAGAAGGTTAGCAACCAATAGAAAGGAATGGAATGATAATAAAATCTTGTGACTGACCAGAGTCCAAGCCAGCTGACTGTGATTGGCCATTAATTAGAAACAGCCACATGAGACCAATCCCAGATGCACCTGTTGCATCCCACAGCAGCAGATAACCATTGTTTGCATTTTGTTCCTGAGGCCTCCCAGCTTCTCAGCAGGAAAAATCCTAAGGAAAGGATTTTTCATAAAACATGTCTTGTGACAGATCACAAAGCCAGGATATAATTTTAGGCCCCTTTAGGATCCAGGATTTTGAAGATTCCTCATCCATTCAGATCCAAGTGGAAAGTCTGAAAGAGGTTTTAAAGACTTGATCCTACCTGGCCAAAAGCTCATGGACAAACACTCAAGACAATCTCAAACAACATCAGCAGAGACATTCCCAAAATAAGGAAAATCCCCAAAATAAGGAAAGCTAGCGATCCACTTGGAATTTTCTTATCCTGCCCAGGGCATCAGGTCAGATATATTAAAGGCTATTTCAAAATAAAATGCAGTGGGAGCATCCCAGAGGCCCAATAACAGTATCCTTTCTCAATTGTCCAGACTTTGTTTGCTTGGGAACAAAGCACACATGATTTTAGCATTCCAGAAATTTATAAACAGGGGATGCCTTGTTTCCTACAGAAAGCCACATCAGCAGAAACCTGCTTAATACCTGCTTGCACAATTTGGGAAAAACGAGATAAATAAAAAGCTCTCAAGGAATCCAGGAACAAACAAAATGGGCTGTGGGGATTCTGTATGGAGAAATCCTCTTTTTGGGAGCCAACAACACCAGGGCATTGCTGCCACAAACACAAATCTCACTCAATTATTTAAATTTGATCATAATTAAAATAAAATTTTAAAAATCCAAGTAAAGAAACACACCAACACTGCTGCCCCAACAACCCCAAAATTCCTTTTACTACAACAATTATGGATTGCCACTATTTACTATCCTGATACAAGCAGAATGAACTCTGCATTTACCATGCCTCAGGCTTGAAGCTATTTTAAGGAGCCGCTATTTCCCAAATTCCTATTGCAAAACATCCCGTGTTGCAATTAGACAAGAGTTACAGCTTTTAAATACTCTGATCAAAGAGCAACGACATGATGCAATTGTTTAGATGTTTCCAGGGAGACTTAAGAAGCCAGAAAACACCTGGTGGTTTTAAGTGGTCCTCATGGGAGTTCTTAAACACAGAGCTGGAAATTACACAAATGCCTCTGTGGTTTCTGAGTGTTTTCAGCCTTGCAAATTAACAGAATCTCTTTAATACCTTTGATAATTTATTAGCTCCTGCTGCAAGCCCCTAAGCAGCAAATCCCTGATGCCACCAATTCTGCAAATGCATTGCTGCCTGTGATATTGCCGTGCTGCATCACTCTGATTATTGATCTGAGGGGCTGAAAGCAGCTTGAAAAGTCCCTCTTCTACCTGAAAGCACATTATTTTGCCATGTTTACATCCCACAGACACAATTCATCAGTGCATGTAGACCTATATAAAATTATAATAACTCTATTATGTATAACTATTATATAATGGCTATACTATAACTACAATATACTATAACTACAATATACTATAACTACAATATACTATAACTACAATATACTATAACTACAATATACTATAACTACAATATACTATAACTACAATATACTATAACTACAATATACTATAACTACAATATACTATAACTACAATATACTATAACTACAATATACTATAACTACAATATACTATAACTACAATATACTATAACTACAATATACTATAACTACAATATACTATAACTACAATATACTATAACTACAATATACTATAACTACAATATACTATAACTACAATATACTATAACTACAATATACTATAACTACAATATACTATAACTACAATATACTATAACTACAATATACTATAACTACAATATACTATAACTACAATATACTATAACTACAATATACTATAACTACAATATACTATAACTACAATATACTATAACTACAATATACTATAACTACAATATACTATAACTACAATATACTATAACTACAATATACTATAACTACAATATACTATAACTACAATATACTATAACTACAATATACTATAACTACAATATACTATAACTACAATATACTATAACTACAATATACTATAACTACAATATACAACAACAATAACATAATACATAATAGTTATATATATATAAAACTATAATAAAAACACCAATACTACATGGAATTTTTAAGAAAAGCATCATGCCCTCCTGAAATAATGAGATTAAGGAAAAAAATAAACCTCAAATCCATAAAACACAACCCAAAACCCAAGAAATGTCATCACCTGCCTTGGTCTAGGGAAGAGGGGACGTCCCTACACTCCTGCCCTGCCCTTCCCAGGACGGGACAAGTCCCTGCTGAACGGGCTCATTTCCCCCTTGGGCTTTGTTGCTTCTGTCCCCGGGGAAAATTCCAGTTTCCCTGCAGGGATAAAGGTTCCTGTGAGCCCCGAGGCAGCGCCCATGAATGGCTGCAGTGTTCAGTGCCAGAGCCAGTCATGCTCCCCCAAACAATTGGCGTTTGTGGTCCTCAGGCAGCAGCCCACTGGGCATCAACAAAGGCTGGCATCACCTCGGGGAGAAAAGTTCAAGAGAAATACAATATTTTCCCTAAAATCCATCTTTTTAGTTTCATATTTTCTCCAAAATCTACCTTTATTTACTTCATATTTTCTCCAAAAATCCACCTTTTCTTTGTTTCATATTTTCTCCAAAAATCCACCTTTTTTATTTCACATGTTCTCCATAAATCCGCCTTTTTTTTGTTGCATACTTTCTCTAAAAACCCACTTTTTTGTTTCACATTTTCTCCAAAAATTTCCCCTTTTTCTGTTTCATCCTCACACATCGAAGCAACTCAACAACCATCACCAAAGCCATGGTGGGTCTCAAAATGAAAAGCAGGTGGGAAATGAGCTTAACTAAGTGAAAGCTACAGCTCAGCCTCACTCAAGTCATTAAAAAACAAGGGCAGATCTTGCTCTGAATATCAATTTTTATGGCCAAGTCTTTTATGCACATAAAGTCACATGTGCAAGGTGTTTTCTGTGCTCAGGGTCTGATTATTCCAAGCACAAATTCAAAGCCCATCGCCCTCAGCAGCTCAGAATTCCTCCCTGGAGCTGGGAAGGGAGGAGCAGAGATGGATCCTCCAAACCTTGTCCTTCAGGTGGGATTTTCATCCCCACTCACTTCAGTTCCTGCTTCTCCCCATCCTGCCTTTCCCAAAACCTCTGCTCCCCCACAAAGCCACTGAAACCCAACTGGCTGAGGTTTCACTCCTAATCAAACCCCCAAATCCCACCTTGCTTTATTCCCACTCAAACCATCCAAGGACTTTCTGTAACCATTGTTATTTGCACAGATATCACACCTTAAAAATATTTTCCTGTATTTTGTCTTGCTCTGTTGGCTTTGATTCATTTCTTTTGGTGGTAAGAGTAGATTTCTTTGTGTAGACATAAATGCGGGAAATGGACATTACCCAACACTGAAACGCTACCAGTTCATCTCCCAAACTCCTTTCTCCCATCAGAGAGAGTGAATCAAATATCTTTGAATAATAAAAAAGTTATTTAAGATGGTTAAAGTATCCAAAGCACTGCTGGATGGACACAAAACAGCCCAAGACATGGTTTATGCTCCTCTTCAGAAGAGCTGATAGAAGGCACTGAATTTGAATTTCAAATACATCTAAATTCAGGAAAAATTAAAAATTGTTAAAAACCATTTACCACACTTCTGAAACAAAATCATGCCCAGCTGTGGCTGCATTTCTGGCTGAAAACTGGTGTGTCCCTCCCCCAGCCCTGCACAGCTGGGCACAGCTCTGCAAACTCTGCCTGCCAGGACAGCTCCTGCCCTGCTCCTTTCCCACGCCCCAGAGCTGCTTCCCATGACAGCTCCCACTGCAGCCCTTGGAATGAGGGGAAAACCCCTCAGGGATGGCCTGGCCAGCCTCAAATCCCATCCCAGGAAAAGTGCACAGAGCAAAACCGCCCTGGAAGAGCCTGGGCAGCAGCAGCATCCTGCAGGGATTAACTCCTGAAAACAGGAACGTACAACTCCGCTCACACAGAAAGGGCTCCAAGGATTTTCCAAGGATTTTCCAAGGATTTTCCAAGGATTTTCCAAGGATTTTCCAAGGATTTTCCAAGGATTTTCCAAGGATTTTCCAAGGATTTTCCAAGGATTTTCCAAGGATTTTCCAAGGATTTTCCAAGGAAATTATTCAAGTTTCTTCCTCGGGAAGTTCTGGTAAATGAGGCTAAATTTCAAGGGTAAATAGTTTGATGCAGGGCAGCAGCTCTGGAGCTTCTTCAGGACAAATTACAGCTCGAGTTACACATGCACAAAACTGATAAATAACTTGGGCAGTTGACAGTCAGAGATCCTGTCTTGAGGGGCCCAAAACTGACCCCAGGATTTGAGATTCCTCCCTGAAAAATGCCCCATTATGACAGAAATTATCTCAACATCACAAGCTCCTAAGTCTACTTCTAATAGTTCAAACTCTGTAACGTAAATAGGTCATTATTTAAATATAGTTCCCTGTTCCCACCTTTTCCTTTCCTCTCTGCCTTCCCAGAAATATTTAAGTCTCTACAACTTCCTCTCCCCCCACTTCTGCCAGGAACCAGTGCTGGAGTGGGAGGTTTGCCTGTGGAAAACAGATTAGAATTAAGCGTTGGATCTGTGGCCTTGAAATGTGCCCTCAGCTGAGTTTTTAATTTGGGCTTTTCAAGATTGATCAGCACACGTGTAATTTAAAAGCAATTTGAAGCAGCAAGGTGGGGAGTTTGACTTAAAATTAATGAGCTTTTGACATCTGCAAACAAAATGATAACGTGAACCCATTTAAACTCAGGCTTGTGTTTAACAGGGAAAGCATCTATCATCTTAACATGGTTACACAAAGGCTGTGCTGCTGCCATCCTAAAGCTGTTCCACACCATCCTGCTCTCAGCAGCAATTTGCAAACTTTGTTGTATCAGATTAGTAGAAAGACAGGCTGCAGATCAATTAATATCATTGAATAATTAAATGTTTTAAGTGACATTCTGCAGCACGATTGAAGACATTCATGAAACCCAAATTTAAATTAATCAGATTCAGTCCCTGAGACATCTAAACCCCCAGAACATGAGGTGCAAGCATTATTTATGGCTTGTTTAAATCAGGATTTTACTGCTCAGGGAAGGCCCAGCACTGCAGCAATCACAGCATATTCCAGCAGAAACCAAGACTGGGAAAGCAAAGGAAAATAAATCCTCCAAGGACAACCAGCAGAGATGACAAGATTAAAGGGCAAAAGACAATCAGGATGGAATTTAGCAAAAGAAACAGTGCACAGGGTGAGGGAAGGGTTAGGAGTGAAAACTGCAGCTGAGGAGTTACAGCTCTTGCTAAAGAAATATTTACAGCTCCTGTATCAAATATCCTGCAGACCAGAGGGTCTGGAAACAGGAATTTTCATCGTTGGCTTCAAGTTATGACCAGCCTGCCTTTCATTTACCGGAGTTAGACTTTATTTTGGACAAAAAGTTCCATCCAGAGAACCAAGGGAGGTAAGAAATGACAGGAGCAAACTCCAAGATCAAAGCAGGCGTGGCGTGACCCTCGTGGAGCTTGGTCCCACCTCTGGGAATTCACAGACAGGACAGCAGCAGCCCCTGGGGCACCTGTGGGGTTCCAGACCTCAGACAGGGAAGCATCAACTCCAACAACCAACCCAAAGTCAAGCACTCCAACCCAATCCTCACAACCAACCCACATCCTCACCCCACAGCCCTGCAGAAGATAAGAGATTTCAGGATTACAAATTTCCCCGGGCGGCTGCTATTCATAAGAGCCAGGAGAGAACTGGTTTTTCTTATAGAGACATCTCCATAACATTAATAAGAACTTCTCTCCCTCAGAAAACTAAAGAAAGACTATTCTAGAAGTAATAAACTGACTAAAGTTTTAAGTTTTGTTTCTTTACATTGTCAGCGAGAAAGAAAAAAGTTGTGGGGGGGAAGAAAAGTGTTCTGGAAGTTTTGTTCTAATTTGTATTACTTTCTTTTAATTATTGCTAATAATATTTTCTTTACGATCTTTTACAATTCTGAGCCTACTTTGCCTTTCTCCTAATCCTAGCTCACAACAAAATGTGAGTACATGAATTAACCAGCACTGAACCCCCACACTCATTGCTGTGCAGGAAAGGGGGGCTTGGAACCATGGAGTTCTCAGTTCATCCCAGTCTGGCTCAACCAAAATTGCTCTGCAGGTCTCCAGGGGGCTCTGGGATGAACCACAGCAGCTCCAGAATTTACTCCAGGGGAAAGAGATGGGTTTTGAAGAAAACTCAAACCCACAGCAATTAAGGGAACTCCCAATCAGCAGCAAACCTGGAATTGATGGAGCTCAGAAGGGCAAGATCTTGCCATGGAGATGCAGTTGGGTATTCCATTCTAAATTACTTTCTCCACAGCAACAAAACCTCCAAGTCGGAGGTTTATCCTCCAGCTGCCCTGATTATTGTGTCTTGATCTCTTAGAAGTGACATGAGTAACACACTTTTCACTTCTTCCCGTGCAAATCTGTTATTTGCTCTCTTTAAAATTCATTGTCCTACTAAACCAAAGCCTTCCCAAGTCCTCATTCTCCCTGATTCTTGCTGCTGCATCCCTGTTTGTGTGTCATCTGCAGGAACAGCTGCCCTTCGCACAGCTCCTTCCAGCTGCTGGGGCATCCTCACACCCCTGTGGGAAAGAGCTGCCTCCTCCCAAGACAGAAACCCACAATTGTCACTTCTATCGCTCAGATATTTTTTTTAGTTTATGTCTCATCTCACTTCTGCCTGATTTTACAGTTTTGTTTTTGTCAGACCTCTCATTCTTACCAAAAAAACTCTTGCTGTACATTAGAAAAAAGAAATTTCAGCTAAGAAAAGCTTTCAGGACTGAGCACTTTTTCCTTTTTACAGAGGGGATAAAAGTGATAGAAAACCCCAGAAGTGAGTTGTTGTACATTTCCCAGTGACAATCCACCACCACTGCAAGCAACAAACCAATCCAGCACATTTCTCCCCAGTTTCATTCCTCCCCTCAGCCAGGAAACACCTTTGAACAGAGGCAGAGCTCTGTGAGCAGATCTGACTTTGCCATTTCAGCACTGAGTCAGTGCCAGCAGCCAAAGGGGAAAGGGCATTTTTGGGGCAGGGGATGTCACTGGTGAGGCATCCTCTGCAGGAAACACAGAGGGTTTGGGCAGGCAGAGGGATATCAGGGATGGAATTATTATTATTATTATTATTAATAATAATAATAATAATAATAATAATAATAATAATAATAATAATAATAATAATAATATTATTATTATTATTATTATTAATGCAGCAAGTCTGCTGAACATGCCTTAAAAATACACTCCATGATAACTCAAATAACTCAATAATAAATAATATAACTCAATATTGAATAACTCAAAATGAAATCCTGTACAAACACTTCAACAGAATGCTGCTGCTGCTGAGCTCCTCCTAATCGCTGCCTTATCAGTGTCTCATTGCAGCTCTGGCTTACACAAGTATTAAATGTATTTGTACAACACACCTGAAGAGATATCAACATTTCAGCAAGAAGTTTGGAATAAATACAGGCAGGGTTTTTTTTACTATTAACACTTAGAGCATTTGGGATTGTGCAGTTCAGATCAGACGGGACAAAAACAACACCAGGATGGAACCCTGTGCAGAAAGGCACAATGAGTAAAAACCACAAGGTTAGAGTTTAGAAAGATGCAGAAATCCTGCACAGAGCATCCACTCCTCATTCAGCCCAAATTCTGCTGCATCACATCACAGATCAGCTCAAGCAACACCCAAATCATTCCCTGAGCCAGCTCTGAGCCCAGAACACCACAGGCACATCCAGGGGAGCCATAAATGCTCCACCAAGACCACACAATTCCAAACTCCTTCATAATTCATGGAGCCAATTCTCGGCACTTCCCATGCTGGGCACAGAACGAGATTGCAGCTGACAGAGGGATTTTCTGCCATTAATATTGCAGCAGGAGATCAATAATGAAATGCCCAGCAAGGAGCAGAGAGGTGCTCACTGCAGCCATGCAAACAGCATCCCTCAGCTCTGCTGCTCTGCTGCTGCTGCCCAGCCTGCAGGGATGCTGGAAAAGTGCAGCCTCCCCAAAAAAAACCCCTGCAGACTCCCTCAAAAACTGCAGCCTCCTCCCCCAAAAAACCTGCAGCCTCTCCCCCCTAAAAAACTGCAGACTCCTTCAAAAACTGCAGCCTCTCCCCCCAAAAAACCGCAGACTCCTTCAAAAACCTGCAGCCTCTCCCCCCAAAAAACCTGCAGCCTCCCTGGGAAAAATGCAGCCTCCTGCAAAAATCTGCATCCACCACCCCAAAATACCTGTGGCCTCTCCCTGGGAAAAATGCAGCCTCCCTCAAAAAAACTGCAGCCTCCTCCCCCCAAAAAAACCTCAGCCTCCCCCTAAAAAAATCCTGCAGCCTCTCCCCAGGAAAAATGCAACCTCCCCCAAAAATCTGCAGCCTCACGCTCCAAAATAAACTGCAGCCTCCCTCCCCCCAAAAAATCTGTGTCCTCCCCCCAAAAAGACCTGAAGGCTCCCAGGGGAAAATGCAGCCTCCCCCAATAAAACTGCAGCCTCCCTGAAAAAAACCTGCAGCCTCCCCCCCAAAAAAGCCCTGCAGCCTCCTCAGGGGTGCTGGATGAGGAGCAGGTGCCAGCGCTGGAGTCAGATTCAGCAAACCCACCCCATTGTGCTGTTTGTAAAGGAAATGTGGTCCCTTCCTGGCAGCCCCCCTGCAATAAGGATGGAATTGCAGCTCCTACCCAGAACATCTGTTTCCAGCCTCTCCTCCTGAGAAACGTTCATTGCATGTCCAGATGCAGAATAATTCACTTTAAAGCCCATTTAAAGGCAGTTTTCTCCACCAAAACATCACCATTCACTGATGACACCACACAGGGGATCTCCAGCCCTGCCATAAATCCATGCTGAGGAATATTTTGGAAACATAGACTGAAACACAACATCACATTCACAAAATGCCAACATCATTCCCAGGAGGGAGCAGCACAACCCTCAGGTTCCCTAGAATGGAACCATTTTCCTGCAGAAGCTCCCACTCCTCCAGCAAGGGCTCTGTGTGCTCCCAGCAGCACGACAAACAATTCATTATTCCTTGGGATCTCCCTGCTTTTCCTCCTCCACAGCATTCCATGCTTGCTCTTTTTGATTTCCCACTGCTCCAAAACCTTGAACAAATTTTCCTGGCATCACCAGGCATGAAGAACATGAACACTTTGCTGATAACAAGAGCTGGAGAGGGGCTTTTGATAAGGAGTGACAGGACAAGGGGGAAAGGCTTTAAACTGAAGGAGGGGACATTTAGATGGGATATTGGGCAGGAATTGTTCCCTGAGAGGGTGGCACAGGGTGCCCAGAGCAGTTTGGCTGCCCCTGGATCCCTGGCAGTGCCAAGGCCAGGCTGGAGCCCCTGGGACAGTGGGAGGTGTCCCTGCCATGGCAGGGGTGGCACTGGGTGGGATTTGAGATCCCTTCCAAGCCAAACCCTTCTCTGTGTGTAACGTGTGGATCTGGCTCTCAGAAAGCACCAAGGATATCTGTGACAGGGCAGGATCTCTCTGACTCCCTCCAGCTCTGTTTCACACTTCTGGCAGTTTGTCAAGCCCTGTCCACTCGTTTTTCTTCACAAAACCTCTTAAATGAGTGAGAGAAAGGTCACCCAGTCAGCAGCCAGAGCCCTGCTGGATCACACTCTGAAACCAGCCCCGTTAATAACAGAGCTCCAGAAACCCAACTCAGTTAATAACAGAGCTCTGCAGCTTTGGGCATGCCACCAGCAGCTCCAGTAAACCCAACAAACTCCAAAATCCTTTCCACCTTCCTGAGAAGGTGCAGAGCCCACTCTGGGCAAGGCAAGGAGCAGCTGTGCCCCAGCCCCACCTGTGTGGGACAGGGGGGTTTCACACAGATATTGAACCTGCTGGGTCCCCCAGCAATCCTTCTCCAGCTTCCCATGATTTCAGCCCACACAGCACACCCCTGACACCAGGCAGGAGCTGGGAATGCCATGGAGGATGAGGGAAGGAGAATAGGATTTTAAAAATTCAGGGATTCCAGACAACTTTATGAAAAGCCAGTCGTTACTCAGAGATAAAAAACCTCGACTGAGTTTGTTACAGATAAATAACCAGAAACATCTGAGGTGGAAAGCAAGAAAAAATTCAAAATACAAACACACAGGACCCAAATGTGCTAAAATTCCCCACGCAGCACCTGAGGAGAAATTCCTGCAGCCCGACCAGCCCCAGCACCCTGCTTTAGGTACAGAAAGAAGTCTGGGATTATTAAAGGTGCCAGCAAAGCTTTCAAAGCGGGAATTCAGTTTTGCTCAGTGCCTGGGAGAATCCCTGCATTTCAGGAGCACAGTGATCCCTTTCTTTGGGAGCACAGCAAACACACCAAACACTACGCCCACACCATTTTGTTTCTCACATTCTTTTCTTCCCCTTCTTCTCGCACATTTCTGAGCTCTCTCCACACATTTCAGCTCGTCCTGGCACTTGAGAAATGAAATGTTTTCAGCTGAACTGGCTGTGCTGGGCAGATCCATCACCCCACAGGTGATTCTGCATCCACACCAGCACTGTCTCCTCAGCCTGCTGGTCCCACTCCACCCCCCAAACCCCACAGACTGCCCCACAAACACCTCATTACCCCCATTAAGGCTTCTCTCCAAGCCCAAATTCCACCTGATCAAGACCAAGCCGGTCTCCCCAAACCACCTAAAATTTCCCACTCTAAGCTTCATTTATCCCTCAGCATCTCCAGGTGGGGGATAACATCCCTCCAGCATGAGGGAAACACATTTTATCCACATTTAAATCTCTTCTAAACTACGCCCAGCTTCCAGCTGAATGTCATTAGTTTCCATCAGAAGTTACTTATTTTATTTATTTATTTATTTACAAGCCCCAAGCACAGCACGGACAGAAGGTACAACTGTAACTCACTTTAAATTTTTTTTTTCAATTCTCTGCATCCTTATTTCTACTTTCCACGGATTATAACATCTAAGGGGGAAAAAAAAAACCCTCAGAAATGAAAAGCTCGATAAGCACTGCCTTTTCTTTCAGCTCAGCAGTGTCTACTCCATCCAAATCAGACACAGACAGCTACACAGCTGAACACACAGAAAATCACTTCACGATATGGAAATAAGCCACATGGAGAGGAACCTCCCTGAAAAATTGGGAGAAACGCAGGAGACAGCCTTACACAATCAGCAAACACAGTTCCATCCCGCAGCAAATACCCGGTAACCCTTTCCACAAAGCCGCGAGTAAAGAGAAAAATAAAATCCCGTGATGGGAAACAGTGAAAACCCACGTGAAAGCCAACTGATAAATGGAACAAATGGAAATAGAGAGAGTTTAAACAACGCCAGCCTTGACCGTGGGAGACCGCAAGAGTTGGTCCGCAACCACCAGTCCCGCTCACCTGAACGCGGCCCCGCTCACTTCAGGAGGGGCTGGGTGGGAAGCGAGGGCAGAAAATCGCTTTTAAAGGCACAGCTGAGGGGCCAGCCCCATCCCGGGAGCGGGGCAGGGCCCGGGGAGCACACCTGGGGGGATGCGCGGGCATCGGCAGGGATAGCCAGCGATGTCCGGGGACGCCCAGGGATGTCCAAGGATACCCAGGGATATTCAGGGATGCCTAGGGATGCGCGGGGATGTCCAGGGATGCCAAGTGATATCCAGGGATGCCCAGGGACAAGGATGCCCAGGGGTATCCAGGGATGCCCAGGGGTGCGCGGGGAGCCGGCCGTGCCCTTGGCGCTGGCACGTCCCGCATCTCCGGGCGCCGCTCGGTCCCAGCCCCGCCGAGGAGCCGCGGCCGCCGCTCCGCCCGCGCTGCCGCCACTGCCGGGATGTCGCTGCCGGGATGTGGCCGGGCCGGTGCCCAGGGCCGGCCCCGGGCAGCTCCGCGCTCTCCCCGTCCGTGCCCGGCTCGGAGCCGCCCGGCCGCTGCCGGCACCTGCGTGCGGCGGCATCCCCGCTCCCTCCTTCCCTCGCTCCTTGCCTCCGCCCTCGCCCCTCGCTCACCTGCGCGGCTGCGGCGGCTCCGCGGGCCGCTGGCGGCGCGGCCGGGCCGGCCGGGCAGGCGCTGTGGGCCGGGGCGGCGGCTCCCGGCAGGAAATTTCCCTTTGGCCGCCGCCTCCTCCCGCTGCCGCCGCCGCCGCCGCTGCCGAGCCCCAGCCCGGCCGAGCCCCAGCCCCAGCCCGGGCCGCGCCGCCTGGCGGACACGGAGCGCACTGCAGCGGGAGCGGCCCTGCCGGGACGCGGCCTTGGGGCTCTGTCGGCGACAGCGACGGCGACAGTGACAGTGACAGCGACACCGCCACCCCAGCCGTGTCACCGCCACCGCATCCCACAGCAGCCCCGCCGCACGCACAGACTGCGCCGCGAGCGCCCGGCTCCCTGCCGAGCTCCTTCCTCCCGGAGATGCCGCACCTGCCCGTGTCCCCGTCCATGCTGCGGCGTCCCCCGCGCTCGGGATGCCCCGCACGCTCCGTCTCTCGCTGCCCAGCCCGCCCGGGATGTGTCGCTGCGCCTGGGGCTGGCGGTGCCCGTGTCCCCTGCGAGGGACAGCGAGCGGGACGGGACACCCGGAACGGCAGCGGCAGGTGGGAAAGTAGGGCAGGCAGGGAGGAGGGGATTTGCGGGAGTCGGGAGCTCCAGGCACGTCTTGGCTCCGGTCCCTGCCACACACCTTTCCCAGAACCACGGGAGCCTCCCGGCAGGAGAAATCCCGGCTCCAGGAGGGATCTGAAAAGTCCTGCCCGACGATTCTCTGCGGTACTTTCAGACACCCCCATAGCCGTGCACACCGCGTTTGAGTTTTCCACAAGGTGTCCCAGAGCGAGAAGAGCATCCCAGCCGGAGAAATCCCTGCTCCAGGAGAGGTCCTAAAAGTCTTTCCTAAAATTTATGTTTCTGTATTTTACTTTCAACCTCCCCCATATCAATGCACACTATATTATACTGTATATATAACTACATATACTATTATATAAACTATATTAAGTTTTCCACAAGGTGTCCCAAACAAAGAAGAGCATCCCAGCAGGAGAAATCCCTGCTCCAGGAGAGATCCTAAAAGTCTTTCCTAAAATTAATCAATTAATTTTGGATTACTTTCAAGCCCCAATGCCCATGCACACTGTGTTTAAGTTCTCCTATAGATGTCCCAGAGCAAGAGCATCCCAGGAGAAACCCCTCCTCCAGGAGAGATCTAAAAGTCTTTCCCAACCTTAATGTTTCCAAATTTTAATTTCAACCTCTCCCATATCAATGCACACTATATTATACTGTATATAAATTATATATACTATTGTATAAACTATATTAAGTTTTCCAAAAGATGTCTCAGACCAAGGAGAGCATCCCAGCAGGAGAAGAAAGATCCAAGCAAACTTAAAAAGTCTTTCCCAACCTTAATGTTTCTATATTTTACTTTCAACCTCCCCCATACCAATGCACACTATATTATACTGTATATAAACTATATATATACTATTATATAAACTGTATTAAGTTTTCCACAAGATGTCCCAGAGCAAGAAGAGCATCCCAGCAGGAGAAATCCCTGCTCCAGGAGAGATCCAAGCAAACCTAAAATTCTTTCCTCACCTCAATGTTTCTATATTTTACTTTCAATCTCCCCCATATCAATGCACATCATATTTAAGTTTTCCACAAGATGTCCCAGAGCAAGAAGAGCATCCCAGCAGGAGAAATCCCTCCTCCAGGAGAGATCCAAGCAATTTTAATCAACTTTCCCTACCTTAATGATTCTCTGTGTTATTTTCCAAACCCCCACACCCACGTAGCCAACATTTAGGTGCTCCAAAGGATGTCAGACAAGTGGGAGATGTAAAGAAAGACCCAGCAGAAGAAAACAAAAATCAGAACATCTGTGAATGTTTGTGTCTTCTGCAGGAAACTTCATCAGGGCCTAATTACATCCCTTTGGCATCGTGTTGACAAGGAAACAGCAATTTAGTGGAGCTGGAATCCCGTGAGCACACGTGGCAGGGCACAGCACCAGGGAGGAGCTGGATTTTAATGAACATTTTTGCAGATAAATGGCTGCAAGTCAGCGATTTTCTCACTGAGAACCACTTGCAAGGAATTGGATATTAATTTAAATGAGTGCTTATAGCCAGGAGATAAAATAAATAGAATTATTATATGTGTTGGAGACAAAATGACCACATTTTCTGTTAGTGCAGGAATTAAAGATCCTATTAGGCTGTGTGGTCCCACAATTAATTAGTCATGAGGCAGAAATGGGAAGCCAAGTTGTACAATAAAGTTTTTAATGCATTTTTGGCGTGAAGGGATTTGCTGGAGAGAAGAACATCTAAATAATATATAAATAAACGGTGCAATTGTGGAATAAAGCTGTAAAAAGACCGTCCAATCTTCCCCAGTCCCGTCCATAATTGATGATTTTATTGATAATTTAGCCTCGTTAGTCCCCAGCTCTGCATCCTCCCAGCCCATCCAGGATGCTCCAAGCCAGGTTTGTGCCATTTGTGTTTCCAGGACACATCCAGGAGCTGGAGCCAACAGCCTGAGGCTGATTCTTTGTTGGCTGCAGAAAAACAAGCCAGGGTGCTGCAGCCAGAAATCCACACTGAAACCCGCGAGTGGCGATCTGAGGGATGAAGTGCCTTGAAACCCAATTTCAGACAAGGTCTGCAGGGAATTTCTGTGCTGAGGAAGGGGAGAGGATGCCAAGCGAGGCTGCTCTGAGATTTGCAGCCATTTAGTAGCAATTTCATGACCTTGAGAGAGGGAAGACAGAAGCTGCACCAAAAAATAAATTTAAGAAAGTGGAAGGCTGGAATACTGTGCAAAAATCCCACATTTATCCCAATTCTGGGATAATCCAATATCCCACAGGGACTTTCCTTCCTCCAGCTCCCACCCCAGGCTCTTTTCCTCTCTTTCCATCACAAACCCAGCCCCTCTCAGCAGTGGCAGCTCCTTGGCAGAACTTTCACCTTTGCTTCCAATTTTCCAGAGATGCTGCAGGGCCTCCCACAGCTCCCAGCCCCTGATCCCTTCCTTGGAAGGGATTTATCCCACCAGAATTGCTGGGAACTTCACCCAGAGCAGTTCCAGGCACTCTGGTACTCTCTCCTTCAAGCTCAGGGAATAAATGATAGGGAAAATGCAGTATTTGAACACCAACATTTTATTTTGGGTATTCCAGCATGCTGACCTTGGTGGCAGGGCAGTAAATTGGTCTCCTTGCTGATGTAGTGGAAGAAAAATAAGGTTTCTTATTATTTTATACAAGGTAAGAAATTTCCCTTTCTTCCTCAGAGCTTCAATCAAATCCTGGCTGATTTCCACTATGTTAATGAATTCCATTATTTAGGAATAAAACTTAAATAATTTTAAAAGCTATATTTATGTACTCCTACAAATAGTGACCTCAAAGATATCATCAAGGTCTCAAATTCCCCCCAAAAAAAATCAGAAAATCAGAGACAGAACATTAATTAATTAATTAATAATAAATTTTCCCTACCTTAATGATTCTCTGTGTTATTTTCCAAAGCCCCACACCCATGCAGGCAGCATTTAAGCGCTCCAAAGGATGTCAGACAATTGGGAGGTGGAAAGAAAGACCCGGCAGAAGAAAAAAAAAAAATCAGAACATCTGTGAATATCTGTGTCAGAAATCAGAAAATCAGAGGCAGAACAGCAAAAACTGACACAGACCCAGGGTTTCTGTGGCTGCAAACACATCTCAGCCTGAAAAGCTCTTCAAAGTAGGAATAATTGGGCAAAATCAAGAAAATAAATGATAGGAAAGAGGCAATACTTGGCCACCAACATTATATTTGGGTGTTCCAGCCTGATGCCCTTGGTAGAGCAGGGTGGATCAGTCTTTTTGCTGATGTACTGGAAGAAAAAGTGTAAATTCCTGAAAAGATCAGGAAATCAGAGGCAGGACAGCAAAAACCTGACACAGACCCAGGATTTCTGATGCTGCAAAACCAGCCTGGAAACACAAGGAAAACTCTTCAAAGTGGGAATAATTGGGTGAAAGCATGAGGCTGTGTGATATTGCAGCAGTAGTTCATTTAAAGACTTCAAAGGGCTGTTTGTCAAAGGTTTTTCCATTTGGAATCCCAAATTAGGAGTCTGTAGGAACAGACTGAAGTGTTCAATCCTGCATCTCTTTAGAATTGTTACAGAAATTGCAATAGGGGAAAGCCTGCCCTGCCTGCTCTTCTCTCCACCCCCTCCTCAAGGGGTTGTTCTAAACACTCCACACCTTGAAGCAGCTTCAAAGCCACGTTTTATTTAAATTAAAATATTGGAAAGGCTGAATTTGCCATTTCTTCAAACGCCAGGAGTGGTTTTTGCCCCTCACCCTTCAATAAACTGCACTTGGCCACTCAATTTCTCTATTCAGGCATAAATTAAAACATTTTAACAGCAAAAACCATCATTTTAAAGCTGTGGCATCTTTCAGGGTATGGAGAAAAGACACCCTGAGATGTCTTAGAGGCTTTAGTGGAGCTCTGTTGTTTGAGGAAATGCAGACACTGACTTCTGGAGTGAAAAAAAAAAAGGGAAATATCTCTATAATTTCAAGATTTCATTTTAAAACTCTTTATTTTGCTATAATGGCCTGCAAACATTGTCACCAAGGGTTTTCCAGTTTTGAAATGGAGAGAAACAGGACAAGCAAGGATTTAGATGCTCGGGGAGCTGCTGCTCTCCTTGCCCTGCCAGGATGGGAGGAGTTGGGGAGCATTTCCATGGAAGGATTCATTCCCATCCAATCTTGCTGCTGGATCATTTCTTACCCCAATATCTTTGGGAAAAGGCAATTTCAGGGCTGTCCCTGCCACGTGAGCAAGGGCTGTTCCCACTCCCCAAATCCCAGCTAACCTGGAGATGTGGAGCCATTCCTTCTTTTCCTGGCACTTCAGGCCTTTTCTAAAAATCCAGAGTGGGCACAACTCACATGCAAGGCAGCGATAATCACTTTAAACCAGGATTTTGCACATTTGTGCTGATTCCAGTGTGCTGCCTTTGGCATCTTCCATTTCTTTTAATTCCCAATTGGAAATAATGCTATTTTTTTCACCCATTTTTTTCCCAGTTCCTGCTGGGGTGAGAGGATTGAGCTCTGAGGGTTGGTGACAACATTCCACCTGTCTGAGGGACAATATTCCAGCTGTGATCCCACTTCAACATCAGAGCTGAGATATCCACAACCATCCCAGCATGGAGCTCTCAGCTGAGAAATTCTGGGCATTTTCTGGCAAGAAATCCAAGCAACATTTCAAATGTGCTTGCTTTGTCTTTCATAAGTGCGGTGGAAAAAAAAATTAGTCAGAGAAGATTATTAATAAAACAATAAAAAATTAGTCAGAAAAGGCTATTAATAAAATAATAAATTAATAAAAAATAGTCAGGAGAGAAGAAATCAGGAGATGGAATTGTGCAAATCCACCCCAGGGGCAGGGATCCATAAAAGGGCTGCTCACACCCCTCTCTTCCAAGAAGTTCCAAACTTTTCCAAGGAGTTGTTGCAATCATTTTGCAGATCAGTGCAGCTTCACGTTTCTCAATAAATTCCCGATGCTTTATCCCATTTCCCTGTGCCAGACCAAAGGCACAAACAAATCCCTGTTCCCATCTAAATGCTGGCTGCAAAGTGCCAGAGGAAAACACCTGGATTTTATTATTTATATTCTATAATCTGCTTTAATTGCAATTTATCCATCCCAGAAGAGGGAGAGACAACACTGGCAACACATGGCTGGATCTTGAGTGGAGTCCATGGGCTGACCTGCACATCCTGGAAGCTTCTGGAATCTTTTTGGAGCCAAAAGCAGCTGAGGGCTGAAGCAGCTGAGCTCCTGGGCGACCAGAGATGGGAAATGGGAATGCAGGAGGATCTCAGGGCTCGTGGGACACACCAGGAAGGTCGGGCCCATGGAAAATCCCAAATATCAGCAGCACCTCCTGCCAAGCCACCCTGCAGCAGCCAGTTTGTAATGAAATATCTCAACAGAACGTTTTAAATGGTTTTAAATGAAATCTGGTTTTAAATGAAAGATTCCAATAGAACATTTTTAGATGGTTTTAAATGAAAGATTTCAACAGAACATTGTTGAACCACCAGCAGTGCAGCACTGCAGCTGCAGCACACTGAGGATCATTTGCAGTGGCTTCACCTTGAGCTTCCCTGGCTGCTGCTGAGCACAGCCCAGAGCTTTGACCTGCGAGCCAAACCTTGGATCTCCCCTGCTGGCACTTCATGGTTTCTTCATCCTACCCTACATCCTGATTCCAATAACATATTTTAAAAATCTATTAGTAATTACACCCGATTTGTTAAAAAAACTCCAAGAAATAAAGCTTTTCAACCTTTCCTTTCCTTTCCTTTCCTTTCCTTTCCTTTCCTTTCCTTTCCTTTCCTTTCCTTTCCTTTCCTTTCCTTTCCTTTCCTTTCCTTTCCTTTCCTTTCCTTTCCTTTCCTTTCCTTTCCTTTCCTTTCCTTTCCTTTCCTTTCCTTTCCTTCCCTTCCCTTCCCTTCCCTTCCCTTCCCTTCCCTTCCCTTCCCTTCCCTTCCCTTCCCTTCCCTTCCCTTCCCTTCCCTTCCCTTCCCTTCCCTTCCCTTCCCTTCCCTTCCCTTCCCTTCCCTTCCCTTCCCTTCCCTTCCCTTCCCTTCCCTTCCCTTCCCTTCCCTTCCCTTCCCTTCCCTTCAATCTATTAAATCACTTTTAAAAAATATTCAATTTCCCCTAAATATTAAAATTATATTTTTAATAAATCGTAATATGTAATCTAATAAATAAAAATAAATAAACATAAAGGAAATAATAATAAAAATAATAAGCAATAAATAATAGAATACTTATATAATATATATAAATATATAGTATATGTAGTATATATAGTATATATAAAAATATATAATAGATGAACTAAAAAAAATAATTAAAATAATAATAGATTAATTTTAAAAATATATTAAATATTAAATAATAAATAAATAAATAAATCTAAATAAATCCTAATATTTAACCCATCTTAATATTTAATCTAATAAACTTCCTTTATATAATCTACAATTTATCTAAAATAAAAATTAAACTATCCAAAGGATGTTCTTTGGAGAACAATTCCTCCCCAATCTCTGCTCCTTCTGGAACTCTGAGCAAACCACCATAAGATATTTTTTCCCCATGCAAGAATGTATTTGCAACGTTAAAGAATAGATGAAAAAATTTGCATTTAAAAACTTTCCTTTTGTATTTTTGGCTTGAAGCAAATGGATTTAAACAGAAGGGAAATGCTCACATCAGCACGATTTAAAAACGAGGGGTGATTTTATGTAGAAAGGATTGCAGATCTCTGCTGCCCCCCTGGTTCATAACCAATAATCTGATTTTTCTCTTTGGTTGCTGTCAGGGCTGAGTCAGGGTCCGTGGGGGCAGAGTTGAGGAGGTGCTGATCAGGAAATATTTTCTCTGACTCAGAGGAAACCAATCTCCTTTCTCCTGCCTCTCAAGATGAGGAGTGTCCTGTCAAACTGCAGCTTTAATTCCAGGGTTTATGATGCTTTTACAGGGAGCTGTGAGAAAAAAAAAAAAAAAAAAGACAAGGAATATCATAGCCTAGGCAGAGAATGAACCTCAAGGTGACGAGCAAGAGAAAAGCAAATTATGGTTTCATTTCCAGAGCAACTCCCTGAGCCACAGGAGAGTTTCAATGATTTGAGCCATAACCATTTGAGCTGAGTCACCAAAAATTCAATATAATTGAGTCAGGTTGCAAGGAAGGAACTCCAGGCTATTCACAGCTCTGAGTCCCTGCTATTCTCTATTTTTAAAGGGCTGCCTGCTCAATTCATCAACACTGAAGGAGCTGAGGAATAATTCCCTGGAAGTTTTTACCAAGACAAATATCAGCTCTTAAATATTGAATTTTTAAAGCCATATTTTATAGGGACAGGTGGCACTGCTGATGGCAGGAGGGCAGGTTCCAGCTCAGTTTATTAGAAAACATCCTTGGATTATAAAGTCTTGGACTATGTCCTGTGGAGGATAGAACTGTTGGATTAATGAACCTGGAGAGGTGGATCAGCCAAACAGAGCTCCCCATATTTCTGTGGTTAAAGTTTAACTGGGTACAGAACAAAAAGTGAGGCAGGTTTCTTATTACTTTATACAGGGTAAGAAATTTCCCTTTATTCCTCAGAGCCTCAATCAAATCCTGAGTGATTTCCACTATGTTAATGAAGGACTTAGATGATTTAGGAATAAAACTTAATTTAAAAAAATTATATTTATATATTCCTATAAATAATGACCTCAGAGATATCATCAAAGTCTCAAGTAGTTTGAAAAATAAAATAAAAATCACAAGACTATAGAAATAAAATCCATGGATCTCAAATCTAATTACTGCTTAAAAGTTTGGGATCAAAAAACTCATAAAACCAGAAAATGCAATTCTGCATTGCATTGCAGAATTAATATTTTCCCAGGTATTTACTCCTCCTGAGAAATTCTTGGCTATTCAAATCCATAAAAAATTCAGGAATCTCTCTGGCATCACAGGACACAGCAGAGAAGCTTCTGGACAAGAACTCCACAGATTGTGCCCTAAAGGTTAATTCAGAAGTCTCTGGATGATCCAGGAGCAGGGCTTCAGTATAAAGTGGGATAATGACATGATAATTAATAGAAATAAAAGCTAATGGAATCTCTGTTACTCTACACTGGCAATAAATTATTAATTTATGTTCCAGGTTTCAGGCCAAGATGATGGGGACTGAGTTTATCTGAAATTCTTGAAATTTGCCTCCAGTCTTTTCATTCAGCAATGAAGGTTCTGTTTGAAATTGTGTTCTCTGGTCACTGTTTAGGTCAGCTGGGATTAAAAAATGAATATATTCCCTTGGTTTCTAGTCCAGAATAGATTTTTTCCAGGATTTCTCACTGTACTTATCCACTGCTTCCCTGAAATAAAGCCCTGCTCCAGGTATTTGCTTCCTCCCTGACAAAAAGCAAGAGTCAAGGAGCTTTTCTGTGAAAATACATGGAATTTAATTAGGAATTAGAGGTCTTAGAAAACAATCTATTGACAGTAAATAGAATCTTCTTACCGCACCAAGAGGCAAGACCCACACCATGTTTTCTGAAATGTAAAGAATTTGAGAGGTTCCCCAAAGGCATGGTTGGGTAGCTGCTTGGGCAGTTTGAATGGAGAAGGAACATTTTACAACTTTATCATAACATATTAGAGAGAGAGATCAGCTAAAGATGGGCAGATGGCAGGCTGGCTGTCAGGATTGGAAGGGGAAGAAGCAGGGAGTTCAGGAGGAGCTGGGAAGGTGCCAGAGCCGGGCTCGGGATGAGCCCAGGGCTGCGATCTGGGAAGCGAGGCCTCGGCCTGGACCATAAATAACCCAGGGACAATTCCAGCGGCCTTTGCCAGGCTGCTTTGGCTGTCACCATGGCAACACCTTCTCCCCAGGGCAAAGTTCAATTATTTTACATTTTTATTGCCACTTCTGTTTGCTTAAAGTTTACCAGAGCGACTTTGTGCTGGGACAACCCGAGGAGGAATCACCCTCATGGTACACGGGACTCAAGGGAACCAAATCCTCTGAACTGGGGGGAAAAATCCGGGCAAAGATGCCATCCAGGAAGAAAACCTCCATGTTCGCCTCTGCCTTTTGCACGTGTGTGAGCTCCTTCGTGGTGATCTGCGTGGCGCTGGCCACGCCGCAGTGGGTGAGCAGCGAGGTTCGCTTCTCGGGCCTCGGCAGCACCGTCACCATCAGCCTCACCTACGGCCTCTTCAGCGGCACCTGTGAGCAGTTCGTGGATGCAGGGCTGCAGGTGTCCAAAACCAACTTCCAAGGTAAGTGCTGGCACGGCTGGAAGTGGATCAGAGCATCCCAGACTGGTTTGGGTTTGGAGAGAGCTTAAATACCACCCATTCCCACCCCGTCCCACACCTTCCACCATCCCAGGTGCTCCAAGCCCCATCCAGCCTGGCCTTGGGTGCTTCCAGGGATCCAGGGACAGCCACAGCTTCTCTGGGCACCCTGTGCCAGTCCTTAAATCGAATCTAAATCCATATCCCACATTTCAGTTATTTAAACTATTTTAAGATGGATACATCCATCAGCAGCACAAGTAAGATCTTAGCTTGGGTTGGATACAGGGAAGGAATTGGACTGGCCTTGGACACTTCCAAGGATCCAGGGGCAGCCACAGCTGCTCTGGGCACCCTGTGCCAATCCTTACATTTAATTTAAATCCATATCTCATATTTCAAAATTACTTAAACTATTTTAAGATGGATAGGTCTGTCAGCAGCACAAATAAGATCTCAGGTTTGGGTTGGCTACAGGGAAGGAATTGGACTGGCCTTGGACACTTCCAGGGATCCAGGAGCAGCCACAACCTTCCTTGGAAACCCATTCCAGGGCATCACCACCCTCACAGGCAGGAATTCCTTCCCAATATCCAAATCCAAGCCCAAGGGCTTCTTAGTCATACCGCTGATGGACTCACATTTGAAGTGAGAACAAGAATTTAAGTGGAGGATTTAAGTGGTATAAAATAAGACTCCCCAAAAAGCACAGAAATTCAACAATAACAGCTTACCACCTGTGGTCTTGGCCTGCACCTTGGAACAAGGGAAAAAAGCACAAAATGGGGCTTTCTGTCAAATTGACTTTGATTTTTGGAAGTTCAGTGAGGAACAGAAAAGCAACACTCATCACTTTAATTAAGGGATTTACAAACCTAATTCACCTTCCCATTTCATGATGTTAATTTATTGTTTTGACTTTAAACATTTTGCTGCCTGCTACTGAATCAGCACCGTTTTGATAAAGGTTTGAAAGCTGCTGCAGGAAAAAGAACAAAACACACAAAGCAACACCCAAGGGGAGATAAACCTGAAAGCTGCTGCAAGGATCAAGGGTTCGCACTTATTTTATCTGCCTTGCTGCCTCATCAAGTTCAGAGCAATAATGCTGGTGACACACAGGAAAGGAAGAAAAACCACTCACAAGAAAGCTACCAAAAATATGAGCAGGTCAAGTAATTTAAAAAATGAGATATGGATTTAAATTAGATATAAGGGCTGGCACAGGGTGCCCAGAGCAGCTGGGGCTGCCCTGGATCCCTGGCAGTGCCCAAGGCCAGGCTGGACACTGGGACAGTGGAACGTGTCCCTGCCATGGCTGGGGTACAACTGGGTGGGATTTGAGGTCCCTTCCAACACAAACCAATCTGGGATTTTAAGATTCTTCAAGAAATAATTTCATTTTTTGGTAGGCTGTTGTCAGATGTCCCAGCGCAGCAGATCTAAACCTCCAGCCTAATAAACTAGGCTCTTCCCCAGCCTAATTTATCCCTGAAATTGCAGCAGCAGGAACACCTGAATTCCCACGGTGGCAGAGCTGTGTTGCACAAACCAGTCCCCATGTTGGACTGGATCCCATTTCATGGCTGTTCTCATGAAACCCCGAGCACAGCAGCACTCCCAGCAGGAGGTGGAGCATGGGTTGGCATTGTTACATAACAAGTACAAAATCCCAAATCATTCCATCTTATTTTATTACAGCCACGGCAGAATTACAAAAGCGATTTTTAGAAGAGTAACTAATAATAAGGAAATAAAATAATTAAATGTGGTTGTAGTTGGCTGAAGCCCCATACCTTGAGCCATGTGGGCAGCTGATTTTGATGTGGCTCTGTGGGAAAGGTGGAATCCTGCCCTGGGGAGCCGATGGCAGAGGAGGTGCCAGGCTGGCTGCAGGCCAGGCTCTGTGCCCTGCCTTTGTCTGAGGCAGCTCCCACAGCCCAGTGCCAGGGCCTGGGTGTTGCCACCAGATCGATTTTAATTAGAATTAATGAAATGAACTCACAACACTCTGGCATCAGTGAACGGTTTCAGTTTCTGCATGGTCTGCATTGGTGGTGTTGGGTTTTCCCTCACAAGATTTGACGTTTTGTGCTTATCATTTATCAAATGCTGAGAGAACATTTACAAAAAGTGATCTCAACTCTCCCCATCAGTTGTTTAGGGATGAACAAAATCATCCCTAGCTGCTGGATTTGTGAGTTTCCTTCCCCAGCTGCTGAAGGAAAGTGATTCTTTATCAATAGTCTCAATTTGGGGTTTTCCACATCCCCCACTGGTTCTGTCAGGCAGGTATCCAGAATGAGAAGTACTGACTTGAAATTAATTCTTAGGCTCTGGAACAAGCATGATTATCATGTTTTATATTATTTGCTAAAGAAATCCTTCCCTGGGAGGGTGCTGGGCTGGCACAGGTGCCCAGAGCAGCTGTGGCTGCCCCTGGATCCCTGGCAGTGCCCAGGGCCAGGCTGGACACTGGGGCTGGGAGCACCTGGGACAGTGGGAGGTGTCCCTGCCATGGCACTGGCTGGGAATTAAAGTCCCTTCCCACCCAAACCAATCTGTCCATTCATTCTATCCCATTTATAATTGAAATGGGAAAAATACTTCCTAGAATTCCACATGTTCTCTCTTCAAATTCATTTATATTCCTGTCCTCCTACGGCAGGAGATGCATTTCCTTTGCTGATAACCTTAAATAAATGGGTTTCCAGTGCTATGGAGGAACAAAGTGCTGAGCTTTCTCCATTCCAACATTTCAGACATCAACAAGAGGAGTTCTAGACATCCCTTAAAATCACAGTGTTATTGAAAAGCAGCTGTGCCCTGCCTGGGGGCTCTGCTGTGCACCCCACGTGCGTTTCTCAAATGGCATTGTCATGTTTGGGGGTGGGAAAAGAAGGACAATCCCTGAAGGGTAAATCAAAGTCAAGAACTTGGGGGATTATTATCAGCAATAGCCCAAGTTGACTTTTATCAGTGGTTGGTCAAAAGCAGATCATCAACACCCTTTACAAAAAAAAAGACAAAAAAAACCCCAAAAAACACAAAACCAAAACACAAACAAACAAAACCCTTATTTCTCTAGAAACCACAATATTCAAATAAATTTTCAAGCATAACAATGAAAGACAAAGGAATGCCATTCTGGCAGTGCCCTGTGCATGGAGTGCCCAGCCAGGGTGGCTCTTCCCCAGCCTCAACAGAGCAATAAATCACTGCAGCCACTCCTCAGGCTCTGGGGATGGCAGAATGCAAAAGTTATTTAATAACCAGACTCCCCAGAGCCCTCCTGAGCTGTTTCGGTGATTTGCCTTACAGAGGAACCAGCTGGGAGTACAATGTCACTCAGAGGAGGTTTAAAATGTCACTCAGGGGAGGTTTGGGCAGGGCTTTGGCAGGTCCAAGTCAAACAGGGAGAGGTTGAGCCAGGCTCGGGCAGAACCACACCCAAGGAATGCCAGGATTTATCCAGCTGCTGGCAGCCAGCAACACCTAAGGAAGGCTTTCCAAATTTACCTCAGCACACAGGAACCTTTTCCCTTTGTAACTTAAATATACTCTAAAATAAATGACAAAACCTAAATATCCTCTAAAATACACGAGAAAAGCTTGTAAGTGGCTGGGATTCATTGGTGTTCTCATCAGTTTCCAGGGGTCTCCTGCAAAGTGGGGAAGCTCTGTTGAACTCTCTCCTCGGGAGTTTGTGTTTGTTTGGGCTTCTCTCAGTGATTAATCCCTGATGTGTCATGGGTGATGGCAGAGCTGGAAAAGCTGCTGGGAAGGCTGACTAAGCTCAGTGAAAGTCTGGAAAAATCCTACCCAAACATGTAAGAGTAAAGGATGAATCCTAGAAGAAGATACAGGAAATTAAGGAGAAATCTGAGCAGACCCTGTTTTCATTCCAGAAATGTTGTTTCACACATATCCAGAGGTTATCCAGCTGCAGGTTACCACTCAAAATATTTGAGTTTGATCCCACTCAAATAGATCAGCTGCAGGAGATTCCTTCTGTTTGCACAGACTGCTTTATTTAGGGATTTCAAAAAGAATCAGCTGCCATGAAAAGAGCATTTTCTTTCAAGCCCTCAGCCTTGTGCTGTTGCAAACACGGCTACAACAGCTGGAGGCTGCCAAAATGCCACCCCCTACACTGCAGCTCAGTGCCAGACACAAACAAGATCAATTAGGGGTGCAGGAGGTGTAGCCAGGCAGTTCTGGAGAAGTTCTGAGAGATAAAATTAAGTGAGGCTGCCAGAGGGAAATTACACAAGCCTGGCTGGTTTGGCTCCAGACTTATTTCTTCTGCAAGAAATAGATCACAGGTGATGGCCAGGCTGCTTCAGCCTGAGTGCAGGGTACAGCCTGCTCACTTCCATTCCACTGAGTGATATCCCCTGCTTCCCTTTCTTCCAGGAAAATTGCTTAAATTTACAGCTGATTTCCATAACACAGCCTCACCTGCCGGTGCCTCCAGCAGAAATTAACTTGTACTGCAGTATTAGATAAAATGTGAGAGGAATCTCCTTTTCATTCCTTGCCAACAGCTCTTTTTATTATGTTTATTCCTCTTTATGGGGTTTTTACTATTTTTTTTTCTGCTGTGATTCCTCCCAGTTATGCAGTACCTGAATATTTTGCAATAAAGGCTCTGTTCAAGAACAGCACAGAAAGGGAGTTTTCCTACTGAAGTCTGTCTCTCACAACATCTATCTGAACAGAGCTCCAAAACATTGTCACTGTATTTTTTACAATATAAAGCACATTATAGCTGCCTTTTCAATCTTTAAAATTTGAGGAGGGAAATAATTCACCTCAAAAAACAACACTTTGAGAGTATTGGATTTGGGTTGAGTGTCTTGTTACCAGCAGCTTATTGAGGAACTGGAGGGATTTAGGCAAAAATTGGTGACAGCTTTGAAGGGTTTGACCACAAGAGCCATGGACCTGCAGCAGGGAATGATCTGGGAACAAGCTGGGGAACAGGAGAGGGAGCAGGATCTGGGATCAGGGCTCAGCCCTGTGGGAACCAAACCCTCCATGAACCCTGTCCTGTCCTGTCCTAATGGAAAACAGCAGGAGCTGCTCCTTTGTTGGAAAAGAAAGGAGGCAGTCCTGCCTGCACCAAGATTTTCCTGCAAGGCACGGAGACAGATCCAGTCAGGAGATGAGCTCAACCATCCTCATCTGCCCATGGATGACCACACTCAGATTTATTTGTCCTGCAAATGCACCTGACCCATCCAGGCAGAAGCTTCAGTGGGCTTTGGGAAGGTTTTCCCTGCCACATTTATTGCATTTATAGCAGCATGACTGCTGCTATTTTAAAAGGAAATCCAACTGGAGCAGAGTTTTAAATTGGAGCAGAGTTTTAAATTGGCATTTGTGGAGGTGACCAGACACTGGCAGAGGAACAACCAGATTTCTGATCCAGTTCAGGCAGAAAATTCCTGTCTGGCCTCGTCCAGAGGAAATTTTTACAGAAGTATTAAGGAACAGAAGTTTACTGCCCAGCTAACTGCAGGATTAGCAGGCAAGAATTTATTCTAGCCCAGGTACCTTCACCCCATGTGGGATTTGGGTTCATTGCTGTGTCCAAACCTCCTGCACTTTCCCCATCCCAATCCCTTGAGATCACCCAAACCTCTGCTCTTCAGCTTTTAATTACAGCCCTGGCAGGAAGTCACAAGGTTTTCCAAACCCACCAGACTGGGCAGGGCAGGTTACCAGAGAACCATGGGATATTAATGTTGGAAAAGTTCTCCAGGATAACTGAATCCAACCTTCAACCACGTCCCCGAGTGCCACAGCTGCGCGCCTTCAGCACATTTCCAGGGATGGTGACTCCCTGTTCCAGTGCTTCCCCACCCTTTTTCTGGGAGCAAACTTTCCCAAATCTCCAATCTAACCCCCACTGGCACAAGCTGGGGCTCTCTCCTTGATGCCTTTTTCGGGCTCACTTTAGAACAGAGGCCAGACAGGATTAAGGGAATAAAAGTGGGAATATTTAATATTTAATGAAGGCCTTTCAGGTACATTTCAGGACAAAGCATCCCCAAGGGTTTACACACAAAATGGACCAATGTCATGAATTTTTCATACTTTTATAAGTTTGGTCCATTTACATATCAGGGGTTAATCCTCCAATTAAAGCTTCAGGTAATGTAGTAATTTACTCCAGTTTACTCCTCCCCAACTCACTTTTATTTCTATTTTTTGGGACCTGAGGCTGTAGGTGATGCCTGGAGAGGCTGCCTAGAACAGAGGCTGGGCAGAGTTAAGGAATAAAGCAAGGATTTATTCAAACACCTCACAGGACACACCTTGGGCAGTGCCAGAGTCCAGCCATGGCTCCACCCAAGATGGACAATGAGTCAGAAGTTTTCACACTTTTATCTGTTCTGCTCCATTTCCATATTGGGCTTAATTGTCCAGTTACAGATGATGCAGTCCCACTCTCCAGGCTGCTCTCCTCCATTCCCTGTTTTTTTTTTACACTTTTTGGGGCTGAAGCTGCAGTGGTGTCCTGAGTTCTGGGGCTGGAAAAGTATTGTTGTGTGTGCCTGGGCTGTGAGGAGAACTTACTTACTTTATATGTGTTATAAAACTTCATATATACAAGACTATATAGTGTGCGTGTATATATATATATATATATATATAAAATATATATATATATATATACACACACATATATATGATACATATATACACATATATATAATATATGTGTATATATTATATATATTATATATAATATATATTATATATATTATATATACACATATATATTATATATATTATACATATATACTATACATACATATGCTATGTATATATAGTATACTATATATGCTATATGCTATGTAAAGTATCTATATATACACTATACATATATATACCATATATTTTATATATACTGTATATATTATATTTTATATATTTATATATAAAATATCATATATATACTCTATAGTGTATATATAGTATATACACTATATATACTATATATAGTATATATAGGCTTACTACTGTAGTATATAGAAAATGGTATATATAGTCATTCTACTATATATATACTATGTACAGTGTATAATATAACAAGTTCAGAGCTATACACTAATGCAGTACAGAATCTGGAAAATATCAAAGCTAAAATTTAAGGCATCATTTGGTGTTGAGTTTCAGGCTTAGAGGAATTGGTTTTTCTGGCCAAGACATGAAGACAGTTAACTACACTTTATTTGGAGTTTAGTTATACCCTAAGCACTAGAGGATTTGAAGGACAGAAAAGCTAGAACCCCAAGGCATCACCCTCTCCTCTGTCCCTGCCCCTCTGTGTTGCAGTCTCAGAGGCCCTGAGCAGCAGCAGCAGCAGGAGCCTGGTCGTGGCCACCATCGTGATGCTGGTGCTGGCCCTGCTCAGCTCCCTGCTCAGCGCTGGCTTCACCTGCACCAACGCTGTCAGCAACCCCTACCAGACATTCCTGGGACCCATCGGAGTCTACACCTGGAATTCCCTCTGTGGTGAGTGCCATTCTCATCCTTATATACATTATATATATATATATATATATATATATATATATATATATATTTATTCCTTATCTATCTCTATCTCTATCTCTATCTCTATCTCTATCTCTATCTCTATCTCTATCTCTATCTCTATCTCTATCTCTATCTCTATCTCTCTATCATCTATCTATATCTATCTATCTATATCTATCTATCTATCTATCTATCTATCTATCTATCTATCTATCTATTTATCTATCTATATATTCCTTTTATATATATATATATAATATATAATAAATATATAAGATAATATATATAAGATAATATATATTATATAATATTAAAAAATATATTTTATAATTATACACTATATATAATTATTGTATAGTATGCAGTATATAGTATTATATATTATATATGTTATATGTTATATATTATATATAACATATTATATATTATATATTACATATTACAATATTACATATTATACTTCATATAGATAACATATAATATATATAAAAAAATATTTATAATATAACATATATATAAAACACGCACGCATATATATTAGATATAACATATATAGATATTTATATAAAACCCACCCACACACATATATATACACACATATACATATATACATATATATACATATATATATGTATATATACACACATATACATATACATATACAAATATATATATATATGTGTGTGTATATATATATATATATACATATATATACACACACACATATATTCCGACATTAAGGAGCATAGATCTGCACGAAGAAACATCTAGAAACACATTCTGCTTCCTGGATTTGGTTCTTAACTGTTCCTCCTGGCACACCTGAAAACCACCTTTTAAATATGATTAAAATACACTATATTGCAATCAAATAATATTTATATGATAGTATTTATAGGGAGGCAGCAGTTTGGAGGAGTGAGCTGTGACAAAGATTATTTGCCTCTTTAAAATATAAAATTTCAGAGGTGAAAATAAGTTTAAACTTATTTAAACATAAAAAAAAAGGGTGGAGATGCTGAGTCATTAGAGCAGTGAAGCTGCCTCAGAGGCTGGAGGTGGGAACCTCATTTCTGCTGGGATTGAGCCTGGCTGCTCCCAGCCCCCCTGTGCTGCTCTGGCCACCACTCAGCTCTCACACTCAATTCCTCTCCAGAGGATTAGGTGCTCCTCTAATGACGGGTTTGCACTTGAATCATTTCCTTTTAATACATCTGATTACAGAGTACCTCAGCATGGGCATTTTGGCCTTCAAAAGCTCTTGAAGTCCAGGGAAAATGTCCCCAGCATCATCCCCCTGTCCTGGGGACAAAACCAGACCTTGGTGGCAAGGGAACAGTGCAGATAATCTTAATTATTACAAGTGGAGGTGTGAAAATCACCCATTTTTTAACACAGATATTGAAAGAGCTGTGAAACACAATCGGAAAAGTGAACAAAGCTCAATTAGACAATTATTCACCTCTGAGACAAGCAGATCACTGTCTCATCTCATGGGAAGGCTTTTCCTGACCCAGCCCCTGAACCTGGAGGCTCTGTCTGAAATGAAAGGACCACGGGCTGGCCAAAATGAAATTTTGGGGAGAAAACAAATTCTGGTGTTGGCTGAGAGCTGTGGTTACTTTTAACAGCCCTGCAAGTGCTGTGACCTGGAAGGTTGTTTTGCTGTGGGTGCATTTTGTGTGGGAAATCACACATCACTTAATGTGGGAGGTCATCTTGGAGTGCCTAATTCTCCTAGCAGTGCTCTCCTGAATAAAAAATGAAGCTGTTTCAGCACGAGCTGGGTTAGGATGAGGTGTCTGGAGAGGAGGAATGGAGCTGTTCCACCAAAGTTCAGAGATTACAGCTCTGTTAGCACGAGGAAAGCAGAGATGCAGCAGCAATATTTAGATAAATGTCAAAGCGGCTGAACTTTTACATTTGGGAGGCTGCAAGAAATAAACCCAGATCTAATAAGACATCACATTTTGGCTTCTCCCAAGCTCATCCAATAATTCAAGTTGTAAAGAACAGGAGGTCTCCAAGTCTAAGCTCTTGGGCCAACCCTGAGCACAGACCAGGATGCTCAGGGCTTTAACCAGCTGTGACATTTATCCAGCTGTGATATCTATCCAACTATGATATCTATCCAGCTGTTTTGATTTTATCCAACTGTGAGACTGCCCATCCGTGAATTTGGGCTCGTATCAAACGGACATTTACAAATCACTAAGGGGGTGAATACACAATAATAATCAGCACTAAATGAAATGAAAAAAAACTTGAATTAAATGGCCTTTTCTAAGAATAATCAGTGAGAATCTAATAATTTTAGATTCTATCACTGCCTATATCAAAACACCTCTCAGATACTGCTGGGTGAGGCAAAAATTCTTTAAATGCCCCCATGGAGTTGTTAATATTAGATAAATTGATTTAAATCCCTGGACTAGGGCAAGGATTAAAGCAGATTATATATGATATGATTGATATGATATGATATGATTGATATGATATGATATGATATGATATGATATGATATTATGTTATGTTATATGATATTATATATTATTAGATATATGATTAATGTAATATAATATAGTATGATATAGTATAATATAATGTGATATAATATAATATATTGTTATAATATAATAATAATATAATATAATATAATATAATATAATATAATATAATATAATATAATATAATATAATATAATATAATATAATATAATATAATATAATATAATATAATATAATATAATATAATATAATATAATATAATATAATATAAATGTCACTACACAAATAGCACTCCAGTTCCTCCTCTAAAATTTGCATTTCTGTTTTCCAGGAGTCCTCACCCTCATAGCCATGATCCTTTTCCCTGTGAACGTGGAAGGGAACAGCCTGTCTGAAGAGCTGGCCCACAGCTGTTCCAGCTCCCTGCAGGACCACCTTGGATCCAAGCACAACTATGGATATTCCTACTGGATCATGCTGCTCGTCCTTTTCCTGAACATTGCTTCTCTCATCATCATCTATTTCTACGACCACGCCAGATATTCCAAGAAGAAGGAGCAGGAAAGGCCCATAGAGAATGCACCAAAGGATGTTATTCTGTTTTAAGGACACCTTGGAAAAGGGGGTGTGAAGGACTTTAATGTGGACTGCAAATTTCCATTTGCTCTGAACTGTGTGCAAACTTCAATTCCCAGATTGTTTTGAGGACACAAAAGCCTGGTTTGGTTTTGTGCCTTTGAGCAGGAAGATCAAAGCCGTTGTTGTGCAAAGCCTGCAGACACCAGGATCCCTTGGGATGGGGAGAAATGGTCACTGAGGTGCTGCTGCTCCCTCTTCTCCTTGCTCTGCCCAGGGATCTCCTGCAGGTCTGGAGCCTCCTGGGCCTTGTGGCCAAAACCCACGGAGCACAGAGGTGGAGTCCCATCCCATCCCAGGGATTTAAAGCCCTGTGGAGGTGGCACTTGGGGACACTGCTGGCCCTGGCAGTGCTGGGGAATGGCTGGACTCCATGGATTTTCCAGCCTAAATTACTCAACAGTTCCACGAGAGCAGAGAAGCCCAGTATCTGCAGGTTATTAACACACAGAAACACCAGGGAAATCCTGCTTGTGCCCTGCCCAGAGCCAAGGGCAAGGCCGCACCTCGGGCAGGGGAGCCCTGCCCCTCTCCACATGTCCCCAGGTGATGATTCCAGGGTGATTTCTGGCCAGGGCCATCCCCTTGCCCAGTCTGAGGAGTGTTTCATGTGCTCACAAAGACACAGGGCTGCAGGACTGCCCAGGAGTGGGGCAACCACAGCTCCATTCCCTTCTCACTCCTCCCAGGGAGTGGGCACTGGGACCTTGGGACAGATCCAAAGTGCAAAACCCTGCTCAGAGCACGTGTTCAGCACTTCTGCCCCTTTGTCCCTCACCTCTGCAGCCAGGAGAGACTTTTTTTATTCCTTTAAAGAGAAAAAAAAAGCCTTTTTTTCCTTTCCAGTGTGGTTTTCAGTCATGTTCCACATCTGTCCTGTGATACGAGAGGTGCTCATGGAGATAAAGCAGCACTTTGAAGAGGGGCTGAGGAGATTCAAGAGGTGAATCCTCACTATTTATGTCACAAAAATAAAGTTTGGAGATGAAAGGAGCCAGCACTTTGTGCAGCTGAGCTCTTTCAAAGCAACCAAAGCAGAGGGATTTCCCATCTTCCGTCTGAGGGCAGAGTGGGGAATAAAATAAAAATAAAAGAGGATTTCTAAGACTTGAGGGGTGGCACAGGTCAATAAAACCAGGGCTGATCTTTGCCTGGAGATGCTGTGGAGGGCTGGAAATGTTATGGTGGAGCCAAACATTTGCCAGTTTTGCTTTGGCTGCAAAAATTGTCACAGTTTCAGTGTTCATTTGTCAGTGTTGGGCACAGTCAGCATCTGTCACACACCACAGCTCTGCTCAGAGGGGTCTGGTGGAGGGATGGAGTCAGAATAATTTTTAGTATAAAAATGATACTAAATTGTATAGTCTGATGGATGGAAAATTATTCTGACTCCTCCTCTCCTCCATGAGGAGCCAGAATTCCAGCTCTGGAAATTTCAGAGGGGTCTGATGGAGGGATGGAGTCAGGATCATCCAGGAGGAACAAGAATTCCAGCTCTGGAGATCTCAGAGGGTTCTGATGGAGGGATGGAATCAGGATAATCCAGGAGGAGCAGGAATTCCAGCTCTGGAGAGCTCAGAGGGGTCTGGTGGAGGGATGGAATCAGGATAATCCAGGAGGAACAAGAATTCCAGCTCTGGAGAGCAGGAGCTTCCCCTTGCTGGGAGTTTGTGCTGCATCCAAACACTGGTTTAGTGTGGTATTTTCTGTGGTCTCCATGGCAGGAAGGAAATGATGAATCTGACTCCCTGTTCTTAGAAGGCTAATTTATTATTTTATGTTACTATATTATATTAAAGGATGCTATACTAAACTATACTAAAGAATACAGAAAGGATCCTTAGAGAAGGTTTAACAAGACACTAATTAAAAACTCGTGACCTCTTCCAGAGCCTCAACACAGCCTGACTATGATTGGTCATTAAGTTAAAACAATTCACATGAAACCAATCAAACAATCACCTGTTGGATAAACAATCTCCAAACCACATTCCAAAGCAGCCAAACACAGGAGAAGCAAATCAGATAATTATTGTTTTCATTTTTCTCTGAGCCTTCTCAGCTTCCAAGGAGAAAAAGTCCTGGCAAAGGGATTTTTCAGAAAATACGACAGTGACAGTTTGGGAAATCACAAAAATCCTGCTTTGGGTGCCTGCTGGGAGCACGTGGCTCTGTTAAAATCACACTGGAGGTCTCTTGTTTGCCTGCAGACACAGAAAGTGGCTGTGTAACAAATCTCACCTGCTTTGATGTGAGTGCCAGATCAAAGCCACCACAACACGACAAAAACCCGAATTAAACAGGAGTTCAGGTTGCAGCTGACTAACAAAGCTACCTCAGGATTCTTCCTCTGCATGATTTATTTCATTTTGAGGGCAGAAATTCCCTTCCCAGCACATAGAGCTGCTTGGGGATGGAGCAGAGGGATGGGGCCGAGGAGCACCCACACATCCCTGCCCTAACCCCATTGATTTGGGGCAATAAACTGCAGGGCACAATATTTACAGGCAGAATTTTAAATACAGAAAGTTTGCATTTACAATTTGCTCCAAAAGCAGGCACGCAAGACAAGCTCAAATTCAGAAGTTCTCTGTGAGCTGCTGGTAATTTCTCCTGAATTGGGGACCAACCAATGACAGCAGGAGGGAACTCACAGAGCTGGCTCTGACTTTTTACCCTAAAATTCCCTCAAATGCTTCCTTAAAACTCTCTGCCAGTGCTGGGAAGTGGCAGCAGAGCTCTGTGTGCAGGGGGGAGTTAGAAATTATAGAATATATATATATAATTTATATAATTTCTGATATTTCTGATGTAATTATATATATTATAAAATAAATATAATTTTATAATATATATTATAAAATAAATATAAATTTAATTATAAAATAGATATAATTTCTATAATTTCTAATATAATTATATATAAATATAATATAATATAATATAATATAATAAATTATAATATAATATAATAAATTATTATATTGTATTATATTATATATTTTATATATATACATATATATACATATATATATATGTATATATATGTATATATATATATAAATATTTTATATATATATATAATAAATTATAGCTGCCCAAAGCAGCTGTGGCTGCCCCTGGATCCCTGATGTTTACACACAAATTCATACCATAGAAACCTTCTATTAAACTTTAAAAATTCTCTACAAATCCACTTCCCACAGTGGCCCAGGCCAGCTTGGAGCACCCTGGGACAATGGGAGGTGTCCCTGCCCCTGGAATTGGCTGAGTTCAGGGCTCCATTAACCCCAAACCATCCTGTGATTTATTTTATCCTGCTCCCAGGCTCTCCTGCCTTTCACCCCAGCCCAGCCTGCCCCAGGGCAGCCAGAGGAATGTTCCCCGAGCTCAGTGTAACAGAGATCATGAGCTGAGGCTGTGCTTGATGGAGAGCATTGATTGTCACTCCCCAGCAGGGAGTTCTGCAGGGCAGCAGCTCCTGGGGACAGGGATTGCTTTTATTGACTCAGCCTCTTTGCCTCTGGCTAACAGCAAAGCTGCTCTGCCTCTTTTCCCCTGTAATTGTGAATTAACCAGCTCTGCGTGCTGTCCAGGAGCTGTGCCCACAGCAGAAATTTTTGGATTTGCCTGCCTGCAGCTTTGCAATGTTTATTATTAAATGTTTTCAGCTGCTGCTGAACTTTGGGTGACTGCTAATTTACCAGGTGTTGAGGATCCTCTGTGGTTTCAAGGAATGCTGCCTTCATTCAGCATTTCTGCTGTGTGGTGTGACTTTTATCCAGAGTGAAACTTTGAGAGTGAACTATAAACCTCAAGTAGATCTGGTATAAATAAAATAATCACAGAATTAGAGGATGGCTGGTTGGAAGGGAGATTAAAATTCATTCCATGGGCAAAGATACCTTATACTATCCCAGTGCTCCAACCCTTCGGGCACTGCCAGGGATCCAGGGGCAGCCACAGCTGCTCTGGGCACCTGTGCCAGGGCCTCAGCTCCATCACAGAAAAAAAGATTTTTTCCTGATATAAAAAGAAAGATTTATTCCTAATATATAACTTAAATCTCTCCTCTTCAACCTGAAGCCTCCTTTGTGCCCTGCAGAAAGCAGGGTGAGGATGTACGGCCCAGTCAATGTTATCTATGATTGTTTTAAACCCTGCAATTCGATCAGGATCACTTTAGCAGGAGCATCCAAGTGATTTATTTAGCCAGAGAAGAAGAAGTCACTTATTGACTCAGAGCAAGCATCATGGACGGCTCAGCAGGGACTGGCAGTGAGTGATCCAAATCCAGCTGACACGGAGTCAGCCCAGCCTGTCCTGGTCCTGCTCCTGTGCTGGAAAGGGAATTTTGCTGGACAAGGAGGATCCTCCCAGCTTTTTATTCCCATTTTCCTCCCGGCTGTTTGCTCCGGGAGCCATGAGAGGGCAGCAGCCTCCTTCCTAGGACTCCTTGGCTTTGCATCCCTTATTTTTGAAGGAAAGTGCATGGAAAGGCAGGGAGGGACAGGGAGAACTTCCCTAACTCCGCGTGCCAAGAAATATTTGATTTCACCTCCTTAGGACTACAAAAAGAAAAGGTATTTTCCAAATTGAATTAATTTTTAAGGCTCTAATTGACATCCCAGCTCTGTGGGAATGGGCACAGGGGGATGGAATAGAGTGGTGGGCTCCTGGGAAAAGTTTCTGGCTCATTCCCAATATTATATAAATATAAATTATAAATATAAATATAAATATAAATATAAATATAAATATAAATATAAATATAAATATAAATATAAATATAAATATAAAATAAATACATATATACATATATAATACATATATACATATATATACATACATACATATATATATATACACACATATAATACATATATACATATATACATATATATACATACATACATATATATATATATATATATATGAGGAACCTTGCCCCAAAACCTCACAAAGTGAAAATACAATATTTTTTTTAATTAATCAGAACTGACAAAGTTATTGATTAATAATGGTCAGAAATTCAAAAAGAAAATGGGATTTTATACAGCACAGATCTGACAAACAAGGATAAAAATACTGAGTTTTGCAAAGGTAACCAAGGCAACGTTCACTTATATTTCTTGATCAATACAAGCGTGAGCAAAACCATCATCTCAAATAAAAATAGAGCTGTATCACTCAAAAAACATCTTATAAAAATGATTATTTCTTCCCTGGGTGTAAGGAAGACAGAATCTCTCAGTGGTAGACACCATCAGTTCTGTGCTGCCTTTGTTAAATCTCCAAGAAAATAAACCAGAGCCCACCCAAGTGCCCACAAGAAGGAGCCTGCTGCTGGCTGAGACTGTCTGAAGGGCTGAAATTTCATTTATCAAGGAGATTTGTCAGCACATAAATTGCTCTTTTCCAGGCCTGACACTTGGGCTGCAATAGAGGGCAGAAAGCTGAGGATGCCTCAGCATCCATCTCCATCTGTCATTCCTGCCTGGGAGCAGGGGCTCGGGTTTTGCTCTGATCCCACCTCAGGGTCACCCATCCCCTCCCCTCCTGCCCTCACAAGCTCAGGTGCCCACATTTCCTGCATTTTGAAATAAACTGCATTGACTTTCCCAGCGCTTTGCTGGAAACGAAACTCTGCACAGGTGGGAAAACACAAAAATAGAATTCAAAGCCACGTTGAAATGGCCACACCAATGAAGATTTAAATGTTATTTTCAGCCTCTCCTCTTACAACTACCCCAGGGCTCCCTGCAGATCTGAAATTATATTGGATTTTAATAACACCTCTGGGTTTAATATGAAATAATGAATGAAATCTGCCCACAGATGGGAAAGGATCCTGCCAGGAGGGGGAATTCAAATTATTTCTCTGCAGCCAGAGGGGGACTCCTTCTCATCTGGAAATAACTTCCATTACTGGAAACAAAGGAGAAGGAGCTGCAGCTTCTGGTTCATTCTGGGGGACTATTCAGCTGTTTTTTAATGAAATGCAGGTTGGGAACAGATTTTAGGCAATTTATTGCACAAGTAAAGCTGATGGGAAAATACAGGAAAGAAACCAAGTCCTTCATCAGAGAGGGTGCAGCAGGTAAATAGAGCCAGGTCTAAGAAAGGACTTGAAAAGGGCAGCACACTTTGGTTTTCCTCAAAAAGATTTGTAAAGGAGAGCCAGGAACAGAGCATTGACCTTTTCTGCAGATAATTCACTTCATCCCTCTTTTCTCTAAGGAAGATGTCATCACTTATTCCACGAAATGCTCCCTGGCATGGGCCTGCAAGAATAAAGCCCAGAGGTTGATTCCATCATTTATATTGATTTATTACACCTGTCCAAAACAATTTCAAGAGGAATTTATTCTTTTTTTTTCCTCTGGGAAGCTCTGAAGTCCCAACCGTGCCCTGGTGAGGCTGCAGGAAACCTGTGCATCACACAGAAAATATTGAACAGAAAATACTGAACAGAAAATATTGAACAGAAAATATTCCCTGGCAATTCTGAAACCCAAAAAAGGAGAGACCAACACCTTTTTTGTACACAAACCTGTGTGTGAATTAATTTTGACGCAAACATGAAAATATATGAAATTTGACTTTGATCTGAAAGCCACAAAGCAGCTTGAAGAAGGGTTTAGTTTGGATTTCCCTCTCCTGGAAGCCACAGGCAGCAGGAGCTGTTTGTTGGTGCTCATTCAGGCTGAGAGCACCCGAATTCTCATCTGGGGCTGGGAGAAAAGATCCCTCAGCTGAGATAACAGAGGGGAGAATCCTTGTTTGAAACGAGAGGCTGCAGCCCTGATAGAAAATAATGATCCTGAAACGCAGGAGGCTGCAAATGATCTCTGGAATCTCTGGAAATGAGGTGAAAACAGGAATTGGAATTGTCCTTTGGCATCCCCAGCCAGGTGCCAGGGAAATCTGGGATTTCACAGGAAGGAACAGGAAGCTGCAAACCCCAGAGGTGCCCCCAGCATCTCCTTTCAGCCTCAGCAACAAAGATAATTCAGCTGGGGAAATGAACCCTGTCCAAAATGTGGGCAGAGAAGGATTTCTCCTTCAAATCCATGTCAAATATGGAATTATGTGTGGTGTACTTAACAGAAATAAACAAAAAACCAAACAAACAAACAAAAACAAACAAAAACCCCAAAAGAAACAAAACAAAAAAACCCCAAACAAACAAACAAAAAAAAAGACAACCCCCAAAACCAAAAGAAAACACAACAAAACCAAACAAAAAAAGTGTTTCCAGCAGAAAAGGATTTGTGAAATGATGATTTCCCATTTTCCCATTGCTCTTCCTTGAGCACTCCCCTCACCAAATATTCCCAAAATTTGTTCCTCAAACAAGCCTTTAGCATCACTTAAAGAAACCCCAATACAGCCAAGGACAATAAAAATATAAAATTCAGAGGGATGCGAATCTTCTGTGTTGGCAGGTTTTGGTTTTGAGTGACTCCAGAGCAGCACAAACTCCTTTTTATTCCCAGAAATTCCCTTACAACCAGAAATCCCAGGATCCTCCCTCACCTCCCACTCGTGATTTTAAACCCAGGAAAGAAAATTAAACCCAATTTCTGGGTGGGTCTAAAAGGAACTGGACTCTGGGATCCTCTGGGGAAAGGGAAAGTTAATTAACAGTGAATTATCTGGAGAGAGTGCTCTGAGGGCCCCAGGCAGCAGCAGAGCCATCATTGCCTCATTTCAGCTGCCACCTCCTCATTTCCAGGGCAGCTCTCAGCTCCCCAGCATTTACTTTTATTTTTATTTATTCACTGCTTTTTTTTCCACATTGTTGTTCCCCCTTCCATTAGGACTTAATGAAATTCTTCTTTCATTGAGAATTCCATCTTTGTGCTGAATGATTTTTCTTCCACAGGTCCAAGCATCATCACCCCCTAATGGGATCCCCCCAGCTACAATTCGTCCTTTGGCTCTTGATTTTTTATTTCTTCATTATTAATTCTTGATTTTTATTTCCCAGCCAGATGTTTCAGGGGGATTTTCCCTTCCTTATCTCTGTGCTCTGCTCTGGGTGACAAGGTGAGGATGGATTTGGTCATCCTGGAGGTGTTTTCCAACCTCAAAGGTTTTGGGATTATGAGAACCCCTTTGCCTTAAGGGATGGGGCACAAAAGCCTTAAATCTCCCTGTGAAACTCATCCGAGCAGCTGAAACTGGGGCAGTAAAATAAAAACTCACCAAATCCATCTTGGGTTTCAAGAGTCATTCCAGTCTCCTCTCTTGGAGCAGGAGGCAGAAGGGGTGGAGATGATTTTGATTATTCTGATGATTTTATTTTATGATTTTTTTCCTGTATTTCTTGACAAGGTGAATTAACAACTTAGTGAGTCAACACCAGAGGTGTTCTTCTGATAACTCAGTTTTCCCCTACCTGAAGATATAATTTCCCACTCTGCAATTCCTTATGCAACTGGCTGGGACTGTTCCCCTTAAGGACATTCCCAGAAAAATCCAGCATTTGCAAAGGCTCCCAAAGAGCAGGACTGGGAGCTGGGCTTGGCAAATCCGGGTGCCCACATTCCAGGATGGGTTAAAATCCATCCCACCCCCGCCCTGCCATGGCAGGGACACCTTCCATGTCCCAGGGGCTCCAAACCCCAATGCCCAACCTGGCTTGGCTCTTCCAGGGGTCCAGGGGCAGCCACAGCTGCTCTGGGCATGAAGGAATCCCGCAGATGAGAATTGGGAGTGGGACAAAAATCCCAAATTCTCGCAGAGTTTTGTTGTCTGGCCCCATTTCAGCAGCATAAATCAGTTCCATCCCAAAAGCATCAAGCCCAGCTCCTCACCAGGAGCTGCCCTGGAGCAGAGGGAGAGGAGCTGGAGTCCTGCAGGATTAGGATTTGGGGCTCCCAGGGATTACCACAGTCCCAAAAATCCCAGACACAATGCTGAGCTGGGTTCTGCACGTTCCAAGGTGAATCATTCACATCCAACCTGGTCCCACCATGCATTTTACCAAGGATTTTCCCCCAGGACTTGTGTTTCCATCTCCTGCAGCATGAAATTCTAGATAACCCACAGAAAAGGATATTTTATTTCCTGATATTTTCCCTCCTGATATCTTTATGTAATAACAACTACCTACAACTTTTCCTTCAGCCTTGATGACTCCCAAGAACCTGGAAACTCACTTTTGTCTTGATTTTCTTCCCACAACATTAAATTTAATATTCCCTGCTCTGTTTTCCAGAAAAAAAAAATCCTGGGAAGCTGTGTTATCCCACAGTAAAGCCCAGGGAAATCCTGGTGCTTAACAAGGATTTATCACAGGCAAGCGTTGGAGCAGAGGGAAAATTGAAAAGGAAAAAAGCAGAAGTAAATCTGATTTATCACATCCTGTTTGCATTTGTGATGGGCTCCTCCTGAGTGATAATCACGCTGAAAATAGAGATTTATTGCTTTTGCAACTGGATTAAAATAGAACTGAGACTACAATAACAGCAATTAAAGCGAGGAAAATAATTTATGCTCATTGCTGAAGGAGTGAAACCTCCAGCTCTGCTCTGCAGCCCCTGCCTGCCTTACCCTGCCCAGCCAGGGGCATTCCCTGGGGATTTTTGGGGAATTTTCCATTTCTCCAGGTGATGTTTTTTTGGGAACCTCCAGCCCTGAGCTGGGCTCAAAGCACAGCCCCAAACCCAATGTTCCAAAGTGCAAACTCTCCTGTCACGCCCTGCACTGCTGCTCCTTCCCAAAATCCTGATTTATGGGGCTTTGACAGCCCCTTCTCATCTTTATTGAGGCCAGCCCATTGTTCCAGAGCTCAGAAATCCTGGATATTTACCCTGCTGGATAAGGAACTGCCCAGATCCCCATTTCCATGGCTTCATCCTGGAACAATGAACCCAGGTTGTTGTTTCCTGGCCAGTGAAAAGCACAGCTCAGAGTGGAGCTTCCAGAACTTTGTCCTTTCCCAAGCGTTTCCATAACTCCCTGATGTGATTCCAGTTCTCCTGGCCAAAATGAACCATGGAGTTCTGGCTCTTTTTGGGAACTGCCTTAGGTTGGAAATGGGGGTGTGGGCTCTATTCCCATCTGTCAGAGCTGGGGCAGTTATCTCTGCTCATTGGGCAGCTTTCTTTATCTCTTCCACAGCCAATCCTCCCACCAGGAGATCTCTGCTGTCCATGGCCAGTGCTGGTTTATTTTCCATGCCATTGCTTGTCTGTGATATTATTTATTTTAGCTGTTGCCTCGTGGCAAACTTAACATGGGTTTGGCTGAACTTTTGTGGAAGTTGGAGACATCTCCCATGCAAACAAGAGAATTTAATTTGTGTATTTTCTAAACATCCTCTTTTACAAGCCTACAGAGAGCTCATTAAAGCGTCCCCTTCTCTGCTGAGCTGACACCTGAGGACACAAAAATTCACATATTTGTTAATGCTGACTTGCTTTTGCTTTACAGAAATCAATTTCCCGGGAAGAGCAATCCCTGGGAAACACCCAAACACAATTTAACTCCTTGAGGAGCTTTCCACAACATTTTTCTCCTTAGTTTTGCATTTCACCTGGCTCCACCAGGCGAGCAATGTGTTGGGTGTCACCATCAGGTGGCTCTCATGGGTCCCACAGATATTTAAAACTTGTGGTTGCTCCACAGTGTCGTGGTGTTTGTGAGGGTCCCCAGGATGAGGTGAGAGATGAGAGTTTGACTCCAAGTTCTCAGAAGGCTGATTATATTATATTATATTATATTATATTATATTATATTATATTATATTATATTATATTATATTATATTATATTATATTATATTATATCATATCATATCATATCATATCATATCATATTATTATTTTCATATAATATAATATAACTATACTAAAGAAAGGAGACATCAGAAAGCTAGACAAGAATGAACAATAAAAACTCATGACAGACTCAGAGATTCTGACACAGCTGGACTGGGATTGGTCATTAATTAAAAACAGTGTCATTAATTGGTCATTAATTAAAAACAATTCACATGGAACCAACCAAAGATGTACCTATTGGTAAACCTTCTCCAGACCACATTCCACAGCAGCAGATAATCATTGTTTACATTTCTTTCCTGAGGCTTCTCAGCTTCTCAGGAGAAACATCCTGGCAAAGGGATTTTTCAGAAAATATCACAGTGACACCACAGGAGCTTTTCGATCAAAATATCACAGTGACACCCCAGGAGCTTTTCCATCAAAATATCACAGTGACACCACAGGAGCTTTTCCATCCTCTCCTGCTCCATCCACCAAGCTGTGAGTGTGTGCCCATCTGTTGGAAGGCAGGAGGGCTCTGCAGGGGGACCTGGAATGGTTGGATGGGTGGGCAGAGTCCAATAAGGTGGAGTTTAATGAGTCCGAGTGCCCAGTCCTGTGTTTTGGCCACAATAACCCCTGCAGTGCCACAGGCTGGGGACAATGTGGCTGGACAGTGCCCAGGAAGGAAGGGACCTGATGGACAGCAGCTGGACATGAGCCAGCAGTGCCCTGGTGGCCAAGAAGGCCAAAGGCTCCGGGCCTGGATCAGGAATGGCGCGGCCTGCAGGAGCAGGGAGGTCATTGTGCCCCTCAGCTTGGGAAGGACCTTGGGACACTGAGCACATCCAGAGGGGCTGGGACACAAACCCTGTGAGGAGCCCCTGAGGGAGCTGGGGGTGCTCAGCCTGGAGAAAAGGAGACTCAGGGCTGCCCCCATCACTCTCACAGCTCCTGAAAGGTGCCTGTGCTCAGCTGGGGCTGGGCTCTGTCTGCAGCAGCACTGACACACCCAGAGCACACAGCCTCAAGGGAAATACAGGTTGGATAGCAGGAAAAATAGAGTGATAAAGTTCTGGAATGGCTGCCCGGGGAGGTGGTGCAGTCCCCATCCTGGGTGTGTTTAACAGAGCCTGGATGTGGCACTGGGGGCCAGGGTTCAGTTGAGGGGTTGGGGCTGGGCTGGACTCGATGATCTTGAAGGTCTCTCCCAGCCCAGTGATTCTGCGATCCCGGGGGATGCCCCGGCTCAGAACGGGACACCCCGAGAAAAGCGGGATCTGCTTTATCCCGGCCTCGTTCCCAGGGCAACGCCGGGATGCGTGAATCGTGGGCTGGCGATGCCATCTAGTGGCACCGGGACCGGCTCCTGCTGCTGCTGCTGGCACCGATCCCTGCCACAAATCCCCCAGAAACGGGGCTGGCACCGAGCCCAGGAAATTCCCAGGCGTGTTTCCAACCAGGAATGGCCCGGGAGGGACCTGGAAGCTCATCCCACTTCCACTGTCCCACCTTGCTCCAAGCCCTAAGAACCAGCCTTAAAACTTCCTCCAGCTTTACTATTCTGACATGCAAAAAGACAGCAAACCCCAGTTATAATTATTGTCTTTCAGAAATATCTAAACCCACCTAAAATAACTTTTCCAGGCATAACAGAATTCCATTTTTCACCTCCCCTATTTCCTGATCTGCCAGGCTTAGAGAACATGTGGTATAAAAACAATTGTTCTATAAAAGAGGACATACAAATATTCTAAAGTTCTGTGCATTGGATTTCTATTTACTATTTTACTTCAGGGAATTTGGGTACAAGATATTGAAGTTTTCCAGTGTTCAAACCTGTTGGTATGAAGTGTCTTCAGTTTGTGGAATTCTGGGGGTGCAACATCTGCTTTTACCTGAGGAAAAATGCAAATAATATTTTCTTAATTCTGTGAAACAGTTTTAATTAATTACATGCAAATAGTTGCTTTTTTAGGCTAATGTGGCCTAAAAAATAGCAGGAATCTCCCAAAATTCAATTATATAAAGAACCTGGTGGGGTTTGTGTGGCTGCACAGCAGGAAACTCTTTGTGAGGACAGAGTGGAGAAACTGAAAGATTTCTTCTCCATAATTATTAAAAATACCACATTTGTCCCAAAATTCCCAACAATTTCTCATGGTGTCCCTGGGAGTCCTGCAGCAGTTTCCCTGCAGAGAGGGAAGTGCTCAAGAAGCATCCCCTGATCCTAAAAAACCCCCATTACTGATTTGGGAGCACTGGAATTTCCCATCCATTATTAATAATCCATTAATCCATAATCCATCCATTATTATAATCCACTGATTCCTGAAAAATACACTTTTAATGGGAAAGCAGTGCAGGGATTGTTTCCTCAGGGACTTGCTGGGGTCTGAAGCCCTTGCGAGTGTTTTCCTCAGGCTCTGGGATTTATTCCCAGGTTTCCTGGCACAGCACAAACCCCATTTGTGTCCCCATGGATCACAGCAGATGCAGGCTGGCATCCTGGCAGCTGGGCATCTGCTCAACCAGGGATGCCAGCTTGATTTCCACCCAAACATCATCAAAATATTGAAAAACCTCCTGCTGGTGGTGGTGGTGGAGACACAGCACCAAGCTCCTCCCTGCAGCTGGTGCTCAGGGCTGTGAGGATTCCCAAATCCCACTGCATTCTCCTGGGCTCTCCATCTTTTCCTGAAGGACATCAGGGATCATCTGCACCTCTGCTGCCACCATTGGGATCCCCCTCTGCTCACCTGGAGGAAAAGGTGACAGCAGGTGAGCGCTGGAGCTTCTCTGGTCTCTTTCTGGGAGCTGGGAAATGGGAGAGTTTCGTTTCCTGCTGATTTGTGGCCCTTTGGGGTCCCCTTCTGTGGAATTGTATTTGAATTTGCAACCTCTGGCAGTTGTTTCAAGCCCAAACCAAGTGGTTTGACCCAGCCTGGGTCAGATTTTATGAGGATTTTAGTGATCAGCTGAGGTCTTCCCTAAATACCTCCTTGCCAGTGTTTGTACTTCCAGTTACTCACCTTTAACACTTCATTTGACTCTGCCTTGGAAAGTCTGAACTCCTCATGAACTCTGTCCTTTCTAACCCAAACCATTCTTAGATCCCATGATTTTTTTAAGTGGTCTAAAAATAAATCAACAGCTGAAAGCAAATTTGATTTTACTGAGACCAAATATTGCAAATATTGGTCAGCCCCGGCCTTTGACTCGAGGCTGCTTTGCATTTAACCCAGGAGAAATGGGATTTGTTTCATTGCAGAGCTGCAAAGGTAAAGGACCCTGAACAAAACCCAAATAAAATTTTGCCATAAGATTTTGCACCTTTGAAACAGCTATTTCTGCCTGTTCAGAGAATCTGAAAGCAAAACAACCATAACAAATAAGATATAACAAATAATACAGAATTATGTGTGGCACAGAGATGTATCCACAGAAAAAGCTCTAGAAAAGAGAAGTTTGCAGCCAAATTTTCCATTTCCTGTTCTGTTGATTTATTCCTCTTATACTGGCAGTAAAAATCACACTCAAGGTTCAGGCCCTCAAATCAGTTTTTTAACTGGACATCACAGAATGTCCTAACCCTGAATTTCCTAATAACTCCAAAGAAGCATTTTCCTTCCAGTTTTTTCTTTTTTTAAACATCTTTTTCTCTGCAATTAAAAAATACAAATAAAAATCCCAAAGTAAATAACAAATCATCCCAGAGCCATGTTGATTTGATGCATTTGTTGTGATACCAATACAGTAATTCCTGTAAATATTCCAGTGATAAAAAATGAAGTTGAAATCACATTCATGGTTCAGCAGATTTCACTTTGAGGAAGATGTCTGCTTTATGGAATATCAGAATTATTTCTTTTCAGTCACATTCTGCTGTATCCCAAGTAACTGGTAGGAAGCTACAAGATTTTTTTGTGGAAGATTTTTTATAGAAAAGAATTTTACCTCAGAGGAAAATATTTGTGTGTCAGGAGCAGGATGCCCCTGATGTCACACAAAGCCCAAATTCTCCCTCCTGAGCTCCCCAAAGGTTTTAACTTTTTTTTTTTTTTTTTTTTTTTTTTCCACCCAGATCACCCCAGTGACAAATCCCTGCTGCTCCCACCCACGTTTGTACACAGAATTCCTTGTGCTGCCCCAGGGCCTGGCACAGGGGTGGGATGGGGTTGGACACCTCCAGAGGGACACCCCAAGGCTGGGTGACCCTGTCCTCCTGGCAGCAGCCCTAAAACCCAGCTCAAAGTCACACATCCCACATCCCTTTTCTTTTCATGGACCTGGCTCAGCCAATTAAACCCTTTTCCTTCAGAACTCATCTGTGGAGAGCGTGGCATTAGCTCACCTCGTGGGATTAATTGCCTGGAAAGTCACTGCCAGACCTTGGGCACGGTGATATTAATTACTGTAATAGATATCAGAATGTTAAACATCATTTCTGACATTTATTTGGGGAAAAAAACCCTCTCAGAATTAAAGGAATTAAACCACCCCCAGGCTGTTCAATTATTTTATTGCCCTGCCATGGTTAGGTGAGGCCTCAGCTTGGTTTTCCTCCTCTCTAAGCCATGTCAGGAGTGTGGTTCAGTGATTCATACAAATCAAAGAGATAAAATGCATTTTTCACTGGATGCTTTTGATTTCCAAATTGTCTACAACCCACATTTTTTTCTTTATTGGGCTGTTTTAAATTTTTCCTCGTGAGATACAATTAATTTGGAGCAGAGATTCAGAAAGCTGGAGTTTAACAGAGGAAATTGCACTGTGCAAAGGTGCTCGTTATAAATATGGGATATTTGGTGAGCAGTTCCTTTCCTCTAATGAGAAGAATTCCAACCAATGACAAAAAACAAAAATCAGAGAGCAAAATTATCCTCTGCCTGGTTTTACTGATTCAAGTAACATTGCACCAAGAAGGCACCAAAATGCAGGGAAATGAGACAAATGAAGGTTGGTTCTGAGGGACGGTCGTGTTTATATTTGTTGTGAGTGAGGAAGAACATGCAGGAAACAGCAGGAATAGATTCATGGCCCGGAAAATCAAATTATTTTGGGGTACCAATGGCAGCACCTGGAGGAACTGAGATCCAAAATTTTCCACCAAATTGAACCCAGGCCCCTGCCGCTGAGGAGGAGGGAGCCATCCCTGACTAACACAACTCTTCCCATGCTGAATTTCCAGCCCAGGCTGGGAAGCAGCTCCCAGTTCCACACTGGGAACACTTTGCTGCCAGTCAAGCCAGCCAAGGAGGCTGGTGATGCCTCAGGTTTGGCTTTTCTGTGTTTCCCATTCTGTGCTGCTTTAGTGTGTGGGGCTGGGCTCACATCAGGGATGCTGAGCTCTGTGCACAGAGCAGGGACACAAAACAATTCCTGCTCCAGCTGGGCACCAAGGACAAATGACCCAAATCTCAGCCCAGGAGCACAAACCCCGTGGGCTGCAGAGAGAAAAACAAGCAGGGTGGGACTGCAGGGGCTAAAGCTGGAATGGGACAATGAACTGCAAGGGGCAAATGGAGCAGAACTGATCCCAGGGACAGAGCCCGTGCCCGGCCGTGCATTTTGGGGCCATTTTGGTTCATCTTGGGTGCAGCCCTGGCTGGGCTCTGGTGCTGCCCAAGGTGCAGCCATGGAGGAGATGCTTTGAATAAATCCCTGCTTTGTTCTGGAGCTCTGGTCTCTGTTTTAGAGGATCCATGTCCCACAGACAGAGGGACAGCCTAGAGATGATGCTGGGAAGGTTTAGGGGTTGTTTTGCATCCCCAGGGAGGGAGGGATGGGGATCCTTGGCCAGCAGTGTCTGGCTGATCCAGGACTGCCAGAGAGAAGTTGGGGCTGGAGCTGGGGACAACAAAAAAACTAAATTAAAGAAGAAAATGCTTGGCTTGGTTTCCTCCTATGCCTAAAGGCTGGAGCGGGACTTTTCACCAGGTCATGGAGGTATAGGACAAAGGGAATGTCTTTAAACTGGTTTATATTTGATATCAACAAGGAATTGTTCCCTGGCAGGGTGGGAGGCCCTGGCACAGGTGCCCAGAGCAGCTGTGGCTGCCCCTGGATCCCTGGCAGTGCCCAAGGCCAGGCTGGACACTGGGGCAGCCTGGGACAGTGGATGTTTGCAAAATAATACTTAAATTCTAAAAACTCCCCACCCCTGGATTCTCTAAAGCTTTCATTCTCTCACACACAACACTAAACCATCAGCACACAGAACAAAATCAATTTCCAGGCTTCTGGCAGAGCTTAAACCCAGAGTAGCCCAAGCCTCAAAAGGAAAATATTTGCACAATATGACTCAGTGCAAAGAATTTACCTTCAGTTTTAATTGCTCTGTTTGTCAGCAATCAAACAATGAAATCCTGCAAGGACACACAGAAGATGTGGTTGTCTTCTCTCACAATACAGCTCTGTTACTCCAAAAACGTGAAACACTTTAAATCATCAACAATCCCTTCAAAAGGAAAAAAAAATCATCAACAATCCCTTTTTTTTATTTATTTTTAAACATATTAAATCATCACACATCCCTTCACAAGTTTTTCTTTTTTTTCTTTAAACATTGTAAATCATCACCCACACCCATTTCCTTTCTTTTTAACATTTTAAATCATGACCCATCCTTTCAAAAGTTTTCTCTCTTTTTTCTTTAAACATTTTAAATCATCACCCATCCCTTTAAAAGTTATTCCTTTTTTTTTTTTTTTTTTTTTTTTGAACAAGGGAATAAAACCTGCAATAAAGCAATCAGTGCTCTGTGTAATTGTATTTTTCAGACCCTCACCTGACCTTTACCCGGTCTTTCTGCTGGCCCCTGGCAGGAGGATGCTGTTCCAGCCATGAAATGCATGGAAATGCAATGATGCAGTGGGTGGGAAGTGAATTAGCTTTAGTGAGCCACACGATCTGTCCCAGCTGTGTGACCTTGGCTCCAGAGACACCTGGAACATCCAAGCAGCACCACACCTGGAGCATGGGAGGAGATGTTTGGTGCATCCAACACCTGAGCTTTGGCTTGGAGAGGGAGATGAAGAAATAAATGTGCTGTATAATAGGAGGGAAAAATGCCAGACAGTCCTGGATTGAGGGATAACCACCACTCCTAAAGGGGACAATCATGGTTTAATGAACTGTAGGAAACATGAAGGAGCAAAGGGAAAAGGAGCAGCTCCATGAGGAATCACCTTGGGACTGGACTTGGAGCAGCCTGGTCCTTGGAAGGTGTCCCTGGCCCATGGAGGGGTGCAGCTGGGTGATCTGTTGGTCCCCTCCAGCCCAAACCAGTCTGGGATTCTGAGCCTTGCTGTTTGGAGCCTTCCATCTCTTTACCATCTGTTCCAAGCCTGAGTGACCTCCACTCCACAGCAATCCAACCTGAAACCATGTTGTCTCAGGGCTGCTTTTGGTCTGATTCTGTCCCTTTGAGCTGCTCATGAGGATGTTCCCAGGGTGATGAGGTGTTTGCTGCTGCAGGATAATCATGTTGCATAAAGCTTCTGCCCATTGTGGAGCTCATAAAACCAGCAGCAACATCTATCTTGGCCCAAAGAGGCTGGGAGTTTATTAAAGTTTTAAATTATGAATGCTGCTAATGCAGGGTAATAAGTGCAAGCAGCACAGTGTGAGCACTGATCATTCTCCTATTTTTGTCTACTATTGTGTAGTTATTAGGCACCTTGTCCTTTATTAATCTCCTTTGACCTTCTTCCACAAATTCTCCTTCCCATAAAATTGAGTAACTGCTGAGGATCAGACTGTGCCCAGGAGGGCCTGGGGGGATGAGGCACAGTGTGGACAAAATGCTAAAGAAAAAGCTCCTGGTGAGGCCACCCTGAGCTCTCTGGGCTGGGATGGGACCTGTGGGGCTCAGAGCTGAGGAGGAGGCCTGGGGTGGGGGAGAATTTAATTTCCTTGTTTTAATGGAGACTTTGGGGGCTGAGAAAGGGCTCAGCCTGGAGCAAAGGTGTCCCAGGAATTCCTGGAGCTGGCACTCAGTGCTCTGGGCTGGGGACAGGGTGAGGATGGGCACAGCTGGGATTCGATGGTCTCAGAGGTTTTTTCCACCCAAAATGATTCTGTGATCGGATACGTAAATCAGATTAATGTATACTGCCAGCAGGGGGAATTTCTCCATGGAAAAAGTTGTTAAACATTGGAATGGGCTGCACTGGACTTCCCATCCCTGGAAGTGTCCCAGTAATTCCTGGAGGTGCACTCAGAGCTCTGGGCTGGGCATTGGGCACAGCTTGGACTCGATGATCCCAGAGGGCTTTTCCACCCAAAATGATTCTGTGAGCTGAGATTTACTTCAGCAGAATCCCTAAATGCCATTTCTGAGCTTTGAATGACAATGATTTGAATATTAACAACTCCCCATCTCCTGAACACTGTGGGAGAGGAATAAAGAACCCTTCAGGGAGGGGACAAAAGAAACCCAGAATCTTCTTTGCAAAGTCCTTGTTGAGAATTCAGTGCAGGATCCCCCACACTGGAAGGCAGCCAGTGAGTGCTCCCACAGCTTTTCCCTTTGTTTTATGGCAGAGCGAGGGATCAAGGATGTGCCCACCTGCAGCAAGGACGTGAGATGGAAAAGAGCTCAGCACTTTGCTCACTCCCTGTCAGCACAAAGCACAAGATTCCTGTTTCACCTGGAACCCACGTGGCAGCAGCAGACAGCTATAGAATTAAATCATTGCTCTTGCCTGAAAAACGTCTGTGCTGCGTACAAATTTAAATATTCATGGCATTTACAACTTACCCATATCAATCACAACACTGCCACTGGAGTGAGACAGGTGTGAAGCCTCTACTGAGAAGTCATTTCCTAAAAAAATTTTAATTTTTGTCTCTTCATTATGTTTTCTTCCACTTATGTACAGCATAGTGAAAAAAACCCCCTAAGTTTAGAGTTGCTCATTCTAATTCCGGTTGTCTGAAGAAACATTAAATAAAATATTAGACAGCTTTAAATAAATTGCACATTTGAATGAATAAATAAATAGCTGAGATATTAGAATTGAAAATCCAGCAGCTGATTGGTAAAACCTCCCAAGAAGTGGGGGTTATGTTCTTGCAGAAAATGCTGGATTTGAAACATGCTTGTTACAGCAGGTGGCTAAAGAGTGTTCTCCCAGCATGGGGAATAACAGCTTTTAGGGACTATTACCATTATTTCATGTGTAAGCAACAAGAAAATTAAAAAGACACAAAAAGCTCTACCCAAGCCAGCAGAATCTGCTGTTCCCATCATTTCTGGGCTCTGTGGGAGGGAGGAGCTCCTGCAATGGGGGCACTGTGAGCAGCAGCGACCCATCCATGGTGTCCCTGCAGTTCCCACAGGCACCATCCCAGCCTGGAACCCTGGGGCCTTCCAGAAGCCCAGGAGTTGTCATATTTCATATTTAGCACACATCAGGTGGTTCTGGGGGCTGGGAGCAGCAGGAATGTCCCTGTGGCTGCCTGGGAATTCACTGCTCACTCCCAGGGGCTCCAGTCCAAGCAGGAGCTTGTTGTCATCACATTGCAAGGGTTCCACATTGCCAGAGTTTCATACCTCCCTGATATCTCTCATAGGCAGCTTCAGCAGCACTGACTCTTGCTCATCCTCACAGCAGCCAACTGAGTCCAGAGCCCCCCAATCCACTCTTTTATCTCACTCTTCTGATTGGCTACAGGTGTGGCCTGTTAACATCAGGCCTGCTCCTAATCTTTAGCAATTGGTTCAGCTGCAACTCTTTGGGGAGATAAGATTACTTCTATACCACCTTCATTCACCCATACTCTAGCCCCCTACACTTAAACTCTAAGTTTCCCACCCTGTGATATCACACACTTCTATCCAAACTCCACACCCACAATCCCAATTCCATCATTCCATTTTGGAAGCTTCTCCACGGCCTCAGGTCACTGCAATGTTCTCCTGGGGATCTGTGCCTGCCAGCACAGAAAGTTTAAAATTCTCAGCATCCAGGGTTCCCACAGAGTTCCAGCCAGAGGAATGAAGAGGAATGGCTGGAGAAAGCATGGAATGGTCTGTGCTGGAGCTCCATCCCCACTGGGAGGGATGAGGACACACTGGTGTGGACCAGGAGATGTTTGGACCCAGCCATCTCTCTCCTGCTTTCATTAAACCCCACACAGAAACAATTAAAACCTTGCCTGGGATTATCCTGTAAGGTCTGTTCATCCCTCTATAGCCAAACACTTATTTACTTTGTTTATTAGCTGTGTTTACTCACCAGCTCTCCCTTCTGAGCAGCCTCAAACCTCAGTTTGTTTTAGTCTTTACACAAGCAACATCTGTCACAAGCTGCTTCCTCAGCCTGCCCCTTTTCTACCCCTCAGCTTGCATTTTCTGCTTTCCAAGGTCATTTTTAGTTGTGTGAAAGGAGAATAAAATGAGTTTCCTTTGCAGAATTCCCCCCCTCCCATAGCTGGACAAAGCAGGCAGCAAAGCAGAAAAGAGATCTTGGAAAAGTATCCCAGCCACAGCCTTCACTCCATGAGGGGTGAACGGGAATGGTCCATGGAAACAAGTGGAAATTTCTGTTGGAATCTTCATTTTATTTTATTATCTTTATATTATATTATCATTATATTATTTATTTTATTATCTTTATATTTGATTTTATTTATTATCTTTATTATATTTATATTATCTTATCTTATCTTTAATTTTATTTTTATTTTATAAAATAAAAATAAAGGTGGTGGGAATTGGTGATTCTGAACTGGCTGAAAGAGGGGAAATTTACATTTCAGAGACACCTTGAACGTTGAAATGTGAATTTCAGAGACTCCTTCCACTACCCCAGGTTGCTCCAAGCCCTGTCCATCCTGGCCTTGTACACTCACAGGGAAGAATTCCCAATATCTCACCTAAATCTCTGCTGTCTCACTTTGAAGCTTTTACTCATCAGTCCTTTCTCATGTCATCAGTACTTGCTATAGATTTTAAAAACTCATAGCAAAATTTAAGCAACTTCTGATTGTATCTCTCCAGAAAGAAAATAAAAAGGACAGATATAAATATTTTTTCCCACCTCCTAAATATTTTTCTAAACAATTCCCAGTCTGTCACCAAAGCCACCTGCCAGATTCCTGATTGAAGAGGGGAAACCTCAGCTTCCAGTCTGTTTATAAAAGGTAATTCCCAGGGGATACTGACTTTTTAAGGATATTTAAGATATTGAAAGTTTCCCTTGCTCAAAGTCAACAGAAAGTTGATTTTTGGGTAAGACCAAGAATAGAAAGATTCAACAGTGGAGGAGATTGGTGTGGATAATTACCTGAGTTCATCAGAGGAGTTCTGTGATAGGAATTGCCCTGATCATTACCAGTTGTGCCAATTCCACAGTGGGGATAGGAACTCAGGATAGAAATTGATGGAGGTTTTGTTGAAGTGTCAATGCACTTCATTTTTATTTATTGATTCCACATTTGTGAGCTCACTTCCTAGTTTATTTTTCTTTTATTTTCACACATTACTCAGATGGTGAATGCAGATGTATGTGCAGAGTTACAGCACTGAATGGACCCAAAAACCTTTAGGCAAAAGTCCATTTATTTCAGATTCAAGAAATAGGATGATCTGACTTTATTAAAAAAAGGAAGATTGAAAACTCTGTGAGGTGAGACACTTTGAAATGAAAACCCGTTAAATTATTTACTGAGGTAAAATAAGTGTTTAATGGAGAAACATTTAAAATTTAATTGAGTGCTGAGATTATCGGGTGAATTATGTGAGGCACCCATATGAGGTGCAGCTTTCTCTTGCAAGTGAAAACACTCAGAAAAACATGTTTTTAAAATTATTTTGAAACAGCAACAACAAAAAAATAATGGAATATTTGTTGTAAAATGTTCTGCTGTGTTACTACTCACATCAACAGAGAAAATTAAACTTAATAATTTGGGGGAAGGGAGGATGAGTGGAGCTGTGCTTAAATTTGAGGACTATAACTGAAAATTCTGTTTGGAATTATAGCTGGATAATTAAATAAGGGATTTAATCTGCTAGGTAATATGAGTTTAAGTGACTAACTGACAAATCTAAACAACATTTGCCATGGAATCCTAGACTGGTTTGGAAGGACCTTAAAGCCCAAATAGTCCCACCCATGGCAGGGACACCTCCCACTGTCCCAGGTGCTCCCAGTGTCCAGCCTGGCCTTGGGCACTGCCAGGGATCCAGGGGCAGCCACAGCTGCTCTGGGAATCCCATCCCAGCCCCTGCCCATCCTTACAGGGAACAATTCCCAATCCCCAAAATCCCATCTTAATCTACCCACTGTCAGCTTAAAGCCATTCCCTGTGTGCTGTCCCTCCATCCCTGTCCCCAGTCCCTCTGCAGCTCTCCTGGAGCCCCTTCAGGCCCTGCCAGGGGCTCTGAGCTCTCCCTGGAGCTGCTCCTGTCCAGGTGAGGACCCCCAGATCTCCCAGCCTTTTGGTGAGACATTTTTCTTTGTTTTTCTCCAGTCATGGATAATTTTCCAGAACAATCTTCTCCAGTGGCTGCAGCCCCTCTTGTCCTTCTGCCCCATGAGAATTTACTCCCTCCAGGTCAAACAGAAATGCTTTAAAACTGGAAATCCTCCACCTCCCACAGATTAATTCCTTTGCAAAACAAGGAGAAATTACAGTAACTTTAAAAAAAAGTAGTCATGGAACGATGAAAAAATTTCAGGGAAGCACCAGCTGATTCAGACATACAGGATCCTTCCAGACTATTTCCAGTTTATTTATAGTGCTTGAGAAAATATTCCTAATATTAGACCTTGCCAGACTATGTGTCAGATTGCCACTCTAATTCCTCCACCAGCAACACACATCCTTTTCCAGCTGATCACATTTCTGTTGGTTAAAAACCCATTAATTTTTTGGTGTTATTTTTAAATTGCAAATTTATTTTAGATTTGCTGTAGAGCTAGCATAGAACAGTCCTAATTTTTTTCTTCACAGCACAGTATTTTATTAACATTTCCATCTAGCTAGAGATTTTTCAAAATTGGGTTAAAAAAACCAAAACAAACAAACCAAAACAGAATTATTAATAAAGAGATTTTTAAAAGAAAAAGTAGGCTCATGGTGAATATCAAGAAGTTCAGAGAGATGATGACCCTTGTCCACAGGAAAACAGGAATATAAACTTGATGAAGATGTCCCTGCTTATTGCAGGGGATGAAGTAGACAACCTTTAAGCTCCCTTCCAACCCGATCCCGCCCAACCCAACTCAACCCAACTCAATCCAACTCAACTCAACCCAACCCAACCCAACCCAACTCAACCCAACCCAACTCAACCCAACCCATTCTGCGATTCCCTGATCCAATATCCACCTCGGGCTTTATGATCTTTCCTTTTAAATTCTTACCCTCTATCAAAACCAGAATATTTTAGAAAATGTTGCTGTTTTAATGCTAAAAGATCCACCCTCGAGCTAATCCAGCCAGGCTGAACTTTTCTGTTAAATTCGATAATTAAGCTCAGTCTCAGCTGAGAACCAGATTTCAGCCCGGAGTGAAAACACACGGCTGAATTAGAAAAACCCCAAAAATAGAAATTCCGCACACAATCACCGCCACAAAGCTTCACTGGGGCCCCTGTAGGATTATAAAAGACATTTAGTAAACAACAAGGTGCCTAATGATGCAGGGAGCTTTTCATCCAGCACTTAGAGACAACTCACTACACATAATTAGAGCATTACCAGAGTCATCCGGCAGCGACGACAGCCGTCCACAAATGTCACCTGCCTCCAGATCCAGCAGCAATTCTGGTTGCTTTATGTGCTAAGCTTTAAAATCAGACAGAGAAGATGACAAAACAAAGCTAATGACAGAGTTCACGTCTTGTTTTGGAGCAGCAGAGAAATTTGGAAGCGGATTTTTTTTGTCCTGCGTAATTTGCTGGATTTTGTAATAAAATCTTATGGTAGAACCAGATTATTTGGGTGTTTGTTGGGAAAAAGTGGTGTTTTCTACCCCTCAGGAAGTAATTCATTGGTGCACTTGGGGATAACTCAATGTGCATTCACAGGAACCTTTTCTTGGCCTGATTCTCTTCAGTATTTCCATTTATGTAAAAATTACAATGCTACAAAACAGAAAAGAACCCAAACAACCAGAACTGAAGATTGCCCCAGGAAAATAATAAAATGGGACACACTCAGAAAGGCAAAATTCAGGTCGGAGTGCCTTTCCATGCAGTGATTCTTCAGGAATTGCTGGAAGGGGGAGGATATTGAATATGAACTGTTACTGTACAAAAGAGAGGTTTAATTTAAGAGATAATTTCAGAAAGGTCACAGCTGAACTGTAGAGGTTAAAAAAAACCCAAAAAACTCTTTAACAAGAATTTTAAAGCTCTGATTTAGGTTAATATAAGAAAAGAATGACTAAAGGAGGCTGTTTGAGGGGCATAAACCACCAGCCAGCTGTTCTTGTCCACTGGAAATTAGGAAAATGAGAAAATGAGACCAACTCAATGGCAGCAGGAGACATCTGAAGAATTCCTAATTGCTCTTGCAGGAGCTGTCTAGACTTCCTCATTCCCAGTGTCTGGAGCATTGCTGCTGGCTGTTGTCACAGCAGGGTGGTTGTTTAGAAGAATGGTTTTGCTGGGAGGCAACACAAGATCTGGGCCTGAACCATCTCTGGAGTCTCTTTCAGCTTTTGTTTGGGAGGAGTTGATTTTTCTGACTCACAGCATCAAACCCCCCACATTTGTTGGTTTAGTGCTGTTTGTGCCAGGCAGGAGCCACCTGGGAGAACAAGAAGAGAAGAAGAAACCTCTTTTGAGGCCCAACATGGTGGTGACACACGGGAGGCCTCGGCCTTGCTGACTGAGGCCTGGATTGGAAATACAAAAGAGAAATCCACACTCTCTGTTTAGACACTGGGAGACAAATGGTTTCACAAGCCTGGATTTCCCATTCTCCTTGTTATTTTCCCCCCTCAGGGCAGTCCTTTCCAGCTTCTAAAGTCTCATGTTCCCATGGGAAACACGATGGAAAACGGGGCATTGTTAGCTTGGGAGATATGGAGCAATTCCTGGAGGGAATTTAATTCCTGAGGTGTAATTTGAAGGTGCTGCTCACAGTCCACTGTAAAAGGCTTTTTAGATGTGCAAGAATTAACTGATTACCGCTATATTAATGAATTCCTGCAAGGAGAACACAAAGGATACACCAAGGAACACAGAAATCACAGAAATCACTCTTCTGATGGCTGCAAGAGCTGAGTTCATCAACAATGTAGAAAACCTTTGACTGAGTCAACACACAGCATTTTTTGAAGTGTTTGCCTCACGCAGTTCAGGAGTCGATTTGCTGTCAGAATATTTGTTCTGGACCTGTCAGGAATCTCCTGTAGGAGTAACAGCTCTGTTTGCAGAAATCTCTGCTAAAAATCACCACCATTTCTGCTAGCTGGTCGTGTTTCCCAAATCTGGAGATATTTTCTACATCTGCCTTCAAAACTGACCAGGTATCCCTAAGGAGATCTTGGGAAAAGAAGTCAATTAATAACCTGATACTTAGCTGGTAATCTCCTAAATTACAGCAGAAATCATCAGTGAACATTACATTTGTTTTCATTTTTGGATGAGCAACCCTCAGAAAGCTTCACAACTCGGTAATGTGTGCAAACAAATTTTAAGAGGAACTGTTTTGTCTTTTATTCTATTAATTCTTTTATCAAAGGCAAATAGGAACCCCTGGGTACATTTTATCAGCAAGCAAAACATTGCAATCTGAAATAATCCCGAGCAGAAATCTGCCAAGAACATTGGGAAAACAGCTTTTCCTGCAGGTATTCATGTGCTGAATCAGAAGTCAAGCCTCAGAAACATACAGGGAGGAAATAAAGATGTTTGTCATGCCTGACATGCCACCACTTTCATTTTTCCAAAAGGAGCTTTCTGAATCTTCCCCTGAAGTGTCTGTTTGAGTTTGACTGAAGGTCAACATGTTCTCCTTGTGAAATGAGAAGTGCCAAATTACCCTGTAGTTAATGAGGGGACAGTTAATGAGATCTGTAGAGAAATATGACTCTGAAATGGTCAATATTGCAGAAGTTGTGTGGCTATCCCTAAAGGATAGGATTTGACCTAAAATCCACTTGGATCCAGCACCATTCACAGCCCATGGGAGCCTGCTTCAGCCAGCCCATCCTCCTGGGACACATCAGCTTTGCTGTGACACAAAATTTGTCCCTTCTTGTCGCTTTTCTGTGTTCAGTGAACAATTGGGATCCACCCCTTAAACGCTCTGTTTCTTCTGCCAGACTTGCTGGCAATTAGAAGAGCAATTAGGATTTCTGTGTAGCTCATAATAAACTCTGGTGGAACACAGAGTTCTCCACTGTGCAGGGAATCTGCAGTTTGGAACATGGATATTCCCAGCCTGTCAGAGACCCAAACTGCAATTTTAAAGTGCAATTATCCTGAGACACTTCCTGAGTTACCAGGGAATACAAACCAGCACAATGCCCTTACCTGTCCCAAATACAGGTGCACTTTCTCAGTTTAAATTTGACTATTTCATATCCTGACTTCATTGATTGGCTGACTTCAAATATCCAATTAATTTTTGTTGATAAGAAACAAAATTGATTTGATTGAGTAGTACTGTCAAAATCTATAGTGATCTTTATGGATGCTGAAAACAGGCAGGTGTCCAAATATCTCCCTGCAATGAGTTTTTTGTTTAGTTATGGAATAACTTAAATTTCAGAATCAGGTATGGATCTTTATCTGCTGCTGGCAGTATGCATTGATTTATGCATCATATCCCAAAATCACAGAATCATTTTGTGTGGAAAAAACCTCTGAGACCATCGACTCCAACCTGTGCCCATCCCCACCTTGTCCCCAGCCCAGAGCTCTGAGTTCCACCTCCAGGTGCCACCTGCAGGGATGGGCACTCCAACCCTCCCTGGGCAGTGCCTGAGCCCCCTTTCCATGGGGAAATTCCTGCTGTGCCCACCCTGAGCCTGCCCTGGTGCAACATTTCCTCTGCTCCTGTCCCTGTTCCTGGGAGCAGAGCCTGATCCCACCCAGCTGTCCCCTCCTGGCAGGAGTTGTGGAACAACAAAATCCCTCCAAACCTGCTTAAAATAGACCCAACAACAGGGAAAAAACCCCCCAAAAACTAAAAAAAAAAAAAAACCAAACCCAAACCCAAGAAACTGAGGTGAAATCCATAAAACAAAGAGATTTTCAGTGCTACTCCCATTTGGTGCCTGCAGCTCCATCGTGGCTCTGGTTGCCCACAGAGCAGGGACCCGGCTGTCCCCTGCAGTCCCAGAGATGTCACCTGTGCTGGAGCCATCCCAAATGTCCTCAGGGATCAGGGAGTTCCAGCATCATCTCCCAAAATCTCATTTCTGGATCTCCCAGGTCATGCCCATGCCTCAGGCAGGGTAAAGCAGCAGCCATGTGATGTCCAGGGGTGCCTTCCAAATTCCCCTAAATCCCTGGAGAAGTCTGGCCCTGGGGAAAAGAGGCTCACTGCAGCTTCTTCCTCCCCTCATGCTCCTCCCCAAGCAGGATTATTGTACAGCTAAGAGAGAAATTTCTCCTCCTGGCTGAGCTTCTATGGGTGTTTTACCCATGTTTTTGGTTCTTTTTGTTTAGGGTGTTTTACCTCTCTCTGGGTGTCAGCACATCCCTGGCCAGGTGTGGGGCTGGATTCCCTCTTTTCTCCCCTGGCTCTCCCCAGTTTTGCAGGGAATCCATTGAAATGAATGGCACTGCTGGGAGAGAGCATGACATAATCTGCACCAGTGCTGGAAAATGTTTTATGTCCTGAATTCCCTCCCAGAGGAACATTTTTGCAGCCAATGAAAGGAATGGATTTAAATGTGCTTGTTGTTGTTGCTGAGCAGTGAATATTCCACTCAGGAATTCCAATGGATGTGGAGAATGGGACATTCTTAGGGTGTGGAAGGGGCACAGACATCACAGTTCCAATTCTGGGATGATTCAAGGTCCAATACCTGCTGTCAGCTCATGACAAACCAGGTCCTCCCTGAGCAAAACCAATATTTTAGTGCTGCCTAATGAGATCTTGGATCACTAGAGAAATGTTTGTTTCCAAGGAAAAGCAGAAGCAATTAATTTGCTCTCACATCCCAGAAAGGTGTTTTGGGAAAAATACCCCACACCACAAAGAGCTTCAAGCAGGAGTTGTGGGCACCTGGGTGGAAACCAGCTCATAGAAAAGTTGGAGTCACTTAAAATTTTATCATTATTTTTTAAAAATAATGTATTTCATTGTTTTAAATCTATTTATGAGGAAAAAAATGTGGTTAGGTTTGCCCTGAGCTGAGTCTGGTGGCAAAAGCCAGGGTGAATTCCTGGTTCAAGGTGCAGGACAGAGGCTGTAAAGAGCCACAGAGCTCTGGAGTGTCCAGAGAAAGACAACAGGAGAGTTCCCAGCCCTGCAGGTGCCCAGGGAACACCTGGAGTGGCCTCAGGGCTCTGGGCTGGTGACAAGGTGGGGACTGGGCACTCAGTGACCCCGCAGGGCTTTTCCAGCCTCCAGGATTCTGTGGATTCTGTGATATCCCAGGCACAGGTTTGGTGGGCGGCAAATCTCCTCAGGCCAAAGCTTGGACAAGGGGTCCTGAAATTCCTCATGGCTTCAGCTTGCTGAGAGACAAAAAAAACCCAATTAAAAACCCCCAATAAATACACAAAGTGAATCACAAGCACAAAAAGTCAGTACCTGAGTCTGGGGCCAAAGGAGATCAGCACCTGTAGGGAAATGATTTACTCAGGCATGAAACACATCTCCTGCTGCTCTCCCAGTGCCCAGGCTGCAGTAAATCCTGTGTCTCCAGCACAGGATCAACTGGGAATCCCCCCTGAGCATGGAGCTGTGCCTCTGAGCCTCACCCTCCATTTACAGCATTTCTCTTCCCAGTGATTGCTCCATCAGCTTTAAAAAGCTGAGCTGCATCTTTCTGGCTGCTGCAGGAAACCTGAAATGAGCATTCCGAGCACAGGGATTGTCTCAAAACTCACCATGGGCACTGAAATATCAATGCTGCCACTGCTGAAGATTTAACAAAGTCAGGAGTAAGCAGTTGATGGAAACATCCCAAAATTTTGGCACCAGGACCCAGAACTGCAGCCTGTGCTGCCCTCAGGACCCAGAGCTGTCAGGGTTTGCTCCAGGAATTCAGCAAAATAAAAACCCATTGATCTGAAAAGGCAAATTCATTTTAATGTATCTCATATATTCAATTAATTTCACAGTTAATTCAAAAATAATCAGCTCCAAACCTGGGGGTGTCTGAGCTGCAGAGGAATCTGAGATGGTCACACAGTCCGTGAAGGAGGAAGGTGATAAAAGTGCCTCATGACCTGGACATATTTGTTTAACAAGATATTTCAGGCAAAAAGCATTAATTGTTTTATTATCATGCACCTCTGTTTGAAAAAGAAATTAAGCATACAGATAATTAATTACTTTCTGATCTGAAAAGATGCTGACCTCAAATATCACTTCCAGTTTAGTTGTGGGTAAAACCCCCCATTATAATTTTTTCTGTGCAAAGCTTCAGTCCCATTGATTAACCAGCTGGTGGCAGTGTTTTCATTAGGAAAAGATGAAAGGCATCCCACTCAAATCCCAAAGAATCCTTTCTTTCTGCTACTAAAGTGGGAGAATCTTCCTTGTTCCTTGGTTTCCTTCATTAAAATTCGAAGGAAATCATACAGAATAAAAGCTCCTCAGTCACTGCTGCAGAATTCTCTGTTTTTTACAGGTTATGGACTATTTTACTGCCCTGTTGCTCCTGCTGCTGGAATCCTGGTGTTAGAGGGCTCCTTGCTTTCCTCTGCAAGTTAATTCAGATTTCAAACAGAGGCGCTGGAATGAAATAAAACCATGACAGGTTTAATCCTGGCTTCTGCCCACTGGGTTTGTGGGGTTTGTGTTTGGGGAGAGAGGCTGGAAATGGCTTCTGGAAAGGAAGGGCATGGCAATGTTCCCTTGCTCTCCCCACACACCCAGCCATGGCTCCTTCCCATCCCTCTCCTGAATCTCAACTTAAGCCAGGCCTGTGTGCAGGAGAGCCCCCTCTCTGCCCATGGTATTCATTAAACAGAGATAACATTCATCAGCCTGGAAATAAATACCCACCTTCCCAAGCCCTCCCCCCTGAGCTGCCAGCAATGCACCTTGCCATGTGCTATTTCTGATTTCCAGCCTGGAACCACAGGCACAAGGATTCTGAGGGATCACTGGAAGCCATTCCATGGGATATTTAGAGTTTTCCAGGCTGGAATCACAGGATTCTGAGGGATCACTGGAACCCATTCCATGGGATATTTAGAGTTTTCCAGGCTGGAATCACAGGATTCTGAGGGATCAGTGGAACCCATTCCATGGGATATTTAAAGTTTTCCAGGCTGGAATCACAGGATTCTGAGGGATCACTGGAATCACCATTCCAGGTCATTATTTCCAACCTGGAATCACAAGTACAAGGACCTTGAGTGATCACAAGTATACGAGGATCACAAGTACAGGGACCTTGAGTGATATTTCCAGTGTTCCAGGCTGGAATCACAGACACAAGGATCCTGAGGGATCACTGGAAGCCATTCCATGTGATATTTGATATTTAAATTTTCCAGGCTGGAATCACAGGTACAAGGATACTGAAGGATGAGTGGAATCTATTCCATGTGATATTTTAACTTTCTAGGCCAGGATCATAGGTACAAGGATCCTAAGAATAATCAGTGGAAGCCATTCCATGTGATATTTAAATTTTCCAGGCTGGAATCACAAGCACAAGGATCCTGAGGGATCAGTGGAAGCCATTGCAGGTGATATTTCCAGTTTTCCAGGCTGGAATCACAGGTACAAGGATCCTGAAGGATAAGTGGGATCCTGAAGGATAAGTGGAATCCATTCAATGTGATATTTTAATTTTCCAGGCTGGAAAATCAATCATAGGTACAAAGATCCTAAGTCATCAGTGGAAGTCATTCCAGGTGTTATTTAACATTTTCCAGCCTGGAATCACAGGATCCTGAGGGATCAGTGGAACCCATTCCACGTGATATTTAAAGTTTTCCAGGCTAGAATCACAAGTACAAGGACCCTGAGTGATCACTGGAAGCCATTCCATGGGATATTTAAATTTTTCCAGGCTGTAATCAGAGGTACAAAGATCCTGAGTGATCAGTGGAAGCCATTCCAGGTGACATTTCCAGTTTTCCAGGTAGGAATCACAGGCACAAGGGCCCTGAGGGACCATCTGACCCCTGGTTTTGGGAGCATCACCCCCCTGGCAGCACAGGGTGCCCGAGCCCTCCTCCCCTGGGTGCCATCTGTGCCATCTGCGCCAGCTCCACCTGCCCAGGGGCACCTCCAGCCTCCACAGGTGTGCCCAGCCCTGCTGCCAGGTCAGGTGGGAACCCCTCCTGTGGCACTGGCAGGTTATGTACAGACACCAACAGGACGGGGCTGCTGGGACAGTGCCTCAAGCTATTTATTTTTCAGCATCAGTCTCATGACATGATTATGATAATGGAAAGATGCTAACAGCTCACAAATCCAGGAAGCAGGCTGGAAAACTTAATGTTACAGCATACTTTATAACCTTCTAAGGCAATTATGAAGCAAAAGCACATTGACAGTGGTTCTATCCAATCACCATAAGCACACGTAGCTTTGGTTAAAACAATATTTACTTATTTCGAATACAATACCTGTTTGTGAGGCACAACACACAGAGCACTATTCATAACCTTAACCTTCCTAATTTCTTGCTAGATAAACTTTTTGCGACTTTGAAAGCCAAACAAGCACCAATACACAGCTCTATTGTTCTTATTCCCATGTCTTCATACAGCTTAAATAATTTTTCAGCTGCTTTAGCACTGTTCACAATTCTGCTGTATCTGAGGCCTGTCTTGTGCAGTTTTCTTAAAACCCTCTGATTTTATGGATTCCCACACTCCTGGAGGGCTGAGAAACACACCAGGTGCAAAAAAAAAATAGAATAAAACTCCTTTTTGTTGTTGTTGCAGGAAAAGCTCCAGCAGCTCCAGCAGGGAGTGGATCCCGACTGCTCCTGCTCTCTCCACATTCCCCATCCCTCCCAAAGCAGTGGAGCTGCAGGGATGATCCTGCATGGGGGATGTCCTGGCTTTGGGAGAGGCTGCTGAGCCCCTGGGAGCGCCTGCAGGGCAGTTTGGGCACGGCCAGATGAGGGGCAGCTCCCCAGGGCTGGCATTCTCTCTGCTCTGAGCTCCAGGAGCGCTCAGCCTGCTTTGGATCATCTGGAAAACAGGGAATAAACACTTGCTAACGTCAATAAACCTGCTGGGCTTTTGGAGCCAGTGCTCTGGGACACTGGCAGGGCTTTTCTCCAGTTTTCAGCTTGGATTGGCTTCTCCTTTCTTGTCCAGGAGACCAGAAATCAGTGCAGGTAACTCTGAGGTTAAAAACACACAATAAATGGAATGTGTCCCTTCAGGAAATCTGTCATGCAGCTGGGCAGAAAGGTCACAGTGACACTGGATTTCATGGCTCTGGTGGCCTCCAGGGCTGGGAGGGACGTGGGACGTGGGATGTGTGTGCAGGTGGGTGAACATCCTGGATCTGCTCCTGAAGGAGGAGCTGGGCAGCTGGCAGGGAAGGCTCCTCGCTGTGACTCTGTCAGGAGTGATTGATTTCCACACATCACTTCATTCATTATGATCTGGCATTTTCCAATGGAAAACTGTTTGGAGAAAAGTCCTGGCCAGACCGATTTCAACTCTTCTGGGGCTTATTTAATTCCTGGCCTTTAAATTTGTGGTGAGCGCACAATTTCTGCATTTATTGCAAATGTTTGGGATAAAATTTGCCCCTAAACCCCCCTAGGGGACACATTTCATTATCCCTTTGTCAAGCTTAAAAAACCCCACTGTAAATATTTCTCTGTGAACGAGTGATTGATGTTTCAATCAGGTTTGGATTTGCATCCACCTTGGTGTCCTTCCCCTGTGAATATTCCTGGGAGCTGCCTGAGCGATCAAACAATTAAACATTGCAGTCTGGAGTGTTTTGGGGACACCTTTCATGTTAATTCCCCAAGCTCTGCTCCCTGGAAAAGCAGCACTGGTCCCAGGGTGTGCATGGGTGGTGACACCAAAAATGTGAAATCCACAGAAATCTGCTGGGGGCAGCAAGGGAAAACAAATCCCCCAAATCTGCTGGTGTGAACTCACAGAGCAGGACCTCACACTGGGACCACTCCCTGTGTTCGCTGCTCCTTGATATTCATGCAAATATTGAATTTTCCTCTTTTTTTGGGCATCTTTGATATTTTCAAAGCACGTTCGTTGCAATAGGAAGTGGTAACAGATCCAAGACGTGTTTATTTTACTTAATCTGGGTGTTTTAACAAATATTCTGTGTTTAGAGTCCACCTTTCCATGGAAAACAGAATCATGGAATGGATAAGGTCAGAAGTGGTCGCAAGGGATCATCTGATCAACCCCAATAAATGTTCATCCCACTAAAAGGCAGGAAGGAAACAGATGGAGCCTCACCTGGAGGAGGAATTGGGAAACAAATTAAATTTGAGGCTCGGATTTGGCTCCTCCTGGAAGCTCAGCTGCACTTGGTGCTTTTGAAACCCCCAAATTTCAAATACTCCTCTACTTTTCTACTCCAAATTGTGTTCATCCAGAGCCAGTCCTTATCCCTGCATCTCCCTGTGCCGCTTTCCAGTGCTTTTCCTTGGATTTGCTGACATTAGAGGGCACTCTCCCATTTTCCTGCTTTTTTCCAAGGTATTTTAACCAGCTCTGGTTGCAAAGTGCTTCGGCAGGCTGGGGCTGAGGGCACAAACACGCTCCAAACAAAAGCTGCTATTCTCATTTAAAAACTACTACAGTGCTGGGAAATCTTCTCTCAAAACTGACTTTTTAATGATGTCTGTATAGCTGGGAGGGTGGGCAGTTTATAAAACCTCACACACATGAAATATCTCCTGTTGCAACAGCTCTCTGTGAGGGATCCCTGATTTCCCAGCTGGAATTTGTGGGAATTAATGCAGTGCAGCCCTTCCTTGACATTGCAGGGTATTAAACTAGAGGTGGCTAAAAGGTGACCACGAATTTTGTGTGATGAATATCTCCTAAATCCTCCAACCTCTTCCATTCACTTCCAGAAGTGTTTTGAAATTACAGATGAGCCAAAAAAAAAAAAAAAAAAAAAAAATTTGGAAAAAAAGAAAGCCAAAGACCAAAAGTTGCTTTAAAATGTGTAGGAAAAGTGTTTCTGAATCAGCCCAAGGAATGTCTCATAGCCATAAACCCACAAAGCATCCAGAATGCCATTCCAGCATCCACACTGGCAATATTCATATATCAAAGCCGAGGTGCTGTGAACTTCCAACTTTTTTTTAGGATGGCATTCATCTCTCTGACAAAAATAATCATGGAATGCTAACCTGCAGCAGCTTCAGACTTGCTGGGAAAATATTACCACTTCTCCTATCCCCAGTCACACCTAATTTAAGAGGCTTAGCTTGTCATCATTAAAAAAAATGTACAGAAGACACCACAGATTTTTATCTCCTCTGGAACTTTTTCTTGTGGAAGTAGCAGGACAAAACACACCCCCAAAATATGGGATTTTTAATCCAGTTTTAACCCGTCCTTGCTGCTCTGGGAATCTCCCTTGTGCCATCCCCTGGTTATCCATTGTTCCCATAATTAGTTCTGATTTTCCCTGCAGTAGTGTTGACACAAATTAATTTGCAGTGTCTGGATGCCGCACAAATTCCAAGTGGGAGCAGAGAACCCCATCAATAGAACAGAGGAAGGAAAAAGGACAAGTTCAAAATTTTGGACGTAAGAGCCAAGTGCAGAGGCAGAATCAGTCAGAATCCTGCCCAAGGTGGCACAGGGAATGTGGGGCAGTTTCCTGTAGGAGAAGGAGAAATGGTCCCACTTTTTAATTGAATTTTTGCCAGGCTCCATGTCAGGTGTGCCTGGAAAACCTGGTTCCTGATTCCTTCCTGGATTTGTGTCTGCAACTCCACAGCACCAAAATATTACCAGAGCAGGGAGAATCGCTCCCCTCTCCCCCTCTGGCAGGTGAGATCCACTCTTTATTCACAGGGAAAGTGAAGCATTTCCTCAAGGTGAGGCTTTCAGCAGAGACTCAGAAATCAGAGCTGTCAGTGACCCCGAGCAGAATCCCCTGGGTTTGTTCCATCAGTCAGGAACCTCCCTGCCCCTGCTGACCTGGGCCTTTTCTGTTTATTCAGCATGGAATTGAGGAAATCACACAGCTGTGCTGCAGTCACCACCAAAATATAACACAAAACTATTGAGACATTGTGTGCAGTGACCGCTGTGAGTGCCAGGGATGAGGCATGTGGGAACCCTTCCGTAATTCCAGGATAATGAGGGAGATTCGTTTCTTTGCACAATTTGCACACAAGATAAAATTTCTGCATTTGCTGGGAAGGCAGTAAATAAATATTGCTGTGGAGTGAAAGCTCCTGAGAGCTGGAAAGGAGCTGTGAGGAGCAGCAAATGGTGTGAGGGGATTGTGGAATCCCAGACTGGGTTGGAAGGACCCCAAACCCCATCCCATTCCAAATTTCCAATTCCTAATCCAATTCCAGTGTCCAGCCTGGCCTTGGGCACTGCCAGGGCTCCAGGGGCAGCCACAGCTGCTCTGGGCACCCTGTGCCAGGCCCTCATCCTCATTTATTAATAATCATTAATGAACAATCACATCTGCAAAACACTCTGCAATAATTTGTCAAATGAAACTGTCTTCAGCCATCAGACACTTAAAAATTATATATATTTTTAATGATATATTTTTTTAATGCGGTATGACTAAGTTAATCTAAAATACAAGGTATTTTACTTAAATAAAAAGCTGAATTCTTGAATATGCCTTTGAAAAACATCCAGCTCGGGCCAGTGACCAAACAATGCAGTTGATAAGGCTACAGCATCTCTAATATCACTAATTAAGCAGTTACAGGCTCGGAGGTGCAGCCTTTGACAGGTGAACAGCACGAGGCAGGCGAGGCGAGTGCTCTGTGCCAAAACACATGAATCCATCCTGAGAACACAGGGAAGATAAATGTAACTCATTTCCTGAGCACAGGCACGTAAATGACACCTTATTTGTTGATCATAGGGAGTGATTTGTAAAGTTCAAGTACCAAAATATGCAAATTGGCACCACGCTCCACATGCAAAAGAGCAGAGGGATCCTGGAGATCTCATCCTCACATGGCTCCTGCCTCACTCTGGAAAAAGCCACTCCGAGGAGCTCAAAAAGTGCAGCACAAACACCTGGGCAGAAAATTCAGGAAAGTTAGCTGCTAGGAATTTAGGAAAATGCCAGCTGGATGCAAAAATAAAAAGAAAATATGGTTCAAAGGTTTTTGGGGAATATTTGGGTGGTTCAAAGGGTTTGGTGGCCTCCTTGAGCTGGATGGATTTGATGTGGAGTTTGTGTCTGACAGAGCCTGCCCAGCTCCTGGCAGGCAGGAGAATCTCTGAGGATGATTCTTGTAGGAGCCAAGCTTTGATGATCCTCGTGGATCCCTTCCTGCTCAGGATATTCCATGAGAAATCCAGTGACACCATCATTAATATCTGCAGAATGGCAAAGAAAATATAAAAACACCCCACCTTTGCAACAGGAAAAACATTGGTTTTTTTGTTCATAATTATATTTCCATAGCCCAATTCCACCCACATGGGCAATTTTCTTATTTCCTTTAAGGTTGTGTAAATTAATCAACATGAACATTTTACATAATTCATTATATATTTTCTCCCCATTTTTACTCACACATACTCTTCTTTCCTCAAGATAAGAGCTATTTGCTCTTTTCAATTAATTGATGATTTTTAGTTGAAAATTAGGTAAAAATACCCCTCTGCAACATGATAACTATCATCTACTGAGAGTGTGATGTTTAGTTATAAAATAAAGCAAAGCAGAGCTGGGGGGACTGAAATTACTCTGGAACAATGCTGACATCACTGAGTTTAACAATATATTCTTTCCTTCAAGGTTGTGTAAATTAATCAACATGAACATTTTACATAATTCATTATATAATTTTTTCACCCATTTTTACTCACATATACTCTTTTTTCCTCAAGCTGAGAGCCATTATATATGTGAGAGCCATTTGTTCTTTTCAATTAATTGATGATTTTTACTTGAAAATGAAGTAAAAATACCACTCTGCAACATGGTAACCATCATCTACTGAGAGTTTTAGTTATGAAATAGTATTTTTAGTAAAATGGCAATTTTTAGTCGTAAAATAAAGCAAAGCACAGCTCGGGGGGGGGTGAAATGACTCTGCAACGATGCTGACATCACTGTGTTTAACAATAAATTTCCACAGCATCCTCCCAGACCTTGGCTTCAGCCCAGCGTCATGCTGCTAATTAAGATGTTAATGAAGACCCAGAGCCAAGCACAGCGGGCTGGGCTCTGTGGGGAGCTCCCAGCTCTGGGATTTTCTGCACTTTGGAAAGCCCAGGTGAGATCTGGGGGGTCAGGAGAGCCCTCGGGCACAAAGCACAGGAATCTGTGAGGAGGATCCGTGGGCAGGGGCATCTCTGAGTGCTCAGAGCTCCGTGAGGTGCTCCAGGGTTGCCATAGAGACTCACCAGGTCTGACCAGGAGCGAACACAGAATATTCCGACCCTGAACACGCCAAATGTCTGAGGCAAAACCTGTGGAAGATGCTCTGTCACTCCCTGCTCTTCCAGTGAGCTGGGGGTGAAATCTGGGCATGATGTCTGGAGAGCTGCTCTCCACAGCTCATTTCTTGTCACACTTGGGGGAATCGGAAAAATCAGAAAAACAAAAACTCCCACAGACACTGAAGGGTTTGATCTGCAGCCTTGGATTGATGTAAAAATACAATACACAGATATTAAGCAGAAAAATCATAAACTCCTATTTCTACAGTTGTAAGTAAGAATCTGCCTGAAGTGAGTGAGAAACTGCACTGATGAGATGGTGAAGGTTTATAATGCAGGGGTGGGGCTGTATGGAACGAGCTGAGAGTTCAGAATTAGAACAGAAGCAGATGTGTGCCTGTGAGACAGAAGCCCATTGGACAAAAGCATCCTCAGTGCAGCAGAAGTGAGTAAAGGTGATGGGTCAGAAAAGCAAAATAAACCCTGTGGCAGCTGTCCATGGGGTTAGAAAGTTCTAGATTGCCTTGCAACAAAGAACTTGTGACTGCTCTGAGCTATGGCCGAATGCTTGCTGCTCTGAAATCTCAGGGCCTCTGAGACTGATGTTTGTCTGAGCAATAAATTGTTCTTAGCCTGAAAATTGTCCCATCCCTTCATTTCTAAGAGTGACAATATTATTAACAGTGAGCCCTTCCATGTCTTCTGGAAGGTTCACACCAAAGAATTTGACAAGATGAGTCTCAGCTTATCAAGCTTTTAAGATCGCTTTCTTTTCCAGCATCATCAACCCAGTGACTTCAAATGTGGGAAGGAATTAGAATAAAAAGTCTGCCTATCTCCACAAAGACAGAAAAATTGCCCTAACCCCAAAAATTGCTCTCTACCCCAGCCCCAGAGTGAGGTTTGATATTCAGCTCTGTCATTTTTTCACTCACCAAGGTCCATCCTCACCTCAGCTGTTCTCACCAGCCATGGCCCATTGGGGTAGGAGAGTGAATTCCAGCTTGTTTCCTTAAAGAAAAAAGTCCTGCCATGCTGCTTCACTCCCAAAAATAAATTTAAATATGGTGAGACTGATACAAGGCATAACTTTGACATTTTTTCAATCTTTCCCAAACTCTTTCAACATTTAAGCAGACAGCTCATCAATGACATTCTGCATAAATGCTCCACGCTTCAAAGTAATTTTTCATGATGAATCTTTAAAGTGCCAGACTCTCTGATAAGTTAAATTTTGATTTTCTTTATATGACAAATGGTTAATAGTTGTCTTAGAGCTTTTCTGCACGATGATTTTTATCTCTCTTTTATTACGGCAATAATAACATCTAATATACTCTCTCATATCTGTCTTGTTCTTTCTTAAGGTCAAAATTATATCCAGAGTTAAAAGCAGCAAGAGGCTTCTCCCTTTCTTCCTCTTGGTATTTTCAGGGAATGAATTACCACATACAGGCAAATAATAGCAAATTAGGGAACCTAAATGTGATACCCATACTTTAATATGTGCTGGGCAATCAGAAACCCGAGTATTGGGACGTCATTACAACGAGGAATTTTCAGGCTTGCAAGTTAATTAGGTGCTATTACATCAGGCCATTTAATTGCCTTCCTTGCCAATAATCTCTGAAGAATAATCTGTGAAAAAGGAGAAGGAGGAGGAGAAGGAGAAAGAGGAGGAGAAGGAGAAGGAGGAGAAGAAGGAGAAGGAGAAGGAGAAGAAGGAGAAGAAGAAGAAGAAGAAGAAGAAGAAGAAGAAGAAGAAGAAGAAGAAGAAGAAGAAGAAGAAGAAGAAGAAGAAGAAGAAGAAGAAAAGAAGTGTTAATTCTTCTTCTTGTCTTTGGGCAGACTTTGTTGGTGGTATTTTATGGTGTTTTATGTTCCCTTCAGGTTCACCAGTGGGAGCCTCAAACCTTCAAGGGCAGGGATGGTTTTTGGGGAGCAGAGGAGCAGCAGGTGACACATCCTGCTCCTTGGAAGGTGCCATTCCAGGGGTGGGGATGATGGGATGGGATGGGATGGGATGTGAATACAGCTCCCACAACCTCAAGGTAGCATCAGCCAAACCCCAGGGCCCAGCACAGTCTAGTTTATAAATTAATTAACTTATTTATAATCAACTGATTTATTTAAACACAGCTGGATCTGAGTAGTAGTAGTAACTCATCAGGTGACATTTCATCCACACCACATTTACATATTTCACATCAAATGACTTTTTCCTTGTTTTATTCTTTTTCCAACAGGAAATTAAAAAAAAATCCCAGATTTGGCACATTTCATCAGCTGGATGTTGCCTACCTAAGTCAATTAATTGAGGCACAGGGAATGGTGCTGATACCCTGCCTTAGAATGATTTCCCAAGATTCTTCTGGATATGAGATGAGACATCTCCCGAGACTATTCCCTGCCAAAGTCATTTTAAATAACTATATTAAAACGCCAGTGGAAGTTAAAAGTAGGGCCTGATTGTTTCACCGGTGGCCCTTCATATCATCGGAAACCTGAAATGAAGAGTACTTCAAACCTGTGTTTAAATTACCAGTTGCCTTCAAGTAAATGTGGTTTGGGATGGGAAAGCACAGGAATGCCTGTGCCTGGCAGAGAGGAGGGATTTTGGGAATACTCCGTCCTCCCCGCAGGCCGCGCGCACGCGTCTCCTCAAAGCACGGGATTATCTTTGTGTGAATCAAAGAGCAGCTTGATTAAAACCTGTATGCAGCCTGACAAAGGAGGGAAACGAAGCAAATGAAAACACTCATTTCGAGACAAGACTTCATGGCAGTGTGACTTTGGGAGCAAAGCCCTTCCCGAGCGCTCCCGTCGGCCCCGCTCGGCACTTGGGGAGCCGCACCTGGGGACTCTGTCAGAGGTGGCTTCGCCAGAGAAAAACACCAAAAGGAACTCAAAGCAACGACTGGGACACCAGAGGTCAAAACCTGGGCCGCGCCTTGGGACACTTGCTCAGGACTTTGCCCTTCGGAAGGAAGTTTTTTTAATTCCCGCTCCGACGCCGTTGCGGAAGGACCTTTTGTGGAGAGGCTTCCCCAGGGGCAGCTCCTCAGCCCTGCCCACCCTGGACAGGCAGCTGCTCAGCAGCACCAGGCACGAATCCCATCTCCCCTTCAGCTGGCAGCTCAGATACAGCGGGTTGGTGCTCTGGAGGTTAAAGGCAAACAAACAAACAAAGAAACAAACAAGGAGAACAACAAAATAGAGATAAGAGAAGGTAACATTATGGATTTGGGTATTTGCCAGGACTTGTTCAGGATACAGAGCAAAGCAGGAACACAAAAGCAATTTATGCTTTGAATGACAGGGATGAGCTGTTATTTTCTAAGGATTTATCGTGTTCAAAATCAGATTTCTTCGTTGTTTTTTATACATTTCTGGTCTAAAATACTGATACTATTATGTTTAGGGTATGATATGAATTGTTTTCAGTGATGCTGACCAGCTGTGACATAGTTTCTTTGGAACAACACAGGTGTTTATTGCTGGAAAATGAGATTTTTTCAGGGAAAAATGAAATACCAGCCTTGTATAACCTGTGTGAACTTCTGAGGCTGAAATTGCAGGTAAGAGAAAACAAAAATAGCTGTAAAGCTAAAATTTGGAGGATGCTTTCCAGTAGTTATGACCAATTCTGGAAGCAGTTCTGAATAAGTTTAATAATGACAAATTAGTAGTGGGAATTTTAAAAAGTCTGCATAAAAATCCAGGCTTGGACAAAAATCCAGGGTTTTGTACACATTCCTTTTACTTGCACTCTATAGGATAAAAAAAAGCCAACTACATAAAAACTTTCACATATTTCAACAGCTCTTAAAATAAACTGCATTTAATTACTGCTGCATTATAAAATAAAACCATTTCCTGGCATGTCTGTGGTTGCTCTGTGTGTATTTCATCATATCCTGATTTCCCAGCTGATTTTCCATCTTAAAGTCATATTCTGTAATCTCTAAAAATTCCATGCAAAGCCGTAGGATTAACACCAGGAATTGCTGGTAAAATTGCCATTAACTTAATTAGGATTTGTTTTAATTCAGTGTTTTATTGCTCTTATTTAATACTGGTTATCAAGTCAATTTTTTTGTTTGTTTAATGACTTTTTCTGCAACCAACACCTTCTGCCACTGACAAGGCGCTTCCCAGACTGAATTTTCTCCCTAACACAAAAAAACACTTTTTAAAAGAAAAAATCCTATAAAAACCAAAAAGACAGGCACAGAGAAATTCTCCTTTTGAATTTTTAGCTGCTATTACACTAGATTTCCTGAACAAATAACTTTTATTTGACATTTATTGAAGCAATTAAAGTCCTTTTAACCATGATATCATCGCCATAAAGAGAACCCATCCATTAGGAAATGTGGCTACTCAGATCCAGCTGTGTCTAAATAAATCAGTTGATTATAAATAAGTTAGTTAATTGATAAACTCACTAGCAATAAGTGAAATTAATACATATATGTCTAATTGCACTTCTTTGAGATATGCAAGGAATTCAGATTAAATGGAGAGGAGATTTGTGATTTTCTCTCTTCCATCCAGGATTTCAGCTCCCCACACTCCACATTAAATATGCACTGAGTAGCTCACATGATTATTTCAGAGGCTTGCATATTTTTATTAATAACACCAGGAAAAATTAGGCTATGCTCCAGGAAAATTAGGTAATAATATCTAACCAATAGCTTTAATACAAGAAAGTTCTTTTGTTTTATAAAAAATAAAAAAAACACAGCAGCAAAGAAGCAACCAAGCAAACAAAATTAATTTAAAAAAAGAAGTAATTTAAGAGGAATGGAACAGATCTGGGAGTAGTTGGAGAATGGGACTTACCATGGAAGGGCCAACTGGGAAACCCGAGCACACCAATGTCACGGAGACCCACAGGATGAAAACCGAGTTCAACCTGCATAGACTTCAAAGAAAAGCTGAGATTAGTGAAAATTTGGACCAAAACCAAGCAAAATATGAACAGAGAGCATCCCAAGCACCAAGAGCCCCGCGGTGGCTTTACCTGCTCATTTTCTACCCAGCGCTGTGTGCGTGCACATGCAGCTCCACATCCAAATCCCTCACATATCCTTTCAGTTCTTCCTCAGGTGACCATTTTATACCAGAGTTCAGGAGGGAAAATGCCATCAAAGCTGATTTTATTCTGACTAATTGCTCCTTGTTTGGCCTTTTCTTCTTGTTAAATGGGAAAATGGCAAGAACACGCTCAGCTGCCATCACCAACCCCGGGGATTTCATTTAAAGTGTCCCATTAAATGTCTCTCAAGTGGTTTTATTGTTACCTCTGTGTCATCACTGCAAGCCTGGTCAGAGGTCTAAAGATTTCAAAAATCCATCTCAAGAGTTTGTGGCCACTTCCAATATATCAGGTGGAGACCTTGCAAAGCCTGGCAGCGAGGGAGAAACATTAAAAGTGCATTTTAAGTAAAAAAACCCTCAAAGAGTCTTATTAAACTCAAAACAGACCAATACAAGGAATAATATTTTTTTCTATCTTTCTACCCCATCATTATTTTTTTACCTGCTTAGTTCTAAATACACCAAATGATTTTTTTTTTCTGACAATTGAAATTCTTTGGACATTCATTTCCACTATGCAGCCATATCTCAGCCAACACTGAGTTTAGCCAATCCAAACTTCTATAGGATTAATAAACTCTGTTAATCTCATTAATAAACTCTGTTAATCTCCAGCAACACAGCAAATGTTTTGTGTCTAAAAGCATCATTTGTTGCTGCAGCAAATTTAATGGTGCAGCATTTTAGGGTTTATTTGTCCAGAGTGGGGTGAAAATGCTGAATCCCACAAGGCCTGGGAATGTTGGGCTGCACAGGGAATGCTGAAAAACATTAAATTCCATTTATTTTTTCTAAGAATGAACATCACATCTACAAAAACATGCTGGGTTAATGCTTGGACTCGCTGATCTGAGAGCTTTTCCAGCTTTAACCATTCCAGGGTTCCAAAGAAAACACAGAGGATCATTTTCTGACAGCCATAGAGTGTCAGACATGCACACAGTGAGGCACAAACCCCAAATGTTGCATTTCCTTTGGTGTTTACACTGAAAAATCCCCAGACAAGGGCTCCAGAAGGGACCCTGGTGTGAGTCTGTGGGGAGACTGAGCTGCTATAAATGATGCCAAATTTCACTGCAATATTTCAGATCATTTTGACCATTTGGAAAGTCTTTTCCAACCATACTGATCCCGTGATGCTGACATTCAGTCTCCTGATAAAGTGCATTTCATTCCAGGAGCCAGAGAACTGTGAGGAGAAACCCAGTGGCATGGAAGAACCTATGGGGGTTTTAAACAAAAATTCCTGATGTGGTCTCAGCCTGTGCTTGACCATTTCTCCCTCATCATGGTGGTGCTGTTGTGGTTGACAAAATCCAACTAATCTGACATCACTTTCTAAAAAGAAAAAGTGGTTTTAAAAGAATTGTGGTGAAGCTCTCCAGGACTCTCCAGGCCCACGAGGGCTGCAATGAGGACGAAATTTGCCTCATTTAAAGCCTGCAGCTTTACATCCCTTATAAACCCATCAGCAGAACAGGTGACCATTTGCATTTCCAGCCTTATTCAGAGAGCAAATCCTCTCTTTGAATGGAACCTCCCATTCCCACTCATCCAGGACCTCCAAGTGCAAGGATGGGAGGATTAGGTCGTGTTCCTGCTGCACAGAAAAGCACTTTGGGCTGGATTCTGCCTGGGCACAGCTCAGCTCAGCTCTCATTGTGTCTGCATTTACTGCAACTCCATTTTAATCTGAAATTAACCTTCACACAACACTTTTTGTGGAAGGTGAGGGGCCAGAACAGGTTGGTGATTAAAGCTCAGGGTTTCCAGGTTCAACCTGACACTCTCTGGGTAAACTTTGGTGCATTATTGACTTAGTTTTTAAAATTGTGAGTTGTTTCATCTCCCATTGGGTCTGGTCAGTCCCTCCTATCCTCACCTTTCTCCCATCCCTCTAAAAGAGAGGTTTTGACCAGGTGAGAAATCACAAACTGCTTTGGAACCGAAGAACCACAGGGTCACGGAATAGTTTGGGTTGGAAAAGCCCCCTGAGACTGAGTCCAGCCATTCCCCAGCACTGCCTCATGTCCCCAGGTGCCACCTCCACAGGGCTTTAAATCCCTCCAGGACTGGAACTCCTCCCCTGCCAGGGCTGGACAGAGAAGTTCCCAATATCCAACCTGAACCTCCCCTGGAGACACAGGTGGTACCAGGGCAGGAGCCACTGAGACATCACCATGGGGCCCAAGGGCTTTGCCCATCCCTCAGGCACACACAGAAATATTTCCTGAATATTCCAACCTCCCATTTGCTCCTCCCTCCTTGGAGGTTCTTTTTTCCCAGCTTTTCAGGATGCAGTTTAACACAGCACACCTGTGATTTGCATGCTTGAAGCACAGATGGAGATTCAGCTCCATTCCAGATATTCCCACTTCAGGTTGGGAGGAATCAGGTTGAACAGAACAAGTGGCAATTGACATTTCTGTCTCCTGCTCTGTCTGCAGAGGCTCTGCTCCCAGGCTGGGTTCACTGGCAGCTATCAGAGGTCAAATGAATCATTAGGAATCACAATAAAACCTCCCAGCATCCATAAAATTTGTGTTTTCTCAGAATAAATCAGCAGCAGTATCAGCAACAAAATCACCTCTTCCCTCCTGATTACCTTGTTGGAGGGATGATGTATTAAACCTCAGTGCTGCTTTCCTTTGGTCTTCCCCCAAAAATCATGGAACAGCACAAACCTGACAGCTGAGCCTATCAAACCTTGCAAGCTTTTGAGATTAATAATCCTATAAGTTTTAGAACACGGTATTTCCTTCTTCCAACCCAATAGTCAATCCAAAGTGTTTTAAATTGGCATTGTGGGACTTTGCCAAGGTATCAAACAAAAAATGAGCGAACACACCTCAACCTGTCCATTGGCATAACCCCAAAAGTTGTAAAACCACAGCTCCTGGTAAAGGCAAGACTCAAAATCTCATTTCCTTCTGGGATGCTCCAAGTGAAACCTCAGCGTGGCTTTGCTGGAGGAAGCTGCTGCAATATTTTGTTCCAAACTCAATGTGGGTTTTTTTTTTGTTTTTTTGGGGTTTTTTTTTGTTTGTTTGGGTTTTGTTTGGTTTTTGTTTGTTTGTTTTTGGGTGTTTTTTTGTTTGTTTTGGGTTTTTTTGTTGCTTTCAGGAATATCAAGAAAGCCAAGAGCCAGCTGGTTTGCTTTCAGCCCACTGCAAGGTGCGAGCTGGAAATCAATCACACTCCCAGCCCACAAACCTGCTTCTGACTCGGTGATAATAGAAAATCCCAGCAGGAGACCGAGAGAGAAGAAACAGAGAAAGCAGAAAGTTCATTCCTTGGGTCATTCCCCGTGTGCTGTCACTGCTGCAAGGGGACACAACCAAACCTTTCACCTGCACCATGAGATCTCATCCTCAGAGGCACAGAGGGGCTGCTCTGGGTGCACCTGAGTGGTTCTGGGCATTTCCCTGCCATGGAGATCTCTAATCCCCCTAAAATTTGGCATCAGGTGATTGCCCCATCCCTGGAAGTGTCCAAGGCCAGGCTGGGTGGGGTTTGGAGCCACCTGGGATAGCAGAAGCTGTTCCTGCCCATGGCAGGGGTGGCACTGAGGCAATAGAGGTGAAATGATACCTCAGGATTTTGCTTTCCTATGTTTCATATTCTGGACTGAATCTGTGCTGAATGTTGTTCACCCATTAGTGCGTGGGTCTGAGTTTCACATGAGGGGATGCTGAGCTCTGTGCACAGAGCAGGGACACAAAACAATTCCTGCTCCAGCTGGGCACCAAGGACAAATGACCCAAATCTCAGCCCAGGAGCACAAACCCCGTGGGCTGCAGAGAGAAAAACAAGCAGGGTGGGACTGCAGGGGCTAAAGCTGGAATGGGACAATGAACTGCAAGGTGCAAATGGAGCAGAACTGATCCCAGGGACAGAGCCCGTGCCCGGCCGTGCATTTTGGGGCCATTTTGGTTCATCTTGGGTGCAGCCCTGGCTGGGCTCTGGTGCTGCCCAAGGTGCAGCCATGGAGGAGATGCTTTGAATAAATCCCTGCTTTGTTCTGGAGCTCTGTCCAGCCTCTGCTCTGGGTCAGCCCTCACAAGGCATCAGTACTGGATGGGATTTAAGGTTTAACATAACCCATTCCAGGATTCTCTGATGCAGGAGGAGAATGGCTCTGACAGACAGGGGTCGGGGGCTCTAAGGCCAAATGATGCAGCCTGGGGGAGGCTCAGCTCTTGCCCCCCTGCTGCCCTCAGACATTTGGGCAGTGCCCACCTGCAGTGTCCCCCAAGCCCAGGGCTGTGTCCCCTGGGCCATTTCCCTGGCCCCTGAGCCACCACAGAGCTCTCTGGGGAGGATGCAGTGATCTCACCACAGGTCAGGCACACATTCTCTACAGCCTGTGCTGGCTGCTGTGGGCACCCAGCTCTGTGCTCCTGTTCCAGCCCCAGAGCTCTCCAGAAGGACAGAGCTGTTTATTGAATTCCTCCCTGGCTGCCAAGCCCTGTGAGCGAGACACTGCTCCAGCTCCTTGCAGGCAGGGACAGCTCCTCTGCTGAGCCCTGGCACCGTGCCCTGCCTGGGAAATGCATGGCTCCTTTTGAAAAGGCAGATTTTAATGCAATTCCACTCAGACACCGCTCCCCTGGCAGCCTGAGCCAGCAGCAGCTCCGGCTCCAGCCAGGGCCCCTCTGGGGCTCAGGTTTGATCTGGGAGAGGAGGAAAATCAAAAGGCATCCAAGGCAGAGCAGCACTGCCAGTGCTGCCCCCCTGCACAGCTCTGGCTCTCCTGGACAGATGCTGAGCAGGCAGGAGGGCAGCAGCAAGGGCTGCCAGGAGATGCAAGGAGCAGGGCTCAGCGTTTGGGGACACCGAACCTCAGGACCTTCACTGGCACCTGATTCTGGAGCACTCCTGCATCCCCGGGGCTGTGCACGTCACCATCACGGCAAAGGGGACGAAGCTGCAGTTGGATCCTCCCATGCCAGGGGAAAAATTAGCTCCAAAATCCCATTTCTGATCCTACATCACACAGGAATTGTGGGCTGTGTCACAGTCACCATCCCCAGGATTTGAAAGTCTACGTCATCATCATCTCTAAATATATCAATTCCTTTTCCTGGCTCCAGCCAGGGCTGGTGTGGGCAGAGGCAGCACGAGCTCCTCACCCCAGTCCCCAGCACGTGTCCCAACAGGAATCCAGAGTGGTGAGGGAAAATGTCACCACTCCCTGTGGCCACACAGCCCTGCTGATGTCACCATGAGAAGTGGTGGGAATGAAGCTTTTGCCCAAAACATTTTGGAACACATCAGGAAATGTTTCTACTTTATGGATCCTTCTCTCTTTTTTTCTTTGTCAGGTTCCTTAGCACACCTTCAGCAAAACAAACCTCAGCATGATTTGAAACAAGCCCTGCCTGCACCAAGTGTTAAAGCCTTCTGAGAATTTATCTGGAAAGAAAGAGCAGAGCAGACAAAAGTTGCTCAAATTGTCAAGGGGAGGCTCAGCAGAGGAAAAGTGGAGGTAATTAACGTTTCTGCTGCGCTGATTTGCGCGTGCCAACGTAATTAATGCGCTCAGAAATCTCTCAAATAGATCCTGCAGGAAGTGGCTGCTGAAGAAAAGATGTCAGTGCTGAGCTAAAAAGACACCTGTCAAAGCCAAACCCAAATTCCTGCTCAGATGCAACAAAGATCTCAGTGATCTGAGAAACGCTGAATAGCTGTTGAAGGAGAAGCCAGGAAGAGAAAAGAGCCTGGATAGACAAGAAAAGGAGAAGGGTTTTGAGGAGAGAGAGGAGGAAAGGATGTAGCAAAGTCTGATGTGACTTTAGAGGAAGAGATCAAACTTTAAAGGGATCAAACTTTAAAGGAGTCAAGGAAAGCTAACATAAATATTATAAATAGCAAGGAATAGGGAGAAGGAGCTGGGTGGCTTTGAAGGGCACAATTTTGTATGGATTTTATGGCACTGCACGTCAAGGTTTCCTTAGCCATGGGTAAGCCTAAGGAAAGACAAGGAAAACATATCCAGTATTTTCCATTGAGATAACCTGGCTCAAGCAAACTTGCATGTTTTCCCCTAGAGAATCCCAGCACAAGCCCAGTTGTTTGTGCTCTCCAAGTCCTTGGGATGTCACCCCAACATCCCTGTGTCAGCTGGGAACGGGAAAAAGGGAGCAGTGCGGGGAAAACTCAGTTCTGGCAGGACAAGGAATTGTGCTGGGAGGTTTTTGGACACAAACCTGTGGATCCATAACTGTCCATAGGGGCAGTGAGGGGCACAGGGGATGCTGAAGGCTGCTCAGATACCCAGAACTCACAGGCTGGACATAAAGGGGGACTTGCTCACCCCTGAGCAGCTTTTGTGCAATGCAGGGTGCCCTTGCCCCGGAGAACAGCTCAGGGGGATGCAGAGCAGCTGCCAGGAGGGTCTGTGTCCCTGCACACACTGCTGGGCTGAGGGACCCTGGTTTGGCTGAGAATGAGGAGCAGATCTCCAGCTCCCAGCTCAGGCAGCACTGGGATGGAGCATCTCAGCTGCTCCTCAGACCAGCTCCTGGCATTTCTGGAGAGGGGTGAGATGCCAGCTGGAATTTGTGACACCAGACCCAAAGAACCTTTAGGAAACGAGTGGCTGCATCTGGAACAACACTCACCATGTGGAGGAGGTGAGAGGACACACCTTTTTTCCTCGGAAACGCTGAGTGTTTTCCATCTGCTCTCCTGCTCCTTCAGCTCGCTGCTGCTTTCTCTCTACCTGGCTGTGGCACTCAAACAAACAAGGATATTGCAGCCTCTTTAAAGGAGACTCCTTTCCCGCAAAAAGCCCTATTGAAAAGAGGGATCCTCTCCGCAATGACCCGCTAAAGAGCAAACAAACAGGAGCTGAGCCCCAGCTGCACGTTGTGTTTTAAAATTGGCTGGTAGGAAGAGAAAATCAAACTGTGAGTCTGCCTCGCTCTGCAGGCTTTGGAAATGCCAGGTCTGGATCAATTCTTGGCGACTTTGGTTGCTCGTAAAGGTCCTCAAGCAGGAGAAAGGGAGTGTGGCTATCAAACAATTCGGTGCCTTTTGTCTGAACATGATCCTGATTTCCCCTCTTGTTCTCTCCCTCTTATAAAAGGCTTCAGCCAAAAATATCCCACACCACAAGACAGGAGAAGTTTCTGTTTCCTCACCGAGAGCCTGTTGCAGCTGGCTGGATTTTTCTTGCTCTCTGCAAGGATTTCTTTGTGCCCAATTATGTTTCAATGCTTGATGTAACTCCTCTGGAAGGCAGAGCTGCAAAGGGACTTTTAATGAGGTCAGGGAGTGACAGGAAAAGGGGGAAGGTAGGCTTAGCTTGGGTTTGGGAAGGGATTGTTCCTGGGAGGGGGTAAGGCCCTGGCACAGGGTGCCCAGAGCAGCTGTGGCTGCCCCTGCATCCCTGGCAGTGCCCAAGGCCAGGCTGGACACTGGGGCTGGAGCACCTGGGACAGTGGAAGGAGTTTTCCAACCTGAGCCATTCCATGATTTGATAATTTTATGATTCTGTGATACCTGGCTCTTTTATTATTCTATTATTTGCATCAGTACCTGATTTGCAGAGCTCATCTCTCCCCTCTCCACCCTCTGAGCTCCCCTTTTAGCATCAGGGGCTTCAGGGTTTTTACCCCTCCCCACAGCTGCCACATTTGGAGGTAATCAACAGCTACTTCTTAATCAGGAGAAGAGAAATTAACCATAATAAACACAAAATCCAATATTAGCAAAGCTCATCCAGCCCCGTTCCCTGGGGAGCAGACAAGGCCAGGGGTGCTGAGGCTCAGGATGTTCCCTGGGGCAGGACAGGAATATTCTCCACTTTCCCTGCCCCAGTCCCTCAGGAGGAGCTCTGGAGGCCCAGGACGTGAAGAGGAGCAGCTCTCCGTGCACCTGACCCTGCTCTGGTGCCAGAGCAAACGTGCAGGGCTCAAACGGGGACTCTTTGTTCCTGCCCTCCCCAGCCCTGCTGCCAGCCCAGCCTTCCATGGGAGCGGGGGAGGTTCAGCCTTTAACCCAACCCCAGCACACGGACAGGGACAGCGCGGGCATCAGTGCTGAGCTCCGGGAAAAGGGCCGGGCAGACAGGGCAGCACCTCCCGAGGGGCCCGATGGAAGAGCACAAAGCACTGGGGGCACTCTGGGATTGACACTCACCTGGATGACTGGTGGCATCCAAAAAATGAAATATAAAATAAAATAAAATAAAATAAAATAAAATAAAATTTAAAATAAAATAAAATTTAAAATAAAATAAAATAAATAAACAAAAAATAAAAGAAAAAAAATAAAAAATAAAACAAAACACCTGAAAATTAAAAAAAATTTAAAAAATTAAAGATTAAATAAAAATAAATAAAAAATAAAATTAAAAAAACGAAAAAAAATTCTAAAAATAAAAAATAAAAAATAAAAAAAAATAAAATAAAAAAATAAAATAAAAAATCTAAAAAACAGTTAAAAAATAAAAAAACGAAAAAAAGTTAAAATAAAAAATAAAATAAAACAAAATAAAATAAATAAACAAAAAATAAAAGAAAAAATAAATAAAAAATTAAAACCCTAAAAAATTTTAAATTAAAAATAAAATAAAAAATAAAGATAAAATAAAATAAAATAAAATAAAATAAAATAACTAAAAAAATCTAAAAATAAAAAAATTTAAAAATTAATAAAATAAAAAATAAAAAATAAAATAAAAATAAAAACTATTAAAAAATAAAAACTAAAAAAAATTAAAATAAAAAATACAATAAAACAAAATAAAATAAAATAAAAATTAAAGACATGCCACTGTAATATTTTCTGAAAAATTTCTTTGCTAGGATTTTTTTTCTTCAGTTTCTCCCTGTTTTGCTGCTTTGGAATGTGATTTGGAGATTGTTTACCTAATATGTGAATTGTTTTAATTTAATGACCGTTTATGGTCCGGCTGTGTCGAATCTCTGAGGAGTCACAAGTTTTTATTATTCGTTCTTGTTAAGCCTTCTGTCTGTATCCTTCTTTTTCTTTAGTATAGTTCTAGTATAACATTCTTTAATATAATATCATATCATAATATAATAAATCAGCCTTATAAAAACATGGAATCAAATTTCTCATCTCTCACCTCGTCCTGAAGACTCTCGCAAACACCACAAAGACAAGGGAAAAAACCCAACAAAATACAAGTATATAAAAGAACAACAAAATCAATAAAAAAGAAATCAAATCTCAGATAAAAAGAAAAAAAACCTTAAAACTAAAAATCTCTTGTAAATGATTACAAAAAGCTCTTTCCCCCTATAACATGTAAAACAAGAAAGAAATAAAAAGTTCAATTAATAGCAAGCAAAACCTCCATGTTAAAATAAGCAAATATTAAAGTAACTATAATCCCTAACAAATTTAAACAGAAAAAGAGAGAAGAGTGATCCAGGTTTGTTTTCAGGGGCGTTGCTCAGGTGCTTCCTGAGCATCCTCTGGCTCAGGGATGCCTCGAGGAGCTGGAGCAGAGGCCAGAGGGAGTTCAGAGGAATAAAGTGCAGATTTATTGAGGTGCCCTCAAAGGCCACACCCTGGCAGTGCCCAGATGGCTCCAAGGTGGAAGCAAAAGAGCTTGGGCCAAGATCTCACATTTTTATAAGTTTTAGTCCATTTGCATAGAGGAGTTAACTGCCCAATTAACAGCTTCAGATGATGAAGTTTCATCCTCCTTGCTTGTCTGCCCACCCTCCTTTTCTCACATTGTTCACGCTTTGGGCCTGAAGTTTGAGGAGATTGTCCTGGAGCCTCCAGCTAGAACAGGATTGTTTTGTAGAAGTCAAAAGATCCCAGTAACACTGAATATAAAGCTGAAGCTGCACTCCAAAACAGAACAGAAAAACTTAAACCCCAAGGTATCACCCTGACAGGGCTCCTGCCCTTCGGTGTCTCCTCAGGAGGTGGGAGAAGCTCCAAGGAGCACCACAAATGATCAATGAGCTATAGCCAGGGAAGAGCAGCTCCCAGAGCTCCCACTTCTCTCAGATCTCCCACAGCTCCCAGAGCTCCCACAGCTTCCACATATTCCTCAACTCCAAGAGCTCCCACATCTCCCACGGCTCCCATGGTTCCCAAAGCTCCCACAGCTCTCAGAGCTCCCACATCTCCCGAATTTCCTACAGCTCCCACATCTCCCACAGCTCCCATGGCTCGCAAAGCTCTCAGAGCTCCCACATCTCCTGAATTTCCTACAGCTCCCGCATCTCCTACAGCTCCCATGGTTCCCACATCTCCCACGGCTTCAGAGCTCCCACATTTCCCACATCTCCTACAGCTCCCACATCTCCCAAAACTCCCACAGCTCCCACATCTCCCAAAGCTCCCAGAACTCCCAGCCTCTCCACATGTTTTCATTTTTCTCTGAATTAAATATTTTAATAAATTAAATACAGGCAAGACATCCCTCGAAACTCAAATAACCCCACAGTTCTCTGCCTTGCCACACTCCATAACATCAGCAGCGCCTAAGCCAGCAGGACAGCAGCTAAAAATACTGTGCTGCAGCTCATGGCAGCTCCTGATGGAAGGGCAGAGCCCCTGCCATGTGCTCCCTGCAAGGGCTGCAGCCAGAGGCCTCAGGCCCCACAGCCACAGCAGGGCCTCAGCACAAAGCTCTCCATCTCCCTGGAATCACTCCCAGCCTCAGCACAAAGCTCCCACATTTCCCTGGAATCACTCTCAGTCTCAGCACAAAGCTCTCCATCTCCCTGGAATCACTCCCAGCTCAGCACAAAGCTCCCACATTTCCCTGGAATCATTCCCAGCCTCAGCACAAAGCTCTCCATCTCCCTGGAATCACTCCCAACCTCAGCACAAAGTTCTCCATCTCCCTGGAATCACTCCCAACCTCAGCACAAAGCTCTCCATCTCCCTGGAATCACTCCCAGCTCAGCACAAAGCTCCCACATTTCCCTGGAATCACTCCCAGCCTCAGCACAAAGTTCTCCATCTCCCTGGAATCACTCCCAACCTCAGCACAAAGTTCTCCATCTCCCTGGAATCATTCCCAGCCTCAGCATAAAGCTCCCACATTTCCCTGGAATCACTCCCAGCCTCAGCACAAAGTTCTCCATCTCCCTGAATCATTCCCAGCCTCAGCACAAAGTTCTCCATCTCCCTGGAATCACTCCCAACCTCAGCACAAAGCTCTCCATCTCCCTGAATCACTCCCAGCCTCAGCATAAAGCTCCCACATTTCCCTGGAATCACTCCCAGCCTAAGCACAAAGTTCTCCATCTCCCTGAATCACTCCCAGCCTCAGCACAAAGTTCTCCATCTCCCTGGAATCACTCCCAGCCTCAGCACAAAGTTCTCCATCTCCCTGGAATCACTCCCAGCCTCAGCACAAAGTTCTCCATCTCCCTGGAATCACTCCCAGCCTCAGCACAAAGCTCTCCATCTCCCTGGAATCACTCCCAGCTCAGCACAAAGCTCTCCATCTCCCTGGAATCACTCCCAGCCTCAGCACAAAGCTCTCCATCTCCCTGGAATCACTCCCAGCTCAGCACAAAGCTCTACATCTCCCTGGAATCACTCCCAGCTCAGCCCTGCTGTGCTGTCCTGGTCAAGCTCAGTGTCTGTGCTTTCAGTGCCAAACTGTTCTGCAGCCACATCAGTCCCTTTGCAGTCCCTGTAGCTCACAGGCTGGAAATTGGCAATTTCTGATCCAGATGTCAGCCATGGGAAATGCAGGCCTGGGTAACTTTGTGGTTTCCAGGGCTGTTTCCCGCCTAGAACCTCTCCCTAAAGCTCACTGGTATATTTGGGGTACAGCAGCATAAAGAGGGGCTTGGGAAGAGGAGGAACTGTGTTCATGTAGAGTTCATGTTCCCTGCTGTCCTTCCGTGCCCAGTCCCATTTTCTGCAAGAATGAACAGAGAACCCAAACAAAATGTATTTACTGTGCTTTTTTCCTGCTGCATGAGGTGATGTTTTCATAGAATCCCAGACTGGTTTGGGTTGGAGCAGACCTTGAACCTCACCCATCCCACCCCCTGCCATGGGCAGGGACACCTTCCACCATCCCAGGTTGCTCCAGCCTGGCCTCGGACACTTCCAGGGATGGGGCAGCCACAGCTTCTCTCTGCCAGGACCTCACCACCCTCACAGGGAAGGATTTCTTCCCAATATCCCATCTAACCTTGCTGGTTTTCAGTTCAAAGCCATTCCCCATTTTCCTGTCCTATTAAAAAATCCCTCTCCAGCTCTCTTGTAGCCCTTCTAGGTACTGAAAGGCCCCAAGAAGATCATCCCAGAGACTTCTCTTCCTCCCTTTTTTCAGCCATGAGGGATTTTCTCTCTTTCCTCTCTGCTGTTTCTCTGTAGGGAGGGGTGGCTCTGGTCCTGCTGCCCTGAGCTGGGACTCTCTGTGTTCACAGCACCCACTCAGGATGTGCCCAGAATACGTGTCCTAAGCAGTGAAATCCTCTTTATTCAGGACAATCCCAGCCCAGGAATGACCTGAGCTCAGACAGGAGACATCCCAAACTGATCCAAGGCTGCTCAGCAGGGCTGGCCAGGCAGGCCCTGCTCTGGGTGCAGCTGGGATGTTCCAGCTGCCTGGGAAGCCAAATCCTTGGGATCCCTGGAGAGCATCCCACACCTCTGCCTCCGGATACACCATCAGCACCTTGGCTGGGAGAGAATCCTGCTGGGAGGAGCCTGCAGGAATCAATCCTGCTCCTTCCACAGGGAAAAATACAATGTAAAGTCACTCGTGGGTTGTCACTGTCACATTTTCTGAAAAATCCCTTTGCCAGGATTTCTTCTCCTGGAAGCTGAGAAGCCTCAGAGAAAAATGAAAACAATATTTATCTGATGGCTTCTGCTGTGTTTTGCTGCTTTGGAATGTGGCTTGGACATTGCTTACCAACTGGTCATTGTTTGATTGGTTTCATGGGAATTGTTTTAACTTAATGATTGATCCCAGCCCAGCTGTGTCAAGGCTCTGGAGAGAGTCACAAGTTTTTCAGTAGTATCTTGTTAAAACTTCTGTAGGTATCTTTTCTGTATTCTTTAGTATAGCATTAATATAGTATAATATAACATAATATAACATAACATAATATCATATCATATCATATCATATCATATCATATCATATCATATCATATCATATCATATCATATCATATCATATCATATATCATATCATATAATTTTTATTTTATCCTAATATAATAATTTGTTTTATAGTTTTTATAATATTATAATATTTTTTTATTATTTTATAATAATAAATTAGCCTTCTAAGAACATGGAGTCAGATTCTTTCCTTCCTCCTTCATCCAGGGGACCCCAAAATTACCACAGTGGGCCAACCACAACCAGATCTGCCCCCAAAGGGTAACTATGGGTAAATATGAGTAAATATTGTAAATATGGGTCCCAGCCAGGTGTTTGAGCATCTCCTTCCTCAGCTGAGCACGAAGCTTAAGCCCATTAGGATATTACCAGCAGGTGGAAGAATTGGCTGAGTGGAGATAAAGGAGCTACAATCAGAGGAGATGGGGTCACTCAAGGACTCAGAGCATTTATTTAGATTAAATATTTGCAAATTGGGATTGTTTTTGGCCTATTTTAAGAAAGAATGGATTCAATACTTACAGCACCAGGTAGGACCTTAAAAAACCATCTTGTTCCAACTCCCTGCTACGTAAGTGTGGTTGGGGCATCAGCCTGATTGTAGAGGACAAAAAGCCATAAAGAAAAGCAGGATATTGCTGCCAGTGTCCCATTGCTGGCAGCATTTAGACAAGGAAAGCAGCATCATCTCACTGCTTGCTTACCTTCAATCAAAAAACAACACTGGGCTTTAATTTCTCCGGTGGGTGTAGTCAGCTCTTAAGTTAAAATCCAGGCTTTAATATCTTCTCCTCATAATTTAGGTCATGGGCAGGGAAGCAACACAGGGAAAAACAGAGAGAAAATTCAGGCTTTGCAAGAGATGCTCAAAAACTGCATCGAGGCTCCCAGGGCACCGACTGCAGCCAGTGCTGCTCAGAAAGCCTTGGAGGCAGAAAAGGGAGGCTGGAATCCCTGCAGGGTTTAAATCCCGAGTCCCAAGGCCTTTGTAGGGTCTGCCTGCAGTCCCTGGGGTCAGCAGGGAATGTTCTGCTCGTCCCTTGGGAGAGCTGGGAGAAGGGGACGGAGGGGCTGCACTCCTGGGGAAGGGTCACAAAGGGACACGCAGGGATGGGAAAGGAATCCTTGGGATCATCCAGCTCAGGTGCATGGAAAAGTGGAGGAAAAAGGGGTTTAATGGCAGAGAAAAGTGTCTGAAGAAAAGGCTGGGACACCTGGGGGGGCTCACCTGGACAGGAGCAGCTCCAGGGAGGGCTCAGAGCCCCTGGCAGGGCCTGAAGGGGCTCCAGGAGAGCTGCAGAGGGGCTGGGGACAGGGATGGAGGGACAGCACACAGGGAATGGCTTTAGGCTGACAAAGGGTAGATTAAACGGGATTTTGGGAATGAATTTTTCCCTGTGAGGGTGGGGAAGGGCTGGGCTGGAATTGCCAGAGCAGCTGTGGCTGCCCCTGGATCCCTGGCAGTGCCCAAGGCCAGGCTGGACACTGGGATTTGGAGTGGAAGGTGGGTCTGGATGAGCTTTAAGGTCCCAACAACCCCACCCAGTCTGGGATTCTGGGATTAAACAGCAAATTGCAGCTGCACTGCTCCAGGACAATCCTTTATTGTTGTTGTTCTTTTATTTCCAGTCCTTCATTTCAAAAATCCAAACAAAGCAAGGCCCTTCCCTGTTGTCTGCGACACAAATTCTGCAGCTCAGTGTCTCAGTGGGGTCCTGTTCACCCCAGAATTGAGAATTCCACAATTCCACCCCCCTGCTCAGTTTATGGCGCTCATTCTCATCAGAACATAATTACACTGCACAGGGCCATAAACTCCCCATTCTGGGGGGTGGAAGCAGCTTTCTTCTCACATTTATTAATTGTGTTTATGCACATCCTTACTAATTTATATGGCATCTTCCTTGTTAAATAGAACAGCAAAATATAATTGAGTCTTCCATTCCTAATGGGTTTTTTTATTGTGTTTTTTTTTATTGCCAAGATACATGTGCATAAATTTTTGAGCATCCAGAAGTCATCTGGAGTTCTAGGTGACCAGGGCAAGGCAGCCTTGGGGTTTTTGCTGGGTCACCACCAAGGGTTGCTGCACCCAGCTGACACCAAGCACTGCTAAAAACACACTCAGCTCCTTCAAGACTGCTCAAACCAAATTAAAATTCCAGGAAGCTGCAGCCAATTGATTCCTAACATGCATTTCAAGTGTAACTGCTTGGAAATTTTTCTTTATTATTACTAATTTTTTAATATTTCAGCTCTGGTGGGATGTGATTTGAGATTTTCAGAAAGTCAGTTTCTGAAGAAAATGTTAATAATGGATGGAGTGAAATGAATCCCATCCCAGGTGAATGTGCCATGGATTTCAGTTTGGGAGAACACAGGAGTTTATTTGTCCTGTTACCGACCAGCCCCTTTGGACTGGGGAGGAAAGAGGAAAGTGAAAAAGGGAAGGAAAAAAGAAGAGGAAAGGGGAAAAAAGAAGGGAAAAGGAAAAAGGGAAAGGAAAAAGGGAAGGAAAAAGGAAAGGAAAGGAAAGGAAAGGAAAGGAAAGGAAAGGAAAGGAAAGGAAAGGAAAGGAAAGGAAAGGAAAGGAAAGGAAAGGAAAGGAAAGGAAAGGAAAGGAAAGGAAAGGAAAGGAAAGGAAAAGAAAGGGAAAAGGAAAGGGAAAAGGAAAAGAAAGGAGAAATGCTCATTTTAAACCCAAACCCAACTCCAAGATATTATCAAGGAGCAGCAATGCCAGGGATGCCAGCAAACTGAATTATATCCATTTCCCCATCTGTTTAGGCACTCCAAGCAAACCATCCAGCACTGCCAAAGCAGCTGCACTAAATCTGTCCCACAGCAGAAATCCCTGCACCTGATCAGTCCTAGCAGAGTCCCCAAATTCACTTTCCCCTTCTCTTTTCCCCTCCTGAAAGCAAAAGCTCAAACTCCGTGAGAGCCCCACGCTCCAGCAGGGAGGATCTCAGCACAGAGCTCCAGAGAGGAGGTTTCAGTGCGCAGGAGGCACAGACCCCATGGCAAGGAAAGAAAAAATGAAAATAAAACACATCTGGACAGCAATTCTGTACTTTCACCAGGAAATGTTTTGTGATGAAGCTGAGCAAGTAAGCAGAATGTCACCACCCAGATAAAAGACTTGCATTATTGTTGGACAATCCAAAGGTGGGTTGTTGTTGTTGTTGTTTTATGGCTACATTTTTTTTCTGCAAATAAATGTCCCTACACATTTTTTAAGGAAAGCAATGCACTGGGACATCATGGAATAGAGGAGAAGCAGCCTGTGTCCATCTCCAGGGTTAGCAGGTCAAAGACACCGGGAATTTCCAAGAAGAATTCTGCATAAAAACCCTGAAAACCCAACCCCCACAGGCTTCCTTTACATCACATCAGCTGCTCCCATCTCCTGTTCTGCTGCACAGAAAGCCAAAAAATGCCTGGACTGAAGCATCCTTGGAAATAAAAGGGTGATTCTGCTGCCTTGGGGGATGCTGCTGGAAAACTGTGCTGTTCTTTGGTCTGTCTTTGCCCCTGGAAAAACCCAGCAGCACTTCAGGCTTTGGGGGCTTTCTGGGATTATTTCATTCTGTCTTAAGTGGAAAACACAAATCAATATTTTTGTTCACATCCCAGTCCTGTGTCTGATATTTTTGTGCACCTCCCAGTCCTGTGTCTTGCCCCAAAAATTGATTTAAATTTGTGCACAAACATCTAGGCTGTGCGTGTTACAGATCGTGGAGCAGATTTTCCTTCATGGAACCACTGAGAGCTTCAGGAATCTTTGGAAAAGTCTGGGACAACGTCCAGTTGTAAATGAAGTGCCTCAATTAGTTGGGATTAGAATTTCAAGCAGGGTCTCTGTGTTCTGGAGCCCTTTGTTGTTTGCCTGTGTGATTTCTGCTGCACTCCAGGATTTATTCTGCAGTGGTTCACATCTCTTAGCAGGGCCCACATTTCTTTTCCCAATTAGGATCACTGCAGTGTTTTCATTTGGTTTGTGACATTTGCATCTCATTTCATGGAGCCTCTCTGAGCAGCACAAGGGTGTTTCACCCAGCCCTGTCCTGGAGGAGCAGAGAGCTGGAAAAAACACTCCCACCAAGGCTTCAGCTCCTCACTTGTAATAATTCTGTGCTCAGACAAGCAATTCCAGCTCATTCCTACGCCAGGGCTCCATTTGTCTGTCCTGGCCATTCCCACCCATCCCTAATGCCCACAGAAATGGGATGGACGTGTCTGGAGCCTGAGACTGCAGCTGGAGAAGTGTGAATTAAAGGAATTACCTGGGAAAGGAACGGTTTTCAGTCTCCTGTTCCTGTGGAATGAGAACACTCCTCTGTCCCTTTCTGCTGTGACAGGAGCTGGGAGCTCAGGACCCCTCAGGTGAGGTTTGGGTGGATCCAGGGTCAATCATGATGGAAAATTCCGGGATTTCAGCAATGGACTCCTGTCAGACAATTGAAGGGAAATCATTGCAAGGAGAAAGTCAGAAATCATTGCAAGGAGAAAGTCAGAAAAAGCACTGACAGAGGAAAATGAGACCTTTGCCCCCAGCTGGGGTAAAGCACATGGCATCCTTTAAAATATGGTTCTGGGATTTGCAGCAACTTGATTTCCATTTCCTCAGGCAGTTTATCATTATCAACAGCCCGAGCATGAGACTAAATGCACTAATTCCAACAAACCAGAGTGCAAAAAAATGGTGCAAATCAATACCCATAAAGATACATTTCAGAATGAAGTAACATTATCCCAGGAAGTGCTGGAAAATTAAGGCATTTTTTTGCTGCTGGAGATTTACAACCCTCCACTGATATTCTTCCCAACTCGAAAATGCTTTCCCAAAGCTCCTTATTTTTTCCTAAAGTACAAACCCACCAGGAATGGGTCTAGGATGGAAAATCACAGAATCCAAGGTTCACAAAGGATTTGAATTCACCCCATTACCCCCTGCCATGGCAGGGACACCTTCCAGTGTCCCAGGGTGCTCCAAGCCCCAGTGTTCAGCCTGGCCTTGGACACTTAAAATTGCGATTTTTATTTTTTTTTCATTCTGCTTTCCCTCTGCAAGGAGCTGCAGGCCTTTGGATCAGCTCTGTTCAAAAGCTCTATGGAGGTGGCACTTGGGGACACGGGGCAGTGGTGGCCTTGGCAGTGCTGGCAATGGTTGGATTTAATAATTTCAGAAGCCTTTTTCAACCTTAATGATTCTGTGATATTTTTGATGCATTTGCTGCAACCCTGGGACACTCTGGGCCCACTGAAGCTCCTTTAATGCCTCCCATTATTTTCAGGGTGTGAAGAGTGAGGATTTTAGGTGGCATCAGTGAGGTAATGAACTGTAATCATTAAAATGTCCTTCCCCTGCCTCTGCCAGAGCTCTTCAGCCACTGCTTTTCAGAAAAAAAATATAAAATTGGAGGTTTTTGCAGTTCCAGAGCAGGTCCTGTCAGGAGCAGCATCTCCCAGGGCAGTGGCAGTGAAAACAGCAAAAGTGAAATTAAAACAGTTCATAAGTACTTCAGGGTTTGATTTAAGGTGTTAAAGGTTGGACTCAATTTGAGGGCATTTCCAACCCTAAAGATTCAGAGATTCTGCATGAGAGAGCAAAACTGGTATGAAAAACTTGGGATTTCCATGGGTTTAAAACACTGGTGCCAACATCATGGATTCAAATGTTTAATTTTATTTACAGCAAGAAATCTTGCCTCTCCTGAATAAGGAACTCACTTCGGGGGTGCAGCTTCAAATGGGACAAGGAAAAAAATATTTGAAATTCAGAGGGCAATTTTGTTCTCAATTTTTTATTCGAATTTGAAGTTCTTTTGGCAATTTTGAATCAATCAGGGACACAACAGGTCCCTGATTCCTGGAGCAAGGAGCCCACAGGACACGGAGAAATGTGAGGCTCAGATTTCTCTCCAGGAAATCCCAGTAACTTTTGCAAATGTTGGTTCAGATACTCCAAAGTTTTCTTGGCAAATGTAACAGCAGAAGCAGCTCTGAGGGTGTTACCCTGTGTCAGGAATGGTGTGGCCATGTGGACTCGATGATCTTGAAGGTCTCTCCCAACCCGGTGATTCTGTGAATTCTGTGAAAATGATTCTTTGCACGCCCTCACCACCCAAATTCTTCGTTGATGTTGATGGGTTTTGTCTTTATAAGCCTTAGCCCTGGATTCACAGAATCACAGAATGACCAGGTTGGAAGAGACCTTCAAGGTCATCGAGTCCAGCCCAGCCCCAACCCCTCAACTGAACCCTGGCCCCCAGTGCCACATCCAGGCTTTGTTAAACACACCCAGGGATGGGGACTGCACCACCTCCCCGGGCAGCCATTCCACAACTTTATCACCTTTCTGTGAAAAACTTCTTCTTAATATCCAACCTGTTAGGAGAACCCGTTTTTCAAAGCATATTTACAACTGGAATTAAAAATTGCAGCCATTCCAGGCTTGAGCTGGGTTTTTGATTCCTCCCTGTGCACGTGAAGGATTCAGGAGTTCCCTTCCAAGGCGTGGGGATGGAGCACATTCAGTGCAGCTGCTGAGGCAGACTCTCAGTGAGCTGAGCAGTGATTATGCTGTACCCCTGGGCAATGAGGCTGTCACGGAGTTTCCAAACAAGATGTGAGAATCTAGGACAGCTCTGTTGTTGGGTCACAGCGTTTGCTTGGCACTTCCCCTCCCTATTTTCCGCTTAGGGATGAAATCCCAACATTTCCAGGATCAAATCCTCCCCTGGCAGGGAAAAGATGCACAAAAAGCTGATTTGGGGAGGGCAGGCTGTGACAGCAGGATGGGTCAGACACAGGGCAAACCCAGCCAGAAATGAGAAGTGAAATGGGGAAAATGAGAATTTGTGGCTTTTGCTGCAACCCTGACCTCAGCTAATTACTTATTATACACCAGCTGCAGTTCTGGATTGTTATAAAACAGCTGAAATTATTACTTGCTATAAAAGATCTGAAGTTTTGGCTCTGTTGCCCACCCAGACCCTATGGAAACCACCAGGTAGTGACCCATAAAGTCATTTTGGATGCACAGGGAGGTTTCTACAGAAGGGAATTTTAAGCACCTGTTGCTGAACCATCCCCTGGAGAAGCCCATCCTGCCCTTCCCTATTTTTAATTTATATATTTTTTTTCCAAATAAATTAATAAATAATTGTTTTTAAAACCCAAACAAAGAAAATAAAAATACCTGCAAAGGTTTGATCATATTTTAGTTGGCAAAGATTAAATTCTGAGGTCACCTCTTTCTGCCCAGCACAGAGCAGAGCTGCCTGTAGTTACCCAGCAGGGACAGAATTCCATATTTCCAGGCTTCACAGATTCCAAGAGGAGTGAAATGGCCCCAGTAAACCCACAAAACCCAGCTCTAATAATAATTAAATTGGCTCCATAAGGTGGTCAAGAAGGATGGCTGCCACCAAGTGCCAAGTGCAATAAAATGGGTTTATGCAACATTTTGAGGCAGCCTCGGCCTGTAAAACCTGTCCTGTGCACAAGGAACTCCCAAATCAGCAGGAATGGAGCTGAGCCTACAGGAGAGGGTCATTTCCAAAGGTAATTGGTGCCTTTTAAACCCAGAACTATCAAAGTGTGGTGAGAATAACGGAGCCTGAGAAGGCTGAGGTTGAAGGAGAAATGGGAAGATTGATCTGCTGCGTTGGTGTTGCAATTTTGGCAAGGTTGTAACAAACAATTATTTCCCTAAATAAAGGAAATTGGTCAAATGCTTAGAACAAACCCCAAAATATTCACAGCCCAGGGTTCTCCCCTGAATGGTTCAATCCCATTTCTCTCACCTATTAAGAGGGAAGTGTTGGTGATGCCTCAGGTTTGGCTTTTCTATGTTTCACATTCTGTGCTGCTTTAGTGTGTGGGTCTGGGCTCACATCAGGGATGCTGAGCTCTGTGCACAGAGCAGGGACACAAAACAATTCCTGCTCCAGCTGGGCACCAAGGACAAATGACCCAAATCTCAGCCCAGGAGCACAAACCCCGTGGGCTGCAGAGAGAAAAACAAGCAGGGTGGGACTGCAGGGCTAAAGCTGGAATGGGACAATGAACTGCAAGGTGCAAATGGAGCAGAACTGATCCCAGGGACAGAGCCCGTGCCCGGCCGTGCATTTTGGGGCCATTTTGGTTCATCTTGGGTGCAGCCCTGGCTGGGCTCTGGTGCTGCCCAAGGTGCATCCATGGAGGAGATGCTTTGAATCAATCCCTGCTTTATTCTTTAGCTCTGTCAAGCCTCTGCCCTGGGGCAGCTTGCACAAGGCATCAATGGGAAGTCTTGGATGATGAAATCGAACCCATTTAGCTGAAAATCCATTTCAATCTGGGTGCTCCCCGGGTGTTCTGCTCTGCCAACCCTCAGGGACATGGAGAGCTCTGCAGGGACATTCAGGGGCTGGTGGGACTCCAAGCCTTGATCCAGGAAAAGTCCTGGAAAGCCACAGAAGAAGGAGATGCCATGGAGGGCAAGGAGCAGGATGGGAAGCTGTAGAGAATGGAGGTGCCACCTTTAATCACCCACACAGTAATTCAGTCCTCAGGTCAGGGATGGGATTTTCTCCTTCTCAGTTCTGCCCAAATCCAGGGATTTTGGGGGAGCATGGGATGAAGTAGTGCAGAACCTGCTCTTCAAAGGACTGAAAGTCCCACAGCTTTACCTGTGGCCCTTCCTCTAAATCCTTTTCATTTGGGAATGAGACAAGAAAAATGTTTAAAACTCCCTTATTAGGCTTTAAATAACCCCCTTAGAGAATTTTAAACAACACCCTTATAGGGTTTTAACCTCCCTTATAGGATTTTAAACAATCCCCTTATAAGATTAAAAAAAAACCAACAAAACCTTATAGGGTTTTAAACCCCCCTTATAGGACTTTAAACAACCTTCTTATAGGATTTTAAACAACCCCCTTATAGGATTTTAAACAACCACCTTGTAGGGTTTTAAACAGCCTCCTTATAGGGTTTTTAACAAACTCAAAGCAAACCTGCATTAAAACACAGCTGCAGGAATTATAAAACAATCAATTCAGGAATTATAAAATAGAAATTTGATTCAGGAGGCCAGGCTCTTGCCAGGCCCATCATCCAGGGGTGTTTTGCTGCCTGCAGCTCATTTCAGTGGGGCTTGAGGGGCAGGCGCAGAGAGGATGAGGTAAAAGGGACAAGGATGAAGCTGGGAGGTCACTGAGGTGTTTCCATGGGAATGAAATGGCACTGTTATAGACATTTACATTTTTTTGGCAATATAGATATGCACAGCTATGCCATGATCTAAATCCAGATTCCTCAGATTGTTTCTCTTTTGGGCTGGTTTGGATAAAGCAAAACCCAGCAAGGCCAGCAAACACCATGTAACCCTGAGTATATAATGCAAGGCCCAGCTGCCAATACCAATTTCAGGGCACCTTTAAAGGTTCAGCTCCCATTTCCCTTTTAGATGCGGGACTGAGCAGAAAGAAGAAATCAAAGCACTGTTTTTTTAGGGGAATATTATGTAGAAAATGTTGCCCTCAAACACATGAACACTTCGCTCCCCCATCCAGAATCCAGAGGTTAGGGAACAGGGGTGCATTTTTCAGCTCTTTTTGCTGCTTTTATTTCTTTTCCTTTCCAATTTCCCTTTTTCACCCTTCCCAGCTGCAGCACTCAGGGAATGCCAAACACCCAGTGAACCCCTCAGCAAACACAACAAGAGCTCCACGCTGCCTTTCCACCAGCTCTGCTCTTGCCTGGAGGTGCCTTCCCCTGCTCCATCCCTTTGTTCTAAGGGAGCAGAGAAATGCAGGCAGCACTCATTTCACAGCTCAGCTACAGGTAAATTATCTGAGAGAGCAGGGGAGCACTTGGCTCCTCTCCCTTTCGTTTTTCTTGGTGTGGAAATCAAATGCAGTGGGCTCACTGATTTACGGCTGCCAGCAGGATGGAGCACAGGGATCGTTTGGTACCTGCCCAAATTCCTGGCTGCATCACAAAACCCCTTCCATGTGGGCTGAGGTTCCCTCCAAACCTCTGCTCCCCAACTGCAGCAGCTTTTCAAAATCCCTCCAGCCCCACATTTCCATTGGGAGAGCCCCTGTGGCTTCTGGGGTGTGTCCAAGCTGGAAGTGCCATTCCCAGACTGGATGAAGGCTCAACACTGATTTCTCTCCAGGATCTTTGATGGGAGGTTCAGAGGAGGAGCTCTGTCTCTTCCCAAGGGTTTTTGTGTTTGGACTTGCACTTGTATTCCCTGCTCAAACACTCCCACAGATCTCTGCCCACCTCCACAGGGACCACAAAGTGAGGAAAGACACACACTTCTTTAAAAATGCCATCATTTCTATTTTTTTTTTCCTATTATTTCCCTCTGCGGAGCAACTCAACAATAATGGGCTGCTTGGAAAAAAAGCAACAACAAATCTATTTGCCAACTGTACAGAGTAATAAACTCATGGAAGGGAGTTTATAGCCAGTAAACTGAATATTATTGACAACCTGATCACAATAAAATGTAAAAAACATCTCATGACAGGCCTCCTGCAACACAAGCAGGTAATAAGTGCCTCATCTAGTGAAAAAAGGTGTTTTACTTTTAAATTTTTTTTTAATTTATGGTTGATTTCTTTTGGATTTTTTTCTTGGTGAGCTTTGGAGCTCACGCAATTAAACGCAGGCAAACACATCTAATTTCCAGAGAAACAATAATTACAGCTTAACCCAACTTCCTGCCCTCTGCAGCGCCTTCCCCCCTTGCTGCAAGAACACACTCCCCAACCCAGTGTTCATCCTGTTAAATTGGATGTTAATAAGTGGTTTTAGCTGCATAATTGATGCTGAGCTAAGGAGTGTTTTGCTCAGGCTGGAGCTGCTGGGGTTGTTTTACCTCTCCAAGAGTTGATCCCACGTGGAATTTGTGTCACACTGCTCTGGAACGGTGCCTGGCTCCCTCTTCACCCCCACAGCCTCCTCCAGATCCTGCTGAGGAATTCTCTTTGCAGTCCAGGAGGGTTTTAATTCCTTTTCTGGGTTTTCCTATGTCAGAGCAGGGATCTGGCACCGCTCGTGGGGAGGATGGAGAGGAAACTCCTTTGAAACTGGAATTGCAGCACTGGGGAAATGCAAGCACAGCCATGGGAGAGTGGAAAAAACTTGGGAAGAGCAGCCAATAACAGGAGAATGCACCAAAAATGCTTTAATAGGAGCCAGTGTCACATTTGGGTTTGGTTTTTCTTTCTTCTTGTAAGGACTCCCTAAAATGTTGATGACAAATATCTCCTGCTTCGTCTCTCTCATCCCTTTTCTATTTTTTCTTCTACCTCCCATTTACTGTTAAATAAAATCAGAACTATTGACTCCCCATGGTCTCCTGAGCAGATTAATTTGGGCAGAGGAATCTCTCAATATTTGGATTTCACATCATCCCAAGGGGGTCAGGATGTGTCCCCAGCTCTGCAGTCCACAGCCACCTTCCTTTGCAGGGAAATGAGTTATTTAATTCAGCCACTTCCCTTTGAAGTGCTTGAATCCAATGCCACACACGTTGGAAATGAAAAATAAAAGTGTCACTCAACAGAGAAACACAATTTACAGTAATTATTCACGTCTGCAGAATACATATGAAAAAAAACCCCAAGGGAAATTAAAAATCCCACAAATAGCCTCACAGGAGAACAGCTGGAGAGACCCCATACAATAACCAAGTATTTACTCTGATCCCCACCTTGCATCCCCAAGAAGATGGCAACTGCAAGCTGAAAATCAGTTTAGAGACATGGAAAGTCCAAAAGGAGAATGAGAGGAAATGGAAACGTCAGCACAGCCAAACCTCACACTTCCCATTACTGCTAAAAAGCAAGCACAGAGGAAAACCCTGAATTTCAGTGCTCACATCACTCAAGTGCTTGCTCTGTTTGCCATGGGGGAATCTCTACACGTGCTCCAATTTATTGGTTTATCACAGGCAAGGTGAGGATGGAAACTGGAAATCCTTACCTGGTTTGTGCAGGGGGTGCAGCACAGCCTGGCTCACACCATGTCACATTTCTGCACAGGATGGTCCCCAAAAGGGCCACAAGAATCGACAGGGAAGATGTTTAACATGAAGGAAGAAGGTGGAGACCTCAACCAGTGAGAGAAGTGAGATGTAACACATTAAAAATGTGTTTGATGTGCATGAATACACAGCTGCACCTGCACGCACATGAATCTCTATTCATATATCACAAATAAATACAATTTCACTATAAATTTTTCATTCTTTGCCTTTGTAAAGTCACACAGAACTACAGGCAAGGTAAAGAAAAATGCCAATGTTAAGACAAAACTGAATTTTAAAGCATTTTTACCCTCAGAATTTGTGATATCGTGGGAGACACTCAGTAATCATAAATGTCAATTACAGGAACCAGCTTGAGGAGTGACCTTTGTGTTGAGCTTCCCAGTGAAAATAAATGTGATTAAAGCAAACAGCCCCTGTGCAACAAATCTTGAGTGGTTTTGTGTGGGACTGATCTGTGCACCTGTAAAATCCACCCTCACTCCCAGCCTGAGACTCAGGGAAATGGAACTGGGCAATCTCCTTTTATCCTGGCACTGTGAATTAACTTTCATTAAGTGAATTCGAGCTGCTTTTCAAGAAGTGAAAATTAGTGCCACTGAAATTCTGTTTTTTCCACTACCCAGGAACTTGGCACCCCTGAATTCCTCTTTCAGGGAATTTGTGTCACAAATTTCTGGTGTGAGCAGAGGGAAGTGAATCCCTGACCTGTCCCAAGTGGTGAAAACCTGGCCCCTGGGGTCTGCCATGGAAAAGATGGATGGGTCACTTTGTAACAGAAATATTGATTTGAATCCAGTCTGATGGGACCTTTGGTTGTGGAGGCCCTGGGAGGATAAAGAGGTGATAAATAAACCAGGTTATCCAACCTCACCTTCTCCACATGCAGCTCAGGGCACAGGCTGGGGAGAGCAAAAGGCAGGGACAGGAGATCTACCCCTGTAAAAGTCAAATAAGTTTCTTTTCTGAATTGTTTCATAATGAGATCTTCTGCATTAGCCCAGCTGTGTCCCAACAACGTGACAAGGAATTCCCAAGGCACTGGGATGCTCTGACTCCCAAAGGACTGAAAAGGAGAGAGCAAACCATGAGCAATAACAACATTCCTGGGATTGCCCACTGCCTGTGAGGAATCAGCTGCTGGCTTTGCTCGAGTGTGGTTTTACCCCACTGATTCATCCTGGGGTCTGCACAAGGCACAGCCCAGGAGCTGTCAGATTGTACAAGGGTGACAATTCAGCTCCGAGACGCTGATTTTCAATTCCCAGGCTCAGCTTGTACATTTGTAAAACACATACACACAGATGAGATTTGGAGTTTGTGCTGTGAGACCCATTTGGAAGTGCAGCTCTTGTCTGAGGAGTCTCACAGGGCTGAATTGCAACACTTGCATGAGCACAGGAATTTGCCAGGGACGTGGGAAAACAAACACATTATCAGAAATACAATTTACAGGCATCCACTGAAAGGTCAATGGGAAAGCTCCTCCCATCCTTCAGGCAGCAAATGGAACAGAACAGAGGAAAACTCACCCAGCATCCCAGCACGAGCAGCAGCAGGAGCAGCCTCTAAAGGAATTCTCAATTAAATACAAGATTTATAGAATTAGAGTTGCAGTATGTTATTGATTGACTATAGATATCTGATTGACTGCAGCCAAGGATCCTTCCCTGCCTGCTCCTCTTGAGCAGAGATTATAGGAACAAAACACAGAGGGAACTGAGATCCAGCAGTAAATCCTGAGACACTCCAGGAGCTGATTTTACAGCAAGGAAAAGTGTGTTTGTTTGATCCAAAGTGACACCTTGGTTTGAGGCAAAAAAATGAGAATATGTAATTGACCACAGGAGCCACTTTTTATGAGAAGGGCAATTTTTCTGCCTCTGTAACAACAGTGTTGTTTTACTGCTGTGTAAAGTCACTTCTGCTTGCAACTTGCATCGTGTAGCAGGTACCTGAGGTGGAAAATATTACATAAAACTCATCTGTTTTCTGAAGCATTCACTTAGAGATACCCAAGCCATCATTTTGGGCATGGACAGCACACAGGGATGGATGTTCTTAGTGCTGATGTGTGTTTTAGCTCCAACCTGCAGGGACAACCACAACAGCACTGTAAAAGATTTCAGTTTTCTCATGAGTTCTCCTCCTAAACTGTCCTGAAAATAAGAAAGTGTATACACAGTTTTCCACATCATGCACTAGTTCCCAAAATTCTGCAGTAGGACTAAAATCACCCAGGGAATATATTCATTTTCTTAGACAGGCTTTTAAAATAATAGTTTATTTTTTTGAGTCAGTGGTATATTTAAAAACAATCTACTGTAAGAGTAAAAAGATTGTAGATAATAAAAAAACCAAGTGTGATGACAATAAAAAACCACTAGAATACAAAGTTAGTTTCCTTCCTCCCTCCCAAAACCCCATCCCATCAGTCTGATATTTCTCAGAGTTTAATATCTCGAAAAAAACCACTTTTTGTCTTTTCTTTACACTTTCAGCAATTAGGAAATTAAGAATACATAAAGCATTCTTTGCAGGCACATTAATCATTATGACGTGAAAAGCAGGCACCATAAAAATTAAAACATTCTAAAAACCATCATATATACAAACACTGTACAGAATGATGGCACAAGGACAAAGTGATTCCGCTCAGTTCATCCTAATCCAACGTGAAATATTACACAACAGAGAAAGGAAAAAGCTCTTCCCGTTTCTGTACTCAACATTTAGGTTCAGAATGACCAGGAGTCTCCTCTCTGCTCACTGTTTTCTCTGCCATATCCTCGTTGGCAGCTCCAAGGCTGTTGTTTTCCCCTCATGGACACCCCAGCTGAATGGCAATGGCAGTGGGTGATCACCAGTGATTTTACAGAGCCCATTACTCACAGATCATCCTCAGCTGGGAGGGACCCTCAGGGATCATTGATCCAGCTCTTACCCCTGCACAGACACCCCAAAATCCCACCCTAGAGTGGTGTCCAAACCCTCCTGGAGCTCCGGCAGCCTTGGGGCTGTGCCCATTCCCTGGGCAGTGCCAGCACCCTCTGGGGATGAACCTTTCCCTAAATCCAACCTAAAACCTCCCTGGCCCAGCTCCAGCCATTCCCTGGCTCCTGTCCCTGACTGTGACAATGAACTGTGGCATTTCCCACAGCAGGATGCTGCTGTCCCACCAAGGCCTCCCCTCAGCCTCCTCTCCTCCAGCTGAACATTCCAAGTGCCCTCAGCTGCTCCTCACACGGCTTCTCCTCAATCCCTTCCCCTTGGACACCCTCTAACAGTTTAATGTCCTGTTTATATTGTGACTGGTGCCAGCCTGGTGCCACCCCCGTCACTGTCACCTACCCTGAGCCAGCTGCTCACCCAAACCATGATGTGTTCCTCCAGCTGCAGGATGGACATTTTGTCCAAAAGGATCCTGTGGGAGATGTATCAAAAGCTTTGCAGAAGTCCAAAAAGATTCCATCTCCTGGCTTTCCTGGATCAGCCAGCTGGGTTACCCTGCGGGGGTAAAGAAGGAAATTGGGTTCCACAAGCAGGATTTTCCCTCATGGAGCTGTGCTGGCTGTGACCCATGACTGCATTGTCCTCCAGGTGTTTTCCAGGACCTCCCAGAACAATCTTCTCCATGATTTTACTGGGCTTGTAGTTTCCAGCGTCCTCCTTCTTGCCCTTCTTGAAAATCAGGACAACATTCCCAGCTTCCAGTCAGCTGGGACCTCTCTGGATTCCCCAGACTGCTCAAAAATCATCAGGAGAGGTTTTATGATGGGATCAGCAGCTCTTTGAGGACTCTGGATGAATCCCATCAGGGCCCATAGGTTTGCAGGGTTCAGCTGGGGCTGCAGATCCTGCAGTTTCAGGCTGACTGGGAGTTGATCATTGCCACAGTCATGGTCCTCAGGGCACTGGGACCCTCTCGGTCTGTGACCCACGCTGAAGACAGACAAAGGATGTGTAAAACACCTCTGCCTGGTCCCTGTCCCTGTTTGTGAGGTGCCCATCCTAGAATGGGCTGATGATATTTTTACACTGCCTTTTGCCATTGATATATTTGAAAAAAATTCTTTTTTTGTGTGTGTCCCCAACAGTTCTGGCAGCTCCAGCTCCAGCTGAGCTTTGACCACAGGAGTTTTCTCCCTGCAGTGGGGAGCTGCAGCTCTGTGTTGTTCCCATGCCCCTGACCTTGCTTCCACTGGCACACACCTTCCTTTTCCACCTGATATCCAAGAGGAGATCCCTGTTCAGCCAAGCCAGCTCTGCTTGACTTCCAACATTTGGGAATTGCTGCTCCTGTGCCCTTGGGAGGTGATGTTTAAAAAGGGACCAGCACTGATGGACCCCAGCACCTACAAGAACATTTTCCCAGGGGACTTCACAAATTCCCTGAGCAGCCTCATGGTCAGAGGGGAGGTTCTGCTGGCACTTTTCCTCCTCTCACCAGAGGTTTTAAACTCGATGGCATCGTGGTCACCGTGGCCAAGACAGCCCCAAATCCCCACTGTGCTCATTGCAATCAGGTTATTTGTAACACAGACCAATTTCACAAATCAGCGGTGTCTGATTTATAACCCTGGGCTAAAATCCCTGTTATTCAGGGAAATCCTACAGCAGCTTCACCTCACTGGGAAACCTCCTCTTGCCCTGAATTCCAAGCGAATATTGTCATTGATTCCTATATACACTGAGATTAGGTACAAAAACTCTGCTCATTTGAAGCTCCGGAGGTACCCAAAACCTTTAGGTACAACATTTCCAGCTCTCATTTTGATCTCCATGTTCAGCTCTGTGCCTGGCGTTATCCAGAAGCAGGGAGAAGGTTTAGGAAGAGGGTTCTGTCAGTTGGTGGAGTTCCCAAGTCTCAAGTAGAAATCCAGATTTCTTTCAAGTTATGGGAGGGAATGATCCCAAAAACAAGGGGATGTAGTGTTGGGTCTGACACACGGCGAGAAATGGATTTCTTACGGAGTTACCATTGCACTAAATGTTAGATACTGCACACCTGAATGAGGTAAACATTATAGACCATAAAATACTTAGGGAAATGAATTGTTACAGCTTGATCTTTGGAAAACAACCCGCTTCCTTCTTCACTGGACAATCCCAGAGTCAACAGACGTTTGCTTCCGCGTCGTCTTGGGAGGCGGCGGCGGTGGAGTCTTGCTGGGCAGAGGAGGAGGCAGGTGCTGGAAAAACCAATTTGGGCAGGTCATGTTAGGAATGAACGGAATTCTGCAACGTTCTTGAGTCATCTCTGAGTGCAAGAGGCAGCAGGTAGGTCTGGAGGCCTCTGGCTCACAGAAACCTCTCCCTGCAGAATTTGCTGCGAACACAGAATGCTCTCAGCCATTACTTTTAAATATAACTTCTTCTTTTGACAGTGAAAAAAAATCTCTCAAGAGTTCAGGATTAATTAGCTCAATATTTAAGGGAAAAATCTTTTGAAAGCACTGGAGAAGTTTATAATTCCCCACTTTATATCATGATAGGATATTGATTTCTTGGTGTGTATCGATTGCCCTCAGCCTCTAGGCACTCAGAGCTTAAAAACCAAGCTGAAGCAATGGCTTCATTGCTTTTCCATTATGTTTTGGATTTTGCACAGTTAGAACAGAAATATAAAAAAAAAACAAAAAAACAAACCAAAAAAGGAACAATTTAAAATCATTTAGAGAGATAAGCAACTCACAATTTACTGTTACACACAGAGTTATAATTAAAATATTCCAAACAGAAATGCAGAACGTTCAAATATCCGTATTTTAAATCACTTTACATATCTCACAACAGAAGAGCATCCCCAGTCAGAATCACCAGCTAATTGGACAAATTAAAAAAGCCATTATGGAAATTAAGACCTTTTTTCCCTAATGTTGAAGCCTACAAGTGATAAAATCTGTTGCAGAAAGAGCTGGAGAGCAGTGCAGTTTGCAGGCAGGTTTTCCCAGATTTTGGCAGTGCAGGCAGCACAGGTTTCCCAGAGGCTGTGCTGCAGTGTCACAGCTCATCAACTCTGCTCTGCCTTTGTTTTTCCTTATGATTCTCCCCCAGTCCCCAGTCAGGGCCTTTTGTTTCCCTCCAAGCCCAGTGATGCTTTCCCAGCTCTTTGTTCCTGCCCTGCCTCCCCCAGCCCTGCACCAGCTGCTGGCTCCACACAGGCACAGCCTGAGGAGCTCCAGCTCTGCCCAAATTCCTTGGCCAGCCCTGCAAGAAGAGCCCAAGCAGCTGCAATGCCTCAGAGCTGGACAGAATTCCTGGTCGTTTGGCAGGATCAGGAAGATCCTGGTACCTAAACAACTGAGAAACCCCATGGAAGTGCACAGAACCAAAGCTGGTCCTTCCCAAAGCTATCCAAGGATGCTGTCCCAGAAAGGAGAGAGGCTCAGGGTGATGCCAGGACACCTCAGTCCCTCCTGTGCTCAGAGCAGCTCCTGATGCTCCTGCAGCCTCACGACTGGGAGTTTTCAGAGATCAGTAAGAGCAGAAGAAAAACAACCCTTAAGGTGACTAAACACGCTCTCCCAAGCAGGTTTGAAGCCAGCATGGAGTTACAAATCTGAGATTTCACCAGACAGTTTTACTGACCACAGACTAAGGAGAAAGCCAGGAATGCAAACTGGCTGAGCCAGGCAGGCTGGATCTTTGCTGGAATCTCTTTCCTTTATCCTGCCTGGACAGCACCACTTCCCACTCCATTGTACACCTTTCCTCATTCCTCCCAGGCAAAGGAACAGGGATCCCAAACCACCGCCAGCGAGCCATGCCCTGAGCTTGTCTCTCCATTCTGCTCCATCCACTCTCCATATCCCAGCCCCTCCAGCAGCACCACTGCTCTTTCTGCCCGCTCCCAGCCTCTTCCTTGGCTTTAAAATGCTCTCTGGCACCTTGAAAATCCATTGGGATTGATCTGCTGCTGAGGGGACACTGGACTGGTTGATTTTAGTGGCCTTTCCCACCCTAAATGATGCCTTGATGTCCCACAGCAGGCTCCAAACAGGCACTGCTTGTTCCCAGCTTCCAGGGGGACACGATGATCTCTGAGTCAGAAAAGCCAACAGATTAATATGAAAGGCAGATAAAATAAGAATTTAATTTTTTTACTACATGCAAAACTGAAGATTTTGTTGGGTTTTTAATTAAAATGCCACTGCTGATCTGCCTCTGAAGTGTTGCAGCCAGAACTATTAAATATTTCTTCTACCTGAGCAAATCCACTCTTAACTCGGCATGTTAACTCCTGAATTCCTGCTAAGGCACCTGAATAAATGTCAGCTGGGATCTGAAGATTCCAAAACCTTTGAAAACCTGCTTAATCACAGTCCTGTGTCTGGGAAAGCTCTGGGAAATGCTGGTGGTCTGCAGAACATGAACATCTCATGGAGCTGACGTTGCCTTCAAACTCCATAAACCACGTGCCCCTCAAAAATACAGCACAAAATATAAAACTTTCTCCCTGATTTGCTCTCTTTAACTTCATATTCATCACCAGGAAAAAAACCCACCAACTCTGCTGATAGCATCATTTGTGCAAATCCATTTTGAATTTAAATAACACTCTATTGGCAATAATTCTCAATTCAATTAGATCAAAGGCATTTCTCAACCAAATGAGCCCCTTCATATTGATCAGAGAACAATCAAATCAGCCCTGAAAACCTGGTTCTGAAAAGCAGAGACAATGCAAATACAATGAGAAGAAGCTAAATATATATGCTATAAATAACAAGCTCAAAACCTACCCGAGCTCAGATTCTGCAAGCAAATTAGGCAGAAAGAAATAGCAGAGATAGGTAGATAATTATTATAATTGAATTTACAATTTCCATTAGAAAGTCGGATAAATTTAGCACTTGTTCATTTATATAATAAGCTCCCAGTGAATATATTAAGTAGGATGTGTAATGCTGGTTGGGGTGACACTGTTGGGGATTTTGCAAGACAAAACATTCCATTATGGAGCTGGGGCAACTCCAAAGCATCACTCCCAGGGCTGATCCATCCTTCCTTTTATGCAGGACAGAAGAAATTCAACCACATTTCCTCCCTCCTTTTAACACTATGCTCACAAAAAACATTATCAGGCTTATAAAGTTCATCTGTGCTGTGCTTCCCCTCAGAAACTTTGCAATAAAAATAGAGTTTGCCTTGATTTTGTGTTTAATTAAGACTCTCTTTGCTGAGTTGATGTTTATATCAGTGGTTAATTGTGATCCTGACCCTTCCCTTTCCTTCCTGACAAACTGACAGAGGCTGCTGCTTCACAACCCAACCTATTTTGGGCAGAATCCTTGACTCAGGGGTACCTCAGGGGAGGCAGAAACCTTATGTAAAAGGCACATCTGCAACACAGAAACAATCTGTTCCTGCTGCTTCAGACATGAAATTGCTCCCATTTGTTTGCTGGGTTTTTTTTCTTTCCCTGATACAGAAAAGAATCAAGTTTAAAAACATTTGTCTGTCTTCTCTTACAGAGAGCTATAAACTGCACTACACCAGGCATGTTCAAGATGAAGTAAAAATCAATTACAGAAGATGAGAAAATGCTTCTTTTAAAATTTTTTTTTCTGCTACTCTCAAGCAGCAAAATGAGAGACAAGTTGTGTTTTGTTCATAGAATACTGTTCAAAGAAACAACTACCAAAAAATCAAACAGGATTTGACTCTCCAAAAGGGTCCTTGTGGCACTGCACAAAATTTCGTCCTGAGCAAGGAACTCTTTGAAATTCAGTGGTCATTGTTAGGACACGCTCTGGAGATCCAGGGAGAAGCACTTTGGTTGGAAGAATTAAGGGATCTAATTAGGTCAGAAGCAGCAGAAATGGGATGTAAATAGACCATCAGCCACCCAGGACTGTGAAAATGTTTCAGACACTGAGTTGTTCCTTCAGCACAGAGCTGAGGTGCCTGACAACAACGTGGTTATTTCATATCTGCAATGAAAAATAACATTTGAGTGTGAGGCTCTGGCAGAGTAACTCTCCAGCAGGGAGAACAGCCCAACTCCACTAATGGCAGCCAAATTACAGACAATTTAAGCTAATTGGCTGTTTGACCCAGGGAGCAAAGTTCTGTGCAAAATCCAGCAGGTAACTGATGGGAAATGACTGTTTAGCCCCTGGTTCATCCATCATCTATTAGAGACTCATCTGACTCTGTGGCACAGCCATTACCTGCCCTTGCTGGGGTGCCCTGATGTTGCAAGGCTTTGCAAGGGTTCCTCAGGGTGAGAGAGATAGATGAGAATCTTGGCTTCATGATCAAAAGGCTGGATTTATTAATTTATGATATATAATACATTAAGACTATACTAATAGGAATAGAGAGAAAAGTTCAGAAGCTGCTATGCTTAGAATAGGAATAGAATCACAAAGTTCTGTGTCCAAGCAGAAAACAAGGACAACTCTCCCGTGAGTGGTCAGCAAATCCAAACACTCACAGAAGACCAACCACAGCTACACCTGTTGCATTCCACAGCAGCAGAGAACCATCGTTTACATTCTTTCTCTGGGGCCTCAGCTTCCCAGAAGAGGAAAAATCCTAAAGAGAGGATTTTTATGAAAAAATGTCGGTGACACCCTGGCATCAGGGAGAGGAGCTGGAAGGGTTCTCCTGCAGAGATGTGTGAGATGTGTGTTCCCATTCCCAGCCCCTCACAGGGAACAGCAGAAATGCCTCAAAATGGGAAACAGGGAATTGCTCCAGGTCACAATCCCAGAGCAGATCAAAGGGGCTCCTCTGCTCTGAGCCAGGCTGGGACACCTGGGGGTGCCCACCTGGAGAGGAGCAGCTCTTAGCATCCTAAGATGATGCTCATCAACATCTTACCCACTGAAGAGTGAGGGACTGGCACAGGAGGAAGGGCTTGCAAGGTTTCCCATCCCCAGCAGGCAAAAACAATGATCAGATGGCAAATAAACCCTGTAGTGTAAATTGGTTTTTTCTTCTGGGCACATTGTCCAAACCCTCCTGGAGCTCTGGCAGCCTCGGGGCTGTGCCCATTCCCTGGGCAGTGCCAGCACCCTCTGGGGATGAACCTTTCCCTAAATCCAACCTAAACCTGCCCTGACAGAGCTCCAGCTCCCCTGGCTCCTGTCCTTGCTCCCAGCCAGCAGAGATCAGGAGGAGCTGTAGGCTGTGATGCAAACCCTCAAGTTGTGCTCCCTAATTCCCTGCTCCTCCATGGTTCAGCTGCATTTCCAGCCTCTCTCTCCTTGTCCACATGAGGACAACACATTTGCTGAAGCCTTTCAGGTCAGTTTTTGCTCACTGCAGCTGCTACAAGAGAGAATTTCCAGCACTGCAGCACCTGCATTGCAACACATGAAAAATCCCCCTGGGTTGTGCCTTCTGTGTGTTAGATGTGAATTTATCGTCCAGTTTTATCCCAATGAGCAAGCAGAATAATCCCCATACAGCAGAGTCAAGCCAAGGCTGTTCTGCTCCTCACAGGCCTCCCCATCCCCACGTTCCACCTGTGCAGGATTGATGGAGATGTTCCCATCCCAACCATTACCCCATGCTTAGCAAGTGTTATAGCCAATATTAGCAACCCAAGTGCTCCTTTATCTATTTTCTTTGAGCTCCCTCCCTGCTCTGAATACTAAGCAGGAGGTTGATTTGTATGCAAGGGTGAGGATGAGCCCATAAAGAATGATAAGTGCCTAAAGGAATCCCTTGATGTAATAATAATCCTTGCAGGAGTCGTAGATTTCTCTTTTTTTTTTTTTTTTTTTATGTTCCCATATATTATTAAGGACATTTTTAGCAGAACAAATCGCAGGGAGCAAGAAAATACCTACAAAGGTCTGAGAGTTAACAAGGAGTAAGGGACAATCAGGAAATGCTAATGAGGTGATCACCTGGATTAAAGACTTCAGGTAGGCCAAGGTAACACTGGACTCTGAGTATCTGAGATTGCTGTCTCAAAAATGACATTACTGCCTGCAGGTTGACTTGGAGCATCTGATCCCTTTCTGGCTGCCTGCTTTTAGTTCACTACAGCACTTTTCCTGCCTTTCATAACCCACTGCAAGACAACCAGAGTGAAAAACACAATCATTCCTCACACAAGGAGATATTTCCAGTTTAAAAGCTACTCAGATAATCTTATCTCTAATAGGTTTTACTGATTTTTCTTCACTGATACAACAGCAGCGTAATTTAAAAGATGATCAGTTTAGCAGGCAGAGAATTATCCAGTTATGAATTATGGAGCTATTTGACCCATGAAACATAAGTCATTAAAACTGTGGAGTGGGATTTAATCACGGCAGCAATGAGAATTTACCCATCTGATCTTTCATGTCCAGCACTACTCATTTTCTTGATGTTCTTTAAAAGCTTCCTTCCTACCAGCCTGATGAAATAAAGGCACAGAGTGATTGTTATAAGATTAGAAACCTTCTCCAAAATCAGTCCTAAAGCTAATACAGAATCACAGAATCTGCTGAGCTGGAGGGGACACACGAGGATCAGCGAGTGCCGCTCGTGGCCCTGCACAGGACAGGTGGCTCTGGGACAGAGCTGCTGTAGATCCTTCTGCCAGGCTTTGAAACCCCACTCCACGGTCTTGGAAAGCTTGTAACAACACAGATGCTGGAGAAAATTGTGGGCAGTTAGATAAGAAGATGTAGCTTGTATCTGATTGCATTTCTGAGCTATTAAATCCTGATGCCCTTCAAGACCAGATGTTAAAAAATGGGCTCTGTTCTTACAGAGACAAAATGCAGTAAAAAAAATGAGAGGAGCCTGAGCAATCAAGACTGGAAAGAGGAAAATTATTGAGCTGAATGAAACTTTGCAAAAAACCACGGGAGCATATTGGTACCATATTTCTGAAGTCCCATTCAATGATGTGGAGATGCTGCTTGTGGCAGGTACAGGAGCTGCACAAGGTCACAGAGCAAATCAGGCTGAGTTATCCCAGGTGTGGGCTCCCAAAACCACATCCCCATGGCATTTGGGAGTCATACAAAAACTAAAAACATCCATCCCCAGAGTGGAACCCCCTTCCAAAAGCCTCACCAGTCAGGAAAAAACCCCTGGCTGCCAGGATTTTATTTCTTACCACTGCTTAATACTTTTTAGCTAAAATCTGAACTCACCTTAGCAATCCTGAGCTACTAGCACAGCCTAAACCTTACAGCACATCACAAAAAGTGAATTTAGTACTCTGGAGTTTATGCAGGAAGGAGTTGAGGAAAAGTGAATCCTAATGTGAATTTCTCAGCCTCCTTCCTGGGGATGGATTCCTCAGACAAACCTCCTGGCAGCCCTGCTGCACATTCTGTAATTTTCCACTTAGAGGGCTGTGTTCAGGACAAATGAGAGCTGGCCCCTGAGACAGATGCTGGGGAAACGGGTTATAAGGTTAGAAATGCAGGAAAGTTTGATGGAAATGAGAGGAAAAATGAAAATATTGACTAAAATGATCCAGCCGTGGGGAACAACTATGGAAGAGAGGGCTGGAATACAGAATTTTCCAGTATATGCAAATAAAGAGTAAAACATGGTGTTTTGAATATCTCTATTCTCACTCCTGAAGCTAGTTCTATACCTGTATTTTTATTTTACCATTCAGCCTGAAATGGTAAAACAATTCAAAAAAAGTCAGTTCCTGCAACAACAAAGGCACAATTTCAACCATGGAAAATCTGACTCGTGCACTGGGACAATCTGTGTTAGACACAACTCTTCCAAAGGGTCAAACCAACTCCTGCCTGACTCCTCCTCTGCTGAGATTTCTGCATTTCTGCCACCATGAAATTTGCTGGAAAGCAAAGTACTCCACAGAATTCCAGAGGGATCCTGGATGACACCTCTGCAAACAAAAGGGATCAGTTCTGCTGGGAAGTTTCCCACTGAACAGCTCAGTCAAAATTCAGCATTTCAGAGTCAAAGAAAACTTGTGACTTCATGGGGTCTCACTGCCCTACTCTGATATGATTGGTAATAAATTTAATTAATTTCCCAAAGTCTGGACTGTTTTGAGAGCAAGGGGTAGGTGATCTCTCCTTATCTCATCCCATGAGACTTTCACTGTATTTTCTCTGCCTGCCCAGCTGAGGAGGGGAGTGATGGAGCATCTTTGGTGGGCACCAGCCAGGATCAACCCCCCACATCCCATTAAATGTTTTTTTTTTTTTTTGTCCATAGAAAAAATAAAAGGCATTTCTCAAAAGTGCTGCTTTAAAGTAAAGGACCACATTATTTCTAAAAGCTTCCAGCTACAGGAAACAAAGCTGAAAAAGAGAATTTTCCTCAGAAAGCTGCAAACCCTGTTGGTGATGAAGAGTTTCTGAGCTCCTTGCCTCAAAGGGGACACGAGTTTGCCTCAAGGAAATGAATGAGTGGTGACTGAACATTGGCAGAGCAGAGCTCCAGGAAGGGAAGGTGGCAGGTTCATGTTTTATTTCCTTTCCTGACACAGGACTGAAAGGCTTTAAATCCAATTTGCTGCTCCTGCTGGTTAAAGCTGCCTGCCAACAAACCTGACAACATCTGCCTTGGAATGGCCCAGAATGGAGCCAACTCTCCTCCAGGTTCTGCTGTTCCCTCACCCTCCTGGCACTGCAGAGCCCTCTGGATCAGCTGATGGATGCAGGAGCAGGACCCCAGCATCCCTGGGATGGCTCAGGGACAAGAACTGCAGAAGGGATCATTGTCTGGGATAAGAACTGCAGAAGGGATCATTCTGTGGGACAGGGACTGCAGAAGGGATCATTGTGTGGGACAGGAACTGCAGAAGGGATCATTGTCTGGGATAAGAACTGCAGAAGGGATCATTCTGTGGGACAGGAATGACAGAGGGGATCATGGCTCAGGGACAAGGAATTGCAGAAGGGATCATTCTGTGGGATAAGAACTGCAGAAGGGATCATTGTCTGGGAATAAGAACTGCAGAAGGGATCATTCTGTGGGACAAGAACTGCAGAAGGGATCATTCTGTGGGAATAGGGAACTGCAGAAGGGATCATTGTCTGGGACAAGAACTGCAGAAGGGATCATTGTGTGGGACAAAGGACCTGCAGAAGGGCTCACTGTGTGGCACTCACCCGTTGGTGGGCAGGGGGGGACGTGGTGGGGCTGACCAGGTCCTGGCTCTCCATGAGGTTCCCGTAGTCGGCCGTGCTTCCTTTGAGGGGCAGAGGAGGGGGAACGTCGGGGATGTCGGAGCTGGACATCCCATTCAGCTCCAGATCTGCAAAAAACAACACTGGGTTAACCCTGCCAGCAGCTGGATCCTGCAATTCCACAACGGTTTGGGTTGGGAGGGACCTCATGGATCATCCACTCATGGGTGATGGACTTCCACTATCACCCTCCACTATCCCAGGCTGCTCCAAGCCCTGTCCAGCTTGGCCTTGGACTCACTTTAAAATGCCCTCAAAATACTTGAACAACCCCCTGTTTTTAATAAAACATGATTTTTGTTTCATGTTTCCCACCATAATATTCAAGGCTTAGAAAATATAATCTCCCCATCTTCAAGCTCGCCTTGTACATTAAAACACAAAAGTTTTGCAAAGTGCATGAAAAAATATAATCTGGCTAAGTTTTATTGACTTTCTCCCAGTAAAATCAAAGTTCCCTGTTAATAAACTGCACAAATGAAAGCCTGGAATTAAGAACATCTCTCTCCAAAACTTTCAGGCTCCAGGTAACTATAACAAATGAGCAGCCATTAGTTGTTGAGTAAATAAAAGCATGCACGAGAAAATACCAAACATTTATTATTCCTCTGTGCTGGGGAGAAAATTCCCTTTTCTTAGCAGATAAATCCTCCCAGGTATGTGCTGGAGAGGCAAATAGCCTGAGGGACAATAAAGTTTATTGAGTCCTGAGTGATACATAGATTTTTGGGGAGAAATCCCCCCACGGTGTATTTCAGGGTAATTCAGTCTTTTAATACAGTCATTTTAATTCAGTCATTTTAATAAAACCCACTGCGATCTCTACGAGATAAGAAACTGAAATTATTTGTTTATAAATGAGGGAATTTTATTTAGGGGAAAAAAAAAAGGTGATTTCTATTTTATTTTACTGGGGTGATTTGTGAAACAAGAGAGGACTTATTTATGCAGATGTTTTTATTGCAAAGCTCATATCAATATTTTATTAAAAGTGTGATTTTACTGTTCTCTAAAATGGCCTCTCACAACACAATTTAACTCTAAGGTGGCTCTATTGATTTGTCACTGAAAACTGCAATTTTATTCCTCATCCTTCCACCTGAACTCCTGACTACATGGAAAAAAAGGTTATTTTCCATCCTGGGACTGCACATTTTCAGTGGCTGCCTCTCCAATGGGCTGAAAATGCTGTTTGTCCACCAGGACCTGAATTGCTCATTGCATTTTCCATTGCTCCTGTTTTTCATCCTTCCCTTCCTACAGAGAGGATTTCTCCATTCCCCAGACATTCCTCAGAGTTTCCTTTCTGCATCTCCAGGAGAATCTGCTTCTTCATGGGACTGAACTGCAGCTGGAAAACCACACTGGGCATTTGTAACTAAAGACTGATGCTGGGAATGAACTTCCCTGTCCATTCTGGATGAATTCCCCATCCATTCTAAAGAACTCAGGAATCTGAAATATTTGATGTCACAAAACACAGGACACACAAGGATACCTGTCCTTGGCACAGGTCCTGCACATCTCCCACACTACTAAACATCTGTATCTTAGCTAAATATATTGACATCTTAATTTTTGGTTGTTTTTTCCATGCAGTTTAAGATAATACAGGGAAACAATTGGGAAATGGCATTTTCTTTTGTGTGTTTAGTTAGAGCTTTACCAAAACCTTCAATGCTGCTTCAGAAAGTGAAACTTTTCCATATTTGTTTTTAGGCCTCTTTGTAAACATTCCTTGGGAAACTGAGTGGAATAACACACAATTTCCCAAAAATAAAGTAAATTTACCCCCCCCCCCCCCCCGAACACTTCAGCTTTGCATTCTGTATGATATTTTTTCAAAACAACAAGATTTCACTTCTTCCACGATAAACCTTCTGCCTTCACCTAAGCCAAGGTGGTCCCAAGAGGATGGTGGGACCCATTTTGTTAGGAATAACCCAAATCCTTTGTTTCTTTAAACAAATCCTTGGAAGACCCATGGAAATGCAGGTTTCCAGAAAACATCTGAGGAACGTTTTCAGCAGAGCTGGAGAGGAAACAAGGTGTGGAGGCAACTCTGCTTGGAGAACACGGATGGAACCCAACTGTCCCTGCAGTTGTGTCCTGCTCTGCTTCTCCCCCTCTCCCCACATCCCCCAGCTCCTGCTGCAGCTGGGATTTCCAGCAGCCTGTCCGTGGCACCTTCCCAACCTCATCCTGATGAAGGATCCAAATAAATAAATCCCTGCAAGTGTGGGCAGAGCATTTCCGCCCACAGGGAGAGCTCATGAAATACACGAGCAGCGGGTTTGCATTTATCTGGCAAGTGTTTAGTGGAACAACAAGATTCTACCCTGAGAAACAATGATTTGATCTTCCCCAGAATTCAGTGAAATCCAGGGAACACCTCCCCTGCAGCAGGTATTGAACAAATCCGGGAATTCTCAGTGTTGTCCCAAGAAAATCTATTCGCTGCAGATCTGTTATTTCCTCAGCTGAACTAAACCCCTCTAAGAGGGTCACTAAAATAATTACCCCAAATTTCTGCTGTGCCCCCATCATTCAGTGAAATTCATTATTCAAGGTGGTTCATCAATGAGTGTGCTCTGGATTTTGTTCCTTGCTGGACATGTGCCACTGGGAAGATCCTGGAGCTGGCAAAGGATCAGTTCTGGGACCCTTTTTTCATCTTACCCTAATGATCACATTTTCCACTCCCTTCTCCTCAAGTGCCAGCTAACAGGCAGCCAGGATTGCTTAGCAACCCAATAACTGCTTTTAGCCAATTTGGGCTCTGAAGGAACTTCTTTATCCTTGGAATTCCTAAAAAAATTATCACTGTAATTCCTGAAATGATTCTAGACTGCTGCAATAAGCTGATCCTGTTTTATGTAACACCCACCAATCTCTAGCATAAAAACATTCTCAGAGATACCTGGTAACTTCAGATACTTTTAAAAAAGAGAAATCAAATTAAGTGTTAATAAAATTTACATATGATCAAAAAATCCAATTAAAATATCTTTTGCAGAAGTATATATCCCCTAGTTCTCTGTATTCCCCTGTTTTTAGCATTTTTAGTTTTTAGTTTCTGGATATAAAATTGTAAAGGAAGGTGAGACTTAGAAGTTCATTGTAATCAAAATATTTGCTTTGTGTGACCGACTGTTTAAGAGAAAAAATGTTGAAGTACCACAGCCAGTAAATAAAGCAGTGACCTTGATGGAAAAGATTTTTTTTCTGAAGACTGATCATCTCTTCTCCCCCTTACTAACACTGAACTCTTGGCCACTGGAGTTGACTTGGGGATATGTATAAAAAAAGATTTTTTTTTTGCTTTTTTGTCACATGCTGGCAGCTGCAAACTCGGAATAACAGGTTTTGGGAAAGAGCACTGGGAAAGAAATAGGTGTTGGATTACACCCAGTTCTGCAATAGGGTTTGCTGCAGACTGAAGCAAACAGATGATATTTTACAGAAAAGCTGAGTGATAGATGTCAATGTCAAACAAAAACTACTTCAAAAAGCCTGACCTTTATTTGCCCTTCTGGTTTGTACTCACAACATATCAAAGAGAAGTTTTTTTAATGTACAATTACAAAAAAAAATATTGCTTTTAAAGCCTTTATGCTCCAAAACGCTCAAAATGGGATCAAGTACAACATGAATTTTTGACTGTTACTCTACACCTAATTAATTGTTAATGATGACTTGAAAAGAAACTGTTTCACTGCAATGATTCTGCTTGCTTTTCTAAAATACTGAATTAATTTTTGTTGGCAAAGGTAAGAGGTTAAGTAATGCTGATGCCTTGTTCAGGCTGCCCTAGAACAGAGGCTGGACAGAGCTCCAGAATAAAGCAGGGATTTATCCAAAGCATCTCCTCCATGGATGCACCTTGGGCAGCACCAGAGCCCAGCCAGGGCTGCACCCAAGATGAACCAAAATGGCCCCAAAATGCACGGCCGGGCACGGGCTCTGTCCCTGGGATCAGTTCTGCTCCATTTGCCCCTTGCAGTTCATTGTCCCATTCCAGCTTTAGCCCCTGCAGTCCCACCCTGCTTGTTTTTCTCTCTGCAGCCCACGGGGTTTGTGCTCCTGGGCTGAGATTTGGGTCATTTGTCCTTGGTGCCCAGCTGGAGCAGGAATTGTTTTGTGTCCCTGCTCTGTGCACAGAGCTCAGCATCCCTGATGTGAAGCTCAGACCTGTCACCCTGGTTTTTTAAGATTTTCTAAGCCTTCTGATGTTGACATTCTTGTAGTGAACTTTCTCACACACTTTCTGTATGTAACTCATTGTTTTGCATTCCTTTATGGAGGAGGAGAAATTTGATGGACTGTTGGTTTGACCAGTGTCATTGGAGAGGTGGCACTGTCACCCTCCAATCCACTGCCACTCTTAGAAAACTATAAATGTTAGAGTCAGAAAATAAACTTCCCTTTTCCTTCACCTTGAGAACAGCAGTGTGTGCTTGTGTTTTTTCATGTCCTATAGCGACACAGACCCACACACTAAAGCAGCACAGAATGTGAAAATAGGAAAGCCAAACCTGAGGCATCGATACTTGGCGCAAGAAACACCCTGGTGACGGTGCAACTCAAACCAGGGTTTGAAGAACTGCTCAGGACATGCTAAAAGGAGTTTATTTCAGAGAGGAGACTTACTGGGCTGGATGCTGAAGGCGAGTTTGGCCCGAGGGGTGATGGGGGGCGGGCTCAGCTGGGAGCTGGGCGGCGCTGGGGACACGGAGAATCGCCGCTCGCTGGACATCACGCTCAGCACCTGGCTCTTGGGTCTCTGCGGCCTCAGGGGGCTGATCTGGGGACACAACCAGGGAGGGGGGCAAGGAAAGCACAGAAATGAGTGTCAGAGATGGAACTGCCACGGTTTGATGCCATACAGGGTGACAGCAGCACTAACAGCCAGTATTGCCAATTCCCAGCTCCAGGGTCCTCCCTTCTCCCAGCCTGGTCTGGTTTGCTGAGCTAATTCCCCAAACACCTGTTTAGTAACACCTGAGGAACTTTAGAGTCTCACAGCACATTACACAGCACTCCAAACCTTTATTTTTTCTCACACATATCTACTTTCCTGTTAAATTTACCTCTTTAACCATTTAACCAGGTTCCTGCTTCCCACATCCTTTCAAACATATTTTTAGCAGAATGAATAAGCAAAGCAAACGCTTTTCAGGGGCAGATAATTGTAAAAAAGCAACTAAGGAAATCAGGTTAATTGGTGAAGGAAACACACCAGAATCAAGAGAAAAAGCAACTGGAGGCAGGTCCCCAGGTTAACCCACTCTTCATCAAACTCTCTTTTGATGAAGACATCATCTGTCCAGAAACACCCTCTTGGTGGCTCCTGACTGTGCTTATATTGAATTAATTGGAATATCTCTTTTTCCCCCCTCTGGCTGCTTCGTAATCCATTCAAATTTTCCATCAGGAACCCTCAAAAGATATTTGTAATCTGATGGGCAACTCATGCTTTAGTTAAGGCAATTCTTTTTACTGAGTTTAATTCTGAGCTCTACTGATTTCCCCATTCACCACCCCCATATGAACAAGAATCATAGTGGAAAAAATGAAGCTTTTATTTCAAACAGATCCCAGAAAATGGAGCAGCAGTCTGAAGTTAAAAGGGGAATTACTCCAAGGTGCTGCAGTGGGACAAAACAGAAAGTGCCAGGAGCAATCCAGGCTTTTTCAAAGGATTTTGTCATTTCCCAATGTTTGGATTTCTATGAAGTATGTTGGGAAGAAGAAATCTGAAATTTTCTTTTTAGAAAACAAACCCTAAAAGGCTTTGCATCAAAGATTGTGCCTGTGAGACCCTTCTACAACAATTGAATGACAAAAAAGTATGGACCTTTTTTTGGAAAGTTCATCAAGACCTCAGGGTTACCCCTAAGAAATTGTTTTGATGCTAAAAATAAAATTCTAGGGATTACAAAGGTCTCTGCTGTCCACATCATTTCAAGCATATTTTTAGTAGAATGGGTAAGCTAAGCAACCACTTTTTCAGGGGCAGATAACGATAAAAAAGCAACTAAGGAAAACACGTTAATTGGCGAAGGAAACATGCCAGAATCAAGAGAAAAACCAACTGGTCCCCAAGTCAACCCACTCTGTAATTACTGAAATAAATAAATGTGAAATCAATGTCAGCTTCTCCTGTGATTGACAGCTTGGGCCTCCTCTGAAAGCTCCACACAAATCACAGATCTGCTGAGGAATATGAGCTCTTGGGAGGCCACCAATCCATAATGAAGCCATTGCTAATTTTTCCTGGTCTAGCCAAGGGCAGATCAATGGTGAGTGATGTTAGACACCACCAAATCAATAAAACACAGCCTGTTCTCCTGATTTCCAACTGCAGCCTCCCAGTGCTCTGCTAACTACCTGGCCTCAGAGCTGGCTTTGCTTTTAGCTCCTGGGATCAAAGCAAACAAGGACAATTTATGTTGAAGAAGTTGATGTGATACTTAAAAGAAGATAATAAATCTGTAGGAAATACTCAAGTGCTTGATTTATCTTTGTTGTTTTATGTAATTAAGGCCTGGGGTTTGATCAGTCAATAAATTCATGGTGAGTGCAGTGAAATTTGGGGAAGAGTATTTAAAGCATTCAATTAAACAGACTCTGAATGCTCTTTTTCCATGCAAACCTACAAGTTCCATGAAATAATTCTGCAGTTTTAGAATTTCCCCATGCTCTTCCATGGTGATTCATTTGATTGGAAAAAAGAAGAGCCCACAGAAGACTGGAAACACTCATTTCTTCACACAACATCATTATTGGGAAGAGCAGCAGGAGCTCTGCAGAGATAGGGATGGCCACTGGCATTTTTCTCACTTGATTTTCTCTGTAAATTTGTCTTCTGCTGTAAAACCCCCAAATATTTCAGAAGTCAGAACTAAGAATCTGTTAAAAAAATTCACCAAATAACTGAAATGTTTTAACTGAATGAGTGACAGCACAACGATCTGTAAAATTCTCACCACAATGAATCCAGTGTCTGTAATAAAAACCTTAGTAACTAAAAGTATTAATTACTAAAATGCCACTTTAGAAACTTTTAAATTTCCATTTCTAGACAAATCTGTACTCCCAACTTTTCTTTTTAAAAAACCCCAATCCTTATTTTTTTTCTTCACCACTTTTAATCCAGCAAGCTTTCTTCTTCCAAGTTCTTAATGCAGAAAAAGGCAAAATGTCTTTTTCTTCATAGAGCATGGTGGTAGAAGTGCTTTGGGAGTAATTTCAGCTTAAAAAGGGAACTTGCACATGAATGTTGAACACAGGGAAAGCTGAATTTCTACCAAATTTCCCCTCACATCATTAACAGGGCATGCCTCCAGAACGCAAAAACTTTTAGACAAATTTTATCTTTAAACTCATCCTTGATTTTATCTGTTCAAAATTCCAGACGACAGCAGTGGGAATTGGGCAAGCACTCGTGTAAACTGATCTCAAAAGAGTTTCTTCTGCTTCACCTAAAAATGAACCCCACTCCCACCAAACGTTCCAAATTGACTCAGTCGTCTTGGAGCTCATCAAGGCCTCTGCAGAGGCTGAAAAGGGAGAGTTTTTCTCTCTACAGCAAACTCCTTTTCATATTATTGATCTGTGGACTTGAAGAAGCTCAAAATAACTGTAAGTAACTAGTTCTGACATTTCATTTCCCTCCCTCTCCATAAGCAGGGGAATATTGCTCACCCCAGTCAGCCACTGAAAGCTCCTGACTGGGAAGGTTGGAAGAACTTGAGTCAAACCAAGTTGGGCTTTGCTGATTTTTGCTCCTCAGATGCCAAATGGGAATATGCCCCGAGGGGTTATTTTGCCCTCCCTTCCAGGCAGAATTTGCATTTTTTCTGTCATAAACTTTTCCAAGACCTCTGAGAGCTGAAGTGACCTGGCAGTGACACCAGCCAGCTCCCCAGCATCCTTGGATGCCTCCCAGCTGCTCCAGCTGACTCAGCTGCCCTGAAATACAATTTCCTTCTTCTGTGACACCCCAGGAGCTCTGCTGGTCTCTTTGGGATCTGGGAGATGCCACTGGAAGTCCTGCCATGGTGATCCCAGTCCTCAATCAGTCAAAACACAACTGCTGCGAGGTGCAAAATCATGAGACATGGAAATCTATGCAGGAGGAATCTCCATTTAACCAAACCAAGGCTCATGCAAAATTTACTGAAGTCAATGGAAAAACTCATTGGTTTCAAAGTTGAAGAGCCTAAGACCCTCAGATGGGATTTTCCTGGAGTTTCTGACTGGGCACATGAAACACAAGAACTCTGATTTCTCAGGCTGGCCCAAGACACGTGTGAGAGATTAACTCATGTTTGAGTGGAAAAGGAGGGCAAAATCCAGAAAGCACAGGAAGTGTGGCTGAACATGTAAATATCTTCCTATAAATACCAAACAGAAAGAATTAAAGGATCCAGTTATCACAGGTGAAAGTTTCAAAATCCAGTATCAATGACACAGCACCAACAAGACCCTGCTGAGTGCAAAGCTGGCTCTACAAGTACTTGTGCAGATCTTGAAAAGAACATTCCATTTATTTCTGGGAGGCAATTTTAAACTCTTGGCCTCCAAACAGGTGTCCAGGCAGAGATTTGGAGGTCACAGTCAGTTCACACTCTCCCTGCTCCAGCTTTAGACATCCCTGCTTTCAATTTCCCAGGTTGCCTAAGCCTTTCAACTTCCCGGGTTGCCTAAGCCTTGAGGACAGTTCCAGTGAATTAAATCTAAGCCAAGAAGAGAGGGTTTAAGGGAGATATGCCCTGGTTTTAATATCCTTACACACAGGAACAGCTCAGGATTTTCTGCTCCAAACAGCCCTTCAAGGACACACAGCTGCTGACAGAATGACCTTGGAATGTCCCACCAAACACTGTCGTGCAGTGAAATGTGGGCAAATCCATCCCAACCTACTGGGAAGCAGCAGTTCCAACTGGGATGGCAGCATTTATTTCAGCTATGCTGTGCCATCTGCTCCTTTATCAAACAGTCACCCAGAGCTTTGGGTGAAGATTTTCAGAGGATCTTTTCCCCGCTGTAAATCAAATCTGTATTTTTGACTCATTAGCATGTATATTAACACTGTGGTGTATCCCCTCAGAGTTATTTCTGGCCTACAAAGGAGCTAAACGGTAAAAATCAACATTTTGATTTCAAAAGAGAGAGAACATGGCTCAGAATTACAGAAAGCTTTCCTTGCTAATAAAGTTACCGTTTCTGAAAGGATCACTGCTTCAGCCTGCTGCAGAGAAATATCAGTAGATTTAAATTCTTTATCAAATATCTCTTGATGCTTGCTGTTCCTCTTCTCCTTCTTCTTTTCCTTTTTATCTTTATCTAGGTCATCCTTGTCCAATTTATCTTGCGACCTAGAATGCATCTTTTTTGGCAGGAGGGGCTCCAGCACGAACCTAAGGAGAAATGTTGTTGCTCAGATCAATAAAAGGCTGTTTTCAAAACAACTAACTTTTATTTACATATTTCCCAAAGTCTCACCCGAGTTAATGAGGCTTTGCTAATCCAGGAAAACTCATTAGTGGGAGAAGGAGGGGGCAGAAGGTCACACAACCATAATTGTCTTATAATAAAAATTACTGCAGGACTGCTGGAGAAGCAGAGCTGCAGATTTCCCTGCTCTGCAGTAAATTTATTGGTTTCTGGCTGCACAAACTCCTGAATTTCACACAAAAAATGGGTTTCTCAACCAGCACTGCCACTCTCCATGCTGTGGCACCTGGAAACTCCAGTCCTACCCCCTGCCATGGACAGGGACACCTTCCACTATCCCAGGGTGCTCCAACCTTGGACACTGCCAGGGATGGAGCACTCTTGGCTAGACAAAGTATTTTATGGCTTATATTATAAATGAAAAACATCACTAAGATCACACCTAAACAAAATCATGCTGGCAGATTTAAAGGCTGTCTCAAACCACCACATTCCTAAACCAAAACCAAACCAGAACTTCCCAAAGAAGGACACTTTTAACCCTGGAAAAGCATTTCCCATGCTATGGAGTGCATGCAGGTACAGGCCATAGTCTTAGCTGTGAAATTCCAGAATTCATATTTCAGACAGTCTGCACTGACATTATCCTAATCGCCACCATTAGCAGCAATACCCAGCAGCAATATCCCAAATTATTGTTATTTTTTGTTGTTGTTTTCACTCTACAGTAGCTCCTTTGATGGGAAGATGCTCAAAGCAGCACCTGCAACTGCAGCCCCTGAGCCATTTCCCAATGCTGAATGCCACAGGTTGGAAACAAACCCATGAGTTTATCCATCCCATTTTACAGACAGGGAAAAGGGAAGGCAGCAATTTGCCCAGGGCACAAAGAACTCCAGTGACAGAGCCCAGAGCAGAGCCCAGCTCTCCCAGCACCAGGACTTTCTAGGAACCTGAGTTGTGTATTTTGGACTGGGTGGTGCCAGCACCTCCGAGGCCAACTGCAAATTCACAAGAGGAATTTCCATCCTTCAGACAATAATTAATTGCTTCCTTTCCAAGCACTGTATTAGGACTATTAATTATTTGGATTATTAATATAAAATGGGTCAGCACACTATGCTCCAACTGGAAGCACTTTGGGACTGCCAAGAGCTGAGAAATCCCACTGGACCCCAGGATTCTCCTGCTCCCCACCACTGAGTGCAATGCTCACATTTGTATTTCTAAATCCCATGCCAAGCAGGGAATATACTCAAGTCTCTTTTTTGAAGTCAGTTTTATTTATACATAGAGTTGGGAGTTGTAAAACACATCCTGTGTCAAAGTCTGCTTTGAGTCTTTGCTGTTAAAAAAGCTCCAGAGCAGGAGCTGGAAATGACATTGAATAGAAACTGGGTGATTTGATAAGACCACTCCTTTAGCTTCATGTTTAATTGTTTTTTGGCTTCATCTCTATTCTCTAATTTAATTTACGAAGAGACATGGAAAGACAAGAGGAGAACTGACCATAAACCCCAGCAACTACAGCAGGAACAGGAGGAAACTTCTGCCAGGCCAGCAGTGCCAAACTACCCACATGATTTTACAGCCACCTGAATTTTTGAGGCTTTTCATGGTATTACTTATATCTGATGATTTTTCTTCTCCTCCTCCAAACAAATGAGGGGTATTTTCAGGTCTTCTCAGTGACAAGAGCTGTTCATGCTATTGTCCTGTACAGCCCTGGGCTCAGAGCAGGAGCTGAGCTGCACTGTGGGATCTTTGTGAAAATACACCCTGAGGAGAACCAGACCCTCAAAAACTGCCATGTGACACCTACCACAACACAGCTGAGAGGTGAACCTGAAGAAATAATACCCAATGACAAAGTAAAATGCATTTAAAGATTTTGAAGGGAAAACCAGAAAGAGGCAGGGAAATAATCAATATTTTTCTTCTGAGATAAAACAAAAGTTGTTCACTTACTTGGGTGGTTGCCCTGCCCAAGTTCCAGCAAGACAACTTTGTTCAGAATTAGTCAAAACTCAGGATCTCTGCTGTCCCACATTTACACCAGAGTGTGAAAGCATCCCAGAGGGCAGTGGAATGAGAGCTGAGCTGCCCACAGCTCCTCCCAATGACTAAATAAACTCTTTGTAATCAAGGCAAGCATCCTGCTGGTCCTTAGGTGCTGGATTTAATTTTACTTGATGCCTTTAGTTTCTAGCCAGGTATTAACTCCCCTCTGAAGGTGCACAGGAGTTTCCAGCACATCCCTGTAAATCAGCAGCCCTTCAGAAGGTTTTAAAAAAATCAGCTGCCTTGGTCAAACATTGCATTTCTGGATTACAGGAGTGCCTGAGGGGAGGAAGAGAGAAAAGGGACTTCTGAGGCTGCATGGAAAGCCCAGACAGCAAACAGATTATTTTGTTCTTTGAGGGATGTGACTATGAGACAGGGCTTATCAACAGAATTCCCAGTTCTCCTGTGAAATATCTTGATAAGTCTTGAAGTACAATCTTGCCATAAGCAGCTTTTCCTCTGGCAGCTGGAGTGAGCAGCAGTGATTGAGCAGTCAGGTAATCCTGCCCTGAGCTCCTGGGACAGGGCTGGCTGCACACACGGCCTGCAGAGCATCCCTCACACACCTGTGATACTCCAAAAAGGGGAACTGATCTCCTCTTTGGGGTTTTTTGGTGTTGTTTGAATGCTTAGAGGGCAAAAAGGAACATTGTATTCACGTGGGTTAGAGAACAAGAGACCTTGAGAGAAATGTCTCTGTAGGTTGGGGTTTTTTTGCCCATTTTAGGCTGTCACTTAAAAAATCATGGAATGGTTTGGGACGGAAGGGACCTTAAAACTCATCCAGTTCCAGGGGCAGGGACACCTTCCATCATCCCAGGCTGCTCCAAACCCCAATGTCCAACCTGGCCTTGGGCACCAGGGCTCCAGGGGCAGCCCCAGCTGCTCTGGCAATTCCATCCCAGCCCCTCCTCATCCTCACAGCCAAGAATTCCTTCCCAATATCCCATCCATCCCTGCCCCCTGGCAGTGGGAGCCATTCCCTGTGTCCTGTCCCTCCATCCCTTGTCCCCAGTCCCTCTCCTGAGGAAGAGGTTTTACAGCAACTTCTGTGAGCCAGAGAGAAGTATGATCCACGTTTACCACTGAAAGAATTTCCTACCAAGGTCACTGACATAGAAACCAAGAAAGAAAGAAGATAAATAAGAGAAACCTGCAACTCTCTTCCAACGAGCTCTTGTCTTTCCTGACCAATGAGTAAAGTGTAAATTTATGAGTTTTGTAAGAATGTGTAAAAAAGCATGCATGGTACAATAAAAGTAGTTTGAAGCCTTCTGAAAATGGAGTGTGTTGCTTTGTATTGTCTCCATCTCAATCACAACACTCTCCAACTCTCCTGGAGCCCCCTCAGGTGCTGGAAAAACTCTGGGTCTCCCTGGATTTTCCCTTCTCCAACTGAACACCCCCAGCCCTCCCAGCTGTTTCCAGCTCCAAGATCTGGGAATGCCAACCACCCTCAAACCCCAGGGAGCTTCACGGACAGTCCCTGGCTGAGGATTCCCCACTCACCCATCCCAGGGAGCTTCAGGGACAGTCCCTGGCTGGATATTCCCCACCCCAGGGAGTATCAGTGACAATCCCTGGCTGGATATTCCCCACCCCAGGGAGTGTCAGTGACAATCCCTGGCTGAGGATTCCCCACCCCATGGAGTATCAGTGACAATCCCTGGCTAGAAATCTCCACCCCATGGAGTATCAGTGACAATCCCTGGCTGGATATTCCCCACCCCAGGGAGTATCAGTGACAGTCCCTGGCTGGATATTCCCCACCCCAGGGTGCTTCAGGGACAATCCCTGGCTGGATATTCCCCACCCCAGGGAGTGTCAGTGACAATCCCTGGCTGGATATTCCCCACCCCAGGGTGCTTCAGGGACAATCCCTGGCTGGATATTCCCCACCCCAGGGAGGATCAGTGACAATCCCTGGCTGGATATTCCCCACCCCCGGGATTTCTAGGGCCAGTCCCCGGCTGGGATCGCACTCACCCGTCGGAGCCGGGCCGGGAGGGAGTGCTGTCCGAGGAGAGGGAGGACACGGAGGCCACGGAGAGGGGCCGGGAGGAGGAGGGCATGGTGAAGGAGCGCACCATGGAGCGCGGCCGGCTGCCCCGCCGCTCCTCCAGCCCCGACAGCTGCGCAGGAAACGACACAGGTTACTGCCTCATCCAAAACATCCACTGCAAAAAGCAGGCAACCCAACAAAGGGGAGAAATGATGTGTCTGACTCGATGGATATCCGAAGGCTAATTAATTGCTTTATCATACTATATTGTATTACACTATATTACGTTACATCTAAACTGAATCTGTCAGTTCATCTCAAAAACCCAACTCAAGTCAACCCAAGTTCCCAGAATCTCGTGACTGTCAGCCCACAGTCCCCACACACACACCTGGATTCAACTGGTCAGTGAATCAAAACACTCACACCAGAATCCAATCACCAATTCCCTTCATGCATTCCACTTGTGAACATCAAGAGGAGCAGCAATTGAGACAAGAATTGTTTTTTCTTTCTCTGAGGTTCAGAGGATGTGAATCCTAGAAATAGCCTTGGGAAGTTGTGCCTCTGCTTCTTTTCTCTTGGCTACAAATATCCACACGCCAAAGGGAACAGGGGAAGGTTCAGTGGATTTCCTTCCAGGTAGAGTTTGGTAGCATTAATAAATTAATAACAACCAATATCTCATGTTACCGACAAAGAAATAGGTTCTAAAGGAAATTCACCCAAAGGACAAAAAATAAAAAATAAAAAATTTGTAGATTTAGGCAGATGTATAATTTTAAGTATATTCCAAGAATTCCTTTGTTCCAATAGTATTTCCATGCTTTTTTACATTTTGCCCTTAAAAAAATGATCTTTTTACATATAATTTTTTAATCCATCTCTGCCATCGTTGTGGCTGCCTGTCAATACATTTCAATGAAATGGACTTCATTAAAAAAAACCAAAAACCCAAAGTAAAAATCCACAAAGAGAAACTTTATGTCAAAAATATCAAGAGAGCCAATTTACAGAGTGCCACCAGGTTAAGAAGAAAATATATTAAAGTTTTGGTTTTGTTTCAGACAATTTCAGAGTTGTGAATATTTCTCCAAGCTTTGTTAGTCATTAATAACTGATATATGCATAAAATAATTGAACTCTTGCAGTCAACAAATAAGAATCTCATGCTGTTTAATTACAGGTATATTTTCCACCCTGTCAACTACTGGTAAATTGGCCTTGTACAAGGAAGACAGAAGAGATAAAACTCCATCAATCCTGAAAATTCTTACTGGTGGGTAGAGTGAAATTAGAGAGATAACACCACTTTCCAGTCATCTCCTTGATGATGTAAATGGATATTACTGAAGTGACTGACATGCAGGTATCATTAATGTTAATTACTTCTCTTCTCTCTGGGAATAAATTACTGTTTGAACTTTTCCCTGAATATATAAATTCATAAGATGGGATTTGAAGGACCACAAACAGAACATCAGTGAAAGGATACCACAAAGGCTGGAATGTTCCCTGTAAGATGTGTCCCCATTAAAAAAAGATGTCATTGCTACAGACATTATCCCAGGATTATTTAGGGTAGAAAAGTCTGAGATGGAATCCAAGCTGTGCCCAGTGCTCACCTTGTCCTCAGCTCAGAGCACAAGTCCAAATCCACTGATTGCATGGACACCCACAGGGATGGGCACTGCAAACCTCTCTGGGCAGTTCCTGAGCCCCCTTTCCATGAGGAAATTGTTCCCAAAATCCACCCTGAGCTGCCCTGGCCCAGCCTGAGGCCGTTCCCTCTGCTCCTGTCCCTGTTCCCCCCGGCTGTGCCCTCCTGGCAGGAGCTGTGCAGAGCCACGAGGGCCCCTGAGCCTCCTTTGCTCCAGGCAAAACAGGATCTCACAATCGCACCCAATCCATGTATTTTTGACTGAATTATCAATTCTATCCTGAATTAAAAAGCTGTTTGCTTTGTTTGTTCTGACCTTCACACTCAACACTGAAAAGCGGAACAAACCTCTACTGGAAACACCATGAAATTCTTGGCTTTCCCTTAAGGATGAAGCAGCAACTGGAAATAAGTTGCTGGAATGAGAAAAGCATGAATTTCAGTCCTTCTAAATCCATGAAGTAGGAGGTGTGTCTTTCTTGCCTGCCTACATTCAGTGAAGGTACAACCACATGCTACCATAAAGCAGCACAGCTCTCCCTTCCCTAAAGGAATTCCACCTAGGGAAAGGTGACATTCAGCTCTGGAAGAATCCTGCTAAGTGCCCATTTTTAAACTCATTTTTGTAACCCAAATCCTTCAGAACTGAAGGATTATCTTGACTTTCAAAGAACAGACTCAGGCAGTTTAGGAATTGCTCCCATGCTCGGAAATGAAAGCACTAAGGCTCCCTCAACATCTCTCATCTGCTCAGCATTCCATAATTTGATGATGACTGGGAACAAGCAGGAACTCTGCATCTACACTGCTCTGTTAAATCAATGGAATCATCACACAGGAATAGAGAGCTGCTGTAATTCAAGGGAATTCCTGACACTGGGGAAAGGAGAAATGGAGAAAGGGAACTCACGATGGCGCGGACGCCGTACTGCTTCTCCACCTTGTCCTTCAGCTGCCTGAAACACGCCTCCATCCTCTCATGGAACGGCCTCAGGGCCTCTGTCACCTTCTCCCCGTGGATCCGGATGCCTTCAGCCAGGAATGGGATCTGGAAAGCAGAATTTGGCTGCTCCACCCTGCCCAGCCCCTCCTGAGCCCAGGGACAGGGCGAGGCTCCCGCAGCAGGGAAAGAGCTCGTGCAGTGATAACGATATTAGCAATAAGAGCAATAGTAATAGTAATTATAACAATCATAACAATAATAATAACAACAATAATAATAAAAATGACAAAAATTATTATTATGATCACAGTGACCATCATCATTCCTTGCATATGATGCATGACAGGATGTAAACCCAGGATTTCCCTTTTTTTCTGTTAAACAAAGTCCCTTACATTTAATTCAGCCCTAATTCAGCCCAGAAATCCCATGCTGGATTCATCCCACAGCTCAAACCCTCCTGTGATATTCCATTCTCAAGCCCCCACAGATTCTGTACTTTAAAACACCAAGCTGATGAATGATGGGTCTCACAACAGGTTATTAATATCAAATCCTTTCCCAGTTCCATGAGGATAAAACCCTGAAGACAAAAATAGTTTATGTTTTCTTTAATAAATGCTCTTTCTAAAGCTGCAAATGAGCTCCATCCTTGGACAGATATATATTGCAGAGCAATATTTATTAATAAAACATACACTTTTAGATGCTATATAGTTCTCCTTAGCAAAAGTATTTTATTTTCTCTGGGAAGAAAACAGAAGAGGGAAAAATTAAATTAATTCTCTTTTGTAACTGAAAATAATCATTTATCTTCAAGGCTTCTGTCACAAAATATCCATGCCAGCACAGGATTATATAATTAGTTCCTAGTGTGGAGGTGTAGCTGACCTTTGGAAATGTTTTAAGAGAGACATTTTCATTCCCACAGCTACCCAGACACACCATTAGAGTTTTGTACCTCCAGCTCAGGAAAAATATTTCCTCTTCCAGGTCCGTTTCAGCCCACACAGTGCTCTGATTCTAACTCAGATATTCTCTGCAGCAATCAAGCTAAGAGGCTTCTTCTTAATAATTCATAATTAAATCATAATACTGATTAAAAACAGATTTTTCTAATAAGACTGAGCAGCAATCAGAAGGAGCAGCTTTATTAGTAGGGAGAATAATAAATACACAGATGAATTACAGATGAACAAACTCGAGAAATCTTATCAAGATGATTTGGCACTATGTAAATGGACAGAGGTGCTTCTAAAAGACTACAAAGAGAAGAATAATGACTTTTTTTTAAATGTAGTGGCTTCTATGTATAAGCATATGGATTTGCACTTGACAAAAATTAAGCATGAAACCAGAAAGTTTTCCCTGCTCTCAATAAGTCAATGAATTTCTAAATTTACATAATTACCAGGCCACACTGTGACCCTCCTGTTTTGGAGGGATAAGTGGTCACTTGGCTCATTTATTTTAAAGAACTGTTGACATTGGAAATGGATTTTTTTTTTTTTAAACTGGAGTTATTGAATTGAAGCATGTGAGACCATTTTATGTGTAGAAAATGCACTGAAGAATCTGTCCTGGGGATCAGCCACCTCCAGGTCGGAAAATCAAGAACAGGAAGCAAATGACATTATTTGTAGGGAAAAAATGTGGGGGCAGGGAGAAGGAGAAGAACAAGAACAAGGAGAACAACAACAACAAGAACATCAACAAGAACAAGAACATGAATAAGAAGAACAAGAACAAGGCCAAGGAGGAGGGGAAGAAAAAGTAAGAGAAGAAGGAAGGAGAAGAAGAAGGAGGAGAAGGAGGAGAAGTTTGTTAATCTTTTACAGAAGCTGAAATTCATGATTGTCCCATGGCTTTGCCACAGAAGAATGTGAGGCTGCCGAGTCAGGATATTTGGCCTCCCTGTCCTGCACTTAACCCTTTAACATTTATCAAGTTCAGGTAGAACCTTCCAACTGTGTTACCATTTCTGTTTCACCTTCTTCCAAACTCTTCCTGTGTCTCCTTTCCAGACACAGGGAAATGTGCTGATGATGCCTGACATGGAATTTGACACCTGTCAGAGGCAGAATTTTGCCACATTCAGCATATTCCCAATTAATTTGGCCTTGAAGAAAGGGCATTTTCTTATTTCATAACTCTGTTCTTGGCTGATTTTAAAATTTTATAAAGTTCCACTGCAACTTGAAATTATTCCCTGATTTGTTTCCCCTTTTTGATTTTTTTTTTTTTTAATCTTGATCGGCTTGGCTGAAAAGACTGAAAAAAATGACATTGATTTGAATTATTAAACTAATCTTTGAAAATAATCTTTCAGAGCAAGGGGATCATAAAATATGAGCATAAGACCTGAGTTTGGTATGCAGCAGTTCTTTCATCTCTGTAGAAGGAGCACAAGGTTTTGATTTGCTGCGGTATTTTTCTGTTTTGCTGTGCTGTAAATACTTTAGCTAAATTCAGAGTGACTAATGTCATCAATCATTCATTTCTCTGCCTTAATTTCAATCAATCATTTCATTATCTTCATGTTAAAATGAAAGACCAGCTTGAAATGGTGCAGTTGCATGGGAACATTTTTTGCCTAAGTTGGAAAAGCACCAAGAAGGACAAAAGTGGACATTGCTTTGCTAATGGAATTTATCTGAATTAATAAGAGACAGAAACAAAATGTACACTTGAAGTTCACAGGAATTATATGAATTATGAATTCCACGGCACAGTGGAGAAAGAGGTAAGGAGATGAAAAAAATTGAATTTAACTGGTCAGCTGGTAATACAATTGTCAGGCTCCTATTTCATATACCCAGTTGATTTATGCAGCAGGGAGAAAATTCCATGAGATTACAGAACTCCAAGCCCCACGTTATTGAAAAATGAAATCTCCTTTTTGCTTTCCATCCCTGTCAGCCCAGGATGAATGCAGGCCCCTCAAAGGCTTCCATACACATCCCTCTCCCAATATATGGGAGCTGACTCCCACCTGGCTGGAAACTGAAGTAATTTGAGAGGAATTTTAAATTTTAGGATCCCTTAAATGTGTATGAAACATCCAAGGCAATTTAAAAACACTGAAAGGGCTTTTAGTGACTCCTAATTTTCAGATATAAAAATAAATGTTAATCCCTTTTCTCTATTCTCTTGGTTCCTGTTGTTCTTGAAGTACAAAACTGATGGGAAATCATGTGTTTAAAAGCTCTGAATAATTACAATACAATGTGATCAGCTGCTGTACCTATTTTCAAATTGTAATATTATTTTATACACAAGTGTCACCAGAGTGAGCCTTTGCTGAGGGAAAGTGTGTTTGGAATTCATTTGAAGTTTCACTCTCAGAGGCAAAGACAGACCTGACACCAAGTCAGTCTGCTGGGACCGAATTATTTTCCTCTATAGAACTTAAAGCTTATAAAATCTAATCTTTTCTAAAAGCTCACAAGAAAGTAAATTTAAAAATGCCTTTTTTTTTTTTTTTTGTCAGACTGAAAGAGTTTTTTACTCACTGATAGTTTTAAGGCCTTCAGAGAATATTCTATTTTTGAATTCTGTAGCTTTGGCTCTACTACCTCTAAGACTGAAATCTACCGAAATGTAAATTATTCCCTTTATTATAAAGACAGAACTGAATATGAAAAACAATGATTCACTCTCTTTTTCTGTGGGAAAAAAAACGCAAAACTATTTCCAATCAACCTGCTATTTTTTAAGTTATCATAAAATTATACTGAGACCACAGAAAAATGTCCAATATGTGACTATGGAACAAAACTGAAATTGTCTCTTGTTTGTCCTGAAAAAAATATTTTCTCATCTGATACAGATGGGAGATTGTCACTTACTGTGTTTACAAAAAAAAAAAAAACAAAACAAGAAAAAAGAAAACACCTTGATCATATTTGTTCTCTGCAAGTTTATCAAAATGAACAATTATGTCAGATTTGAAAAGATGAACTTGAACTCAAGCTCCAAGACAGATTTAAATGGCAAGGAAATGTATTCAAGGTGAGGATAATGTCTGAATTTCCTCCAAAGTGACACCAAGCTGTCTTTCCACAGCAGCTGCCTCTGCCAAACCTGACTTCAAGTTTTTTACCTGCCAAGCAATCAGATCCTTCAGCTTCTCAATCTTGTCATGATCTTCTGGATGCTCGTGCATGTATTTTTCAGTAAAAAAAGCCTAATTGAGAGAGAGAGAGGATTGAGCCATTATTCAGAAAATGAAACATCCACTACCAGAGGAATGAGCTACAACAAAGATAAATTGATCAACTTAAAAATTCTGTGAAGTAACAGCTACAAACACAAAGTGAAAATTGTAAAATCACAGAATCACAGTGATTTGGGTTGGAAAGGACTTTAAATCCCACCCGGTGCCATCCCCTGGGACACCTCCCACTGTCCCAGGTGCTCCCATGCCCAGTGTCCAGCCTGGCCTTGGGCACTGCCAGGGATCCAGGGGCAGCCACAGCTGCTCTGGGAATTCCATCCCAGCCAGGAATTCCCAATTCCCAATCTCCCATCCATCCCTGCCCTCTGGCAGTGGGAGTCATTCCCTGTGTCCTGTCCCTCCATCCTTGTCCCCAGTCCCCCTCCAGCTCTCCTGGAGCCCCTTCAGGCTTTGGGAGGCCACACTGAGGTCACCCCAGAGCTTCTCCTCTCCAGGTGAGCAATCCCAGCTCTCCCAGCCCTTCCTCCCAGTAGGGCAGGGAATCCTGGTGGAATCCAGGAAATCCTGGGGGAATCTAGGGAATCCTGGGGGAATCCTGGTGGAATTCAGGGGATCCTGGTGGGATTCAGGGACTCCTGGTGGAATCCAGGGGATCCTGGTGGAATTCACGGAATCCTGGCGGAATTTTGGAGATCCTGGTGGAATCCAGGGGATTCCTGATAAAATTCAGGGGAACATGGTGGAATCCAGGGAATTCCGGTGGAATTCAGGGGATCCTGGTGGAATCCAGGGGATTCTTGGTGGAATTCAGGGAATCCTGGTGGAATCCAAGGGATTCCTGGTGAAATTCAGGGAATCCTGGTGAAAATCATGGATTCTTGGTGGAATCCAGGGAATCCTGGTGGAATTCAGGGGAATCCTGGTGGAATCCAGGGGATTCCTGGTGGAATCCAGGGGAACATGGTGGAAATCAGGGAATCCTGGTGGAATTCAGGGGATCCTGGTGGAATTCAGGGGAATCCTGGAGGAATCCAGGGATTCCTGGTGGAATCCAGGGAACCCTGGCGTTACCTTCTCGTAGTTGGCGAAGCCCCCCATGACAGCAGGGTCCACGATGCCGTTGAGCAGCATGGACAGGGGGTTGATGGGCAGGTTGGGGTCGTTGAGGTGCTGCTGCACCATGTTATTGATCTTGTCATTGGTCAGCTGCATGGTTTCTATGGCGTTTTCCAGCGGGCTGATCTCCACCTGAAACCCAAACAAAAGGAGATTTCAAACCAGGGCAGAGTTTTTAACCTGCCCAGCAAAACCCCATGGGCAGAAACATTCAAGAACTTTCAGAACTGAGGTTATTGGGAGATTTTTGACCAATAATGACCAGGAAGGGTGACTGAGGTATTTGGTATCTCTGTGCTGCAGTAACTGATATGATGATGGCTATCAGGGGAGGAAGTTAACTGCATTTTGCTGCTGCAGGAGGGATTACATCCCAGCACAGCATCCAGAAAGGCTCTGGCAGCAATCACGTGAGGTTTTTTGGAGGATTAAGGAGAACATCAGAGATTAAGGGTTGGTGAGTTTTAGCAGCACAAAGAAGATCCAGCTTAACGTAACAGTAAGAAAGAAATGATAACTTTAACGTGGATTTCCTGATGGAAAATGTAATCCTAAGCCGCTCAAAAATCAGGAAGATATTTTTGCAGTGATTACTTTGGTGTGTTTCCAAGGACATCGAGTTGAATATTTTGATGAGATGACATCTAAACTATCTGCTGTGCTTTTTCCCAAGAGGTTACATTTTCTTCATCTGACCATCGAGAACTGAAGGGAGAAATTTTCTTTCTACCTGGACTTTATTGAAGAGTCACCTCAGATGCCTTCATGAGGTGAATTAGCTCTTATGCTGTCTAAAACTTGCTTTATTTTAATGGACTGACCTCCAGGTACTTTTTATGCCCAGCTACCGTGTCTTTCAAAAAGTTCATGTTGAAAAAACCAGAATTAAAATATTTTAAATATTAGTGAATGGGCTGAAAATCAGTAACTTGCAGTGACCCAGAGTGTACAGTCCCCACTGGAAGCCACAGCCTGCTTGTATTAAAAAAATTATGTGGAAGGCAGAGGAAAGGAAGGTTAATTGAGGCCTGTGAGGAAAATGCAAGTGTATATTTGATTACAGCCTCATTTACATAAATGCTACATAAACAAAGCAGCACTTCTACCTGGCTATCAGTTGCTTACCCTGTTTCTGAGAACCACTTATAATCAAATCTCTTTAGTTGTTACTCTTACACCTGCCAGCTGATTACATCAAGGATGTTTTAATTAGCATTTTGAGCAGCCTGCGTGCTGAATGGTTCTGGAGGCAGGGAAGGAGCCTGGTGGTTCTGCTGGAATGGGAGCAGGCCAGGCTCGGACAGAGCCCAGCCTGCCAGGGGCAATCTGGACTGGGGAGTGAAGCCACATCCAGCATCCCATTGGGCAAAACTGCTGGGAACATCACAGGCTAAATTTAGCATTCTGTCACTTGTATTAATGGCCTTATAACTGTGCAATAATGTGTTGATGAACCATTGCTTTTAAAGCTCTTGAGCATCTCCAGAAATTAGCACTCATTGAGCCGACAGCTTTTTAACTTTTCTGTAGCAGCAATCATGGCTTTCTTTCTCATTCTCCTTTCTTTTACTACTCTTGTAACACTCCCTCTAATTTTTTAAAAGCAGATGGAGAATTGCAGTTGCCATCTCACTGCTACAAACTGGGCTTTGGAACCTGGTGAAAGCTATTTATGATAAGTGTAAATTCTGAGCCTTGCTCCCAGGGCCACTCTGGGCACTCCTCACTCTATCCAGGGAAAACAGGAATTACATTCTCCTGAGACATTTGTACAGAATTCCAAGATAAAAACAAAAAGAGATTAGCATTTCTGCTGTTTAAATTCAAGTGTGATTCAAAATCTGATTTCTAATTCTCTGGCTGCTCCCTCTCCCCTACAACTTCTTGTGCCCAGCTAAAGCAAATCAGATACAGAATAAGGAATGCTGGCCCCAAATTCCTTGCAGATAATGAACAGATTGCAAAGGTTTAGATAAAAGTACTCAGAAAGAATTGGAAAAGCCAGCAGATTTAAAGCAACTCTGCATGCTCCTATGGGTTATGTAACATAATACACTGCATTTATGAAATTACTCCATTCTCTCAGCACTGATTTGATGTAATCTCACCTCTCCCTTTAACGATATTCCGGTTCCATCAATAAAATATGAAACATGCAGAGCTGCTGGAGTACCCTGGTGCTTAGCAAGGGATCAATAATATCTGTATCCATAATCACAATTTAGCATTACAGGGATGTAAACCCTGTGATCCTCCTTGCAGCATTTTAGCTGACAGAGATCTTGAGGAAAGTCAATACCCATTTTGTGGGAACTGTGCCAGAGGAGGTCAGAAGTTATCTGCAGCAGTCTTCCCACACGTTATTAAGTTCCATTCTGCTGTCATTTCTCAGCTCTGCAGCTCACACAATCCTTGCTCCCAAAGGGCTGAGGGGATTTGTGCCCATTTGGGTGCCAGGCAGAGCAGGAGGGATGCACACCAAGTGCCTGTCAGGCTCTGCTCTCTGCTCATCAGGACTGGCATCAGATCTGCCAGATCAAACAGCACTTCTTGCCATCACGAAGATAAATACAATCTTCTCCATCAGGGTTATATTGAAACTACGAAATTCATTAAAAATTCAGTGTGTTTTATTCAGCTGCCTGTTACTGTCACACATCACATTCATATTCTGTTACTATAGATACCATAGTAATTTTCTGCATTACTTCTGTTCATCCAAATACAACTGTCCAACATAACCTCAATGGAGCAATGAAAAAGGTTTTAATTAATCATATGCAAATTGTTCTTTTCCTTTAAAAATAAGCCTCACAAGAGAGATTTCAAAAACGCAGTAACAATGTTTTTATTGCTACTTAAAAATTACAGCTGCATAAGAATAATTTAATCTTAAAGGCGTTTAATGGATATGTCTTATCTAAACAGTCTAAATGGTTGAACAGAGAAATGAGTAATTTGGAGTTACTCTGTGAGGTTGCTGAGGGTATATTTAGCTAAATATGGAGAAGAAACAAAAACAACCTTTAACCACGAGTGGCAGCCATACAATGCCTTTGATTATTGGGGTATTTTGAATTAATGACAATCAAAATATCCAGCTCCTCTCTGATAAAGTTCAGGCTAGATTGTCTGGGATGGAGCATGGTTTCCCTGCACCACCTCAGGTTTCTCTTCATTCTAGGCACCTGCTGAGAGACACAAATGCTTTCTGAAAAGGCTGAAGGCCTTGGAGAGCTGGCTGCATTGCCTGAGTCACCCTCAGCAGGTTCCCTCAGGATGTGCCAGGTCCAACCCCATGGATTCCTGGTTCACAGATCTAAGCACAGCCACTGAGACACACAAATGCTCCCTGGCTGTATAAAACCCCCATTTTCTACACAATCTCAACACAGCCAAGCTGATCTTACCATGAAAACTGATTTGACCTCAAACCACCTGAGGATCCCCGGTAATTTGTAGGCTGTCACGTAGATGGTTCTCTCAATCCACATGTTCTGCAAAGGGGACACAAGTGTCACGTTATCCATGGGCAGCTGGGACCCCGAGCAAAGCCCTGAAACATCAGCAGCAGGACAAGGACCAAGGTATGGCAGATGTCACAGAGCCAGGGGGAAATTCCAAATGGAGAATGGAGCAGCATGATTTAAATCTGGTATGTGACTTAGCAGGGAACAACTGCTTCCTTTCTGAAGGAGAATACCAAGGAAAGATCCCCTGGTTTTACTGGATGTTTTTGGGTGGGAAAGGACCTTAAAATCCATCCAGTTCCAGGAGCAGGGACACCTTCCAATATCCCAGGCTGTTCCAAGCCCCATCCAACCTGGCCTTGGGCACTTCCACGGATCTGCACAGCTGCTCAGGGCACCCTGTGCCAGGGCCTCCTCACAGCACTCATTTATTGACCATCAGATGAAACAAATTATTTAAAAAAAAAAAGCCAGGAAAAGCAAAAGGTATTAGTGACAAAAGATTTTCAGATGCCTGACTGGAATCTTCACAGCAAGACGAGTTTCAGGTGTAACTATTTAAAATCCCTTCTCAGAAGAGCTATTTTTACAAAATAAATACAGCTTTGCCCATTTTTTTTCCTATTGGTATAAATGAGAACATGATAAATTGGCTTAATTAACTTTCTATGAAAAATAATCCCTTTAAACCTAGAATTTATTTCTCAACAAGCAAAAGATAATGAATGGCTCAGATGCTCAAAATAGAGGGGGATAAACAAGCAAACCAAAAGTGGTTTATTTTCTTCATAATTTCTTACTGCAAATTCGTTGTCTGGGTTTTTCTCTCCTTTTCGAACAGGACGTGAATACTCAAAGCGTTGGACTTCATTCACCCTGTAGAAACTGAAAAGAGGGAAAAGAATCATGGAATCACTGAATGGATTGGGTTGGAAATGACCTCGGAGATCATGCAGTTCCAAGCCCCAATGCACCATGAAAATCAAATGCTGTCTGTTTAGGTATGGATTCTAAATTCTAATATTAGAGGAAGTTAATGAACAAATATGGGATCACTATTTTCCAGTGGGTTGGACTGTGTGCCAATAGTAAAAATCATCAATAAATGCCCTCACAATGCCCATGCCCCTTGACTGTGCACAGATTCCTATTACAACAAATGTGCTATAAAGGGGACAGAGAAACAACAAAACCCAACCCAAACTCACCTCACTATTTGCTCTGACACCGGCCTGTGAAATTTCGAGGGTAAATCCAGTTTGGGCTTTACAGTGAAGCACTGAATATCTGAATTTCAGGGGTTAAGAAGTGAAAAGGGAATTTCAGTCACACAGAGCAATCAGCTCAACAGAAACACACACAAAAAAGGACAAAACAACAAAATTGGTGCATTACACCCATCAGGGTGGAAGTGCAACTTGTTGGCCATAAATCCTTGACTTGAGCTGCTGGATGCACTGGATGCACTGGGTGTAGTGGGTGTACAGCCCAAGGATACACTGGCCAGAGGAGGTTTTGATGTCATCACCGGGGGGTGACGTTGTCTTCATCTTCTCGGCGTTGGGGAACTGCGTCAGCAGCCGCGCCTCAAAGTCCTCGCGGCGCTCGTACTCCTTGCCCCGGTAAATGAACACTTTGTTCTGCAAACACATGATGGCTCAGGTTTAACTTTTCTATGTTTCACATTCTGTGCTGCTTTAGTGTGTGGGTTTGGGCTCACATCAGGGATGCTGAGCTCTGTGCACAGAGCAGGGACACAAAACAATTCCTGCTCCAGCTGGGCACCAAGGACAAATGACCCAAATCTCAGCCCAGGAGCACAAACACCGTGGGCTGGAGAGAGAAAAACAAGCAGGGTGGGACTGCAGGGGCTAAAGCTGGAATGGGACAATGAACTGCAAGGGGCAAATGGAGCAGAACTGATCCCAGGGACAGAGCCCGTGCCCGGCCGTGCATTTTGGGGCCATTTTGGTTCATCTTGGGTGCAGCCCTGGCTGGGCTCTGGTGCTGCCCAAGGTGCATCCATGGAGGAGATGCTTTGAATCAATCCCTGCTTTATTCTGGAGCTCTGCCCAGCCTCTGCTCTAGGGCAGCCTGAACAAGGCATCACAGGGGCACCCCCAGAGCTAAAACCAGTGCTCCCAGTACAGAACTGGGACCTCAGAAGTGCTAACCAACGCTGTTAGCACTTCTCAGTACGAGAGGAATTTCTCACTCCTCACACTGTGTCGTAATCAATACTTTATCAATATCTTTTTCTCATCTCTAATTCCATCCTGGGATCATTAAGCCCATGTTTCCTTCAGGTATTTTTTAAAGCCACACTAAAATCACCTCAAAACATGATATCAAGGATCTGTAACATTGGTGGCCATTGAAAACATATTGAGAGAAATTATTACCAAATCCAAGATGTCTCCTCCACCTTCCACAGCTAATGATGGAATGGATGTCAATAAATAAACCGGATTAGGCTTTTTATACATAAACATTTATTCAAAGGCACTCAGGTGAGCAAAAAAGAGTAGCAGAGAAAAAGAGAAACATAATGCAGATTTAAGGAGGAATATCCAAAAAAAGACTCACATTAATGGGTTGGATTTTTGCCATAATAAACTTTAAACTTTTTATAACTTTAAAATTAAGTTTGTTGTATTTGTAAGCATTGGTTTCCTCTTTGCCAGTAACGAAAATGAAGAGATATTTTATACAGTCCACTTACATGCTGAGTTCATTAAATTCTAAAGGAAAATGTAAAAGACAACTTGCATATTTTTAACTGATCAAACATATTAAAGCAAGTTTGGATAAAATTTGCATCTGAATATGCTTAACCTCATTACTCATCTGAAAATGAATACTTGGCGAAGAAATTATGCAGCACTTATTAAAAAAGGGTGTTTTGACTGGGAGTAGGAACCTGGAGTTGTTCACATTTGCCCAGTTGGGTTCAGTTCTGCAATGCTGCCTTTTGAAAAGCTCAGTAGGGGAAAGAAAGGTAATAATAGATGGCTCTGTATAACTGTAATTTATGTATATACATTTGTAATTCACAGGGAATGCTGGAATAGAGGGAGAAGTGAGGATTTTCTCCAGCAGCAGGGCACTCAACAGCCTGGCTTTCAGAGGGCAAATTGGGAAGGAATTAATTCCTGTGAGGGTGGTGAGCCCTGGCACAGGGTGCCCAGGGAAGTTAACAAAATAATAATGGGTTATTTCTGTGTCAGCAACTGCCAAGTGCCAGAGAATCATAATACAGATGCAATTCACACAGGTTATAGCCCCACTTTTCTTTAACCACTAATTCAACCCATAAAAATCCTAATATTAGTGAAAAAACCCCTTAAAATGTCACTAAAGCTATGATCCTGGCATCAACCGAGTGACACATGTCTTAAATTGGCACATGACACACACAAATCAATGATAAAAATTGCCATTAAAGGTGTCACACACACCTTTGATAGTCAACTTCATTTTAGTGACAACGCTGGAAAGGACACTCACCAGAAAACATGGTCATACAAAAGGTTTCTCTACCATGCTCATATATATATATTATATATATATAAATATATATCAACCTGCCAGGCAAAAATGTCACCATTTCAGATGGTTATGACCCCGAGTGATGGACTGGGTCATTTATCTTCATTTCTAGTGATACCCTGAAGAAATAGCAAGTACTGAATATGTTTGAGGAGAAAGTTTTTCTACTAAAATTCAACTATTCCATCATAGAAACCAGAAAGGAAAAAACAGTGTTTGTTTTGTACACCTAAAAAAACCTGTCAATGTCAGGCAGCTTTCTCCAAGCCAAGGGAAATTTCTAGAGCAAGGAAATTCTCTGGAAACAGGTGACACTTACCCTTATGAATGTTGGGAATCCCTGGCCATAGTATCCAACAGCAAAATAATCTGGTTTTGGTCGTATCACCTTCACAATGTTTTCATAGAACTGGGCTTGTTTCCTCTGCAAAATAAACAGGAGGGATTTGAGTGACCTGAGTTTTTAGGATATTCCTTACACTTAAGATCTTCTATGCATCTCTAAATTAAAGATGTTTCATTCCCCTGTTTTTCCTCACCTTTATATCAGATTCATGGCAATATTTGGAAATACCAGACTCTGTAGCCATGATTTTTCTACTCACCATAGTGAATCTGACTGTTCCCTAAGGAATATCTCAATTTTGATGAATTTCACCTTATCATGGTGAACCTCACTGCTCCATATCCAATATCTCAATTTTGATGGACCTCATATTGGTGAACTTTATTGTTCCATATCCAATATCTCAATTCTGATGAACTTCATCATTGTGAACCTCATTGTTCCATATCCAATATCTCAATTTTGAGGGCCCTCATCTTGATGAACATCACTGCTCCATATCCAATATCTCAATTTTGATCAACCTCATCATTGTGAACCTCATTGTTCCATATCCAATATCCCAATTTTGAGGGCCCTCATCTTGATGAAGGTCCCTGATCTATATCTCAATTTTGATGAACTCTAATATCTCAACTGATGAACTTCATCACTGTGAACCTTACTGTTCCATATCCAATATCTCAATTTTGATGGACCTCATCTTGGTGAACCTCACTGATTCCCATCCACTATTTCACTGGCAGTGAAGGTCAGGAATTTGCAAGGCAATCTAAAATTCCAGTTGTGACACTTCCTTTGCCAAAACACTGGAAGGATGAAGCCACTCACAGTTCATCCCAATGGTGCTGACTTGTCAGTTTTGGGCCCTTGCACCTCATTACATTTTTCTACTACTTCTCTTCCATATTTACAACCATGAATTTGCATATGGAAAGCAGGCAGTTGAGAATTGCAGGAAAATGTAAATGTTGGAATAAACACACGTGTGTCAGACGCCATCTGCTTTCGACGCCGACTTCTTCTTTATCTCTAATGATGAAATAATAGCAAATGAGCAGCTTTAGAAGATCTGTTCATTAACTTATTTTTAGTCTATTATTTCTGCAAAGAGAATGACTTTTGATCTGGGGGGAGGTTTAGTGCTGCTCCCACACGACAGATAACTGTAAATGGCACCAAGACTACAAAGACCCAGATCTGCTGAATATTTCTCAGCTCGTCTGGAGCAAAACTAACTATTATTTGTGAATTGTCTTAGAGGCTAATATTTAATATTGCTTGAAGAAAAGAGACAAGAGGGAGAATAAAAAGAACAAAAAACTTCTAAATTTTATTGTGGGAGAAAACAAAGAGCTGCTCAGCAGCAGCAATAAGAAAAGCTGATGGGGTATGTGAGACCTGACTCATATGGGAGAGTGAATTTTGATCTCTGTCTTGTGAGGGAAATGCACACCAGGACTAATTCTGTGACATCTCACCTCCAGGCTGATAAGCAGATAAACTTAATTGTCTGATGTGAGGACTGGAAATTCTGGGTCTCCTTTCTTAGAAGAGGGAGAAACTCCATGGAAATATCCAAGGTCAGGTTGGACAGGGCTTGGAGCAACCTGGGGCAGTGGAAGGTGTCCCTGCCCATGGCAAAGTGGGTGGAACTGGATGAGCTTTAAGGTCCTCCCAACCCAAATCATTCAATCCCTCTGTGATCATTTGGTACAATGAATAAAGTGCAAATCCCAATTTCTCCTTCAAAATGGATCCAGTAGGATAATTAAAGAGTGGCTGCCTCTGTGACAAACCCATTCACGTTCCCATGTACAAGCAAAAAGGAGATGGAAAATTAAACTGAGGGACTTGGGAGAGTAGCCACCCCTGGTGAATAATCACCTCTGACAACCATTTCTAGCTCAGGAACAATCCTACCCAATTCCTGTTATGCTGAAATGAAGAATATTCTGTGCCCACCCCACCAGGAGCAGTGAGCTGGGGCTGTGTGGAGCTGAGTTCAACACCACAGGAATGCCCAGCTCAGACACACTGGGATAGAGAAAACAGATAAATAATTCAAAGAAATTGAGGAAAATGTACTCTGAGCGCAAAAGCAAAAGGCATCAAAAACTTTAGAGTCAAGAATTTTCAGAAACAAACTGGAATCACATCCCAACTCCTGTGGAAATGGCTGGGACCTGAGGAGGGACAGTGACAGCTGCCATTTATCTCTTTGGAAGAGAACAGGAGGGAAAAAATGGTGCAGGAATAATGAATGGGTAACGTCAGGGCAAAAATAACTGACTGGAGACATGAATGCTTGGGGATTATTCATACCTAAAAAAAGAAATGTGAATATAGAAAGACACTTGAGAGAGAATGGGGATTTTTTTTCATGTCCCCATTTATATTTAAATTCAAAATTTCCTTTTATACCCCAAATAAATCAGCTTAACATTACTGAAATGCTTTTCTTTCAGCTAAAAAAAATAAATTCAATGTTTTTCAGACAATCCACTGGTAGCCAGTTAATTGACATTGGTCCAACAAAACCATGATGGGTATTTGATTCTGAATTTTACTGTCATTGATATAGTATTTTTTATATAATTTTAAAAGCTTAGAAATTCAACTCTGAAATAAATTATTGCAGTGTCTATGTCATTAAAAAAACCTACCAGCAGTTCACTGAGTTGTTCATAATCAAACATTTCATTTTCATACTGTTCTGCAAGTTCTTTACCCAAGGCAATGGCCTCTTCCCACATCTGTTGGAAAAAAAAATCACAAAACAACAAAAAGAAGCTGAATTACATACCTTGGTTAAACATCAACATTAGAATCAAATAAATCTGGATAAAGCAACCAAATGAATTGTGTCACATGCCTGAAAACACTGAGCATCTGACGTGCAAAGAGCTGTGCTGGGGTTATAAATGTCTCTATTCATGGAATTGTTGAGGCTGGAAAAGCCCTCCAAGTTCACCGAGTCCAGCAATTCCCAGCACTGCCAAGGCCACCACTGCCCCGTGTCCCCAAGTGCCACATCCACATGGATTTTAAATCCCTCCAGGATGGGGACTCCAGCACTGCCCTGGGCAGCTGTGCCAGGCCTGCACAAACCTTTCCATGAGGAAATTGTCCCCAAAATCCACCCTGAGCTGCCCTGGCCCAGCCTGAGGCCGTTCCCTCTGCTCCTGTCCCTGTTCCCCCCGGCTGTGCCCTCCTGGCAGGAGCTGTGCAGAGCCACGAGGGCCCCTGAGCCTCCTTTGCTCCAGGTGAGCCCTGCCCAGCTCCTCAGGGATTCTGCAGCCCCTGCCCAGCTCCTCAGGGATTCTGCAGCCCCTGCCCAGCTCCTCAGGGATTCTGCAGCCCCTGCCCAGCTCCTCAGGGATTCTCCAGGCCCATCCCAGCTCCTCAGGGATTCTCCAGGCCCTTCCCAGCTCCCTCAGGGATTCTCCAGGCCCTGCCCAGCTCCTCAGGGATTCTGCAGCCCCTGCCCAGCTCCTCAGGGATTCTCCAGCCCCTGCCCAGCTCCTCAGCCCCTCCTGGGGCTCCATTCCCTTCCCTGGACACACTCCAGCCCCCCAATGACTTTTTTATCATTGAGGGGCCCAGAACTTGACACGGGATTGGAGATGCCTGAGCAGTGCCAGTACGGAGGGACAATCCCTGCCCTGGTCCTGCTCCACACCATTTTTGACACACCCCAGGTGCCATCAGCGCTCTTGGCCTGGTGGTACTCAAGGTGATCTGCTCCATGACCTTCCCTGGCACAGGATGCAAATTTACTGGATCCCAATCAAGTGAAATGATCAAAGAGCTTCAGAAATGAAATGATTCCTGCCAGCCCATCCAGTAATGTGTAAACACAGCCCGTCCACCAAGAAACCCAGGACCTAAGGCTTTGGAGCAAGGCTGGTGATTGATTATATTTCATAATCACCTCTCTCTCCCTCTAATATCTGTAATCTGTATTAGACAGGACAGGCAATTTGCAGATATTGCTTTGAACAAATACTCATTATATTTCCATTGGTTCTTCTTCTTCTTGTTCCTCAACCATGAAATTCAGCAGCCGTCTCAAGTGACCCAAAGAAATTTAACAATATCCTTCAGCTCCTCAGAAGGCAACAATCTTAATGAGGAGCAGCAAGAATGGTTTTAAATGTGCATTTTTCATTTGTTTTTTCCACTCCAAAGATAAAGAACCACTCCAACCCAAAAATATGCTTAAATTAGCACACCAGGCTACCTAAGATCAAACTTGATGATCTACCTCTGCTGCTGAAATCTGGTTGGCATTGCTGACCTCACTTTATTATAAAAATGAGTTTCAGAATAAGTTAGAAATGCAGATTTTATCTTTAGCCTTCATCTTAAATTTAAATGCTCTGGCCATACCACCTCATTCTCCTCTCAGCATGAGGCCACACATGGTCCTGGTGGAATCCTGAGGGGATGGAGAAGGGCTGAGGGGAAGGGCTGAACACACAATTCCCCATTTTCCCCCCAAAATATCCACTTTTGGGGACAGGGAGTTTGGGATGAAGCACCACAACTTCCAAGGATGGTGGGAGGTGGATGCTGGGGACAGAAGAGGAAATGTGACCTGGTGAAACCTTCACAATAACTCATCCCTGTATCCATCTCATAAAAATCCCTCAATCTCATTCTCTTCAAAGCACCTGAAAGTGCAAATAAGAGATATTTTACACCCTGAGCCACACAAATGAAATTCCACACTCAAAGCCCCAAAATCAGTGCCAGGTGAATTCTCTTTGTCTACTGATCTGCAAGGTGAAACTGCAATCCTTAGTACATGTGGAAAACTTGGAAAAAATAAGACTTTTAGAAAAATTCCTGGTTCTAGATGCTGATTTGAAAAATAAGAATAAAACATTAAGGATGAATGGTCAGCAAGTCTTCACATGGAACATGCCAATGTCACAAAAACCAAGTTGGGTCCCATTGGTTCACTGGCCATCCCTGCTCCTCTCTGGAAAAAAGGAGCCAATTTTCAAGGGGAGGGATGGACTGAAAGGTTATCCATCCTGGCAAAATGAGTGGGAATGGCTGGAAAGCAGCAGGAGCAGGGAGGGAGCTGCTGATGGTGCAGGAGGTGAGGAAATGCAGAGGGAAAAACATGGGAGAGCACACGGAGAAAGGAGAGAGATTCCTGCCCTCCAAGTAAAGACAAAATAAGGGCTGAAAACTGCACTGTGGGGCTGAGCAAGGTTAAAGGAGCTTCTGAGTCCTGCAAAAACCAGCTGGGATGATGTCTGGACAAAGTGGTGACCTAATTTAAGATAAAAAAGCCATGAATGCTCACAAGGAGCAGAATCTGGTTCATCATTAACCTTGCTTTGCAGCTCCTCGTGATGTTCGACCCCTCCTCTTGATTTTACTTATTTCTCCAACAAGGTTCAGAATGTTATTTATCTGGGGAAGAGGACTGGAATGAGCATGAGTTGCCTCATGTTTGTAAAGTGCCTTGAAGGTGAAAAACGCATCAGAAGGACTAATTACAATCACGGTAATGAGGGATCACGTCTGCAGGAAATTACAAGGCAGCCTGAACGCTCTGCAACGCAATTTTTGCAAATGGAAGGATCTGAATGTTTTTATCCATATTATGGATCTAATCTAGCATGATGATACAGGACATGTTTTTATTTTTAAACAAAAATTACCATGAATTTAAGAGTAAAGGCACAGTTGCAGAAGAAGGGGGACATTTTCACACACCAAGATGAGTTCATTTTGATTCAGAAGGGCAATACAGCACCAATTTATAGGAGCTGAACTAATATTCAGGTGTTTGTTAAGTCAGCAAGTGAAAGCTTTCAAAATCACTTAACCTTCCCTCATTTTGAGTGCCATTTTCTTCTGAACTTCAGCCATCCATAACTTGTGCATATTTTAATTTCAAAGACAATTGTGTGACTATCACTTCCCTTGTCGTGCTTCCTCTTTCTGTGCTCCAGATTTAACCAGCCCCTCTCCAAAATGAGACTGGAAATAAACTGAAACCTAAATCATTTTTGATTTGCATCAACACTGTAGACAAACTCCTTTGGTTCTTCCCACTGACTCCTGGATGAGCACAGATGTGTTCCCAAACCAGGTCTGGGAATGCAAAAGGTTTAGATGGGATATTGGGAAGAAATCCTTCCCTGTGGGGGTGGGGAGGCCCTGGCACAGCTGTGGCTGCCCCTGGATCCCTGGAAGTGTCCCAGGCCAGGCTGCAGGAACCTGGGAGAGCTGACAGATGTCCTTGTGACAGGGTAGAACCAGGTGACCTTTAAAGGTCCTTCCCAACCCAAACCATTCAGTGATTCTGAAAGCAGACACACTCTGCCTACACATCACTGCCTATAGGTACCACAGCACTGCCACTGATTAAATAACAACTTTAGCAGAATTAAATCTCCTTTGATTTTTTTTTCACCTTCCCACCTTTGTCTGTCAGCACCATAAACACGTCGGAGCAGAGGCTGCACCTCCTCTAGCCTGAACAAAGCCTTTAGATGTTACTGAATATTAATATTAATAATGGATTCTCTAAATGTTCCAGAGCCTGAAAAATGAATCCTCAAATTAAACGTGATCCAGATTTAGTTCATGTACAACAGACAATAATTACATAATCCTTGCACTCTTCCTAGCAAGGAAGTGGAGATGAACAGGAGAAAAGCAGACCATGGAATCACACCAGAATGATTTGGGTTAAAGATCATCCCCTTCCACCCCAGCCATGGCAGGGACACCTCCCACTGTCCCAGGTGCTCCCAATGTCCAGCCTGGCCTTGGGCACTGCCAGGGATCCAGGGGCAGCCACAGCTGCTCTGGGAATTCCATCCCAGCCGCTCCTCACCCTCCCAGGGTTCAATTCTTAATTCCCAATATCCAATCCAAATCTACCCACTGACAGCTTAAAGCCATTCCCTGTGTGCTGTCCCTCCATCCCTGTCCCCAGCCCCTCTCCAGCTCTCCTGGAGCCCCTTCAGGCCCTGCCAGGGGCTCTGAGCTCTGCCTGGAGCCTTCTCCTCTCCAGGTTAAACAATCCCAGCCCTCCCAACAGAGCAGCTTCAATTAGAACATTTGTTTCTGGCTTAAATTACTGGAATTCCTTTAAAGTTTCTGTAAAAGTCAGTTTACAAGTTCTCCTGCTGACAGGGTGTCACATTATCTTTAATGGAACACTTCCAGGAGTGTACTGAAAATCTACTGTACTGCAAATACACAGTAAAAAAGGGAGAAAAGGAAAAGATTCTCTCCATTTTTGACAGTCTAACTTTGTCCCTCTCCAGCCAAGACCTCTGCCTAAGAGAAAAAGCACCCACTTTTTGTTTCTACTGCCTCTTAAAAAAATCTCACTGTGCTCCAACATCTCTGTTTGGAATTCCCAGCTGTCCAGTTGTTCCTTCAGAGGAGCAATGAGAACTTGGATTATGGAACTCAATTTCTTGAATGGAGAGAGCCCTGAGCTCCAGAGGCCCAGGAGTCCACAGAATCTCTAAGGCTGGAAAAAACTTCTGAGATCATCAACCATCACCTTGCTGAACAATAAAACCTGTCCTCGGGTGTCAAATCCATAGAGTTTTTGAACAATTCCAGAGATGGGGACTGCACCACTGCCCTGGGCTGTCACCATATTTTCTGAAAAATCCCTTGCCTGGGATTTCTTCTCCTGGGAAGCTGAGAAGCCTCAGAGAAAAGGGAGGGGAATATTATCTCATTTGCTTCTCCCTGTTTTGCTGCTTTGGAATGTAGTTTGGAGATTGTTTATCCAACATGTGAATTGTTTTTACTTAATGACCAATCATGGTCAGGCTGTGTTGAGACTCTGGAGAGCCACGAGTTTTTAATTAGTATCTTGTTAAGCCTTCTGTCTGTATCCTTTCTCTATTCTTTAGCATAGTTTAGTATAGCATTCTTTAAAATAATACAATATTATAAAATAATAGATTAGCCTTTTAAGAACATGGAGTCAGATTCATCATTTCCCTCCTGCCACAGGGAACCCTGAAAATACCGAACTTGGCAGCCTGAAGAAACTTTCCCTAACATCCAACCTAAACTTCCCCTGATGCAACCGGAGGCTATTTCCTGAATCACCAGGCCTTTCCTTTGTGCAGCTGCAGCACAACACCTCCAACATCACAGAAACCAACCTAAACCTGGAGATTTTCCCACCATTTTCAAAGAAACAGGGACTGTGTGTCTCACAAGCCTCTGAAAAATTCAGCTGTTTGCTCCAGAGCCAATTTATTCAGGTGAGGACAGCCCGGCTGGGGCCCAGGACCCTGATAAATGAAATCTATATTCTTGAAGGTCAATAACTCCCAATCTGCTGCCTCACAGATTTCCTGCCTTGGAAGCTTTCCCAGCTTTGCCCAGGACATGGCAAGTCTTCTGGAGAAATGAATTGTACAGGGAGCTCCTACACAGGATTTGTACGAGGTACAACTCATTAATGGGAGAAACAATTTATCTGGAGAGGGGACCATGGAGAGAGGCTGCTGATACTGGAAGGAAAATGCTTCTTTTATACTCAGGGGGTAAGAAAAATGTGCAGAGCCTAAATTTAGTTGTGTAGACATGAGCTGCAAATTGTTATGGGCAAGACTTTGCAGATGCAGGAGATCTGTTTTAGGGAAAACCCAGAGATTTAATTTATTTTTCAAGCTGGATTGCTTGTTGGCCAGAAAGAACTGCAGCATCCAATTTAGTTTTTGAGGTTAATAGCAGCAAAGGAGGATTTCAGGGTATTTCTGAGCTCCTGCAGAGTTAATGGTCAGGAGCAGTGAAATAGTCTGGGAGAAGAATATTATGGTGCCATGTTCTGATGTGTCAGAGACTTTCTAAGCTGGTTAAATTTCAGGTACTGTTAATTAACCAGCATGAAGGCTTAATATTTGAAATAAAATGCTAAAACTCAGCATCTCTCTATTGTTAGCACTGCATTCAAGACATAGCCAGGTTGGAAACTATTTAAACAAATAAATATATTCATTTGGAACAGGGTCAGCCTCCGTATCCTCTCTCTCCCAAGACTCTCTGTCCTTCCCAGCTCTCAGGACAGCTCTGGGGCTGAGCTGGCCACCAGCCTCACACAGATTTTTGGCAGACAGGTGAATTTCACCACTCACTTGTTAAGATGGAAGAAAAAGCCATTTGATGTCATCCCACGAGCCAGAAAAAAAGGCCTTTTAAGCCAAAGCATGGCATTTGCTGTATAATTTCAGGTATTTTCTGTTCTGTGGCTGCTGTAAGCAGTAAAAGCTTTTTTTTGGAGGAGGAGGGGAGAAAGGCGGAGCAGAAATAAATGAGCAGTGTGCATTTATTGTGCTTTTTCTCCTCAGGACCAACACTTTCAATTTATGGAGGAGCAGTGGAAAACCTGTCCTGATTTATGGGCAGCAGCATCACCAGCAAACCTGAGCCTGTGGCCATTCCCACATTCCAGCAGGCAGGAACAGGAATGCTGCTGCTTCCCTTGTGGCTCCACAACCAAACCTGCTTTAAAACAACACCTTATTTTTGCCAAGGAGCATTCCCTGGATTCAGGAGCTCATCAGCATTGATTTCCACCAGCTCCTTCCCACAGGAAAAATGTCACCCCTTCTCCCATCCCCTTTAGTCCCATCACTATTTCCCTTCTCACCTTGGGACATTCCAACCCAAGAATTTCCAGCAAAGTCCCTGCATTAAGGGCTTTGTTGGAAATCATAAAGCTTCAGGAAAACACAGAGAGAGCAAACACTTGAGAGCAGCTCAAAGGAGGGGTCAGACTGCTGGGATAAACCTGAGGATCAGGATTTTAAGGGCAAAAGCCAAGAGAGATGGAGAGGAGACTGGGAAGTGCAGGGCAGTGAAGAATGGTCCAGGAGAGAAAAGGATCCCTGTATCAGGGAAACAACTTTCCTTGTGGAAAGCAGGAGCTTAGAAAAAGAATGAAGAGTGTAATTAATCAGGAATCTAATCCATAAAGTAGAACAGCTGAAAATGCAAAAGTTGTTTTTGAGAAATGCTCCTTATCTAAAGGTGAAAGTTGTACTTCAGCTTTATAAAAGGTTGGTTCAAGGACCAAAAGTGAAATAGAGGTGAATAAACAAACATCCTAAGAATAACAGATTAAAAATAGAAATTAAAATGAGGAACCCTATGTGGATTTTGAACTGCCAGTACCTGGGACACTCTGGTGAGGGCCAGTGTTTTGTTCTCAGCCCACAGGAGGTGCCACATCCCTGCACTGGGGCAAGTCCAGCTCCCTGTTCTCACTTACAAATTTCTCAGGCACTTTTGGCCAGCAGTGAAGTGTTCACTCCACTCCAGCCTGTGTGTGGAGGATTAAATCTAAATTCACCTGCCCATGAATGCCAATATTTAAGGATAAGCCTCATGGTTGGCTTTCAATAGGCAAGAAAACTGTGAGTTCCCCTGGGAAATTACTCTGCCAAGAGAAAGGAATCATGATTTTTGAGAGGCTGAACTACACCAGCCTTTAAAAAACAAAAAGCCAATGTTTTAAATCAAATTTTAGGACATTCCTTTGTTCCATATCTTCTACACATGGAATCTAAGTCGCACATCTCCCTCCCTTCCCAAATCCACAGCTTCCCATCAGGCAAACAAGGGCAGCTGAAGGATTCTCTCAGCTCTTGTAACTGCCAGAAAAAGTCCTCCAAATTACATGCATCACTTTTTTATTTACTCCATGGCATCATATGCCCATATATCCACCCTTAAGAGATGAATTATAAATGTACCATTGATTCATTTTGATTTTTTTTTATAATATCATTATCTGTAAGAGCTTCCTGAAGGTTGGGAGAGGCACAGGCTCACAACTGGAAAACAAAACTGCTGAGCTTGTGGAAAAGCCTGGAGTGTGTGCACAGCTGCCCAGGGCTGGTGACCTTCTGCAGACACCTCTTGTTAACCTAATGGGAAGGGAAATCAAACAAGTGGGATCTGCCAGCCAGGGACCCAGCTGGGTGATAATGGCACAAAAAAAAGCAGAAATTGGTTTGGGCATGGATTCAGTGTCCCAGAAATGCACAGCAAAGGCTGTTTCAGGTGTTGTACTGATCGTGGGGAGCTAAAGCAGCTGCTGGGCTACATTTGCAAACTGCTCAAGGAATGCAAGAAGTTGATTTAATTTAATGTCAGAATGTCCCAAATGAGAGGATTACATTCCATCCACACTGGAAACCTCCACTTGGAGCTTCCTGACATTTGCAAAATCACACAAGATGAATATTCTCAGTGTATATTGATTTTTTTATTTCCCTTTTCATGGAGTAGTGTGAAAAATTATCACCAGCTTGAGTGACCAGAAAGTGAGAGGAGGAATACCTGGAAGTAGGGGAGAGCAGTTTGGAAATAAATCATCTCCTCACAGACACAGAAATCACACAGGAGTCCTGGCACTTGAGTTCTGCACAGAACTGCTGGTCAGCAGAACAATTCCCAGTGCCTGGGCACAAGAAAGGACCAACAGGAAGCCATAAAGACAAATAAAATAAAATAAAATAAAATAAAATAAAATAAAATAAAATAAAATAAAATAAAATAAAATAAAGCAAAATGAAACCAAGAAAATAAAAATAGGCAACTCCTGGTTTTCCTTCCAGACAGGAATGTAAGATTAAAATAAGCATTAAAATCAGCTGTGACTCTCATTCAAATGAGATTCTGCTCATTCACCCAGGAAAAGCTTTTTGGGCAGCAGGAACTGTCCCCAGGTCACCTCCTGCAGCCTCAGTCCCAAACAGCCATTTGTGCACCACTCCAGAATTGTATTTTTTCAAATTTTATCCCAGTCCAGAATTGCAAATTTTACCCCAATCCAGAACTACAACTTTTAGCATCACTCATTAACAATTTTTAAATACTGCATTAAGATTAACTATAAAATTTGACTTTTTAAGCAACATTTCTAGCAAAATGATAGAAATGAGAGTTCCTATCACATTTATTCTAGGATTTTAATCTGATTCTGCTAAAAACTCACCTGGAAAGGATGGGCTGGCTGGACAATATTCTAATTTTACCAGAAAACACCACTTCTGTTTACTTTTAAACCCCAAGTTTCCACTTCTGAAATGTTCTGACAAAGAGATTTCTACTTCTATACTGGAACATTTCGTGCCTGAAATACCCAAACCCTGATCCATCCATGTCTCCCACATTAACCCCCTTCCTCTCCAACACCAAGCAATGCCAAATGCAATTTCCTTCTGCATTAAAAGATGCAATTGCAATGAAATATCCTCATCCCAGGATATTTATGATATCAACCACAGACATCCAGGCCCTGAGGGAATTATTTTGGTGTACATGAGGAAAAACAAGGGGAGCTGAAGGATTCTCTCAGCTCTTGTAACTGCCAGAAAAAGTCCTCCAAATTACATGCATCACTTTTTTATTTACTCCATGGCATCATATGCCCATAGATTTACCCTTAAGAGATGAGTTATAAATGTACCACTGATTTATTTTGATTTTTTTTTGTAATATCATTATCTGTAAGTGCTTCCTGAAGGTCACTGGATGCAAACTATGTTTACTATTAAATTTATAAGTTTGAGAGAAAAGCAATGAAATACATTTGCACTTTTTTTCTTCCCTTTTTACCTTGCCCTTGTCAAAGTAATGGATAATTTCTTGATAGAGCTGATCTTTCAGCTGTCCTTGAGTAGCAGCTTGGTATCCATCCCGCTGGGTAAGATGTGCTGCACATGCTTCTTCTGACCACTAAATCACACACAAAAAAAGGGAAAAGTGAAAGCAAATCCAAAGCTATGAGTTCTGAAGTGAAATCAAAGAGAGGTTTTATTTAAAGGAGTGGTACTGCAGTTAATGCACCAACAAAGGGTTTTTTCACAGCTGTGCCCTTTGCTTCCTTGGGCACAAGGAGCATTTATTTGGATGCTGTAATTGGAGGCTAATTACATCCATCAGCTGGAGGGAGCTTCTGGAGGTGTCCTCCTCTGCTCGGTGAGTTTGATGAGAGTGACCTTGGCCTGCTGATGGGAACAACCTGCTGGGGACACAGTGAACACTTCACCTTGGGTGGGAGAAACCCTGGAGCCCAGACCCATCAACACAAAGGTGATGCCTCAGGTTTAACTTTTCAATGTTTCACATTCTGTGCTGCTTTAGTGTGTGGGGCTGGGCTCACATCAGGGATGCTGAGCTCTGTGCACAGAGCAGGGACACAAAACAATTCCTGCTCCAGCTGGGCACCAAGGACAAATGACCCAAATCTCAGCCCAGGAGCACAAACCCCGTGGGCTGCAGAGAGAAAAACAAGCAGGGTGGGACTGCAGGGGCTAAAGCTGGAATGGGACAATGAACTGCAAGGTGCAAATGGAGCAGAACTGATCCCAGGGACAGAGCCCGTGCCCGGCCGTGCATTTTGGGGCCATTTTGGTTCATCTTGGGTGCAGCCCTGGCTGGGCTCTGGTGCTGCCCAAGGTGGGTCCATGGAAGAGATGCTTTGAATCAATCCCTGCTTTATTCTGGAGCTCTGTCCAGCCTCTGTTCTAGGGCAGCCTGCACAAGGCATCCCAGGGAAGGGCTGCAGGCAGGGAAATGGGATGGCTCCAACTCACTGAGGATCTCTGGAGGCAGGGAAAGCATAATTAACTTTATCCAGCCTGTCTGCAATTAGCAGATCTGGCTCTTCCAGAAAATGCCTGATGGATCACAGGAAAATGTCAATCACAGGAATCATGGAATAGTTTGGGTTAGAAGGGAGCTTAAAGTTCATCCCATCCCATCCCATCCCATCCCATCCCATCCCATCCCATCCCATCCCATCCCATCCCATCCCATCCCATCCCATCCCATCCCATCCCATCCCATCCCATCCCATCCCATCCCATCCCACCCTCTGCCATGGCAGGGACATCTTCCACTGTCCCAGGCTGCTCCAAACCCCATCTAACCTGGCCTTGGACACTTCCAGGGATCCAGGGGCAGCCACAGCTTCTCTGGGCAACTCCCAGATTGATTTCCAGAATCACTGCTACTTTACCTCCTGTATATTATTAATTTTCACCCAATCACTTCTTGATTTGGCCAAGATATTTGTGTTTGGGTCATGCAGACACCCCTGACAGCTCTGTTCTGAACTCTGTTTCTGAATAACACAAACCTGCTGGAGCCTGCAATGTGATGCAATTTATTTCAGCATGCTAAGAGCTGCTATTTTCTGTTAGTTTTGAACACCTCAATTTTGACAAAAAGGGTTGAAAACACAACAAAATCTCTTTTCTTGAGCGTGCTTCATCAGCTTGCAGTAATTTGGCCTCTCTCCCTCCACAGACAGAGCCTTCTTGCAGATTTAAAGGTGAAATTCTCACCCACTCTCAGTCCTGCCCTCAATGTGATCCCATTAAAATCACTGGGATGAAATATCTGCCCATGATGAGTGCCATTGAAAATCCTGTCCTGAGGCTTGACAGAAACACTCGACTGCTCACTTCCACACCCCCAGTGCTGCTGCTCCTGAGGCAACACCGAACTCCTCCCTCCACTCAGGGCTGAGCTAGAGACTGATACACTTTGATAATAAAGTAATTCCAGCCTCTAATGAAATTATACTTACAAACAAACATCCACTCAGGGATGAAAACCTGTGACAAATTCATCCCTGGCATTTGCTATCGATTTGCATGAGAAGGAAAGAAAAATGGCTATTTCTTCCCAGGGAGCTCTTCACTGAATTCAAAGGAGCACATTTAGTGAAACACTCACCTGCTCCCTGAGCACATCCCCTAAGAAAAGCCACAACTGATTTGAGGTCACAGAAAGTAAATTGTCTAACAAGTCCAGGCCATGGCAGGTGAGGTTTGAGTGAGGTTTTGTGGCATGGTTTATTCCATCATTTATTCAGGAACACAGCCCCCATGGAGGGGAGTGAATCCTTCATCCTGTCTACAAGGTTCATCCACGTAGAGTGGGCACAGTGCTTTTGCACTCCAGATGAATCTTTGAGATGTTTCTTTGTGTAATAACCCTCTAATGATTTTAAAACACAGTAAATACATTTCAGAGTGTCTTAATTTAAATTGCACATGTACACTCTGCATCATAATTAGTCTTTTTATGGCTTGGATGCAGTTTACTCAGCTCAGAAGTAGGAATAATTCTCAGTGCATCCATCAGAAGGATCTCATTTAACACCTTCCCCTTTTCAACTTTTCAAAATAGATATTTGACACTCTCACTTTGCTGGGGATTGCTGAAATGAAAGCCAGGATTGCCAAGAACAGTTGGCTGCTGAGGATGAGCTCCCTTTCCTGGATGAAGAGGGGCACCATGGGTGCAACCACACAATCCCAGCCTGCTGGGGGTGGGAAGGGACCTTAAAGCCCATCTGGCTCCATCCCCTGCCATGGGAAGGGAAACTTTGCCTGCACCAGGAGGCTGCAATACACTGGAATGAGCAGGACATAAGGGGAAAATGAAATTCTCATTTATTCTGTCCCTGATTCTCTGCCCCTGGGGAGGTCATGTCCTTCAGGGGGGTGGAAGGAGATCCAGCACTCCCTGAGGAAGAAAGATTTCACTGCAGGGTGTGAAATGTGAGGAAGACAAACAGGACTAAATCAAACTCTTCCAAAACCTCTAATTCTTATCACATTGAGATTTTTAATTTTCCCATTAACTGCTTTTCAAAATTAAAACATAAACCCAGGAATTCAGTGATGATTCAGCTATATTAAATGTGATTTCATGACACAAGTGTCTGCTGGCAAGAACAGCACCTTCCTAAGTGACAACCAGGAGAGCAAAGTGGGTACCTGCTCCCACATTTGTGACATTAGCACATAAAAAAGCTGCATGTCACACACAAAATATTCCTTCCAGAATGTTTTCAGGAGATGAATGCTTCTGAAGTACAGCTTCACTCCATTTCTGGCTGGCAGTGGGTAGTGCTAAACACTCAAATGCTTTATCTCAGGCACTTTGTGCAGGTAACATGTTATTTGTGCATATTGCAGGCTACACCAAGCATTCCTTGAAGAGGGGCAGTATTGTTGTGCCTCTTCAAATGTGCCATAAAGTGGATAACACAGCATTAAAATGATATGCACCTTTTAAAGGCATGACCTTGGAGAGAAGGCCATTTGAATCTCTCTGCAATTTTCTGAAATCAGTTCCAGCCACCCAAGAGCACTCGAGCAGGGGCTCCAGCACTCCCTGCACAAAAGATCTGTGGAGAGCTCATTTACTAAAATATCTGCTTCGAGGCTTTAACACATTGAACAGTCTGGATATTTGCAATTTGCATTTTGTGGTGCTGACTTGACCACATTCCCTTCACTCCAGCCCCAGGTCCAGCTCTGCCATGCAGTGCTTTCCTCTGGGGATGAATTCCATGTGAAAATGAGAACCCAGAGCAGTTCACTGGCTTCAAGTGCAGCTGTTCTGAGTGCCAGCACCCCCCTGGCTGGCTGCTGCTGGCATTTCCCAGACTTAGGATGAGTTTTGGGGTTTACCTTGAGGAGCTTTGCGTGCAGGAGTAAGGTGTAGGCAGCCTCTGTGTAGTTGTCACACTCCTTGTGCAGGTCACACAGCTTGTACAGGTACCTTAAACAGGAGCAGAAACAATGGCTCTTAAAAACAGTGGGTTCAAAATGTCACTCAATCATTTATTTTGAAGATTACAAGGGTTCTAGTCTATCTTCAAACAAGTAAATATTTGTGGGATTGGTTAAAGTTCCCATTCCTGTGTGCAAACAACATTTAGGACCATCTGCATTTCTACTGTGCTGTTCTTAAGGGACACTCAGGGAATTATGGGGTCATTCAGGTTGGAAAAGTCCTCCAAGATCATCGAGTCCAATCTTTGACTGAACACAATGAGAATGACTTGTGGTGAGTAATAAATCCCATCCAGATGTTGTGCAAGACAGAGCACTTTTACAGTTCAGCTATGGGGACAGGAGTAAGTTTCATTCTTTACCTTCAATATCATCACACCTCTGGCAGGGGATTCTCTTCATTTGTTTGAAGATTTTTACACTGACAAATAAAGAAATCCCCACAAAAATATTAAAAATTGTATTTTGAAAAAGCCAGTGAAAATCTTTTCAAGTTTGATATTCATGAGTTTGTTAACAGAAATTGCAGAGAATTTGGCTGGGGGTTTGACAATGAGAGGCAATTTGTCTTTATAGAGATGCTGAACAGGGCAGACCTAAATAACAACAAATCACTTCATGTGTTTGTCCACAATTATCAATCCTGCCATTTCCTATTCTTTTTGCAAACTTCCAAAAGACAATTAAAGCCATTTAAACAACAGGAGGAGAGCTGACAAGTGAAAACTCTTCCAAAAAGATAACAAGCACCTGAGAATGAATAATGAGTCACATTTAGATACCTAAAATAGCATTACAAACACAAACTTCATCATTTGAGCACAACAGTGTAAGGAACAGTCAGCCAAAGCACAAATGGGGGACTGTGAACCCTGAGGTTTACATAAAGCACAATATTTCCACGTTTACTTGGTCTGAAAAGAGATTTTGAAAGCTTTAAGTTTAAAATAAGTATCAGTCAGGTATTCTTTAACAGTTTTTTTATTCCAAGTCACATATTTTGTACCTCACCAGGAGGCAACATCATTTCTTTGCTCAGCTTATTTGTTTTCTTCACCAGCAGAAGAATTCTGGCTCCTGAGTATTTCAGTGCTCATTGTAATGGAACTGAAGGACTTGGAGAAAGGGGACAGAGATAATCTCCTGACTTTCACTTCCAGCACTCCGTTCTCAGTGCAGATAAGCTTTTGAATCACTTCAGGTTCAGCCAAGGTGTGATTTTTCATTACTCTTCTCCTCCAGCCCCCAAGTGACTGCTTAATATGAACTTAATTTCCCCAATTACAGAGCCTGTGTCAGGCAGTTTGTCACCAGTCATGTTTACAAACCTTATGTACATCTCTTCCCTCTCGATCTCCTTGTAGAAATTCTGAAAAACAACATAATTTGGTTACAAAGTCTTTGATTTCACACTTTGGAATGTACACAGAACGCGCTCCAAATTAAAAATTCATAATTGCGTAACATCAGCCTCCAAACTGCAAAATGAAATATGCCTCCAGTGATGGAACACAAGTTATTTAACTCAGAAAATCAAATGCTGGCATGTTTCATGTTGCAATGTTTTAGGGCTTCTGTCTCATTGCAAAGGTTAAGAATTTGCAAGAACAATAGTGCCAGAAATTTGCTGCTGGCATTTCCGAGTCACACATCATTAACCATTTTCAGCTGAAAATTTTCTAACATACAGCAAACCCAAAATTTTTAAGCAACAGTTGTTCCATGGATTGAACTCTGAACCATACATCATCTGCTGTTGGATTCTAACAGTTTCCTTGGAAATACAAAGTCAGATTAGTGTTATTTGTCTGGTTTCATATGTCACACATCAGCATCACTCTCCTCTGAGTGCCTCCAGCCTTGAGATAAACTGGTTAACAGTGCAAATATTGTAAATGCAAAATATGATAACTGGAGAGACATTCAAGGCATTTCTGAATCAAATTTCAAGTTTGCCTCCAAAATTTAAAATGTACCTAAGAAAACATAATACCAAGAAAGTCCTTCTTCACTGAAATAAATATATTTCAATGCTAAATTCAAGAAGTTTGAGGAGGCAGAGGGATAAATCCAACACAAAAGTGATCCCTTAGAAGAGAACTGGAATGGATGACAGAATCGACATTTCAGAGAGGAATGGTGGCTTATTCCAGGACTATTTCAGAGGCTCCAGACCCTTTCCCAGCAGCACTGGCTTCAGGGCAGATCAAACCCTCCCAGTTAAACCACCGTCAGTGCAGAGAAATTTAATCCCAGGAAAAGCTGGGGATCAATAAAGTCCCAATTAGGAACTCTGTGAGACCTCACGTGGGAATTGTGCCGAGTTTCAGCCGTGGGTTGGATTTTTGCAAAGGCATGAATTTCACTTCAGGTACCTGGAGAAGGATGAAAAGGCTGAGTGGGCCCTGGAGGGGAAGTGGGAGTGTAAAATCAAGCTCAGGTTTGAAATCCCAGCGACCAAAAGCGACGGAAAATTCCGCCCTGCGTCGCTTCCTGGGGTTCCAGCAGCTCCACAGGGCTGTGCTCGGAGTCTCACAGTGACTGCACCTGACAGCAGCAAACCACCCACAAAATCCATCACCTGCAAATGCCTCCAAACTCAGCTGCCCAAAGCCAGCAGCAGGAGATGCTGCTGGGAGACACCTGGAGAGAACAAACCCCCATGGGGATGGTGAGAATTCCTGGGAGGAGGCTCTGAGTGCTCTCATGAAGGGAAGGAGAAACAACTTCACTTTTCCAAGGGAATTTTCCCAGTTTGCCACCGTGTGTGGTGACTGTGATGTGCTGTTTGCCATCCTGCTTGGAGACCTGGCAGGATTTTCCGGCAGGGCTCTGCTCAGGAGGACGCCGTGACCTTTCTGCAGGCAGCCCAACAGCACTGGCTGCATCACCAGCCTGTGACAACTCTCCAAGTCCCTCCTCTTCGCCCATTTCCCAAACATTCTGATGCTTTCTGATGTGCAGAGAGGAAAAACAAACTAAAAATAAACACCCAATTTCGGATTTGATGCCTCCATCTCCTCTCCTGCTCCAGTGGGCACCATTTTGTTCGTGGCTGATGAGATGGGGCGGGGTAAATGCTGCACTGCACGAGGCCAGGACTGCATCAGATGCAAAATAAAAAAGCTAAAAACTATATTATATGCAAAAATAAAAAAGAAAAAAAGCTGCAAACTATTTGCTCTGCTCTTTCCTGAGCAAAATCCATCAGCCAGATCACATAAATGATAAACACTGGCTGTGCCTCATGTATTTAAGCAAAATCAAAGCTTTGATGATGATATGGGGAGGAAAGCTTTGAATTGTCAGTGCCAAACAGTGGAAAAATCAAATTTAGTTCATGTTATATTGGGGTGCCTGAAAGTTATTTTTCATGGGTGCTGACTTTTGGGTTGTAAAATCTCATTTTCTAAATCTCCACCAAAGACCATGATGTGTCTGAGTACAACTGGAACAATTATTGCTTCCAACTCCAGCCCAAAAGGACCAAGATTTGTGTATGGGGTGAACACTCCAAAATTTCAGGATCTAAGAGGAGGAAATTTCCCATTAGTGAGGAAAACAAGCCAAGTTTTTCCTGCTGTGAATCAAATAGTACCTCCAATTCCTATTTATTCAAAATAATTTAAATAAAGGGGCTGAGAGCAGAGAGCAGAATATAAATGGGATTGCAAATCCATGGGAATTTTGGGAGTAAATGGCAGAGAACTCCGACATTCTGTATGTCAAGTGGTTTTCAGCACAGAGTTGTTTATACACCAATTGTAAATGTCAATGAACAGGCCCTGTAACATTTCTCCTTAAATCTTTCTGTAGAAACAATTAAAGAAGGGATAATCCATGTTTTCATAGATTTGCCTTCACCAAAATAGGAAAAAAAATAGGAAAAAGCCTAAAGCATTCCAAATTTCCACAAGAATCCCAACAGACACTCTGCTTGACACAAGTCCTTTGCTAAAGGTGCAGGATTCTGAGGGTAATGGGGGTTTGGGTGACTTTGTGGTGATTTTTGTATTGATTTTGTGGGACTGCTGTTGGTTTTTTGGTAGTTTAGTGGTGGTTTTTTTTGGGTGATATAGAAGTTGTGGTGATTTTGTTGAGATTTTGTGATGATTTTGCAACTTTTGGTGAATTTGTGGTGGTTTTGTGATGACTTGTGGTGATTTTGTAGTGATTTGTGGTGGTTTTGTGGTTATTTTTGGTGGTTTTGTGATGATTTGGCAGTGGTTATGTGGTGATTTTTGGCAATCTTTGGTGATTTTGTAGTGAATTTGTGGGGATTTTTGGTGATTTTTTTGCACGGTTTGTGGTGATTTTTGGTAGTTCTGCAGTGATTTTTGGTGGTTCTGAGGTAGTTTTGTGGTGATTTGGTGGTGATTTTGTGGACACTGTGGAGATTCTGTATTGGTTTCACAGCAAATTTGTGGCAATTTTGTGGTGATTTTGCATTGATTCGTGATGATTTTGTGGTGATTTTGTAGTGATTTGTGGTGATTTTGTGGTGATTTGTGGTGGTTTTGTGGTGATTTGTGGTGGTTTTGTGGTGACTTGTGGTGGTTTTGTGGTGATTTGTGGTGGTTTTGTGGTGATTTGTGGTGGTTTTGTGGTGATTTGTGGTGGTTTTGTGGTGACTTGTGGTGGTTTTGTGGTGATTTGTGGTGGTTTTATGGTGATTTGTGGTGGTTTTGTGGTGATTTGTGGTGGTTTTGTGGTGACTTGTGGTGGTTTTGTGGTGATTTGTGGTGGTTTTGTGGTGATTTGTGGTGGTTTTGTGGTGACTTGTGGTGGTTTTGCTGCTCACCAGCACGTTGACGGTGCAGCTCATGCGGTTCTCCTTGTTCTCGTCGTGCATGATGGTCCTGTAGTCCAGCAGCCTCTCCATCAGCCTCACCACCAGCTTCACAAAGGTCTCCCCACTCTTGGCCAGGTATTTGTGTTTCCTGCAGTGCTCCAAGAGACTGAAAAACCAATTAAGTTCGCCTTGTTAATCACACGCAGAGAAAAACCTTGACTCAGGTGCAGTTTTAAATACTGCTCATCGTTAACAGATTTTAATTATTTCTGGGCTACAAAGTTCATTGTAGTCTAATTGCTCTCTCTCCTGACTTCCCCGTGACATAAATTTTGCTGCTGATCAACACTTACATTTTGTCAAATAACACTTTGTACTGCTCATCTCCACGGCCTCCTTCCACTTCGTGATCCAGTTTGGTGATGATCTCGTTTTCGAACTGTAATTAAACAAAGCAAGCAGAAATAATCAGCTGGCAAATATTTCACTTTATTACTGTAGCCTCAATGCCTCACAGATTGGTTGGGTGCCTCGGCGAGACGTTTAGCCCCTGCTTTAAAGCCTGATTGACTTTTAGAGTTTGCAGTCTCTGGTTTTTTAGACTCTCCACGACGATCTCCTGCCCTACAAGGACTTCTTTGGTTCAAGGAATCATTGGTCGTGCTGTTAAATGAAGTGTAAATATTTGCATTATGGAAAACTAAAGAAGGTGATTAATGACAGGAATTGAGGGCAGGGAGAAAGGAGACACAGAATGTCCCCAGCAGCAGAACTGAACACAAAAATGCTGGAAGCTCTCAGAGAGAGGAAAGGCAACACCTGAGGCTGGATAACGCTGCTGGGTGCACCCCCAGCACCCCTGACACCCCTTTTTTAGCACACTGACTGCAGGACACAACCTGATCAAGCTGCTAATAAACCCTGCAGAAGGGAAGGGAGTTTCAAACAACTCCAAAAATAATTTTATTTGGGCAATATTAAAAGGATGCAAACCTAAGTGGCCAACAGAACATGTTTTAAATGCAAACTGGGTAATTCCCTGGATTTTTTATGATTACAAAGGGTTTTAGCTCTTGCTGCTGGGAATGGATGTGAACTGTTAGTGGAGGAAGGCTCACTGCAGGCCTGCTGCTCTGCCATGAATCAGTGAAGTCACCTAATTCCTAATTCTTCATTAAATAAGCACAGGGAGCCACAGGATTACAGTCAGAGATCTCAGCAGGAGAGGCTGGGCAAGCTGGGAGCCCTGGCAGCAGAATGGGAGCCCAGTGCTCCCAGTGGGAGTTGGGTGACAGAACATTTGTCACCAGGCTTTTTCACTGTCACTTCCTTAAGCCACCCCCTCAAGGATGCTGAGGAGAAGCAAAGGGCCCCTGCACAAGAACAAAGAGTCCCAACATTCTGTAAATGTCAAGAGATGTACTTTGCATCTGCAGGTGATATTAACAGCACATAATGTACCCGTGGAGAAAGAATGGATTGTCTGGATCATTAAATATTCTGGGATGGAAGGGACCCACAGGGATCATCCAGTGCAGCTCCTGGCCCTGCACTGGCACCCCAAAAACCCCACTGAGGGCATTTCCAAATCCTGCTGGAGCTCTGGCAGCCCTGGGGCTGTGCCCATTCCCTGGGCAGCCTGGGCAGTGCCAGCACCCTCTGGGATGAGCCTTTCCTGATATCCAACATAAATCTCCCCCTGACACAGCTCCAGCTGCTCCCTCAGGTCCTGCCCCTGGTCACAGAGAATATAATGAACCCGTTATTAAAATAAAGACAGGAAGATGAGAAAAGGCAAGAGAATGCAATCCACCCCCTCCCAGAGCCAAACACGCTTCCATTTCAGAGAGCTGAGTAAAACACTGAAACAACACAATGGTGAAACAGAGAAGCCACAAAAATCTTGTTCCCTAATGAGCCCAGAATAAAATTGACTTTCTAACCCAAAGTGAAAAATGACACTTGCTGCCAGCCCCAGCCCTGCAGGTGATGTATTTTTTAGAAAGAGATTACTCAGATAGAGAAGAGAAATTTCATTTGTCATGCAGGATCTCTAGGATCTTCCCACTATCAGTTTTACTTAAACCTCTGTAAATCCATGCTTTGTTGGGCCATTTCCCCTAACAGCCTCTTGGGCTGAACAGAGCCAGACTTGTGGCATTCTGGGGTTTTTTTAGGATTATTAACAATATCTTTGCTCTTCAGTCACTCCTGGTATTTCTCACGGAGCTGCTGTGATGCTGATCATCTGAGCCAAATGAATAAATGTTATTTCACATCAGTTACATCATCTGAGCCAAATGAATAAATGTTATTTCACATCAGTTACAACTCCTGTGGTCTTTCCATGGAGGAAGGTTTTAGCAACACCAGCTGAGGTTTATGGAGCTTTGGAGGTTTATCACTGCCCATGATGGGAGCAGGAATGTGACCCTGGAGCTGCACAAGCCAGTGGCTCTGGGACACTGCACCTGGCATCTGTTGATAAACTCCATTTTTCCTTTTCTCTCTCTTTTTTTTTTTCCCTAATGCACTGAGTTTTTATAAATGCATTACATTTAATTTAATGCATAGATAAGCCTGCAATTATTGTGATGGGATTTAGTCTCAAATGAAGAATTGCCAAATCTCCAATGTTTCCATTAGAGCCAGTGCCACTTGCTGAGGCTCTTTCTGGAGCTCAGGGGGAATATCTGCACCACCAGTGAGCCACACTCACATCCTCCTGTTGACACTGAAAGCTTGAGGGGTGACACCAGGAAGATCACAGGACATTTTTATCCACTTTCCCTCACAGCTGATCAAGATCTCAGCCTCTCTTCAGGATGAGAGTTTGAACCTGAGCAAAGAGCACCTCCAGTGCTTCCTCTGCCTGTGCAATCTCCCACCTGGAGCAAATAAATCAGGGTGAGCCATCTCATGTCAACTCAACTGATCACTTCTGGGCTTGGGTTCACCTCAAGGAAGGCTGAATTTGTAGCACTGGCTGACAAGTTAATTTTGCTGTTGACGAGGAGGACTTCCAGCCCTCCAAGCTGCTATAAATTCATTTTGATGTGGGCTAATAATAATTTGCCATATAAAATTCAAGTGACAGATCACACCACCAGAAATTAGTCCTATCACAGAAATGACACCCAAGTACAGCAAAGCTTTGCTCACAGGTTTCTATGGATGTTGGTGGCTACTCCCAAAGGTTTCATCTGTTCTATTTCCTACTTTTCCACAGCATTCCAGCTGGGAAACAGATCTGGAGCCATTCAAAATGATGAGATCACTTTGGGGGCCACTGCATGATCAGGTGGAGTCAGAGAGGATTATTGATGTTTTCCAAAAGGCCAGAAACCAAGAAAACGTACACATTTACACTTCAACTGTAGGTAATTAAAAAATATTCCTTATTGAAACCAGTCTTTGTGAGGGATTAGTTATTTGGATTTGAATGTTCAGTGGCATCACAGGAGCTGGGAGAGTCATTTACTTGTGTCCTGCCTGCAAATCCACAGCACAGGGAAAGGGAAATTAACCCAGGGCTCAGAAGTGGCAAAAAAACTTAATAAGGAATTACAGGTTCTGAAAGCCCAGAGAGATTCTGATGAGCTAGGGGTAACCTCTGACTAGGGGGAATGAAATGCATCTGAAATTCACCAATAATCAGCATGTGACAACCAAAATGCTGTTGTGACTGTTTGGTGGTCCTGAGATTAATTGTTAAATGTAAGAAATGGGCCCAATTCCAAACAAGCAGAATGTGGTATCAGCAGTGACACAGGACCACAAAAGGCGAGTTAAAATTCATGCCAAGAGTGCAGGTAGGAAATGAGGGATGAAGCCACAGCTGGGAGCACCAGGCACCAACACCAGGAGCTCTCCATGCTCCAAATTCCACATTCCAGCTGAGGGGCTGTTTCACCTGAAGCTTTCCCTGCTGTTGGCACCACAGGATCCATCCCACTCACCTGGGCAGGCCCTGAACAATCAAACCAATTCTCTTTCATCACTCCTGTGGCTCTGACACATTCCCTTTGATCCAGAGGCTCTGCTCCTGAAACCAGCCCAGGGAGAAGCCAAGGGGAGGAGGAGGAGGTGTTCCTTCCACAGGGAAGCTTCAGTCCCACACTGTTTTTAGGATGGGATTCCTGCTTTGAGGTACAGGCTACTTTGAAGTCTTATAAAAGGCTTCAAAGCACCTTCAGAGGGAGAGGACAAAATGGGCAACTCCAGCTTTTAATTCAGTCAGCCTTAATAGATTTCTGTAAAAACAAGGGGTATTTATCTTGTTCTGTCCCTAAATACACTGGGAGAAAAAAAAAAAAAACTCTTCTGTCTATTCCTGGTTTTACCAGGCAAACCCAAACCCTCCTGAAATGAAAACCACCACAGGGAAAGCTGCCTGTTTATCACACAAACCATCACAGCATCACGGGCCTGCAAAAAACTGCAGTTCCTCCCCCACAAATCATGAGGTTGATACATCTGCTGGAGAAGTGGAGCCAACCTAAACCCTTGTTGATGTGACTAATAAGGTTAGATAATTGGATTTCTGGCAGATCAGTTTAACAGCAGCCAACCATGCCATTTGGAAGTTCTCTCTGGAAGCAGTGCTGGACAAGGATAATTGGTACTTGCATATAAAGGATATAAAGCAGCACATTACATCGACCCATTAAGCATCAAAGCTTGCCTAGGTACTGGTGATATTTAAAAAAATAGATTTTATCTATTTCTATCACTTCAAAACAAAAGAGACAAAAAAATGAGTGAGGAATCGACAGACCAGGCATCCCCACTTCAGTTCTTGAGGAAATCACAGAGCAAGATCTCACGGAAGGCTTTTCCAGGTACACAAAGGGCAAGAAAGTGACTGGAAAAAAACAATTTACCAAGCTGAACAGGAAAAAAGTGTCCCCCTTCAATGGAGCCTAAACGTGTCCTGGATTGCAGCAGCAAGAGCATGGCCAGAGCAGCAACAGGACTGCTGCACTTGTGGGACCATGGCTGGAATTCCATGTCTGGCTCTGATCCATCAGCTCAGAGAGACCCTGGCAAGCTGGAGATGGTCTAAAGGAGGGCAGAGTGCTGCAGAACCCACAATGGTTGAATTGGGTTTGCTCAGCTCAGAGAAAATTCAACTCAAACATTCCAACACCCAAAATGTGCTCAGAGAGGAGATGGAACAGAAACAGGCACAAGCTGACCCAAGGAAATTCCATTGGGAAATAAAAAGCAGAAAGTCTGAATCACAGAATCCTGGTTGGGGTTGGGAGGGACCTTGCATCATTCCAAACCCCCTGCCACAGGCAAGGACACCTTCCAAAGGCCAGGATTAAACACTGGATAGCTCACCCAGAGAAATGTTCAGGCAGCCCTCACTGGGGATATTCCAAACTGAGCTTCAGGTGGTCCCAGATAACCCAGATTATGCCCAGACTAATTCCAGAGGTCCCATCCAGCCCAGACTTTCCTTCAACCCTCTGCTTTTCCCAAGCCTGTGGTTTTCATTCCCCAAAGGCCAACCTGAGATACTCAGCAAACTCAGAACTGAATGATCAATGGACAGATTGATTATTCCTTGCAGGATGTGGCTGGTTCCTCCAAACCCATGGAAAAGGGTTTTTTTTTTTTTCCTCTGCACCTGTCCTGTCAATGCTACATCCATAAAGAAGCTACACTGCCACAGAAAATATTATGTCAAGTACAACCCCAGACATCTCTGACTTAAGGATGAGGCATTTTTCTTAAAAGGCAAAAAAACCTCCCTAAGTGAAATATTTAAGACATTCATTTATTAAAATCAGCCAACTATTCCACACAAAGCTGGTTTCCTTCTGTCAGGAAAATTGAGGGCCATAAATTTAGCTATAAAGTCACCCTTGGATTTTTCATGATCTATATAATTGTACAAATAAAAAATGACAAGCAACAAAAGAGAGCATCTGACAGGAAACTGTTTAAATGGCATCCCAGTGAGCATTTCAATCTTTACAGTAGCACTGGAGTCAAACATGAGAAAAAATGATTATGCAGTAATTGGATGAAGCCAAAACACAGTTCACAACCTCTCCACACACCACCCAGCACAAAACAAATCAAAGCAATAAAGCTGATGCCATTTCCCTTACTTAAGTCTCTCCACGCAGATTTTCATTTACTCTGCCTACAGATTTATTAAGAGCTGCTTCTCAATAGCAGTTCACAAGGAAACTATGGAAAAGGATAAGGGTTTTCATCCAGGAAAGAAAACTGCCAATAGAAAGGGGAAAAAGCAAACAACACGTGTCAAGCTTTATTGCAAAATTCACAAGGTCACATCCTGAACTGACAGCAATCTGACAGGGGGAAGGAGCTCCACTGGCTTAGTCCAAACCCTGCCTGGCCTAACTAGTCTTAAACTCAATCCATAAGCAAAGTTTCCAGGGAAGCAATGTCAGATGAATGATATTAGGAAACTTTCTCTCACTCCACTTGTCTTTCAAAAGTTGGAGCTATCAGGAGAAGATGGTGTGTGTATTCAAGGGCTCCCCTCAGCAGGTTCAAACCAAATAGAATAAAAATGCTCCATTACTATTTGAGATTTTGCAGTGCCTGTAGAGCAGGAAACAGCACTGACAGTGCTGGATTGCTTTTTTCCTCTTCAAAATCCATAAAATGGTAAGGAAAATCAGAATTATAAGAGAGAAGAGATGATAAATCCTTACAGGTTATACTTTTGCCACATTATCAGGCTTTCTTTATGTCCAATTTATCTCAGGAACAAATTCCTTGTGTGAGTCACAGTGACAATTTAAGACATCTGTCTTTGCTCCTGTGCCATAACCAAAGGTTTCATTTACTACATGCAAATTTCTCCTTCAATAACCACTTCAAACCAACAGATGAAAACTGCACAGCCCCCGAGGAGTTGTAGGAAATAAGCAAATCCGTAATTATATTATTCCTTAGAAAAATGAGAAATAACAAAACTCCTTATGTTTTGTCAAAGAACAGCCAAATCCTCCTCACTTTAAACGTCTGCAGCTCTGTGCTTACCCTCTGGAAGCTCCTGGTGGAGTGGAATTCACACTGCATCATGTCAAAGAAGATGGGGATGGTGGCTTTCCGCAGCTCTGTTTCTGGGATCAGGGTCATCTCCAGGATTGGCCCCACCATTTCTGGGATGAACTTGATTTTATGCTGACCTTTAGGAGAAAAGATGCATTTCAGAGTGAACAACCCCTGGCTTTGTAAAAGCTGTATTAATATACCTATGGAGCATAACAAACCATGTTTTAATACCTGGCTCTACTGAAACACTTTTTTATTATTCTAATTTATTTGATGATGATGATCACCACCAACACATCATCATCATCATCATCATCATCATTATTATTATTATTATTATTATTATTATTATTATTATTATTATTATTATTATTACTATTATTATTACTATTATTATTATTATTATTACCACAGGAGGAGGTATTGTCTAACTCCAAATCAAGAGGAGCACTTGAATCAGTCGTCAAGCTGGGACTCGCCACATTTCCCACTACATATTTTCACACCCAAATTTCCAGGTTTTATTTTAAAGCACAATGTGTGGCTGGCAGGGAGGGAGGCTAAAAGGCACATCACTTGTATTAACTTATTTAGACTCCTGTGTGAACAAAATGTTCTCGGTGTCAGTCTATCAAAGTGTCACCACGAGTGCAGCCTAACAGAGCCTCGAGACATGAAAGCACAGCTCAGCCAGCCCACAATATGTCTCCTTTCCTCGGAGCTGAGCTGCCTGCAAAACCTGATTGCAGATTTAGCTTCCCGAGAGGAAGCTGCTCCTCCCCCCATCCCTGCTCTGCTCCACACAGGGAAGGGAAATTAAAGCCTGGCAGGAGCGTGGCACCTAATAAATAATGGATAAAAGAGCAGGTTAGTGTTGATATTATTGGCTAAATGGATGCAGAGTGTGTGTGCTGCAAATTATCTGGTGAATAAGTCCATGGAAAAATCATCAGGATGGCTGGAGTTGGGAATGACACTGAAGTTCATCCCATTCCACCCCGGCCATGCAAGGACACCTTCCACTATCCCAGCCTGGCCTTGGGCACTGCCAGGGACCCAGGGGCAGCCAGAGCTGCTCTGGGCACCCTGTGCTGGTGTCCCATCACCTCACTGTACCATGGTGCTGCAGCAGCACAGCCCTGAGAGCTCCAGGCAGAAGTTTAGGAAACACAAACACATTTCTCCATCAGCAACAGGCTGGGATGCACCGGGAGCTCAGGACACAACTGGAGATGTTCCTCACAAATTCCCCCTTAGGGATGTTTACAACAGGTTCAAACACTGTTTCTATACCCAGTATTGTGCTTCAGAGCAGGTTCTTTGGAGTCCAGTCCTCAGTTCCCTCCAGCTCTCAAACTTTTGCTTCCCACTGCAGTTACCAGTGGTACAGGACACAAACAGATTTCAACTCATCTTTATTCCACTGCACTACACCACTGTGACAGTAACCAGTGAAGTCTTTAATTGCTAGTTTCACTTTGACCAGAACTAACATAAATCTCAAAAATGTAATCAAGACAAATCCTTCACCACCAAAACACGCTCCTTTTTTTAGCAGATATAATTGAAGTCCCCTGATCTGGCAAACTCCTGAATCCTATTAGCATTAGCAATCGGAGCAGGGCAAATTAATACTCAAGGAAAATGGTGACTTTGGGTGTGCTGCAGTGCTGGGGCTGCTCAGGAATATCAAGTGAGAGGTCTAAAGCTTCCCTCAGTCTCCTACAAGGATGATTACATTGGATCTCTCAGGTGACAGATTTCTTGTGCTATGCCTGTGCAGTGTCAGAGTCAAGACTGCAGAAAACAAATAACGGTGACAAAAGTTGTTCATCACTGCGAGTTCTCCCTGTGCCACAGAGGGCTTTTCCATTGCCTCAAGCACAGGAATTCCCTTTGAACCTGAGATGTGAACAATCCACACAAGATTAGAGTCTTTGATGAGATGATGATCGGTTTGCAGCTCTGGGGGAAGCCTCTGGAGCGGGATGTCCGTCCCAGGGGCATCAGTGGGGACACACATGGCTTTGCTGTGACAGAGTGATCTGGGAGATGTTGGACCACTAAAGGAGCAAAGCAGGAAGGGAAACAATCCTCCCCTGTCCCCCCAGGGCATCCATGCCCCTGTCTGGTAAACAACCCAGCAAGGAATTCACCTTTTTCCTCCCCGAGGGAATGTGGGAACTCCCACACAGAGACTCCAAATGTGACAAGTCTGGGAGAAAATTGAGGAGTCTGTTCTGAAAACCAACTTCTGCAGCTGCTTTAGGAACCACATGCAAAAAAAAGCCCCCTTTGAACATGCAAAACCTTCTCCTTGCAGCACCTTGTGCCTGGCCACGGGATGTGCTCACACAGCAGAAAGGGACCTCACCACAAACCAAACCCAGGGTGCTTGTCAGGACCCAGCACATCCCTCTGGCTGTCCAGGATGGCCAAGACCCCTGCCAGGGGGCTCAGAGACCCTGGCACAGAGCCCAAGACACCTGTGACATTGATTATGACCCATGGAGCAAGTTACCAACCTTAGATGAAGATCTGCAAGCCATGACAAATTAAGTAGAATGATAGTGAATTTATTACTCAGTGGAAAAGTAGATTTCGGAGTTTTTAGAATGGGGATTCAGGGTGCAAAATGGAGGAATCTGGATGTGTCCAGCCTTTCTTCTTCTTCTTGGCCTCCATCTTCTGCTGTGATGGTGGCACTTTGGGATTGGTTCAGAGTAGAAGCTCACTGTCTAACACCGGTGATAGGTATTGGGAAGCAATGGTAAATATTGTACACGTGGTTTTTAGTACAAAAAGATAACACCACCCTGGGGCACGCAGAGTGCCTCTGACTGTCCTGCTGAATGGACCTCTGTCCACTGATCATTCAGGAGAAAGAATTTTATAGATAAGGAACAATAAACAACTTTGAGACTGAGAACTGGAGAGCTCTGACTCCTCCTTCGAGCGCCAGGCTGGGAAAAGAGACTTTCTAACCCATCTCAGGGTCACTGTGAGCAGCAAGAGATCCTGACAGGTGCTCTCCTTGCTGGACAAAGTGTGATTCTCATTTCCCAGATTCTTCCCCACTCAGTCTGGGCCACAAAAGCCTGTGAGTAATTTGCCAGCAGCCTCCCCTGTGCCCTGGGCAGGCTGGGAACACGCCTGACTAATCCAGAGAGGGTTATGTGCAATGACTTCTATTTATGTAACACCCAAAGTTCAGGGCTATTTTTAACCCTGGCCTTCCCTCCAACGACAGCCAGGGCCCTGTCAAGACACCTTTGGTGACGTCAAGCGCTGGCAGGGAGGGTGGCACTCACAGGAGGACACCAGCAACCATTCCCCTCCACCTTGAGGAGCTCCTCTCCTCCATCTCCCCCCCAGCTGGCTCAGACGTCACCAACACCTCTGAGCTGCCTCTACCAGGCCACCTTTCCCACCAGGATGTCACCTGAAATGTCACTGCAATTGCTCTGCCACGCAGCTGCGGGTGCCACCAACCACTGCACCCTGTGCACAGGTTCTGTTTGCTATATTGCACCATAAAACCCTTCCAGTGTGTGGTTTCTGAGTTCCTGCATCTCCAAGACAGGCCATGGCCTGTCTGATGCTTTTTTGATGCTTTAATGTCTCAGCAAGGTTTAGAAGCCCCAGTTTCAACAAAACACTGACTCAAAGTAACACATTTTAAAGTTCAGGTTGTGGTATGGAAGGAAAAAAGCCTCTAAAGTGCTGTTCTGCACTGTAAATGTTCTTTTATTTTTTTTCCTGCTCATAAAAATAGGAAGGTGTGATTATTGAGGCCTCCCCTGCATCAGAAACAGGCAGCCAAGTGAAAACTTTAAGAATTCTTATTTGACTATTGAATTTCAGAAAAAAAAATTATACTTTTAAATGTGCATTATAGCTGGAGGACTGCCTTGCTCCCAGCTGGGGAATTTTAACTCAGCAGGCATCGTGTGTTAATCATGGTATTTAGAAACAAAACCTGATGAGACAAAACATTCATTTTTGAGGCTTTTCTATACCCTTTAATCCATAAATCAAAAGTCAGGGAGTGGTTTGGTTTCATCACATTTCATGCACAATGGCACAGGCATAAAAAAAACTGTGCTCAAGAATTCCAGAATTCCAGCCCTTCACTCCTGATTTGGTTTCTGAACATATACATGAATAATTTGATTAATGCTGTGCAGCTTCCAAGATAAAAGTGTCAGGCACCCCCCAATCAATTCCCATGCAGTGAGAAGTTGGAATTCCTTCTTAATTGATGCTGTGACACAGATGAGATTGGTGAGGGGCCAGAAGTGAAACATAATCCATGAGTTTAACATGGACTCTCTGTGTGACAAAGAAGATGAGGAAAATCAAGGTGCTGCTCAGGAGAAGCACAAAGGCTGCCTTAGACTGAGGTCCTGCCTCACATTTACCTTTCTCTCACAGCTTTTTTTGGAAAGAGCAGCAATTTCCTGACTCCCTCCACATGTGGGATTTTGGCATTAATGATCCCACTAATGGATCTTGGAGAATCACAAATATTAGAGCTTGAGGAGGTCACAGAGGGATCTTACCTGGATAATCTCCATTTATAAAAAATCCATTAAAAATAAAAGGCTTTCATGACAGCACAGAAAGAAATATTGAAGAAAACACTACCCCTTGAGCCAATCGATTCCCAAAACTGCAGGGGAAATTATTATCCTTGTTAATGGGGAGAAACTGAACCCTGGAGCAACTAAATAACCTGTAAAGAGCAGCCAGTGACAGCAGCAGGAGTGAAAGGCACAAGGCACTCCAGCAAAACCAGCCTGGATAAAACAACCTCAGTTAACAGCAGCTGGATGGAAAAGTCTGCATCAAACTTTCTACTTTCAGTCCAGTAAATTCTGGGAAATGTTTAAGAATCCATAAGAATTCAATGAGACCAGAAATATTAGTGAGGAGAAATGGTGGCTGAGGGAGCTGGGCAGGGGCTGCAGAATCCCTGAGGAGCTGGGCAGGGGCTGCAGAATCCCTGAGGAGCTGGGCAGGGGCTGCAGAATCCCTGAGGAGCTGGGCAGGGCTCACCTGGAGCAAAGGAGGCTCAGGGGCCCTCGTGGCTCTGCACAGCTCCTGCCAGGAGGGCACAGCCGGGGGGAACAGGGACAGGAGCAGAGGGAACGGCCTCAGGTTGGGCCAGGGCAGCTCAGGGTGGATTTTGGGGACAATTTCCTCATGGAAAGGTTTGTCCAGGCCTGGCACAGCTGCCCAGGGCAGTGCTGGAGTCCCCATCCCTGGAGGGATTTAAAATCCATGTGGATGTGGCACTTGGGGACACGGGGCAGTGCTGGCCTTGGCAGTGCTGGGCTGGACCCGACCTTTTCAGAGAATCACTGGGTTGGAAGAGACCTTCAAGATCATCAAGTCCCACCCAGCCCCAACACCTCAACTCAACCCTGGCCCCCAGTGCCACATCCCGGCTCTGTTAAACACACCCAGGGATGGGGACTGCACCACCTCCCCGGGCAGCCATTCCAGAACTTTATCACTCTATTTTTCCTGCTATCCAACCTGTATTTCCCTTGAGGCTGTGTGCTCTGGGTGTGTCAGTGCTGCTGCAGACAGAGCCCAGCCCCAGCTGAGCACAGGCACCTTTCAGGAGCTGTGAGAGTGATGGGGGCAGCCCTGAGTCTCTTTTTCTCCAGGCTGAGCAGCCCCAGCTCCCTCAGGGGCTCCTCACAGGGTTTGTGTTCCCAGCCCCTCTGGATGTGGTCAGTGTCCCAGGATCCCTCTCAAACTGAGGGGCCAGAGCTGGGCACAGCACTCCAGGTGTGCCCTCAGACCTCACCAATTCCCAACCTTTCCAACCTCACCAATTCCATGGCTCCAGGACTGTGGGGCTGGAGGAGGGATGGGTTTGGCTAATTGCTCAGCAGAGGCTGCCAGCAGCCCACGCTGGCTGATGCAGCAGCAGGCACGACACTGATTTTATTACCTGCCTGTCAAGTCACATCTCAGCCGTGCACTAAGCTCTAATCTGTTCTCCAGACACTTAATTCACCGAAGATGCTTCTAATAAAAGTGAACTCAGCTGCTCTCTGAAGCCTTTTCTCATCATTCCAGCAGATAGGATGCAAATTCTGCGATATCAAATACTTATGAACCCTTGGCACTCTCTTCTCTTAGAAATGCTGGGGTTTTTCAACTCCCAGCAACAACAGCTCAGCCAGAGATAGAAGTGAAGTGGCAAACGCTTTATTTCTGATCATTTAAGGAAGTTTTGATAAAACTCAGAAGAGCTGAAGTGTCTGTGCTGTTAAGCTCAGGAAAATGAAATCTGGCAGACGAGCACACTCAGGTCACAGTAAATACTGACTTTCTCATGAAATTCAATCCCTGTACAGGCAAATTATAGCCAGGGAGCAGCCCAGGCTGGAGAGAGGCAGAGCTGCCTCTCTCACCCACGAGCTCCAAGGAGCTCCAACTTTTCAGGCTTTCCTGAGTCACTGAGGCTGCCAAGCAAGGCTGAAAAGCAGAGTTTATGCAGAATTCCAGGCGGAGGTACTGAGAAGCCTTGGACACATCCATTGTGCTACAGTTCCAGGTACTGCATCTTCAAGTGAGTAAATATAAATATGTGTGTATATAGATATTTTTAAGGGGGAAAAAGCCCCATTGAATAGGTATCACCATAACAATGGCTTTGTGTTCAGCAAGAGACTGAAACCCACAAAAACACAGGCAAATAAATATTAACAAGAGTATTAATGATGTGCCTACCCAGATGGTGAATTAAATGTGCAGAGGTGGCTTGATTTCTTAAATCACCTGATTTCTAAAAGCTTTCTGCAGGCATTTTTTTTGTTCCAAGAGAAGGCAAATTCATTTTAGAGAGTCATGGGATGGTGTGGGTTGGAAGGGACACCAAAGACATTTCATTCCTTGGACAGGGACACCTTCCATAGAGCAGGTTGCTCAAGTCCCATCCAACCTGGCACTGAATTTTTCCAGGAATATCCCTCTAAATGGTTTTTTGGTAACACTGAGGGGAACACATGCTTAAAGTACTTACCCAGGTTGTACCACATGTCCCTGATCTCAAACCCAATCTGCCTCCTCATGTCCCCGTACCTTGAAAAGGAAAACAAAACCAGCATTAAAACAAAAGAAATCTAAGACCTACAAGCAGATAAATCTCATTTCTAAATCAGATCCACAGCCTTCAAAAAGGGAAGAAACTCCAGAACAGGTTCTCAAATGGGACCCACACTACTGAGATTACCTGGCTACCCCCACCAGCTCAGCAATGCTTCTGCCAACATCAAAATTTGTGGAAAAAAGGTTTCCAGCCTCAACAATGCCAACATTCCACGGTCCCAGGCAGGGGTGGGAGCCCACCCACCCTAAAGCTGTGCACCAACACCTCCCGTGTCCCACCAGGGTCATTGTCCTCCCCTCCCACTCCCCAGAAAAGCTTTAATGAGTGGAAATCATCCCAAAACCTTCATTAATGATGGGATCAGAACCCTAACGAGCTCCAAGGATGCATTTGCTACATGGAATATTTGCAAGTTAAAGATCATTACTTAAATAAGATGAGCCAAACTGTAATAGCTGGCAACTTGTAGGATTTCTGGGGGATAACAGTGAGACACCCAGTCATTAATATGGATTAAAGGGAATCTTCTGCATCATTAAGAATCTGCTATTATCTAATGCTTAAATGCAATGTTTAGCAAAACCTACAAATTACAATAATTAAATTTTAATTATTAAATATTTGATGTTTTAATTGAAATATGTACTTAAAAAGATGGGTGAGTGTGATATTGAATTAACTGATTAATTACATCCCTTTTGACACAGAAGTGCCTTCACACAGCAATGAAAGTGCCTCCAGACCATGCATTTATTCAATCTCAAATTTATTGTCTTGATTCCTGTCTCCAAAACCTGATTAAACTGAAAATAACAATTTGCAAATTCATTATAAACAAAGATTTACAATTTTGTAAACTTTATTAAGCAACCACTTCAGATTACCTAATTTATTTACTTATATTAGCAGTGAGAAATGCCTGTTGTTTCCATGAATTCCTTCAGTGAGATAAACTGCTCTGTTTATTATAGAAATCACTCCAAGAAAATTTGTGCCTGTGGTTCTCATCCTGATAAAGAGGAATTATCAGCCCACAAATGTATTTGACAGCAATTTCCAGCCCAATTCCAGCTCAGCTTTTGGCTCTTTGTTCAGGTCAGGAGTCTGAGCTGGACTAAAATGCTCTTTTAGGTGCTGGGCAGAGAGAGCAAAAGGATTCTAAATTTAATTAAATAAAATTTACCTGCAAAACCATCTCAATTTCTTAAATAAAATATACCTGCCTTTACAATACCAGCTCAATTTCCTTAAATAAAATACACCTGGCCCTGCAACACCAGCTCAATTTCTGTAAAAAAACCTTTATCTATAATGTTATTTATGATACTTATAGCACAAGCCCTAAACCTTGAGCTCTGCTTGACACCACTTTTCCACTGAACTTGTAAATATTCCTGTTTCATCAAGGAAGCCCCAAGAGTCCCAGGCAGAGCAGATCCTAAAGTGCTTTAAAATTCTCTTTCAAGGCTCAGGTATAGCAGAGCTTCCAAAGGAAACACCTCAAAACTCAGCAGGGAGTGCTGGAGTTCGCAGGGCAAAACTTGGCTCCCATAAAAAGGGATGGGATGTGGAGCCCTTCCTGAATTTTCTGGTCAAAACCCAGAAGCCACACGAGCAAAAACCCTTTAAAACCAAATCACTGCAGTAATGATGAACTCTGGGAGTTCTCTTATAATAAAGGCCTGGATTGGGAAGGTGAAGGGATACAAAGTGCATTTTCTTTCTCTATATAGACACATTTTATTCAATGTACACACCAGAAGCCGGAGCTGTGCTTGCTCAGGGAATCACAGCTTGGAAATTCCCCATTTTTGTGACCTCACTGGCTGTGGGAACACCTGGCTTTTCCAGCTGCTCTTCCCAAAGAGAAAAAGAATCCACACACTCTGTCTGAAATCACCACACTGGCTCTTTTCAGAGCTTGGTGTTTAGTTCAGTAATAATAAGGTCACTACTGTGGAACACCAATAAAAGGCAGGAGAAATATCAACAGGACAAGGGGAAAACGGCCTCATGCTGTGCCAGGGGAGGTTAAATGGAGAATTGAAAAAATTCCTCACTCAGAGGGTGGTCAGGCATTGGAATTGGTTCTTCAGGTGGAGTTTTCCTCCCTGGAGGGATTTAAAAGCTGCAAGGATGTGGCACTGGGGGACTTGGGGCAGTGGTGGCCTTGCATTCCATGATCTCAGAGGCTTTTCCACCATTAATCCCTGTTTAAACAGAATCTTCATGTTCCACTCCCATTTCCAGGCTGTTTTCTCCTTTTGACAGCTTTCCTGTGCTGTGGGACTCTGACTGGCTGTGGGGTGGTTGGGGACAGGGAATGATCCCCCAGAAGGAGGAATGGCTGCACCCAGCCCAACCCATCGCTCAGGGACAGCCCAGTGGAACAGGCTGGAGCACCAAAACTCCCTCAGCAAAGTCAGGGATGACAAGAAAGAGCAGAAAATGCTCTTAAAATGAGATCAGAAGAAGCACAAAGCTGAAGTGCTTTCAAAATGCAGTTTTATAACATGTGGACATGAGAATCTTGACTTTCTGAGCATCCTGCAGCAGCAAACACTGAATTCATCCCTAATGAATGGTGAAACTCAGATCTCCATGCCAGGGCAGAAACACACCAACACTCGATTCATGTTTTTCAGCCCAACCTTTCATTATCCCCTGATTGCATCTCAATTTGAATAGATTTAGCAAAGAAATTAAAGTGAAATTATGGCAATAGACCTCGAGTTCTTGGCCATGATTTAGATGATGAGCAGGACTTACTTGTTAAGGATTTTTGCTCTTTTAGCACTTGAAAAATTCTCCAGTTGTAAAGATTCTTGTGTGAGAAAAGCAACAGCCAGGTGGAAATAGTTGTTCCAGAGCTGAAAGCCCCCAAAATGACAAGAAGAAATTGCATTAATTCTTTGAAATGTTTCTCTACACACCTACAAAACAACTTAAAGTCTCTAAATTATGCACATAAATATTTAAAGGAGAAAAGAACAGACACCACAGAGATGGTGTTTCTTGATAAATTCTTAATACAGCTCCTAGTTGCCTTTATGTTTCCAACAAATATTTCCCAGCTACAAATCCCAATTCTTTGTGTTTTGATGATTCAGGCAGAATCCCAAGCCAAACCCTGCTGTGATTCTGTGATTCTGTGACAAGACCCACAAGTCAGGAATGGATCACAGCACCTGCTGAGCCTGGAATGATTTAACTGGGATAACTGGGGCTCACAGCCATGAATAAACCATCAATAAACCCACCAAAACTACACAGGGCAGAAATTTATTACCTTAATATCATTTATCCCATTCAAACTGAGAGCTTTTTCTTACCTGTAACTCAAAGTTGGTTTGATCAAGGAATTTTTTGTTTAGCATATCTGCATACTGATTAATTGCTCGCAGGAAGACTCTGAAAGATCAAGAGAAAATTACATAATTACACACTTCTGGGGTACCTTTGTATATTTGGCATCCCAATTAGACACAAAATCCGAGTCTGTCTGGAAAGTGAAACTTGAGGCTGATACTTGAAAAGCAGTGTGATCTCACCACTGGTAAGTGCACAGAATTCTATGCAGATGTTCTCCAAATTAATCAAGTAAATTAGCATATGCAGAAACAGAGGGAGTGTTTGGGATAAAATCACTTGTCTTTAAAATATCTTTTCATAATCAAGAGATCATTAAAAATTCAGTTTATTAGCACTATATAGACAGAGATTTTTAAAGTTACAGTGTTGTGTCTAAGCCAGACGTGCAACTGGTTGTACTTTAAAGTCAAGAAAAACATGTTTTTAAACACATGACAAAAAACCCCTCCACTTATGGCACAACAGAAAATCTGCTGAAGGACAGTCTTTAGAACATTGTTCACTGCTCTATTTCCAAAATGCTAATTCAGTACCCACTGCAGCTTATAGAGTTTCCAAAACACCTCTTAAATTGCAAAAGGAGTTGGCCTGACAAGCTTGAAAGAGAAAACCAAATGGCACAGGAGAAGTAGGGCACTACATATTCATGGTGCTGAAAAAGAAACTGATTATTCCTTGGTAGCCTGATCTCCATTTTCAAAACAAACATGAGATTCCCCCTGCAAACTCCAAATTTATGCTGTGCAGCTGCCAGCTAATGCCCAGACAAACGAGCTGCTCCTCGGAGCAGGCTGGGGGAGAGATTTGTGTCTCCTCAGAGTCCCCCAAAATGATGAAAACCCCTCCTGATATGTTCTGGGTTTGCTTTATCTCCACCCCCAAAAACAATATTGAAAAAGAAAGTTCAGCGATGCAAATAAAAATATTATTTTCCTTCAGGCTGGCCAATTAAAAACAACAACAACAAAAAAGGGCAGAATTATTTAAAACAAACCAGCTAGAAAGGGTTTGTACTGAATTTCAGATATTTAGCAATTTCTCCTGAAAAAAAAAATTAATGTTTAGCTGAAAGTTTGGTATCCAAGAGAAAAGAAGCCTCCAGATAATCCAACGTGATGGAAACAGACATTATTTATAAATATTTATATATTTATATATGGGCAATATGTTACCAAGCGATTATTTATGAACATATTGATGTATTTATATAAATATATCAATATGTACATACATTCATAAATATTTCAATATGTACATAAATTTATCAGGATGCTAAGATAGTTTATTTATTTATATATTGAAATAAGAGAGTTTATTTATTTATATATTGAAAGAAATTAATAAAGGGAAAAATTTGATGCCACTGGGATGTATCTGTAGTGTAAGGTTAGATCATCCCCATGGCAGAATTATGGAGGAGAAAGAAAGGATCTAAGTGGGAAAACTAAAATTCAATTTAGAAAGGAAAACAGAAAAAGAATTAAAATATGAAAGTATTTTTAAGACATAAGCAAATATACATAAACAAACAAACAAACAAACAAACATATATATGTGTGTTTCATAATATTATTATTTATAACTGACAGAGACATCTCTGCACTTGCACCCAGCACAGCCAAGGAGGAATTCCAGCCCTTCAGTGTCTTTGTCAGTGTTTTGGGCAAGCACTTCATTAAGAGATTTTACAAAGGAGCTGGATCCAGCACACAAATGAACACCCTGCACTGCTCCAAAATAAATGGATTGGAGATCTGTGATTCAATTACTGAGCTGCAGCACAAACCAAGATTGAAATCGAGCTTATCTGTGTGATCACACAGTCACTAGTTTCATCTCCTCCTTAGCCCTGCTTTGCCTTGTGCTTTTGTTAGCTGATAATACCAGGAGATCTGTAAATCTTCCCCCAAAATGAACAATTTAATGTGGTGCAGGGGCCATCCCAGGCTGCTTCCTCATGGACATAAAACTGGTTCCAACTCAGGCAGGATTGTGCCTCCAGCTTAATGATGCTGCCTGAAGACATCACTGGAATGTATTCAATCTGCTCCATCTAATTAAGCTTTGGCACAATCTCATTACTTCATATCCATTATTTTTCTTTAAATTGTAACTCTCATTTTTCCTTTATATTAATTCCAGGGAATACCAACAAAGAATAAATAATACAAATTCTGCTGTGTTTGCCACTGGAAAAGGAGCAGAGCATAGAACATGAGTTCAACTGGAGCTGGAATTTAACAACCCCTGGGCATCAGGGGGGTTCAGGAAGCCAGAAATTCCTCCAATTTTTCATAAAAGAATATCCCAAAGATGAGATGGAGAGACTTAATGTTGATTTTTCAATTACTGAAGTCCTAATTTATTTTTGATCAATCTTTCTGTGACTGGATAAAATACTTCCTACATAGGTCAGTGGAGAAATTCCAGTGACAGTCAACAGAACATCATCATAATCACAACATTACTATTATTATTATTATTATTATTATTATTATTATTATTATTATTATTATTATTATTATTATTATTATTATTATTATTTCTTCTACTACTACTCCTACTCCCACTACTACAACTATTATTACAGTCTATCTTCATTTGCAAATCAAATGTCATGCAAACCTCACAGCACTTTGCAGGACGTTTCAGCACCTCCAGTGCCAAGAGAAAACAGAAAAATTAGGATGTTTATTATCTAATGAAGTTAATGTTTAAAATATAATTATTAAAATATTGACAAGAAGAAGTTGCCAGTTGCAAGATCACTACTCTGCAGAGAGAATTTCCACAGTAAAAACTCATGCTGGATGAATTCTTGGCTGGAAGCTGGGCAATGCTTTGTTATCACCTGGGAAGTTGCTGCAACTCATGAATATAAAAAAGGTTCAGGTTTATGCCCAACTAAAAAATGAAAGAGGAAGCTGAAATACTTTAACATTCCAGTTAAATCCTCCTCCTCCAAAGCAGGTCCTGACAATTGTCAGTAACTTCACTGTCAAAAGTTGGAGAAAACGGAAAATGAAGGAAGAAGTGGCTCTTCAGAATAAGTGGAATTAACCCAAAAGCAACAGTTCTGTACTGAAGAAGAAAGGAACTGGCTGCTGGAACACTCTCAAGGATAAAAGGTGGACTTGGACATCACTGGGCCAAGGGATAAATAATCCAAACTCTCAGCTGGAGAGCATCCCTTGCAGTGCCAGCCCTTATCTCGCTGTAATTAATAACCAAGATTGGCTCCCAGTTGCGTGTGCATAAAAAGAAGTGCTCTTCTTGAAATTCAGTTTCAATGAACAAAAGAATTTATCATCCATGTCAGGAAGAGCCACAGAAGTTAAACTTTGAAAAAGGGAGAAGTTCAGAGCCTGGAACCCAACACAATGGACCGTGCTGGCATGTAAGACAACAAAACCTAATCCAAATGTATTGGGAAAGATTTGTGAGACAAAAGACTTTATCAACCCAATTAAAAGCAGGAAATTAACATTTTCTATGATGTGATTGGAATAGAAGGAATATGATTACAGAAGGAAGTCACTTCAGGATATGTGGAAGAAAGAAGGGCATAAAAATCCACCAAAGAACAAAATCTACAGCCTGGACAGAGGAGGTTTTTGTGTGAGCCCTGGGGAAGGGGGGTGAGGATGGCTCCAAGGGCATCCAGAGATTTCTGCTGTAGTTTGATCCTCTGAGGCAGGGACTGTCCTCTTATTCTGTGTTTAGAGACTTCCACAGAGCAGAATCAGAATCATTTTGGTTGGAAAGGAGCTTAAATCCCATCCATTCCCACCCCATCCATGGGCAGGGACACCTTTCACTGCTCCAGGGCTCCAGCCTGGCCCTGGGCACTGCCAGGGATCCAGGGGCAGCCACAGCTGCTCTGGGAATTCCATCCCAGCTCCTCCCCATCCTCACAACCAAAAATTCCTTCCCAATATCCCATCTACATCCACCCACTTTCAGCTTAAAGCCATTTCTCCTTTTTCTTCCCTTGTCCAAAGTCTCTCTCCAGCTCTCCTGGAGCCCCTGAGAGAGACTTTAAGGTGTCCCCAAAACCTTTTCTCTGTCACCAGGAATTTTTGGCATTTGATCCCTGTTTATGCATTTCCTGACCAGACCTGTTTCAGCTCTCCATGATCCAGGAGAACAGTGAGTTGCCCACCTACTTCTGAACATGATATAAAACTATGGCTGGGAGCTCAGGTGAGAGAAGGCAGGGAAAAGGAGATGGAGAAACTATGGCAAAGGTAAATTAGGAAATACAGGTGATAAAATGCCAAAATTCTCAAAAAAACAAACCCAAAAATCCAGGTGACTCAATCTCAGTGACCAGCTCAGGCCCATTCACTTTGCCCTGCCTCAGGCAGTTCTGATTTCTCCAGTAATTTCTGCCCTTTCTGGCTCTCACTCCAGAGAGAGTTCATCCATCCAGGAGTGTGCTGCTGGTTCATGAACTGACTCCAATTTCAACCCCTGGCTCCTGGGAATGTTTCCTGTTATTGATTATTATTCACCTCCACTGGGCCCAGAGGTGCTTAATTGGTTTGTGGATGCAGAGACTGCTTCACCAAACAGAGCAAAAATTAATGGCTGGATTCTGTAGTTTTCCAAAAGGTCCTTTTTTCCCTCCAAACAACCTCGCTGCCTCCAGGAGGTGGGAACATACATCAAACCCTGACTTCCAGTGGCACTTGTAAATGAAGGAGGGACAGAGGGATTTGATTTATAAATGGAACAGGAGTCACTGTGCCAAACAACTCATTTTTTTTAGCCCTTTCTCAGGTTCAGTCACTTTTTATTCTGCCCTTCTCCCTCCTAATTAGTCAAGTGCCCTGATTTGTTCATGTTTAAAAACATTTTGTGCCCTGTTTTCTCTCACTCAGTTCTGACACTGTTGCAAAGTATTTGCAGGAGCTCCAGGAGCTGAGGAAAGTTGGGTGCAGGATGTAACATCCATCCAACTGCCTCTGCAGAAATACTCCTCTGGAGGAATAATCTAAAGAGAAATATTTCAAAAGTGGAAATATTTTTACCATTATGCCATTTGGCACATTATTTAGTTAGCTCCAGTACCCAAGGATTTGGATTGACACTGTGAGTGTTTATGCAAAAGATTTCTGACAAGAAAATTTCTGACAGAAAAAGAAACAATACAAACTAGCAATGTCCTCCCCACTATTTTTCCTTAAGCAAACATCAAAAAAAAAAAAAAAAAGAAGGAAAAAGAATGAGAAAATGACTTCCTTAATGGCAGAATGATTATCTAAACAAGAATACACAGACACAGCTTAAAATAATTTTGGTTTAGGTGATAATTTGATAAAAGAGAGGGAATTTGCAGTGAGGTTCTAAAAGGCACTATTATGATGTCATTTCAGTTAATTTAGATGGAAGGATAATGAATGCTTTATTGCAGCTGATCAGCCTTCCTGCACATCATCATGCTCCCCATGCCTGGGCTCTGCTTCTCTGGGAGACAAATTCCCTGTGCCAATGGGAGCCAGAGTCTCGTCTCTTGTCTGGGTGGGAAACAACAGCCCCAGACTGGAAACCCCAGAGAGAACCCAAAGCCGAGCAAAGGCTTAGGAAGGCACCAACAGCCCAGCAAAGCCTTCTCTGAGCCCTCACCTCAAACCCCTCATCCCTCTTGCTGTTTTAAACAGCTTTTTTCTTATTTATGGATTAAAAAAAGAAATTTTCCCTGGTATTCAACCTAAATGTCTGCTGGCCCAGCCTGAGGCCGTTCCCTCTGCTCCTGTCCCTGTTCCCCCCGGCTGTGCCCTCCTGGCAGGAGCTGTGCAGAGCCACGAGGGCCCCTGAGCCTCCTTTGCTCCAGGTGAGCCCTGCCCAGCTCCTCAGGGATTCTGCAGCCCCTGCCCGGCTCCCTCAGGGATTCTGCAGCCCCTGCCCAGCTCCTCAGGGATTCTGCAGCCCCTGCCCGGCTCCCTCAGGGATTCTGCAGCCCCTGCCCAGCTCCTCAGGGATTCTGCAGCCCCTGCCCAGCTCCTCAGGGATTCTGCAGCCCCTGCCCAGCTCCTCAGGGATTCTGCAGCCCCTGCCCAGCTCCTCAGGGATTCTGCATTCCCTGCCCAGCTCCTCAGGGATTCTGCATTCCCTGCCCAGCTCCTCAGGGATTCTGCAACCCTGCCCAGCTCCTCAGGGATTCTGCAGCCCCTGCCCAGCTCCTCAGGGATTCTGCAGCCCCTGCCCAGCTCCTCAGGGATTCTGCAGCCCCTGCCCAGCTCCTCAGGGATTCTGCATTCCCTGCCCAGCTCCTCAGGGATTCTGCATTCCCTGCCCAGCTCCTCAGGGATTCTCCATTCCCTTCCCAGCTCCTCAGGGATTCTGCAGCCCCTGCCCAGCTCCTCAGGGATTCTGCATTCCCTGCCCAGCTCCTCAGGGATTCTGCATTCCCTGCCCAGCTCCTCAGGGATTCTGCAACCCTGCCCAGCTCCTCAGGGATTCTGCAGCCCCTGCCCAGCTCCTCAGGGATTCTGCAGCCCCTGCCCAGCTCCCTCAGGGATTCTCCATTCCCTTCCCAGCTCCTCAGGGATTCTGCAGCCCCTGCCCAGCTCCTCAGGGATTCTGCAGCCCTGCCCAGCTCCCTCAGGGATTCTGCAGCCCTGCCCAGCTCCTCAGGGATTCTGCAGCCCCTGCCCAGCTCCATTTCCTTCCCTGGACACCCTCCAGCCCCTCCATGTTTGTCTGGTTGAGAAAGGTCCAAAACTGCCCCCAGAATTTGGGGTGTCTCACCAGTGTCTCACCATAGGAGACTCCAAGTCATTTCATGGCTCACCCTAGAGGTAACCCTTGCATCTCCCCCAGTTTTCTCCTTTCCCAAATTTAGTTCTTTTTCTGTCCCTCCTCACCTGCCTTTGCACCTCCAGGCCTGCCAGCTGCTCACCACTAACAAATTAATTTAATTCAACACTTCTTTACATTTACACATCCCTGCCCATTCCACTTCTTCCTCTTCAAGAACATTTAAAAAGTGTTTAAAAGATTCCTCGCAACATCCTCTAATTCAGCAGGCTAAAGAGCAGTCAAAACTTAAAAAAAAAAAAGAATAAAACCCAAATCCTTGATCATTTGCTGCCTTTTGAATTACAATTCCTTGGCTGAGAATGATAATAGCAGAGAGTAATCCCAAAGAAGACTTGCTACTAAATACCCACATTAGCATAATCTTCTCATAATGCCTGCTCCACAGCAGCACAGGTGCTCCATGTCACTTTATTAACCTATTTTCTAACAAATATTTCAGCCCCAGCTTTAGCACATTATCTCTGATCACTGATAGCTCTCCCCTCATTTGTATTCCGGGCTGGTGCCCTCTGAAACAAAGGGGACAGATGAATGAAAAATAACTGAGTTACAAACGCTGAAGGACAAACTTGTGGGCTGACTACCAACAACCAGCAGGCACAAGGGGCTCTGTGGCCAAGCTGCCTCTGGAGCAAGCTCAGGGCTGTGGCCAGGTGGGGTTTGGTCCCTCCAAGGGTTGGATCTGCTTGGGCAGCCATGGATCTGACTGCCCTCACTCTGCTCCTGCCTTGTCTACATGTCTGAGGTCTCAGCTGTGGGTTTTGGATGACTTTGAGTGCAGGAAAGAAGAGGTTTTAGCCTTCTGTCCTCTTTCCCAAAGCAACTTTGCCTCCTGGAATTTTATCTCCATGGATAGAACTGTCCATACTCAATTGTAGCACCTGGAGAATTTTATGGCAGAGCAATAAAAGCTTGGAGAATACGTTTTCTAATGGAAACGCTAGCAGACAATTTAATTTAGGAGGTTTTAGCTAAGGCTACAATGCTGGCAAAGTAGCATCTCTTGCAAGTGGACAGTGATACTATTCCTCTACTCCAAAGTTATTATTCTAAAGGAGACAGACTTGCTGAATTCCAAGAGACTTTCTATTGTGGCAGCTGGCAAAAACTCCCAGCAGAGCTTGTAATTTCAAACAAATGTAATTTGTTGGAGTGCTGCTGGAAGGGATCTGTGCCATCAGGTGAGTTATTAAACAAGCATTTCATTGTAGTGCAATGCTCAGTAAAATGCAGAAAGCCTTTGCTAGGAACTGAAATCATCACATTCCCCTTGCAAAGATCAGAGAATTCCAGAAGGGTTTGGGTGGGAAGGGACTTTAAAGCCCATCCATGGCAAGGACACCTCCCACTGTCCCAGGTGCTCCAGTCTGGCCTTGGAGCTGCTCTGTGCCAGGGCCTCACCACCCAGCTTTTCACCTCAGTTCTTCTTTTGACTTGATATCACAAACGAATCCAACCACTTTTTGCAGAGGTAAAAATCAATGTAGAAGAAGTTGGTTGGTTTTTTGTTTGTTTTTTTTTTTTTTCCCCTGTCGCACTGCTTTTCACACAGTCAGTCCAGAAAGAGAAGTAACTCCAAGAGTAACTGAAGTAACTACAAACTCCAGAAAGAGAAGTAACTACAAGAGAAGTAATTCATGGAAAGGTTGGGAAAGGACATCCCAGGCAAATTTTCCTGTAAAGCATGGAAGTTCTGGCTGAATTTGGCAAAATGTTTTCAAATACCTGGCAGTGCAGGGTTTGCAGCAGGGGAACCTCCCTTGCTGTGCTGCCAGCACTGGCCCCTGCTCCTTCCCCATTTCCATGGATACTGCAGGTGATTAAGGCCACTTTAGCTACTTATGGATAAATCAATAGAATTGATCTGCTACATTTCAAATTATTTGGCATTCTCATCCATCTTGCCATCAACTGTGAAGACAATTGCACCTGGCTAAACAAATGTCCTGATGTTGCTTGGAAAAGAATCTCCCTTTTTTCCTGCTGGTACTTAATTTATCAAATTCCACCAGAGAATAGCAATGAGGAAAAAGAAAGCTATCTGCAAAGGTTGGGTTATCACCTCTTCAGTGCTGGGGTCACCAATCAGGGTTGTTCAGAAATTCCATTTGCTGAAGTTTCCCCCAAAATGTGAAGTTCATTCTGCTGGCAGAAAGTTTCCATGGGAGCTGAATTACCCCAATGCCTTACTATGACTTTTCTTTTCCAACCCAAGCAATCACAAGCACAGAGGCGATGCCCAGAAGAGCTGAACCTTCACACAACTGGAGTCCATCTCCCCAGCAAGCAGAGACTCCCTGGGAAGAGGTTAAAATGTGATTTCTTGTAAGAGATGAGTGGGATAAACCGCAGCAGCTGCTCTGCAGGGCTGTGCCACGGCCGCTGACAGCTCTGTGAAGGGAACACTAATGCTGCAAAGTGAAACACCATCCTGCTGCAGCTTTAGGTGAGCCTGTGCTTGATCCAAAGGGTGGCTCTCAGATATTAAAGTGACACAGAAGGTTTCAGGGAGGCACTGGGCTGTGTGAAGGAGGGAGCCAAGCGAGACGGGAGCTGTGCTCGCCTCCTGTGCCCTCCTGCCCACCTCACCCAGCTGCCAACCCTGCACAGGATCCTGCTCTGCTGCCCTCCCAGAGCTCCACCAGCACCCAGCTGCCAACCCTGCACAGGATCCCTGCTTTACACAGTTTTGGAGATTCTCTTATTGCTGCGTCCACATTGAAGCAAACTCTTCCATGGCTCTGCCTTGGGAAGGGGAGGATTCATCCAAGGGCAGGTTATTGCACTGTCTCAAACTCACCTGTCAGAAATCCAATTTTAGCCTTGTGGTGCTCCAAAGCACTGCTTGTGTTTCAATAGCCACAGAATTTCCTGTAGTTCAACAATTGTTTGGCCATTCAGCATCATTTAGTAGCTTAAAGAGCTTTCTTGGGATTAACAGAGGGAGTGAAATTAAAGTATTGCATAAAAGGAATCTTCCCAGGGCTCCCTCAGCACCCTGCCTGACCAACCCCTGCACAAGATCCTTACTTTGCTGCTCTCCCAGGGCTCCCTCAGCACCCTGCCTGACATCTCTGGAGTGCAATAAATGCTTCATTAGGATGCTGCAACACCTGCCAGTCACAGGAGCCCCAGCACAGGAGCCCAGCCCATCAGTGGGTCTGAGCAGGAGTTCTGGCTCTGTGGGAAGGGTTAAATCACCCAGCACACCCCACAAACAGTCCCAGCACAAAAATCAGCCTGGCAGGGCACACAATGCCATTTATAATGTGGGGTTTTCTGTTCTGCAAGGCAGCAGAGGGACGTGCCAACCCCACAAACAGATCCCCTGCAGCCTTTCTGCAGGGACCACACCAAGGTGTGGGGGCTGCACTGTCCCAGACATCTTTTATGAAAATCCTTTCCTTAGGATTTTTCCTCCTGAGAAGCTGGGAGGCCTCAGGAACAAAATGCAAACAATGGTTATCTGCTGCTGTGGGATGCAACAGGTGCATCTGGGATTGGTCTCATGTGGTTGTTTCTAATTAATGGCCAATCACAGTCAGCTGGCTGGGACAGAGAGCCGAGCCACAAACCTTTGTTATCATTCCTATTCTATTCTTAGTCAGCCTTCTGAGGAAATCATTTCTTCTATTCTTTTAGTATAGTTTTAATACAATATATATCATAAAATAATAAATCAGCTTCTGAAACATGGAGTCAGATCCTCGTCTCTTCCCTCATCCTGGGACCCTGTGAGCACCAGCACACTGCACTGCAGCCTCTGTTGGGCTCCAGGCAGGATTCAGTGCTGCCTTGGACACGCCAATCCTGCCAGGAATTTCCCAGCTGGGGATTAGTTTCTGCCTGCTGAAATCAAAGCCCAAGAGGCAAACACAGTCAGGGTCACAAAACCACAGCCAAGTGTGTCAATGGGACAAAGGCTGGGATAAAAAGGGGTTTGTATCAAACAAGCAATGAAATAGAATTGGGGATGTAAATGCTTCCCTGCTCCTGGATCCCTGGAAGTGTCCAAGGCTGGGTTGGACAGGGCTGGGAGCAGCCTGGGACAGTGCAAGGTGTCCCTGCCATGGCAGGGGGGCATCTGGATGGGCTTTAAAGTCCCTCCCAAGTCAAACCATTCAGGCATCCTCTGAAATCAGGTTCTCTGTGATTCCTTTTATGCAATAGTTTAATTTCACTCCCCCTGTTAATCCCAAGAAAGCTCTTTAAGCTACTAAATGATGCTGCATGGCCAAACAATTGTTGAACTACAGGAGATTCTGTGGCTATTGAAACACAGACAGTGCTCTGGAGCACCACAGGGCTAAAACTGGATTTCTGACAGGTGAGTCTGACACAGTGCAATAACCTGCCCTTGGGTGAACTCTCCCCTTCCCAAGGCAGAGCCATGGAAAAGTTTGCTTTACTATGGACACAGCAATAAGAGAATCTCCAAAACTGTGCAAGGCTTATTTCCTTGGAATTGGGGAGCTGGACACCAGCACAGTGGAGCACCAGCAATCCCACAGGGCACACAGGAGGGTGCAGTGCCAGGGAAGTTAATTTCCATGTGGAAAACACTCCTGAGCCTCACAAGGACCAGACAACCAGGCAGTCCCTTCACAACCATCAGTGCCCCTGGCCTGGCTCTGCTGCACTGGGGCAAAGTAGATTTGGGTACAAAGCCCAAATAGCATTTCTGCACCATTTCTGCTCCTTTTTTCTTCTTCCCTGGCCTGAATTACACAGTTTGGCTCTCTCTAGATAGAAGATTTATAATGCCAATGGCTCTGAAAGCCAGCAGCTTCTCTGGGAGTAGACTGCAATTATCTGATGGGCTCATAGAAGCAAAAAACCTAAGTGGAGGAAAATTTAGATTAGTCCTGATAAGAGATTTTCTCACCCATAAAACACAATCAAAGCAAATGCTCGTTGATTCTTTTCACCCAATGCTTGTGTATGGAGTAACACCTAAAGCCATCCTCATTTTATGGGATTGCATTAGAGAATCCCAGAATGGTTTGGGTTGGGACCATAAAGATCATCCCATTCCATGGGCAGGGACATGTTCCACAGCCCAGGCTGCTCCAAACTCACCATTCCAGACCTGAAACAATTCCCAATTCCTTCATCCCTGCCTTGAGTGATGCTTGAGCACCCATGTGGGATGGGCAGCACTGCCTGGTCACCAAAAACTCAGGATATCAGCAAAGCTGGGCCTAACAAAGCTGGGATTGAGCTGAGAGGGATGCAGGGACTAACGCTGGGATGCAGAGGGATTCTGGCATCCAATGACCCATGAAGGGCAAGCAAAAATCTGCTTTTCCAATGGATATTGATGCTTGTTTTGCCAGAGTTTTCAGCTCCATCTGCAGCAGAAATTATGGAAAGGCTGGCAGCAGCCAGGAGTGATCTAGGCCAGCAATGATCAATAGGATCAAAGGTTTATACAAGGTAAAAAGCTCCATTTCCTGGATTTTTTCCAGAGAAATTAAAAGCAGAATGGCACACACAGGTTGTCCAGATTTTAAGTAATTTCATCTTTAACATCAGCAATATCCAGACATTGATCCCTGAAAATGGATCCCAAAGGATACTGAAAGTGGCAGCACAAACCTGGGATATGATTTATGGTGTTACAACCCAAAGCTTCAGTGTTACAGCAGCCACACAAAAAGCTTTTGCTGTGGATCACACCCAGAGGCCAAAGAGGTTTGAGAGTCACTGCTGAAGAACTGGGGATTGAGAAATTCAGGAATTTGCTTTTTCTGCCTGGTTTTCAGTTAAAAACAGTACTTTCAAAGAAAACATGCAATATGAGTTTCATAAATCATTGCAAAAGATTTCAATTTTTTTTACTTTTTTTCCTAAAAGTGTCATCTGAGATAAAGATTTTTTTTTTCTGCATATTTTAAGACCTTCTTCCTTTTTCTCTCACTTTTTAAGAAATAATTGCCTTTCCTCCTTGATGTTTAGGTTGAGTCATTTAACTTTTACTGGGGAAAATAGTAAAAGGTTTGTGGTTTTTTTAAAAAATATATATCTACCTTATTATTAATTTTGCTGTATTAAAATTGGGAAATTCTCACTTTATTATTTAAGTTAGATGCTTTTCTACCCCACACACAGGATTTAATGGTGTAAATCAGCTTCAAAAATTGTGATTTAGTCCAAGACATAAGAGGGAATTAAATGATGACACCACTCCAATGCTGTTCCTGTAACAGGGAGTGTGTTCATTTAGGTCACTCACATTTGTAATTCATTACAAAATATGTAATATTTGTATATATAATATTTTTATTCTCAATGCATCATCAAATATTTAAGAGCCAAATGTCACTAAAAAGGGGAGAAACAGAAATTGTGCAGAGCCCTCCTGTGATTGAACTTTTCATGTGTTGACATTTTCATCAGAAATTCCCTAATTTCCTTCAGGACAGTTCCCAACTGGGGCCACAAACCCTGCTCAGAGCCTCTCACCTCTCACGGAATGAGCAAACAGAACTAATCTGCCTTTCATCAACAATTCAGGCTACAAGCCCTCATTAAAAATACTCCCATTAAAACCACTACGTTAGAGCCCAGCTACAAATAACTGTGATTTTCCCTGTGCCACCCCAGGATAATTCACTTGTAGAGAAACACAAAGGCAGAATTAAAACCAGCTCGTGGTCCAAATTAACCCTCCGTGTATTATTTCTGCAAGACACCACCTTAATTGCAATTATGCATTCAGGGACCAACGTGACACTTTGTTCTTAATTTGTACACAGTAAAACAAATGGAGTTTTAAATGAATGAAAAAAGTAAATATTAGTCTGTGACAAATCATAATTACAGGGTGGTCACAGCTGTTTAAATTGACTCCTGCTAGGGAATTTCAGGTTGTGACAAACACAGATTTTTTTTTTTTTTTTAAGCTGCTTTGGACAGCACAGGAAGTTGGGAGGGTTACTTGGTTTCTTCAGAATTCCTTTAAAACACATTTACAGAGGTTTGGAACTCACACCAGTACTTAAACACCTTGCTTTGCCTAAATTAATGACAACAGCACTCAGTCAATGGGAGGTGGCACTTGGGGACATGGGGCAGAGGTGCCCTTGGCAGTCTATGGTTGGACTCAGTGGTCTTGGAGGGCTTTTCTGACCTGAGCATTTCCATGATTCTATTGATAATCTCTGACCTACTCCACCTGCTCCAGCCCTGCACGGAGCCAGGGAAATGCAGCAAAAATAACAGAAAACGACGGAATGATTTGGGCTGGGAAAACCCCCAAGATCATCGAGTCCAGCACTGCCAAGGCCAGCAGTGCCCCCGTGTCCCCAAGTGCCACATCCACATGGATTTTGAATCCCCCAGGATGGGGACTCCAAACTGCCCTGGGCAGCTGTGCCAGGCCTGGACAAACCTTTGCATGGAGCTGTGCCGAGCCACGAGGGCCCCTGAGCCTCCTTTGCTCCAGGTGAGCCCTGCCCAGCTCCTCAGGGATTCTGCAGCCCCTGCCCAGCTCCTCAGGGATTCTGCAGCCCCTGCCCAGCTCCTCAGGGATTCTGCAGCCCCTGCCCAGCTCCTCAGGGATTCTGCAGCCCCTGCCCAGCTCCTCAGGGATTCTGCAGCCCCTGCCCAGCTCCTCAGGGATTCTGCAGCCCCTGCCCAGCTCCTCAGGGATTCTGCAGCCCCTGCCCAGCTCCTCAGGGATTCTGCAGCCCTGCCCAGCTCCTCAGGGATTCTCCAGGCCCTTCCCAGCTCCATTCCCTTCCCTGGCCACCCTCCAGCCCCTCTTGCAGAGGATGGGGGATGCCCTAGCAGGAAGGGCACAGGTCTGGCAGAGCTGGAACTCACAGGGTGTTGAACGTCTTTGAGACAGAAACGTTTTATGCTGACCCCACTTTGTACATCAGAAGGTGCCACTGAGCAGCCAGTGACCTCCCATGTTAAATCTCTGCCTTTATGTCATGCAAGGGCAATTTTTGATTTTCCTACTCAATAAAGGCAAGGTGCCCCGAGGTGAAACCTGTAAATAACAAATCCGAGCACAATTGGTGTTAATCCTCGAGCAGGAAAACGCTGCTATGATGATGTACAAACAAAATACAGGGTGTGAGTGTTTTATCTTCTGCTTGGTTTTAGAGAATAAATAAAACTCGGTTCACTCAGCTGGAACTGCAAAGGTAATTTCACTGCTGCCTCTGACAACATCTGAAACTTCATTTTCTCCTTTAAGAAGTCCAGGCACCCACAAGAGTGGGATCGATCAGGGTGAGAAGCAAAGCTGTGCTTCCCTTCCTCCTCTCCAGCTGAATCCAATATTTTCTGCTTTTATGTGCAGGGCAGTCAATGGACACATCCCTGCCCAGAGAGAATTATCTGACTCAGGGCAGGACAAACACGTGGGAAGCTCCTCATCCCAGGGGAACATCTTCCAAAACCTGCTGGGACTGGGCTGACAAGTCCCACATGCAAGGAAGGACTCTGCTGACCATGCACCATGGAATTCCAGACTGGTTTGGGCTGGAAGGGACTTTAAAGATCTTCCCATTCCACCCCTGCCATGGCAGGGACACCTTCCACTGTCCCAATGTCCAGCCTGGCCTTGGGCACTGCCAGGGATCCAGGGGCAGCCACAGCTGCTCTGGGCACCTGTGCCAGGGCCTGCCCACCCTGCCAGGGAACAATTCCCAATTCCCAATATCCCATCCATCCCTGCCAGGGAACAATTCCCAACTCCCAATCTCCCATCCAGCCCTGCCAGGGAACAATTCCCAATTCCCAGTATCCCATCCCTCCCTGCCCTCTGGCACTGGGAGCCATTCCCTGTGTCCTGTCCCTCCATCCTTGTCCCCAGTCCCTCTCCAGCTCTCCTGGAGCCCCTTCAGGGTCAGAATTGCCTCTAAGGTCTCCCCAGGGCTTCTCCTCTCTGGGCTGAACACTGATCATTCCTGATCCCCATCTTTCTGCTGGAGGTTTCACTTCCCAAATACTGCTGCAAAAAAGGACTTTGTGCAAACATCCCCCCTGGATTCAGGGAAAGCCTTGGATGGCTTTGTGTGACTTAAACCGACTGAGGCAACCCAGTTATTTTAACCAGCTGATCTAGTGAACCCCTTTGCTGTGAGCTGCAGCAGCTCTGAACCTTCCTAAAGCCTTGCTCAGATTTAAATTTGGGAAAAAAAGAGCCCTTGGAACAATAAATCCTTTGGAGTGTGGGCTAGAGACCCAAGGACAATAAAGCCCAGGCTCATCTAAACCTTCTCCAGAGTTGGTGCTGCTCCTAATTGGGATGGATGAGCTTTGCCATGGAAGAGCTGGGTAAGGATTGGTTGTTAAAACACAGGTTTATAGGAGCCATCCTATGAAATGATGGATCAGGAACGTGTCTTGCATTATCAAATTACCCCAAGAATTGGAGTGTTTTGCATGTAAAGCTTCAGTGCTAATAACGCTGTGCCAAATTAGTGGGAATGAATAGATGCTGAGTAAATAATCCCATTTTGTTGTTAGTTCCTAATGGAACTGTTGATAGGAAACAACCTCTCTATCTGTTTCCATCAGGATAATTTGATAACCCATCTGTATTAGTTAAACTGCAGATTTTGTAAACACCGAGGCCGAGTGATTTGTAACAGGAGCAGGATGTAGGAACCACTCTCCTAAAGTGTTTTTTAAATTGCTTTGCTCGCAGCTACAGAGTTTGCCATAAAGAATGATCCCTCATTGTGAAATTCCCCAGCCTCAGGAGTGGTCCTGGAGCTGAGGAAGGGACAGGCTGATGATTTAAGACTATTTAATGCCCTGCCTGTTGTGGAACAGAGAGCTGGAGACCTTCCTGCTCTAGCAGAACACAGCACTGCAGTTCCTTAATGCCCAGAACTGGGAAACTGATTTATCACCTATTAGGTCTTATTAGATCCCATTCAGTAGGAAAAATGAACTGCTGGAGCTGGATGGCAGAAAATTAATTTGAAATAAATGTTACAGAGTCAAACTTCTGCTCTTCTCTACAAGCCTCTGTGGCTGGGGTTTTCCAGTTGGATGTGGGTTCTTGCAGGGAGGCACACTGTGATCGTTTTACACATTTATAGTTTAGATTTTAAAAAAATCCCAAACATTTTCAGTGCACATCTCCTTCATGGAAGGGCAGGGGAAGGGCAGCTCTCCAGCTGTGCCAGGGGATGGGATCCACTGGGGTTTATTTATTCCAGAAGCACTTCTTCCTCAGGAAAAGGAGCCTCTGCAGAGCTTTACCTATAGATTTTTATGACTTTTAATCTATTGTTTATAAGAATGGCTTCCCACTGCCAGAGGGCAGGGATGGATGGGATATTGGGAAGGAATTGAGAGCCCAGAGCAGCTGGGGCTGCCCTGGATCCCTGGCAGTGCCCAAGGCCAGGCTGGACATTGGGACAGTGGAAAATGTCCCTGCCATGGCTGGGGTGGAATGGGATGATCCCTTCCAGCCCAAATAATTCCATAATTCTCTGACAATTCCATGACCACCAAGGTTAAACTCCCCAAAAATTCACAAGCCAATGGATTCTCTGGGGCAAATATTTGCCCACACCTTTGCTGACCTTAAAAAACTAAGCATTACATTAACCTTCCTTAATTTTGCATAGAATTTTAAATATTTTTTCAGCTTTTATGCCTCAGATGTGAACTGGGCTATTTCAGCAGAGAAATGGGTTAATATTCCTAGGGAAAATGGACAAATTATCAAAATGGAGCTGAACATTCCATGTGAAAATAATCTATGAGCTGACTCCTATTCTTCACTGCTGGTTGTTCACTGCATGGGCACAGGCAAATTACTTCATTCCTCCATGAATCAAGTCAAACATCTGTAAGGTCAACATAATGCAGATGATCTTCCCCAGCTGCTCCGAGATTCTTCCAAAAATAATTCAAATTAATATTATTGTTGTTATATAAAACTGTCACTACAAATCTTTCTTTATGGCAAACAAAGCATCTTTGACAATGGCCCTTTAGCAAAGAAGAGCTGAAAAAGTTGGCAAAGTTTAATTTTCCCACAATGCCCAGTTGCTTGAGTAACAAATCCAGTGGATGATTTTTCAGCATAAAATGCAGGAATAAAATTCTATAAATATATTCTTGCCCACAAGATCATATTTGGCCCATTTGCCATTGATATTTGGGTGATAATTACCTCAAAAAATATTTGAAGTTACCTGAATTCAGGCCAAAAGTACCTTTAAATCGTTCTCAAGCCAGAAGTACCTTTAAATCAAACACCCAGTTAAGTAAGTGGACTGTGAATGGAAGATCAAATTTATGTGTGACTTTTAACATCACATAAAAAATAAAAATATCTTTTAGCAAGATAAATGAGGCACCATGATAAAATGTTCTTGAAAAAAGGTCATTAGAACATTATAGATTAAAATTCATAGAAAATGGAAAACCACATTCTGAATTCCTGATAAAGAAATCACTGATTTCTTGAACCTTAGGTTGGGGTTTACACCGAGCTCACTCCCAGCTCTCTGCCACAGCCTCAGAATCAGTTCAAAGACTGCTGTAAAATGGAAATGCAAATTAAAAGAATCAAAACTGCAGCCTGACTAATCCCTGAATCATGGAATCATCATTGATATGGATGCAAAAAGCCTCTGAGATCATCGAGCCCAACCATCACCACCACCACCGTGGTCACCAGTGTTCCCACATCCACAGGGCTCTGAAACCCTCCCCGGGATGGGGACTCCAGCACTGCCCTCCACACCTTGTTACAACACTTCACAACCCTTTCTGTGAAGAAATTTTCCCAAATATCCAACCTGACCCTCCTCTGGAACAGCCTGAGGCCATTTCCTCCTGTCCTGTCCCTGTTCCCTGCAAGCAGAGCCCAACCCCACCCTGCCAGGGAGATTTAAGGACCAGCAAATTCTTCCCTGAGCCCCAATACTAACAGGAAATCTCATTTTCACACCATTTTCATGTAGAAGGATCTCCCACCCTGCTCTGCTGTGCTCCAGGATGGGCACTGACCCCAGCCCTGCTATGAAAACCCCTCTGATCTCCTGCAGAGCCCTCAAATGGAGCTACAAACCCTTTTTTTCAGCATTTATCACAGCACATCCTCTTACAGCAGCCCCTGGGCCCAAAGGCAACATCTGTGTGGACAATTTATGGCCATTTTCTGGAAGCCTGTGTCTGTCAGAGCCTGCAGCACACCCCAAAATGAGCTGCACCACATTTCAAACCTCGGCTGCTGGCTTGACACCACCGTGCCTTCACTGCTGGCGTCCCTCCTGACACCTGCACTATCAATTCTCCACGTTTGTGCCTTGAAACACCTCAATTCTGACATTAAATCTGTCCCTTTCTCAGCCTTCCTATAACTCAGCCTCCCAAATGGAACGAGAAACTAAAAAAAAAAAAAAGGGTTAAAATTTGAAACCTTCACAAATCACATCCTTCTTAACCCAGTGAATTTGCATGGCAGAATCTGATTTCTTGAGAAGTTTTCCTGCATTTCTATTGGATTCCTTGCCAAGCTTCCAGCAAAGCTCCTGAATACTGGCTCAGGTACGTGCAGACATAAATTCTTGCAGGGATGAGCAAGTTTTACAAGTTGTTGCTTCTTTTTTCTTTTCAAACTTTTTCGGAAGAATTTTGTGCTGCTTTTTAGATTTCTTTCACATCAGTATAACTCACAAAAATCTCATTACAAAAAAAAAGAGAAGTATTTGCACTGAGTTACTGATAAAAGAGAAAAAAACATGAAATTATTCACTTGTGCCATGTTACCTCTGCATCTGGGAAATAAATTTAAAATAGGATAAAAACAACTTGTGCAAAAAGCTTTTCACAGAGCAAGGAAAAACCACATTTTTTTCCCTCTAATGATCCATAGAGTAGGACACTGAGCACAAATTCCATTCACTCTTTTCAAAACCTGGGCTTTCATTTCCTCTTTCCTTTCCCTCTCTGAGCTGCCCTGGCTCAGGTGTGAATGACCCAAGTGCAGGCTCCAGGTGCTGCTGCTGGATTGAGGGCACGAGCTGCACTTTGTGTCCCCCCTGTCCTGTGCTCTGCTCCAGGGCAGCTCAGCAGCCTCAGCACTTCCCCCATCCCAACAGCACTCCCAGAGCCAGGGGATTTATGACTCAGGGAAAAAAGGGAATGTTTAATGTTTCGTGGGCTGGCAATGGACAAAGCAAATGTTAATGCAGTCAAGGTGAGCTCAAGGACACAACGTCCACCTGGAAACCCAGTGCTGGTAAGTGAATTGCAGAATATCCCAGCCAGGAAAAAAGTTATTTTCATAAACATGACATTTTAATTATCCTATTAATTGCAGATGAAAAGATTTACATGATAGGGTAACAACAACTCGTAAATTTAAGTTTGAAATTTAAGTCTGTGTAACCAACACACAGAGATTAAACTAAGAATGGAGGGGAAAAATGGGTGACCAAGCTTCAACTCTAATTTTTTTTCCTTTGGTGTGTTATAAAAGTTAATAAAAAATTAGGATCCTTGTTGGATCACAGCTTGGATGGGCTGTAGAACAACCTGGGATAGTGGAAGTGTCCCAGCCCATGGCAGGGGCTGACATGAGATGGGATTTAAGGTCCTTCCAACCCAAACCATGCTGGGATTCTGTGGCTGTACCATGAGCAGTTTGCTCATGCACTCAACAGCTGAAATGCAGCACTCAGAGAGTAAAAAAATACATACATTAATCAAACCACAAGCAATTAATCAATATCCAGAAGGGGGGGAAACAACAAAGAAAAAATAAACCAGAAAAAAAATGACCTAAAAAAATGCGAAATAAACAAACAAGCAAAAAACCCAACAAAAGTCAAATTACTCCCAATGACATCTGAAGAATTTGTGTAGGGAAATTTAGATCCACACAATGATCAGTAACACACTGAAATGGCTATCACTGTGTTCCAGTGGACAAACAGAGACCAGCACTAGAAAACCTCTTTTCTGCTGTTGGTGCATCCTAAGTGCATCTTCACCCTGAATTTCCTAATTAATGCACCAAACTTAGTGATATAAAACCAAAGAGTAAAACAAGATTAAACCTTTGCATGGTAATTTTCTCTCAAAGGATAAAGAAACCAAACCATGTAAATCTCCTTTTTTTTTTATTTTAAAAAAGACATTTTCAGGATTGTTCCTCTGCGGCCTAAAGCTCCTGACAGAACCTGCAGCATTCCCAAATCCAGCCCTGGCTGTGTAAGATGTATTGTAGTACTTACATCCCAAACAGGCTTATTCACTGCATGGAGAGAATTCATTTATTATTAAAGAGCACTGGAGAGGAGGCAAAAAAACCCTAAAACCCTAAAGCAAACTGGTTCCTTATCACTGCAATTTCATTTATTGACACAGCTGGAAATGAGCTGGTGGTAACTCTTTGAGTCCATGGACAGGACAAGGTAGGACAATGGGAAATGGCCTCAAGGTGCACCAGAGGAGGGGCAGGGTGGATATTTGGGAAAATTTCTCCCCTGGAAGGGTTGTCCAGCCCTGGCACAGCTGCTCAGGGAGGGATTTAAGAGCTGTGTGGATGTGGCACCTGGTGGCCTTGGCAGTGCTGGGGGAATTGGACTTGATGGTCCTGAAGGGCTTTTCCAACCTAAACTGAAGTTGTAGGACTCTGTGCATTCATCCTTCCTGACCATGCACAACTGCCACATCTACAGCCCCATGAACATCTCCCACAAACCAGGTGGAGGAAACAGAACCTCCAGCTTTTCCTGAGAATCACAGAACCACAGGATCCCACATTGGTTTGGGTGGGAAGGGACATCAGAGATCATCCCATCCCACCCCAGCCATGGCAGGGACACCTCCCACTGTCCCAGGTGCTCCAGCCCCAGTGTCCAGCCTGGCCTTGGGCACTGCCAGGGATCCAGGGGCAGCTGCTCTGGGAATTCCATCCCAGCCCCTCTCCACCCTCCCAGGGAACAATTCCTGCCCAATATCCCACCTTATCCTGCCTTTCTACAGCTTAAGGTCATTCCCCCCTCCTGTCCTACTCCTTAACCCAATGAATCTCTTCCACTGCACAAGAACCTGCCCTTGGTACTCACCAAGCTTTACCAGCATTTATTTGTATTTATCATATCTATCCACAACATACAATCACAATCCAGCCCTTCTGGATTTTCAACTGAATGAGCTGAGAAACTTGAAAAAATCTCATGTGCCAGTCAGCTTTGTCTCATCTGAAGCTGCCCATCTCAGGTTAATTGTGGTGCATCGTTATCTCACCCCACGTGCTTGCTGTGGGACATCTCTGACAGACTGAACTGAGCTTCCCCAGATCTGGAGATTAATTTCCATAATCAGGGAGTCTTGGAGCTGTTCTGCTCATCCCACACCCACATCTCTGCCCAAAACCCACTCCAGGGTGCCTTCAATCAACCCCTTTCTATTTATCAGCTCTAACAAAGCTCTCCCCACGTTAAATCAAGGCGAGCGCTGCGTTCCATCCATCACACTCGTACAGGGAGGATTTCCATGTCAGAACAAGGGAACAGCTTTCACAGAAACGTGTAAGTAGAAGGGATTAGATATTTTACAGCAGAGAGAACAGCGAGCTCTGATACAGAACTCCATGTAGGGGCAAAGTTTACAAATTTCAATCAAATCCAGGTTAAGCACAAAATGGAGGAGTCGGTCACATCAGGAGAAGCACAGCAAAAAATGCTGAATGCAACAGTGGTTTTGCACTCTGGCTTCACTGGAGTCCTTATTTCCTACCAACTTTCAGACCAAACAAATTAGCAATTCATGCTACAGATGTCAGAAGTTATAAAGGAAATTAATGCAACAGTCGAGCTGAAATGAGACTGAGGAAAATGCTGTTATTTTCCCTGTGGACTCGTACGTCCACACACCGAGTTCTGCTTTGTGAAGATAATATCCAGAAAGTGCTCAGCAAAGCTTAAAAAGTAAATATCTAAACCAATTTTTATTTTTTCCAGAAATGCACGTGAGTGCTGGGTTGAGGTTTGGGTTTTTTAAAGATCTAATATTGAAGCATTTGATGTAAATTTGTCATTGGCAATATTCCAGTTTTCTTATAAGGGGTTTTATTCCATGAGTTTTGACTAATGCAAAATAAGTTTGCCATCCTGACTAACAGAGCAGTAAACTCAGTTCTAAGCTAGAATTCCAAGAACTACTGCATTGATGGGACAAAGGAAAATGGCATTAAGCAGAAGGAAAGTAGATTTCTATGGGATTTTGGGGAGAAATTATTCCCTGTGAGGGTGTAAGGCCCTGGCACAGGTGCCCAGAGCAGCTGTGGCTGCCCCTGGATCCCTGGCAGTGCCCAAGGCCAGGCTGGAGCAGCCTGGGACAGTGGAAGTGTCCCTACCCATGGCAGGGATTGGAACAAGATTATCTTTATGGTCCCTCCCAGCACAGCACAGGATGGAAATCCAGCGTGGAATCTGCACATTCACACAAAACAATCAACAGTTTTAATCTATTTCCAAATTTCCTATTAGCAGCTCTGATGTCAGGATTTAAAGCACACTTTCTATGCTGGATGAATAAATCTCATATGCCAGCATAAATTTTTCATGATTCCTTCATAAATTCCTCATTCCTTGTTGTCAGTTGTCTTGGCAGAAACTAAAATATAGGAAGCTGTAAAAACGTCCATCTGCTTTAATTAAGCCAACTGCCTCCTCCCAGTGGTGTCAGACAAGCCCTGGGTGAGCCTACAGATCACCCAGAACACACAGCAAAGAGTGCAAGGGCCTTTTAAAGATAAACACAGAAAATTTCAAACCCTGCCTCACCCCTCACTGGTTGGTGACCATCCCACAGCTCCCTCAGGTTTTCTAATCCTTGTTGGGAATCCTGTTTGTTAAACCTGAGTTGTGAGCAGCAAAGCAGAGAGGGGGATTTTCACCCTCTGCAATCAAGAGGCAAGAGTTTACTACAATGGTGCATTTTTTTCATTAGGCTAGGTCAGAAAATAGTAAATTAAAACAGGAAAAATAAAGCAATTGATTCCCATCTGGAGTACTGCGGACATGTGCGGTGCCCTCAACATAAGGAAGGCATGGAACTGCTGGAGCAAGTCCCCACAAGGCCACAAAGGTGATAAAGGGGATAGAGCACCTCTAGTATGGAGACTGGCTGGGAGAGTTGGGATTGGTCAGCCTGGAGAAGAAAAGGTGGTGTGGAAACCTCCCAGCACCTCCCAGGAACTACAGGGGCTCCAGGGAAACTGGAGAGGGACAACTCACCAGGAACTGCAGGAACTGGAGTGACAGGACAAGGAGGAATGGGAACAAACTGCTAGAGGGCAGGGCTGAATGGGATATTGGAAATTGGGAATTGTTCCCTGGCAGGGTGGGCAGCCCTGGCACAGGTGCCCAGAGCAGCTGTGGCTGCCCCTGAATCCCTGGCAGTGCCCAAGGCCAGGCTGGAGCACCTGGGACAGTGGGAGGTGTCCCTGCCAAGGCTGGGGTAGAATGGGAAGAACCATCCTGTGGTTCCATGATTCCATGCAGAATGAGAATCCTCTCAAGAGACAATCACAGCAGAGCTGAGCACGGCTCTCCAAGGAGAACCAAACTCCCTTCCTGAGCTTTTCTCTATGCTCTTCCCAGCACCAGATGATCCTTGAGATGCCCTTCCACCATGGGATCATACTCCATATAATTCCTATAATTCCATGCTGTATTCCATATCTATTGCTCAAGAGACATTCCAGAAGGGCCAAGAGTGGGTCCTTCAAGGAGCACCCAGGCCTCACTGCTCCCTCAGCTGTGTCAGAACATGGTGAGGGAGAAAATGACTTCAGAGCTTTGGACAAACCGGAAAAGATGAAGAATAATTCTGAAGAACCTAAAATCCTTCAATTCTGTTAAAAAAACTGAAAATTACAAGTTTATGAAGAACACAAAACTCTGGAACTCTGGCTAGGAAACATTATTTTCAGGGATACAAGCACTGGCAAGTGCTGAATGCACATTTCTAAGTCTAAAAAGTGCTGCACCAAAACAGGAAAGTACAGCTCAACATGACACCAAATATAAGGTAATAACTGTGATTCATATCTCAGAGATGGAAATACTTTTCCTCAAGAAAACTTTGTCCTCATTTTCCTCGAGGAAACACAACTGAAGCAGTTGTGGAAGGAGCACATTGTCAAAAATAGTCTGACAAATAAAAAGTTACTCTGTGTTCAAGAGGAACTTACAGAAAACATGTTTGGTTTTGACAGTTGGCAATTTCACTTTGATTTTTAAAAATGAAACGTGGTTTCTGCATGAGAAGATGCAAAACAGTCCAGAAGGAAGAACATGAGACAACAAGTGTGGGAAGGAGAGTGAATCCTCACAAAGCCATCCTAGTATCACACCTCCCTTAAAAACCTCACTGACGCAAACACACAACTGAAATTCATCCCAGAAATGTTTCTGTTTGTACATCTTTATGAGAGAACTGTCAGAAAATCATCATTATATTCTCCTGCATGTTTTTTTGAGTACTTCTGTTACACCTCACATAGTGCAGACGTGACCAGGCCAGCTACAGGCAAATCATACAAAGTAATTACATTTTAACAGTCAAACACAGAGAGGAACAAACCCAGGGAGTGCCTGAGTCCTCAGAAGGAAAATTCCAGCATTAAGAAACACAGAATGTCACAAAGGTGATTTTTTGGTTAATACAGAATCATTGTTCCTCCAACTGACAGGAACCAAAATACATTTTCAGATGACAAAAGAAGAAATTAAATTAAAAGCTGAAGGGTGATGGGGGATACAGCTGTTGAAGCCTTTCCTGCTTCCTGTGCAGATTGTCCGTCCATCCATCCATCCATCCATCCATCCATCCATCCATCCATCCATCCATCCATCCATCCATCCATCCATCCATCCATCCATCCCTGTGAAGGACCAGGACTCTGCAGGAGCCCATCTGGTGGACTCCATTCCCAGAATTTTTTAGGATAAGCTGACTCACCCCGTGCTGTGATGCATTTCTCTGTTCATGTTCCAGAAGACTCCTCCTGCCCAGGGGACACCTGAGCCAGCAGAGAGCTGCCCAAGCCAATTAAACCACCCAAAACTTCTCAAACTGAGCCAGGACATGATGCTGCACCACAGGAGTGCTGTGGGTTATGGAGAGGTGGCTCCAAAGGGAATTGGGTCAGAGATGGGATCAGGGGCTTCAGCTCCTTCTCTCTGAAGCCACTTGCAGAGAGAGAGAAACTTTCCATGCCGCTGCTAACCATAGTGACCTGAGAATTGACTGTTTTCACACCTTCTGCAGCAGCCATACATTATTATTTTTCTCTTTTCCCGGCGTTGCTGGCAAGCAGCAAACAACTCCCACAAAGGGCAGCTGGGAGCTCTCCCCAGCCTCCAGGTGAGGGCCTGGGGAAGCTGAAGGCAGGCAGGGGTGGGGAAGGCCAGAGCAGGAACAGCAGAGGCATTTCCAGAGCGCCTGGATGCTCTGGATGCAGCTGGGAACATGGGCAGGCTCAGGGGAAGATGGAAGGTGCAGGGGGAAGCCCTTCCCACACATCCAGGACAAAAAAATCTGAAAAAGCTGGAAGAGCAAAGCTTCTGTCTCCAAACAGATCCCTGAACACACTGACAGTAAATTCCCTTTGCAGCTCAACAAGCCTTTGGTGAATGTTTATGCACAAGGAATTTAAAGAAGGAAAAGGTTTGCTTTTAATATCTTTCATGTTATTGCTTTGAACATCCCAAATGAAAAACATGCTGCAAGTTTAAAGTTCAGCCACTCAAGGCACAGTGTGTGCCTCAGGATGGATATTTCCTAACACCACTGATAATCAATATCCATCACCCATATCCTAAAGATGCTCTCATTTTAGTTAATGTTAAAAAATCATGAATTTACCTTCTCAGTTCAGCCTGTTCATCCCAAGATCTAGAAATATCTCTGTTTTACTACCTGCAAGTGCCAGCTTTCCTGTGACACTTCTGATGGGAAAGGAGAAACATCCATCAAGAAAGGCTGAGCTCAAAGGCTGCAAAGCACTGAGAGAGAGAAGATGACTTTTCAGTGCTTATATTCAGTGATATAAACCTTCAAACTGGTGATAGCCAATGATCTGACACCTCTTTTCTCCCTAAATATGCTTTAAACTCTTCCTGCCCTACAATCACCCATCTGTTATATCAGAGCATGAATAATTTCCTTCTTTAAAAAAAAACCTCCAGTTCTTCCTATAGTGGCTGTGCTTTCTCATACTCCCACTGTAAAAGCTTGTCTTCTAGAATGTGCTCATGAAATATTTCTGATCCTAAAATTTAATAACCCCAGAAAAGGCCTTGCTGGCTTTTTAAGCATCGAGGCTGCTGCTCTCAGAAGCCAAAATGCTGCACCATTGTCAGTCACTGAAAAAGATGAAAATTCAGAAAAGGAACATGTTGGCAAGGTAAGAACAAGCAGGATTTTAGGCATATTTCACCCAAATTGTATTAAATTAATAACTGGGTTGGACACTACCCTTGTGAATCATTAAAAAATTAATACATTAAGAGCAAAGTACTATTTTATAGTTTGTACAATATCTCTGTTTAGTCAAAGTGCTCTAAGTGCTGAAAATCCTGAAGTCACTCCTGGATGGTCAAGCCCACAGAATTTCAGTGCAAAGCTCACTACAGAAATCTGAATTGCAGATTAACAGCCAAAAATGCCTTTAAGCCTGAAAATAATATCCAAACAACCATTTTTTGTTACTTTTCAAGACTGAAATATTGGTTTTTTTTACAATACTGGAAAAGATGAATAAAACCCAAGTGTGAAAAAGCAGCCCATCCCTGGGTATTTTTAAATGGGCAATGGTAGTAACTGGAATGATGCTGATGTGAAAAAAGAATGATTCAAAGTGAAAGTTGCTACACCTTTCCTGTTAAAAATAAACATCACGTGGTGTTAGCTTGGACTTGGTAAAAATGGAGCCCTGCTTTGGGATTTAACACCTTCAGCTTTATTTAATTAGCTCCCTCACTCTGCTGCTTCTATAAGCACCAAGTGTTCCCACATCGTGCTCATGCCTCACATCCTGTGCTAAAAACATCCCAGAACGTTCATATCTGGGGCTGTGACGTGGTCACCCTTCCTGGGGGGTTCAATGAGCACAAAATGAGCACTCAGGGCACCACAATTCCAATTCAAAACTGCAATAGCACATCCAGGTGGGTTTGGGTGCTAAGATAAAATGTTTTTCCCGTCCACCACAGAATTATGGGATCATTTAGGTTGGAAGAGCCCTCTAGGATCATTAAATCCAACCTGGCATTCCAAAGCCACCACTGATCTGGGTCCCCAGGTGCCACCAGGATGCTCCATGGTCTTTGGATTCCCATCATCATTTCTCACTCTTGGTTTTGGCCACATGTCCCAGGGATCATTTTTCCTGTGGGATCCTACAGAGCAAATCTCCTCTGGGTGCTCCCAAGGAATGTGGTGCTGCAGGCACCAAAACTGGCTGTGAGGAGCCAGGAGAAGCAGAATAAAGCTGGAAAAGTCCCCAAAGCTCCATGAAATGAGAAAGCAAATACTTGGATGCAGCTTCATCCCAAACACCCACACTGGTACAATAATGTGAATTCAAATGTTCATGAGCTCATCTTAGAGAGAGCTAAACTTTGAATATCTACTCACCAGGGCCTCTGGAGTGGGTTCAGGCAGCAGTGGGGAAAAGAACATTGGAATCACAAGATGAAATGTCAAATTTAAAATGACAGTTAAGGGTTTTTTCAGTTGTAATTAGCAAATTGTAAGAAAACTTTAAATTAAAGGAAAGTTTACACTAAGGATCTGTCTGAGGAAACATAATCTGCCAAGGGTTTCTGCTACTCCTGAAGTAATTAAAGCACAAAACAAAAACCAAAAACGTGTAACAACATTATTATCCATCATTTACGGAACAATATATTGAATTCTTTGTGCTTAATTTGATAAAAAAAATCATAAAACCCAAATTGATAAAGATATTGGCTGCTAAAAGGCTTCTGAGTACAATCATCCCAAAGTACCTTAATGTCAACTCATGTTTAGATTCCAGAAGGCAAAATAATATTGGAATCATTGTGTTCCATTTGAAATTACTTTGGCAAGGCTTCTTCAGGTCTCAATCAGCTCTCAGCAGAGAATTACCACAACACACAGCCTAATAACCTCTTACAGCTTTCACTCTAAACAATGTGTTACACCCAGCAGTTCTCAACACTGTCAAGATACAAGTTGAGAAAAAAAAGAGGGCAAGTAGCCAAACAAATGAGTTGGCTTTCCAAGGATCTTGTTAAAAACAAAGGAAACCAGGCATCCACAGCATCCTGTGGGTGATGGTTCCAAAAAGTGAGGAATAAAAAGCCATTTTCAACATTCTCTTGCTTTTTCTCAGCGTAGCAGTTGAGCCACGTTGCCTCTTGCACTGTGTGAAGATCCTGTGCCCTATTTCTCCTTAAAATATCCCATTTCTGAGCCACTCTGGAAATGACAGCCTGGGAGGTGCCTCTCAACTGCTCGTGACTTTAGAGCAGGTAAAATACACCAGGGGACAACCAGCAGGGGTTTGGGAGGAGCAGCCACTCCTGCCTGTGATTCCCTGAGGAATATCCTCCATGGAAAACCCCCAGCAGTGACATGGGATGTCCCCTGGATTAAAGGCTCTTCTAAATAATGCTGACAGGATGAGGGAACCCTCAAGTTTAGGTTGGATATTAGAGAAAATTTCTTCATGGAAAGGGCTGTCCAGCAGGGCAGTGGTGGAGACACCATTCCTGGAAATGTCCAAGACCTGTGTGGATGTATCATTTGAGGATGAGGCGGTGCTGCTGGGTTGGTGCTGGGCTCTGATCTCAGAGCTCTTCCCCTGCCTAAACAATTCTATGATAAACCCACAGATTCCTTGATGTTCCCCAGCCTTATAAGACACACAGAGCATTCAAAAGGTTTTGAAGGGATTGAATTTGCCCCCACTCCAAAGAGGACAACCAGCTCACTCTCAGGAATTTTCCAGGTCTAAACCTCAGCACTGCCTCACTACCTAAAACTTTGCAAGGTGCCAAAACCAGCAAAAATTTCTTCTTTTAACAGAAGAAAAGATGAAAAAAAAAAATCTCTAAAAAACCCTTCATTCACCTTTTCCCCCCTGAACTCAAGAACAGCAGCAGTTGGGATCATTTTATCCCTCTGTGTTTCTTCCTGGTGCAGGGAGAGCTGTTCCCTAACACAGTTCTTTGCTTCCAACTCACTGGAATTTTCTTGCAGCAAAACAAAGCTGAAGTGTCACGGGGTTGCTGCTGAGCAATGAAGGTGGAGCCAATGCTGCACAGGGATGTTTTGGAAGCAAAGTTAAAAGCAAGATGTGCTTTAGGATGAAGAGGACCTGCAACAGCCTTCTCCTGGTTTTACAGAGCTGCCATGGCCCTGAGAGCTCCATTCCTGGCAGGACACCAAATCCCATCCACCTTTAGGGACAGGAAAATGTCTTTGTCAAGGGAAGCACAATAATAAACTCCAGAAAACAGCAGCATCACAGTGGATGCTGGACATGGTCACCAGCCCAAGCCCATCTTGCTGCAGGAAATCTTCCCAAAATCCCAAGACGGCTCCAAAGACACAAAAACCATAATTAAGATGATACAACTATGACCAACAAGGGAATTATTTTACTGCTGAAAAGCATTATTCTGCCTCTAGACCACAGGAGGGATTAATCATGACCCAAATAGATGGAAGGAGTGCTCAAAACAGGAGCAGATGGATTTGGGAGGGCTCACACCTCACACACACATCCCAACATTGGCAGCCTCGCCAGGTGCTTTTCAGAATCCCAGACTGGTTTGGGTTGGGACCTTAAATCCCCCCCAGTGCCACCCCAGCCATGGCAGGGACACCTCCCACTGTCCCAGGTGCTCCCAGCCCAATGTCCAGCCTGGCCTTGGGCACTGCCAGGGATCCAGGGGCAGCCACAGCAGCTCTGGGAATTCAATCCCAGCCTCTGCCCACCCTACAGGGAACAATTCCTTCCCAAAATCCCATCTAGCCCTGCTCTCCTTCCATGACTTTTCCATCCCAAATGATCACAGACTGCAGAAATGAAGGAGAAAACCAGACCATGGAATCCAGAGGGCTGCCCCAGCTGCTCATCAGCTCTCACAACCACACCATTATCAATATTCCATCAATGCCAGGGACATCTCTAACTCCAAAGGCTGGCAGAAAACCACCTGATATAGGGTGGAAGCCAGCACGGGAAAAGAGCAGCTGCTGAAGAATATTCCTTCAAGGGACCTCAGCTCTTTGAATTAGAAAATACCCTGTTATTTCAAACACAGTCAAGTATATTCATTTTCCTCCCAGGTGCAGTTAATTTGACAGGTACAATGCTAAAGCAAAAATCCTGCAAGGTCTTTCCTGAAAAGGTCAGTACATTATGCAACAGGGTTTTATGACAGCAAAAAAAAAAATCCCTCCATCTACAGAAATTTTAGATGATTTACAGAAATTTTAGATGATTTATCAATGTGCATTTGTGTCTTTTATTCCCAGATGAAGAGCAAACTTTGGGGCACACGAGTTAATTTTGAGAGCTGTTTTTTTCAGGAAGTTCTAAGCTTTGAAAATTGTTATTCTCGGTCTATACATGGGAAATAGGGGGAGGTTTTTCTATACAGAGAAATATTCAGCACTAAAGAAAAACAAAATTGCTCCCATTTGAAGTCTTATTGCATTCCAGCCCTGAATTAAATGATTTGATTGTTCAAGCTGCATGTCTGGACTCTTAAACTTTCTAAGTAAGCACAGAGTCCTGTAGGAAATGCATTAATAGTCAGAAAAAGTACCAGCAATTCCTTCTAATCCAAGCTTTTTGTACTGTTCAACTCTTCTTGAAACAATGCATCCCTTGGCCTCCTAAAACATAATTGCATTTCAACCACTTCCTTCATCCCAATTGCAATTTGGAAATGTAAACCAGTCACCCTATTCCACTAAAACATATATTGAGGGAATATTTAAGTGATCAGGGCCCCAGTGACAAACTTGGAATTTCAAGTAACATCCAATAAAATTGAGTGGTTAAGGTTGGTAAAAAACCTTTAAGGTCATTGAGTCCAACCCTCAGCCCACCTTGTTCCAGATGTTTCTGGAACACTTCCAGGGATGGGGACGCCACCACTGCCCTGGGGAGTGCTCCACAACCCTTTCCATTAAAGAATTTTCCCTAATCTCCAATCTAAACCTCCCCTGAAGCATTTTAAAGCCATGAATAATGTCTTTGAACATGGAATTAACACAGGCGTGAACCCACAAAGGGATTTGGGAAATGAAATGATGATTTTTAAAGCCTTTTTTCCTGCTCCCTTCACCCCAATCCCAAAGATTCAGTAACACCTGATAGACTTTGAAACTGGGGTGCCCTGCTTTTCCTGTAGTTTGCAATCCAGAATCTTTGCCATCCTTCTGGCCTCTTTTCCCCTGTTATGAAAACTACCCCTGATCCAGCAGGAGCTCGGGATGGATTTTAAATCAGAGCTTTTGCACTTGCACTCATCTGATGGATGCGACTTGACTGCTCAATTATGTAAGTGCAAAGAGCCTATTTTCATACATTTATTAAAACCATCCTGCTTTTGTTTCCATAAGCCTGCCTCGAACCCAGCACAATATCACCATGAAGCCACATTTCCATAAGCTCAGCCCAGGTTTCAGTGTGGCTTTGGGGGCCTTGTCAGGAAGGATAAACTCAGAGCTGGGAAGGTCCCGAGCTGCGCAGAAGCTGCTGCGGCTCCTGACGCACGCCAGGGTTTGCCCACTGCTGATGGATGGTCACAAACATCACTGGAGGTAATTCTGAGAGCACAGCACGCATCTGACAGGTACTGCTATGACAACAGGCAGCACAACTGCCTACATTTCCCTGGAAGCTCCAAAAATAAACATTCCAGGACGTGTTCATCCCGAGCGGCTCCACCGTCCTTTGTCCTCCTCTTTGCAAGGCTTTTTTTTGGCTTTTCATACAGAAAATTCATTGAGATTCTGGGCTGGTGGGCTGGGTTTGGGTGGGGTTGAGGGCATTTTCTTCATGGAAGGTGAGGGGTGGTGGTTTGGATTTGTGCAGGGGACAGGGGGCACAATACAGGAATATTTCTGTTGCTGCTGAGCAGAGTTTGGGGCTGGGACAATTCCCTGAGGAGCTTTTCCAGTGCCCAACCATCCTTTGGGAAGAATTTTCTCCTGATTTCCAACCTAACCCTCCCTGACACAACAGGTAACACCCTCCAGATTCCCTCCCCAGGCCAGCTCTATTTCCTCTGGAATAAAAAACCAACAGAGAAAAGAAACCTCATTTTCACTGAGAGCATCTCATCCCTTTCTCTCTGACTTCAAAAGGCAAAACAAACAGGTATTTTATGTAAATGTGGACATTAGAAACAAAAAATAGAACAGCAAACATCAAATTCCTTTTTCATAGGCAACTCAGCTTCCACTGGCACAGCTGCAGATGAAAGTAGCAGCTACAAATTAATATATCATAAGGTCTTACCAAAGGAACTGAATTGTCTCAAATGCCAAAAGTAAGACCAAAGACTAAATTATTTTCATTTACGGAACCGTAGGGAGGAATTGCTTTCATGTTCTGAGTTATGTGTTTAGGAGGAACCTAAGTTTAGCTTGTCAGCTTCTGACAAAAGTTAACAACAATTTCTAAAACATTTCGGAATCATTTCCAAACGTGCTTTCGATGGGGGAATGGAAACAAGACAAAATCACAAAATCCCTGCCTTTTTTTGTAACTGCTTTTACAGTTCCAACTCCTTGTGTGTGCTTTCCTGGAGATGCCTGGAATGAAGAATCTGCCTCCAAAGCACTTCCCAACCCCAGCCAGAAACACAGGAAAACTCCCTGATTGCTTAAAACTGTTAAATACAGATCTTGTGGCTTGAATTTCCTGAAAATGTGGGCACAGACAAACCCTACAACAGCTGGATTTTTAAGCTGGAAAAGTATCCTAAAAGGAATTTTAAGACACTTCCAGCTCCTCCTTACAAGTGCATTAATGGTCCCTTATCCATCTCTCCCATCCCTCAGTGTTTTTTTCCATCTCCTTTCCTTGGATATTGTTGTTTACAGTAAACCAGGGGAAGATCTGGACCAAAATTTGGAAGTGAAAGGAAAAGCCACTGCATCAGTTTGAATATTCTTTTCTTTTACCCCCAAAATACTGATGAGCCACCTGCAAACCAATGTCACCTTGAACACAATGAACACCTTGAACAATTTAGTGGCAATTCCACCAAACTGGTAACACCAACACCTTGGACTCTGAATCAAAAAACTGCTTTGTTAAAATGAGAATTTTACTACATTAGACAAGTCAGCAAATAAAGTATTTTACAAAAAAGGAAGAATTCTTTTGTTAGATATGAAGATTTCTTGTGTTCGTTTTGGCATGAAAGGTGGGAACACAGTTTGGCTCCTTGAGGTGTTGGAACTGAGGCATGGGATGTGATCCTGAGCTTGGGATGTGATCCTGAGCTTGGGATGTGATCCTGAGCTTGGGATGTGATCCTGAACTTGGGATGTGATCCTGAGCTTGGGATGTGATCCTGAGCTTGGGATGTGATCCTGAACTTGGGATGTGATCCTGAACTTGGGACGTGATCCTGAGCTTGGGATGTGATCCTGAACTTGGGATGTCATCCTGAGCTTGGGATGTCATCCTGAGCTTGGGATGTCATCCTGAGCCTGGCACAGCACTACTGGGAGGTAGAAAAGAGAGAGAACCCTGATGTTTTTATGCACTGGACCAAAACCAGGCAGGGAAAGTTTTCAGAATAATTTCTGTCACTGTTATGAGCGCACAGATTTTTATATATATAATATATATATATAAATATATATTTCTATATATTTATCCCACTGGTGAAGGTCAAAAAATAGAATAATAAATTTGAACTAAACTTATATTTGCAAATATTTCCTGTAATCCAGTCATTCACAAGCTTTTCTCCATTTCCCCTCTTCCCCCATGGCTATAACTTTATCTCATCTAGAATATTTGAAGCCACTGCTTAATCCAGAGTATTTTAATCTGGAAGCAAAGCACTGCATGGAGAGGAGCTTTAGGAGAAACCTCCTAAAGGACTGGTCTAAATAGGAATTAGAGCTCCATTTTCCAGCTATTTTTAATTCTTTTCCCATTGTTTCACACTACCAGATACATTCCATGCAGGAAACAAATGAAATTATGGATACATTTAAAATTGAGTTCCCTTGATTTGGTTCATGGCACAGAAACTGCCCAAGGAGGTGCTTTCAGAAACGACACAAAATTGCACATTCAGAGTTATTTCTATGGAGGGGATGCCACAGCTTTAAAAGACAAAATTTGTTCTTAAATTTCATCTGGTTTTCTTCAATAAAACTTTATAAGGGTGGAAATAAATGGAGCAGATGGACAAAACAAGGTATTTTACAATGCAGCTTTCTGGGCTAGGAAACCACGTTAACTCCAACAGGAAAAATGAAAAGCACAGAAATCAACTGAGAAGAATTTCCAAAGGAGCTGGTGCAATGGGAATGGAAGAATGAGGGAATTAGGGATGAACAACCCCCCTTAGGACATCTGAAGATCCTCTTCAACACCAAAAAGACTGGGAAATGTTTTTGTTTTAACTTTAAATACTACTCAGATATTCTGCAGACACTGAGGGGAGGCAGGATGATTCAAAGATCATCAACACATCCCATTTCTGCTTCCTCAGGACTTCATGCTCAGCATGGAAAAAGACAAGACTATTTTTAAGGATAAAAATTCCAAGTGTCTGTCCTAACTGTGAACCATCATGCTTTGAATTCCTCCCAATTTTCCACGAGGAACTGCCTGGGGGAAGAATTCCTTTGTGTTGCTTTAAGGAAAAAACCAGGAGCAGGGAAAGGTTCTTTTTGTACCTTTGCTCTTCCCTTTGCTTGGCCAGAATTTCACAGTGCCAAATAAAACCCAAGGTGAAATCCCTACCCTAGTGAACACTGAGAGGTCACCTGGCAATAATGTGAAGAGAACACAATTCCAGACTGGTTTGGGTGGGAATGACCTTAAATCCCACCCAGTGCCATGGCAGGGACACCTTCCACTGTCCCAGGTGCTCCAGCCCCAGTGTCCAGCCTGGCCTTGGGATCCAGGGGCAGCCACAGCTGCTCTGGGCACCTGTGCCAGGGCTGCCCACCCTGCCAGGGAACAATTCCCAATTCCCAAGCTCCCATCCAGCCCTGCCAGGGAACAATTCCCAATCTCCCACCCATCCCTGCCCCCTGGCACTGGGAGCCATTCCCTGTGTGCTGTCCCTCCATCCCTGTCCCCAGTCCCTCTGCAGCTCTCCTGGAGCCCCTTCAGGCCCTGCAGGGGCTCTGAGCTCTCCCTGGAGCTGCTCCTGCCCAGCTGAGCCCCCCCAGGTGTCCCAGCCTGGCTCCAGAGGGGCTCCAGCCCTTGGAGCACCCCATGGATCCTGTCCATGAGCTCACTGTCCCTCCTGTGCTGGGCTGGCACAAGGAACCCTCCCTGCAATGCTGACCACACTGTAACTGCCCTGTCTCCATTTAGCAAAACCAGTTAAAGCATTAAGAATGTCTAACCACAAACCTTCCCAATCCTGTTTCAATCTCTCCCAAACTTCAGGAACCCCAGAGTTCTCCTGTTCACAGGTAACACATGCTGGGAGGGTTTCCCAACACCTCCAACACAGCTCTGAAGGCACTCAGAGTTGCTGAAGCAAAACCACTTTCAAAATGAATAAAAAAAGAAATAAATCCAAAGGGCTTCAGATGTTCCTCATGAGCTCTCAAAGGGCTCCTTATTTCAAACACCAGGTGCTTCCCAAGCATTCCAAACCAGCAGGAAGAACCCAAAGATGGCTCAATCTCCTGACTCCTACTTATTCAGAACAGATTTTATTAGGGAGTTAAGGAGACTTCAGAAGCCAAGATTAAAGTTATGGTGCATTTTTATAAGGAGAGCAGGAGCTGTGGTTCAGGATTTTATATAAGGAAACACTGACAACTTTACAGCCATGGTAGCTTCCAGTAAATGCAGAAGAGATTTCTCCAGGCAACTGGTAAATATAATGTTTTTCCCTTATACTTTCATCTCAGTACACATAAAAGCATTTGACACACTTAATAAAATGTCACCAGCATAAAACACTGCACAAAGAAATGCTAAATAATGACAGAACTGCAATTATTGGGGAAAAAATGAGCATTAGGAACACTTTCAGCCTCTCTCTACATTACTGGGGTGATGGAATTTGGATTTAAAAACTTCCTTAATTCTTCTTGAACCAGAGAAAACATTCCTGGACATACAACTCCATACAACACCACCTAATGTGAGGTCATATGCAAAACATGCAATTCACCCTCCAAAGAATAAATGGAATTACTTTAAGATATGGATAGAAAAATATGTGATTCACCTTCCAAAGAATAAACTGAATTACTTTAAGATTTGAATAGAATTTTACTGCACCTGCAGTCAGCTCCAAAGTCCAGGTTCTCAAACTGACACCACCCTAAATTTTAGGTGGCTTCCAAGATCCCTAAACCAGGCCACTACAATGCTCTTCCAGAGCCAACATTTCAATAATTCTTTGCATCAGAGGAGGAGGAGAAGGCAGGGCAGGCTGGCTGCAGCTGCTGTTTCCAGGCAACCCCGGAGTTGTGGAGAGCTCTGGAGCTTCTCCCTCTGTACTCAGCTCTGGAGCCTCTCCCTTCATACTCAGGAGAGCTCTGGAGCTTCTCCCTGTGCTCAGGAGAGCTCTAGAACTTGTCCCTCTGTACTCACTTGTTCTGCATCATGTTCATGATCACCCAGTCGAAGGGGTAGACGTTCTTCCCAATCAGGTTCTTGAACATGATGAATGTCTCCATCAGGAAATCCTAAAAGAAGAGATAATATTTGGAGAAAATGGGACCAAGGAACTCCAAGGGGTGGTGGCAGTTATTGATGATTGCACTCCAAAGGGGTCTTTGTGTTCTGCTTCATCAAAAAGACATTTTTCATTAAAAACACACCTAAATCCTCCTCAAGCACATTTACACATGATGCCCATAAATCCTACAGTAATTCCATTTCAGAAATTATAAAAACAGTAATCCCACCCTTAAGCAAAGGGATTCATCAAGAGGATCAATAATGGGATTCATCAAGGTCAAACACTGGCTCACCAATTTTGCAAAAGGAGTTTTTACTGGAAAAATCATCATTTTTTTCCATACTATGGACAAAACCACCCAGTTCTTCAGTGTATTGTGATACACCTGTCACAACATACTCTTGGGAAGTTGATAAAAGCACACTGGTTCATGGAAAGAGGAAAAGAAATCAAAGCTAAATATTTATTTAACTCTTAGGATTGCACTAAGAATGCTCCCAGAAGTCAGGTGATGAATAATCCCTCCCTTCATGGATATTCTCCAGAAACTGAGATTATTTATGTATTAAAATAAAAACATCTCCCAGCTCAAATCATCACCCCCCACCTGGGGCAGAGGACAGACATGGCTTGGACATCCCAAAACTGGGAGGGACCCTCCCTAAAGGGAGCAGCAGGAATTGCTTCTGTAAGGGAAAAGCTGCCCAAGAACAAGTTAATTTAACAGCATAAACCAATTTATTTCCACACAGCTACAAACACACAGTTCTTCAGAGCAGAAACTTTGTGTACTTTACAATGTAAATCATCTCCTACAATTTGGGAATCTGTAATTGCTATCTAACAATTTCAGTAATATCAAATGCTGCGAGAAAGATAAAGGGGAAGAGAGAACTTCATGCAGAAAGTCCTTGATCCACTTCACACAGAGATAAAAATGAACTTTCATTCCAAGGTTAGAATATCTTCCCTTTGATACAGTTTCTCAGCAATGGTATTTATCTGGTCTATCTTTAAAATGTCAAATGCCTACAAAAAAAAAATCCCCAATATGTTCCATCAACTGGACTTTTAACTAAGACTGGTTTCTGTGTAACCTTTTCAGTGAGAAACCAATCTGAAGTCCCTGCTCTCATCAGTCTTTGTTCAGCTCTGAGAGCCAGGATCTTCAGCAGATTTATCCTTTAATCCACTGTTCTGTTCAAATGTTTTCCTGGCTCAGAAATTCCCCATCAGTGGATGCAGGGAGCTGCAGAGACTCTGAGGACATGGCTTGGGGATCAAGAACCCCAGAATCCCTGACTGGTTTGGGTGGGAAGGACCTTAAATCCCATCCCATTCCACACCTCCCACTGTCCCAGGGTGCTCCCAATGTCCAGCCTGGCCTTGGGCACTGCCAGGGACGCAGGGGCAGCCAGAGCTGCTCTGGGAATTCCAGCCCAGCCCAAAAAAGGGAACAATTCCCAATTCCCAATCTCCCATCCATCCCTGTCCCCTGGCAGTGGGAGCCATTCCCTGTGTGCTGTCCCTCCATCCCTGTCCCCAGTCCCTGGCAGGGCTCTGAGCTCTCCCTGGAGCTGCTCCTCTCCAGGCTGCTCCTTCCTGATCCCCATCTTTCTGCTGGAGGCTCTCACTTCCCAAATATTGCTGCAAAAGCACATTGTGCAAACATCCCCCTCTGGATTCAGGGAAAATGAGCTCAGATGGGTTTGTGTGACTTAAACCAAGCCAGTTACCCCAGCTGATTCTGACCAGCTGACAGCTGCTCTGGGCACCCTGTGCCAGGGCCTGCCCACCCTCACAGCCAGGAATTCCCAATTCCCAATCTCCCATCCATGCCTGCCCCCTGGCAGTGGGAGCCATTCCCTGTGTCCTGTCCCTCCAGGCCATGGTAAATATTGTCTCTCCGTGTTTGTTATCTCACAAAGCAAGGTGGAATTTCCCCTCTCTGCAATTATCCCAGACCCACCTGGACCCTGCCCTGGCAGGGGCTGCACTGGGTGATTCCCAGAGGTCCCTTCCAACCCCAGCTGTTCTGGGGACATCCAGGGAACTGGGTTCCACCATGTGCACAACATACCTGGTGAAAGAGCTCCTCTGCCATTTTACAACATCAGCAACAATCACAGAATCCCAGAATTCTGAATTGGGAAAAGCCCCCCATGACCACCAAATCCAACCTCTGACCGAGCACCACCATGCCCAGTGAACAGATCCTGCTGCTTTGGCATGGATGGACAGCAAGTCTGGAGCTGCTCCTGGTTCAGGCGTCACCACTGCCACCACTCATCCATCCCACAGCCTCTCCTCCAGCTCAGGAAGATCTGCCTTCACTTAAGAGCTCAACTTGCACATTTCCTGCTCATTTTTTCTGTGTTTTGGTGACAGAATTCCATTGATGATGGTTTGGTTTCTTCCTGAGCCTGGGGGTTCTGACCTACTTTGCTGATTCAGCTCTGCATCTCCACCCCCTGATATTTACATTTTAATAACCCCACACTCACCCAGGTACTTTAAATAATGCTCTGTAACAACTGAGCTAATTATTGATCAAATAAAAGGCTCCTTATGCTCACCTGGGGTTTATGCAGTCATAATATTGCTCTTTTTTCCATTTTATGGTTCTCGTAGAAAAGAAAATGGTTTGGATGAATTAACCTCATTTTATGAGGAAAACTCAGGGTTTTTGAGGGGCTGGGAAGAGAGGGAAGCCAGCAGGACAAGAAAAATCTACTTATTTTCAGAATAACTGGAAGCAGGACAAATATTTCTGAACATAAAAACCTGTACTAAAGGAGGAAGGGTTACAACTCCTGCTCTCTCTCTAACTACAAATACAAATCCTATTTAATAGGAAATAGAATTCACAGCAGGTAAGACCCCTAAAAAATTCCCATCCACTGATGGAAAGGAAACAGCCTGGGCTCAGCTGAGATTCTCCACATGGCAGAACATTAACAGGCACTTTTTGTCAACTAAACCAAATGTGTCTCAAATAAAAATATTTTTTACCCAGTAAAAAGAGGAAAAAAAATCAGTCCCAGAAATAACCTTCCTGATCTCAGACAACATTTCATCTCAGGATGACAGCAGAATCACAGATTTTGATTTTACAGAATCACAGCAGAGTCTGGGCTGGAAGGGATCTTAAAGCAAGAAATTCCTCTTTGAACAGACATTCCTTAATAAATCTAAACTCTCTATTCTGCAGAGAGGTAAAAGACTGGTTTTATTGCACTCCACCTCATCTTTTTGAAGACTTTTGAGGCCAAATATGACCATTATAATAATCTAAACCTGCCACCTACATAACACAGACCATAAAGTTTCCTCCAGCACTTCCAGCCCTGAGCTTCCAACTCCTGCTTGAGCAAGAGCAGAGGCTGAAGGAAGACTTAAGGGTCTCCAGTGGTGAAAAAGAAACCACAGCTTAAGTTCTCCCTTTTTCTTGCCTTTTTTTTTTAAGATGAAGTTTTTCATTTCTGCCTGGCTGAATTTAGTCTCAGTTCTAAATCACTGATTTGTGATTAAATGGAATCCTCTGCAATAGGAGGTGCAGTTGCCACCTCCAGCTCTGGGTTTAAAAGCAAAGATTCCTGGATTTCAGTTCTACTGGCTGAGTCAAATGAGAGTGGCACCAAAAATTGCTGGGTTAAAGAAGTGAAAAAATCATAGTAAAACAAAGAGAAAGAAAATTTAGTTTACTCCCTGTAGTTTCCTTTACTCACAGGGTCAACAATACTCTGCCAATAAACCTCCACATCTTAATGAATATTATTTAAAATCAGCTCTGAACTTTAGAGATGCCAGAGCAGGTGCAAAAAGTGGCTGAGATATGGAACAGGGCAAAGAGCTCAAACCTTGCCCAACACAGGCAGAAAGAACATAAATTCAAGATAAACTGGGAAGTCCAAACATTAAAATCACACAAAAGAAAGATCCAGACTTGCTTTTCTCTTCCCTCTGCTGTATCCACACTCTTATCAGCCCTTTATCTGCACTTAGTTTGGGAATGTTCTGCTCTCTGCTGAGCAAAGAGCTCAAACCTTGCCCAACACAGACAAAAGGAGAATAACACAAATTCAGGACAAACTGGGAAGTCCAAACATGAAAATGACACAAAGGCAAGGTCCTGGCATTGTTCTGGTGGGGCTGGAGGAAGAGGAGAAGCTGAGGAAGGGCCCAAGCCCAGCTGGGAGCTGCCTGGAGCCCCCCAGGGTGGCAGAGGGGACGATGTGGGGTCACTGCTGGAGCTCAGCCAGGGGTTGGTGTCCCCTCCCAGCCCTGCCTGGCCATGTGGCAGTGCCACCTCCAGGCTATTACAGACTTATCTCCTCAGCTATAAACTCCCTTCTATTATGCTTTAATTAACTTGGGTTGTTGCCTTAGCCAGGCTACCCAATGACTCTGAGAAGACAAATTTCAATTACTATTGCTTATTTAACAACTAAGGGCATCTTTAAGGTTAAAGTGTTTTGCATAAAAGGGAAAAGGGAAAGTGAGCAGATCTCTAAGTAAAAGCTACTTCAAGAAACAAAATCAGGACATCTGGAAGATTTAACACTGAAAGTTCCTTTCCTAAGAAAGCCTTTTTTATATTCTTTTTCTTCTTTCCTTACCAGATTTAAGTAATGTCTCAACAGTACTATTTTTACTGCTTTCTTTTAATTGCCTCCAGTCCACTGCCTCATGTTTTAAAGCACTGAACAGCTCCAGCTGTACTCCTGTGCATGTCACAATGCCTAAAAAATTATTTTCTATTAAATCTATAATGCCAAGCACATTTTGTTCACATCTCACAAGTGCATTTAATGACCAGTAACAGGGAAAAAAACCCAAACACAAGCTGAGCCATCTTATGAAGAGATAAAACAAATGAAACTCACCACAACATCCGACCTCATCTTGCCAAAAGTCTTGATTAAATGGGCATAGTGGTAATCCTCCATTTGCCTCAGGATGGCTGTCATGCAGGCCACAAAACTCCCCTGGCAAAAAGCAAAGGAAAGGAATCCATTATTTAGGATAATGCAACACAATACCGGCCAGCAAAACATAATATTGCTAGAGAGAACCACAGAATGCAGTGGAGATAATTCCATCGTTAAAATTCATTAATGGATATGCAAAATTCTGTCAAGGAAACAAAAAAAAACCCCATCTCAAAAAGTTTCCAATTTCATGGGTTTATCACCGAAGCTTTTGCGACATATTCTTCTTCTAAAAATTGCTCAGACATTAAAGTGTCTGCAAGGTAATAAACAGCACTCCTAAAAATATCACACAATATCAGCATTTGCATTTGGAAAGTCAATATTCTGCTCAAGGAAGAAATCCTTTCAGAATTATCATATTGAGCATTGAGCTAAACCAACCCCAAGTTTTCATTTCGCTGCGTGGTATTTTCAGATACAGTGATGCTTAAAAAAACACCACCAAAATCCAGTGAACTCCATCAAACCAGAAGAGCAGAACCATCCAGATCTCTCTAAAAACACAGAAAGAGTAAAAAATGACTAAAATAATGTTTAGTTTTTCCTTCTCATGGGTGAAAGTGTTGTAGTAGAAACAATCCAACCCATTCCCAAGGTTCCTAGATGTGGTAAAATGGAGCTTCTTGTCCATCCTCCCTCTCTGCCTATCTGCTAAGAGCCTGTTAATGATGTCCACATCTTTTCTGGTCTTTAATGCAGGAGGAAAAACATTAAAAATTAGTAAAAACCCCTTCAGAATTACTTAGAAAATAAGTGATTCTTTCTGTGGTTTGATAGAATTGCAAATCCCCCTCTCTGTGCTGTTTTCCAGGTTATTCCATGCCACAGCCCAGAAGAACACTCAGGAATTTTCTCTTCATAAAGGCACAGAGCCTTTATTGTTACCTTTAAGTTCAGCATTAATTTCAATTTAAAATCTTTATTTCCACATCAGTCCAAGTAACTGAGATTAAACCTGAAATGACACTGGGTCACCTGCATGTGCTCTGAGCCCTCTTATTTACAGAATTTACAGGTTAACCTTAAATTCCACCTGATCAGCACTCCTGGAATTTGCTTTTCTCCTGCAATGGAGCTGAGATCTAAACTCCTACAGGACTGATTTTGTCCATGTGGAATATTGGATTTTCCAGAGAATGCCAAGGTACTTGATGGGAGCTCTGTGGCACCTGCAAACTCCATGAATATGGAAGCAAAGTCCACCTGAGCTGCTGTTCCGGGACATCAAAAGAACTTTCTAACAAGAACAGAATCTGGGGCTCTACAAAGACAACATTTCCTACTATGAAATGGAAATAAGACAGGACCATCTCAAAATCCAAACATTAATTGTCAAATCAGTGCCTAACGAGCTCCTGGCACAGCAAACACTGGGTTTGATAGGAGCCAATAGGAGAGCTGGGTAAAAACCTGGAATGGCTGCTGGAGCTAAAAATAAATACAACAAGCAAATAGAAATGGAACACAAACAAGAGGAAATTCTGTAGGGCTGTAAGTTTTAGTTAAAATGACAGAAACTTGTTAAATTTTGTCATTTCAGCTCAGGCTGAGCCCCCAAAGTGGTGCTGAGCAGACTGGGTGCTGGTCTTTAAGCAGTTATCAACACTTCTTCCTGTTTCCCTGCATCAAAATAATGATTCATGCTCATCTTGGTGTTTATCTTGGTGATAAAAACCCTTCCTTTGATACAGAATTGTTCCTTGAATCCAACATTCCATCACACACACATATCCCTGCTCCAACGCTGATCTGCACATCCCCACCTGCAAACCACTGCTCAAGGCCCTGCTGGAAGGAAAATCTATTTAATATTAGGAGGAAAGTACAACTACCAGTCATCATTTCCTTTGTGAGGTATCACTTGCAGCCAGCACACTCTTAATTACAGTGCTAATAAAGGTTTGTAATTATTTAGAGGTAATATTTGTACTCTAGGTGTTTTTAATATGCTCTAACTAGTTAGCAATAGCTAACAACATGATTAGATTTTAATCTTAAGTTGATTTTTAATCTTTAGTTGTATTTGGAGATCATTGTCATCATCTACAGTCCAGCACTGGAAGCAATATATAGAAAAAAGGTACCTAATTCTCTAAAAAATCAATTTCAATTTGAGCCATAGGAATAATTGCAAAGCTGTGTTTACCCAAGCAGTCCTGCAAGGAGTTTCCATTGTGCTGGGCACTTCTCAGCTATTTATTCACTGAAATAGTGGCAGGCCTTACCCTGCAAGTCCTTCCCTATTGCAAAGCTCAGAAATGAGCTGGTGCTGGTCACACAGACAGAAAGATCATTAAAGAATATCCACTAGAGAAGCATTTTGCCAGCAGGTTGCTGCAATTCCTGCCTCTCCTGGATTGTTTCTCCCCAAACCAGGGACATTGAGGGTCCCTCTGGGCCAGTGGGGTTGGGAAGGGCCTGGTGGGAAAGGGGTTGGAATGAGCCCAGGTGTGCCCAGATGTGCCAGAGGCCACTGGCTCCTGGATTGGAGCAGGATTTGTGTCACCACAGGCAGCAGGAACTGTCCCCTGATTCCTGAAGCTTTTCCCAGGAGCATCACACCAGGAAGGGCAGGAGAAAGACTCAAAACAAAGCAGAATCCCCCCCAGGCACAGAAATTTCTCTCTATGTATAACAATTCATACATGTATTTCTCACACTATTAAAACCAACATTTCTTTTCTCGTAATAGAAAATCCCACAGTAAATTCAGCAGCACCTTCAGAGACAAAATTATTTCGTGGCTACAGCAGCAGGATAAAAACAAGTGCAAAACGTTGCCATTTATCCCATTTTTTACTGAATACACAGAATATTCCATTTCCTCAGGCCAAACCTTGCCTCTTGAACAAGAGAATAAAACATGTGAGCCTTTCTCCTTGCAGGAACAGAAGCTCACACCTGCAACAGTGGCAGTGATAAATATCTGGGCAGTCTCCTGCTGCCACAAACATTCATTTGAAGCATCTTTTTGCCAATCAAGATGCAGTAAGGTATTTTCAGTGACAAACTTTGCTTCCAGAGCTCCTGGAAAAGATGTGAAACCTCCTTTACCTGACGTGACTTAAGGAGTTCAGAGCCTCCCCAAGCAGCAAAACCAATTTTAGGTCAAGCCAGGGAAGTCCATGCAGAATGCAGAGCTCTGACATGGGAGTTTAGAGGTGAGAATGAGTTTATTTAGTCTTCAAACCTTGTTTTACATCAAGAAATACTTTACAGATCCTCATTTGATCTCTGACAATTCTGTCTTGGTGAACAGAAAACTTGTTTTAAAAGGAAAACTTTTCCAGCACTGAGTCCCTGCAGGAGTGGATGCAGGGAAAGCAATTTGGGAAGGAAATCAAAGGGGTTTCACAGAGATCACAACCAAAATCCAGCCCTGATTGTGGCCCTGGCATCTGCAGGAGCTGACAAGAAAGGGAGAGGGAATATGGACACAGGGAATGGCTCCCACTGCCAGAGGGCAGGGATGGATGGGATATTGGGAATTGGGAATTGTTCCCTGGCAGGGTGAGGAGGGGCTGGGATGGAATTCCCAAAGAAGCCCTGGATCCCTGGCAGGGCCCAAGGCCAGGATGGACATTGGGGCTGGGAGCACCTGGGACAGTGGGAGGTGACGCTGGGATGGGATGGGATGGGTTTGGATGGGATGGGATGGGATGGGTTTGGATGGGATGGGATGCCATGCAATGGGCTTTGAGGTTTTTCCAAACCATTCCACAATTCTGTGATTCCAAGATCACAGCAGCTCCACTGAAATTCCCTTTGCACAAGGTTTATTTGTTAGGAAGTTGATGGTAACACAGTGGGAATAGACAAAAAAAGTCCCCTGATTCAAAAGTGCTTTGCACCAACTTCTGTAAAAAGCAGGCGAAAAAAGTTAATGAGATGTTTTAGCAACACCGTTTATCATCTTTCTAAGGCTCTTTTGCAAAAAAAAAAAAAAAAAAAAAAAAAAGTCCATTTTAACCAAAAAAATGTTTCTCTTTTAAAAGCTCCATGCAGTGTCAGTATTGAACAGTGCCCTTCAATGGAACCCACAGTGCTCAGGAGTTCTCAAGGTCAGTACATTTATTTCTGGTTTTCTAAATGCATTTGCCTTTCCTCATGGTTTTTTTTCCTCCCTCTGCTACACTAAACATTATTTCACTGAAAATCTACAGAACTGCCCTCAATAAATCTGATTCAGGTATCTTGGTTTACACATCTATTAATGCTGATAATAAAATTATAAATGCAGTCATAAAATACAGAAAACAACTGAATTTATGGGAATGGCCAGTACTCAAACAGTAAAAAATAAAAAGGAAAACCCATAAAAAATGTTTTAAAGTAATTTTGCAAAAATGCAGCACTGAATATGGAAATATAACCCTGGTGCCAGTGCCTCACCACCCTGGCAGGGAAGAATTTCTCCCTAATATCCAATCCAAATCTCCCCTCCTTCATTTTAAAGCCATTCCCTGTTTTCCTGTCACTCCATGCCCCTGTAGATATTTCCTTCAAAAAGTCACTGAGGAGGAACAATAAAACCAAACCTATGACAATGAGAACCCCTATTTTATTTATCAAATACAATTAATGTTGGAAGCGTTGTAAAAAACTTTGATATAGACCAGGAAAAGAATTAAAGGACAAGATAAACCTAAAGAGAAAATGATAGCTGGTGACAAGTGGCAGTCCCAGTAATTGGGATAGCCCACAGGTATTTGGGATATTGTCTCTGCAGCACTGAGGTACCACTATGACAAATTATGGGAACAAGAGGAAGAGAAATGATCTTTTAAATGATAATCTTCACACCAGACAGGTGATGCTGCCAGATGAATACACTCCTAAAAGCAACAGCCATTTTGAAGACAAATGATCCCACTTTTGGTGCTTCTCATCCTCCTGTTTTAATGTAAATTATTTAGCAACTGCTTTATGGAGGGGCTCAGCGAGCATGAGAGATAAGAAATGTGTGCAATCCAAATTTAATTGATGAAACCACGCAGTTTGCAGATCCCTGGATTAAAAAGCTCCTTGCAGGAGGAGGTCTCTTTGGGGAGGCTTTTGCATTTTGTAATTAATTCCTACCTTTGGTTCACTCAGCACATCCACCATCACACCATACCCCGGGGGCTGTTCCTTCCCCAGGTTTTGGGACAGAACACAGAGGACATGGGAAGGTTTATGGGATGCAGGCTCTGATGTGCTGCTGTTCTCAGCTCTCTGAAGGTGACCCAGTCCTTGCAGACAGGAACTACTGCCAGGCTCTCATCAGTGGGGAAAATAAAGGGGAGGGCTCTCTCCACATTTGCATGATATCAAAATGAAATCCCCAGCACAGGCAATGTTCTCATTCCCTCCTCCCCAAAGAGCAGGAAAGTGATGAAATCCAGAAAGACTCATAAGAAGCTGGTCCTTTGTTCTGACTTCTCTGACTTCAGCTCAGTTTTCTGTGATATTTTATATTAGAGCAGCAAATTAATGCTATTTACACAAATGCATGCATCAATAACAGTAAATAAGAGAAATACAATTTCCAGACAGGTCACATTTCAAGTGAGAATTTCTGTTCCAATATTGACAGATAAGAGGAGCAGAACAGATTAATACCCAATAGCAGCAAAGAGGGGATTTCACAGGAGTGAAATTGTTCTTCTCTGCCTACAGGAATGTCCTCACCTTACCTGGTTCTTCCCTTGGAATTTGGCTCCTAAATCACTCATTCCATCCCTGCCATGGCAGGGACACCTTCACTGTCCCAGGTGCCCCAGTGTCCAGCCTGGCCTTGGGCACTGCCAGGGATCCAGGGGCAGCCACAGCTGCTCTGGGAATTCCATCCCAGCCAGGAATTCCCAATTCCCAATCTCCCATCCATCCCTGCCCTCTGGCAGTGGGAGCCATTCCCTGTGTGCTGTCCCTCCATCCTTGTCCCCAGTCCCTCTGCAGCTCTCTTGGAGCCCTTTTAGCCCCTAGAAGGGCTCTGAGCTCTCCCTGGAGCCTTCTCCTCTCCCAATTGACCAATCCCAAATCTCCCAGCCTGGCTCCAGAGCAGAGCAGAGCAGTTTTACCTCATCTCACAGGCACAAATTGTCTCTTAGCACAATTTTACTTCACCTGTAACTTCTGCAGATCGATCAATTTTATAAAATGTGTGCAAGGTTTGCAAGGAGCAGAGGAAAACTTCCACAGCATTTCCCTTGTCCAACAGAGATTCATAAGCTCAGGTTTCTGTATTTTCCAGGAGCTGTCTGCAGGTGTTTGGAGAAGCAGCCATATCTGCATTTTACACCCTCTCAAGGAACACAGACCTGTTTAATACCTTACATTTAATTAAAGGGAGCAGTAAAGCCCTCATCTGCAGAACCTGAACACAAGAATATGTGGGCTGAGAATCCAAGAATGACCCAATTCTTCCCTAACATTATTAAATTTGAATTTTGTTTCTTATTAAACTCACAGCAACTCAGAAGACTTTGGGGGATTCTCTCAGACAACTCAGTGCTAAACAATGTGCAGTCTCCAGAAGAGCTTCAAAGGTGCCTCATGAAAAGAACATGAAATCAATCTCTAAGCTGCAATCTAAGCAAAAGATGAACTTTTCTATTGTGGAAAAGTGAATTAATTAAACCCCTCTTTTATTATCATTTGGGACGATGACCAAAACGTTCAGCAGAATAAGCTCCAACAGGATGCTGCTGATAAAGGCTCTTTATCCTGATCCTGCCTGAACTCAGCAGAAATCCAACCCCAACAGGACAAAAGGAGACCAGCAACGAGGTAAAGGACAAACTGCCCGAGATAAATGAACAGTGTGGACCCAGGAAATTCCTGTCACACACAAGATTTTTGCTTTTATATTGATTTTGAATTTGGAAGTTAAGAAACAAGCTGAACATGTTAAACATATCTCATTCCCTTCTCCATTCCATGGAAAAGCCAAGATCACAGAATCCCAGACTGGTTTGGGCTGGAAGTGATGCCTCAGGTTTGGCTTTTGTATTTTTCCCATTCTGTGCTGCTTTAGTGTGTGGGTCTGGGCTCACATCAGGGATGCTGAGCTCTGTGCACAGAGCAGGGACACAAAACAATTCCTGCTCCAGCTGGGCACCAAGGACAAATGACCCGAATCTCAGCCCAGGAGCACAAACCCCGTGGGCTGCAGAGAAAAAAACAAGCAGGGTGGGACTGCAGGGGCTAAAGCTGGAATGGGACAATGAACTGCAAGGTGCAAATGGAGCAGAACTGATCCCAGGGACAGAGCCCGTGCCCGGCCGTGCATTTTGGGGCCATTTTGGTTCATCTTGGGTGCAGCCCTGGCTGGGCTCTGGTGCTGCCCAAGGTGCACCCATGGAGGAGATGCTTTGAATCAATCCCTGCTTTATTCTGGAACTCTGTCCAGCCTCTGCTCTGGGGCAGCCTGAACAAGGCATCAAGGGGACCTTAAGGCTCATCCCATCCCACCCCTGCCATGGCCAGGGACACTTCCCACTGTCCCAGCTCCCTTCAAGCCCAGTCCAACCTGGCCTTGGACACTTCCAGGGATCTCCTCCTGAAGGAAAGAATGGAATATTTGCTCAGGAAGCTCTGCTGCTTCCAGATGAAGCTAATTCAGGTTTATCTGTACTTGCAAGTCAACCAAAACCCACCTAGAATATTTTAGGAGAATGACTTATTTATTTTCTCACTAAACCAAAGGTGCAAAACATGTTTTGACAATTTTCCTCATGACAGCCAGCACACTCCATGTATTCCAGCAAAAACAAAACATTTTGAAGTGTTGGTTTTCCACCACCAAAATAAATTCTGACCTATAATTGAATTTTATTTTCCTCCCCAACTTTGTTCTGGCAGAAATCAGAAGGGAAAGAAGTAAATCCCTCCCAAATAAGGAGTCGTTTATCACATTCTAACAACAACACTCCCACATTAACAACAGGATTAGAGATGGATCTTCAGCTCTGGAACTGCTTTCCCCAGCTACAGCCCCAGCGTGTGGGCAACAAAAGCAACTTAAGTTGAGAGATGTTTTTTAATTACACATCCACACTTAAATAAGAACTAATCTCTCCTTGGAAAAAGCAATTAAAACCAAACCAAGATTAAAATCAGTGGTTTAAAACATGCCAAAGTGAAAATCAGCTCCTGGGCTGCAGGGGCAGGACAGGGAATGTTCCTGGGAAGGGGCTGGTTTGATCCAGAGCTCAGCTCAGTTCCTACACCATTCCAAGAAAATGCATGGATATCCCATGATTCACATCTTTTTTTTTTCCGTATTTTTCCTCCCACCTGGGCAGTAACCACAGGACCAAGCAGAATCTCTTTTCCAGGCTCTGATATTCAGCTTCATGGCCAGACTCACCCAGGATTTCCCATCCCAGCCCTGGAGATCCAGGAATCTGCCCCAAGGGGAAGGCAAATCAAACCAGCAAAGGCAAATCAGCTTTAAGACTGATTCAGAATATAAAATAAATATTAAGAAAACAATTAAAAACTAAAATCAGTGCACAGGCTACTGCAAAACCTCAATGGAATTATAGAGATTGGAACTAAATTTTCTTTAAGGCCCCTCCCAGCCCCACCCAGTTAATATCATAGAATTCAAATATTTCTGTATTTCTGAATGTTACAGTACTACTTAGATATACTAAAAATACAAAAAAATGGGAAAAGAAAAATACTGAAACATCTCAATTATTCTCTCTCATCTTTCAATCTCAAAACATGAGATTTTTTTCTTACTTTTGTAATTTCCCTGCATTTAAAACCACCCCAACTAAATTTTTTGGGGGCATAACATTTGAAACCCCAGCAGAAAATCAACCAACCCTGAGTTATGGCAGAGCCTACAACACTCATCCCACTCTTGACATTTGGCAAAAATGAGATTTGTAACTTCTCTTGCTATGGCTGAAAAATATTCATCATCTGTTGAGGAGGTAAATTTAAGCATTATTTTAAAATGCTTTAAAAATACCTCAGAAAAGCTACTTAGAGCAAGACAAAATGATTTTCAGAGCCAAGGAAACAGCTCTGATTAGGTTGTCCCTATAAGTAACTGTGAGGTATATGGACAATTTCTGCATAAAGAGAGCACAAACATTACCCAAAGTCATTAACTGCTAGGCAGGAATTAATATGTTTACAATTCAAGCCAAGTGATAAATATGAATATATAAAAGGCAAATATTCATTGCATCCCTGTGAATTATTAAAACTCTTTCTTTCCTTAATAAATGGAAAAATTAACATGTACAAGCATTCTGCTTTTTCCAGTTACTGTTTTTTTTTTTTTCTAGGCAGGAATCTTATCCTTGTAACTTTTGCTAACACCTGAAATTTAAGAAAAAAAAAATATTTAAAAATAAAAGGCCAAAGAAACAAAACCAATATTCTTTAAAGTTCAAGTTTGGTTAACTAAAATTTTATGAAAAACCCCACATCATGAATTGCCTGTTAAATGAGCTCCTATGGAATATCAAGGCCAGGTTGGATGAGCTTTGGAGCCACCTGGGATCATGGAAGGTGGCCCTGCCCATGGAAGGGGTGGGACCTGATGCTCCTTAAGGTTCCTCCAAGCCAAACCATGCTGGGATTCTACAGTGAGAAGAGCAGGGGTTTGTCCTTTCCTCCCCCCAAGACTCGGTGTCCCTCGTCCCATCCACCACAGACACCTGTGACATTGTGTCAGCTTCCATTGTGCCACCACCTGTCCTTTTGTCACCACCTTCAGTCCCCAGGAGCTCTCCCACAGGACAACAAGTCCCTCATTAGATAATCAGTTGCTGCAGATCTCTGTCACCTGGTAACTGATGTGAAATAACAGAATTACGCTTCCAAACAAAGCTCATTAGCTCACCACTCCATCTCAAGTAAAGCCCTGGTGATGTTTCCTACCAGGCTTCAATGAAAGCTTTGATTTCCACCAGCCCACAGAGAAGTAAAACAATTCCTTAAATAAATGGAGCCTCCACAGCTTGAGGGGGACATCAGAGATGGCAGGAGGAATGAGAAGGGCCACCAAAGTGACAGCCTGGGGAAGAGAAGGCTCCAAGGAGAATTTCTTGTGGCCTTCAATATTTAAATAGGGCTTGGAAGAAGGATGGAGAGAGACTTTTATCTTCCCACTGGCAGAGGGCAGAGTTAATGGGATTTTGTGAAGGAATTCCTGCCTGTGAGGGTAGGAGGCCCTGGCACAGGTGCCCAGAGCAGCTGGGGCTGCCCCTGGATCCCCGGCAGTGCCCAAGGCCAGGCTGGAGCACCCTGGGATAATGGAAGGGTCCCTGCCCCTGGCAGGGGTGGAAGGGGATGAGCCTTGATGTCCCTTCAACCTAAAGCACTCTGACAAGGGATGGAGAAGTTCCCTCCTGAGAAGGGGTCACACAATCCCAGATTCTCCCATGTGGATGGATTCACGTTTTCCTGAGGTTTCCAAACCCACAGCAGAGGGGATGAAAGGAGAAACAGCTGCTGCTCACAAGTTTCACTGTGTTAGACCCAGGAGCAGCAGCTGAAGCCAACAGGAGTTGAATTTCAAACAAATAAGATACAGGACTTTTAATGCTGGCGTTTCTCTTTCCCTCCCAGGGATGAGGGGAGCTGTGCCATGGGGACAGGCAGCAAAGGCAGCTCCACAAGGGAATGCACAAAGGCAGGAGAAGGAGAGTTTGGGGACAAGGAGCAGCCTCCCCCTCCCATCCAACCAACATCCCCACCCAGGCCTGGGCACCGGGCTGCTGAGAAGGGAAGGATGTGGGTACACTCCATTTATTAGGGCACTGCTTTGAATTCCTAAAAGTAAATTGAGGAAGTGCCACATTATTATCAAATTATAACTTTATTTCTGGTTTTTCAGAGATTTCATCCTTTTCCTCCCCACAGCCCTTCCAGTTGTTGGGCTTTCCTGTAATACTGATGGACATCCCTTGGATATAAAGCAGCTGCTAATTATGCTCCTCAACCACTGCTAAGTATTAATATTTAAAGTCCTGAACTTGTTTAAAAATTGAAGAAAATCAAAATGTGGTGCTGCTTTGAATGGTTTTTAATTCAGTGTCCCCAAGCCATAAAGGCCAGAGCCATTTTTCCTGCACTGTGTTTTGAAGAGCCACAGACCAAGGATTAAGAAGGACTTCATGTGGCCTCTGCTGTCATTGTAAACTCATTTAATGTCATTATCAGGCTCCCCATATTTTTCAGAACACGACTTTTTGAAATATCTTGGGCTTTTAGGATTTCCAGACTTTTCAAAATAACTTCTGTTCCTTTCTTAAGGTAAAACTCAGTCACAGACATTTTAATATATAAAATAATTAGGTCTTTGCACAGTCAATGAGGAATTTAGCATATTCTTGTTTGCACAAGGCAAGTTTCTAGGTCATTTCATTTAGGAAAAAAATAAGTAAGGGAGGAGAAGCTCTTAATTGTGAGCATATGGCTAAATTTTAGGTGCCCATGATGCTGCAAACTGCCTCTTTATATCCCTTTTTTATTCACTGCCATCATATTTCCCTGTCATGTATCAAAGTTATTAGGAGCAATTTTATTTTGGCACCTGCTTGGGGATTTTAGAAACTACACTAAAGAGTTCATTTCTGAACATTATGGCCAAAATACTTAATTTTGGTTTAGAGCACCAATAGAAATGGTGAGTTTAATTCTATTTGCACTGCTCATTATTTCCCTCTTCCATAATTTTGTAGGATTTTCATTTTTCATTTGTTGAACACATTTAATTTCATTTAATTTGTTTTTTTCTGTTATGCATTAGGAGCAGGTTGCTCCCCGGGCTTCTAAATTGAAGGCAACATGCAAAAGCACATAAAAGTCTGGATTTTTATGCTATGTTCAAACTTTAAATAGTTCAATATTTCAAATGAGAAAACCTTCCTGAGGCTTGGGGAGTTTACATTACTTTATAACATCGAATGTTCTCCATTTGACAGAAAAGTTGCATTAAATCCTCCATCTAATGAAATCAATGTTGTATAAATAATATATTATTCCACCAAGGAGCAAATAGGAATCAGATGCAAGTATCCCCATTATTTGTTGGATTTGCCTTTTTTCTGCCCATAACTTGAATTTGAAGCTGGAATTCATGCTCATCCCACATTTCATTAGGTGCTTAAATCTGAAACCATTTGTCTAAAGGCAATCAAAAGTACGATCAGATTCGTTGCTTTTTATTTTTAAGCAGGGCAGGATTTTTTCCCCTTGCCATAAAGCAGTCAGAGAGAAAACCCTGGAATTTGGGAAGGTCATAAAATAAATGAGAAAAAGCAAAATATTAACGAAGTTGGCAGAATGTTCCTTTAAAAACATTCCCCTACATTTCCAGTTCCTCAAGACATCTTAACAAGGATGTAATTTCCCATTTGCTCTCAGCGAGCAAATCAAACAGGGTGATTTATTATTCAGATGGGCACAAAGGATTTCTGAAATGCAAAAAGAAGGGCTCTAAAAGCACAAGTCATCAGTAATGACGACAGCCTGAACTGCCTTTCAAATATGAACAAAATGCAGCCATTTAGGGGCTCATACATCACGCTCTCCCAGACCCTCATTTATTTCCCAACTGTACAGGCTGCATGAAAATGGACCCAGAATTTGGCATCTACTGAGAACATCTTTATCAGGGAAGTGATGCCACACCATGGGAGAGCAGCTCAGACTCCCCACCCTTGGAAGAACCACCAAGGCTTCCCAATCACCGCTTCAGTTCCCTTCCCAAAAACATCTGTGTGCTGAAAAAAAACTTTTCTGAACTATAAACACAGTGAAAATATAACAAAACTCCCACTCCTATCCCAAGAAAAAGCAGATTTTCTTGATAAACACCTCCAGCAATTCAGGCTCCTGATGAGACAGCATTCAACTGGAACCCAAAATCTCAGCTTTAGCTGGTGAGACCTGCTGTTACATTTTTTCTTCCAATGATCTGTACAATGGGAAATTGAGAGAGAGAACTAAATCCTGCTCATTCTTATCCCAACGAAGCACAGAAATAACCATCAGAGCTAATGAGGTTACTCAGCATTTTTCTTCTCTGAGCAGAAAACCCACAAAGAGCAGTTCCCTCAATCAGCTGTTTAATATTTCAGCTGTGCACAGGTATTATGGGTATTAGACACATATTCTTAAATCCACTTTATCTTCAGAATGTTCCTTTAAGTAAAGAGATGTGGAATTAGCACTTTATGTATAAAGAACTGACATCAGCAGAGGCTCAAATGAATTTTCCAAGCACATGGAAAAGGCTTGTTATGGAGCAAGACACCCCAGCAAATCTCCCAAATTTCTGCCAAACATGACTCCAAGAGACCTTTTCCTCTGCATCACAGCCAAGCAGAAAATATCCTGCCCCAAAGCAAGGAGCCCCTCCCAGGATTGGACTGTTTGAAATTCCAGCCAAGTTTGCTTCACCTCAGCTGGAGCAGAGGAGCATATTTAACATCCCTCCATTTCTGTTCCAATGGCAGGCTGGAGGAAATAAATTACCAATTTAGCCAGAAAGCCAGGCAGTTATCATCTAAAGGCATGGAAATAATCACCTAATTAATGGGAATGAAGGTTCAGCAATGTGAATATTCTTGGTTTTAGCAAAGGCTGGGTGGCAGCATTGGTCCCAAGTGACTACAGAGAGAAAAAGCAGAACTTTGTCCACAGCTCTGCTTCAAATCAAGTGAACTTCACCCTTCTTTCATCTCCAACACAGGTGGAAAGTTCTGAAGTTCTGCCATAAATCAGCCTGGTCCTAAGGAATTCATATCCCTGCAAACCCAGCTCAGGCATGTAGTGTTGGGAATTAAATTATGCCTCCTAATATAATTTACTTAACACAGATCTGACAATCCCACTGGTGCTGGTTTATCATCCTCCCTCCCCACACTGGGGGTCACCAAACACCTGGCAGGTAACTCAAGCTCTGGCTGCCACGTGCTTTTCCCTGAGCTGCATCCAAGCTTTCCTGCACAAGACCTTCACAGACTGTTCCAGAAAATCACATTTTAGTGTTCCACTGTCAGACCTGCGTGTTCTAGAGGAGCATAATCCCACAAAGCAGCTGCTCTGCAAAAAAATCCCCCCAGGCACAGCATTTCCTGGGCAGTCCTTGAGCTAAACCTGAGTGAGGGGAGGACAGGCCAGGCTGAGCCTCCCACAGTCACCCAGATGTGTCCTCAGAAACTGAACATAAGGAAAAAAGTCAGGTAAAACCTTGAGTTTGTAACACCAGGCTGTGTGTGATGAATATTTCTGAATACACACACAGGTGTGTCCCTGAATTTATGGTGCAATTAGCAGTGAGGGAAAAGGGCCCCTCAGTGTATTTCTCCACAGAGAATGCCACTAAAAATCCATCTCACTGTTCTCCAACCCCTGCTTTTGCCACTGCCCCCAGAATCCCCAGGCAGGACTTCCACTTGCACATGTCACTGCAGCCCCAAGCAGGGCTCACTCCTCCCTGAGTGGAGAAAAAGCCAATCTGGGAGGGTAGGACACTCCACGAGCGAGAAATACATTTATAACCTAAAACAACTACAATTAATTGTCTCTTTTCTCTTTGCACCCTCTCAGGTTGAAGCCCAACCCCTCTCTCCCCTCTCAAGCATCTCTTCAACACTACATTTCATTATGCAACAGTCATGCTCAGCATTTTGAAAGGCTAAAATATTGACAAATGGGTGATGAAGCATTTCCAATTTCCCAGTGTATTTATTCTATGTGCTGTTACAGTAACATGAAGCATGATAATCACAAAACACTTCATTTTTCACAAACCCTGATTTAAAAAATCCCTGTATACACCAATGGTGTCAGCAGTTACACATGAATCTGGTCCCCATCAGAAAGTGCTTTTTAATTCCCTAAAAACCTGCACAAGATGCTGTACAGTTTATAAGTGGGGCATACGCATAATGCTGTGCAAGACTAATCAGCCTTGAGACAACAGCTTCTAAATATCATTATGGAGAAGACAAGAATGATGTTTAACTGCTGCTTCTGTCAGACAGATTCTCCTTTCAAGTCACTCAGGATATCAAGTTATAGTATTTCCTTCCAGTAATCATGGGCTGGATAAACTCACGTTTTCAGCTTGTGAAAAAGCAGCAGCATCTCCTAGCACTGATCTCTTGGCTCTGAGGAAGTAGCCTGTGTTATTTCAGACGTGCTCACCCTACCATGTAATTTTACCCACGTCTGTATCCAGGCTGCAGCCAAAAACCACATTTATTTTCGTAGAGAGGAATCCACAGAGGACCTGGAATACACCAAGTCAGCACTGCTGGAAAGAAAAACAAAAAGAAAAAAAAAAACCCAGCATGGTGGTTGCCGTTGCATCAATAAGCAGGTCGATATTGAAGTTCTTTGGAAAAAAAAATAAATCTGATAAAATACCATGAGAGATGCTGAGTGTGATCCAAGCTGTGTGACAGTCCCTAGCCGGGGCAGAGCAGCGGGTGCTGAGGAGGGCACAGCCCTGGCACCCTCGCTCAGGGATAAGCAGCAGAGGGAAAGAAGGGGCAGCGGCAGCACCTGCACAGGTACAGGCACAGCGGCGGGGCTGCCCTCTGCTGACTGCCTGCCTTCCTGAGCCTGCTCCGACCGCTCCTGCACAGCCTCACCGCGATGCCGGGCTGCCCGGGGCTCCCTCCCCACGGATGTCACACACCGGGCGCCACCCGGAGCTACGCGGGTCCCCTGCCCCTGCCCAGCCCCATCCCGGGCTGGCGGCACCGATGGGCAATGCCGCGCTGCAAGGGCTGCCCAGCTCAAACTGCAAACGCACCCAGCGCTGCTCAGCTCAAACTGCAAACACACCCAGCGCTGGAGCCAGGGCTGCTCCGCTCAAACTGCAAACATACCCAGCGCCGGAGCCAGGGCTGCTCCGCTCAAACTGCAAACACACCCAGCGCCGGAGCCAGGGCTGCTCCGCTCAAACTGCAAACACACCCAGCGCTGGGGCCAGGGCTGCTCCGCTCAAACTGCAAACACACCCAGCGCTGGGGCCGGGGCTGCTCAGCTCAAACTGCAAACACACCCAGCGCTGGAGCCGGGGATGCTCAGCTCAAACTCCAAACACACCCAGCGCTGCTCAGCCCAAACTGCAAACACACCAAGCGCTGGAGCCAGGGCTGCTGCTGCTGCACCGTGTCCGTGCGTGGCCGGACTCACCCAGCGCCCAGCTCGCCTGGCCCTGCCTGCTGTGCCGTGGGGTCGTGCTGGAACACTTTGGGCTGGTCCAGCCGCTCTCATCTGCCAGTTCAAATCAGGGGTCGCTTCAGTAACCCCCTAAATCAATAACCCTCATGGTGAAGGCAGTGCTGCGACAGAGAACTCCGTGGCCCACACCTGCTGGCACCCGGGCTAGTAGACTTTCCTGCTGGAAAGTATTGAGCAGCAAAACTCCTGGGAGCCTCCGAATGAAGCACAGACCCAACGCTTCCCAACTCCCAATTCTCATGCCTCTCATGGCATTTTCTGTCTAGCACTCAGGTAAAATACACACGACCTATTTGACTTCCAACTTTTTGCTTTTTTAAAGTGAAAAACATCATTGCTAAACCCTCTGTAAAATGAGAGAAAAGTAGGAAAGATGTGATTCAAGTTTTACGCAGATGATCACGATTATCAATCTCCTCTGCCAAACTGCTTCACTCCGAACTCGCGTCCATTTTATACAAGGTTTAAAAGCAAATGGGAGCAGCTACTCCTTTAGCACCTTAAATACTTTCCCTCCCAATAAAAGGCAGCCGTGTAGCTTTAACCCAGCGCTTCGCTGAAATTCCCAATGGATCAGCATCACCCACTCTGCGGCTGCTCCATCGCTCCCGTAGCGCGACTGGAAGCCGGGGCTGCGCGGGGACGGTGTGCACGGCTCTGTTATTACTGAACCCCCGCGCAGGGGAACCAGAGCAATAAAGACACAATAAAACAAGCTGCTCAGCCAGCCTGCGAGCGCCAGCTCCGCGCTTCTCCCCTCCTTGTGCGCGGCGCCGAGCACCGCCGCTCCATCGCTCCATCCCACCTCCCCCGCCCGCCCCCGCCGCCAGCCCGGCCCCCGGCTCCTCCTCCCCGCTCCCGCCCGGCTGGGGGACGCCCGCCGGTCCCGCTCAACAAGTTCCCCTCGGCGGGGACCCGGCCGAGGGGACCCCCCGACAGCGAGCCCCCGCCGCAGCCCATGAGGGCAGCGGGGGAGCGCGGCGGCGGCGGCTGCGGCTCCTCCGGCGGCTCGGCGGCTCCGCGGCAGATGCGCCCCGGCGCCCAGGCTCTGACGGCCAGCTCGCCCCGGCGGCTGGAGGGAGATGCTCGCCCAGACCGCCGCTTCTGCGTGAGGAAGCACAAGGTAAGGCGCTCGCCCCGAGCCCCCGAAATCGCCCGTCCGCCGCTTCTACCGGCGGAAAACTTCCTAGGGATGAGGAGAAAGGCTGGAGCTGAGCGCCAGCGTTATGCAATAGCGTATGTGCCTGCCTGCGAACAGCTCCTGCATCCAATAACTTTCGTGACAGATAAGGAAAGAATATCCCGATACGCGACTTTCTTCTAGAAAAATACCAGCGTTTCTTTGCCTGCTTCCCTTCCAGATGTGCCTGGGAGGGGAGAGGGGTAGCCGGAGGATTTTTGGAGGATGCACGAAGTGCTTTGGCTTTTCACATGGCTGATGGCGAGGAACTACCGCTGCTTATTAACTTCAGCCGTCCTAATGAAGTGTCCGTACAGCGGCGATGGAGGAACACGGGATGTGTTCATCGCTGAACTTGCAGTACGGCACTTCATTAAAAGCCCAACCAACCCAAAAATCCTCCTCGGGGACTGAAGCTGCCGCTATTCAGTGAAGTGTGCAGGGCTCTCCCGATTTAACACACCCGAGTCCCCATCACCATCACCGACCACACAGAAATCAGGGATGCCGTGGAAACGCCGTAGGAAAACGGGACAGAGGTAGCAGGGAGCCATCCCTAAAGTCACAGTCCTTGCATGGTGCAAGGCATCCCGAGCTCTGCAATTGCACCGTGCCTCCCTCGCTGCTGAAGCCCTGTGCCGTGACCTGGGCGCTGTTAATGCCGTGTTTACGGGAGTTACGGCAGCCAGGGGATGCAGAACTGCAGTTCCACGGGATCTGCCCGGGGAGGCGGGGGGATGGCCGGCCCCGGCTGAACAGGGACAGCTTGCACTGCTGCGAGCGGGGAATTTATTCCCTGCTTATGTCACCGTCTCCCGAGGGCTCTGTCCCAAGGGAGCCGTGCCCCCCTCGCAGCCGCCAGTCGGAATAGGGAATGGAGCGCTTTGCTTTGACCTTGTGTGTCTAAGCAGCTTAAAATCCTGCACGGAGGAGAATTTAACTCATTAGGCTCTAAGACCGGCAAGTCTGGGAAGACCTGTTTTTCCCAGCCTCGGAGAATCATTTCCTTTTCCCCCAGCTGAATGCTGGCAAGTGCAAAGGGAAGGCAAACCAGTCTGATATAAACTGGGAATTTATCCCCTCCTCTTAAGTGCTGGATCGTGCTTGGATTTACCAGGCTGCCAGGAATGCTGCATGTATCAAGGTTAAAATCTGGCTTCTGGATAGAAAAACTCCTAGCTAAAAATAATTAAATAAATAAATAAAAATAATCACATGATATGCAACTATGTCCTAGCCATGGACTGGGATTAATTTAATGTCAAATTCCAAAGCAACAGACCAATAGTAAAAATAGGAAATCAGGGAGAAGAATGGATCTCTTCACTCTTGGTGTGATGCCTCTTGGTGTTCCACCAGCCTGCTCGTGCCTGCCTGTCTGGACTACAATGATCTGTTCCCTCTGAGTACAAATAACAGTTCTAAGTTAAAAGCTGGGTCCTTCTCCTAGCATTTAAAAATTCATATTTAGATGAAAATATCTCAGGGCTCAGGTATTACTAATTTATCACCTGGAGGGTGATATTCTGCTATACATAGGGTCCCTGATTCCAGGAGAAATCCATAAGGTAGATTGCTAATCCAGACTCAGACTGAATTGTTCTAATTCCAACAGTTCTAAAACAAAATTCCTGCCCCAGAGTTTAAGGTGCTGTTGTATTGAAAGCATCCTCCCTTCACATGATGGGGAAAGCTGATACTAAATCATCTTTTTTTAGGGCTTTTTTGTAAGGATGTCATGGTGCCCTTGATGAAAAATGTTTGTTCTTCAGGACTCCGTCATTATTAATGATGTGTGTTTTAACAAGATGCTCGAGATAATTCTAATCCTGGATGGAATCAGAGCTTTTCCCTGGGACTGACACATAAAAATCCAGCTGGGTAGGAGCACCACAAGAGAAAGTGCTCAGTTCCTTATCAAGAGGGCCAGCACTAAGCATTCAATGCACCCTTGTATTAACTGAGCTCACAAACGAGGAGCTCGTAAGATCCTCACTGCCTGTTCCCCCCGTTAACCACTGCACTGACAGAGCATTTCTGCACGAGGGGCACACACTGCATATTCTACACTCTAATCTAGATGGAATGAACTCAGCAAGAGGAGTGGTGAGCTCAGTGCAGAGGAGCACAGGGAAGGAGAACGTGGTGAGGGAGCCCACGAGTGCCCAAGTGCCGAGTCACGGAGCGTGCGTCACCCCCCAGAGCAGCACCAGGCACCACTGGCCACTGCCTGGGGACCCAAAAACCCAAACTCAGCCAGGGACTGTGCAGGAGGCAAGGAAATACCAACACTAATGTCTGCTTCTGCAGGATTTAAAAGCCAACTTAGCCATGCCATTCCTTTGCCGTGACTGATGGGGAAACCAGTCAGGGAAACCTGTGAGCTTGCCAGAAATCCCTGCTAAAATCTAAGGATACCTCCACAGAGCTCTTGAGCTGTGATGTCTCAAGGCCATTCCTTATCCAAGCACAGGACAGGGAGAACTAGGGATGTATAGTCCCATAATTCATGCCCACTTGAGGAAATGACAGCAAATCTAGAATATCTGAGCCCATAAAAAATTCACGTGATTATCTGAACTAGCTATTAATAAAAAGCTCTTATATTCTACTTTATGACAGGCACAGTTTAAAGAACTGCTCAAAATTTGTCTGAGATACTAAAAAACATGTAAGCAACACATCTATTTTATAGCTCAGTACTCCCTTGTATTTTTACTAATCAGTTTGCAAATTAAATAGGCTTTCTGAAAATGAAATCATGAGCATATTTGAAGGAAAAAAAATAATCTCAGAGTAGTAAATTCAGTGGGAGCTCCACATTCAGCCTCCTGAAAACTGGTGCTTGCTTAGAAAATCCTGAATAACCTCTGAACACACACAGGTACGACTCCCTGGGTATTGACACTCGATTTTAAATTGTTATTGACCACACAGAAATGTGCTCAGAGCATTCTGTTGTTGTAGTGGCACATCCCCATCTGAGGCTGTTTACTCCAGTTTTACTAGGTTCAGGCAGAAAAGTGATCCCCTAATACTCCTGGAACACTTCACCCTGTTCGTGCTTTTGCTCCGTGTCAGGGTGATCAGTGCCTGCAAACTGCTTCCCACTAAGACATCCCAGCACAAGTCTCCCAGGCAAAGAGAACTGCATGTAAAAACAACAATTCAGTGATCAAACAGCAACATTTGGTGTCCTCTTTGCGTTTTTCTCCCCCTTTAGCGGCACCAGACACCAAGCCTGATTTTACTCCAGTTTTTCCAGCTAAATCCACTGTGTTTGATACAGAGCAGCACAGAGGAGTAAGGGACATTTTCAAAGTCTGAATTAAACAGAGATGGACTAAAAAGACTGAAGACCTTCAAGTCTTGCTATGTTTAGGTGCAGATCCCAACTTCTAAATCATTACAACAGATTTCTGTCCTGGCAGGGAAGTGCCGGAGCTCTACCGTGTCCCTCTCCGCAGAGCTGCTGATTTCTGGTCTCAGCCTCAGCCCATATCAAAAATAGTTGTGAAACATCTCAGAAAGCCCAGCTTTAACTCATGTTTGTGCCATCCATGGGCAGGAGAAGCAGGTTGCTGCTGTTATTTTTGCCTGCCCATGATTGCTGGAGCAAGCCTATAAATAAAGCCCACGTAGTTACCGAATTAAACCAGTTTAAAAACAAAAGCAGAGGAAGCTCTTTCCATCTGGTCTGAGCGAGCAGGAATTGTCACAAGCTCACCAAAAAAAACAAGGAGTTACTTGTTTGTGCTCTTGCCCACCTTTCCTGCTTGTTTTACAGCTGCCCTTCTCTCCTCTTCCATTTTTTTCTCCCAATTCTCATGTCAAGGCTGTGATTGCATTGCTTGGACCAATTTTGGGGAGGTCAAAGCTTATAAAGCCCAACCATGGTGTAAATGACTTTTTAAAAGCTGGAACAGGGGCCCTCTGATGCCCAAGACAAACCCATTTAAGCAGCTGTGTGACTTCAGGACTGTATTTTAAAAGTTCATAACACAAGTAGTTCTGGTCTGGTTGGTTGCTTCTTGGGAGAAGGAAGAAGAGGGAATTCAGTAAAATCCTTAATTTCGGTGTATTTATCTATAAATAAGCACAAAATCTACAACAGGCCTTCCAACCATTAGTAATTGGTTGTTCATACCCATTTTGCTATTATATTCATTATTCTCTCCTGCAAATAGAGAGGAGAATGAATGAGGAGATATCCAGTACAGAAATTTAACTTGTGGATCAGCTGAATACATTTCTGTGTATCAAGGCCATCGGCAAATAAAACACAGCCATATCTCTATGGAGCTGACAAAGAGACAGATAAAACATCCCACTGCTGGAGAGAGTAATTCAGCAGAAATTATGCTTGAACTGCCTGCTCACAGTGATAACACTGATCCCTTCTGGAGACTGAGCCTAAACTGCTGAATTCCAGAGCAATCCATGTGGTTTTGTTGGTGAGAAGAACGTGGTACATTCCTGCATTCACAATTTGTAACAAAAGCACACAAAGCCACAAGAAAAATGATGCAAATTATCTGTCTGCTGGCCAGGTGTGGTGCCTTCCCCAGCCAAAAAATATCCTTGAGAGGGTCTTTAATTATTACCTTAATAATCTTCCTAATCATCCCTATCACAAACAACCCGTCCTAAAATCCAGACTCACAGAGTGGTTTGGGTTGGAAGGGCATTAAGGATTATCTCATTCCAGCCCCCTGCCATGAGCAAAGACACCAGGTTTATTTAAAAATCCTATTCCACATTATCCCAGCTCCACAACACCTGGGAGCAAGGTACCCTGCAATTCCACACTGTATTTGCTTCCCTCTTCATTCCCCACATAGTTCTTCCCACATGGCACCAAAACTGTGTCCCCTGGAATGAGCAATTTCCATCAGCCCTGTCCCAGTGTCCTCCTGTTTGATGAGAACCTGGGATTTGGGGAGTTTAAGACAACTTCCTCTCACTGAAGACGTTGGCTCTTCCTTCCCAGGATTTCAAAAGCATCTTAGATCCAGCTTGGAGGAAGCTTTGCAGCTTTAGGGACTGCAATTCCCCTCAGCAACTGAAGTTTTTTGTTCTACTAGAACTCTTTTTGGGGTAACTAATGGGAATTTTTGTACAGTGCTCTAGCACGAGTCAGACTGATCTGTGCAATTTCCCCAACACCAGCACACTCAGATCCACCTGTACATGGGTAATTCAGAATTCCAGCAGAACCAGAACCTGCCTGAAACCAGAAACTTCAGGAATGTGCTCCTCAAGGTGACAAGTGACACAGCTCTTGGTGGTGACTGCTGCCAGCAGTGGAATGCAGAAACCCATCTTGACAGATCCCCAATTAACATCCTGCTCATGATGTCAGGTTTTAGACCTAAATTACCCAGCTGAGCTGTTCAACAACACTTCACACCCTCCCAAGCTTGTCTGCCTGGAACCCCGATCCAAGCAGAAGAGCTGACAAGGCTCTGATGCCTGACAGGCACTGACCCCAGAATGTCACTGTCATCATCTCCCATCTGTAAGATCCCCTGCATTCCCAAGGGAATGCTCTGATCTGCAGAGCAAAATGAAGGATGCAGGATCTGGAGCTGGGACCTGCTTACCTGCTTTATCCTCTTCACCCAGTGCTTGAAAATCTCTGATGAACAAAACCAGCTGCAGTTCCTGGAGGTCTCACAGTCTGATCATCCCTGAGAGTGCCCAAGGCCAGGCAGGACAGGGCTTGGAGCAGCCTGGGACAGTGCAAGGTGTCCCTGCCCATGGCTGGGGTGGAATGGGATGATCTTTAAGGTCTTTTCCAACCCAAACCATTCCAGGATTCTGTGTTCTCAGCATTCAGCTCCCTCAGTGCAGAGATCTGACAGTTTTACAACCCTCTTGGTCAAAGCTAAAGAGCAGCACTGCTTTTTCCCTGTCATTTGCCTGCTTTTTTTTTCCCCTTAAACACCCAGAAAACCTACTGATGTCAACTAAGAACAATTAAACTTCGTATTCAACAGTAATGCCAATAAGGAACTGCCTTAAACCCTTGTTTTTAACAACCTGCCCTTTAAATTATTTACCAGAAAGTCCCATAAAAATGAAAAACCTTCCAGTGCAAGTCCTGTGGCTTTTGCACTCCTGCAAGGCAGGACAGTGTCAGCAGAACTATTAGGGATTTTCCTAGCAACCCCTCCTCAGCAGCATCCTGCTCTTCTTCCTGCCCCTGGAGCAGGGACAAAGCCTTGCCCAGATTTTCATGAAAAAACAAAATAATGCTAAAGAAACCTTCCCTGCTCTCATCCTGAGAGCCAGAGCTGCAGAGCACAGGGAGACAAATCAGCATCACTCTCTTCACAGTGACATTATCTTTTCCAGTCCACTAAATCCCAGCAAATGTTTGAGATCAGAACACTCTGAATTCACAGGGACTATCTTGTTACACTGTGTTTGTTCCACTGGGAAGTTAATAGTTATTAACTCACCCCATAAGTCTACACTGGTTTTAGTGCAAGTGCAAATCTCCTGTTAATGGTGCTATTCCTTGCAAAATTCTGTTATGGGGAAAAGAACCCTTATTTTCCAGAATTTTATCACATTGAATGGATTCCTTTTAATTTTATGCACAGAACAATATAGGAAGCAACAAAACCTAAGTATTATTAAAATTTGTGTTCCAAAAGCATAGTATAGATGTCAGAATTAAAGAAAATTGCCTCTACCAGCTTCATTCAGGGAAACTGGCTTGGTTTGTAAGGAAAATTTTAAGTAGTTTATCCTCCAATAGATTCCTGTTTTATCTAAAAGTCTCCAGGCTTATTAAATCGTACATTTTATTTGTTGCCACTTAGTTCTGAAGCTGAAGCTCACAAGAGCATTTAAAGGCATTTATTGGCTATCTCAGCCATAAGCTATGACTTTATACATCATTCTCACAGAGCCTGCCAATGGATGGGAGGGGGAAAAGACAAATCCAATGCCACAGGATCCTGATAATTCCAAAGGAAGACTTCCAAGGCACTTGGAAATGCAGCAGTAAGGATGACTAGGGTATTGAGCAATAAATAAGCAAGTTCAAGAGAGACAAAATTCAAGTTCAGTGCCGCAGGGTTTCAAAACAGAGTTAAAAAAAAACACTGGTTTGACATTTAGCAGCACTGCTAAGTCTGTTATTCTACATGAACGATTCTGTGATGAAATAAAGACAGGCTGGGCTACCCCAGCAGCTTTCCTAACAATCCTCTCATCAGTATTTTTTATCCTCTAAAAACTGGGAATACCTGCAATCCTCAGATTTATCTGGAAGTCAGAATTTCTCCTCAGTCATTTTGGATTAAAACCCTGCAAAATTTCCTAACACAGGCAAAGTTTCTGCAAATAACTTCTGTAACTAAAAACTGCCTAAGATAATTAATATTTTTCAATGCTTTTATCATGACAGTCTTTTTTACTGGACATTACTTTTATAATGATACTAAATAATTTTAAAGTTTTTAACATAACACTGTCAGATAATTAACCATTAGATTCCTTTAAAAAGAATAAAAATACTCATTAAACAAAGTAAAAATGTATGGGATATGTAAAATTAACATTAGGTTTCTATTCTGGCTTTGTTTCTACGAAGTACATCTGAGTTTCTTTCTGCTCTTTATTTTTAACAGTATAACTGGATAAACATTTCATGGATACACTTATGACTTATAGACATCAAATAGTTTCTGAAAAGTAAGTGGTTTAAGGTGGTATTTAGGCATATATAATTTTATCTGAAGCAGTGGGGATTTCTGAGGAGAATGTCCAGCCTGGAACTTTCCAGAAGCCTAAAGATGCTGCAGATCACTTCCCACTTTCCATGCAAAAAGCCAATTATTTGCAATTCCCTGCATTATTTTAAGCCAATCCATCCATCCACAAAATCCTGTGTGCTCTTAACACGTGCACAGATGTTTCCAGCTGCACCTCCAAAGCCTTCCCTTGCTCTGGAAACCCAAGGACTGAAATCTGTGCCTTTCATCTGCATTTGGAACCTGCAAAGTTTAAGCCAACTCTGCGTATTAACACATCCTGAATCTGCTTCTGTGTCATAAAACTGACAGAGATAAAATGGAAATTGCAAGGTGAGTTCCAAATCTCCTCTCCCCTCATTAACCAATCAGCCTGGAAATTCCACACTGTAATTCTGCTCCCAGAGCAGTGACTCTGCAGAGTCTGGGATGCAGAGTGAAGGTCCTGCAAAGATTTGTGCCACCTAACTGATGGTTTCCATCATTACCCAAAGATTTTATGATTTTATACCCACTCAAAGCTTCTCTGTGCATAACTTTTTAATTTATTATTATTATTATTATTATTATTATTATTATTAAGTTTATTTCCATATTCATATGGAATGACATATAGGTATGCTGCTTAAGGGTAATCAGCCACAAATTTATAAAAAAATCAAGGCTAAAAACTGAAAAACTAAGCTTGCGATTACTTAAATATTTAGTTTAGCAAACCAGCTCTTTGTTTGGAGTAAGTACAGCTAAAAAGTTGAAGTATTATGTGCATGTAATTGGCATCTGCAAATAAAATTCAAATTCAAAGGCTTTATTACCCCCCTGACAGCACAATGCATAAACTGAGGAACTCCAGCTCAGTAGTTTCTTCAAGTACCCAAAAACCCTGCAGAGATGATGCTGTGGCAGTACCTAAATAAGGCAAAACACTTTGTCCAAACCAAAAATGAAACCTAACAGGAAATATTTTATCAACTCTTCCCTGTGAAGTGTTTAACTCACAATTGACTCTTTCCTCAACTGTTCTTTTATCAGCTGAGCACAGAGAGTTCCCCTCAGAGACATCAGGATCCGAGCAAGGCTTCAAAAAAAAAAAATCGACTTCTTTTGGTTGTTGTCATTCCTAATCACAGATATCTCTAAAATTATTACTCCCAGCTACTGGTGGGAATAAAAACCTCTGGATATCAGCTAAATCAATCAGGCCTGTGCAGCTGGGAAAGGGAGACAAGCAATTTGGTGAAGAATCAATTTATTGGCTATTAATGACATGCTCAGAATTAACTGCAGAATGAAGTTCCCCATTTATGTACTCTGGGGGAGATCTCCAGATTCCTGGTTTCAGGTGGGTTTGGAATCCATGAATTCCATGGGAAGTCATTCCAAACAAACCCAGCCCCCAAAAATGATGGGATTCAAGTGGGAGGTGAAATAATCTGAAAATTGAGACAGATCACAGACACTAATGAAATATCAAGCCAATACTTGAAAACAAATTGCATGTTAATGGATCCTGCTGTCAAATAAGCAAGTGCCCAAAAACTCACTTTGACAACTCCAAGGAATCCTAAGAGATGGTGACTTTCAGAGCTAACAACCAATTCTTGTAGCCTTTTTGGGTAAAAACAGACACAGTTACTGAATAGTTCAGATCTTTGTGAATGCAGGACTTCATTTTTGCCACAATTTCTTGGGAGCTCAGAAACTCCCACTGATTTGGAACTAATGGCTGTTGTGCTCTTGCATTTAGGGTTTTTTGGTCAACTCATTCATTTACCAGACTGTTGTGGAAATTTGCTTCAAGGAATTCTGAAGTGCAGTTTTGGGGTTCAACAGCAGTTTTTACAATAGACTTTAATGTGGTCCAGCTGCAAGCTAAAGGACCAGGTTTGTATCTTAGCCAGCACTTTTTTCACTAACACAGAAAACTCCTGAAATTCAAATGTACTGGATTTATTCCCCTCAAAATCTGTCCCTCATGAGTTAAGGGCACAGGGATAACTGATCTTACCCCCTACTCTGCTTTTATCTTCAGACCCTCCCTTAGAATTTCCATTTTATTCTCTCTTTTCCCCCAAAACAGGGACTTGGTCACCTTGGTATCAGATCCTAGGCTTGTATGTATAAAATAACCAGTTGGAAACTGGGATCTGGCAATCTCAGATTCCATTATTTGAGTGGTTTTGTCCTGAATTTTCTCTTCTTTTTGCTGCTTCTACAGACTTTGCACTACATCAGTCACAGAAAAACTTCTTCCCCTTCTCCAACGACTGCTGCTCCCTCACCACTCCCTGAGCATCACAAGTCAGACAGAAAAAGGCAAACTAGGGGGGTTCTGGAATATTTCAGTTCCCTCTTCACAAATTACCAGGGCCAGGGAATTAAAACATGAAAAAAGCATTAAGTAATGACATGTTTTCATGAGATTTTTGACCCAGAAGTCCAACCTTGGACTCTGTGCCATGCACATCTGTGTGTGTCTACAGGGGAGTGTTACTTTCACTTTTAAACCTCATAAACATGCAGTTTTCCACTGAAAATTATTTCCCCATTAAGCTTTCTTACTTTAAATATAGACTAGTCAAGGATTCATTCCCTTGTGCCCTTGAGTGGGCTTTCTACAACAAATGCTATTATGGCACTTAACTCTTCAAGAGTTTCACATATTTTATTAAATAGACAAAGGAATTTTAATTAAAAACATATTTCAAGTACACCTGAAAGTCCCTTTACTTGTTTTACATTATACTCCCGAGTCCCTCTGAGGGTTTCAGCAGGAGATATATGCAGAATGTTTGGATTAAGTGGGAATTTGGTAATTCAACAAGTCTCAGGGAGAAATTTGCACAACAGGAAAGTAAAAATTACAACTTCAAATGAGGTGTAAAAATGAAATCTTAATTATGCAGCTACTCCAGATCTCCTATGATCTGTACAACCACTGGGGTTTGGGGTTTTTTTGGGTAAATGCTGTATTAAGCAGTTGGCATCTTCTCCTCCTTGAGGAGGAGCTTGTATTTCAATGGCAGATAAGTAATTTCTGTGATTCATCACAGGTTTGGAGGTTTTTAGAGCTTTAGGATTTTTTGGGACAAGCAGCTGTATCATAAAGGCACATTACTGCTTCTAGGAAAGGATGAGTTGTTTTGCATTTGAAGCAAAACCTTAATTGATGCACTGCTGACTTCCTCCAAAACTTCACTAATTCACAAATTCTACACTCCCAGCACTACCAACAAGTTGCTAATAATAATTAATCTGTATTTAGTTTTAGCCATGTGGAAATTTTTTTATAAAAATCCAAATAGTGACACCTCTAACGACCAACTAAATCCTTGCAAAGGATGCTGAATGCATTACACAGCAGAAACGTGTTTGGTAAGCAAGCACGCTCCAAAAATAATGCCAGCTGGACACTTCTTGCTACTAAACATTTGCATTAAAGGAGAATTAAGGGTGGGCAGAACTCTCAGCTTTTCTTCACTTGGACAAAGACACTTAGTTGTCAATTTCCCTGTAGTTTTTACTAACTATCAGGTAAATTCAGAGGAAATTAATATTCCTGAGGGAAACTGCTTCCTGGGAAGCCCTGACATGACAGCCACTCTCCTATCCTGGGAAAATGGTTGTAGAATAACTTCTGGCACCAGGAAACCTCCTCTCTGAGGAGCAGGTATTCACAACAGATTGAGATAAAACATGATTAAGATACAAATCTCTAGACAATCACCAAGGGCTGCGACTCGACAGAATCGAGCGCATCGGTTGCGAGTCACATCCATTTCAGTGGGATCACAGGAACGTGGCTTAAATATTGCAGAAACCTCAGGGGGGAAAGTAACATTTCTGTTGTAACATGAGGCTTTTTGCACTGTTTTTGGCTGCAGGCATCATGGTGAGTAAGGAGCCCAGCAAATGCTTACTCACCGCCTCGGACAGCGACGTCGAGCCCGCGGCTTCCCTGGCGCTGGAGATGAAATACGCGCTGGATCCCAACCGGCAGATCAAGAAACGGAACAAAGCCCTCCAGGTGAGGTTTAAGGATATCTGCGAGGCCCAGAACGAGCAGAGGGACAAGCAGCTCTCCACCTCCTCCACACAGGACCCCGACAAGAAGGAGGCCAAGGCCATCTCCTACAAGACGGCCTACCGCAAGTACATGACGGTGCCCGCCCGCAGGTCCATCCCCAACGTCACCAAGAGCACAGGAGTCCAGACTTCCCCCGATCTCAAAAAGTGCTACCAGACCTTCCCTCTGGACCGGAAAAAAGGGAATATTCTGAAAAGCGCCGCGACCGTGGACACGTTACCGAGCGAGAACAACGGGTTCCTGATCGAGGTGAAGGACAGGGAGGGCCGGGGCGCAGGCGAGGCCGCGGCCTGGGGCAGGAAGGCCGGCAGCCTGCAGACGGCCGAGTTCATCTCCCACATCTCCGAGCGCGCCGCGCACGACAACGGCGCCGAGGCCTGGAAAAGCAGCAGTTTGCACAGTTCTCCCAAAGAGCCTCCTCGACCCAACTTGGCCGAGCCCGGCGAGGAGGAGCCGGCACGGCCCTCCAGCCGGGGCAGAGCGGCGGCGGCGCGGCTGGGGAGCGACGAGGCCGCCCAGCCCCTCCACGGGAGGGTCTTCAAGACTGAGGTGGCCACGGTTTACCTGCCGGCCTCGCAGCCCGACCTGCCCGGCCTGGGCGACTGGGGGCCGTGCCCCGAGGAGGACGACAAGAGGACGGTGCAGCTGAACGGGGTGCAGCCCCCGGCCGGAGATGCCCGAGCGTGCGCGGCGCGGGCGCGGTGCCCGGCCCCCGAATGTAGTGACCAGAGCCTGCAGGTCAACGTGGCGTCCGTGGAGGAGAGCCAGCCCTGCCGGACGGCCGTGGCCGTGAGCCAGGAATGCCAACAAATCGTGCCTCACACCGAAGTTGTGGACTTGAAAGCGCAGCTTCAGATGATGGAGAACCTGATCAGCTCTAGTCAGGAGACCATCAAAGTGTTGTTGGGTGTTATACAGGAGCTAGAGAAGGGAGAAGCTCACAGGGAAGGGTGAGTAGAAGCTTTTTTTAATGAATATGAGCTGACTGAAATGTCTTTTCCACCTTGAGTTTGCTGATGCCAACGCGTCCCTGCCACCACGCACGTGGCGCTCCTCACACGGAGTTTTGCTGCCTTAGGAGAAACCTGCCAGCAGCATTCAGATTGCTATCTGCCAGTCCCAGGGTGTAATTAAGTAATTATTTAACGAAGGGCCCATAATACATCTTCCTGTGCCTTTTCTAAGGAGCACAGAACGAGCCGCTCTCCAAACAGGATTAGCGAGGATGTTTTCACATCAGCAACTTGCATTAGCCATAATTCCTCACATGGCATGAAAAGCAGCAGCAAAACCTTAATTCTGTAAGAGACTTACCTTTTTAAGATTAAGGGATATTATTACAACTCCCAGTGTAATTCCCTTAATGGCATATGAATCTCATCTGGTTTCCTTTCACCTGAATTTTTCATGGTATTTTTATCAGAAGGAAATGAAATGAAAACTTTGAATATCAAAGTCTTTTTCATAACTTTCACACAGCCCCTAAACATGACAAACCCAAGAAAAAAGACACAAAATTGCACTTAACCCTAGCCTTCATTATTTAAATTAACCCATAAGGCGTTACAAGTACTGAACTGTAACTCAGTACAACCTTTGTCTTTACCTGGACAGTTCTACCCATCTTTTATCACCTTAACCAGTATTTTGCAGACTGACTCACCTTAGTTCCCTCATCTTTATTCAGTGAACATACCTGAAAAATGTATGTGTGCTGTTTTTGTGTTTTGAAATACTTCTGTAGTTAAATCATAATTTGCCAGAAGAGATCAGGGCTTTAAAATTAAAATACCAGCAGCTCATTCTACAAAAGCAGCACCTGCTTTTGTTCAAGTCAGAAAGGTACATCTTTAATTTAAATTTCTTTAGGAATGTAGGAATCATGTGAATTCTTAAACTCAACATGTCTGGCATTAAAAAGTCATCTTAGCTGGATCCTGCTGCCAACAAGGCTGTTGTGTTGTTAGTTTACTTTACAGCTGGTTATATTATTATTTTTATCCTTATCAATTATCAATATCAAGGACCTTATCAAGTCCTGGATAATCAGACTGGGACGTTTCTTGGCCTACCTGAAAGCCACACAGGTTTCAATGATCTTAAAGATCTTCTCCAACCAAAACAATTCTATAATTCAATTTTTTTGTTAAATTATTATTCAAAAAATAACTTCCCTGATCTTCTTAGCTTAGAGAAACTGCAGGAGCTTTGGCAAGAAGTGCCAAGCTACTTTTCAAATCACAAAATACAGAAAACTATTTCATCGTCATAACTCATCACCCGCTCGTCGAGAACCCTGAGTGCACAAACACCCACATCAGAGCCACCTGCCATAAATACTCTGCTTCCTCCACAGAACTACATATCCAGATTGTATCCCTTCCCAAAGACAGTACAGCCACAAGTGCAACAAACATAATAAAAACAGACTTTCTATTGCCCTGACAGAGCAGAGCTGTTAATGCAGCCAACGTCAGGAGTGCATTCCTGCCCTTGGCACAGGGATCTTGGCCAAACTATCCAGGATTGTCTTCAGATAATTTCTCTGCAGCTGTCAGCCTTACAAAGCTGTATTAGCCCTAAAATGGTGAAATTATCCATAAATCCCAGTTGAGAATATCTTACAGTCTCTCAGGCTCTGTACTGGAGTTTCCAAGGCTCCATCTGACCAGGCCTATTTAACAGCGCTGCTTTCCACTTGGAGCCACCTCCGGCTGCTCCGACACATCCCAGACCTGCCGGGCACAGAGGGTGTCAGGATGGGCAGGGAAGGAGAAGGAGGGAGATGCACACTCGCACATTTTCATATCCCTGCATTCCAGAGCCTTCTGATTTTGTGGCTGTGGATGATTTGGAAGGAGACTGCACAGCTTTGTGCTCGGGACCTTCCGCAGCGATGCCTCTCTCCAGAGCTGGGAGAACACTCTGTTCTCCTGCAAACACCAACACATCATTAACACACAGCCTGTCTTTATCCCCAGCTCCCTCAAATTACACAACTCCTGCAATAATAGGCTGCCCCATCCTTTTATTAGAATAATTCCTGCCAACTGCTGCATTCATCCTACACCATCTTTGCTACAGATCCTGTGTAAACTATTACATATCTCCTTAGTGCCAGCATGTTGAGCTTTTTTCCTGTTGCAACCAGGTTTTAGGTCAGTTTAGATGAAGAAATTAAAGCAGTTCTGCTGTTTATTGCAGCATCTTCCATCTGCTAGAACAGCAAGAGATGTTCTGTACTTATGGAACTCACCTGCTTTTCTGATGTACATTAAATTCCTTACAATAACACACTGCAAGAAACAAATACAAATAACACGCTGCTGGGAAAGGAAACAAATATGAAGGAAAAAAAACCCCACCAAAAGCAAAAAACAAACCCTCAACTAAATTTCTTAATCAGATTTTTCTGCCTTTAAGGAAATCAGTGTTCTTTAAGTGCTGTTGCAGTGCCATGGGACTGGTGCTCAGTGGATTCATTTTCACTAATATGCTGTAGGTCCTGAACTGCTATTACTGCAGTTCATCACTAAATGAGTCGATGCCAGCAGAACTGTAGCAGCATCTCTGAAGGCAGCAGTCTCATCCTTTGGGTGCCTATCATCTATGTGTGCTTTTGAAAATGTCAGTGCTCCATCATCTGCAATTAGCAACAACAGCCAGCACTCAACTCTGCTCCAAGGGAAGGGGAAAGCCACTGGAGCAAGAGGAGAAACACAAAAACTGTGATCCCCTCCCAGTTTCAAAGGACATTATTAAAATTCTGTGTCATGTGCATCGTTATTTACTAAATCCTTGGCAAAATGGCTGTTCTACCTCTCTGTGTGGAAGCTTCTACAAAAAAAGCAAATTACATCCCAGCAAACATTGCTGGATGCCTTAAGTCATGCATGAAGCAAGTGCAGAGCTGCAGCTTCAATTAAGAGTCCCAGCTCCGAGTTAAAAAAAACCATTGAATATTACATGATGCAGGGTGCAGCTTTAAAACACAAACCCAGCCTTATGCTCCAGTTTTATTCTGATAAATCATCAGTGATCTCACTTTACAGACATATTTGTCTGTGTTCAGAGGGAGAATTTAGGAAGCCAAATGTGTGGAGCATCACTAAGGCTGACAGGACTGCAAGCACAATGCAAGTTAATCATTCTAAAACCTGGCTAACAAAGATCTGTGAAACACAGAACAGAAGACGAGCACATAATCAGAATTACTTTGCTGCTGGAGAACAGCAGTGACCTGCCCTTTAAATCCTTCCCGTGGAAGGAACAGTAATCTGGGCCCTCCTCATTATACAACAAATCAGCAATTTTAATAAACAAAGTGCTCAATTTGCCACACAAAAACAAGTCACAGTATTTTGACTCTGCCAGGCCAAATGCTACACACCAGACAAGAGTTAAATGAACCTGTTTCAGAGCTAATTTGCATTCCTCTATTAGTCAGCAGTGGTTCAGGAATTTAAAGAGCTCTCAACAAACTCCTTCGAAGACGTTGTCATGGATGGAATTTAAATGTCATTGCATGTTTTTCAATGACTAAGGGAGTTTTGTGCCTCACATTCTCATTTCTGAGCAGAAAATAAGCCCATATTGTGTGTCTGGATGGAGGTTTGCACCCAAGGGAAGGGGAGAGCAGGGAGCATCCTCACCCAGCGCTGCCTGAGCTGCACTGCCAGCACTGCTCCTCAAGGTCACCCAAACTGATCCTCCTGCTCAGCAGAGATGGCAAATCCAAGTCAGGGAGCCAAAGCAATTATTGCCTGGCTTGTTTGCTCTGCTCCCAGCCCTGCTCTTCAGAGCAGACCAAGGAGACAGAGCAAATCAAGGCAGGAACAACCTCCATCCCCTCACCTTCCAAACCTGGAGATCCTTATTTCACAGGGGGGAAAAGGAAGCTTAAAAGAGTTCACAAGAGCAGAGCCTCTGAAAGCCCAGCCTTTGGGAGTAATGTGTGAGCTGCAGGAATGGCAGCACAGGGCTTGGGTTGGGATTTCCCCCCTCTGTGGCTTTGTTTTGCCTCTTTTTCAATTACAGCCCTGGCAAAGGGAACATTTAACAGGATCATTTCTAAGAGAAAACCTGGAAATGGAGGGAAACAACAGATAAGCTTAACTACAAAAGACAGCTCGCTAGAAATAAATACATGAAAAGCAGAAAGAATAGAGCAAATTGCATCTGGGATGCACAAATTGTGTCATATTCTGAGTGACTGCAGGTTTTGGGACACTGTAAGAACAGCTTGGGAAGAGGACTGTGATGAGAGCCTTTATTTCCTGCTGTGACCTTTTTACATCCATCCATTCTGCCTGGAATCATCTCTGAAATGGTCACACTCATTTCATTATCCCCAAAACCACCTCCTCAATTCTTCCCTCTTTTCTCTCTCTGGAGCTGCGGCATTTTTTTTTTTTTTTTTTTTTGTATTTTTTATTTTTTTTTTTTTGTATTTTTGCCATCATTTACAGCTCATTCCCAAACACTTCAGAAACTGTAACAATCCACCTTCCTGAGGCAGAGCCAGGGAATCTCTCTGGATGCACCTTCCTTAGCCAAGAAAAAGGAGTAATTTTGCACAAATCCGAGTTTTGTGGACCTTGTGATCCTTGGGCCAGTGATGGTTCAGTGCTGCTCACTCAGCCCAAAGCAGAAGCAGCACAAAGACACCACAAGTCCATTTACCTGCCCTCAACATAAGAAATTTGGTTTTCCAAGCTCTGAAGCAGCCCTTTCATGCTCCCCCAAGCACAGCTGGAGCAGAGCAGGCCCACAGTGGCACCTCAGCACTGGAACTATTCCATTAAATCCTAAAACCCCATGGAGGTCATTCCAGTACCTGCTGCCACTCCATGGGATCCCCTTGACTCCTCTTATCTAAAATTCTCTTATGTAAAAAAATCACAAACCAACCAATGAAGGCTGATGATATAAGAGCGATCACTGAAATATCCACTATCACTGAAGGTTCTTCTTTAACCTCAAATTCTATTTTTTAACCTCAAATTATGAGGTTTTTTAACATCAAATTCCATTTCTTTTTAACCTCAAATTCCATTTCTTTTTAACACCAAATTCCATTTTTTAAACATCAAATTTAATTTAACCTCAAATTCCATTTTTTTAACCTCAAATTCCAATTTTTTTTAACCTCACACTCCAATTTCTTTTAACCCCAAATTCCAGTTTTTTAAACCTCAAATTCCATTCATTTTTTAACCTCAAATTCCTCTTTTTAAACCTTAAATTTCATTTTTTTTAACCTCACATTCCAGTTTTTTTCTGAATTAGGTCCTTAACACCTGCCTGGAGTTGGATGTCCAAAGTAGTAGCAGGAGTATCTCAGAGCACAGCATTTCACAGGCCTTCAAACCAGGATGAGATTTATATTTTTGATGGGATTTTTCATTAGAGTTGGACACATTTGTTCTGGGGGCTGATAATCCAAGTTTCAGATCAGATTGGCAGAGTGGATAAAAAGGGCAAAGTCTCCCAGTTCCAGACATCCTGGAACATTAATGTGTAATAATTCAGAGTTCCTGGGTACTATAACATTGCGGATAGAGAGCTCTTCAATAACCCTGCTGTCAGAGCCACTTTCTATCAATCCTTGTGAGGAATTCAGTGGTGGGAGGCTTTCAGCAAGGAAAAGAGGGCAAAAAAAGGGAAAAGTGAACACTAAACAACAACCAGAAGGTGGAATAAACATTAAAAAAAGGAATAATCTTTTTAGCAAAGTTACTTGGTATTAATGTTCTGTTTTCTCCCCCAAAAATGCCACTAGGAATGTTCTGAATCTCAGAAAATAGAACTTATTTTGCTAATATAGTCCAGCTTTTTATCTGCATATACTGTATGGGCAGAATTTAATGGAAATGTATTTGAACTACTGAGAAAAATAATTTGATTTCTATCTGGTTGCTATTCACTGGACTTTAAAACCAAGAAGAAATGTCATTCCCCACCACACCTCCCTGTTCCAGCCCAGGATCAGCAGCTTCAAAGTGAAATTAAGGTTCAGGACTTCTCCAGCAGATTGGCTGCAGGGACACAAAGGCCAATAAAAGCAAATCCCCACAATTCAAATCTGGAAAAAACTGATGGAGCCTATTAATGAAAGACTAAAAAAAAGTGTAAGCAAACAATATTATTGCTAAATATATCCATAGGAAATTATATGGATCAGAAGCTTTCCAACGTCACCAAGCTGCCCAAATCACACACCTGCAAGGAGAGTTTCCCTGCTAAATCAGTCTGTTTTTTTTAAAAAAGATCATGACTGAAGGTAAGGAATTATGAAGTTTGCACAATTAGAATAATCCTTTAATAACTGCAGTTTGGCTGTTGGCAGTATCAGAATGCAGAGCCACGAGTCTGTAAAAATGGGACCAAAACGAGCTGTAGAGTGTTAAATTTCTCACTGCTGTTCCTTCACCAGGAGATGAAACAACTGATTTCTAATTGACACCTCCTTCTGAGCCCATGCTTGCACAAAGGTACAATTATCTCTTATCCTGACTGAGGAAAAATGGCAAAAAAAGAGCAAAAAGACTTGTCTGAAGATGGGGGTGGTTTGTTTTTAAACTGCAGAGCCTCCAGCTACTCTGGGTTCCAGATATGGGACAGGCTTAAAAAAGCTTCTGTGCAGCACATTTAGGAAAGTGAAGGTGAAGAACTGGGAGATGATGGAGGCCTGAGCTGGATTCATGTACCAGGGGCTTGGAATGAGATGATCTTTAAGGTTCCTCCCAACCCACACATGCTGGGATCTGTGGCCTGAGGAAAATCAAAGTGAGGACTTCACAGGCATGGATGTGCCCATCCTCCCTGACCCACCTCTGTCACTGCTGGGTCTCTGGTGGAACTGCTCTCACTCACACCTGAACAAAACTGAGGTGTCCACACTGTCCCACAGCTCTTACAGCTTTTGCTCTGAGCTTTGCCAAACAGAGGAATTTTGAAGCTGGATGAACAATTCCCTGCCATGGAACCATTTTTACCACATTAAACAGCAGTTAGTAAAACACTCCAGTGAAACTGGGCCAGTTCTGAGCTTTTTGTGATGCTCTGTTGTGATGGTTTTTGCATGTCATGGATGGATCAGTGCTCCAGGTCAACCAGGAAGGAAACCTGTCATTCCAAGGGAGGCTGGAAATCCCTCCAAACATTCCCAACTGTGTTTGGACCTCTTTTCCTAATAGGATGATGATTGGTGATGATCTCTACCCCATTATTCACTGCATGAGCCAACCAGAGGAGGATAGACACAACTCTGTGGTGGAATACTGGGATTTTTCTCCTCAATTCCAGTGTCAGAGAATCCCAGAATGGTTTGGAATGGAAAGGACCTTCAAGACCATCCCAATTCCACCCCTGCCATGGGCAGGGAACCTTCCACTATCCCAGGCTGCTCCAAGCCTTGTCCAGCCTGGCCTTGGGCACTTCCAGGGATCCAGGGCAGCCAAAGCTTCTCTGGGCAGGGCCTCACAGGGAACAATTCCTTCCCATCCCAAGGAACAATTTCCTATTCCATGTCCATCACCTTTTCTCATTTTAAAACCACAGCTGTGTGAAGTCAGCAGAGGTATTCTGGCATTAAGAAGGAAGTTTACCCTCTGGAATGTTTGAACCTGGATTCAGTCGGGTCATTTCTTTGATAAATCAGAGATTTGTTTACTTTATTGTAATCCACACAAGCTCCAAAGAAATTCCAGAGATGGCACCTGGAACTATGGACAAGACTCAAGCAACTGCCACACTCCAGTGGATTCTCCTCAAATTCCCATTATCCAAGGAAATGAGAAAACACAAAGTACTGGGACCTGCTCAGGCTGCAACAGGCAGAGTTCAGCACTTCCAATCCTTCCTGCTGGTTTTTGGTTCATCTCCATACATCTTCCCATCCTTCTTGCAAGTACAGAATCCCAGAACCATTTAGGTGGGAAAAGACCTCCAGGACCATCAAGTCCCACCTGTGCCTGATCCCCACCTTGTCCCCAGCCCAGAGCCCTGAGTGCCACATCCAGCCCTTCCTGGAACACCAAGCACTGGCTCCACACAAACACCGGGAGCAGTGGCCAGAAATTCTCCTCCCTCTTTTAATTCTCTGCTGCTGCACAACGTTTGGAATTTTAAACAAGCCTGGCTGATGCAGTTATTATTTGAAGCCAGTGTAGGCTTAGAGATATAATGCACAAAGGGTATTTGAGCTTGCACTGAAATCTTAATCACAGCAAAATGATGAAATAATAGCACAGATTTTGATTCCTCCCATCTTCCCTCCTTTATAGGAACAATTCCTGGGAGCAGCCTCAGCTCAGAAGTCCAAGGCAAGCAGAATCCCAGGTGCTGTGTTTCAGCAGGAGGAACTCAGCTCAGGGTGGGAGCAGCAGGAGCTGTGAGGGCACAAGGATTTCCACCATCTCTCACATCACCCCAGCTGCTCCCAAAAGTCACACACACAAAATTAAATATAAACTCCCATGGATTTGGGTGTGTAAGAGCAGTGGGAAGTGGGAAGAGGAACACTTGAAGCTGCAGGAAAGGATGGGTGGGTGCAGCAGATCTGATGATGAGCTGCTGGCTCAGGAGGCTCCAGGCAACAACCCCAAATCCAGGTAAAAACCCCAAATCCAGTCTTGAATCCTCCCTCAGGGGGAAACCACAGTGGGGAGAGATTTGTGATGAAGGGGGCAGGGACAGAGCTCATCTCAGCCTCACTGCTGGAATGTGCTCCCTGATAACCTGGGAAATGCCTGGCCTAAGAATTACCCACCAGCAGTGCAGCTGCTGCTCCACCAGAGCAAATTCCCTGAGTGGTTATTAACACCAAAAGCTGACATTTTAATTATCCTCCTGGTTTTTCTGATGAGACAACAAAGGCACAAATATTCAGGAAAAATGTTTGACCTTGCACACACCTAATTCCTGTAAGATTTTGTGATTTCACTTGAAATACATTTTAATTCTCTTTGTCCTTACTGTGTTTTTTATAAAAAACTCAACAGTCCTATTAAAATATATAGTTATTAAAAAAAAAACCAACACTCCCTGACTAACCTGAGTATAATAGAAAATGTATTTACAGGGTGAAAGCTCTTGAATTGCTGTCGTGGGAGTCGTGCCGTACGCCCACAGTGCAAATACCTCAAAAAGCAAATTAGTCATCTGCTTCCAACTGTCAGGATGCAGCAAAAGACAAACCACTGTCTTGGAATGAGCCTGAAAAATCTCACCACTGACTTTCTCTACATGGCAAAGGATTTTTTTTCAGCAGCCAGATCAGAAATATCAACTTTGAAATAAGAAGAGAGAGAAGAGTGTTCAGAGAGAAGGGTGGATGGGGTTTGGACAGCCTGGGATTGTGGAAGTTGTCCCTGTCCAGGGCTGGGGGTGCAATGGGATGAGCTTTGGAGAGAGGAAATCTGTTTTCGGTAAGGTTTAGGTAATCCTTAGTTAGAAAGGATTAACTAAACCACCCAGCAGCACAAAGCTGGGATCACTTAGACCTGTGTGATCTCCAAGTGGGAAAACAAAACAGAGGGAAAGAGGAAAAACAGACTCAACAAAACCATGGAAAATAGAAAAATAGTTAGGAGGAAAAATAAAATTAACCCAAGCACACCAGACCCTGAAACACACAGAGCAAATCCATGTTTGCATCCAGAAGAGCCTCAAGGTAATTCCTGGAAGCACAACATCCATCCTGATTTTTACCCTCTCTAAATGCAAACTGCTAATTGGTAATCACCAACTTCAGGAAAACAGCAGCAAAAAGGTTAAAATTTTTCTACTTTGAAAGTGATTTTTCAAAACATCCTTACAGGAGCCAAAGGCTGGCCCAAGGTAGTTTAGACCTGGTTTGGGAGCAGAATCTGAAGTTCTTAAAGGAACTAGAGACTTTCATCCACTAAAAACCTGATTTTGCTGATATACAAATACATTTGTATGAGTTTCCCATTGAACTGAAGTGGTAAATCTTTCCTAGGGCAGAATAAACCTCTAGGGCTAAGCAGGATTTATTTTAACCTAAAATAAGATGCAGAAGATATACAAGAGATTTTTCTGCATTTTACATGGCTGAAAAATGACTTACTCAAGTCATAAGGACAACTAAAGCTCTCGTGACAAAGTGAAGTCATTTTATTTTGCCAAAAGGCAGATTATGTTTGTAGCAATAATTCCAATTTTCTCTTGAAGCACAGTTACTAGAATTATCAGTTCTGTAATACTTTAAAGCAAGAAACAAAGATTTTGAGAAGTTCTCCACCCAACTGTTGATGCTTTAAAAAGCATTTTTCTGTAAAGATGGGCAACCTTAGGCCAGGTGGGATGGAGCTGAAATCAACCTGGTCTAGGGAAGGTGTTCCCATGGCAGGAGGTGGAACTGGGTGGGTTTTAAGCTCCTTTCCAAGCCAAACCACTCTGGGATTCTGGGATCAGTAGGTTTAACCAGCTGTGTAATGAGTTGTCTCAGCAGCTCTAGGAAATAATAAAACAACTCCAATTAATACAAAGACTTGAGGAGAAGCAGGGCCTGCACTTCCTCTGAGCAAGGCCAGAACTGTCACATCAAACACACTTCAAAGGCCCACTGCCTGCCTAAGATCATTTGTTTCACTATATTTAAATAACAAACAACCAAAAAAAAATCTTGAAGTCTGTTCATCCTCCTTGCTGGTAATAATCCATCAAAAGTGTGAGGAACACCAAGATCATGCTGCTCTGTACCCATCACAGCCACTTCTGGAAAACCCTGCCATTAGGGGACTCCAGATCTAATAGATCAATCCTTCTAAATCATTGTTAGGAGTTTTTTCTTTGTTTTTAATTTTAATTTTTTTTAATTGCCCATTAAAAAAAAAAAAAAACCAGCACACACAGATCTAAGCTTCCCTCTCCCAGCTCAATGGAGTCTCTCTAATTTATACAAGCAAAAAAAATATACAAATGCAAAGATATTGATGTTGAAGTTGGTATTTTTAAAAAAAAAAAGCCTCCAGCAGGTGCACAAATTGTGTGTTTCACAGGGATTTAGAGAGTGTAATCCCCTTAGGCTGCTCTGAAAATTGCAGCCTATTCTTAGTTCCTGCCAGCCCATGTCAGCAAAATGGCTGTTCTTCATTATGATATTTTAATGCTTAGGAGTGTTAATTGAGGTTAAGCTCAGGTTGTACCCAGAATGCTAAAAAAAATTTAACCTGACAGGAAATGAAAGTCTACTGAAAATAATATGGAAAAATGTGTGAAAAACTGGAGATGAGATCTCCTTTCCAAGGGGAGAAGCAGGCAGAGAAACTGAGCTCACCTACATCCATGCTTGCTCCAGAAGCTCTGAGGCCAGGTTGGACAGGGCTCAGAGGACCCTGGGACAGTGAGAGGTGTCCCTGCCCATGGAATTTTGTGGGATTTAAGGTCCCTTCCAACCCAAACCAGTCTGGGGTTCTGGGATTCCATGGCCTGCCCAAGCTCTGCACACCCAGATGGAAACAGAAAATACAGGATTTAAGGTTAAAAGGATGAAGCTCTGGAGCAATGGCTCCTCCTCAGTGGACATCAGAACAATCTCATCCAAAACAGGCTGAAACTCCAGGAATAACCCTGGGAGCCCTTCCAGGCCAAACCCAACTTCCATTTCTCCAAAAAGGCGACAGATTTTCTGTAGGAAACTCTGCCTTGTCAAAGACTTGACATTTGAAAGAATTTATTTTTACCAGAAATAACAACTGGTTTACTAATGAAGGACAAAGTTTTGGTCTCTCTCCTACATGGGAATAGTTTCTAAATTATTTTTAGGAGGAAGGAAAAAAAGCAGCTTACTCAAACACTGCATGGCACAAGGAAAGCATCATCACCCAGAACTCTGCTCTCCTTCTCCTGGTATCCAGATTGTGCTCTCAAATCATTCCCAGGAGCCAAAACTGATGGAAACTCTGTTTTTCAGGAAGTCTGCACTGAAAATCAACCTCACTGCCTAAAATCTGCATGGCAATGCTGTGCCAGTAATGAAACCCTTGCTGGAGTGAAGAGATGAATTCCATGCAAGTGTTTGTGTAGATAATTATGTGAAAACAAGAAAGTGAAAGTCCAAAGCCCTGAGGTATCAACAACAAAATTCTTTCATGAGGAGTTTAATTTTTATAGAAATAATTGAATTTACACTGTTCTAACACTCACATAATTCAGTCCTGGCTAAAGAGCTCTGAAACTGCCAGATGGAAATCAAACACTGGGACACCATGGAGTGTTCTTGGGGCTTTCAGGGAATTCTAACAGGATCACTCAAAGAAGGAAATAATAGAAAATATGCAAAAATCATCTCTGAAAAGCTAAAAGTACTCAGTAAGGAAAAACTGCTTTAAGGAAATTTAATCAAGAATTAAATCCAACTAGAAAACGAATATATGACTATAAGCAGTGAAGACTGAGAATTGCAAAGATGCTACAACCAAGCACAGCTGAATGTGGCAGTTGAGAGATCAGGATTTCAAACTCATCATCCAAAAATCATCTCATTTTTAAATAATTACATTCAAGGATGTAAGTATTCATTTTCATCAGCTTAACAAGTCAGCCCTATACCAGCAAATACGCTTTTAAGTATGTGGAAATCTAGAATTATTATGCATTTAAAGACCATCAAATCATAGAATGATTTGGGTTGGGAAAACCTTAAAGATCATCGAGTTCCAGCTGCTTGCAGGGCTACAGAGATGAATGAAAATGTCCCAACTGGAAAACAACTTTAAACAAAAAAACCAAAGCAAGCTGGCACCAGCACAGGGTGTTTATGGCTTTACCTATAAAGAGCAGAGCCACATCCCTCTGAAGGCAGCTATTGACTCTTCTTTATGTCCTCAGTAAATAAAGGCCTTCCCCAACTCATCTCTAGGCTTTAAATGTTGGATCTTTAGTTAGAGCTTTTAGGAGCTGATCAATAGCTTGGAAAAAAAAACATTTTACAAGTCTCGGGTTCATAGTAGGGACAATTTGAATGTCAGCTTCTGAAAGGTCTGAAGAAAGGAAATGAAAATCAGGATTTGCTTCTCTTAGAGAGGATAAGAGCAAATATAAACCAGGAATAGGGTTTTCCCATAAGGAAGAGCACAGCAAATGGACATTTTGCTTTGTGTGAATTCCTCTGCACATCTGAAGGCAGGTGGGTTTGATGCCATTTTGGTTTTTGCATTTTTTTTTCCTTTTCTATTTCCTCTGTATTCTCTGCATATATATTTGGAGTTCTGTAACCTATTATATTAATGGCCAGTGTTCCCAATAACTTTCCATTACTTTTCCTTAGACATAAACCAGCAAAAACTGCAGCACTCCAAGCCCTGAGAAATACAAGACCCCTATGCTAGGTTGGTTCTCCCTGACTACCAAGGCTGAGAACAACTCTTCAAGATACATTTCATGGACAAAGTACAGCTTAGTGCCAAACTCCAGAAAAGGGACTTGACCCAGAGAAAATTGTACCATCACCTGTCCTCCTAATTAGTACATTCATCAATTACGTTAATTTCCTGAAACTTATAAAAATCTACTCACCACTGGAAGGGAAGACTTTTGCAGGCATCTTTCCATAACTGTCCCTGAAAGCCTTCAATAAAAATCCACTTTTATATTACATTCTACCCTAAATTTATCTCAAATTTCATTTTCTGGGTTGGGAAAATGACAACAGGTTAAGATGGGATATTGGGAATTGGGAATTGTTCCCTGTGAGGCTGGAGAGGGGCTGGGATGGAATTGCCAGAGCAGCTGTGGCTGCCCCTGGATCCCTGGCAGTGCCCAAGGCCAGGCTGGACACTGGGCCTGGGAGCACCTGGGACAGTGGGAGGTGTCCCTGCCATGGCTGGGGTGGCACTGGGGGGGATTTAAGTTCCATTCCCATCCAAATCATTCCATGGTTCCATGATGTGGCTTTTGTGCGATGTTAAAAATCAGCAGTGTTGGTAATTGGAGCATATACCTCTGATTAAAAAGCAATTTTGAGACCAAAATAACAACCACCAGCTAGAACAGCAAGAACTCCACTTTCTATTTTGCTTTAAGAAGGAATAAAAATCTTAAAAGAAGCAGATTCACCCTCTCATGAACCTGTGTTGGTGCCACCACAGCGCCAGGAGCTGCACCCAGAGCCTGTGGCTGTGCCACCACCCCAGCCACTGCTAATCCCTAAAATCATAAAGAAAAGTGACACAGGCCCAGCTGATCATTTCCTGAGCTCCACAAACAGCCTGCAGCACCTCAGAAATGCTGATTCTCCATCCTGGGCACAGGCACATCAAACACTTGGCGCAGAATTTCCCTCTAACACTTGATATTACATAGGCTGGATATTTGGTCAGGTGAAAATTAGGCTTTTTTTTTTGCAAGTTTTTATGCTGAATTTTTAATTTTTGCTCATTGTCAGGGCAGCAGAGGAGCTCTGTCCCTGCAAGGGCAGGGAAGGGCAGAGATGCCCCTGGTTAAGCAAAGCAGCCCTGAATAATTGGAGGTCAATCAGCTGAACTGCCTGGGCTTGAGGCAGAACCTCATTCCCTGAAGGAATCCTGACTTGGACTTATTTTCAACATCTCCAAAGTTCCGTGGACAAATTATTTCCCACTTCTTCTAAAAACAACCTTGACAAAATGTTGCCAGCACTTGTTTGTATGCAACAAACTGAAATTAACTTCAAAAGAGTCTAAATTTGTGATTTTACAAAGAAAAATCTAAGTGCCAATGTACAAATATTGAATTAACAAATTTCATTTTAAACTCATCTGCATGCCAGAACATTCATGTTCACAGGCAACTGTTCTATTTTAATGAAATATATTTATTTTCATGAAAATTCTATGTCTTAAATAGTACCTGCATACCTTAAAAACCCCTTTTTAATTAACAGTGACCAAGGCAGAGACAAGCACAGGTAAATGAGAAGTCACTGCTGCAAGAGACTTCAAACCAGAGTGTGACGAAGCACAGCTGCAGGCTAAGGGAGCACAGGAAATGTCATTTCAAAGGCATTTTCTTCCTTTTAACACATAAACACCCCTACAACAAATTTTCAGACCTCACTGAGAGGCACAACATTCCTAAACAGATCTTATGTTGCATTATTATAGTCTGTATACTCCTCCTGATAGAATGGATTTTGTGTTTTGATTTACTGCTTAATGCTCAGAGTATGGGTAGAGTGAAAGTGGAGAAAATATTAATCCACCCCAAAAAAGTAATTTCTTAATTTAAATTGAATTTTTGATGCTATTTTCCCAATGTTTGGATTGTTGTATTCAATATTCAAGATAAAAAATAATCCTGAAAATCTGATTATTATGAAAATGGTCATGGAAGGCCAAAACTTGTTAAATAAATAATTTTTTACTGATGCCATGTTCTTTTCTTTGCAGGCTTTCCTATCGGACCGGCCAGGACACGGCCAATTGTGACACGTGCAGGAACAGTGCATGTATTATCTACAGGTGGGTAAAAATACCAATATTCCCATTTTTCCCTGGGAAAAAGCAAAGATTCAGTCCCTAATGCAGGCTCAGCAATTGGCCTCGATGTTCCAATCAACAAAACAGAAATTTAACTCCATTAAAGTCATTAAATTCAACATTTGTGGAAATTTAAATCACAAAGAGATGATTGTGGGCACAGAGCTGTGGGATGGGAGGTGTTACAAGGGGTGAGCTTTGTTTTTAAATTGCTGGAGGTATTTCTGATTTTCTGGCCAACAAGTCAACTTCAATTTTACTGTTATACACTTCTGTACCTACTTCAGATTTATTTTTATGGCAGTAACAACTGGACTTGGGAAGTCACTTGGAGAGAGGGTTTGTAAAGCAAAGAGAACCAGATACAGATCCCATCTACAGTTTCAGAGTAAAATCAGGGATGGATGGGATTTTGGGAAGGATTGTTCCCTGGGAGGGTGGGCAGGGGCTGGGATGGGATTCCCAGAGCAGCTGTGGCTGCCCCTGGATCCCTGGCAGTGCCCAAGGCCAGGCTGGAGCACCCTGGGATAGTGAAGTGTCCCTGCCCAGGAGATGGAATGAGATGAGCTCTAAAATCCCTCCCAACACAAACCATTTAATTTTCTGATTTTATAAACTGGCATTCCTACCCAGTTTGGGTTTTTTTGGCACATCCAGTGAAGGAATAACAGGCACTGGGCATGAGGTGAAGCCATCATGAGCTGACAATGTTTCACCCTGACAGCTTCATTGTCCTCCTGCTCTGGAGTCCCAAAAAATCCACCTGACTGTTTGCAGGGGAGGGGAAAACAAACTGCTCAGGGTTTCAGCAGATCAGGCAGTGCAGCACAAATGAAAATGCACTAGATGCCAATTCCAGTGCAGACAAAACTCAAATGAAGGCACCAATGTAGGATTTCCCCCCTTACTCCTTAATTCTCTGCTCAGCCAGCTTTAGGCAGAACAGCTGGAGCTATTGATTTATGAATTCTCTCTTCACTGCACAGAAAAAAAGGAGAAAAGGATGGAAACCTCCAGCTCCACTTACAACCGACCACAACAGGGCTCTGTGCAGGAGCAGGAACCAATTCATGTCTTTGTTCCTCCTCAGCAGCCCAGTTCAGAAGCACAGAAACACCCAAAGCCTCCTGTGCCTCCCTTTTGCTGTGCAATTCCTGCCCCAGAGCAGCCTGGAGGTAACAGCACAGCACAGCCCCAGCAGGGAATTCTCCTTTCATTAGCTAGGGAAAAACCCAATTAAGACATTTTTGCAAATCTTAATTTCTACTCAGTGGATTTTCAAGTTAAGGAAATTTCCAGCTTCCATTCTTGCCTTCAATGGAAATGAAATCCAGAAAAGCAAGTTGGGAGAGTTTTCCTGCTGAGAGAGGGCAGGTCCTGCTGCCATTCCCACCTGGAATCCCTTTGGGAGGTCCTGCTGCCATTCCCACCTGGAATGTTTTGGGCAGGTCCTGCTGCCATTCCCACCTGGAATCCCTCTGGGCAGGTCCTGCTGCCATTCCCACCTGGAATCCCTTTGGGCAGGTCCTGCTGCCATTCCCACCTGGAATCCCTCTGGGCAGGTCCTGCTGCCATTCCCACCTGGAATCCCTTTGGGAGGTCCTGCTGCCCATTCCCACCTGAGATCCCTCTGGGCAGGGAGGTCCTGCTGCCATTCCCACCTGGAATCCCTTTGGGCAGGTCCTGCTGCCATTCCCACCTGGAATCCCTTTGGGAGGTCCTGCTGCCATTCCCACCTGGAATGCTTTGGGCAGGTCCTGCTGCCATTCCCACCTGGAATGTTCTGGGCAGGTCCTGCTGCCATTCCCACCTGGAATCCCTTTGGGAGGTCCTGCTGCCCATTCCCACCTGGAATGTTTTGGGAGGTCCTGCTGCCATTCCCACCTGGAATCCCTTTGGATATTTGCCTCAAGCCCTGTTTGCAGGGGATTTTTGAGCAAAAACCAGCTCAGCTTTGTGCCAGTTGAGGAGAATTCCTGCTGCAGGCAAGAAATCAGAGAGCAGAGGCACAGCAAAGCAGGGGAGGCAGGAGCAAAGGGGATTATGGAGACAGGATAAGCCAGAAGGGATAAACCAGGAATTCACTGATAACAGCAGCCCTGGGATATCCTGCAGGAACTTCTGAACACCTCTGGGAAAAGGGCAGCAGCTCCTGAGTCAGGCTGGATTCAATCCAGATGCTCCTTTGCCAAGGGTTTGCATGGAAAACGCTGCAGGGAGTGACCTGAGCCCTCTTTAGGGCAAAACAGCTTTTAGGAACAGAAATTAAAACTGCTCAAGCTGCCAAAAATCCCTGAGTTCTTGGAAGGCACTGGACCTGTCACAGCAGGAGGTTCTTAGTATTGAGCTCTTTTTCCCAATTAACACAGGAGAGACTTAAATATCTACATAAATAAATAAATATATGATTAATTTATCCCATATAAATATATATATACTTCCACGTATATATGTATAATATATATTTTATATATAATTATCCTCTATACAATTACATAATAATAATAGTAAATAATATGTTACTATAATAGTAAATAAATATGACATTATAAAAATTATATATATTTTTTTTATTTTATCCCATAAAGACATTAATATATAAATAATGCCCTTCAGGGATAAATCAATATTTAAACAGAAATCCTTCACTTTGCTTTAACTGACTGTGTGGGTTTTTGGCTTTTGATTCAATTTTTAACATTGTAACACTAAAAAAAAATATTTACAGCTGTTTCAAATCTTTATTTTCAAACAGCATCTTAAAGGAATTATTAAGTTACCCAGGTGCATCCTGTGGTGTCAGGCAGAGCACAGGTGAGGTGGAAATTCATGGAATTAAATTCTTCCCCCTCAAGATGAATTTCAGAGTATTGATATAAGGGAGCACAAAAAACCACAGACAATGGAGAAGGCAACAAAAAAACCCTGTTGTGCTTTAAAGAGTTTTTGCATCCAAAATATTAATACTGGCAGGAATAAATTCTAAGAAGAGCCTTTTGGGAACACAATTATTTTGCATCTTAAATTTAATTTTCTGTTAGTATTAAAAATCTCTTTTATATTATTTTGTCTTTATATTGAGATGAATAAATATTTCTTAGTACTAAAAAAAGGAAAATCAGATTATTTTCTCATTTTTTAAAATAAATAGGAAACTGCTGAAATATTAAAAGAGTATCAAAAGGACAAATTAGCAAAACCAGAAGCTGCTTTGAAAATCAGAAGGAAAAGAAAGACATTCCCATTTGGATATTTCATTTTCCTCAAAATTCTACTTATTTCTGCAATATGTTCAGGAACTTGGAACTCCAGAGCCAGGAATCACTCACTGCACCAGAGCAGCCACAGCCTTAAAACTGTCAGTAAAAAATATTCTTGGTAGCCATGTTCAGGTAGAATTTAAAACAGAAGCCAAAAATGTGATTAAATTAAAAAACCCCAACCACTTTATCATTTTATCCAGCAGTTTCAATAACCATGAGGTCACAGAACCCTTCCAAAATCGTCTGCTACAAACACAACACAAATTTCTGTCTGATGTTGATGCCCCATGGGCATTTTTAAAGACAGAAAAGAAGTTTAACTGGTGGTATTGCCAGGACAAAGTCAATTTAAACACTGAAGAATTTAAATTAAATTTCTGTATATGGCAGTAAATACACAATTTTTACAGTGCAGTAAAATCTTGCTGCTAGGAAGGAATTGCATTAAAATGCAGAAAATATAGCAATTGTGAAAAACCCCAAACCCAGGTGGACTGAAAGCTTCCCAGCCTCTTTTATTCTGTAATTATCTTTTCCTGGGCCTGCCCTTCCTGCTCCTGTTTCATTTCCCATCCCACGTGAATGTTAATCCTTGAGAAGGAGAAAATGGGGTTCCTCAGAACATTTGGTGCATTATTCTCAGGATTTTAGCAGTAATTATTTCTGGGAAGGAGGATTTTGTGGGATTCCTGCTGGACTTCCCTTCAGGCAGGAAGGTCAGGAATTTGCAACAGCTTTTACAAGGAAATTTCAGCTGCTGGAGGGAAACTTCTGGGAGCTGAAATCCCAATTTCTGACTTGGAAAGAAAACAAATCCACACTCCACTTCTGTGGGGAAAAAAAAAATCATTCAAAGCTGTCTCAACCATTAATTTGGCTACTTTTTACTCCTTTATTGATTTATGCTGCTGTGCTTTTACTTTATATTAATTTAAGGTGGACTCTCACTACCCAGCAGAAAATATATTATTTAGAATCTATAAAATGCAATTCAGTGCAAGAGGTCAAACAGGTTAAAACATGGGGATAAAAGTTAATCAGGCAGCACAGAGCCCCCATGGAAGAAATTCACTTTTAAAGGTTAGATACTTAAATATTAATTATTCAAATTAACAAATGTGGCAATAAAAAAGTGAGCATAAGGCACCAATCCCTAGGATAGCAACAGTGTAAGAAAATCAGGTGGTTCAATGCTGAGAATAGCAATTTTCATCACCTTTTTATTTCCTACCCACATTAATTAATTTACATTTTCTCATCTTATCTCTGGACTATAAGATGAAAAATGGATCTCAAAGGCTCCTGAATGCTGGCAGTGCTTTGGATCCCAGGCTGGGCTGATTTTTGGGCTGAAATTTAGCAGAGATTGCTGGGAAGTGCATTAAGCTCATTTTGATGTGATGAGTGCTTCTCTGGATCCTGTTTTTTCAGGATGTGAAGCACTAATGCTGTGTCACCCAATTAATGGCACCCACAGGGTGGAATTCTGTCATTCCTGCTTCACCTCCCCATGGTCCAGCTGCTCTGAGAGCCTGGAGGATGTGAGGGGAAATTCAGGTGTCACCTGAGGGGCTCAGCTGGAGGGGAAGGGAGGATTTCCCTGGAGGCAGAAGGAGGAAAAAGCTGCTCAGAACCTGAGCAGGCTCCAGCCCTGGAGGTGTCAAGGGACAAGTGGAGGATGGACATGGAGCTGCTGGGATGAGCCCAGAGCAGCTCCAGGATGATCAGAGGATGGAGCAGCTCTGCTGTGGGGAAAGGTTGGGAGAATTGGGATTGTTCAGCCTGGATGAGAAGCTTTGGGGTGACCTCAGGGTCCCTTCCAGTATCTCAAGGATACAGATAGAGAGACTACAAGAGTGTGAAGGGACAGGACCCAGGGAATGCTCCAAGTGTTAGAGGGCAGGGATGGGATTTTGGGATGGAATTGTTCCCTGTGAGGGTGGGCAGGCCCTGGCACAGGGTGCCCAGAGCAGCTGTGGCCGCCCCTGGATCCCTGGCAGTGCCCAAGGCCAGGCTGGACACTGGGGCAGCCTGGGACAGTGGGAGGTGTCCCTGCCCAAGGGCTTGGAATGGGATGAGCTTTAAGGTCCCTTCCAACCCAAAGCATTCTGTGATCCCATGATTCTCTGAAATGCCTCAGCAGCTCCATCCTGAACCCAGATTTCTCTGATTCAGCAATTCTCCAGTAACCAACAGATCATGAGCAGCTAAAACCTGAAAATGATCCATGACAACAACGTGTGACTGTGCTAGAAAATGAGAAAACCCATCCATATCTCAGAGCTTGTTGCTCCAAACCCTCCCACAGTCCATATGTTTAATCCCAATGGTTCTCACTCCTCAAATTCTGCTCTCAATCCCTCATAGCTCAACTAAATTAGAAAAGGTTCTCTGCTGCCTGCATGCAAATGTAAACTCATTAATATATACTGTCAAACACAGAAAGCCAAAAAGAGAAAATTCATCTCCCTGAAGGGGCTCCAGGAGAGCTGGTGAAAGACTTGGGACAAGGGATGGTGGGACAGGACACAAAGAATGGCACCCAGTGCCAGAGGGCAGGACTGGATGGGATACTGGGAAAAAATCCTTCCCTGTGAGGGTGGTGCCAAAATAAAATCATCCAAGGGCTGCTAGTTGATTTTATTTGGCCCAATTTTCCTGGGAAAGACAGCACTGATGTACAGGCAACTGCCCTAAAATGGGAAGTTTTGGTTGCAAACCTTCTAAGTCTATAGTGATTCTGGGGAGAAAACACAGAAATATTTATCACAAAAAGAATTTTACTGCTTGTTGATAAAAACAGCCCCTCTGTTTGGAGGAAGAATTTGGGATAGCATTAAAGATGGAAAAACTCTGAATCAGTGCTCCAAATTTAACAATCTTTAACAACATGGAGGGAAGTGAAGCTTTAGGATGTCCTGACCAGGTGTCAGGCCAAGGTTTGTGCTATTAAATAATATTTAAAATTCATCTCTTGTTTCGGTAGGGCTTGTTCAGAGTTGTCAGTCCATTGAAAAATATGATTCTATTATTAAAGAAAAAATGCTTCTGAAGCAAATAATTCCCATCTCCGTGTGTCATGCCAAGAGAACAGGAGAGTCCTGGATAATTAAATTAATGGAGTTATTATGGGCAGGCTTAAGGGACAAAATGCAAGTTTGAAAGTGAAAAGAGGCACATGGCAGGAGGATATTTCAGGAAAAGGTCATTTGGAGAGAGGACACCTGGAGATGCTGAGGGGACAGAAATAGCACTGAGCAAAACAGGATTGGCAGAGCTGTGACAGGTGACACAATCAAGCTCAGGAACACAGCTCAATAACAAAAATATCAGGAAGTCCTACAAATATGGAATATTTGCTGAATTTAATCCCTGGAAGTGGCCAAGGCAAGGCTGGACAGGGTTTGGAGCAACCTGGGATAGTGGAAGATTGGAACTGGATGATCCTGAAGGTCCTTTCCAACCCAAACCTTTCTGGGAATCTATCGTTGATCATGATTAGCAGTATTTCATATGATTGATACAAAATTAAAGAGTAAAAATAAAGTCAGCTGTAGATAACATAGATATGTGCATTTTTTTTAAACAGGTCTTTGTCTTATTTCTGCAGCAGAAAAATTAAAGCCTAAGTTTGCATTCAAATAATTTGCCTGATGGAGCAATCCCATTAAAACACTTCCAATGCTGGATAAATTGATGCTGATAGACCCCAATCAATTATTCTGCAAAATTTAGAGTTCTAAATGCTGAAATAACACAAATGTTTTCTCTTCAGCCTCTTTATACCCTTCAGAAGCAAAATATTTCCCTTGGATGTGAAGAGCTGAAAGCTGATCTGTTCTGCAGCAGCAATAACATGGGGCTTGTCAGATGGACCAGAACTAAGATGCTTTTTTTTTTTCCTCTTGAGGTCTATCTTTAATAGAAATTGATTATATAAAAAATTACTCTCTTCAGCAAGGGGGTTTTATAACAATTTCTTTTTTTACAGCAATTTTCAGCAGCTCTTAAGAGCCGCTCTGCAAGAATCATGTTTCAAAGGAGTAAAAATGAACTCTGGCAATGCCAGAGCTGAAAGGCCTTTTTATTTTTTCCCCAAAAATACTTGATACTGAGGAAAAAAAAAACCAAAACCTGATACAACACATCCTAAATGTTGCACTTTAAATGAGATTTTAGGGAGCTCTTAGAGAAGCATCTCCCACATTCCAAGATTTTCTCTGTCTCACTGACAGAATTCCTGTGCTGGGACATTCCCAATGAGCTGATATCCACATCTCACCACTAAATTCATGCTGAACTTCTCTAACCAAGTGTTTTTTGCCAGCCACACAGCACACAGAACATGTTAGCAGTAAAGATAACACTGTTTTTCCATTCACAAGGAGGGATATTAGGCAGTAGGCTTGGAATGTGACTCTGCACCAATACAGCTGCCTCCTGAAAATTCACCATTCTGTACTTCCAGCATCAAGCTGAATTTTTTTAAAATTATCTTTGATTTGAAATGGCTAAATGGCTTTTTATTCATTATAAACACAGCAATGGGTAAAATACTCTATTTGAATTCTTACCTAATGTATTTCTTTTCTCTGCTATTGAAGTTCACCCAAATCACTGAAATGGCAAAACTTTTGCTAAAAATGGATTTACACTCAAACCAAACACCAAATTAGGCACAGTCAAAACCCATATCTCCCCCTGGAAATCTTGGAGGTCTTTTCCAACCCTAATGATTCTGTTGGAGAATTCCCTGGAAATGGCTGCAGGTGTTCTGTGCCGTGTCCCTGCTCTCCTTAAATCAGCCAGGGCTTCAACTTCAGTTTACTGTAATCTCTTTATGGATGAGACCTGGGGAAGCACATCTCACTTCTCCAGTGGTTCACTCCAAACGAGCAATGGCAGATATACCTCAGAAAACATATTTAGTCCTAATTAAAAGTGAGCTCAAGCTCAGGAATGATAACTCCATATTTAGGTAACAATAAAAGCAGCCAGTGCAAATCCCAAGACAGCTCAGCAGTGGAGGGGGACAAGGAAGAAATAATTTAATCCAGGTGTCTAAATTCCCAAAATTTCACCCTTTTAAATTCATCCTCTGATATCCAGAGGGTCCACTGCAACAGGAATCCTTCAAAGGTCCTTCCAGCCCCAAATATTCTACACAAGACAGGAACAGCCTCAGTGCAGAGCGTGGCCAGAGGCTGCTGCACAAACCCAACCAAAACCACCCAAAGTTCTGGGTAGTTCTGAGGGCCAAAATTCAGTTCCCACCATTAGATAGGACTCTTGCTCCATTTTATGCTGTGGTTCCTTTGGTTTATAAAGTGGTCTCAAAATGCTCTGCGGCACAAAGTTCAAATAAGGGCTGGAATTTCATCTCAATTGTGGTTTCTTAATTGCTCGAAGGATTTTGTAGCAACAGTGTCTGGAATTCAGGACAGGGATTTTACAGCTTCTGTCTGTTTTCTGAAGGCAAGGATGCACTATAAAGGAGAACTGTTTTTTAATTGATCTATTTATTCCTCACATGTATATGAGTCTATAAATACAACAGGAACTTGATGAAATTAATCTTTCCCATGGTAAAAGTGGAAAGGGAGAGCTGAGGTAAAGAATTTCTGGGACAGCCTCCTTGCTTTTGGCCAAGCTCTCAGCTTTCCCCAAAGAACAAGGATGCAGGTGCCTGGGTGCCACCCTGACCTCCCAGAAGGGAGAACTGAGTCTGGACGCCCTCAAAAATCATTTCTCCACCAAAAAAACAGTTGGATTTCTCATGTTCAGTCACTTCTCAGCACCTCCACCATAATCCTCAAGACCCTCCTTAACCCTCCTGAACAATCCCATTCCTATTTTTCCCTGTAATATGTCCCTTTTTGAACTTCTCCTTTCCATTTTCATGCAAGAAGTATTTATTGACTTCCATAAATTAAGCACTTAGACATTGAGTTAATTAATTTTTTCTATCATCATAATTAATGAGTGTTTTTCTCTTCCCATTTCTAGCGTGGAATTGGATTTTAAACAGCAAGAAGATAAACTACAGCCAGTTTTGAGAAAACTTCATCCTATTGAGGAAACTCAGGTTGCACCTTTGCCTTATTCTCAGGAGAGCTACTCCTCGACTCCCAAGCAAAAATCCAAAACTGAATCCAAAAAGCATGGAAGATGGAAACTCTGGTTCCTTTAACCCAAGTCCATGACGTGTGGAATTCAAGGCCTTCTTTGACAAATATTTGGAGTTGTATCCATCATCTCTGATGGGATTTGGTGGAAGGAGCAGCGTCCTGGCCAGGGGCAGCGTCCAGTTCTCACCGCGCGTACCAAAAAGGCCTTTGTAGCGACGGACTCTGCCCAGCAGCACGGGCCTGGGAACCCCCTGCCCACTTCTACTCGCAGTTTGCCAATGTGGGATGTAAAACCTGAGTGGAAACTTGGACAAAGACGGGAAGTAAAACTGTTCCCCTCCCCTCCTCAGATCCGAAAGCGCGGCGCTCCGACCCGTTAAGCGTAGGCCGGCATCCTGCTCCCCCAGGAATGGTGGAGGCCTTTTGGGGTCTGGGTTGTTGTCTCTGCACAGCAACGAGGGGGAAAATCAGCAGCAAGCCTTATGTTTGCAGTGGTGTTGAGTTTTACAGCTCCATGTTGATCGGGGAGTGCAGTTTTCAGCACAGAATTCCTGGACAAAGCACAATTTTTCCCGCGGCCTGCGGCCGCGCCGATCTCCGAGACGTGACTGTGGTGTATTCTCTGCCTTCATGCGATGTAGACTCCAACCAAGCTCTCACATTTCAACCTCATCTCTGGTTTAGCTGTGTCCTCACCACCAGAAGAACCACTCTGCTGCTCAGCCCCAGCAGGGGAGCGGCCAGAAACCTCCCAAAAATCAGGCCCAGCCTTTAAGCACCTCCAGCTCACAGGGTCCAGGCCATGGACAACCCCTCAGTGTCACCTTGGAAAGGTCTCAACCACACAGGAACAAAACCCAACCCCAAAACAGACCCATCCCAGGCCGGATTGTTGGCCTTTGCCATGGGTTAGTATTTTTTTCTAACAGTCTTTGGAAAAACCTCTCCACTGCTGCAGAAGGCACCAGGAGATGTCCAGGCTGCAGCACTGCTTGGAAGGAGCTGAAATTGGAAATGCTATTTATTTATTTATTAAGCTGCTCAGATGGGTTTCCCAGCTTATTATAATTTATATCTCAATCTATTAATTGTACTCAGTAATTGAAACACTTAGGAGAGAGATGTGAAATCAGATTTTTCCTAATTTGATTTGGGTTTTTTTGAAATGGCACTAAAAATTTTGCTCTGACTTATAAACTGCAACTCTTCCTTTAAGTATTTGCTACTGCCATTAAACTTGCATCTAAAATGACCACTGGTGGAAAAATTCCTCATGCTAGAAGTGGCCAGGGAGTGGGAATCATGTCTTTTGTTTTGGTTTGGGATTTTTCCTTAAGGATTTCAGATAAATTGAGTGTCATGTGACAAACTGCGTTTGAAATTGCTTCCCCTGTAGCAGCAGGAAGGTACAAATTCTTCAGCTTTTAGGTGAAAGGACTGTGATCATTAATTTGCACAGACTAAAAATTTGGGGAAGTGTTTTTCACTGTTTCTCCTCTTAGCTCAGCATCCAGTTTACTCCTGAGAGGAAACTGGAGGAAAATAACCTAATTTTTTTCCCTTCAAAGAGCAAGAAAAGCAAATTAAAATGGGAAAGGAAATGCAGAAGATGCCTCTGGCCAGCTCAATATTTGCAGTAAACCTTCAAGAGGGCTATGAGTTCTTGCACAGAAGCAAATCCTGAAATCCTCTGGTGGGAGTTGAAGGATTAGGAAGGTGATCCTGTACACAAGGAAGTGCCATTGTTTCATGTGGAAAAAACCCCATATTTCATGTATTTTATATTGTTTTTAACTAAAATATAGAACTGTTTACAAGACAGCCCACACAACATGGCTAAGAAACCCAAATATTTCCAAATTAAAAATACTTTTTTTTTTTAAAGCAGAAAGGAATCTCAAAAATGGGCAGAAAAAGAAAAATACAGCAGTATTCATTATTAAAAAAAACATTAATACCTAATGCACTCCTCCATGCTAACAGGCCTAGTGTTTGGGGCTTTTTAAGGAAATTAATCCAAGCATCTCTCCATGGCAATCAATTCCCAAATCCTCAGTGCCACCCCTCAGTAGCTTTGTGTGTGCAGGGACCCTGAGTGATCCAGAGCTCCTGGAATCAGGGGAAAAGAGGGAGGAAACTCCAGCTGGAGAAACAAAGAGCTCAAAGGGAAAGTTCTCATGGCGTGTTCTGTACATGTCCAGGCTATTTTCTTAAGAAGTTGCAAATTTTTAATTTTTTACATTTTTTTAAACCTGGGGAAAGCTGACATTACCATAGAGTCTTGCTTCCAACTGACATCTCGTGTTCTCTGGTACCCTCCGATGTACTTTGTAATAAAATGTTTTTGCAAGTGTGTAAAATGTATCATAATTGTATTGCCTTTAGAATCACTCAGGCTCAGGTTAGATAGACACCAAGAGAAAAAAAAACAAACCTAATTCTTTAGAGCTTTTAGTTCAATGTGACAGAGCTATTTTCACCCTCATGTAGATGATCTTGGAGGTTCTAATGAGGAAAATGCATTTTTATTTTCAGTGTGGCTTTGCTGGATTCACTGGCAGTCCCCTGCACTTCATACACTGATTTTCTAGCTGCACTTCTCCCATCTCCTGCTTCAAAATACTTTTTAGCCAATAAATACTGCAGTGATTTTATATCCCTCGCTCTTTGCTGAGTCCTTATAATTTCCACACAGCAACAGCTGCATTCTTAGCTTTAGAAATAGGAGGAAAACACTATTCCTGTGAGTAGCACTTGGTTTCTCAAAGATGAAAAACAAAAATAACTGTAAAAAAACTTTTAAAAAACCAGGATAAAGTGAAAAAAAACCTGATTAAAACTGGAAAATCCTACCATGGGTACAAAGTGTTTGCTTTTTCTTGCCTAAAATGCAAAACCACTGTCCATGCCTTTGATTTCACTCAATGTTTTAAAGCTTAAATCACTTATTCCAGTCAAATAGAGTAAATTTTCATGAACTTCCCAACCAAGTCAGCTGTTAGATTACACCAGGACCTGTGTATTACCACACATTATATATTGCTGCTGGAATTGAGCTGGAATTGAACCAGATTGCCACTAAAAATCCAACTGCACCAACACCATTTTGTCTGGGAGAACGAAAGGGACCTGCATGAAGATTTTTAATATTCCATAAAAGCCATCTGTGGGTTCATTAAAATAACTGGAGTGCTACAAATGTGTCCATTTGTTTAGGTGAGTGCAGCTCCTTGCCATAAATGTTGGTTGGGAATGCAACAGGGATGGTCTGACAACACAAAAAAAGTTCAGTATTAGTGATGGAATAAAATCATGGCCAGCATCCAAATACCACTTCAGTTTCAGTGAAATCAGCTTGCAATATGTAATTTCAAATGATTTTGAAAGAGAAGAAAACGTGGGACTCAATAAAGCAAAGTATTTTTACATGGAAGAAGTCTGGTGAAGCAAATGAGGTTTTCTCCCAATTTTGGAACACGAAGATAATTCACACCCAGATTCAACTCCTGAATAACAACCTGCAGCCCCAGAAGCCTCCTGTGACCATCAATAACTGATTTCAGGCTTGCACCTGTATTTTACATGCTTCTGGAGAGGCCTGCAGCCTGGAAGTGCTGAGAGATGGACAGTGCACCATGGTGAATGATTGACTGATTGATTGATTGATTATCCAGAGCTCCCCCATCAGTGCCACTCTGCTCTACACTCTCCTTGTGTCAGGTGCCATCTGCACCCCACAGAGATTCCCCTCTCAATCTCCTTCCAGAAACCTCAGACAGAGTTCACAAATTCCCTTTTTCTCCTTCTGATGGCTCCTGCATCATTTCTGTCCTGGTTTCACCTCATCCCCATCCCAGAGCACAGAGGGGAAAGCAGCAAAGTGGAGCAGGTTCCACTCATCAGCAACACCACAAATCCTGCCCAGTGCTCCCCCCTCACACACCCCAACACCCAAAATAACCCATTTTCCCTGCTCACAGCACTGACTTTGTTCCCCATACACCTTTAGATGCCTTCCACTCTCCTTATGGACACACTTTGGAAGTTAACACCACAGGAACATGGAATGGTTTGGGTTGGAAGTGACCTTAGACACCATCTCATTCCAACCCAATCTTACTCTAAGCCAGGAGATTTCCCTTCAGAAATTACAGAGCTTGGTTTCCTTTGGGAATGAGGCACATCCCAAGCTGCTGACAGGAGGAGAAGGAGCAGCCATGGACCATTCTGGAGCTGCCTCTGAGGCTGCTCTGTCCTGATTTACTGGAGCAGGCCAAGATGCTGCCTCACATGGAACCCAACGTTGTGCAAAAGCCACCAGGAAAGGAAAGAGAAGATTTAAAGCCACTCTTCCAAAGGCTCAAGGAAGTTTGCTCTATTTACTTTTTCTTCAAGCAATGTTTTCTTCAGTAAGAAAGGTTTTGTGATTTTTTTCCAGGTGATTTCTCCCTGGGCCAAGAGCAGCAGCAGCTCAAGGCAGGAGCAAACTTAACCTAAACCAGGCAGTTTGGAGCAGCTTAGCACCCTCAGGCTGCATCCTGTACTAATAATACAACCATCATATAAAATAAATATTAATAATATTAGAATCTTCTGCTCAGAAAATGGATCAAGTAAAAACCACCAGTGAGACTTGCAGAGGGAAAAACAGACCAATGAGGATTACAAATGCTTTTGCTAACACAATTATTGTCAAACCAGATTTTAAACTTATCATTTATACTTCATTTTACTTAATATCTGGTTCTTCTCCTTGCAACTGGTCTCTTATTTCAAGGTAATTCTCTTTTGAATTTATAGGACAAAACTTGCCTTTGATTTTATCGAGGAACTCACATTTAAGGAGGAAAAAAGCCAAAGGGGACTATTGGAGAACCCTTCCAGTTCAATGCTGCAGAAAAGGCTCATCCTGTAATTAAAACTTCTCACTTGAGAACTTAAATCCTTGACATTCCTCCACTGCTCATAAACTGCATTATGCAACATCAGGTTTTGGATAGAGATGGTGTCACTGAGTGTTTTTCCAGGGAGAAAACATGCCAGCTTTAGGACACCAGCACAGTTATATTTATAAAATAAAAAATTGGTTATGTCCTGTATTTTACTTCTTTTAAAGAAATTATCATTACTTTAACTCTGTCAGATATTTTAAACTCCTTCCTTCCAGTCATCCTGTATGGTTAATTCTCTACTACAGGTAAAACCAAAAAAGGAAAGCCACTGCATCATTTCAACCCAAATCTGATGTAAGAGAGGTCAAGCTGTGCTTCCAAATTATTATTATTATAATAATTTTACTGCTCCTACTTTGCTGACACCACAAAAATGAGTTGTGGCTGGTTATTTAACAGGGGAATCTCCTCAGCAAGGGCTGCATTGTAAGGTAGGAGTAAGTACTCATTAAAAACACCCTGAAATCTCAGTGTTCATTAGCTGATCATGGAGGCTGTGCTGAGGAACTGCAGGCTGTGCTCAGGAGCACAATGCAGATCTTTAATATCACTGCTCTGAGTTCAAACACACACACAGCTTTTCAAATCTCCTCTGCTAACTGCAAAAGGCATAATTAACGTTTTTAAATATCACCTGCACCACCTTCATCAAAACAATAATTAACTCCCATTCAGCCTGAATCTGAGGAAGCTAAAATAACACCCAAGTCTGACTTCCTTGCACTGCTCATGCCAGCACTGGAATATTCTGTAGGATTGTGCAGCTTGGAACCATTTCCCCACAGAGGTTGTGGATTCCCATCCCTGAAGTGTCCAAAGCCAGGCTGGACAGGGCTTGGAGCAGCCTGGGATAGTGGAATTGTCCCTGTCCCTGGAATAAAATGAGCTTTAAGGTCCTTCCAACCCAAACCATCCTGGGATTCTGTGACTTCTTGCTCCAGCAATGGATCTGGAGATCCCTTATCCCTTCCTTACAGCAAAACCCCAAGTGATACAAGTAGGAGACCAAAACTGTCTTTGGATGATGCACCAAAGACAAAATGAAATTGAAGCAGGTTTATCAGCATGAGCACCCCCAAATGCCAAGGAAGAAGTGCTGAAGACACAGAGCCCTGTATCAAAAATCACCGTGTGTAAAAGTCAAATATCACTGTGTGCCATCACAGGGAGAATTTCAACTGGGAAGGAAAGAGGAGATCAAAAAACCAAATTGCTGATGGACTCATCTATCTGACGACCAATTAACCCCATGGTAAGAAATCAGTGCATTGAGCCAGACTGACCCAAATTGATGCAGAACTGAGGGACAAGTGCTCAGACACAGCACAGACCTGGCTCACTTCAACCACTTCCCTGGAGAGATCAGCTGCCAGCTGCAGCCAGCTAAAAGAATACAAGAGAAAGGCAAACACACAGAGAGGCTCCCAAAAACACCCAGAGAGACCCCCAAAACCACGCTCAGATCTATCCCCATCTCAGATATCAACAAGCCTCACTATTTTTTTCATTATTTAGTCCAATATTCATTAATTAACAGTGGAAAAATTCAAGTGCAAGGCTTTAAAATCACAGTGTTAAGTCAATAGGCTTGCTCGCATCAGTCCTTCCTCTAAACATAATTTTAGGCTCTGCTCTTCAGTCATTTGAACGCTCACCTTGGTTATCTCAATTTAAGTCAGAAAGACAAGTAAATGCTTGTAAAGCAGTAACAAGAGCCAAGTCTCATTTCCACACTTCTCAGCTGGCTAATTACCAATACTACATCATTGTGGTGCACACAGATATCAATCCTGGCTAATCACCTGCTCACAGAGATTTTTCAAGCTTTTTTTTTTTCTTTTTTTTGCTCTTCCCCTGTGCCAAGCACAGCAAAATTACCAGGCAGTGCTTTGCAGCTTCCTGAGCAAGCAGAGAGAGGAGGTTTTGATTGCTTTGGGTCACCTGGGATTGCAATCCTATTACAGGCAGGTTCAGGGAGATGTGAAAGAGGTGTTTGAGTTTACTCACAATGAGCTCTGAGTCCCGGCCCATGGAAATCACAGTTCGGTTCACTGTCCTCAGCAGGTTCTCCATGATGATCTGCACATGGCGCTGTGTGGGGCCCTGAGGACAAGGAATAAATCACTGATAGCCTCAAACACCAGACAGCAGCACAACTGAACCATTTGTGCTGCCTTTCACCCCACCTGTCTGCTGGAAATTCAGTAAAACATCGCTTGCTGTTGATCTCAAGGAGGGAAGGGTTTAACAAATTCTTATTTTAGTAATACGTGTTTCTGATAAATTAAAATGTGCTGTTACAATGCCAATGGAAATGAAGCTTATTACCCATTAATTTTCTTCCCCCAAGTCATTCTTCCAGCATCAAACCCCCACAGGCATTACCAGACCCAGGGTGGGGGGGCTGTTCTGCAACAGCTCAATTAAAAGGAAGAGAAAAGCAAAGCCAAACTTTCATTAAGGAACTGCCAATTTCAGTCAATATTAGAAGCAACCTACCACTACTTTTGAAAGAGTTCAAATGAAACATTTATTCCATGAAGCTTTTAAGGACAAATCCAGAAATCTCACATGGAGTGATGGGCAATAAAGAAAGCCAAAAACACCACAAGGTGAAAGAAACAGATGAGCTTTGCTCCCATCTTTTACTTTATGGATGAAAAACAGATTTGCATATTTGAAGGACAATCCACCACCAGCACAAAGTCACCCAGGAGCTGGTCCTGCTGCCAGGATCAGCCTGGGAGAGGGTGGAGCTGCAGGTGAGCCCCCACCATGGAGAGAAAAGCAGCCAACAAAGAGAGACAGGAGCAGCCAAGCTGCCAGAAACAAATTCCTCCTGTAAAACAACCCCTTCTCTGAAGCAGCCACACAGAGCTACTCCCAAAAACAAACAAAAACAGAGGAAAACCTAAAAAAAAACCCAATTAAATAAGATGCCAGAGAGGATGTGAGTAGCTGACCCCTGAGGTCCTTTCCAGCTGAATTAGTGTATGATTCTACACAGCACTGAAGGTTCAGGCAGCAGCAGCAGCACAAATTTCAGGAGAGCATCAAATCACTGCAGCTCTATGGCAAAGCACCAATATTTGTATGTTTGTTGAGGTCAAGAGAAAGCAAAAAAGAGACTATTATGCAAAATAAAGGGATATTACACATGCTGCAGGTCTGGGAACTGTGTCAGCAACAACACAACTCAAATGCACATTTCCAAAAATGTCCATGGGAGAAAAGAAAAAGCACCAGAACACAACATTTTCCACCTGGAAAAGGCCAGGCACAGTAAATGAGGAAGGTTTAACTCCTAAGGACATTTATTTCTTCACTATCTAACCAGAAAAGCTGCATTGGATGTGCCTCAGAAACAACAAGTGCTGTGCTGGATGGAACATGTGAGATGCCACAAAACAAACACATCCTCATCCTCATCACTGGAGAACTGAGAGTTAGAAAAGGCTGGTTAGGAGGAGGTTAAAAAAAAAATAAAACCCTAAAGCTTCATGAGTTACCTGCTTAATTCACTTTACTAAAACAATTTCTGTGAAGTGTTACTCATCACAGAGGCAGCCCACACTCACCACGTCTTTCTTGTAGAGCACTTCCAGGATGTTACTCAGCAACTGGCAGCAAGCCTCCAAATCTTCTTGTCTCTCCAAGTGATACTTGAGCTGGTCTGTCATTGTTGGCAGCAAGATTTCCCTGCAGTCTGCACACAAAACACGAGGTTACAAACACAGCTTTCAGGGCCTCCAGGCTGATGTGCTTCAGTGCTTACATAAGACACAAAAAAATTGGGAAAAATAAATTATCTTCCAGCTTTTCAACCAAAGCCTCACCTCACCTTAAAAACTTCTGCCTCTGAACTGCTCCAACCTTTGACCACTTGCTGCAATTAAAAAAATAAAAATTCCCCTTCCTTGCTTAATACTCAGACTGTTCCTACATGGAGGGAATGACCAAGTCAAAATTAATTACTAATTATCCATATAAATGTCAGCCCAGTGAACAGCCTGGTTCTGCAGATCTGCCCCAGAGATGCTCTGGCATCACAGCCTCGTGCCTCTGCATTTGGGAAACTTCAGATGTGTTGCTCCCTGGATTTTGGACTAGGAAAGGAAACAGCAGATGAAGCAAAACCCCACAGGGCAGAGGGGCAATGTGAACTGTCCCCAAATGCAGGGGAGGGCAGGAACCCTAAAGCCCAGCTGCTGAGCACTCCAGGAAAGCACAGAACATGTCTTTGCAGAGCCTGTGAGGTGAATCAGTCTTTAATAACTTAAAAGGGCCCTAATTAGAGGGCTGAAATGTTCCAGAGCCCTGCTGAGCCCCACTGGCAGGGAGGGGGCAAAGATCAGTTTAATATCTGAGTCACTCTGAGTCCCACTGCGGGGCTGGAGCTGCTCTGGTCAATGGGGGAGGCAGCCAAGCTGCATTTCTGAGAAAGGGAAAACTGATTATCTGTCCCAGTGCTTGTCTGCAATGACACAACCAGCACAGAACACTCTGTTCCCTTGGGTGGGGCTGACAGAGCTCCTCAGCTCCCACCTAGGGCTGCTGAGAACATGGGGGGAAGCAAAAAGGGCTGGGAACTCCACAAAATCATCCCAAGGGTGAGCAGGAGCAGCTGAGGGAGCTGGGGGGCCTCACTCAGGAGAAAAGGAGGCTCAGGGGATCCTGTGGCTCTGCACAGCTCCTGCCAGGAGGGGATGTTGAGTGAAGGACACAGGGAATGGCTGCCAGTGCCAGGGGGCAGGGATGGATGGGATACTGGGCAGGGATTGCTCCCTGTGAGGGTGTAAGGCCCTGGCACAGCGTGCCCAGAGCAGAGCAGTGCCCAAGGCCAGGCTGGAGCACCTGGGACACTGGAAGGTGTCCTTGCCAGTGGAATTGGATGACTTTAAGATCCCTTCCAAACCATTCCATGGCTCTGTGATGTTCCAACCAACCCAGTGCTGTGGTGACATCCCTCAAATAAAGATGAGATTTTCAGTGCATCTTTGCTAGGAACTGCTTTGAAGAGCACTGAGCTGCTGCACTCTGCATTGATTACCTGGGAGCTCAGAGAAGGAAAGGTGAACCCTCATCACCCTGCCTGCCACAAACACCCCCAGCCCTGATTAATGGGAACCTTCATGGTCCAGAACATCAGACCCTGCTCCCAAGCTGCACAGCGATCACAGACAATGGTGATTCCACATCTGTTCTAGAGCACAGTCCAGCCCGTGGTGATTTAATAAGAGAGAATCAAATATTCATCTGTAGCAGGAATTACCAATTAGCAGCACCCAAGGAAAGCCTTCAATGAACACAGGTGAATACACACCATAAATCTGTGTCAATAAAAACATTTCATTTCCTGGGACACTGATAAATCCATTTATTTTGTGGTTCATTTAGTTCATGAGGCCAAAAAAATTTAACCTGTGCTCAGTAACTTTTTTTCCATCCCACAGCCTGTGAGCTGAGTCATAACTCATAAGAACTCTTATAAATGCTGGGTGTTGTCTACTAAAATTCAACAGGCTCCAATTCCTCATGGAAAAATCCCTGGGTTTTCTCTTTGGAACTCCAGCAGCTCCACAGCTCACTTGGCAATCAGCTGGAAGTCACTTGGAAAACAAAGCAACAGCAAATCCAAACAGCTCCATAGGACAAAACAAATCAGACAAATCACTGTTTACATAAACCAAAACCTTGATGCTTGCAAGGACAGGACACTTCATTTAATTCCCAACCATGAGCACTGAAAATATCCACTAAATTATTATTAAACTGCTCCTCACTCAGGGAAAAATTATATTTATACCTTTTTGTTTAATATTTAAGTAGTGGAGTGAAAATTATATAATTATTTACATTATATATACATAAATAATTATATTATTATGTTTTTATATGTAGGTAGGGATAAATGCTATTTATATATTCATTTCTTCTGGAAAAGTATATATTCATTTACAATTCAATACATTCAAAGTATTTATATATTCATTTACTTCTACTTTACTATACGGAAATATTACTTATTTATATAATTACCACATGTTCCTATTTGTATTCATAAATATGAATAATTTTAAAAACTACATTATAAACTACTATATTACTACTAAACCACTACTATTTTAACTATTATATTACATCTTTTTTTTTTTTAAGATACACAAACCCCACCACCCGTCTCCATTCTGATCCAAGGTCCCAAACTCTCCAGATTCCCCAGTGAATCATCCACCACTCAACAACATCACTAAAATGCTTCAGCAAACTGATTCACACACTCCCCTCTCACCCCCAAATCCTTCAAGCTTCACAAATTCATGTATTTTGAATTTTAATTCCCCTGGAGACACAAATAAACCTTCTAGACCTCTCCAAGCACAGAATTAGAACCTTTTTTCTCCACCAGAAACAGGCTGATGAAATTTTCTGTGCATTTGCCAGCCTTCCCTAAGTCCACAATCCTGCAGTGCATATTGCTTTTAGAAAAGAAAATGTCATTTTTGCAACAGGATCCAGGATTAGGTGACAGCTTATATGGAAGTATTCCCTATCAGTTTAAAATTCCTCAATCAGTGAGAAGCAGGAAGGGCAGCCAAGAACATTTTAGTAATGAACTCCAACCCCCAGAGAGAGGGACAGGAAAATCTGAATTTTAAAAAGGCTGTGGATAGAGGTTTGCTTTATTTTCAAGGGAATTTGAATGTTTATGAAACTTCAGAGAATGATCACGATGAAGAATTGCAGTGAGAAGATCGGGGGGATGGAGTCCCTCTCCCGTTTAACAAGGCCTGGATGTGGCACTGGGTGCCAGGGTTTAGTTGAGGGGTTGGGGCTTGGCTGGACTCAATGATCTTGAAGTTCTCTTCCAGCCTGGTCATTCTGGGAATTCTGAGAATTCCTGTGAGGAAAGGCTGGGAAACCTGGGGCTGTTCACCTGGAGAAGCTCCAGGGAGAGCTCAGAGCCCTGGCAGGGCCTGAAGGGCTCCAGGAGAGCTGCAGAGGGGCTGGGGACAGGGATGGAGGGACAGGACACAGGGAATGGCTCCCAGTGCCAGAGGGCAGGGCTGGATGGGAGATTGGGAATTGGGAATTCCCAGATTTGCTGTGGCTGCCCCTGGATCCCTGGCAGTGCCCAAGGCCAGGCTGGAGCCACTGGGACAGCAGGATGTGTCCCTGCCATGGCACTGGATGGGATTTAAGGTCCCTCCCAACCCAACCCAGTCTGGATTCTGTGACACCAACGCCAAGAGCAGCTTTTACAGCCACACTTTGTTTACTGAATAAAAACCGCCAGACATCCTTGGGAACCCCAGAGTGGTTTGGGTCAGTGCAGGTGCATCCCAGCCCCACCAAGGCTGCTGGATTTAGGACATTCCTAACAGGCAGTGACAGGAAAACCCAGCTGAGGAGCCTCCTGATAAGATCTCAGAGCCATTAAGCAGCAGAGATCTGTCAGCAAACCTGCCCTGGGCTCTGATTAATCACCCTCCCATTAACACAGATCCATTTAAATTTCTCAGCAGCTCAATAATGTTGCACCATTCCCTGCACCCTGAAGGGCTGAGCTTGGGAGTCAGGTTTAAAAAACAAACCAGCCACACACAATTCCCACCTCTCCCTCTGAAAATGGAACTGCTTCAATGAGGGAGGGCAAACATTAATATGGGAAATGCACCACAGGAGTGTGTCTCACACTCTGGTTCTTGTTTTAGCTGAATTATCTCCATTTCTTCCTCCCAAGGAGAGGAAAGGATGATCCCTGATGTTACTGACTTCTGCCCCAAAGTCCTGGCAACTTGAGAGCAGCCAGGAGAAAGGAAAATTATTATACAGAGAGCTGAGAATGAATGAAGCAAATAAGTAACACTGATCAGAGCACAGCTCTAGCCAGGAAACATTAAATTATTCTTGAGGACACCATTTTACCCAGGCCTCAACACCAGCAACTCCACTTGCATTCCTCCTTTCACTTCTTGAAAATCCAGCACTTTAGGGCTGAATAATTTAAAATCATTTCAGAAGTGAAGATAAAGTCTGGACTTGCTGTTTGTACCAAATCTCCACACATGGTGACACAGGTGGTGAACTGTTTTGCAGAGATTTTAAGAGTGGTGTAAAACCACCACAATGCCAATCCACCAAGATTTTTTAAACTGGAACCAGCAAAATTTGTTTTATCAGCACTCAACAGTCTCAGCTTTTGTGATCTGAGAGCAGAATCCTCCCAAATCTCCTTTCCCACTGAAGCAGTGCCTATTTGCTCCCTCATTACCTTCCCTGACAGCACACAAACACTTTGTTTGGGTCAGTTTAACCTGCAGCCAGCCTGAAAAAGAATCAAGTGCTTCACCTCAAAGGAGGAAATCTGTAGGACAAGTGCCTGAGCTTATCTTTCACTGGCCCATTAATGGGAAAGCAGAAAATAACAAGGCATGGATGAACAGCACCCTCCGAAAGGTTTCTGCTTCCCTTCAGCCAGCGAACAGCTCCAGGGCACACAGGACATCCCAAAGCTCCATTTCCCCCACACAACTTCACTGAGCACAAAAGCTGACTTGATGATTTTTGATAAACCCCAACACAAAGTTACAACAGAGCCCAAAAACCTGGGTGCTTTGTGCCCTTTGAAAATAACAAATCCCAAGGTTTTTTTTTTGTAATTTTGCACTTTCCTAATTGAGACTGCAGGTAACAAATGGTAAATAAGTGATTTTCCTCATGCCCAAGGCCAGGCTGGATGGGATTGGAGCAGCCTGGGATAGTGGAAAGTGCCTGTGAGAACTGGAAAAACAGAAACTCCCAATGACACTGGAGGGTTTGATCTGCAGCCTTGGATTGATGTAAAAATATAACACAGATATTAAGTAGAAAAATCATAAACTTATGCTTCTACAGTTGTAAGTAAGAATCTGCCTGAAGTGAGTGAGAAACTGCACTGATGAGATGGTGAAGGTTTATAATGCAGGGGTGGGGCTGTATGGAACGAGCTGAGAGTTCAGAAGTTAGAACAGAAGCAGATGTGTGCCTGTGAGACAGAAGCCCATTGGACAAAAGCATCCTCAGTGCAGCAGAAGTGAGTAAAGGTGATGGGTCAGAAAAGCAAAGTAAACCCTGTGGCAGCTGTCCATGGGGTTAGAAAGTTCTAGATTGCCTTGTAACAAAGAACTTGTGACTGCTCTGAGCTATGGCAGAATGCTTGCTCCTCTGAAATCTCAGGGCCTCTGAGACTGATGTTTGTCTGAGCAATAAATCGTTCTTAGCCTGAAAACAGTCCCATTTCTTGCTGGAGTTCTGGATGCTGAGAATTTTAAGTTTTCTGTGCTGCCAGGCACTGATCCCCAAGAGAGCACTGCATTGACCTGGGGGCATGGAGAAGCCTCCAAAATGGAATGATGGAACTGAGATTGTAGGTGTGGAGTTTGAATAGAAGTGTGTAATGTCACATGGTGGAAAACTTAAGAGTTTAAGGGTTTAGAATATAGCAGCATATATGGGGGAAGATGGAGGTTTTAGGGCAGAGGCTTGTCCTCCTTCTTCATCTTCTTCTCCATGGGTTTGGGTGGTATTTTGTTATTGGGCAGAAAAGTCCACATTGTGGACTCTGAGTCATTAGTTATTGGGCTAAAAGTGAAAATAATCTAGGTGTCATTTCTTAATTGGATACTTTAGCCTTAAAAGTCCTTGTAACAAGAGACAGTTGGCCATTTTGTGCCTTGTTAGTGAAATACTGCAGAACTCACTGCGGTGAGGCTGTAACACTGATAAGAAACAATGAACACCTGAGTCTGAACCTGAACTGTCCTCTCAAGTGCCTTCAATCCCAGCCTCCACAGAGGAGGAAAAAGGAAGCCCAAAACCAGCAATCCCTCCATTATTAGTGGTGACAATGACAGGTGCCCACCAAGCCAAGGGCAGCATGGGCTTTAAAGGTCTCTTCCCACCCTAACCAGGCTTGGGTTTGGATTTTCCACCTTGTCCTTCCAATGGAACAGACTTGACGTGTCCCAGGCTGCACAGGGATGGCACGAGGGCCCAGGGACAGCAGGAGGGCCCAGGGACATCAGGAGGGCCCAGGGACATCAGGAGGGCCCAGGGACATCAGGAGGGCCCAGGGAGGGCACAGGGACAGCAGGAGGGCACAGGGACAGCAGGAGGGCCCAGGGAGGGCACAGGGACAGCAGGAGGGCCCAGGCAGGGCACAGGGACAGCAGGAGGGCCCAGGCAGGGCCCAGGGACATCAGGAGGGCCCAGGCAGGGCCCAGGGCCAGGGAGCAGGGCTGGGCTGGTGCCTGCTCACCGTGCTGGGTGAAGAGGTCGCTGTGCACGATCTCGATGAGGCAGTAGAGCTTCTGGATGGTCAGGCGGCTCACGGGCACGTTGAGGATGAACTCGGTGAAGAGCTTGCTGCACACACACAGGGAAAGCAAAAACACATCAAACAAAAGCAAAACCCCACTAAATAATCCATCAAAAAACCCGTTAAAACCCATGGAAAAAAACAGCAGGACACAATCATCCATAAAGAACCTGACACACAACTTCCGGCTCTTGGATGAGCAGACTCAATTTTTTTGAGATATTAAAAAAAAAAAATCAGAGAATCATGCATAGTTTTCAATAAATTTCTTTCGTTTTTAATGTCATTTCCCCCCCCCTCCCTTTTACCTCAGTTTTAGACTCTTTGTTCATGTTTCATTTAAGGTTTTAGGTTTCAAGTTTTCCTGTGCTTCACATTAATCAGCATGTTCGTGATTATGCCAAAAAAAAGGTGATAATTGACATTGTAAGCTACCAACAAAAAATAATTAATAATTTAAAACCCCCAGAAATGGACATTTTAGGAAAAGGTACCATCACACTCATCAGCTGAGCTCCTACCTAATGTTGACAAGACTCTTCAATAATTTTCCATCCCCTCCTAAAATCTTGGGTTCTTTGCTTTTCCTACTGAGACTTAAGTCAACCTCAGTTTAGATACTGCCAGTGTTTAATTGCAATTTTGATTGGTAATACTATAGGAAAAATGTCATATCTGAGGTAAAACAGGCCAAGTCCTGCATTTTCCTTTCTCTTTTCCCAGGAATTTTGCTGTCACATATCAAAATTATTATTTAGTCCAGAAGCTCTACAAATCTGGATTTGCTAAGCCCAGGGAAGTGTAGATGTAAAACGATTCACAGTTCCCAGGCAAGCAGAAGGAAAATGCCAGGTTCCTCAGGCCACTGGAACGTTAGACTAAGATTATATTTATTTATTTTATCCCTGCTTTATCTCTTTTCCTCCTCCTGACACAACAAGACCATAAAAATAAAGTTACACAAAATTTAGAAGGGTTTGTGCAGTAAAATCAGACTTAAAATGTTTTTTTCAGTTTGTAACAACACCATAAAAAATAAAATTGTATTTTTCTCTTTAAGCTAAAAGTTCTGCTGAAATACCAGTTTTTATTTGGCTTTTCCATTTTTTTTTCCTTAAATATTTTGTCATTGTCCTTTTTATTTACTAACAACACTGCCACGTTTATGATCTACTGAGACATCGATCCAGCAACTGAATCACTGAATTATTTATTATTTTATTATTTACATGAAACTTATACATCAAAGAGTGAAGCATCACGGTCCAGCTTAAGACTTTTGATGGCAGCTGCCTGATTAATAACTCTTGCTCATGGTTTGTACTGCAAAGTTTGTCAGGTATTTGTTACACATTATTTTTAAAAAACAGGCTCTTTGTGTAACCCTTAAAAATACCTGCAAGGGACAAAAAAAATGCAATAAAATCAAAGTGATAAAACTTCTCAGGTGATCTATATTTCACTGTCTCAGTATTTATTTCTATATTTTCATATATTTTTGTGTCTTTATACATAGTAGTAACATGTAAAAATGAAATATATTGTGTATGTTTTTATGCTTATATATATGTGCATTTTATATATTTGTGTATATTTTATATATATCTTTACAAACTAAAATTAGCACTCCACATTTAATTAACTCTACTCACCTGAGTTCCTTTGGATCAAACACCAATTTCACATCATTGACAATTGCTGGCAAGTATTTCAGTGCTGCACCCTAAAAAAAAAACACCAAAAAACCCAAATTAACAAAATTAAAGAGTTCAAAGGTGATGCAAAGATTGCAAGAAGAGAATCGCCCATGAGGAGGTGGCTTTGGTTTTACCATTTTCTGTGACACCTGAGCTGAAACTCAGCGAAAATTAAACTTTCCAACTGATTTAAAATAAGACAGAGGCATGAAATGTTCATAAACTGGGGAAACCTAGACCAAGATTAGAGATTTATAAGCTCCTTCCAACATTTTACAGAAACCTCTTGGTTCCTCTAATCCCTTTATCCCCATCTTGTGTTGAGCACTTTCTCATCCTCCTCCTCAGCCGTGCTGGAGTTGTTTGGGTTTAATTTTCACTCCACTGCTTAAAAATTAAACAAAAAGCCTAATTAGCATTTTTTCCCTGCAGTAAATTCTTGGTAGCCACTCATGAAACCCTGGCTCTTCCCAATTCCCCTTGAACTCGGAGCTGCCACTGCACAGCACATGAAAGAGCTTGGAAGATACAAACAGATGTTGAATATTTTAACTGTTTGTAGGATTTTTACTCATTTTATCTTTTTCTTAGCAACAATTCATAGGTATTGCATGCACTGAGCACCAGACTAGGGAAGAAACCTCAGAGTAACTGAAATATAAACCACTGAGGCTGCCAAGCTGGACCACCAACCATCCCACACCTGCTGGAAGGACTCCTGAGCTGGAACTCTGGAATTCTGCAAAGGGAGCAGTGAGGGATGAGGGCTCTACGACCAGTCAGGAACCACAGGCAGCAATGGGGGTTTATTTGCTGATCAGTCACATGCACAGAGCCATAAATGTTTAGTAACACATCTTAAAAAGGAGCTTGCATTTTATATCTTGAATTAAAATTTCACACCGAGCGTTAAAATTAACACTTGAATGGCTCTCATGAACTACTGTGGGGTAAAACTATTTACAACAGCCATTTACAGCTTGGAGCTGCAACAATTAGCAGTAACTGACGGTCTACTTTATGGACAAACCAATTAAAGTTTAATTCTGGAGATTTAAAGAAGATTGTGGAAGTATATTTCCCAATTCCCCACCTCAGCTGGCTCCATTATGTGACAGGATGATCAGATCATGAGGCTGTGCAGCCCCGTGATTAAATCTGTATTTGTCCAAGCCAAAGGGCTACTAAAATAATTTTTATTGGTATTAAATCATGTAGAAGGGCAGCTCTTGCTGTAGATCTTACTCTGCTCGAGCTGCAGCTGAAGTAGATTTTGTGTGAGCAGCAGCTCCATTGCAATGCTGGTTATTCCCAGGACACTGCAATGCATAAATGAGGAATATGAAATGCAGCAGATAAAAAAAAACCCTGCTCTTGTCTTTCCATATAAGATCAGGAAAAAAAATAAGCATCTGGCTGGAGGGGGTTTTCTCCCATTTAAAGAAATTAAATCAATTACTTTTCACTCTCGATCAGCACTGGACAAAGGTTCCAATTCCTCATTTCCACAAGAAGCACACAGCAAACGAAGCCCAAAATCTTAATTCCATGGTTACACAGAGATGCCTTAACCACTGAAAACTCCAACCAGCATTAAAAAACCAGAGTAGTGAGAAGCCTCAGTGTTCATTCCAATATTTTTCTGCAGTAATTTCCCTGTGATCACACGAGCAGCACACCCAAAGCTGGCAAGATCAGTCTCACACACGCACTCAATAATTACACACAGTTTCAAGCTGGGCTGCAATAAAAATCTGACTGCCCCAAGGGACTTCCCTCTTTTGTGCAAAACCAGTGACAAATTATTGCCACCCTTACCAAGTCACAAAATCAGTCACTTCCAGTACTACAAAGCACACAAATAAAGCAGCAAAGGGGAAGGATGAAAAGGAGTGAAAGCAGCAATGAGCCAGTGTGTGGCATAAATAATGGATATATTCCCCCTGAGCTGGATTCCCTCGTACATTCACTGTTCTGTAGGCTGTGGGGTTTTATTGGGATTTTGTTTTTTTGCCCAGGCTGTGATTCACATGGCTCAGCATGACATCAGCAAGGCCATGGCAGCCTGCAGCCAACTCAGAGATGCTGTGGCTCATCCTCTACACCCCAGCCACACAAACACACATTATTTTCCCCTCCATGAACACCACAGATGTGTGTAAAAGGAATTATTCCACAGAAAGTATGAGAAGAACCATGAGCTGACACTCCCTCTGAGCAGGAGCTGCCAGGAGAAGCCATGGAGCTGCTCAGAGCCTCAAGGATTCCTTTAAAAACTGTGAAAAAAGGTAATTAACTGGGCCAAGAAACACAACTCACTAAGTGAAAATATGCAGGGCCAGAAAAGCCAAAGCTCTGCCTTAAATGGAATAAATGAAGCAATAATTGATGGGCACAGCTCTCTACACAGCCAATGCAGGGGATGGCAATTCCCAGGATTTATCTTTCCATGGACTAACTGCAGCTCATTCCCTAAACCATCCCAAGCTGCTCTCTGTCTGGAGCAGGACCCTTTGAGAAATTTCAGGTAAATTCATTGATGGGCTGCTAATGACCTCACAGCTAATTGTGCTCTCCTAAAGCCTCCACAAGTGGCAGCCAAATCGCCTTGGTGTGGGAGAAACAAATGCAGTGCTGGTATCAAAAGATCATTTGAGTGCAAAAACCCTTCAGATGTGGTAAAAAAACCAGAATAAGTAAGATCAGGTGCAATGGAATTATTTCCAACGGTGATCTCTGTGAACATCAATTAATTGAACAGCTAATTGTGTTCTCCTGACCTTGTCCAGAGCTGACAGGGAAGTCACATTTGTGTGGAAGGAACCAAGTCAGTGATGGTATCAAAAGATCATATAAGGTGAAAAAATCCCTTCAAAAAGGGCAGAATAAATAAGATGAGGAGCAATGGAATTGTTCTTTCTATCAGTGTCTCCTCTGCACATCAATGATAAGTCCCCTGCACTGCCCACCCTGCTCTTTTCTCACTGACAGCTCATTTCCAGACAGGAAATGAGCAAAAATGGGAAAAGAATGGGATCTACCATGAGGAAAATTAGCACATTGCCCAGATCTAAAAGGTCAAAGAGTTTCCATGGCTAAAAGTTTATCATCTGAATTATTTATCCTGATTGTCCGAAAGGAATTTTTCTTGCAGTTTTTTGCTGGGTGGGTAAAACCTCAAAAACTTCACTTTGACACTTGCATATTTAAATAAGGGTAAGCTTCATTTATTTATTGGGACAGAATGTGGCCCAACGTCTAAAACAACCAGGAGGAGCTGCTTTCCATGGAAATTTCTGGTGTTTTTAATTTCTTCGCAAAATGATGAGAGGACAAGTAAAAGCCTTTTCTTTGTCTCATCAGGCAAATAAAAACACATTAAAACAAGACAGGGAAACCTTGCTAAGTACTTTAAAGTATTTCTAATATAATTGTGGATAACAGAAAAATGAGTTTTACTCATTTGGTTTTGTTTGTTACACAGTTGAGAATATGGTGAGATCTGTTAATACAAAAGTGAAATCACCTTTGTGATAAATACAGTAGGTCACTGGTGAGTAAAAAGCAAGCAGGACAGAAAAAAAACCTTGTAACAATGGAAAATTATCCCTTTCTTGGGTTTATAAATGGAATGATAAAAATAAGTGTCACAAAAGCTTCTCAGCAGTGGCTGTTTAAATAAAAACTAACTTAAGGTTGTCATTAGATTGACCAAATGACATTTGCAAAGTATTAAACAAAATGTATTCTGAGCAGAACACCACAGCTTTTTTCTCTGGGGTGTAAGTTCAGCTCTTTGTAGTCCATAAAAGCAAAAAAAAAAATCTTAATTTAAAACTGTCATTTTCCAAAGCCATTTGTTTCCATCAGCACACCTCACCTCCAAATTAAGCACAAAAACCCTGTGCCAAATACATGATATTCTTCTGAACTCTTTTCTTTGACAAAGCAATAAATTTGTTTCACTTGACTCCATTTGAGGACATTATTTTAATGTTAATTTTCATCTTTTGTGCCATTCAACAAAGCACCTCCCTTCCACCCCAGCACTATCTTGATTGCCATTCCATTAAACTCATCCAAACCAGTCAGCAGCTGCATCAAACAATATCCAGGAACACCTAAATTCAATATTTGAGATTTGCCCCAGCCTAGAACATTTATTCAGCCCACAAACTGAAGCAGTTTTTATCCCAGTTGCAAAGCAGCACCTCTGGCACTAAACTCAGTGTAAAATGCCCCATTTCAGGCTAAAACACAGCCCAAATTCAGGCTAAAAACCAGCCCAAATTCAGGCCAAAAACCAGCCCTAATTCAGGCTAAAACAAGCCAAATTTAGGGCTAAAAACCAGCCCAATTTCAGGCTAAAATAAGCCAAATTTCAGGCCAAAAACCAGCCGCAATTCAGGCTAAAAACCAGCCCAATTTCAGAACAAAACTGGCCCAATTCAGGGTCAAACCAGCCCAATTTCAGGTCAAAAATCCAGCCCAACTACAGGCTAAAAATCAGCCCAATTCAGGGTAAAACCAGCCCACAGCACAATCACAAATAAATATATTTGGAGATTCTTCCCACACGGGTTCTAAGAGACACAAAACCTCAGCTCAAAGTTGCGTTTTGTTACTCAGCTCATCTGAAATTATGTTTATGAAGAATTCCACCTGTTGGAAAAGCCCTGCAGATTAACACAGTTTTCTCTCTCCTCAGGCACTTTATATTTCCCTGCCTTCATTTAAATACTTTTCTGTGGCTTTAGCAATAAGTGTTGAATATTAAAGTACAGACTGGACACTGAGAAATGTGTTAGAAGTGAGCAGAATTCTTAAGAACCCACAGGCACAGGAGAATTCACATCAAAAAATGATCTCATCTTCCACCCCAGCTCTCTGTGGCCTCACACAGGATAATTTTACACACATAAAGTGCTCAAACCTCCTTAATTCAGATTATTCAGAGCTCCCAGCCATCCTGAACAAAAGCAGAACAGCAAATATCAGAGGGGCCCTGATGGTTTTTGGGGTTTTTTTTTGTTTTAAGGTTGGGATTGAAAGTGTTGGAGATGATATTTTGTGTTTAGACTTGGATGTTTATTATTTTTATTTACATTATAGTTTTACAAGTAATGAGTTCTACAGCATTCTATTAACAAGCTACAAAGTGCCTAACTATCTTTCTCTATAAGGTCTTTAAAGGTTAAACTATCTAATTAAGAAATTACACTTAAATTATTTTCACTTTTAACCCAAAAACTGATCCCTTGTGCCCAGCAACGCAGACTTTTCTGCTTAATTACAAAATACCATCCAAACACGTGGAGAAGAAGGACCAACCTCCACCCTGCTTTATATATATTACTATATTCTAAAATCTTAAACGCTAAGTTTTCCACCCTGTGATATTACACACCTCTATTCAAACTCCACACTCATAATCTCAATTATTAATCAATTTTGGAAGCTTCTCCATGGCCTCAGGTCAATGCAGTGTTCTCTCGGGGGTCAGTGCCTGGAAGCACAAAAAATCTGAAATTTTCAGTATCCAGGGTTCCAAAATCTTCCCTTCTAGTCTGAATTATGAATATTGTTTTGACAGTTTTGTTAAATTTTTGTTGAATATATTGAAGTACATAAGGTATTATGTTTTGTTATTTAAATATTCATTTTTAGTTGATTTATGGGTAGGATTGTCTTATTTAAGGTAAATAATGCAGTAATAAAGTATGAATATGCTATTTCATTTGGGGTTTTTTGTTGTTTTTTTTTTTTTAATTTAAGGTGAGGAGATTTTTTTAATTTTTTCTTAATCTTGTTTTGGGATAAGTTAAATGCAATTAAAATTTTCATGAAATTTGAAAATTATATTTTCAAATATGAAATATTGATATTCACAAATTCAAATACGAATTTTTGAATTGTAATCTGATTTATGTTTTTTGTTAATAAGGTCTTGTTATATTAATTTTGATAAATATATTTAATAATAATAACTAACAAAAGTAATAAGAAATAATAATAGTTTATTATTATTATTATTATTATTATTATTATTATTATTATTATTATTATTATTATTATTATTATTATTATTATTATTATTATTATTATTATTGAATAAAACCTTAAAGTTTATATATCTTTTATGGGTGAAATATTTTAAGTTCAGGTTAGAATTTTTGTTGCTCCCTCCACTGCAGGAGGAGTTCCTGTGCCTCCCAAGAGCAGCAGGAATCCCTGACTAAGGAATATCTGCAATTTGGAGCCATCACTCCCAGGCCCCAGCTGAGCTCACCCTTCAGCAGGAGAAGGTTAAGGAAATAATTATCATGCACCAATTAGCAGAAAGGAGGAACAAACCCAGGAAGGCTCAGCACACTTGTAGCCATTAAAAATGCATGCACCTACCAAACGCTGCTCACCTTCCTGCAGCAGGTTTAACCCTCAAAGTGCTGCCTGGAAACCAAAGTGGAACCTCCCCTTCCCAAGCTACTCCTGCACTCAGCATGAGAGGGGAATGGTCTGTCTCCACTGAAAAAAAAAAAAAAAATCCAAAAAATCCACACCAAAAAATCCCTAAAATTTTATTTAATTTACTTAAAAATCCCCAACTACTGCATTGTTTTGAACATTGTAAATTTTAGCGGTTCACCTTTCCAAATTCAAACCCACAGGACTGATTATAACCTGGGGTGAAAGTGAGTTTTAGTTGTTCTTGCACCTCAACATTTTAATTCCAACATGTTTCAGCATATAAAAGGCAAAAGAAATGAGGTGCAAGCACCAGCAGAGTGATAGCAAAGCTCTGCTCAAACCACATCCCAAGATCAAATGGAATTTTACCTATTTATTGCAAAAATCCACAGCTCAAGTAGTACCAGACAACTGAGCAACAACATTTTAATGTGATATATAAATATATATACAAACCCTATAAATTCCCCCCTACCTATGATTTTTTGAACATCCATAATCCTAAAAGATACAAATTCCAAGCCTCTTTTTGTGCTCTACAGCCTTCAAACCTTGTACAATTCTGAGAGTTTTCTTTTAAAGAAACGTTTTTTTTCCCATGCATGCACCAAAAGCCTTGAAAAATTCAAATTAAAAGAAAAATTAAAAGCAAAATACTAAACAACTACAGTCAACAGCTTCCACAAGGAGATAAATATTTGAATAGATAAAGAGGAATTCCTGCTAAGAACACAAGACTGCAGTCTTTCATTCTGTGTCAGCTTGAAGGCTACTCCTCCAGCAGATAGGAAAAAAAATCGAGAATATGCAGCCCAAAAAGTTGGGAACATCTCTGAGAAAGTTTCCAGTGGCAGTTCTGCTCCACGGCGATAAACTGTACAGGAAAATTCCAGTTTTTGCCAGGAGAAATGGGAGCAGTGGGATGGGTGAAAGAAGCATCTGCCTTGTCTAATGTACAGCACCTTGATTTTCTGTGTAGGTCTTTGCAACTTCTTATCTCTCCAAACACACTTATTTTGTCTACACTTATTTAGCTCCCCCAATATTTATAAAAATCACTGAAAAAAAAAAAAGCCTGAAATTGCTACACTGCAAGATCTGCTGATCTTCTGCACAACACAGGGAGCTGGGGACTTATCTGTTTAAAATCACTGATTTTCCACAAAACTTCAGCAAAGTATCCAACAGCACCAGAATTCCAGGCTGCTTTGGGAGGGACTCAAAGATCTTTTTCCAGCCCTGCCAGGGCAGGGACACCTCCCACTGTCCCAGGTGCTGCCAGCCCAATGTCCAGCCTGGCCTTGGGCACTGCCAGGGATGGAGATGCCAGAGCTTCCCTGGGAATTCCATCCCACCCCTGCCCACCCTACAGGGAACAATTCCCAATTCCCAATATCCCATCTAAATCTACCCACTGTCAGTTTAAAGCCATTCCCTGTGTCCTGTCCCTCCATCCCTGTCCCCAGCCCCTCTCCAGCTCTCCTGGAGCCCCTTCAGGCCCTGCCAGGGGCTCTGAGCTCTCCCTGGAGCTGCTCCTGCCCAGGTGAGCCCCCCAGGTGTCCCAGCCTGGCTCCAGGGCAGGGATGCTCCAGCCCTTGGAGCACCTCCTTGCCCCAGAACCGCTCCCTGTGCCCAGCCCTGGTCCCCAGCAGTGCCCCCAGCAGTGCCAGCTGTGGTTTCTGCCCTCTCTCCCTCAGAGGCTGCACCCAGCACATCCCTGCACCTGAGCTCAGGCCCTGGCTGCCCCCACAACCCCCTGGAACAAACTTCAGAAAGGATAAAAAATCATTTTAATTCCTTTCAAGTGCCCTCCTAAGGCTGTCAGCACTGCCTGCCCTCGTGCAAAGCCAGAGCACAGATCAGGGTTTCACTGGGAAGGTGCAGCATTCCCAACCCTCTGCTCCCCTTCGATCCCTTCCTGGGGTATGGAACCAGCACAGCCCCAGTGCTGCTCCAAGGCTCTGTGACAGCAGGGGACAGCAAGGTGACAGCCCTGCCACCCCAACACCCTGCCCCTGATGGTTCCAAGGTGTCCTGCCCAAAGTGCCAGCCCCATGCAGGGATTCCTTCACTCCTCCTGACAGCAGTGTCCCCACCCCACAGCACAGGGCTCAGCCCCAGCTCTGGCAGGTGCAGCTGATGCTCCTCTCCCCCAGCAGAGATGGAGATGCTCAACAAGATCTCTAATGTCACCCCACAGTGTCACTGGCACCTCCTGCAGCTCTGCCAGGCAGGGTGCACAGAGCCCACACTCACTCTCTCCAAAAAAACTCCAACATCTTATCCACCCATTCAATAGTTTTGCTCTCTGTGACAGAGGCACACACTTCTGTCAGGCAGGGTGCACAGAATCCACACTCACTCTGAAAACCCCCACATTTATCCACCAAATCAAGAGTCTTGTCCTCAAACAGAGGCACACATTTCTGCCAGGCAGGATGCACAGAACACACTCACTCTCCAAAAACCCCCACACTTACCCACCCATTCAATAGTTTTGTTCTCAATCAGAGGCACACATTTCTGCCAGGCAGGATGCACAGAATCCCCACATTTATCCACCCATTCAATAGTTTTGTTCTCAGACACAAGCACACATTTCTGCCTGACAAGATGCACAGAACTCACACTCACTCTCTGCAAACCCCCACATTTATCCCCCAATTCAACAGTTTTGTTCTCAGACAGAAGCACACGTTTCTGCCTGGTGCTCACACTGCACAGCTCCAGTGGATACCTGAACATCATAAAAGCAATTTCACAAGCTGCAAAAAGCCAATAGTAGCAATGATGTGTTCTGAGAGCTCAGGAATTAGAGTCCAGAGGAGATGAAAGCAATAAATAATGAATGAAAGCTTGTCAAGGCTTCTGCAAGGCATCCTCAAGCACACTGAACCCACCCTGCCCATCCCTCAGAGCTTCATCTGCCACCCTACACACACAGGAGTGCAGAGCTCTCAATCTGCTGGTGGGATCTCTCCAGTCCTTGCCAGGCAGTTTTCCTTCCTGCATCTCAGGTGAACACAACCAAATCAATTTTTAGCTTTTTTCCCTTTTTTCTCCCCCACCTAGGTATAAATTGTTAAAGAAAAAAATCTCATGTTCATCTGCCTTCCTGCAGCAGGCCCTGAAAGGAAAAGAAATTTCCCATTCCACTCCTGTAATCTGCAAAGTCCCTGCTTGTAAAAGCCCAGAGAGCACACTCTGAGCTACCTGCCCATTTCCATTCAGGACAGATGTTTTGGTAATGAAATGAAAATACAGCTTTCCTGAAACGTGTAATATCCCCACTTTGTTATCAGATGATCCAGTCTTGGCCTCCCTGCCTAAAATATTCCTCCTCAGCTGCTTTATGCCCACCATCTCCTTCTGCTGTGTGTGCTCAGCATGGCTCACAAAGGACTGGGGGCTTTAATGACGACTTTCCCTGCTCCAGGAACTTCTCCCACTGGCACAGGGATTTCCCACTGTCTGTCTTGGCAATCACCTGGGCAGGAAGAGCCCAGCTGTCCCAAATCCTACCCCAAACCCCAGCCCCTTGATCCTCTCTCCGCTGATTCAGCAGGGCTGGGTCAGGGCTTTCACCTTTTTTTATAAACTCTGGTTGGAAGCACGAGGAGAAGTTCAAGGTGCAGCTGATCAAACACACATTTAGGGCAGTCTCTGCAGCTTTCCATGATGAAAAAGATCCACTAGCTTCTGCATTCAGCCTCCTCTGGATACTAAAATCTGCCAGTCCCACAATTCAGAGCTTTGGCTCTTTGGTATCAGCACCATTTGAGGGCACAGACCCCTTTCCCAACTGCATGAGCCAATGTTCCCAAAAGCAGATTTACAGGGACACAAGGAAAGCTCTAAGGGATGAAAGGTGGAGCTTCCAGCCTCTCTCACTAATTTTCTTCTTTAAAATATGTACTAGGACTTAAGATCCTATATTAAAGATCCTGAACAGCCTCAGATACAAATAAGTATGTTAAAATTTGAGGATCTACACTGTCAGCAGCATCTTAAGTATAATGTCTTAAAAACACCTTCACTTTAAGGTTATACAAGTTTAAAAAGCCAAATACCACTGAACCCAAATTAAGTTCTCTTTTTAAAATAAAAGTGAGGGTTTTGAAGCAATTAAAGGTTGGACTCAATCATCTTAGATGACTCCTCCAACTTAGATAATTCTAGAATTCTATAAATTTACTTGTTGAAAGAAAGTTCTTTACACAGTCACAAACCCTTCAGCAGAAGCACCAAGAATTAACCTTGACTGAAGCAAAAGCAGCTTTTAAAGCACAAATAAGCAAATATTTCACTGCTTTGTTGTGGCTGAGGATGCAAGACTGGAGATGTGGAAAGCACAAACCTTCACTATGACAGTCTGGTCAGAGTTGCTGCTCATCATCTCATTGATGGACTTGAAGAGCTGCAGCAGAGACTCCCTGAAGTCTGCTTCTCCTTTGTTTTCATACAGCCTGAAAAACAATTCGTTTTCATCAGCACAAACCACAATGCAAATACTGTTTTAAAAAAAATCTGGTTTTTTTTTTTAACAAACAGATGACAAATGGCCACTTTCTGTCTTACATCTTCTCAAGACATTTTACAATTTTCTTCAATGAATCAAGAGCTTTCTTACAGGAAAAAAAAAAAAAAAAAAAAAAAAACAAAAAAAAACCAAAACCAACAAAAGACAGACTGGCCAGGCTGGGCCAGCAGGAAGAAGAGATTTAGAGATTTTTCTTGTGAAATGCCACATGCAGCAGGGCTGCTCCAGTCTCTGGTGAATCCCCCCTGCAGATGTTGCCAGGACCCTTGTGCTGATGAAGCCAGAAAACAGACAGCCAACTTGCCAGCAATCATTAAAATCTACCAGTGGCACAAGGTGAGTGACCTTAAACTCTGAGAAAGAAAAGAAGGGAGGGAAAGGGAGGGAAAAGGGAGGGAAAAGGGAGGGAAAAGGGAGGAAAAAGGGAGGAAAAAGGGAGGAAAAAGGGAGGAAAAAGGGAGGAAAAAGGGAGGAAAAAGGGAGGAAAAAGGGAGGAAAAAGGGAGGAAAAAGGGAGGAAAAAGGGAGGAAAAGGGAGGAAAAAGGGAGGAAAAAGGGAGGAAAAAGGGAGGAAAAAGGGAGGAAAAAGGGAGGAAAAAGGGAGGAAAAAGGGAGAAAAAGGGAGGAAAAAGGGAGGAAAAAGGGAGGAAAAAGGGAGGAAAAAGGGAGGAAAAAGGGAGGAAAAAGGGAGGAAAAAGGGAGGAAAAAGGGAGGAAAAAGGGAGGAAAAAGGGAGGAAAAAGGGAGGAAAAAGGGAGGAAAAGGGAGAAAAAGGGAGAAAAAGGGAGGAAAAAGGGAGGAAAAAGGGAGGAAAAAGGGAGGAAAAAGGGAGGAAAAAGGGAGGAAAAAGGGAGGAAAAAGGAGGAAAAAGGGAGGAAAAAGGGAGGAAAAAGGGAGGAAAAAGGGAGGAAAAAGGGAGGAAAAAGGGAGGAAAAAGGGAGGAAAAAGGGAGGAAAAAGGGAGGAAAAGGGAGGAAAAAGGAGGAAAAAGGGAGGAAAAAGGGAGGAAAATAGGGAGGAAAAAGGGAGGAAAAAGGGAGGAAAAAGGGAGGAAAAAGGGAGGAAAAAGGGAGGAAAAAGGGAGGAAAAAGGGAGGAAAAAGGGAGGAATAAAGGGAGGAAAAAGGGAGGAAAAAGGGAGGAAAAGGGGAGAAAAAGGGAGGAAAAAGGGAGGAAAAAGGGAGGAAAAAGGGAGGAAAAAGGGAGGAAAAAGGGAGGAAAAAGGGAGGAAAAAGGGAGGAAAAAGGGAGGAAAAAGGGGAGGAAAAAGGAGGAAAAAGGGAGGAAAAAGGGAGACACTCAATTGACCCTTTTTGCTAAGAAGATAGATGTTTTCCTGTGGGGAGGAAGCACTGAGGTTAAATGGTGTTTCAGCCTTATTTCAGGCTCAGTTTGCCATGCAGTCAGCACAGCTGACACAGAGCAGTGACTCAGCCCCAGCTCAGCTGCAGAGCAAGGTCCCTGTGCCCCCAGGCAGGTTCCTCACAGCTGAGCTGCACACTGGGATCCCCCTCTCCCCTCTCTCAGATGCTGTCAGGGGGATGGAAACTGCACAGAGGCACCTGAGCAACACCAGAGGCCAAAAAACACAGCCAAGGTGAAGAACCTGGGCCACTGCTACAATGAGTGCTCCTGGAATTCTCTGCAGTGGTTTAAATGCAGAACCTGCCTGCTCCAGGTGTAGGATGGCACAATCCTCCCTGGAAAACCAGGGGGGACACCACCACTGGCTCCACATCATCCCTGAAACCCTCCCCTCCTTGGGCAGCACGTGGGACTCACCCACACCAGGGCTGGTCAGACTTACATGGCCAAAAAAATGGATCCAGATTGAATCTGAACAGGGAGAGTTACAAACACCACATGGACTGCCAGGGCTTGGGGCACCCTGGGACAGTGGGAGGTGTCCCTGCCCATGGGTTCATGGTCCCTTCCTGTCACCATGACATTTTCTGAAAAACCCTCTGTGCCCAGGATTTTCCCTGGGAAGCTGAGAAGCCTCAGAGAGGAATGAAAATAACAATTATTTTATTGCTGCTCCTGTCTTTGCTGCTTTGGAATGTGGCTTGGACATTGTTTACCAACAGATGAATGTTAGATTGGTTCCATGTGAATTGTGCTGAATTAATGACCAATCACAGCCAGCTGTGTCAGACTCTGAGTCAGTCTTGGATTTTTATTATTCATTCTTGTTATGCCTTCTGATGTCTCCTTTCTCTTTCTTTAGTATAGTTTTAGTATAGCATAATATATAATAATATATAATATATGCTAGACTATACTATAGTCTAGTATATAACATATAACATATATAATAAAATAATAAATCAGCCTTCTGAGAACAAGGAGTCAGATTCTCATCTCTCACCTCACCCTGGGGACCTCACAAACACCACACCTTCCATCCCACGACTCCTTCTCCCCCAGTTAAACCCCAGCTTCACCAGTCAGCTCTGGTGGAACAAGAGCCTCACCCAGCAACAACAACTGGGCTCCAAAGCCCTCCCTGGTTCCCCTGGCCCGGATCCCCACAAACACCTGGCACCAACACCCACTGCAGCAGCTCCCAGCACAAGTTCAACTCTCTTTTACCTTCCTCCATTTTCTCCTGGAATCAAACCCAGTAGGAAGGTCTTGAATGTAGCCTGCAGCTCAGAAAGGGAATTTCATCAGGAATTTGCTAGGTACAATCCCTTCATGTTCCAAGATAAAAATCATGGAATGGTTTGGGGGGAAGGGATTTTAAATCCCATCAAGTCCCACTCCTGGGACACCTTCCACTGTCCCAGGGGGCTCCAGCCTGGCCTTGGGCACTGCCAGGGATCCAGGGGCTGCTCTGGGCACCTGTGCCAGGCCCTGCCCGCCCTCCCAGACAGGAATTCCTTCCCAATATCCCCTCTAAAGCTGCATCATGATGGATCACATGCTGCAGCTGGAAATGGGCTGTTCTTGGGATAAGCATGGAGCTCAGGACACTCCTGCTGCTTTACACTGAAGTTATTGTGGATCATTTTTAATGCTGTGCTCATAAACCTTGGGAAGTCCCAGATATGAAAAGTTGATTTTAACCTGGACACTGAGGAAATAAATACTACAAAAAAAAAAAAAAAAAAAGCCCCAAACCACTAAATTGTGTTATTTTGCTGTGCACACTTCTATTCCCCTTTTAGGCTTAAACTGGGGGTTATGCAGGATAAAAAACTTGCTGAGTCCCCATTTCCATAATGGATTTTAGTGTCCCCCTGAACACATTAGAGAGGTGAAACTCATACCAACAGAAAGAGTAACTGAACCTGACAGCCCAATAAATCAAAGTGCTTCAGACAAAAAACACTGCCTTTCAAAAAGGAAGTTATAATAAAAATAAACAAGTCAGTCACAAATGTGTTCCTACTGTCAGTTAATAACATCTATTTATTTAATATACGTGATAAAGCACAAAATCTCTGCAGCTGTGAGAAATCAAGGTTTACACCAGGTTGGTGCTTCCAGCACTGCCTGGAGGATTTTAAGGCTGTAGTAAATACACCACAAGCACTGGGATCCCTACTGAGGAAATCAGAGATTTTTCTAAAGGTCACTTGCAATATTTTGCCTTTATCAACCTTTGCTGTAGTGAACAAATAGATGTGTCACCATGCTTTAAGTGGATAAACTTCCATGGATTTATCCAGAACTCAACTGCTAAAATGCTCCATCCATCCATGAAGCCCACCACCCTCTCCCTGAAGTTAAAAATATGCCATATTTTGGAATAAAAGCTTCAGCTTGCTGCTTGTGATTCCTCAGGGGAACAGCAACAATTCTGCATTTTAATCAGTCCAAATGACACCCCCAGGCAGGGCTTCAGTCCTGCAGCAGAACAAATCTGGCTCTTTCTGCACTCACTAATTTTGCTGATTAATCCCTTGGCATGGAGGGCTGGTCTCACACTGAAGGGCTGTGAATTTGTGCTTCCCACAAGGAAATCCCACAGCCAGTCCTGGAGGGTCACACTGTCTGTAAATCCAACCTGCAGCCAGAGGGAATTTTATTTTTTCTGTTTTCAAGTGATTTGTAGGCCCTGCTACAGCCTCAGTGACATCCAGTATTTTATGAATCTCACAGCAAGGCTCCTGCAGAAATAAATTCCAGGCCCTAAATTAGAGGAAAGGGTGGTGGAGATGGTAACTGAAGAGCTCTACATAAATCCCTTGCGATAAGGTTGTTCCCACTGCTAACAAGCAGTAAAAGGACTCAATCTAAGTGAAGATCCCATCAGCTTGGTTTATAACTTCTGTAAAATCCTGTGTATAAAACACAACACAGTAACAGGAGTTTCCCCAAACAGTGCCAAGCTTTAATTGTCCAGAGACCTAAACTATGATGATTTCACCAATTCCCTGCTACTGAAAATAGAGATTTCTGCTAAAGAGGGAAAACCTTCTCCTGAAATAACTTCTCACAGCTTCAAGCATTTACAGAATAGTGCAGTACTAAGCAGTTTTAACTGCTGGACTGTAAAATGTTGGCAGTTTGGGGCATTATTGGCAGTGGGAGGCTGAACTCACTGGTTGAACAATATCCTGGAGCGGACAATGAACTTGAAGATGTATTCCAGGGCTTTCATGGCTTTGAAGAGTTGATCAGTGATCCCACACTTCTCAGCATTGTCCACGTAGGTTTTTAAAACCTTGGTCAGTTTCCTGTTTAAATACAAAAAAACCCCACATAAAAGTTACAAACATTCTCACAGAATTTCCATTCTGAAAGGTTTAATGAAAAATGAAGTGCCCACAGAGCTACAAAGTTAATTCTTCTTAATAAACTCATTGTGGTTTTGTTTTGCTGATAAGTGGCTGGAATTTATTCTTGAGCAAAAAAAAGAAAAACCACAGACCATAACCTCATTGAACACATAAGCAATACAACAAATCTCAGTAAGGCTGATTTTCTGCTGGATGTTCAGATGGATATTCAGATTTAGGCTCTCAGAAAGATGCACCCACATAATATAATAATAATAATAAATAATTATAATAAATAAATAATAATTATAATAAATACTTATAAATAAGAATAAAAATATAAGTAATAATAATAATAATTAAATTAAATACAAGCATGCTGTTAGAATTAACACAACGTGTGAGTTCCTTCATTGAGCAAGGCTTCCCCTTCAGAAAGCTTTCCCATGGATTTTGGGCTGAAATTTGTAACATTTATTTCTCCAAGTACACACCACCAGCTGGAAATTCTCTTCTTCCCCATTTTAAAGCCTATCAAACTCAAAAATGAAACAATTTTCAAAATAATCCCATTCCAGCTCCCTCCCTTGCAATGAATATAAATCAAGGCTTTAATGCAACCACGAGCAATTCCATTTCAAATCACCCCAGCTCCAGTGCATGATCCAACATCCCCACTCCAAGTAAACAAGCTGCACATTATTCCCCACTAACAGAAAACAACACAGAGATCCTGCTGCCTGGGGATTTGCTGGAGCAGGAGCAAACTGCCTGAGAATTTCAAGTAAGCACTTAAATACTGCCAAGGCCACCTCTCTTTGCTCCAGGGCTGCAGGTTGGGCTGGGCGATCTTGGAGCTCTTTTCCACAATGGATGTTCCATGAACAAAAGGCAGGGAGAGGGCAGGGATCTGTCACATCCATGGGGACACCTCGAGCCAGAATTCAGCTCCTCCCTGTCTCTGCCACCCTGCACATGAGGAAAAAGGAGAGAGAGAGAAAGGAGAGAGAGAGAGAAAGGAGAGAGAGAGAGAAAGGAGAGAGAGAGAGAAAGGAGAGAGAGAGAGAAAGGAGAGAGAGAGAGAAAGGAGAGAGAGAGAGAAAGGAGAGAGAGAGAGAAAGAAATGCTCTCCATGCCATGAGAGGATCACCCTCAGCTTTTCTGAGAAGTGCAGGTGATGCAGGATGCTCCACATGAGTGAGCAGTGACCAAATATCCCTGGCTCAAATCTTCTTTGGGAATTAAAGAAGGATCAGGGAAAGGTTCTCCCCCAGAGGGTGCTGGGCACTGCCCAGGGAATGGGCACGAGGCTGCCAGAGCTCCAGGAGGGTTTAGACAACGTTCCCAGGGATACCAAGGGTGGGATTTTGAGGTGTCTATACCAGGAGCTGCACTGATGATCCCTGTGGGACCTTCCAGCTCAGGATATTCTATGATTTCATGATTCTTCACGATTTTATATCAACATTTTGAAGTCCCTTAACAGAGACTCTGCACCAGCAAAGGGCCCCCCAGGTTTCCTGGTTTGGGTTTGCCTTCCCCCCAGCACTGCTAAGATATCCATCAGAGACTTTTCCTTCAGTCTAACACAGCAGCAAAGATTCCAACTGTCAGAAACTACTTAAGACAACAAAACTAATGGGCCTTTTTTGTGTCATTCACTGCCTCTTCCCCACAATGACAGCAATGTGGATAATTGGGGGACAGTGTCGTTTCATGCACAAAAAAATCAGTATTTGAAGCATCTTAAATGGACATGATTTCCTTCCAATTTAAGTGAGAACTGCTTTTGTTTTCCTTACAACTTCTGAAATTGTCAAATCATCCCCTTCTTCATTACAGCACTCTCAAAACTTCTTGCACAGGACTGGAAGTTGCACCAATTTATTTCAAGAAAGAAACAAAGACTATCCCCAGTCTTCTTCCAGACCCTTCCAAGCTCATGGGCACACTCCTAATTAAGCTACATAATCAAGTAATTAGATAACATTACCTGGACAAATTCTCCAAGTCACATTAGGAAAAATAAATTTTCCAACTCACGTGTAGGCCAAGGTAGCACTGAAATGCTTCTTGATGTAGGTCTCCAAGACAGGGTTGAAATGTTGAAATTTTCTGTCAGCAATCAGTCCAATGATAAATACCTGAAATAAACAGCATAATTAGTGTGTTAGTCTCCAAAAAGTCTTTAATTTTTGTCCATTCCCCTTTCTTCTCAGAGAAGAGACATTACTGACATTAAAATTTCTGCTCTTGTCCTAAATTCTGCTGTTAATCCATTAAAATGACTGGATGTGAGTGCTTCCTTATTTCCTGAGAGGATGACATGATAGAATCCAACTCCCTCTGGATCTGAGCCTTTAAATATAACTTTTAAAGCTATATTTAAATAAATAATAACTCTCAGCTCAGATCTCTTCCATTAATAAGCTTGATTTTATCATTAATTCCCCATTATTGGGTACATTTCAGACCCTCCCCAGTGCAGACTCACCAAAGCATCAAACACCAAAGTGTCAAAGGTTTCACTCTCTGAGTTCTCCATCATGATGTTAAAAAGGGCATCCAGTGTATCTTGAAGGAACTACAAAGAAACAACACAGCTCTCATCATGTTCTCAAAGGAAAATTAAGTTGAGATTCCACACAGGGCTCTACAGGTATTTTTGCTAAAGTAAAGGCATTTCAAAAGTTAGCAAAAAACAAAAAAAAAAAAAGGAAAATCCAACACTTTTCTTTCAGCAGGTGATTTTTAGTGAAGTTGATTATCTGTACACAGGTTATCAGTCCAACAGAAGAAATGAAGTCAGAAGTCACACTTGGCACACCTGGACAAGGACTTGGCTCTGTGACAATGCTGCAACAACAAGGATTTCCAAACTGCAGACTCACCACACGCTCACCAGGCCCATGCATTGCTGAACACTCGGGATTTCAGAGCACAAACCACACAAGCAACTGAGTCTCATGCCAGGCAATGGGGGCTGAGCCACGGGAGGCACTCAGAGCACCCCTGCCCAGGGCTGCACTCAGCCCCAATCCCATGGGATCCCACATGCAGGGATGGGAACAGAGCCCCCACTGCTGCCCCAGCCCCAAACCTGCCCAGCAAGGCCTGGGCACCCCACTCTGCAGCACCACAGGAAAAGCAGCTTAGTGCCAGGGGCTTCCAGTGAAGCACAAAAGGTCCCTAAATTCCAGGAGTCCTTCCCAGAGCCAGGGATCCATGCAGTGCCAGATACTCATCAGTTCTGCTGGGATGGGTTGTGCCTGAGCAGCTCCTTCCTCCAGCTGGCACAGACACACAGGGGCTCCTCCAGGGCACAGCCAGGCTGCAGCACAGCTCAGGTGGGGTTGAGAAAGAAGGGGTTAAATGTGGATGGTTCCAGCACTGTCTCAAATCATCCCAGCATGGTTTGGGTTGGAAAGGACCTTAAATCCCATCCAGTACCACCCCTGGGACACATCCCACTGTCCCAGGTGCTCCCAGCCCCAATGTCCAGCCTGGCCTTGGGCACTGCCAGGGATCCAGGGGCAGCCACAGCTGCTCTGGGCACCCTGTGCCAGGGCTGGCCACTCTCACAGGGAAATAAAAATTAAAAAAAGATTTTGCCTTGCAGATGTGTGGAATTTGCAGGATGAGGTGAGAGATGAGTGAATCTGACTCCATGTTCTTAGAAGGCTAATTTATTATTATATGTACTTATATTACATTAAAGTATGCTATACTAAAACTATACAGAAATGATCCAAACAGAAGGTTTAACAAGAATGAATTATAAACCCGTGACTGGCGCTTCAGAGTCGACACAGCTGGCTGTGATTGGTCATTAAGTAAAAACAATTCACATGGAACCAATCAAACATTCACCTGTTGGTAAACAATCTCCAGCCACATTCCAAAGCAGAAAAACAGGGAGAAACAAATGAGGTAATGTTGCTTTTTCTCTGAGGCTCCCAGGAGAAGAAATCCTGGCAAAGGGATTTTTCAGAAAATATGATGGTGACATAGATGAGGGAAGAACATCTCAACAAGCAGAAGGGAATAGATCCTGAGGCATTCCACATCCTGCGAGAGGGATGGAAAACCAGCCTGAGTCCCACCTTCCTCCTTTAAAAATGTTCAATGAGCCTCCTGGATCAAGCCTGATTCACCTGATCTCCTAAACCTCCAGTCAAATGTCAGGAGTTAACCCCATGCACAGCTGAATGTCAAACTCCTTAAACCAACTGAGCACAGAGTCACAGTTCGTGCTGCTGAGGATGAAAAAACAGAAAAGCCCAAATTCTTGCAGTTGATCTTAGCCCAGTCCTGGGGAAAAGCCAGCTCATAATTTCACCACGGGGGCAAAAGGAAAACATCACCTTCTCACAGCCTTACTCATCCCATTAAAGAAGATGTGCAAATAAAGCACATTAAAGGCTGGACTTGATGTTCTAGAGGTTGAACTCTGTGATCTCAGAGGTCTTTTCCAACCTAAATGGTTCTGTAATTCTAAATGATTCTGTGGCTGCTGCCAGCTGGCAGGGAGGGAAGCGCAAAGCACAGTTTGGAGCCTTGACAGGAGAAGTTTCTCTCCTGGTCTGAAGGGAAGTTGCACTCTTGGGTCCCACACACTGAGTCCCCTGGAAGCCAAAGGATGCTTGGGAGGCTGATCAAGCCTTGATTTCACATTCAGGCACCTCAGCCTGACTTTCATGAGCACAGTTCAAGCCTGAAATCTGTTCACCAGCAGGAAGAGCACAGCAGAGATGCTGCTGCTGAGTGAAGGGGCAGGACATTTCTCAGGTGGCATGAATAATTCCTACACTATTAGTTTACATTCTCATACTGCACAGACTCTGCACAAATGGAGCCAGAGCCTCTGGGGAAGGGAGATAACATTTACAGCTTCCACACACTCTGCAACAGGCACAGAATGGGGAGCTGGGCTCATCTCCACTCAAATAAATGAACACCAGTAGGCCCAGGCCTTTCACTGGGAGTTTTAAAAACAGGCAATTCTTAACAGAAAATAGGAATGGTTTTTATCACATCAATACTTTTTCTAAAGATATCCAGGCTGCACTGGGCATTGTAGTTAAAATCATGAAGGGCAAAGAGAGCTGGAGGAACAGAGAGGAACAGATCCTGCAATGGAGCAGCCCCCACAAAGAAGTTAAAATCATGAAGGGCAAAGAGAGCTGGAGGAACAGAAAGGAACAGATCCTGCAATGGAGCAGCCCCCACAAAGATGGAGCATTGCTGCAACAGATGGAAATGTAAGCATTGGCCCTGTGAAAAAGGATAAAAATGGTGGTGGGAGCAATATTAAACACTCCTTCTGCCCCCTGCATGACTCCAGCTGTGCTCAGACCCCTGGGAGCAGGAGGAGGGAATCCCATTGGGTCCTGAGAGTGTGCCAGGTGCAGGACTCACTCCAGAACTGCTTTTACTCCATTTGTGGTGCATCCCAAGGAAATCCCTGATCCCCACCCAGCAGGAACATGCCACACACTCTGGGATGTCACACTGGGAGAGGAGGGAGAACTCAAGTGGCAGAGCCATGCCAGAGCTCAGCAGGAGCCATGGGCAACATTCTGCTCTCAAATCATCTAGGCCAAAACCTCAACAAGCAGAACCTTCCTAAAACACCAATCTGTGGGACCCCACCTTCCAAGGAGGACACAATCAGCACTCCCAGGTGCCTGAAGTTACTCAAAGCTGAGGCTTCATTATGCTTCTGTTAAACAACTAAAAATCCCCTGAAGTAAGGAAACAACTCTCCAGGGTCACCTGTCCCCAAGAACATCTTTTGACACTCTTTTAGATTTGATTTATTGCAACACCTTCAATAAAGTCCCAGCCTCCTCTTTTGCACAGCTAAACCTGTCTTTATGCAGCTCTCTGCAATCACTCAGTGGCCTTGGCAAATGTAAATAACTTGGCTCAGCTAAATGTTTCCAGAAGTATTTTTTAAAAGAAAACAACAGCAGCACACACTGGGATTGCATTCCACATCCATAGATCAAAAATACATTTAACATCACCGTGTGAAACTTCCAAGATGGTCTAATCTTGCAAAGAAAAACACCTTTTCTTCATGGATCTGTATACAAAAATTCACCAAAGTGCTAGGAAAAAAAACAAGCTAATTTTCAGAAATGTGCATTTGATGTGTGTTTTATCAGTTCTCAAACATCTGAAATGTTCCTGGAGGGCAGGGAGAGGAGCATCAGCACCCTGAAGGTTGAGGTTTCTGGCTGCAATTTAATGTGCAAATGAGAGCAGTGAGGCTCGGGGGGAAAGTGTGGGGAGCCAAAAAAAGACATCAAAATCTGGCATTTTTACAGACATTAACTCATTACCTTGACCACTTCACCACCATCAACTTTCATCAGCTGCTTCAAGTTCTGGTGCAACAGGCTCGTGTTGGATCTCCACTTCAGCAGTCCCAAGAGATCAACTAGAAATAAAAAAACCCAACAATTATCTCCTGCAGGCTCTTCCCTTTCCTCACTCTCCATCACCATATGCAGGACAAAGTTATTTCCTCACTTCAGCCTTTTTCCCTGGCCAGCAAGGTATTTCTGGTACCCCCTGATGCTGCAGAAAGCTGGGACAATCCCTCTGCCCTGACAGAACTCTGAAAGGCTTTCAGAAAAGCAGCCAGCTTTTGAAATATCAGCAGGAAAATCTAGGCCAAGGAAGCCTGGTCCCTGGGTTTTTCATTTGCTATACACAACAGTTGTGTGTTCAGAAAAAAATGCCAGAATGAAATTAGTCAGCCACCAACACAGTGCATCCACAGGGCAGTGACTCTCCAGCATTAATGGCTCCAGCTCCCCTGCTCTCCCTGCATCAACTGAACAGAAAATAAAGCACAAAGAGCTGCAAACTAACTGAGAGTGGGGGAAAGCTGGCTGATGAATATCTGCCAGTGCCCACGCTGCTGGGCTGCTCTCTGAGGGCACAGCCCAGATGATGCCAATGGAGCCATTCCCAAATTCTGGTGTCACTTCAGCATTCCCTGATCAGCAAGGGAATGCAGGAGGCCAGATCTCTCCATGTGTCAGTGCAAAGCTTCCTTCAGGGAAAACTCCTGGGAGGAGCTCCCAGTGGGGTTCCATGCAGAGCAAAAGCTCCCTGGCAAACACCAAACCTCAGCCCTGGAACCCAGCACTGCCCATGGACTCCAAACCCAGCACGGGCCCCAAACTCCAGCCCTGGAACCCACAGAGCCCAGACCCAGCACTGCCCACAGAGCCCAGCACTGCTCACAGACCCCAAACCCCAGCCCTGGAACCCACAGAGCCCAAACACAACACTGACCACAGACCCCAAACCCCAGCCCTGGAACCCAGCACTGCCCATGGACCCCAAACCCAGCACTGGAACCCAGCACTGCTCACAGACCCCAAACCCAGCACTGGAACCCATGGACCCCAAACCCAGCACTGCCCACAGAGCCCAGCACTGCTCACAGACCCCAAACCCCAGCCCTGGAACCCACAGAGCCCAAACCCCAGCCCTGGAACCCACAGAGCCCAAACCCAGCACTGCCCACAGACCCCAAACCCCAGCCCTGGAACCCATGGACCCCAAACCCAGCACTGCTCACAGAGCCCAGCACTGCTCACAGAGCCCAAACTCCAGCCCTGGAACCCAAAGAGCCCAAACCCCCGCCCTGGAACCCACAGAGCCCAAACCCAACACTGACCAGACCCCAAACCCCAGCCCTGGAGCCCACAGAGCCCAAACCCCACACTCCTCCCCTCCTTTGCCAAAGCAGCCTCAAGAGAAGGGTTTTCCCCATGAAAAGTCAGTTTTCAGCACAAAACAGAACTCCCAGCAACTCCTGCTCAGGAGAAGCCTTCAACAACTGAGCACAATGATCTCAAAGGTCTTCTCCAACTTCAATGATTTTAGGGTTAATTTAAAGACTCACTACCTTTAGTGATTTTATGGCTAATTTAAAGACTCACTACCTTCAGTTTAGCCCCTGGCCCACCTCCCCATGAAATTCATCCTGTGTGAATTCTGCCCAAAATCACTCAAAACAGGCACTTCCTCCCAACAAATACCCCCTCACCTCTTTGCTATTCAGGCTTTCAAAGCAACCAACACAACATTTAGCAAGGCATGAATCTGCAGAGCTTATTGTGGAAATTATCTGCAGAGACTGAAAGCAGCTGCTATGCTTTCCTCAAAAACCTTTCATTTTAAGTAATAAATGGAATTATTTCTAGTGGAAAGCACTACAGCACTCCTTGGAAAGAGTCCCCTCTGAGCAGCACTCAAACCAAGCCTTCTCATCATCTCTTTGTGAGGAGAAATCAAGAGAGTTTTACTACATTAAAGCTTCAAAAGACTTGAATCCAAATCCTCCACTCCTTTTAATACATCCTACAAGAAGTCTATAGCCTGAACCCAAAGTCTTAGAAACTCAGTATTAACAAAAAAAAATTGCTTCTGGAAGCAAAGCAGAGATGCCTCCATGAGTTATCCAAAGTGTTTCATGGATGTATTTATATCAGCTTTCCAGCCCTGAATTTGGCTGCAGTCTGACTTCTAACAAGGCATCAGGCTGACAGAAGAAATGATGTGAACAAAAGCCAGCCCACAGACAAGCTCTGCACAGCATCATGGATTGCCCCAAGAAAACAAACCCACGTGGACTGCAGCGTGATGGCACAGAAAATGCTAAATGAATATACATTTGTGAGCACAAAATGTCAGAGCAGGCCAGCTGAAAGGGAAAAATAACTCCCAGGCTATGGAAAAATGGGCACTGGCTGGTAATGCAAGCATTAATTAACCCCAGCAAAGCAGCAGCCAGGCACTAATCCCACTCTTTGCACAGGGCTGTGTGGAAAATAAAGCAGAGAAAGGATGTAAAACAGGATTTCAGCCTACAGGAAACAAGAATGATGGAGTAAGCCTAGGTCAAGTGAAATTTGAGGTTAGAAAACACCAGGAGGGAGAGAGAACGAGGGTGCCCAGAGCAGCTGTGGCTGCCCCTGGATCCCTGGAGTGCCCAAGGCCAGGCTGGAGCAATGCCCAACAGTGGGAGGTGTCCCTGCCATGGCAGGGGTGCCACTGGATAATCATTAAGGTCACTTCCACCCAAACAAGTCTGAGATTCTGGGATTTCCCACTGCAAAAGGTTTAAACAAACACCCAAACTGCAAAGGCCCCAACAGCATCTTCACTTTATTAACGTGATTTATTATTCTGGGGAGTGCATATGAAGATTGCTCTTTTCCAGGGTATGTAACAAGTGTAAGGAACCATCCCAAGTTCCTGCTTTTCTTAACCTGGATCTATGCAAAAGCTTCCCTACAGAAACACCCAAACTCTTCCCAAAGCCCAGCCACTGAATTCAGTTAGAGAATATTTCCCCTCTAACTAAATTCCCATCTGTTCTTTGAAATTCCCTGCCTTCTTGACTTTAACATTTCATTTTCCAGTCTGTGTGATTTTTTATTTTAATTCTGTGCTTACATCTTCATGTTTTATGCCACTGTAGCACTTCAAGTTGTCCTATGTGTGTGTTGGGTTTTTTTAAATTATCAGCTGTGCTAAGTCAAGTTCCTTCCAAGTGCTCTCCAGAATCCTGGTCCCCTGGTTCCTCCAAGCCCTGATTCCAGTGAAGCAACAGCCACTCTTATCCAGAGATTTGAGTCCTTCAGGCAGAAGTGAGAACAGAAATTCTTGGAACAAGCTTTTGAGGTGCCCTGGATGCTTCCAACAGCAAATCCACAGGGACAGCACAGCCAGCTCTGCCTATTGACAACTGATAATATTTTCCCAGCAAGCCATTAATGCAATTCCAGTTCTGTTCCCATCACCCTGATAACAAAAGGACACCCTGGAAGTCTGCGAAGAGGCTCCAGGAGCATTTACTTCCACAGGCACTGAGGATTTTTCCTCCTCCTCTTTGTCTTATGTCACCACTCTTCCTCAAAATTAACTGCAAAATCCAGGAAAAGGCCAGGGAATGTCCTGCTTTAATAAATTCTGCTCAAACCACTAAAAACTGGTCACGTGTTAAACAAAATAGACACCTCACACCATCACTCTCTCTCCATGTCTCAGCAGTGGCCAAGTTTGTTATTTTGAAGACTTTTCCATGCTAAGGACATCGATTACTGATGGAAAAGCAACATTAAAAACTCACAGTTCATAGAGAACTGAAGGCAAGGGAGTGTTCAAAGAGCTCAGGCACAAAAAAGTCTCTGCACCATCAAACACCACAGAAAAAGACAGATGACTGATTCACATACTTTTACAATTACTAAAAATAAGTTTTAAAGCCAGTTCTAAGATAGTTATGGAGGGTAAAGAAAGAACTATTACAGGTAACCAAAAGGAGAAAAATCAGCTTTGGCCCAACATTTTTGTGAGTGAGGATAACAATGAATTTTTATTTACTTGTTTTTAAGAAAGTTAAAGGAAGAATATTAACCAACCATCTTAAAATCAGCTTCAGAAATCACCATCTGAAAATGACTGCCAACTTTTAGATGAAAACTGATACTTGAGGGAGGAATTTAATGATGATTTTTTTGTTTCTTTCCTGCTCAATGAGACATGGTGATCTTGCTTAATAATGTCACAGTACTTTGAAGAGAGAGAAAAGACTTTGGCAACTCCGAGGAAAAAAGTTTCCCAGACAACATAATTAACAGCAGCATTAAATAAAGATCAGGCCTTCAAAGCAAACAATATGTAAATCAAGCACCAAACAATGCTCAGGCTTCATTTTAATAGCAGTTCTGTGAAAGCCACATCAATATATTGATCACTGGGAAATACTTTTAACTACTAACGAGCACTAGGGAGGGGCTGAAGGGAAAAACAGCAGCGATTTTCCAACAAAAAGCAGTTTAATTCCAGATGTTGGATCAAGCCCCAGCCCCGCTTTAATTCCAGATGTTGGATCCTGCTCTGCAAGCCCCAGCCCCGCTTTAATTCCAGATGTTGGATCCTGCTCTCCAAGCCCCAGCCCCACTTTAATTCCAGATGTTGGATCCTGCTCTGCAAGCCCCAGCCCCATTGTGCTGCTGCTGAAGATTTTTTTCTCTTTTTTCTTTTTTTAAGTATCCATGCCATGTTCCTCATTTCTTCCCCTCCAAGTTGTGTCCTCCTCCTTGACTTTTCCCCCTGCTTTTGCAGCACCTGTGAGCTTCGTTTTGGCCTGTTTTGTTCCTTTGCACCGCAGCTCATCTCCTCACATCCTGGGAGCCCACCATTGCTGGGAAATCCTCCCAGCACATCCCAGTTTTTAGCTGAACGCCCAGCCAGGCTCCAGGGCTGCCAGGCTGCAGTGGAACTGACGTGCTCTGCATGTGAAACACCCGGGATGAGCTGGGAGAGCCCCTGGAAAGCAGCACAGCCAAGGCAGGGCCGGAGCCACCGAGCAGGGACATCCCCCTGGGCAGAGGGGACTCTGCATGTGGCAGTGTCCCCAGGCAGCTCCCACAGCCCTTCCTGAGTCACAGCAGCTCCCTGCATGACTCAGTCCCCATGGAATGACCCTCCCACACTGCTGGAGCAGCCAGGAGAACAAGGGATGGCTCCATGGCAACCAGCACCGAGTCACAGGCAGGGCACGGGCTGCAAATGGCAAAGGTTTGCAGTGGTGGCTGCCACCAGCTCCCACAGCCTGGGGATGCACTCAGCCAGCTGGCAAAGGAGGGAATGCAAGGCTGGAAAGGGACACACGGAGCCAAGGCCACTCCTGGAAGGTGTGGGAACATGAGGGTGACCTCCATCCTCCCCTAACATCCTTTCTGCACACAGGAGAGACCATCAGAGCTGTCCCCAGCCCTAAGATATGGACAGTGCACCTTGGAATAACAAACCAGCATGTCTGGAGCACAGCCCTGATGTTACCTGCTCTTGAGAGCAAACTCATCCTTCCCTCAGTGCTGTTTTTCAGAGAGCAGTGAAATGCCAGAGCCTGTTTCAGTGCATTTCAGGGCAACAGCCTCAACCATATGGGAAACAATACCCCTGGTTCCCCTCCACTTGGATTCTTCTGGTTTTTTCAGAGACATCAACTGCTCTGGAGCAAACAGAGCAAAGCTTGGATGGTTCACACACTCACCCAGCAAACAGCCACATGGAATGGGGATGGAGAAGGCAGCAGAGCCAGCACACAACCCCTGTGAGGAGCAGCAGCTCTGGGCACTCACCATTCTGGGTAAGCTTTGTTGAGCAGACCAGGGTGGAAATCTGGAAGGAGTCCTTGCTGATGGTGCAGCTCCCAAGGTTCTGCATGCTCTTGCCTGTGGCTGAGTGTCCCTTCTCCTCCAGCTCAATCTTTGTGGATGGCAGACTCAGATAGGTGGAGGCATCCTCCAGCTTCTTGGCCTCTGCCTGCAGGGATGTTTGAAACAGAGCAGGAGAAAAAACCCTGTCAAAATCTCAGTAATAAGAAAATTTTAACCTTTATACTGGATTTTCTTGGGTTTGGAGCTATCAAATGCATCTTTAACAACACTAATTTCGCACTAATCTGGCTACATTAAAGCCAAAATGGCTTAATGGCTTAATTAAAAGGCTACAGAATTCATTTTTCCCAACCCACTCAACTCCCAAAACTCAACAACAAATCCTGCTGAAATTACAACATATTAAAGGTTTAGCACTCAATCTCCCATATAAACCAACTGCTCAGGACTTGCTGCTTAGTTTGATTTAACAGCAGAGTTCAAAACACATTTTCCAGTGTAATTCTGGAACAGAACTCCCCAGAAGTCAGTCAGTGGAGCTTCCCTGCTGGGAAGTCAAAATTCTACCTTGTAAACTATAAGGTCATGCTCTCCATCCCTCAGAGTCGTCCCATCATATCTCATGAGCTTCACAAATGCCAGAGCAAATATTTTCTCAGATTTGTCTTTGGCTGTTACCAAAAAAAAAAAAAAAAAAAGAAAAAAAAAATCACTACATAATTATTTCTACAGTCAGGACACCTAAATCTCACAAACATGGACAACTTGTCAGTGAGGGACCACAGCAAAAACTCTCATGTAAATTAAGTGCATAAATAACTGGAGAAGTCTTCTAAAAGCAAGACAGAACCAAAAAAAAAAAAAAGCCAAATGAATACATCAACAATAACCAGATGCTTGTTATTTCCATATTCTGTCTGTTCTTTTTGGAAAGCTTTATAAAGGCAAATTTTAAAAACAAAACAGAAATGTGATGCACTGAGAAAGGCCAGGTTTTTAGAAGAATGGCAGTGTTTGGGAGCTGGAATAAAGATTAAACACCAGCACTGAGGATCTCATCAGAGCACAGAGCCCTGAGGACAGACATTTGCAGGGGGAACATTAGAAACAAAACAAAAACTGGATCCATAAATGCAGATGAAGTGCCTCAGTATTTTGAAAGCTGACCCATTCTGCAGCCAACAGGAACTAAAAAATGCATTCAGGTTCTTCTTGGTTAAATCTGTTGGCAAAAGTTTAAAACAAGAAAGCAAGAGACAAAGGAGAGATCACAAAGTAAGCAGAGAAGTAAAGCCAGAAGGAAAGTGTCATCACCTTGAGGCAGCCCAAGGAGCCTGGGAGAAAGCCCTGGAAGGGGCTCTTGTTGATATTTAGTAGTGACCTCTTAAATATTTAGGCTGTGGCCAATCTAAATATTTAAGTCATTCTAATAACAATTCTGACTCTAATAATTTGTAGCACACAATCAAAATTCTGATAAGAATGACACTGAATTTTGGAACATTGTTTTCCTTAAAAAGTGTCATTGTCTAGATTATTTTATTAATTTTCTTAATCCCAAAGTCTTCAATTCCTGATGCTAAACCAACTGTAGACTTTCACATTCCCATTTGCTGAAGATCTTAATTACTCCCTACCTCTAAGATACAAAATACCACAACCCTCTGAGTTATTAATGAAAAGCTTTACTCCATTAGTAACCCAGTAAAAAATTGCATTTGTTCCCTTTGGGGGAAAAAACTGGGCAGGGAAGGAAAAAATCAGGATAGGTAAGAGTGAGGAAGATGCAACAGGAAAAAGGAGCTGAGCTATGACAAAGTGTCACAAATATAATCCTGCACTAAAAATAATGGGAATAATCAGTTCTGGATTGGGAATGTGGGAATGGCATCCCAGCTCCAGGAATTCCCAAGGATGATGCCTTGTGCAACCTGCCCTAGAGCAGAGGCTGGGCAGAGCTCCAGAATAAAGCAGGGATTGATTCAAAGCATCTCCTCCATGGATCCACCTTGGGCAGCACCAGAGCCCAGCCAGGGCTGCACCCAAGATGAACCAAAATGGCCCCAAAATGCACGGCCGGGCACGGGCTCTGTCCCTGGGATCAGTTCTGCTCCATTTGCACCTTGCAGTTCATTGTCCCATTCCAGCTTTAGCCCCTGCAGTCCCACCCTGCTTGTTTTTCTCTCTGCAGCCCACGGGGTTTGTGCTCCTGGGCTGAGATTTGGGTCATTTGTCCTTGGTGCCCAGCTGGAGCAGGAATTGTTTTGTCTCCCTGCTCTGTGCACAGAGCTCAGCATCCCTGATGTGAGCCCAGACCCACACACTAAAGCAGCCCAGAATGGGAAAATACAAAAGCTAAGCCTGAGGCATGGAGGAGAGGCTGAGTTACTCACAGTCCTGGGAGGATCTGTGGCGGAAGGTGAACCTCAGGTGGCTGCGGTTCACGTCCTCGATGGGGATGGCAACCTGGCACCAGGAGAGGACAAGGAAATGGTCAGGGCAGCACCTCCAGCCCCCCCCAACCCCATCCAGACACCTTCCAAGTGATCAGTGAGTGACAATCCCAGCAGCACATCCATCCTCTGCCATCCTTTCTGTCTACAGACACAATGAGGCACCTTTGGAATGAAAATTCTGGTGTGGGGAGCAGCTGCAAGGCCCCTGTGAGCACACAGCCCCTGCTCCCACTGCTGCAGAGACTGAATGGATTCCAGAAAGCCACCATCAACCTCCAAACATGGCAGTGGAGAGGTTATTACCCAGCAAAATGAGCAGGCTTAAAGCAGAGCCCAAACAGTGATGAGTGCAAGACAAGGGGAGGAGAATGAAACGGTCAGGGCAGCACCTTCAGCCTTGCCCAACCCCATCCAGACACCTTCCAAGTGATCAGTGAGTGACAATCCCAGGGGCACATCCATCCTCTGCCATTCTAACAGCCCTTTTCTGCCTACAGACACAATGAGGCACCTTTGGAGTGAAAATTCTGGTGTGGGGAGCAGCTGCAAGGCCCCTGTGAGCACACAGCCCCTGCTCACAGACAGACTGAAAGGATTCCAGGTTTGCAATCTCCAAAAGTGGCAGTGGAAAGGTTATTACTGCAGCAAAATGAGCAGGCTTAAAGCACAACCTGCTCCCCAGTGATGAGTCTAACACCATGGCAAATGTGTTTTAGCCTTAATATCCTGCTCTAGGTCAGCTCCATGGAAAGAGAGCAAACCATTCCTGCAGAGGTGCTGGAGTTTCCCCACACCAGTCATCCTGAGCAATGGCTGAAATAAAATTCAATATGCAATAAAAGTCAAAGCCTCTCTTAGCTGAGCTATTCCTTGCCCTGCTGAACACAGGCACTGCATTTCCCCACTTTTGTTTCCCACTGGAAGCTGTATTAATGGCACATTAACACCCAGAGAAGTTATTTTAACAGTTTAAATACCTTTACAGTCTCAAACCAGCGAGGCTGCTTTACTTGGTAATAGATCACTGACTTGTACTCTGAGATGGCTTCATCACCAGCACCAGGAAAAATAACACTCTGCAAAAACAAACACAAGGGGAAGCATTTATGTCACCTGAACTCCACTTTTTCAGTCAAATAAACAAAAAATAAATCAGTGAAGTAGGTCAGAATAAGAGAGAAGGCTCTTCATGAAATTGGTACCAAAATGCATGCATGGATAAGGCAAGATGCATTTAATGATGACAAAAGTTTGGTTGAAAATAAAACCTGGGACCTTAAGCTGACAAATACAGCTGTTGAAAAGGCTTAACATGATATGTATCAAAACCAAAAAGCCCCCAGACATTAAATGCTTTAATACCTCTAATCTCTTGCCATCTTCATCATAAACAGACACTGTGACTTCCACATTCTTTGCTGTGGTTTTACTGCCTTTGTCAAAATCTCCCTGCACCAAGGTGACATAGATGTCATTTCTAACATCTCCTACAAGGGAAAGCAAAGCACAAAATAACCCACAATTCTCACAGTAAACCCAAGCATTTGGGCAACCAAGGACACACAGAAACAATGGCAGACCATTTCAAACACCCCATTTCCATTGATTTCATTTTTACACAACTTCTCTCAGTATTCACTTGAAAGAAAAAGTTTCAACACATTTATCCCATACAAAGGTATTTTGCAATTGAAAATATTTTAACAGCCTACAAGAGGTCTCTAATTTGTTACAGCAGGAAGAGGTTTGATGGTTTTGCTGGCCTGGGGGTTGTAGTTAGATTTATGGCTAAAAATGCTCCTCAGTTCCACCCAATTCAAATGAAATTCTGACAATGAGCTGGGGATTTCCAATAATTTTATGAGCCAGCACAGGATGCAAACAAGGTGCTGAGGCACTCCCACTTGTAGAGGAGACTGTGAAACAGCTGACAGACATCTGCCAGCAGCCACAGGGAGACCTGGAACTGGGGTGGGCTCTGGAAACATCTCACGGATCCCCAGAGCCCATCAGTCTGCAAAGGACACTGCAGGCTCTGCTCTTGCTCATGGCAGTTTTTATTTGGAGAAGCACCACGTTTTTGGGTTGGTTTTCATGGCTTTTGATTTGTTTTTGTGTTGTTTTTTTTTTTTTTTGTAAACACCTGAACTGAACATGCACAGAATACATGGATTTTTAAAAAATGATGTGGGCTCTCTCAGATGCATTACCCAGATCTGGTACAAACCCTAAGAGAGCTGCTATCTCTAAATCAAGCCTGTGCCTCAAAAATCTGCTTTGGATTCAGCACAGGAGAGGAGTTTTACATATGCCCTTGCTATGGGGATAATACAAAGTGTGTACTTTGTGCACATTCTTTTTAACTGGGAAAAAAACAGAGAATTTCCATTCTCACTGGGATTTTCTGTCTTCTTGATGGGGGTGGGAGCTTTATTTATTGATGCTGGTATTACCAAAGTATTTTACATTTATTTTTAATTATTTTTAACTTTTGATGATTTTTTTTTAATGCATACCATATCTCATATTCATCTTTAATTATTTTTTCCTCCAAAACCTCCCATACATACAGCCATTTAAAGCAGGTTAAAACATAACAAAGCAGCATTAATTAAGTGCCTTACCAGGCATGATTATCTCAGGAAAGCCCATTTTCCGAGCCACTGCTGTTGACCTGTCCACTAAGTGTGGAAACTCTTTCCTAATCTGATGGATATCTCCTGGAAGAAGTTTCAAAGTCACCCACAGACCTGTTGTATAAAAAAAACCCAGTTATGAAACTGCTGGGATTTATTCCTACTTACTGAAGATTTCTTTCTAGAACTTGAAAAATGTAAAAAGGTTAAAATAGTTAGGTACATTAAGATAACTGATCTTCCTTTCCTAAAAAAATAGAAAATATTTTCAAACACTGAACAGATCTCATCACTTCACACAAAAATATGAGTACAGCACACAGAAATATTTCTGATTATGTTCCATGTTCTTTGTAATGAGATGTTTATCTTCCATGGGGAAAAAAGAGAAGGAGCAAGGATGATTTGCATGGAGAGACCTAAGGATTCCAAGCAAGCAACAGCAGCAGATCCACGCCCCAAACTGATTGATCGCCACCCCATAAAGCTGTTTTTACTGCTCTGAGCACACAAATCTACAGCATCAGCTTCACACAGCTGATATTTTTCTGCTCAGCAGCAGAAGAAGCCACTAAAAAGCTGCTGCTTGCCAACTAACATCAGGCACATTTGTTACAGGAAAAAGAAAGATGCCAAAATGGAAAAAAACCCATAAAAATAAAAAAGAAACTCAACCCAAAGAAGCCTCCACTTGGTGAAGTGGCTGGCAATCAAGTTTAAGCACAAAATAATCACAGCAGCAATTTGCAGAAGAAAATCCTAAAATTAAAAGCTATGAAAAACACCCCAAAAATATTCATCCACGAAATAAATTGTGGGTTACCCTGTTAGAGAATTAACTGTACATTCATTTTGTGTACACTTGGCAGCTTGTCTTTTCCACGGTATCTCTGTCAGAGTTTCTGGGCTGATTTGCTGCCAGGGATGGTTCTGACAGCTGCTACTTCACTGAGCTGCAACTGTACCTGCACTGACTGGCTGAGGAACAACTCCTGATCCTTTTTCTGTTTGTCTGGGCATTTGTTTTTAGGGAAATGAATCAAAGACACTGAAATCTTTCCTCCTGTGGGATACACACTGGCCACAGGTGAAAACAAGGACGGGAAGCAGATAAAAATTTCCTCATTAGCTAAAGGAGAATTTAAAAGGAAGGTTTATATAAAATTTTGTTTGCTATTAATTAGTGCAAAAATCGCGGGAAAGTGTGCTGTTTTCCTGGGGTTTGGCCAGATATGGAGCGATACAGATATTCACAGAGTGTTTGGTGGAAACTCTGTATGAATCAGCATAGCTCTGCATTAATCCAGAATTCCCAGAAGATACTGAAGCCAGCATTGGAATAACTGGGCACAGCCACATCATGATCACGGGATCACACACAAAAATAAATCAACCCAGAGCAGTGGCCTGGAAAAGCTACCAGGGAAGGTTTCAGGGGGGTGGCCTGGCCCTGGCTCCCTCCTCACCTCCTGTGAGCTCAGGTCTCCTGGGGAAGGAGCAAAATGTTCCAAGTGCAGCTGCAGAGAGCAAGAATATGGGGAAGGAAGAGAAGGGAGGGAATATCCCCTTCCTTCAGCATGGAGAGGTAAAAAATCCACAGCTCAAGGGCACAAGAGGTGAGTCCTTGAGTCATCACCTCCAGCACAGGATCTGTCATGGGACAGGTGGGGCTGGAAGGGACCTCTGTAGATCTGGAGAGATCTCTGGAGATCACCCAGTCCTGCCAAGGGGAGCAGGTGACACAGGAACGTGTTCAGGTGGGTTGGGAATGTCTGCACAAAGGGAAACTCCACGTCCTCCCTGGGCAGCTGTTTCAGAGCTCTGCCACCCTCCATGGGAAGGAGTTCTTCCTCATGGTGAGGTGGAACTTGTGTTTTATTTTATGGCCACTGCTCCTCATCCTGTCATGGGGAACCACTGAAAAGGGTCTGGCCCCATCCCCTGACACCCTCTGGATGTATTGATATGGAATATTGAGATTCCCTCTCAGTCTCCTCTCCCCAGAGCAACCAGGCCCAGCTCCCTCAGTCTCTGCTCAGAGATGTCCAGACCCTTGATCATCTTGGTCCCTCACCAGCAGAAATATAAACACATCCAAGAGCTGAACAATGCTACAACATGCAGAGTCCACACTGGGCAGGGGAAAAATTATGGGAAAGGGGGAAGAGCATTCCATGAGGAGTGGGGAAAGGAGGAACAAAAGCATACAGACAATTTTTGATCCCAAAATCAAAACCACCACGAGATGAAGCAAATCGAAGTGCACAGAAAGAGCAGTACCTACCCTGACCCTTGTGGTTGACTTCTTTAGCAGCAATCACTTTGTTTATAACAGTCTGCAGGAAATCATTCTCCCCTGCCACCCTGGGTGAAAAACGGGATGATATGTTCAGCTGCTTGTGTCGAATGGCGTCATCCAACGCTAGCCTGGAGGATGCACATGACGACCAACACCAGGAGACAAAGGGGCACAGAAAACCAGAAGTCACAGTGACAAGGGAACACAAAAGATCGTATCATAGTTGTGACAAAGAGTATTTATTAGTCAACGCAGGACAGAGGACAGGAAAGGTAACAAGAAAGACAGAGGGAGATCATTAATCAGAAGAACGCTGATCTACCACAGAGAGTCCAGCACACCTGTGAGGGCTCTGCTCCCTCAGGGACAGGGACAGTCCTCAGGGAGCAGGGGGAGCTCTCCCACACGGGAGGCCCCAGTTACTCATGAAAACCCACACAGGCAGTTCTCTTTTCTATAAATATTGAAATATATTCACAGCAGACTGGCCCTGCAACACCTCCAGGGTCACCTCTGTCATTGCACAGGTGGAGTGCCTGAAGGAAAAGCTCCCATCAATCTCACAGGGAAAAGGAGGAGAAGAGCAGACAACCCAACTCAGTGAACAAATGAGAAGATGGGGACGATAAATAAACAGCAGCATTAGGTGGCACTGAAGTAAATCTTGCCAAGTGCTTTTGACAGCCATTGTGCTGGTGGCCAGTGAATGAATACAAACAAAGATATGAAAACAGAATTCATGTGGTACAACAGAAACAAAGCATGGGATGAGGAGAAAAATGTGCCTCATATACACAGCCCAAATCTATGTTGGAAATAACAACACCAGCGTTCACCCTGCATTGGTTTCCACCTTATTCATGTCCTTTGGGATAGACTTTTTCAGGAGAATGTTCTCATTTATTACAGGGGGAAAAGAAAAAAATTGTGCATCTTTTTGAAGCTCTGTGTATATGGAACAGGAAAAATGAATCAGTGCTAATGGAGCAGAAAACTGGATGTTCCATTAGCACCCCCTCTGAAAGGTTCATTTTCATTGCATACTTCCACTCTGGCTAAAAAATAACTTTGCTGTTGTTTACCACACAATAAATGTATCTTTCTCTTCGCCAAACCCCATTTTCCTTGAAAAATGGAATTGTACTTTGATTTTGTCATTAACCTGTCAGGACCTGCACACTTTGCAGTCCTCTCACCAGCCCTACACCTTCAAACTACAACAGCTTCCTGAATTGTGTCTATTTCTCAAAACAAAATTAATTTACGATTTTATTATGCCAAGCTTTTTAAAAAATACTATTAAAAGCCCATCTGAATATCCATTAGAGCATTAATCAAGGAATTTAGCTCCCATAACTATGTTTTGCCTTTTGAAACAGATGGAAGTCCAGCATATTACACAATGGGAGAACTAAGCATCCATGTAAATATATTATTTATTCATTTTTTATTTATTTACTTCATGTAAATTTATTTGCCTTATCCCTTCTACCTTTCCTCACTTCATGGAAGTAAAAACTTGGGATTTATGGATGGAACATGATCTCTATTGATCTCAGGCAGAGCAAAACCAGCAGTGAACTTACTTTAAGCACTTCATCTCTTACACATTCTCCCCCTGACATCTTGAAACAAAAAGAAAACAAGGCCTCAAAACTGGGAATGGATGTTTTAAACTCCAAAAAACCTAAAGTTTCTAGGGATATCACTGTTGCAGCCAATATCAGGAAAGATATATTAACAATATTACTGCAGAGAAAATATCCCATGGAAATAAATTAGCTTAAAATATTAGCTTTTTTTAAAAATCAAAGTTTAAATCTTGGGTTTTTTTCTGTTTGTTCTTGCACCTGCTCCCTACTTACGGCTGGAAGGGGATGAAGTGCTGCTTGTCCTCATCATCAACCTTGCCGTTAATGATGTCGGTAACATCCATCACTGCAAAGACAAACCAAGGGCACTGAATGAACTCAGCAACGTGGGAAGAGGGAAACCCCTGGGGAACTGAAGCCACAGTGACTCAGAAGAGGGGTGGAATTATCAACTGTGGAATTTCAGAGTTGTCTATGGAATAACAGGGTGAAAATGAGCTTTGGAATCTCAGCTACACAAACCCTGGTGGGTACAGGATACAGGAACCAGTCTGATGGGATTTGAACAACTCTGGGTTTATCCAGCCCCACAGCAGCTCCACCACCCAATTTGCATGGAAGGACTGAGGAGGAGATGGAGAGAGCACCCCAGAGGTACCTGCCACCCCGAAGGGCCTGCGCAGCCCCGACGTCAGCTTCCTGGTGTTGTTGTCCCGCAGCTCCATCCTGCCCACACGCACGATCTGACACACAAAACTGATCTTCTCCCTCTTCAGGTCCTTGCTGCCCAGGTCCTACAAACAGGAGTGACATCAGGCTGCTTTCTAATGGCTGAATTTCAAGTTCCATTTCAGCAGGCAGAGGCTTTGCTGCTCAGAATTTGCCTTTGCTGTGCAAGCCTCTAACAAAAAGTGCTCTTAGAGCTGAGCAGCTTTTGTAACAGTACTTCAACATCTTACCGGAGTTCTGTGCAAATTCCTTAGGAGGTCAAACCATTTCTAGTAAGTTAAAAGTTCAAAAATTCACTTTGGTTTTTCCCAGGTGTTGAGAACATTTAGCAGCCACTTAGGAGAAATGTCTCCTGCAAGCCCCCAGGAGCACAGAATCATGGAACAGTTTGGGTTGGAAGGGATCTTCAAAATCATCTTATTCCCATCCCAGCAGTGAGCAGGGACACCTTCCACTGTCCCAGGGGGCTCCAACTTGGCCTTGGACACTTGCAGGGATCCAGGGGCAGCCACAGCTGCTCTGGGCACTTTGTGCCAGGGCCTGCCCACCCTCCCAGGGAACAATTCCTACTTCCCAATATCTCACCTAACCCTGCCTTCCAGCAGTAGCAGCCACTCTCCCTTGCCCTCCAGGCCCTCCCCAGCTCTGTGTCTCCCTGCAGGGGTGCCCCAGGCTGGTCCCACCCAGCCCATCCCCACGCCAGGGCAGCTGCCAGGCCCTGGGCAGGGCACACTCACGGTGAACACAGCCCTCAGGTTGTGCAGCCTGTCAATGTCCTTGGGGAGGCCACAGCTCGACCACCTCACCAGGTAGTTCTCACTGAAAAGAACAACATTTTGAAGACTTTTCGTTTTAATCATAGAGCAACAGAAGCACAGAATGCTTTGGGCTGGAAGGGATCATGAAGAACATCCCATTCCATCCCCTGCCATGGCAGGGACACCTCCCACTGCCCCAGGCTGCTCCAAGTCCTGTCCAACCTGACCTTAGGCACTGCCAGGGACTGGGAGTCCATAACCTCTCCGGGAAACCCATGCCAGTGCCTCACCACCCTCCCAGGAAAGGATTTCTTCCTAATATCCCATCTAAATCCACCCTCTTTCAGCTTAAAGCCATTCCTCCATACCCTATCAATGACTGCCCTTTAACTTAAGCAGATAAAATCAACTTCAGAATTCACAGGAGACTTTTCAACCCAATTTCCTTATCCTAAGGAAACAAATATTGAGCAGGGAGCTGGCATTTCCCTTAGTGCACACAATTTTTATAAAGAAAGCAGCTCCTCAGCAACCAAGTGTGGCAATTCTGAAGCTCAGCAAGGGCACAGCCCTTGCAGGTGTGCTCACCTCTGAATTTCCACAAGCACAGCAAGACCCTGAAACGTGTCCCAAGTGAAGGGATCTGCACCTCTGCTTTCCAGAGATTTGACTTTGCTAAGCCCCAGAAGTCCCTCAGTACCACCCCTGAGTGAGCACAGATAAAAATGGCCCTGACCTGATGAATTTGGATTCCAGGGGGTCATACAGAGACATCAGCACTTCTGCATCTTCTCCTATTTTACACACGACGTTTTTTAAATTCACAAATAAAGCAAATGAAGGAGTGGCAGCAAACTTGGCTTGTCTGTTGATATCAATATTCTGCTTCTGAGACTGCAATTGAAGAACAAAATAAAGTTTAACTTAGCCCAACAGACATCCAACTGCTATAAAACTTTGCTAAAACCTTCCAGAAAGAAGAGGAGGTTTCCATTGAGTGCCTGCTCCTGTGATCTTTTTTCTGTTAAGTTTTATGACAGAGATTTTCTGGATCTGTCTTGAAATGCTGCACCATAAGGAAAAAGTTAAAATAAAAAAGAAGAGAAAAAGGAAGAAAAGATGTCTTCACTTATTAAGGAGAGAGAAACAAATGGAGAAGAAACAGAGCCTCAAACATATCTGAAAAAAATCCAGCAATACACAATAAAAAGAAACAGAAAAGTTCTTCCTTTTAAAAATAAGGATTTTGAACTGCAAAGGTGCTGACAATTCAAGACTGAGAAGGGCTTTAAATTTGCCCCTTTTATTTCAACAACAAGTTTTTAGGATTGGCATAAAGAAGCCACACAAGAATGAAGATTTTAGTCTTTGTGATTCTCAAATAGAAACTTTGATGACAACCTACCTTACAAACCTCTCACATGCACATCTGATATTAGCCTACAAATGCAGCTGATTTATTCATACAGGTCTGAACCATAAATTCTACTAAAGCCTTTAAAGGATGAAAAAAAAAACAGCCTAAGACAAAACTTCTTACAAAATTTTTAAGCCTGATAATTCTTCATAAACACATCAAATCCCTCATTACCAACGCTAAAAATAACAGTCATCCAATTAGTTTACAGCCTTGTGTTTCCCAGGGAAAAGCCACAGAGTCTCTCACTTTTTCCTCCTGCAGCCTCTCCTCCACTTGCTTGGAAGCGATTTCATGTGCTCTGAAAAGGCTGATGGTGCTGGTCTGCTCTGGGTCCAAAATGTTGCCATCTTCATCTCTAACCACCAGATCTAAATCCAGAATTCTAAGCAAGACAGAAAACATGTTTGTGGATTAACAAGTGCTGAAAGGAATGCCTAAAAAGCACCTGCCAAATGTTTAACTTGCACACCTGACGTGATGGAAAAGAAACTACCTGAGACGTGCTAATGCAATTTAACATGTCAGCAACCTGGGGATCCAAGTCACTTATTCCCACAGCACAGGGAGAAGGGATGGAAATGAAACAGCACAACAGCTGGGGAAGCAACTTCTTAAACAAATAAATTTGCCACAGACTTGGTCTCCTGCTCTGATTTATCCAAGAGCCTGAACAACCAAGTCCCAGCACACACAGGTCATGTCTCCCACTCCCAATTCATGTTTTACCCACACCCCACAAGATGAGGCAGAAGTTGTTTCCTTTTTGAAAGCAGAAGCCAGATCTCTGTCAGCAGGGTGTTAACATCCATAATTACCTTCTGCAGAGAGGAAGCTTTCTGCCACAATCAAACCCAGGCTCAGGAAAAACCTTTCACTTTTCTCCACATTTTCCAGCAGCACCAAGGGTTACAAAACCAGGTCCCTTCCCTAAGACTGCCTTTGTCACCTCCACCCCAACAAATGTGTCCTTATTTCCTTTTAACTCCATGGTCAGCTCTCCCAGTGGAGCTGCTCTAACTTTAGAGTTGAAATATGTTTGATCAATGAGATTAAACCAAATTTTCTGTGTCTGATAAGTCACACAGGGGTTCATTATTCATCTGACAGTAAATTCCATTTGGGCATAACCTGCAAGGACTTGGAAACAGAGATATTTCCATGGACTTGGAGGATTCCTCACCCCTGGAAATGTTAAACCCTTGAGTGGGTTCACCACCCAAACCTTTCCAATTAACTGCACTGCATTAATTGCAGGGGAGACAGAGATCACTCAAGCTGCAGGGTGGAGGCAGCAGATTTTGAAGCTCTGCTCTGGAGCTGGACCCAGACATCACAAAACTCTCCAGCATCCCCAGAACATCTCACTCCCAGATGAATTTTCTGGTGAGAAAATGGTTTCATCATTGAAAGCAAACAGAAAAGCAGCCAAGGTTGTTTTCTTCCTCCCTACTACTGTTCCCTGGACAGCAGCCACAGCAGGAGAAACACCCACAGAGCACTGGAACTGCCAGAGCCCTTCCATGGGAGAAGCTCCTGGGCCAGGGGAAAAGCCCAGAAATTCAGGCAAAGTCTCATAACCCAGACTACAACACACCAATGTTTGCACAGGCTGTCAAAGGAGTCGAAGCAAACTCTCCTTTGATTCAATTCCTTTGTTTTAGCCTTTAACTTGCAAATGATGCTTAGGAAAAAAAAAATCTGATTTTTTTTCCTAAGTGTCCCAGTTACAGATATTTGCAACTGAACAAAAAAAAAGGCATTTTCACAACAAAATTACCTGACCCAATTTCAGAAAGATATTAAAAATACAGATTCCTAAGGCCATTTTTGCTTCCTCAGTTATTCTGACAATATGGTGCAAAACTTCTGTCTCTATTTACAGAAGGAAAAAAAAAAACTTGTTTACAAATCAGTGTTTCACAAGTCAGGAAAGGTTAGGACATGATTAGGACAGAAAACATTTAGAATTATTTGAACTGGGACCTCAAAGGTGACCCAGTATTCATAAAGCAGATAATGAATTCATTCTGTCTGGATCCTAAAATCCCCATTCATGCTCCTTTTAGGCACAAGTGAAGGGTTTAGGGTTTTATTAGGAACATATGTTATCTTTCAGGGATGAGCATTTACTCAGAAGTTCACATTCACCTCCCTCTGCACTCCCCAGAGAACCTTCTGATCACTTAATTAGCCCATCAGAACATTACAAATACAAAGCACAGCACAAGATGTTCCACTGGATTTGAAGGCTGAGCATCTGGAGGTTATTCACAGCAACTTTCACCAACTCCTTGGGCAGATGGTGGAATCCAGTAGCCAAACAAATAATCCCAACAACACCTGGGTAATTGTCTGCAGAGGTACCACTGTCCATACCTCAGATTACAAATGATAATTACTGACTGAATGCAGTCACTGATTATTTTTTAATTTTTTTTTAATCACAGGTTTTGCTGATAAAGTACACAAGCAGAAATACTGCAAGTTTGGCAGTTCTTAAGGAATTCAACACAAATAAATGAAATGTGGTGACAGATTTGCATCACAAAGCATTGAGAGACTGGGTTGATACAAATTTTTTCACTCCCCAGGTGTGCAGGACAACAGGATCCCACACAATGGGCAGGACTGAAGGGAGCACTACAACATTTTGTCTCTCAGTATTCAAAACACTGCTCCCAATGATGAGGAGTAAGATTTGATTTCTTTTTTTTTTTGATCAAAATGCAAAATTATAATTGTACAGACAAGTTATAATCTAAAATTTGTATTTACAGAAATTGTCTTTAAACCCAGCCAACCATCTGGGGAGAGAATACATCTGAATCACTGAAATACCCAACACATGCAACCTGCACTGCTTTTTGGGGCAATATTTCCTTCCCAACTTCCACTCTCTTGTGTTAAACAGTCTTTTCTTTTATGAAATCTCCCTGCTCATCTCGTGCCACCAGCTGGATGCTGTGGAAGGAGAGGAACCAAGAGCTAAATGGTGCTTCTGAGCCAAATCCTTCAACATCACATTACAGCTGAGTGACTCGAGGGCACAGGCAGCTGGTGGTGCTCACAGGGTGACAACTGTTTGTGCCACAGAAGCAAGTGGAGTTTAAAATTCTATTTTCATGCAGGCAATACTTGCACTTTTGAATTGGCCTTAAAAAATTACAGCTTCTTACCACTGTCAAATTGATGATACCATCGAGAGAGAGATGGATTCCACTTTACATATTACACTTTAAAGATGCTGCCTCAACTTCAATCTTTATCTTGCTGTAACAGAAGTGTGAGTACACAAATATTTCATCTACAGCTCCAGGGGGAAAAGAAAGAATCCTCCAAGAACTCACTGACAGCTGATGTGTCTTACACAGGGCGATCAGGATTCAGGCAGAAAAACTGGGGAAATGCTGCTCACAAACCTGTTGCCATAATCAATTTTGGCAGTCACTTTCTTTTTCAGCTCCTTGAGCTCGTCTTGGGGCAGGGTCCCAGAGAGGATTTGGGATCTCCACTCGATCAGGTCGTAAATCATGTGCCGGACGCTGCGGAACATTTCCCTGTTGTCCTGCTGTTGTGGGGGGAAAATGGGGGAGAAATCAGGTTTGGAGGCTTGGGAACACAGGATAAATTGCAATTATCAGTAGGAATTCAGAGGGTAAGTCTACAGCAGCTCTGGAATAGGAGCCTAACTTCCTACAGCACAGAACACTGAATATTCTGAATGTTGCACTCAGCTTTAAGGAGCTAAATAGATGTAAATGTTTGGGTTTATGTTATCTTAAAACTTGGGTCATGCTGTTTTCAGGCATCCAAGGGGAAAATGTCCTTTTATTGATTCCCAGTTTAGCTTTGCTCAGTGACCCTCTGCACTGAGCAGAACAGGAATGAAAACGGTGCATTTTAACAGCAAGAGGCTCAAGTTCTACAACATATGGGAGAATCCTTTCTCTCCCTGCTTAAACCTCCACAGCAACACTTGAAAATCCCTCACTGGGCACATCAGTGCCATACAAGTCCACAGGTAACTTCTAAAGGACAGTGAAACACCAGCAAAGACCTAAACTTGATAGGAAGTTAAATAACTCAAATGTTTATGAAGCCTGGAACTGTGGATATTAAATACTGCCAGCAGCATATACAAACTTTCCTTGGCAACACTCAGCTAAGCTAGGAATAATTAAATAATTACAATAAAATTCTCCACTTGAAAAAAAAAAAAAAAACAACGAAAAACTGCAGAAGATGCAGGAAAAGAACATAATGACTCCAAGACTCTGGAAAAAGGATATCTAACTGTGAAACTTAAAGACTTCAGTCTGTTCAGATTATCCAAAGCTGGCTTGATTATAGTGGGAGAACCTTCACAGAGAGAAAATACCCATTATTAAAAGCTCTTTAATGCAGCAGAGAAAGACACAACAGGCACATATGGCTGGGAGCTAAATAGAGACAAGCCCAAATGGGGAAGAGGTTCCTGATTTTTGAGGCTGCAGGGAATCATAAAGCAGAGAGATGGGAAACATTCTACATCCCCTGCTCTCTGCAAACAAAAACTGAACATCCATTCAAGATTCAAACACAAATTACAAACTGAATCAAGGCAAAAATGTGGCCATTTAATGGGTTTTGATATGCAAGATAGGGACAGCATGGAATATCCCTCAAGCCTGCAAATTGCCCAGTCTGAAACCAGTTACCTCCAGTAAACCAAACCTGCCCTGACTGCCTCAAAGTTATTAGCAAAGAACTGAAGTATTAACATGGAATCCTAGAAAGGAATGGTTTGGGAGAGACCTTAAAGCCAAACCAGTCCCACCCACAAATTGCACTGTCCCAGGCTGCTCCAAGCCCCAGCCCCACTTGCCACCCTGGCAGTGCCCAAGGCCAGGTTGGATGGGCTTGGAGCACCCTGGAATGGTGGAAGGTGTCCCTGCCCATGCCAGGGGGTGGCACTGGGTGGGATTTAAGGTCCCTCAAAACCCAAACCATGCTGGGATTCCAAGGGCAAAGCTGTTCCCAGTGCCCTCTCGAGCTTCTGTTCCTCCTCCTTTATTTCTGCCTTTATTTCTACTCCTTCCCTGCTCCTCACCTCACAAACTCCCTGCTATTCCAGCTCCTTAAAGCTCTCTGTTTAACACATAATCTGTTTCTTTTCATAGAAGATATTATCCTTCATCTTCTATATTGCCACACTACATCACTTCCATTACACTCTTACTCCTAATCTTTATTTTCATGGGTGTGATTAAAAGCCACATTAGTCAGCACAAACGTCTTCATTACACTCGGTGTCTTCATTACACAGCTTGCACTTTTATGATACAAGATTTCAAACATATTTATGGCAAACAGAGACTGCATTAAAGCCTGCTTTAAATAAAGGAATTTCATGTTCCCATTATCTTGTTACAGTGACCTTGCACAATGAGAGCATCACAATGTGGGCCAGGTCCCTTAAATCCCACAGCAGGCCTTGCTTCACATCTGAACTGCACTTTTAAATAGAAATTTGAACTCTTGATCTTATTTATGTGCACTTTCACCTCTGGTTTTGTCACCTTCTCATCTGAGACACTATCAATAATTATCACTGCAAATTCCTAAGAATATATTCTTATGTGGTTGAAACATTAGCATATCAAAATAAACAAGGATGCAAATTAAGGTGCCAAAATTTGGGAACAATCAACTTTATGTAAAGGAATACTGAGAGGCTAAAGGCCTGCACTGATAATTTCACAAAGCTTTCAGTTTACACCCACAAATTCAACACTAAATACTCAATTATTTCATAACAGAGACTGGCAGCCTTAAGAAACAGCCTGAACACTATTTCTTTAATAAAATTACAAGTTAAATTACTCCAAATCTGTATATACCTTAAAAATAAAACACATATATAATATTATATATCTATTATATGTTATGTATACATAACCTATATATTAGAATATGCATTAATTATATATTTATATATATTATAATATGTATATATGAAATATTATGTTTTCTATAAATAAAAGATACCTTTTAGATATTATACATGTATTATATGTTCTGTGTATATATTATATATTAAGTATATATATTTTGTATGTTTTATATATGCTTTACATATATTATATGTTTTGTATATACTATGTTTTATATAAGCTATATCTATATGTTTAAATATTCTATATATTTAATATATATTTTTATATATAAACTATATTTATATGTTTATATATTCTATATATTTTATATATATATGTTTTATATATATAACACAACAGAACCTACACAAAAAAGGGATTGTAACTGCTCTACAAACTATTGCTAGATCAAGGTAACACTCTAAAAAGAACCTGATTCTGCACAAGAAAATAAAGAGAGTTGAGCAAACAGGCAAGAGATTCGTGCTTTAACAAGCACAAAAACCTACTGAGATTTGAGCTTTAGCAGAGATGATGCTACATGGATTTTCAGCACTGAAAGTAACTTTAGAACAACAACAGAAGGGAAAATTCATTAAGAATTCCTTCATAAACAGCAGTTCCTTCCCATTTCTCCTGTACCTTTCCCAGCACCACTTTTCCCATCAAACCCTCCCAGTGTGAAGGTTTTCCTGAGCTTTCCTCACCACATAGAGCTGTCTCCAGATGATGGACCATTCCCTCAGCGTGGTGGTGACCTCCTGGATCAGGGGCAGCTCGTTGGGGATCACAGTCTCGTGTTGGCTGAAGAGGAAGAGTTGATAAAGAGGCTGAATTAAGCAGCAGCTTCAGTGGGAATGAAGAACCACAGAATTGTTAAGGTTTGAAAGGAGCTTTAAGGTCACTGAGCACCACCATGGTCAGCACTAAGCCATGTCCCCAGTGCCTCACCCACTCAATTTCTCAGCAATTGCAGGAATGGTGACACCACCACTGCACAGAGCAGGCTCTCCTGTAGATATTTTTATGCGGGTTTCTAATCTAAACCACCTGATCTAGAGTAATTCCTGAGGAAGAACTGCTCATTTCCAAAGGGAACGGAGTAGAAGTGGGTTGGAATTAGCATCAATTGTTGTAAATTTATAAGCAAAAATAAGATGTTATCAGATATTGAAGCACACCAGTAAAACCACCCCACATAGAAGGTATTTGGATGTGCTCAGATTATGGAATCATGGAATGGTTCAGGTTGTAAGGGATCAAAGATGATCTTGGACTGATGTCTTGTGAAGGCTGCCCCAGAGCAGAGGCTGGGCAGAGTTCCAGAATAAAGCAGGGATTGATTCAAAGCATCTCCTCCATGGATGCACCTTGGGCAGCACCAGAGCCCAGCCAGGGCTGCACCCAAGATGAACCAAAATGGCCCCAAAATGCACGGCCGGGCACGGGCTCTGTCCCTGGGATCAGTTCTGCTCCATTTGCACCTTGCAGTTCATTGTCCCATTCCAGCTTTAGCCCAGGCAGTCCCACCCTGCTTGTTTTTCTCTCTCCAGCCCACGGTGTTTGTGCTCCTGGGCTGAGATTTGGGTCATTTGTCCTTGGTGCCCAGCTGGAGCAGGAATTGTTTTGTGTCCCTGCTCTGTGCACAGAGCTCAGCATCCCTGATGTGAGCCCAGACACTCACACTAAAGCAGCACAGAATGTGAAACATAGAGAAGTTAAACCTGAGGCATCATTTCCCCCCTGCCATGGGCAGGGACACCTCCCACTGTCCCCAGGTGCTCCAACCTCAGTGTCCAGCCTGGCCCGAGACATTTCCAGGGATCCATCCAGGGGCAGCCACAGCTGCTCTGGGCACCTTGTGCCAGGGCCTGCCCACCCTCACAGAGAATTATTCCTAATTCCCAATATCCCATCCATCCCTGTCCTCCTTCAGTTTAAGGCCATCCCCTCTCATCCTATCCCTCCACACCTTTGAGAATTTTCCCACCCTCTCCTCATTTCCACACTCCCAAGGATATCAATGCACACCTCACTACAACACTCATTACTGACTGATTTATTTTACAAGAAACAACCAAGATAAAAAACAGCTGAGCCCAACCTGCAAGGCCACCATACTGCTCTTTGATTGGTTTTTTTTTTCAAAATATGGGTCTCACAATGAAAAACAAGGGTTCAATTCCTTACCACGAAGTTTCTGTGTAATTTGTTTTAAAATGAGGTGCCATGAAGGTAAGAAACATCAGCAAATCTCTGAATACTGCAGAAGTAGGGTACTTAAAGGCCGTTTTGCAATCAGCAAGGAAGATGTCATTATGCAGCAATCTCATGATTAGTAGTTTGATCATTTACATATTTAACAGAGTATAAAAATAAATCAGGCACAAAGGAATAAAACATTTTAATCCTGTTTCAGTCCATTTCATACCTGGGTAATGATTTATTAATTTCACTCCACCTCCTTTTTCCTCTGGATTTGGTTGGGGTTTTTTTCCTGGTTTTAAATCAACTTTTACACTCATGTTAGATACTTCTACCTGCATGCCCAGCAAAGCTGATTTGATACAAAAAGATCTGAAGAGCTGCTGAACAACAAATACAGCTCAAACCACTGCACACAGCAGGGAAAGGAACAGGAAAAACACAAAATAACTTCTCACTGAGGCAGAAAACTACATGGAAACAAGTGTAAGCTACTTGGAAATGCATTGAAATGATGTGGATAAAGCAGGAAAAAGGAGTTTTGTTCTTTTCAAACCCAACTTACCCTTTGCCTTCAACGATTGCTTCCTTGAGATGGATATAGGAGGCAGGGAATATGCCCTTGGAGAGGGAGGGAGAGGAAAAAAATGTGTTATTTAACCAGCTGCACACAACAGATTGTGTTTATTACCTAAAATATGCCAAAACACTGCTGGGTGTGCAGAGCCATTCACATCCCCGAGCATCAGAACAGTTGTGCTTGGGACTTTTTTAATATATATTGAATTTCTGCATTGCCTGTCCTGTCAAGATCTTATTGCAACCTTACAGCTTCTCTGAAAAAATATTCTAAAATCATCAAGATGCCAGAAATAAAAGGATATTGTTAAAATAATCCAAGTCGAGCTGATAAAGCAAATTCCACCATCCACTCTTCAAGGTAGGAGCTCAGTTTTCTGATCATCTGGGAATGCAATAATAGAAATTCTTGGGAAGCCACCAGGGGAAATAGAGCATGGGCATGTGAATTTTTACCCCAGTTTAAAAATATTTAAAAATAACTAAACTTAGTGGCAGCCAGACAAATGCAGCAACACGTGGAATTAATTTAAGGCAAGAAAAATGTCTAATTGCTTTTCAGACTGCAAAGAGCACATTCATGAAATATGGTTTCTAAGAAATTCATTGTGTTCATACACACAAAAAAAAAGGAAGGAAGGTACAAAAATAGAATAAAAACCCAGCCTAGTAAAAAAATGGGTGGGATGAACCACCAAACTCCGTATTTTTAGACATGGAAGGAACTAAAAACACACCTTTGGAGGAAAACATGGCATTGGCAGTGTTTCAGTGAAAAAAAGCAGCAAACCCTGAAGTTAAATTTTGTTTAATTACTACTATGAAGTAAAAGGCTCAAAAAATAAAACACGATGCTACAACCAGTATTTGTGCGGTTTCCTCTCAGAAAAGCTGCTGTAAGTGCAGCCCTTGGTGCACACTGGAATTCCAGGGCAGGAGGAGCCTCCTCCCCTCTCCAAAGGGAACAACTGAAAACCCCCAAGGTCAGGGAGCTGCATTTCTCCAGGAATTCAGAATTTAACAGAAGCAGTGTCAGCCTCTGAACAGAGCAAGGAGAACATCAAGATCTGAACTTTTCACTGAGGAAAAGTTTGGTGCAGCAGTTACTGCATAAAAAAAGATGATGCATATCAAGAGTTAGTGACTGATTTACCTTTAAGGTGCAAAAACTGGGATGACAGAAATATAAAATAGTCTGGCTTGGCAGGGACCTTAAATCCCACCCAGTGCCACTCCTGCCATGGCAGGGACACCTCCCCTGTCCCAGGTGCTCCAGCCTGGCCTTGGGCCCTGCCAGGGATGCAGGGACAGCCAAACTGCTCTGGGGCTGCTTCTCCACAGCAGCTGTGGCTGCCCCTGCATCCCTGGCAGTGCCCAAGGGTGGACACTGGGGCTGGGAGCACCTGGGACAGTGAAGTGTCCATGCCATGGCAGGAGTGGCACTGGGTGGGATTTAAGGCCTTTTCCAGACCGAAACATTTACTTTGATTCCAGGAATTCCATCCCAGCCCCCCTCAAACCTCCCAGGGAACAATTCCTTCCCAATATCCCATCTAAACCTCCCCTCCTCCAGCTTAAAGCCATTCCTCCTTGTCCTGTCCCTCCATCCCTTGTCCCAGATCTCTCTCCATCTTTCCTGCAGCTCTTTCAGGCACTGTAAGGTGACCACAATGAGGTCACCTCAAAGTTTCCCTTCTCCAGGCTGAGCAACCCCAGCTCTCCCAGCAGAGCTGCTCCATCCCTGGGATCATCCTGTGCCTGCTCTGGGCTCTCTCCAGCAGCTCCACGTCCTCCCTTTGGAGCCCAGAGCTGGATATGCCACTCACCTTTCAGGCCTTGCTAAAAGCAGTTTTTATTAACTTGAAAAATTCCCGCTGACCAGAGGCTGAGGACACAGAGCAGCAGGGACCAGTGCACACCTGGGATCCAGCTCCATCCCACCCACACATCCAGAGCCAAAATCCATCTTATTCCAAGAGAAAAATGAGGATCACACTCTGGCAACACTCACCTTCTTGGATTTCTTTCGTAGTGTATAACCCCTGTACCAACCTGGGAGAGACAAAAGGGGAAAAGCATTAAAAAGTTCATTTATGGCACCTCCCAGCTGCTCCTCCCCAGCTCAGCAGCACCCTGAGGTGGTTTCTGATCATGCTTCAGCCCTGCACATCCCACCTCAATTTCAATTTTCCACAGGCTTAATAAACACCCTGGATAAAACAAATCATCCTGGAAGGTGCCAAATCAGAGTGATAATGGAGAGAAGTACATGACAGAGGTGGTGGTTCACATGATGTCTTTAATTGCTGTGCATTTAATTTTAATTACTGATTCACCAATACAAACAAAACCAATTTAAGAGCATTAACTTGAAAAAAATTTACTCAGAGGCTACTTCCATTTCAAACCCACTTAAATTCCCCAAATCCAAGTCTTCAGCTGTTAGCCACCTCACCGGGAAACAGGAATACCTGGGAATTTAGGAGTCACGTATCAAAATACAAAAGCAAGGAGCCCTTTTGGAGAAGTGAGCCTGGATGCAGCATGCACCCCTCCAGCCTGGCAAAGAAGGGTTTGCACAGCACAGCATCCCTGTGGAGGGGAGGATGAGGAGATCACAAAGCAGATGTGGAATAAAAACTGCAGTCCCAGTCCTGGGAACAGGGAGAAACTTCCATGGAACCAACACATGCTGATAAATTCATTACACACAATGTGGAGCCAGAAATCCAAATTAAAGGCTGAGGTACAGGGGGTTTCTCAGTCTGCTCTCCTGCAGCACAAGCCCAAGGGATTCATCACCTCCTCGCTGCAGCTCTTGGGGCTGGGTCAGCGCCACCTCAAAAATCTCAAATTTGTAACCACCACACTTCACCTTCCAACAGAGGCACCACAGCCTCACATCCCACACTCCCACTGCCTCCCAAGAACACCAAACTGCTGCTGAAATCAGCACTCCCAGCCTTGGCCAGGTGCAAAGGAGCCAAAGCATTTCTGCCTGTGTTCCCTCCACTGCCTCAAACCTGTTCACAGACTCCAATCCTAATAAAAAATGGAATTCCCACAGTTTCAGACGAATAAAGCAACATTTTGAAGTCCTGCAGTTTAAACTGCTGAACAACAGAACTGTGATCAGATGCACTGCACAAACTAGAGAACAAACAGTCATTATTCCTCTCCTGTGCCGCCTCAGGACATCCTGTGCAATAAAAGCCCTGTGGCACAGACAGCTCCCCGTGGATGAACCTCTCCTTCCTGGAGTTTTGCAGCCAGAGCTGCCAGGATCTTGGAGAAGAGAGCAGCCCAAACCTGCCTTGGAGAACTGGCTGCACTGCTGCTGCTGCAGGGCTGCTGCTGCAGCCAGGCAGGTCCCACCAGGCTCCTCCTGGAGCTGTGAGGGAGCCCAGGGCACCCCTGCAGCTCCCACTGGGGCAGCTGGGGACACTGGGGCTGCCCAAGAAGGGGCTCAGATGGGGACAGGGTCACTCAAAGGGTGAGGCCACCTCTAAACAACTCCCCAAAAACATGAGAGAGCTGGGGAGGGCTCAGCTGGAGAGGAGAAGGCTCCAGAGAGAGCTCAGAGTTCACCATGGATGTGAGACTGAGCCCTTCCAATTCCTCATCTCTCTTTGCAGACACCCCAACTGAGCAAGGATTTCCCATGAGTTTTTCTTGGCAATGCAAATTCAGAGAGGAAAAAACCCCAAAAACCAAGCTTCTACCACTTCAAAGCCTTCAGAGCCTTCCAGGGCCTGGAGGGGCTCCAGGAGAGCTGGAGAGGGACTGGGAACAAAGGATGGAGGGACAGCACACAGGGAATGGCTTTAAACTGACAAGGGGTGGATTTAGATGGGATATTGGGAAGGAATTTCTCCCTGGGAGGATGAGGAAGGGCTGGGATGGAATTCCCAGAGCAGCTGTGGCTGCCCCTGGATCCCTGGCAGTGCCCAAGGCCAGGCTGGACACTGGGACACCCTGGGACAGTGGGAGGTGTCCCTGCCATGGCTGGGGTGGCACTGGGTGGATTTAAGGTCCTTTCCAGCCCAAAGCATTGGCGGATTCCAGCAATTCCTTCCCTGGGAAGGAGGGGATGCCCTGGCACAGGCTGTGGACTTCTCATCCCTGAACCAGACCAGACCTTGTCCTTAGGAAATCTGGCACCAAACAGCTGGAGCTGTGCATCCATGGAAATGCTCAACTAAGAGGACACCAATGAAATAATAACCAATGAAATATTTCTGTCTGTCAAAGCTGCAAAAGACACTCAAGAATTTGCTGTGGTTACCCCCAAACAATGCATCCATTCTGACAGTTCCACTGCATTCACAAACAAAAAAAAACTGCAACAAAAGCGAAACTTTCCCATAATATCAAGAACAACTTCTGTGAAAATCCCTGTTTGGGAAGCCAAGCCCCCTTCTCACTAGAGCAGCACTAGAAATTAATTGATGCTCCAACAGTTAATCTTGGTCCTGAGGTTGATTTTCTGTTACATTTCCCAGCAATTCCCCTTAATCAGCCACATTTATTGATCACATGGTTCCATTTGCACATTCCATCAAATAATGTCAAGAAACAGAATTAAAACAAAGATGTGGAAAGTGTTGGAAAGTGTTAACCCAGAATGTGGCAAATACTTGGGTTTTAGGGTATCTGCTACAAAAGGCAATCCTCCTCTCCTGCAGAGCACGATATTTGGGAATTCCTAGGGCTTTCCTGTTTGGCTTTTCCTCTGAGGCTCAGATTAGGACAGAGAAAGTTTTCTAACTGAAAAATAAACTAAAATACTTCCTAAAAGAAAAAAAAATTATTTTCAATATTAATTAGTCTAGAAAATAGCCTCATCTTCACTTTGGTTCCTGGAAGAACACAGATTCAGTATTTAACAATGAAATGTGTACATTCATTTCCAATTTCCTCAGTCCCATAAAAACAGGGGATGTTTTCACCAAGACTGAAACTTACAGGTTCCACACACTGAATTCTTTCTACACAATTTTTTTGCATTTTAGAGGGAAAAAAAATTTCCACAATTAGAATTTAAAATGTCAAAACTTTAATAATAAACAAAATCCAATATAAGTTCTACTCATGGGCAACAAAATTAAATATTTTAAACACAGGGGAAAAGTTCAACTCAAATTAACTCCAGTACATGGCAGCAACAGATATCCTACATTTGTCCTAAAATCAGATCTTGCAGACCTGAGACTGAGCCCTTCCAGGTCCTCATCTCTCTTTGGCAGAGACCCCAGCTGAGCAAGGATTTCCCATGAGTTTTCTTTGATTCAGAGAAAAAAAACCCAAAAATTAATTTCTACCACTTCCAAGCCCACAGACACAGACCAGTCTTCAAAACTACTCTCAATTTAGGAATTATTGCAGAAAACTAATTTTAAATAGTATCTAATCTATTGTAGATTATTGTAGATTGGGAGGAGATGGATACTCAGGATGGGAGGAGCAGATGTGGACTCCAACAGGTATCCACGAAAAAAGCCAACTGCTCTTCCCAGAGGGAAAAGGGGCAGGAAAGGCAAAATCCTCACAAAAAAGGCTTTACTGACTCTCCCAACAACTCATCTGTCCCAGGATTATTTAATTTAGAAGGTTTTCCTTTGGATGGGCCCATTCCCAGCTCAGTCTGGCACACCCCTGGGAATCTGTAGGGTACAAAACCTCCCAGGGGCACAATCCACAGCAATTTTATCCAGGGAAAGCAGGAGATCAAACAACTCAAACAATCCCCTGATCTTGGCAGCTCTGAACACAAGAGAAGAGTTACAGCATCACTTAAATGTCTGTCTTAGGTTTGGTTGTTGTGGTTTGGTGATGGTTTTGTAGGAATTGAAATGTTCAGAGTTCTTTTGTTTTGAGAGGCTCAGAGAGAGGTTTGGTCTCAGTTTGTTGTAGTTTAGGAGAGTTCTTTGAGATTTTGTTAGAAATTTAGAGAAGTAACGTTACAGTTTTTCTTAATAAATTAAAAAGCAAAAGTTCATCATTTGTAAGTATTAAAACAGGTTTAGATAATTGTGGTCTGTTGTGTTCGATATATTCTGTTGATGGACTGAACTGAGGATATTAAGAGCTTTTGTAGACTTGTCATCCTTTGTTTTTGCTTGATTTGTAAGAGTTTTTTTTAAGTTTCCCCATCTCAGGTTGGGAATGAGCAATCAGAGCTTGGGAGAACAGGAATTAGCATTTCTTTCACCATGAACTCATCCCATGTGCTCCAAACCCTGAGAGGGTGAAGGTTTTCCTCTATTTCCAGCCCATCCCCACTGTCCCATTTATTTGGGAACAGTCAGCATTTATTAGGGTTTCAGCATCTGATAGGACTGCAGCATTTAATAGGGTTTCACATTCCCTGCTCAGTTTCTCCCACATTCATTAAATAAATCTATTTTTATATAGAAGTACAAAGCTGTGCAATATTTGAATCACTCCATTTGCATTTAAAATCTCTGCATTATTAGGGGTTTATTAAAGCATGCAACATCAGATAGTGGAAAGATTGCTTTGCTCAGAGTCAAACTTGGCATTGCAGCAGCAAACTGAGCTCCAAGAAAAGGCCAGCCCAGAAATAATGAGAAAACTCAAAAATTCCACTTCAAGTGATGATCAACTCTTGCTGAAATAGCATTGTTTGTTTCAGTAAATGGAACATTTAAAAAAATCCAATTAATCCATTAACTAAAATAAATTTATCACCCAGATCAATGTCTAGAGAAGCAAATTAAATCAATATATTAAAGTAAATCGCGCGTCCACAAGACAATGTTACACACTATTTTAAACACACACTTCAGTTCTGTGTGCCCCACACCTCTCCAAACTGCAGCAAATTCCAACTCAAGGATATAACGGAAGTTTTATTTTGCTTGCTTTAAGAGCTGAAAACGTTGTGACAATTTCCACATCATGTTGATTATCACACTCAGCACTGGATCAGAGAGGAAAGGTTTTGGTAAAGGTGATGTTTGCAGAGTTTCACATCAAAGAGGCACCTGGAAAAGGCTGAAATCACCAACACAGGCACCCAGAAGGGACACAAATAATTCAAGACCCAGGTGACTTCCAAATTCAGATTAAACTTCTTGTAGCAGCAGGTTCTTTTGCATCACCCAAGGGTACCCAAAAAGCATCTCTCATTTCTGGGCTCCCAAAAAGCATCTCCCATTCCTGGGCTCCCAAAAAGCATCTCCCATTCCTGGGCTCCCAAAAAGCATCTCCCATTTCTCTAACATGGGGGAGATGCTACAACTGATCCACACAAACCCAGCTGTGGGAAAATTCTTCTTCCCCAGAAAATCCAGTGCTCATTCACCAGCTCATCAACCACGTGTCTCCATTTATTTCAATTTCCAGTTCAAGAGGGTCACAAACAGAAAAGGAATGCAATTCCCCAAAGAAATCTTATTTTTCAATGGAATTTTTGCCATCTTACCCTCATAGGTTTCCAGGATGTGCACAGTGTCCCCAATCTGCAGTGAGAGTTCATCAGGTCCCCTGGCATCGTAGTTGTAGAGAGCTGGACAGAGGGAACACTGCTGTTAGTACAGCAAGACAACACAACTCCAGGTGCTTCACCACATCACTGCTTTTATTACTCATTATTGCCATTCTGAACCTTTTTGTAAAAAAAATTTATATTAAATTCTATAAAAATCCAGCCAAGTTCTTAAATTCATTAATAATTCCCTTTGTAACAAAATAAAACCCACAAATTCACTTCCTAAAGCTGTCCCACGCTGTGTTTGTAATGCCTTGCTTCTCCATGGCAATAGACTCAATTTTTGTTGTATTTGCCAGCCTTCCACAGCACTCAGTGTCAATTTTAGGCAGTTCTACAAAGAACTGCTCTGTCTTTCGCTGTCAGCTCAACACACAGAAAACTTACAAAGTGTCTTCAGGAAACTCAAATTGCCACCCTAACATTAAAGGATGATTTCTCAGTCATTTCATTCATTTACTGCATGCACAGGATGTTGAAAAATATGATTTCAGAATTTCTGAGTGGCTGAGGCAAGCGCAGCAACCCACTGTACAATAAAGTGCAACAAATCCAACAGGAACTCAGACTCATTGGATCACCAATAAATAATCCATAACTCATTGACTCACCAATAAATCAAAGACCATTCCTGCCTGCCAGTCCCAAAAGAAAATCTGGGCAATGTCCACAAATGCATCTGACAAAGAATGCTACAAACCGGGTTTGGTTGGGAAAAAAATACTCACGATTCAAAAACCAAAACAGTTACAACTCCAAAAGCCAAATTTTTATAAGTTTTATATGGAGTAAATGCTCTGTAAGAGAAAAAAAAAAAATCTTCCAATACCAAGGAGTGTCCTCATGATTGAAGGCAGAGACTGAAATATTTCAGAAGATTGAAATTAAAGAACTTTACTCAAGGTGGACCCACAGAAGTTTCTTCCTCAACTTACAACTGCAGCTACTCCCTCCAAAGAGGATCGATAAGTCCTGAAAATCAGAATTTCTCACTATTTGTTGTAGCTCTTCAGGAAACAAAAGCATTTTTGGAACATATTAATCACCTCTGAAGTCCCTCCCACCCTGAGACTGTCACTGCTTTTCTTTCTGCCTCAGTTTCCAGGGCAGGGCTCGGGGATGTTTTATTGGAACAGAAAGAGCTGGGTGAGGGACACGTGGCTGTCAGAGGAATTGATTTCAGACCAGGAGTTCACAGAGCATCCACAACCCGTCCCACACCCATTACAGGTAACACAGCACTTCCTAAAACCCCCCAAATCCCAAACCTGTGGCAGAGTTCCACATGAAGCCATGAGGGTGGGATCCAGAGCTGGCAGCTCCCTCCCACCCCAGCACCTCTCCTGCATTACAGGAGCTCAGCACCCCAAACCACATCTGCAGGAACTGGAGCTGCACAAAACCCCTGCTCTGAGCGCAGACCTGATCCTGTTCACACCCCAGGAACAGCCCAGGGGCACCAGGGGAGCAGCTCTGACCCCAGCACGAGGATGGGGCACAGAGCCCACTGCCTGCTCCAGTCCCACACTCCAGGAATTTATCCTCCCCAGAACCCCTGGAGTTCCAGCTCACAGCCAGATCATCAATAAATAATCCATTGGCTCACCAATAAATCAAATAATCCATTGGGCCACCCATAAATAAATCTATAATCCATTGGCTCATCAATGAATCAATCCATAATCCATTGGCTCACCAACAAATCAATACATAACCCATTGGATCATCCATAAATCAACCCATTGGATCACCAATAAATAAATAAAGCATAAGTCATTGGCTCACCAATAGATCATCCATAAACCACTGGATTACCAAAAAATAAATCCATAATCCATTGGCTAACCAATAAAAAATCCATAATCCACTGGATCACCCATAAATCAATCCACTGGCTCACCAATAAATAAATCCATAATCCACTGGCTCACCAGTAAATAATCCATTGGATCACCAATAACTAATCCATAACACACTGGATAACCAATACATAAATCCATATTCCATTGGCTCACCAATAAATCAATCCATAACCCACTGGATCACCAATAAATCAATCCATAAACCATCAGCCCAATCAATAAATCAATAAATAATCCATTGGCTCACCAACAAATCAATATATAAATCACGGGCTCACTACCAAATCAATCTATAACCCATTAGCTCACCAATAAATAAATCCATAATCCACTGGCTCACCAATAAATATATCCATTGGATCACCAATAAATAATCCATAAACCACTGGATCACCAATAAACCAATCCATAATCCATTGGCTCACCCATAAATAATCCACTGGCTCACCAATAAATCAATTTATAACCCACTGGCTCACCCATAAATCAATCCACCCAGGCTGGCTGGGCCTTTTTCTCTGCAGAACTCCTCTGGCTTGACAGACTTTAGAGTGAAGAGGTAAATAAATTAATCTGAGTGCACAAGTGGAAAAGAAGCCATGGAAAAGCAGTTTGGAAAACAGTGTAGAAGGTGGAAGATTATTAATGAAATTAAAACACACTACAGGGTAGGAAGAATAAAGGTCAGGTGCACTGCAGAGACCAATATCACCAGGATTTAAATGAAGCTTTTAGAAAGGAACAGTTTTATTGACACCAAAACAAGCCAAGCTATTTGTGTTTTAATTTTTCCCTTAATTTTGTCAGTCTCAGAGACAGACAAACTCTCCCTCCCAGGTATCTGGCACAGGATATCTGAGAGCCATAAATGCTGCCCTGCAGGAGAAGGGGGTTCTGAGAAAAACCTCAACAAAAGGAGCATTTTAAACTGTTCACAGCAGTGAACAGAGAGCACGTGGGACAGTCTGCTTGGAAACACCCCCCAGAAAAATTCACATTTCAGCTTTTGTGCATAGCAGGGAAAACAAAGTTACACAGCCTTAACTCCTCCAAAAGAATCCTTGTGGTGTTTACTGAGATCCTTCAGTGCTCACAGCTCAGTCAAGGCCCCTGGGATGTTCACACATCCAGAAATGGATCCAAGGACAGTCTCCCACCTCCAGGACCCTGACAAGCAACGTCACTGACTCACACCACACATCCCAGCCAGGAAAAATCTGCATTATAGCAGATTAAAAACCAGTCCTGTACTCAATTCACACTTCAGCTGAGCGTTTCTCCACCATTTAAGTGGAATAACGCTCAGGATCAAAGGCAGCTATGAATAAAAAGCACTAAAATTTATGCCCAAGAGTGCTAAAACTGGTGTCTGTCACAACAGGGAAGGTCAGGCAGCAGGAGCTGCAGAGGAATGACCAATTCTTGTGACAGAAGATGACAAACAGCCATCAAATGGTAATTACTGCCCACGCCAGCTCCCACTGACCTCAACTGACTGAGGAGCCAGGGAGGGGTGATTTATCTTCAAAAATATATATATATGTGTGAAAAATATGTCTGCAAGAGAAAATAAATCACATTTCTGGCTTCCAACAGCATTGACAGATCGTGAAGCAAACAGCCCAAGTAACTATAAAGTGCATTCCACCCCTGTGATTACAAAGCAAGGCTTGAACTGCACCAAACTCCCCTGCAAGGGAGCAGGTAACTCCTCCTCACAGGAAGGTTTTTTATGTTCAGTGGCATCAAAAGATGTTGTGATAGAAGACGTTTGATTGGAGCAAACAACAGGGCTTTAATTAAAGGAAAAGACAAAGTTTGGAGGAGTAAAGCATGAAACTGGTATGTTTGCATTTTGTCTCATCAACTGTATCCTGAGCTATCATTTAAAATATTTAAGAACCTGAGCTATAGCTTTCTGTTTATTAAGGTTTTGGGTGTTTGTTTTTTCCTTTTTTTTTGTTTAACTGAAGCATGTTGTGCTTAATTTTAAAAATCCAACATCCACCCAAGGGTCCCAAATTGCCAAAAGCAAAGGATTAAGTGTGGGCACAGAAAGAGGAATTTTTCCAGCCCTAAGAGTTGATAAAGAAAGGAGCACTGAGCAGGGCATTACAGAAATTGCACCAAATCCCCATTTACCATTCTGGAACACAAAACAAACACCTCTGTGAGCTGCACTCAGTCTGCACACATCAGAAAAATGAGGGGGCCAACACTACAAGAATTAGTGGTGGAAACAAAGGAGAAAGCAAAAAAGATAACATCAATTTGTCCTGAAAAAGCTTTTTTCTAACTGTACAAAAGGTGAGATATCTTAAGATAGCATAAAAATGTTACAGAGTAATATTCCCTGGTATTACTTTGCTTTAAAGGCTGTATTAATCATTCTGAACTCCTGAATGAACCCAAACTACATTTAACACATTTCCAGCTTTATTTTACACTGGCTTTTAAAAAATAAAACCCTAAATCCTAACTGTGCTTTTCCAATAAAAGCAGACAAATTGCAGAGGTGAAAGCAAAGTCTTTTGTAAATTCTCTGGTATTAAAAGACACCTGAAGGTTTTCCTATTTGCCCTACAATGAAAGTGGAAGATTTGAGTATTCAGGTAGATTTTAGTCCTCTGCTACTCACCCAGAGGAGTTTCTAATTTCTACACCTGAGGCTAATGGAGAAGCAAAAGAAAAAAGCAGTGTTTGAGTCAGGAGTTGCACCTGAGAACTGTTAAATACAATTATTTCATGTGTGCATTAACCAAGGGTAGGTCCTCTTACCTTCACCTTGGTTTTGTTATTCCTGGTCTCACCAAGCTTGAGTCAGAGTTCTTTCTCAATATTTTAATTATTCTGTTACCCAAACATTCCCACAAAATTAATTTCCTGAAGAGAGAAGAAGCCTGGAAAAAATCTCAGATCTGAACAGTTACCACCAAGCTAAAGGAGGAAATCCAGCTCCAGGTTCCTCCTGCCCAGTGATGCTCTAATCTTATTGATTAAATCCACAAATGTGACTTTTATCACAGGATTAGCCCAAATCCCCCAAGTTCAAGTAGATAGAAAGGATTTATCACCACTTTCCCTTCCAGAGGTGAGACAGCTCCTTTCACTCCTCCTCTCCGGGAGCAGCAAATTCCTGAAACACACAATGGCTCCCCTGAAACTCCTCCATGCCCACACAGGGCACCTGCTGAGGGTGAGAGAACCCTAAAGCAGCCTCTGGAACCCCTCAGGGTGAAATCCCTGCAATGCCAGCCTGGTTCCCTCTTCCAAAGTCAGGACACAGAGAGTGAAGGGCCACCAAGCCTTTCTCAGCCCCAGCAGGCACCCCAGGTTTCACATCAGATGGCAAAGGCAGCAACGTGTCCTGCATCACACTTGGTGTCTCACCACCCACCACCCAGTGGGGATTAACTGATAAACTGAGGAAACTTCAGAAATTAATTCAACCAGGGAGAATTGATTAATAAGCTGAGGAAACTTCAGAAATCCAGAACAATCCCAAAGCTGGGGCCTGGTGTTTTCCCAAAGTGCAACTTCCCTGCTGGCAAAGCTTGAGAAGGACAAAAGAAGATGTTCATTTGTCCTTTCTGCACTCATTACAAAATACAGAAAGAAATAAAATCTGGAGAAAAGGAGGCTCAAGGGGACCTTGTGGCTCTGCGACACTCCTGACAGGAGGGGACAGCTGGGGGAAACAGGCTCTGCTCCCAGGGAAAGCAAAAAGAAGAAACGTTGCAACAGGGGAGGCTCAGGGTGGACATCAGGAGGAATTTCTGCATGGAAAGGGTGATTTGGCATTGGCAGGGACTGCCCAGGGAAGTTTGGAGTGCCCATCCCTGCAGATGTCCAAGGAAGGACTGGAGGTGGCACTCTGGGCTGGGGACTGGGCACAGCCTTAAAGATCTTGGTGCTCTTTTCCAACCCAAATAAGTCTGGGATTCTGTGAAATGAAGAGTTCTGGCTGAAGCTAAGATTTCCAAGAAGCACGTTCAGTTTCTTGCTTTCCTTCCTCCCCCCTTTCAAGGCAGACACTTTATTTTCAGGGAGCTAATGAAGTGAGCTGCTCAGTCACCGTTTACCAGCTCTCCCCCCTCCTCCTGGCTAATCTGTATTCAGAGTAGTTCACCACCAAGTACTGAGGGTATAAAGCTGAAACTAGTGCTAAAAAATATATATATACACACCATTATTGACTCTAACAGCATTATTAATGTGCCATAATGCACAGCTAACAAGAGGCACAATCAAGAACATCCAAATTGATTTTTAATATTAAGAAGTCCATTAAGTGAAACACCCTGGATGCAAAGAGTAATCACATCACCCCGAGCTCTCAACACTGGCTCTTGCAGGAAAAGCAAGATGCTGATTTAGACTAACACAAAACATTATCCAGAGGCAGATGTTTGGGCATCTGTCTTGTGGTAACTCAGAATCACACAAAGTGAGTTTTGATGTTCCCTCAGACCTCCTCCATTTCACTGGGGGACACTGAGGAGCTGCAACTTGGCTCCTGCTCCAGCACCATCCTCAGGAAGGCAAGGACAGCACCTGAGCATTGGCTGTGCTCACCCAAAAAACAATCTGTGCCTCAAGAAAGGATTTCTTTTCAGTGCTTGGAATTCCACACAACTCAAAACCACCTCTGTGCTGGTGCTCACAGGGGTTTTTGGATTGAGGGAAGAGACGAGGATCTGACTCCACGTTTCAGAAGGCTTGATTTATTATTTTATGATATATATTACATTAAAACTATACTAAAAGAATAGAAGAAAAGGTTTCATCAGAAGGCTGGCTAAGAATAGAATAGGAAGGAATGATAACAAAGGTTTGTGGCTCAGCTCTCTGGCTGAGCCAGCTGACTGTGATTGGCCATTAATTACAAACAACCACATGAGCCCAATCCCAGATGCACCTGTTGCATCCCACAGCAGCAGATAACCATTGTTTGCATTTTGTTCCTGAGGCCTCTCAGGTTCTCAGGAGGAAAAATCCTAAGGAAAGGATTTTTCATAAAAGATATCTGTGACATACCTCTACACGTGGTTATTAGAAAATGTGCAAAGGTTTCAACACTGCTATGTAGAAAATGCCCCCAGGGGTCTACAGGACAGGAGAAGGCCAAGAGTTAAAGGCTGGAGAGAAGAGAACTCAGCCAGCTCCTGGTCAGTGCTGGCTGAGCATCAAACGTGCCTGGGCTGGTGCTGAGTCAGGGACATCCTCCAGCCAAGGTCCCCAGCAGAGGAGAAGTGACCAGAACTGGCAGAGCTGCAGCTCCACACCCACCCCTGCCTGGTGTGTCCCCATCCCTGCCCTGGCAGCAGCACTGCACCCGCCCCATCCTGCGCCAGCACTGCCAGGGACCAGCCTGCTCAGGGACAGCAGAAACTCCATCAACAGCAGGGACAGCCCCAGGAGACATCCCAGATCCAGCCACAGAACCCCAAAAACTCCATCAACAGCAGAGACAGCCCCAGGAGACATCCCAGATTCAGCCACAGAACCCCAAAAACTCCATCAACAGCAATAACAGCCCCAGGAGGACTCCCAAATCCAACCACAGAGCCCCAAAAGAGCTGGGGTTGGAAGAGAGCTCTGGAGATGCTCCAGCCCATCCCCAAACCACATCCAGGTGGGTTTGGAGCGTCTCCCTTAGAGAAGGAGGCTCCATGTCCTCCCTGGCAGCTGTTCCAGTGCTCTGCCACTCTCATGGAGAGGAGTTCCTCACGTTGAGTGAAACATCTCCTGGTTTAGTTTCTGTCCAACACACACAGGTGCACATCCCAAATGTCACAAGCTCACTCTTAAATCCAGCATGTGAAAGGGACTCAGAAACCCTCAAGCCCTTCCCAACACAGCACTCCAGGCTAAACCCACACCAATGATATCAAAGCTCCCCCAGGCCCAACCTGGTGCTTCAGGAGGCCACAGAGCTCCCTGTGAACATCCCTGAGGGATCAGCCCCATAAATCTTCAAGCCTCTGCTTTGCCATGGCAGGAAATCCCTATGGCACAGAGCAGAACTGTGCTAAGAGGGTCTTTACTAAGCATTACTGCAGCAGTGAGCTTAATGGCACAGCTGTATTTAATAGGCATTGCAATGACTATAAAATCAAGATCAACACACTGAAACTCCTCTTGCACTGCTGTGGAAACTGGAAAAAAATGACACAATTCAGTGCAACATCGAGCTGATGATGCAGAGCAAAGTGCCTAAAGCAAGGAGGAAATGAGGTGGTGGGAAGATGCTTTCATTTCCTACTGTTCTTCCTCCTCAGTGTTTCTGCAAGGGAAAACAAAACCAAAATTCCCCTGTTCCTTTCTCACGAAAGCCTCTGGAATAGGAGAAAAAGGATGAAGGGAGTTTGAAGCTTTTTACACATCAAACCTTACTCAATTTCTTTGCCATCACATTACTGGGTTCCAACAGCATTATCAGGGTCCAACAGCAAGAGTACAGACCCCAAGTCAAAGAAAGCCCAAGGAACTTGTTCTGCATTCCCTAAAAGAACACCCAGAGAGAGGAATGACCTGCTGAGAGCCCCAGCTGGACCCAGCAACACTTTCCCCCTCTCTCTCCCAAAACAGCCAGGCTAGGGCAGAAATGGGAAACCAGCGACACTTTTCCTGAATTTGCACCTCACACCGGAATTAGGGGGAAAAAAATCACCATGGGAGCGAGTCAAACAGCACTGAATGCACTCAAAGATAAGAGCAGCATTTTGCAAAAACAGGGAAAAATTGTTTTTCTCCAGAGCAGGGGCAATCACATGCTCGGGGCGGCTTCCAGCGGACTTGGCTCGGCCACTGGCCCTAACAAAGGGTCACTGTCCAGCTCCCTCAGCTCCAGCCTGGGCAGCTCTCACAGAGAGCTCACAGCCCTGGAATTCCAACTTCCCCACCTCTGGGACTCCTGGGAGCCCACACCAATCTTCGTGCTCATTCTGGAGGAAATAAGGAAAAGTAACTGGTGTGATCCCAGTATTCATTAAAGAGCCAGCATCACATTTTACTCCATAAATTCAGACTTCTGGGAAGGGAGAAATCCAGAGTAGAGGAAGACCCTAAATCTGTTTCCAGACCCTGAGCTCCACAATTGTGGCACAATAAGAACTCACCTGTTCATTCACAATCATTCACTTTACCACGAGTTAATTTTGTAATTCTAAAGCCTCTTCTAGCCTAATCACAGAATACTCTGAGTTGGAAGGGATCTACAAGGATCAACAACTCCAACTCTTGGTTTTTTATTATTATTTAAATTTATCAATGATTTTTAATACATATATAGTGTAATAAATTGGTATTTTAAAGTTGGTGTAGTCCAGTAATCAATCCCAGATGTACACAGAAATTCCCAGGTGAGAATTTGGCTCCCCACTGCTAAGGCACACTTCAAGCCCACTGAAACACATCAAAAACAACCCTTAGACTTCCTTCCCTTGCTGCCCTGAGCCACCAAATTGCCCTTGTTAATTCACAATAATTCAAAGCCATAACTCTTTCCTTCCCAAGCACAATCATCCAAGGAAAATGTATTTAAAACCCCCCTGATGGTCACATATTAAAGCCAGGAGGGTGATGAAGGCGCCACTAACCCAGCAGTAACTCACTCACCTCTGCCGTAAGAAAGGGAATATCTGGATTATTCTTTCCCCCTTTTTGCAGGTTATTTTCCCAGCATCACTCTGAGGATTCCCTGCAAAGGGGGGAGGCACTGGCAGCCAGCACATGCCCAGGGCAGAGCAGGGCCAGCTCCTGGCCAAGGAGCAGAGCCAGGCTGTTCCTAGCACTGCAAACGGCAGCTTAAGGGGCTGATTTCCCTGCCATGGTTCCCCAAATCTGCTTCAATGCCTGTTTGGAAAGCTCCAACAGGCAGCAAAGTTTGTGCTAGACTGGACAGTTCAACTTCCACCTTAAAACATTCGCTTCCCTCACTGAAAAAATACTGCATTCACCTAAAATCAGTGGTTATTTCTGAACTCCTCAACTCATCTCCACTTGCAGCACCTCTGCCTCAAAACAGAACTACTAAAAAAAAAATTAAAAATTAACAACAGCCAGCACACCCCATGTCCAGCAAACCAGCTTGTTTTTGATATACACATTTTGATATACACATTTGGCCTGGCTATGTTTGGTGAAAGCATCCTCTGAGACACCAGGAGCTCTCAGCAGTGGGACCTGTGCTGGAAAAGGTGGGGAGATTATTTGTGCCATTTTCCTGCAGGAATCTCACTCAGTCCTCTTGCTAAGCAGCCTTAGTGATCTGGAGAAAAACAATTTGAACTTTAAAAATGCCTCTTGCTCTATGAATGGCCCAAGAGCAAGAGGAAGCTGCTGCATGCAATGGTGACAACACAAATTCTGTCATATGCAGATGCAGCAAAGAGGGAAACAACTGTAGAACTCAAGATTTCATTAATGATCACCAACATTTTACTTTTCACTCAATTTAGCCAGGCATTTCTCAAAGCTGTCACTACCCATCTCCTGAAAACCTAAGCTGGCATGCAATTATTCTAGTTCCCCTCCACAAAATTATTTTATATTTTCCACATTTTTTATGTAAATGATATGGAAGCATCCAGACAGCCCTTTACAAATATAATATATGAACTCCTGGTCTTAAAAGTTCATATCCTGCTTTAAGATCAGCACACTGTGTTATATATAGATGGTATCACATCCAGGCTATAAAAGCTTGCAGTTAGCCCAATATTTTAAATATTCAAGCCCTAAAAGTATTAAAACTGCTGGTTTTCAGCCAAGAACACGTTCACCTTCGTGTGCTCTAACTGTGGAAAGTGCAGCTGTTGCAGGAAGCCCAAACTGTACTTTCTGTGTTTAAGGCAAAAATCTGAACCAGTTCCATCACTCATCACAGCCCAGTAAATAAACAGAGGCTCCTCTGCAGCACCAGTGATTGATAAAAATCTGTTAATAAATCACTTCAAGAATACATTCAAGTAGAAAATCAAACCAGAGCTGAACCCACACAAAACTTCCAACAATGTCAGCAGCACCACAACTGAGTCATTCTCTCAAGTCTTGACTACAATGTGCTTATCTGGCTATATCCAGTCTTTATTTTTTGGGAATAAGAATTCCCTCCCCACAGAGCTCAAAGCAAGATATTTTAGCATTTGAAGACTCAAATGATTCTTTAGGAAGGTTTGGGATGTTTTTCTCAAAAATACTTTGCTGATCTTAAAGGTCCTTTCCAACATTAATGATTCCAAGATCATCCAATCCAACAGTCAACCCAGCACCGTGGTGACCACCAAACCATGTCCTCAAATGCCACATCCACACATTCTGGACACTTCCAGGGATGGGGACTGCACCAGCTGCTGGGACCCCCTTCCCAGTTTGGCTGCAGCACTGGTTGAACCAAGCCTTTGCCATAATCTTGTGGGATCTCAGCACCTCAGGACTGAGGTGCAGAGTGACCGAGACCACCCTTGGGGGGCTCAGAGGTCCTGGGATGTTGCCAGAAGTGTCTGGTGGCTGGACTTTGATCCTGCACAGGAGACGACACCTGTATGAGGATGGGAGGATTGGGATAAATGATGAAGGGATAGGTTAATTAGAGTGTGAAACACAGGGTTTAGGATTTCTGTACAGGGGGGTCTGGAGAAGTAAGATGGAGGAACTGGGGCGTGTCCTGTGATTCTTCTTCTTCTTGGCCTCCATCTTCTGTGGTGGTGGTGGCACTTTGGGATTGGTTCTTACTAAAAGTGCACTTGTCAATAAGGGTGAAAGGCATTGGGGAAAATAGGTAAATATTGTATATGTAGTTTTGGGTATAAAGATAGGTGACCGCCCCGGGGGCTCTCAGTGTGCTCATGGCTGGCTGCTGTGCAGACCTCTGCTGGGCTGAGAGAAAATCTTGTAGATAAAAACTAATAAACACTGAAGACTGAGAAAAAACCTGAAGACTCTTTTTATCCTTTGGAGCGCGGGCTGCCCAAGGCCTTCCTGAGCCTTTCCAGGCCATAAAAACAGCCGAGAAAGAGAATCTCACACAAGCACCACCTCCACCAGCATCCCAAACTGGGATTGAGCAGGAGAGGCACCAGACAGAATCCAAAGCCCAACTCCCATAATCAGCACTTTAGAGACAGCTCAAGGCCTTATAAAACATTCCCTCACCCAGGAGCACCTCCTGGAGCTCCGCAGGGCAGCAGTGCTCAGCATCAGAGCAATCCCATCTAACTGCAGACGTCCCTATTACCAGATAAACATCTAATGTGCTTTTTAAATCCTTTTAGAGTCTTAGTTCCAGTCAAACGCTCAAGAACACAAATACAAATAAAGTGTAGTGTAATAAATACCAAAAGAATATCTGGCTCTGCATCAAAAAGTTTGGGGTTGGTGTTTTGTCCTGTTTGACTCACCCACTGTGGAAATCACTGGCCAAGAAATATCTCTGCACCACAAAAAATATCTGTTCTCATCTCCAGCCACTTCAGTATCAGCAAGGACAGCTGTTTCCTCACCAAAACAGCTCAATGACTGAAATCTCTGGGAAAAGGATCTTTATCCACTGCTTTGTCACATGTCACTAAATTATTTTGACAAAGGAGTCAATGGCAGCTGTTTGTGAGGCAGTCCCAGTGCTCCAGGAACTCTGAGCTGCCCCTGTGCACACTCCTGCCACGGCCTGCACAAAAGTTTGGTTCCTTTATGCCCAAATGTCAGAGAAGGCAATAAAATAGGCTCTCAAGTCTTCTCCAGCTAAGATTCTTGGTAAAGAAAGTGATGGATTAATGGGAACACCAACACCTACCAGCCATGGCAAGAAAAACATAACAAGCAAGAGTGAGGCAGTATAATAATGGGGGAAAGGGTGAGCAGGAAGGAAGGAATTCCTGCAGGGATGACAAGGCAACAGGTGATGCCTGCAGAAAATTGGTGGGAATTTGAAAGGACAAAATAAGAGAAATAAAGGACAAAAAAGGGACTGGACATCAGGTAACAGACCACAACCTCAGGTCAGATAGAGCACACTATAGGCTTGAGTACAAGCATTATTTTCTATATTAAAGCTACAAATGAGCCACAGATTGATGCAAAAGAACAATTCTCCCACAGCACCCCAAAGCAGCAGGAAAAAGTCAATCAAACAACAGCTGCTGGACACATCCTCAAAACAGTAATTAAAGATTTCTTGTCATGCTGATGTTAGTTTCCACTCATACACTCCCACTTTGAGAGATTAACCTCCTATTTATCAACAGAAACATTCCCACAGGCCCTTATCTCCACTCTGCTGGCCCAAGTGACACATTTCACCATATCTCTGCACAGTGCAAGCTCTCCTTCAGAGCACAGCACTGGCAGGGCATTCCAAGCCACCCCCTCAGCAATCCCAGCCCTGGCAGGGCAGGATTTGCTCGCTGCACTCACATGCACAGCAGATTTTCCTGAGAGCAAGCGTCCTTTTCAATCCTCCACCATCTGCCTCAAGACTCACAAACTCCATTCTCATCAACAGCTTCCATCTGGCTCAGCACTGAGAGATTTCCTGTGGCAGGCTCTGCTACAGGAGCACTCTTTTTCTATTACCAGTTGCTTCCACTCCATTTCTGATCCACACACTCTGCGTGAAGCAACTCCCCAATAAAAGCACCCAGCTCCCTGCCCTGAACCATCCCCTGCTGCCAACATTCCCTCCTGCAGACCAGCTGGCACATGAGGGGGATGCTCAAGGCTAAAGCAGCAGCTGGGAGGCAGGGGAGGTAAAAGTGGAGCTCCCCATCATCCTGCACCTCTGCCCACTCCCACGGGCACCAGCAGCACCAGGCTTGGCCATGGCCTCCCTTAATTCTGGTTTTTCCTTTTTATTCCATGTAGGAAAATTGGGAAAACCCTCCTAACACAACCCAGTTGAAGGCTTTTGGGTACAGCATGGTCTCATCTGTTCCTTCTTCTCTCAGCACACTCAGGCCATGTTCTGAGGTCTGATTTTTCCTTCTTATTCCATGTATGAAACTTGGGAAAACCCTAACACAGCCCAGTTGAAGGTTTATGGGTACAGTGTGGCCTCATTTGTTCCTTGTCCGTCTGGGACACTCAGACCCTGTTCTGAGTCCTGTTTTTTCCTTTTTATTCCATGTATGAAAATGGGGAAAATCCCTCCTACACAGCCCAGCTGAAGGTTTTTTGGTACAGCAGGGCCTCATCTGTTCCTTGTCCTCCCAGGACATGGAAACGTGGCTCAGGCCCTGTTCCAAGTTCTGATTTTTCCTTTTCATTCCATGTATGAAAACGGGGAAAACCCCCTTAACACAGCCTAGCTGAAGGTTTTTGGGTATGGTGTGGCCTCATCTTCTCCTCATCCTTCTAGTACACTCAAGCGCTGCTCCAAATTCTGGTTTTTCCTTTTTATTCTCTGCATAAAAATGGGGAAAACCCCCCATAACAGAGCCCAGCTGAAGGTTTCTGGGTACAGCGTGGCCCCATCTGCTCCTGCCCTCCCAGGACCCTGGGCCCTGGCCCTCCACAGATGTTATTTTGTGTTTTATTCCATCCAGCCCCCAGCCGGTGACGCCGGCACTTCCGTGCTTTGTTTGGATAAGCAGGAGGAGGAAGGCAGAGCAAACACAAACACCTCGGGCTGCACTTGCAGAATCCATCTGTGTGCCTCAAGAGCCTCTCAGGTATTCCAGACACCTGGGCTGGAACCCTGGAGGCTGAGGATTTCAGCCTGTGTCGAAAGGCACTGACTCCAAGAAAACACCACATTTCAACTAAAACTGTAAAAAAAAAGCTTCCAAAATTAATTAATAACAATAAAACTATAAGGGATAGTTTAAATAGAAGTGTGTATATCACATAGTAAAAAGCTTAAAGTTTTAAAACATAGTAATATAAATAAAACTAAAATAAAAGTTTTAAAGCAGTAACTTTAAAGCTCATCCCATTGCACCCTCTGCCATGGCAGGGACACCTTCCACTGTCCCAGAGTGCTCCAACCCCATCCAGCCTGGCCCTGGACACCTCCAGGGATGGAAATACCAAATCAAACACCTTCAATCTGCCCCCTGACTACTATCACTGCCATAAAGTGTAAAGCAGGAACTTCTTCACAAGTTTAAATAGTATTTTGTAATTAAACAAAAAAAGTCCACATTACAGAACATAAGTAATTAGTTATTAAGTTAAAAATAAATTATTTCCGTGCCACTTCTTAATTAGTTATTCCTTAAAAAACTTATAAAAATAGATACAGTATTTTACTAAGAAGTTAAAATATTTTGTAATATCCACAACTTATAAAACTGTAATATAAATAAGAAATAATAAACATCCAAATCCAAACACAAAATACCATCTCACTGTCAATCCCAACACAAACAAAAAGAAAAAAAAAAATCAACATTAGCTGTGTGCTCTCTCCAGTCCCCAGTGCCCACCCTGCACTGCAAAATGTCCCAAATTCTCCAGGAGGCTCTGCCAGAACCAGCCAGGAACCCCCCAGGCCAGGCCAGGAGGTTCCTCCTCAAGGGTGACAATTCCTGCTGCCCTCCCCACCTGGGACTCCTCAGGGAAAATGAGATTTTCCCAAAACCCCCAGGCCTGCCCAGCCAGCAGGTTTCCCACCCCAATATTCAATAATTTCTGCAGCACATCCATAAAAGTGGCACAGGCACTGCAAGAGCAGGGATGTACAAACAGAGTGCCTCAAAACCCCAAGTGCCTACGAGCACAAACATTGATTATGAACAATTTTGCTGCCATTCCCATTCAGAAATTACACAGCAAATCTTGTTCCACTCATTTGTTGGTATTTTCTACTGGGGGAACACAAAGACATTTTGCTACTCCAACACCCTCAAGGCAAAATCAGCCACCAAAACCCTCAGCAAACATGTTCTAAAAAGGGCTGTGCTGAAATAATATAAGCAGCACTCGAAATAAAGCAGCAGTGCTAAAAAAAAAAAAAACAAAAAAAAACCAAATTCATGTATGGCAGCCAGTGGTTACTGCAGTTCTTCACCCATCTGTTTGTTTTGTTACATAGAAGGTACATGATTGCACATAATAGTCCTCAATGCAACTATTTCAGTTTAGTTTCAAAGCTATAAGGAGCAGAAAACTATTTCCAGAGATATTTCATCTTTCTGCTGATGGAACCAAAATGCAGCAACTGCAGCTTCTTGTATTACAAATCTTTACATCAGAAATCAGATTTAATGCACAAATTACATAAACATGGGCAGATAATTCTATAAATATATAAATGTTTGCACAGCCACAGTCTGAAAAGGGAGAGAAAATTTCAGAATTACAAGAATTCTCTCCTATTGAACATTTTTTTGGTTTAGACAGGGCGTGATTTCAATTCCTCCCCCCCTACAAGCTAAATGAGGAAAGTATTCCAATAACTCATCAAGGAATTCATTAAAGCCTTACTCAGAAAATTACTATTGTCAGAACAGCCCTGGGGGCCACCACAGGCTAGAAAACAGAACTAAAAATGCTTTTAAGTTTAATAAAAAAGAAAAAATCTGACTCGTCAGTGGTCCACCACCCTGCCAAAGAATACCCATAAGTAGGAGCAGCTCCACTGAGTATTTTGAGGAAGTTTTGAACTTGCAGGAAGTCAAAGGGGAGAGGCAAAACCAAGACCTTGGGTGGAATAAATACTTGAAAACTGGATTAGAGGCAGTTGTTGGAGCTTCCATTCATCACCAGGAGTCAGCCCCAGCTATTTATCTGCAGCTGGACACATCCCCAGGTGTTTAACAAGAGGTATTGGATTGCAGTCCTGCAGGACCACACTGAAGGATTACACAGAGCAAAGGATCCTCCATGTGCTGCACAGCCAGCACGGGACAAACTCCAGGAACATCAATATTTAAAGGAAAAATTATCCCAGCCCTTACTCCTGTAGCTGCAAACTGACAGAGGGGCTTCCTGGAGAAGGTTTAAGTTGCCTTTTTTTTTTCCCTTCCCTGAAAGTTTTGCCTTTGCAGAAAGGAAAATGCCTTTGTAACACAGAGAAACCTGTGCCAAGTGTGGCAGAGAGCCCAAAATCAGCATTGTTTGAGCGCACCTAAGTCAGGCATTTCCAACAGAACACAAAGGGATAATTACAAAACCCACCAAGGTGCTACCTGAAGTCAGACAATCCCGCAATGGTTTGGGTTGAAAGGACCCTAAAGCTCATCCCATTGCACCCTCTGCCATGGCAGGGACACCCTCCACTGTCCCAGAGTGCTCCAACCCCATCCAGCCTGGCCTTGGGCACTGCCAGGGATGGAAATGCCAAATCAAACACCTTCAATCAGCCCCCTGGCTACTGTCACTGCCATACCTGCATACCAGTTAAGAGTAAAAGTCACTTCTCTATCTCCTCTTTTATCTTCTAGAACAAAGAGTCAAATCAGCAGCTGAAACCACCCTAAGCCAAGTGAAAACTTCCTTTGCAAAGTTAAATAAAAGCTCTGTATTGTAGTCATAGGCAGCCCCTGCTGAAGTCAGTTTGTGCCCTATGAGAAAAAAATAATTCCTGGAAAATCCCATCAGGAATCATTTCTCAGAACAATCCCAGATTGTAATGTTGTTGCTGACCTGGATGAAAACAAACAGGAGCCCACACTCCCTTCCACTTGTCTGGTAAGGTTATCCCTCTCCAATCTGCTGTTTATTGGCAGAGAACAATGGTGGCTGCTGGGAGGAGCTGAGCACTGCAGGCCAGCTCGGGTCCCTCCTGCAGGAAAGGTGTGGTGCATCTCCAGCCCCCGCCCTCGGCTCCAGGAGCTGCCAGCACGGGGCAGCACAGAAATGCAACCCTCAGCAAGCAGGGAATGCAAGGGTGCTGGAAAATAGAGCCATGGAATGCTTTGGGTTAGAGGGCATCAGAAATAGCATCCAGTGCCACCCCTGCCATGGCAGGGACACCTCCCACTGTCCCAGGGTGCTCCCAGCCCCAGTGGACACCTGCAGGGATCCAGGGGCAGCCACAGCTTCTCTGGGAATTCCATCCCAGCCCCTCCTCACCCTCACAGAGAACAATTCCTTCCCAATATTCCCATTCTCTGTCACTTTAAAGCCACCTCCCCTTGCAGAGAGTCTCTCTCCATCTTTCAGTTCCTTCAGGCACTCTAAGTCCACTCTGAGGTCACCCCAAAGCTTCTCTTCTCCAAGCTGAACCATCCCAATTCTCTCAGCACTTCCTCCCAGCAGAGGGATGGAACAAACAACACCCTAACCTGGGCGTGCAGGGGATGGAACAAATAACACCCTGATCTGGGTGTGCAGGGGGTGTCACAAATAACACCCTGATCTGGGTGTGCAGGGGGTGTCACAAATAACACCCTGATCTGGGTGAGCATAGGATAAAACAAATAACACCCTGATCTGGGTGTGCAGGGGATGGAACAAATAACACCCTGATCTGGGTGTGCAGGGGATGGAACAAACAAAAAACTCTGATCTGGGTTTGCAGGGGGTGTCACAAATAACACCCTGATCTGGGTTTGCAGGGGGTGTCACAAATAACACCCTGATCTGGGTGTGCATGGGATAGAACAAATAAAAAACCCTGATCTGGGTGTGCAGGGGATAGAACAAATAACACCCTGATCTGGGTGGGCAGGGGATGGAACAAACAAAAAACACTGATCTGGGTTTGCAGGGGATAGAACAAATAACACCCTGATCTGGGTGTCCATGGGATGGAACAAATAAAACACCCTGACCTGGGTGTCCATGGGATACAAAAACCCTGCTCTGGGTGTCCATGGATGTGCTGGCTCTCCGAAGCTGAACCTGCATGCGCTCACTCCAACCCTCTGATCAATGCAGCAGCAAATCTCCCATGGACATTTTACACTTGCACTTCTGCCCCACGGGCTGGGATGTGTCACAGCACAGCCCTGCTGTCACTAACAGCAGTCACCTCTCCTGCCAGGCAGTGCCAAACCTCACAGCACAGCAGCACTAAAATCACCAAGATGCATTCCTAACACCCATCTTTTTCAATTTCCTTCAAATGTTTCCTTCCCTGCTCTAAGGCACAAATGTGCACACGATCATCAGCTTGAACAAGAGTCCCCAGTGCCACCACAGCTCCCACAGCCTGGACTGTGACTCCAGGGTTCCATAAAAGCTTTAAATCTGTCCTAAAGCACCACAGTCCCCCCTGAAGCAGCAGTGTTTGACTGAAGGATTTCCTGTGCTTTCACCAGCTCTCCTTTTAACAAATTCTTATTCCCCCCTTCAAAGAGACATTACAAGAGCAAAACTCAGCTGCAAAAATTTTAAATCATGATCATTGTAACACTTCTTAGTCCACCAGCTCCTTAAAGCCCTCCTCTAATAATAAAATGCATATATTTCTGTGTACCTGCTGTGAAGGTATTTCCATAAACCCCTTTGGAAAAGCTATGCCAATCTCAGAGAGACTGGGATAACAATAAAGCACCCTGACCATGAAGTGTGGCCAATGTCCCCATCTAAAATTAAGCTTGTTATTATTTGCCAAGTCATGACACACAACAAAAACTCACCAGGAACAAACAAAAATACTGGAACTCACTGAATTTAGAAAAAACCTCCAAGGCCATCAAGTCAAAGTCCAATTCCCATCCCTACTTTGTCACCAGCCCAGAGCACTGAGTGCCACATCCAGTCCATCCTTGGACACTCCACAGATGGGGACTCCAGCTCAGTAACTGGGAAGTTCTCCTTTAACATCTGACCATCCAAAGGCACGTGGCACTAATCTTCAGTTTTACCATTTATTCATTAAAAATAAAGGATTAAACTACCATAGAAGTGGTCTGATTGCTCCATATGAACACAAACCTTTAAACACAATGGCATTTTAAATACCACATTTTTTAACAGCAGCACCAGTTCTAGCTCTCAGTGCAGTTCTCAGCCCAAAGGAAAGGGGCAAAGAAGAGCAGAATTCAGCATTTGGAAGCTACCACAGCCACTGTGCACTGTCTCAGAGGTTCCAAGACCTCCCAAATCAGCTCCTTACATCCCTTTTCCCCAGCAGAAGGAAAACCTCCAAAATTACCAATCTCCCATCACACTAAAAGCAGGGAACGGGAGGCTGAGCAGCCACACTCCACAGCCACTTTGTGACACTGAGGGGACACAAACAGCTCTCAGGGAGCCTCTGATGTGGAGGAAGCCACACAGCCACACTCCTCCCCACGGGTGAGGGATGAAAGGCAGGATTGAGGTGAAGGACAAGGCTCTGCAGCCCTGGGAGCAGGGAAAAGCCTCTCCAAGGAAGCTGATCCTGTCCCTGTTCCGCCTGGCTCCCCACATGTTCCCCTAACATCCGTGTGATCCCATTAGCTCCACACCCATTCCTCCTGCAGCCGAGCCCTGAGCGCTCTCAGGAAGCGGAGCTGAGTCACTCTCCGAACTGCCTGCTGAGATAATGCCTCTGCACACAGGCCCAGGGCAGCAAATCCACTGTGCAGGCATGCAGGGCACCCAGGAGCGTACCCCCAAAATCCCCAAATCCCACTGTGCCACCAGGAGAGCTCCTCAGCACACCTGGGTCCTGCCAGCTGTCACTGCAGGCCTCTGGGCATCACTGTGCCAAGCTGCACCACAGCTGCAGGTCTTGAGAGGTTAACAAAACTCTGCACAGGGATACACACAGGAGGGGAGAAGGGATATAAACCTGTTACATAGGCACACGTGTGTATTTTATATGTACGCAACTCTATATACAGACACATTTCTGAGCTCCCACTGCTGTGACACAAACGTAGCCACAACACACCTTCCTGATACTTCTGCTTGGGAAAGCCTGCACACAGAAATCCCAGAATATCTGGGGTTGGAAGGCACCTCTGGAGATGACCCAGTCCATCCCAGCTGTCACCTGGAGCAGGTGACACAGGACGACAGCCAGGTGGGCTGGGATGTCTCCATGCCCTCCCTGGGCAGCTCTGCCAACCTTCATGGAAGGTTCTTCCTCATGGTGAGGTGGAACTTGTCAACCTTCATGGAAAGTTCTTCCTCATGGTGAGGTGGAACTTCTCCTGGCTTAGGCCATGGCCACTGCTCCTCACCCTGCCACAGAGCACCACTGGAATGATGGCCCCATCCTTTTGGAGACATTTGCATGGGTTGATGAGACACCCAAAGCATTGTGCACTATGTTTCACTAAGTCCCGTTAGCATTCCTGTTAGGGATTTTCTCCCTGGCAGACAACACTGAGTCAACATCAGCCCCACGACCGGCCATGGCAAACAGGAAGAAAAATATTCCAAAGTCTGAATTTTCAAGTTAACAGCAGCATCTCCAGTTCTGTTTGGGACTACACAACTGTTGCATCAATTCTCCACAATCTCCAGCTCTCACAAGCAGCAAAAAATAAACCATCAGAAGACTCACAAAGCCCTTTCCTAACAACATAAAGGTCCATAAAACACATAGAACCTGACAACGTTTCTTTTCTTTAGGAGGACACCCAAAAGAAGCTAATCCTCCCAAAGCAGCCTCTAACAGAATGGCACAGGTCAGTGAACCCAATGCTCAATTAGCTCTAAATCTGATTTATGTCCTTGCCACACTTCATCCACTTTCACCCCTCACATCCCTGTCATGCAGAGAGAAATCCTCCAGCTTGGTGAGGATCTCAGCCTCCTAGCAGGAAAAAGAAAACAGTCTATCAGAGAAACATAAATTATTATAAAAGCATTACAAACTTCTCTGCAAAGCAGTGGACACACAAAATACCAACTAAGCACATCCCCTCGGGCTTCCTCAAAAGGGGAGAGGTTTTTTATTCCTAAATTACATTTAAATCCAGTTTTGTTCCCACACATGCAATCCCCCACACTGGAGATGCAAGTACACTTAAAGTATATTATGGTAAACAAGCAAGTAAATTTCACTTTTTCTCTCACGTCACTTTCAAATCAATTTCAATTCAATTTCAAGACATTCCTGGAAAGCGGCGGGGCAGTCACCCCCACCACAGCACAGACACGGAGTTCCTGCAGAAGAGGAACTTGCTTTCGAGTGCCACTGGGCTGTAACATCAGCTTGTACTACGTGACAATTCAGTCATTCCGAAATACCCATCCCACACCACCAGGCAGATAATTTGGAAACTTCACCAGGGACTGCCATCATTGGATTTCTGCTGCCCTGTGCTTGTCCTGCATCCTCAGTGCTGGAATTACCCACATGTCCCACACGCTGGAACTGGGATTTTCTAATATTTTTTAAAAGCCAAGCTATGGTTTTCTAAAGAGACGCACACAGAATTTAAAATTTATTCCTTCAAGTCACTCAGGTTTTACTCAGCCCCAGAAACTCCCTTCTTCCTGCTGCCTTTGTTTATGAAGTTCAGCTGTGTGTTTCTATGAAAAGTTGCTCCTCACAATCAATCCAGCCCAAGGACTGTGGGAGGCATTGAACTTCACGTTTCCAATTTGAATAGTCAGATTTATTATTTCCTTCCTCCGGACAAACGCTCATTCACACCAATACAGTTTTCTGCGCCGAACCCCAAAATAAAAACTTTTGCTGCAAAAGCAACATCTTTAAATTAATTCCGGGCCCTCCCGACCCAAACCTCAGTGGGGTTTGGGCGGTTTAGTCCCAGCGGGGATGTGCGAGCCACCAGCTGGGAACAATCCCCCTCTGTTCGAGACTGACGGACGGAAGGAGCGCGATAGGAAATGGATCCCAGAGAGCCCTGATCTGTATGAGCATCACACTCCGGCAGAACCCCGAGGGACAGCACTCGGGGCACGGCTGGGCTCCCAAAGCCAGCCTGGGAGCGCGGGGAGAAAGAGCCCGACCTGAACACAACTCGGAGCTTCTCCGCTCCGCAAGCGCTCGGGGAGCGACGGGACCGCAGCGGAGCGGAGGGAGAAACGCAACTTCTCCCAGCGGGGCACGGCGCTCCCAGAGAGCTCCTCAACTTCCCGGGAGCCGGGAGGAGCCGGGCGGGGGAGGCAGGAACCGGAGGGGACTCGGGGGAACACCGCGCTCCATCCCAGCCGGAGCGGAGCGGGAGCCGGGCAGGGACGGGAAGGCCGCGGCCGGGGGGTGCCCCTGAGAGCAACAGGCGGGAGCGGGGCGGGCACGTCCTCACCTACGCCGTACTTCTCCTCCCTTTTGGTGGGTACCCAGCGGGTCATGGCGCCGGGAGCCGCCGGGATGCTAGAGCCCCGCTCCCTACGCCGCCATTTTCCGACCGCGGGACGGGAAAAGTTTCTCCCGACGGCGGAGTCATGTGGTGCGGGCGGAGCCAGCCCGGCCCGGCCCGCCGCCCCTCAGCGTCCCCTCCGCGCCGGGCCGGCTGCGGCCGAGCGGCTCCGCACAAAGGGAGCGCCCTCCTGGCCCCGGTTTTACTCGTGGTGCCGCTCCGCCTGTTCCCGGTTGTGTCCCAGGTGCCCCCAGTTAAGTCGCAGGTGTACCTGGTTAAGTCCCAGGTGCGCCCGGTTGTGTTCTAGGTGACTCCCCGCCTCTCCCCGGTTGTGTCCCAGGTGCGCCCGGTTGTGCCCCAGGTGCCTCCCCGCTTATCCCCCGTTGTGTTCCAGGTGCACCCGGTTAAGCCCCAGGTGACTCCTCGCCTATCCCCGACTGTGTCCCAAGTGCGCCCGGTTAAGTCCCAGGTGCACCCGGTTAAGTCCCGGGTACCTCCCTGCTTATTCCCGGTTGTGAAAAATGCGTATTTTATGATTGGATTTTTGCAAATATTAAAATGAATATTGTATGTGTTGTGTTAGAAAGTTGACGATGACCAGACAGAATCCTGTATTTGAATGGAATTTATGCATCGTGTATGAATATGCAACAGGTTATTGTTTTTAAGGGTTAATCCTCTGTCAACGTGGGTCCTTTTTCGGGCTCATGCTGCCCAGAAAAAGGTACCTGGATATTCGTAACTCTTTGCCTCTATTGTCTCATACTGTCCTAATTCAAATTGTCCAAATTATTATTACTCTAATTGCATTAATATTTTATAACCATTTTATTACTATTAAACTTTGAAAATTTTAAAAGCAAGTGATTGGCGTTTTTCTCACCGGTTAAGTCCCAGCTGTGCCCGGTTAAGTCCCGGGTACCTCCCCGCCTATCCCTGGTTGTGTCCCAGGTGCGCCCGGTTAAGTCCCGGGTACCTCCCCGCCTATCCCTGGTTGTGTCCCAGGTGCGCCCGGTTATGTCCCGGGTACCTCCCCGCCTATTCCCGGCTGTGTCCCAGGTGTGCCTGGTTGTGTTCTGCCCCGAGTTTCTGGCTGCGTGCTCCCCAGCTGCGTACCTTTAAAACACGGGGGGTTTTGCCAATGTTTGGTGGCTGGAGCAGGATGCACGTTTGGAGGTTGCTGTGCAGGAGCTGAATGAGCATAGGCAGTATAGAAAAGGGGAATTCTGTCCTTCTGCCCTGCTCAGGTGAGGCCCCACCTGCTGAGCTGCCTCCAGCCCTGGGATCTGACATCAAAAGGATTTGGAGCTGCTGGAGAGAGTCCAGCAGGGCATGAATATACCCAAGGGCTGGAGCCAGGCTGGAGAGCTGGGGGTGCTCACCTGGGCAGGAGCAGCTCCAGGGAGAGCTCAGAGCCCTGCCAGGGCCTGAAGGGGCTCCAGGAGAGCTGGAGAGGGACTGGGGACAAGGGATGGAGGGACAGCACACAGGGAATGGCTCCCACTGCCAGAGGGCAGGGCTGGATGGGAGATTGGGGATGAATTTTTAGCTGTCAGGCCCTGGCACAGGGAACCCAGAGATGCTGCCCCTGAATCCCTGGCAGTGTCCAAGGCCAGGTTGAACAGGGCTTAAAGATTATAAATCTTCTGGTTTCTAAACCCAAGTCCAAAATCTTGTCCAAATCTAGCATCTCCTGGCTAATTAAGTGTGGAATAAATGATTACAAAAGAATGAGCAATGGAAGTGAACTTCCTGTTCCCAATCCCTGTAGTCTTGGAGACATCCAGGACTGTGCTTTAAAAAAATAATAACAATACTTTAAAGCCTTTATGAAACAGAAAATAAAGTGTGTAAAAGTAAAGAAGCAGCAGAGGGCTAACCCTTAAAAGGAATAAAGAGAAATGAAATGACTGACTGGCTGTCATTTGGTAGGATTAGTCCTCTGCCAAAGGGGAAGCCCTTTAGCACAAATTTAAGGATTAAGATAGATCCAGGGTTGAATCTTTTCCTCCTTATTTTCTTGTGTTGTGTGGATGGCAAAGGACCAGTTTCTGCAAGAGCATTTTGCTGTCAGGTTTTGAGATCCAGTACTCAGACCTCTGAATGAGTCTGCTCCCCTCTCCATGTCCTGTTCCCACCCTTGGGATTGGGTTCCCAGGACATCACCAGCGTGTTCAGACTCATCCAGGTTTTGTTGCAGCTGCAGAATCCCAGGGGCTGTGACGAGGCAGCTGCTGCACCTTTGTTCCCTCTGCCCAGGAGTGAGGACATCAAAAGGTTTGCAAAGCCAAGGCTTGTCCTTGTTATCCTGCACTAATGGATCAATGATTTAGAGCCTTCCCAAAGACAACTTACAAGGGAGCTCTTTGATTTCACACCTTTATTTCCATGAGGGAAATCAAAGTGAATTGACTGAAATACTGGATGTGTTCCTTCTGTGCCTGTAGTCACCTTTGCTTTCCCACAGCAGGGAAAGTGAAAAGCAATAATATTTATTTCCAGCTATGAATATTACACCCTTTTATACAGCTGGTGAGTTATTTTTGTGGTGCTCCTAAATGTATGCAGCAAAACTGCCAGAGCTGCTCAGGCCTCGGGTGCTTTAGGGATTTTTGAGGCTATTGCTGGAACAATCTGTAATTCTGGAAGCTGATTGACTTTTCATTTACATCACTGATAGCCAGGAATGACTTCTGTGGAACCGTGGTGGCTTTGCAGGTCCAGGGTGTGAGAGGGGACACAAAGCAGGATGCTGATGTTAATTTAAACCTGTAGTTAGTTAATAAATGAGTTATTGCTGCAGTCTGTCCTTTCTGGGCCTCAGGGTTCAAAGCTGAGATGTGTTTGTTTCTGTTCTGAGGGAGGCCAGGGGAGCACTCGTGTTTCCCTTCATGAGAAATGTGCTGCTGCCAAGCTTCCCTCAGGTGCTACCCAAGAGTTAAATTAAATTCCCCCAAAATCTGGCACTGCTTAGTCCCAGCTTACCTCTATATCTGCACTAAATGGGAATTATATGGACACCAAAGATCAAGTACAAGCCTAAGGCAGGAAGCAGCAGGTTCAATAAAATGAAAGTTAAAGAATTACTTATAACTTCTACGTATTAAATCCATTCAATAGCACAATTTATGTTGATGTCAGTGCAAAAGAGGTTTGCCCTGTTGTCTGATCATGGTCTGGAACAAATATAACCCAGCTGATCCTGTGACCACCATAAAGCCTCACTGCTACTGATGAGGGTCTATATTCACTTTACTGCTTTCCACATTCTCATTTTAATGAAAACCTGTTACAAGTAGAGCTAATGCTATTAAAATTTTGATAGCCAGTAAAAAATGCTTCTAATTCACAATGCATAAATATCCGAATGCTGGGGTTTTACAGCTAGGAAAAAATGGTAATTTTTGGACTGTGATATGGAGAAAATAAAAGATTTTTATTTTTTCTCCAGCAAACATAATATAAACTGACCTGAAAGAAGCATTTTTCATTAAACTGTAAAATGTTCAAGCTGACATATTTTACATGCTTAGACATAATATATTTCTTTGCACTGTGCATGTGGGTTTTTCATGTATTAAGAGGAAACAGGAAAATGCTTCTTTCCATAAAACCTGAAAGTTTTATCACATCCTTATGTCAGCTCTTGGGGTTCTCATCTGATTTTTTTAATGCATCACACAGAATTGGAGACACTTCTCTTGGAGCAAAGGAACATTCCTTTTCATTCCTTAGTTCCAAGAAACCCAAATGCAGCATTTGGCCATGAATGGTGTTTGAAATTCTTGTCACAGCAACTTTTCTAAAAGGATGAATGGAAACAGAGCTGCTGCCCTGCTTGAGACAGATTTGCAATAAAAGCAGAGATATTCCATCAATGTACAGATATGATCAAGATTTGTTTCATGGTTATTGCAGATGACTACACCAGGGGAATGTTTGTTCCATCTCAGTTAAATATCACAGATTTTTGTAGTCGTTTCTTTGCATTGACAGGCCTTGTAGGTAAATTCAGCATTTTCAGACAAAACACAGAAGTAGTTGTTGTACACCCACAGTGCAAATTCTTCTTGGAAATTTTCCTCCCAGGAGGAGATGGGTGGACTTATAAAAAAATAATGTAATAATTTTTGGCTTTTCTCTTTGCATTAAAGATATTCTGTTGGAAATGTTGTGGCTTCCACTCCAGCTGCTGATCATTTATTTTTGCTGTCATTTCCATGAGGGGGCAATGACCTCTGTGTCTGGGACTGGCTGCATGTTCCATGTTTGGGTGTGCACAAAATAAGAGGATTTTACACCTGGTGGAAAGAGGCTTTTAATAAATGCTCTGGTTTAAAATCTATTGCAATGAATCAGAACGGAAATAAAATTAAATTTATGAGTTTGTGTTACAAAAATGACTTCAGCCTTGGCTTAGCATAGAGCTGTAAAATGTCTGATTAGCTTGGGGGTCTCTTGCAGGTGGAAGTGAATTTCAGGGAGAATTAAGAAGCCAAATCTGCATTTCCTTTGACATCCCTGCTCCTTCCGTCAGCCAAGGTGTGGCATTCACAAACCTGGACAAAGTTGGACAAAGCTGGAGGGAAGTTCTGTGGTTTTTGCTCAGTAATCTTTCCTCTTCCTCTCACTTTCACAGAAGCATTTTGATTATCTCTGAGTGTGCCTTCAGCTTTCCTTCCAGCAGGATGACATTTGGGATGCCCAACGTGCTGCATGCAGGGCTGCACTTGCCAGCAGAAGGGTTCAAGGGCAACATTTGAATTTATTTAGCTCCTGGGATGTCATTGCACTGCTTTAGGGTCTTTGGGAAGGGTTAAAGAGAGCATCTCTCCCTCCATCAGCACTTTCTGCCTCCTAGCATTTGAATTTTTATAGTCAGAGATTATGGGGCTATTAGGGATTTAGAGGGTGATTAATTATGTCTTTCAGAGAGAAGTCCAGAAAGGAGCTGAAGATACTAATTTATTAAGTAATATTATTTTATTAAACTGTTTATGTTTTAGCCTAAAACATGGAGCTTGGCTGTACATAATGAAAGGGATTATTTCCTAATTTATGTTCCTTCACACTGTGCTGCTCCAAGTGATAGAAGACAAGGAATCTTCAGAGGGGTTGGATGTTTAGATGTGAATGTGGGAACATCTCCCAGGTGCTCTTTACAAATGCACAGGGGTTCCCAAAGTGATGTGGTTTTGGAAGGATGGGATTGTTCTGGATTCAGCTTTGTTTATACCCTGGTATTTCATCCTGTAGTCTCTAATAAAAAGTGCTTTACAATGCCTCAGTAAATGGAAGCAGCTTCATGTCTGCAAAAGTGGGAAATCTGATTTCTGACCATGCCAGGGTGTGAGGTTTTGCATTCTTCAGGGAGATTTATGGTGGGTCAGTGCTATCACTGTGTGCTCTGAATAAACACCATTTACATAAAGAGCAGATCTTTTGTCAAAACCATCTCAGGCATCACCATCAGGACATTTTATGTGATGTCTTGGGCATTGGCTCATGAGCTCTTTCCCTGCAGGGTTATTTTACCCCTCACCCTTCCAGGGATGTTCATTCCTGCAGGACTGAGGCAGCTGAAATCCTCTTGGCAACTGCAGCTTTCTCCAACTCTCTGTGGCCAGAAATTTCACCAAATCTAAATAAACTTTTTTATTCCCAGCTAAAGTACTTAGTACCAAGAAGAAGATAACCTCACTCATATGAGTGTTATGTTGTTAACTCCAAAAGAACACAAAAAGTTAATTTTTAGCAGTTCCTTTCACAAACTGGGCTTTAATTCTTGTAAATAGCAACAGAGTGAGGAATAGCTTTGCTAATTTTCCAGTCAAGCCCAAAGCAGTTCAGGGAAAGGTTTGTACAAATTAATCTAAAATACAAGTCAGAGTTCACTGTTGTGGCAACCTGCTCCTCTTTGCAACACCTGTGAATAACCAGCAGGACAAGGGTTTCTGTGGTTGTGAGGTTTTTCTGTTGGTGTTTACTGGTTCATTTTTCATATATTTGATATCTACACTCAAAATGAGATTATGAACTCAATTTACAAAACTCCCAGACAAATTCAAATATAACTGACAAAGGCAAAAAGCTGGATGTAACAAGTCAGGGATGAATCATTCCCAGAGAGGCTGTAAAGTTTAACTATGTCAACTCCAACAGATCTTAAACCTGTGTTCAAGCTCACAGTGAAAATAAAGAGCATTTTCCAAAGATGTTTTCTGTGACTGTGTTCTGGTAAAGCTGTTACTTATTAGAAACCAAATAATGATGACACAGAAGAGTGCAGGCTGGAGCTGCAAACATCCATTATTCCTGGTAATAAGGCCCAGCACTCATGTTGCACTTAACATTTTGAAAGCCCTGAACAAATATTAACTCTCTCTTGTGATCCAGGGAGGTTTCAGCATCTCCATTTGCACGGGGGAGGCAGCTGAGCTAAGGGCAGCTTTTTAAAGTGTGACGGGCATTCAGAAATTGAGAAACTCACAATGCCAGGCCACTTCTGTCACCTGCTGCTGATGGGATTTTCCTGAGGCCAAAAGTGACACGCTGGCTGGGGCAGGGTCAGATTGGATGATTTCCTGGGCCTGCAGACAATGTTCCTCTCATGCTTTGATGAACGATACGAGATGACAATGAGAAATGACAGAGAGGGGGAACATGATGTACTAGCACCTGTTAGGAGGTTTGAAAAACTGGTTTACTGGAATATGGACTGTTTGAAGCAACGAGGAAAATGAGATTGTGGGAACAGAGAACTGGGCAGGATTTACAGAAATGGCTTCCTTGTATAAAATGTTAATTTCTGAATGAAAATAAAAAAAACATCCCATCAACTCTCTACCCACATTTTATCTATCTGAGCCCTTGGAAGACCAATTTAGGAAGGGATGGGAGGGTGCCCAGGAGGCTGTGTGTAGTGCTGGAAGCTGATACGGCTTTTGACAAGGGATTGATCCAGGGCAAACCCTGCTCAGGAATTGTGCAGCACTGGCAGGGTCTGGGGGCGAGTGGTACCATTATCTCTCCCTGGCTGCTCTCCAAAACTGGGTTTCTAAATGAATTTCTCACTGCACACTCTGGTAGGCTTTCCTAGCAGCAGGATTGGTTTCCTAAAGAGTCTTTTAAAAGACTTTATCACTGTGCCTTAGGACAAAACCTTTGCTCTCCTCTGCCCTTCGATGGAGACTTCAGTTCAGGCACCCTCAGGGAGACAATGGGGTGGCAACTCCACACCTTCCACCTGGGCTGCCATGGTGGGTCCAGATCCTTCTGGAAAATCCCAAATAATTCTGTTCAACCTTGTAGCTCACAAATGACTGAAGCAGCTCAAACTGGCTTCTCCAAAATGAGGTTTGGTCTTCCCCTGGGGACAAAGAGCAAGTCAGAAACTCAGCCACTTGTTTGATCTTCTGTAAATCCTTCCCTGTGAGGGTGGGCAGCCCTGGCACAGGTGCCCAGAGCAGCTCTGGCTGCCCCTGAATCCCTGGAAACATCTGAGGCCAGGCTGGACACTGGGGCTTGGAGCAGCCTGGGACAGTGGATTCTTTGCTTCTTTTTTCCTGCCAAGGTCAGGATTAAATGTGTGAGAGGCTATTTCTTGTTGGGACTCAGATGTTTGTGAGTTCTTATCCATGTTACAGTCTCACAAACCCTGAGTTCTGCAGCACTTCAGTCTAACAAACTAAAAATGGAGCCCCACCTCTCTCTCTACAAGGCCTTTGAAGGATCAACTGTCCAATTAAGAAATTACATCTAAATTAATTTTACTTTTAACCTAACCAATAACCCATGCCCACAATGTGGACTTTGTTATCCAATTACAAAATAACACCCAAACCCATGGAGAAGAAGGAGAAGGAGAAGGAGAAGGAGAAGGAGAAGGAGAAGGAGAAGGAGAAGGAGAAGGAGAAGGAGAAGGAGAAGGAGAAGGAGAAGGAGAAGGAGAAGGACCAGCCACTGCCCTAAAACCTCCATCTTGCTTTATATATATTACTGTATTCTAAGCCCTTAAACTCTAAGTTTCCACCCTGTGACATTACACACTTCTATTCAACCTCCACACTCGCAATCCCAGTTATCAATCAATTTTTGAAGCTTCTCCACAGCCTCAGGTCAATGCAGCGTTCTCCTTGGGGTCGGTGCCTGGCAGCACAGAAAGTCTGAAATTCTCAGCAGCCAGGGCTCCAACAGAAGGTGTCCCTGCCCATGGTAGCAGAGGGAACTGGATGAGCTTTCAGATGCAGGGTTCCTGGAAAGTGCAGACAGTATTTGCTGTGCTCTGCACGAGGCTCAGCTCTCCACGTGGAGCACGGAGCTGTTTGGAGTTGCTGCCAGTGAAACAGTGCTCGTTCCTCCTTGGCAAAAAGACAGCAGCTGAGCTAATGCTCAGTGCCTTCCTTTTGTCTGGCTTAGGAAAACATCTCAAAATTCTCTCCTGTCATGTTGGAAAAATGTCACATTTTTATTTGTAGCAGGCTCCTGCACTGAGTCAAACACAATAAAGCTGATATCTGTATTCCTGAGCTTGCTCTGGCTCTGCCCAAACTTCAGCTTACAAACTATTTATGTGGAGTTGTTTGGAAATGGAAAGTTGTGAGTGCTGTTCCTGATTCTGTAATCAAAAGTTGTTTGTGTCAGCCACAGGAACTACTCACCAATGTGTGTTGACAGTGGTTGAAATGGAAATACAGAATCCCTTGTCTGAAAATGAGAAAATCTTCCTCCTCATCAGAAGCCTCCACCTGAAAAACATTGATTTACTTGGTTGACAGAGAGAGAAACACTGATAAAACAAACTGTGTTCCAGGCCATTTTCAATGTTCATCATCTATCTGTCTATGAAAATGTACTTTTATCTCTAAAATACACATATTTCTGCAATAAAAGTATTAATATTCTGGATGGGAATCCAATTTTATCTTTAAGCAGCGTTTGCCAGGGATTGTTAAATCATATAATGGAAGCTTTGTCTAGACACATTTCTCAGTGGCCAACTATTTTTTTTTTAACTTTGATTGTTTTTAATGTATTTCTCGGAAGAAACGGTCCTAATAAATTTGTTTACAACCTTTTCTGGAAACTATGTCAGTTTTATAATGTTCAACTCTGGTAATAATTTTTCTAACCCAAGACCCCTATTTTTGGAGTCTGAGTCTTCTCCCAGAGAGCCCTCAGCTGAAAGTTCCCTCAGATTGTTATTAAAAAAGTTATTAGGGTTTGATGGTTTTTTTTTGCAAGTGAAACATTATCAAGTGTATTACTTGGAAAGGAGCAAAGCTTTCTTTCAGTGACTGCAGGATGCTTCCGTGTGATGATTTTTACTATGAGTTATTAATATAAATTGCCTGGGTGTATTTCACAGTGGAAAATCCAAATTATGACCATTATCAAAGCCAGGACAGCCTCAGCACCCAGGCAGGGACCAGGACGTGGCTTTAAAGTCTCAGCAGTGGTTGGAACAAAGGGCAAGATATTTTTGTGCAGCATTTTTAAAGCTGCTGCCTTTGTCCTGTCGCCCCTGGCCTTGGTCCAAGCTCCCTGAAATCAATGGAAAGGCTCACGTGGATTTTGGGGGATTTAGCTCTGGCCCAGCTCTTCAGTGAACAGGTTTCAGGTTTTGGAGCTCTCAATCACAGGCATTCAAGCAAGCCTGACAAAATGCTTTCCACAGGGCTGCAGGTGCTCCTCCTGAGGCTCATAATGTCACGTTTGCCTTTGTGTCTCAATGCTCTTTATTAATGAAGTATTATTTTCTTCCACTTGCCAGGTGTGCACCGCAATCACCTCAAAGCCTTTAAGAAAAGAATGCCAGGATGGTTCTAAAAAGCTGAAGTAGCTGCATGAAGCTGGATTTTCACCAAAGGCCTTGAGTTCATGTAGGACACCTTTCCTTGGTTTGGGTTGTTGGGGTTCAAAATTAAGATTCAAAATTAAGTTCAAAATTAAGATTCAAAATTAAGTTAATTTTTGAATCTTCCCCTGCAGCATTATCCTGTTTTAAATTTAATTCTGTGTAAATCCAGTCTGTTGTCTGAGAACTTCTGCATCAGTCGGAGAAGGAGAAGTGAAACTCGTTCATTGGGTGAATAAAGCAGAAGGATTCCTGGCAGGATCTGGAGCTCCCTGCCTCCCACAGCTTTGGGGGATGTTGGGAGCTGTCCCTGCCCTGCACACAGGGGGACAGGGACACAAAGTGCTCCATGGAGGCTCCCAAACCTGCCCCAGCACTCAGAGGGAAAATGTCCCTTTGCAAGGCTCCAGTCACCCCAGTATTCCCTGCTGGGAGGGCAGCAATCCCTTGGATTGCTCTGGGTCCATCTGCTGGGACATTTCCAAGGACACTCCGTGGATGACATCACCTCTGCCTACAGGAGGGAGTGTGGTTTCCATGGCCACCCTTCCATCCCCTCCATCTCCCTGCCTCTGCTGCCACCTTAAACACAAAGGATTCACTTTCCAATTTACAGAGGTCTGAGCTTGTGCATCTCAAAGCTGTCACACTTTGATTGTTCTTTCAGTGCTTTAAAAACTCAACTTTTAGCTCGACTGTGGAGCAAGAAATATTTCTTCCTTGAACTCTCTGCATTTATACAGCCCCTCTGTCTTTAGATTAGACAAGCAGATACAAGAATTGTCTTGTAAAATTGTAGTTTCCCTTTAATAAGCCACTCTGACAGGCAATTATTCATGCAGTCTGCTCGGTGCTAAATGTTTTTTCATGCTGTGCACCCCTGTCTCTTGATTGCAGGAATGCACTCCTGTGAATTATAATTATGAGTAAATATGAACTGGTGTGCAGGAAATTATTTACTAGGCCTTCCATTGCTACATGCTATTCATTCTCCTCTTCTAACAAATAACATGGATTTTTTTCATTCTGTAGGTTTTCAAGTTATTTTGACAGAAGCTGGTGGAACTCTGCATAAAAAAATCTCTTTTGGTGACAAATTGTTTGCTAATGTTTAAATGGCAAAAAGGTGTTAAAGATTGGTGCTGGAATATTAAATGTTATACAGACATAACCATGTGGATCCAATTCACCTTGATAATTATCCCATTTTCAGATACTTTCAGACAAGCCACAGGCTTGTCATACTTAATAAACCAGATATTCCCTCATGATTAAGAAAAAAAGAAGTCTGATCTCACTCTTTGTGGATCTTTGTCTATTTGGGGATTAGAGAGTAAAAATCTAAACTCTATAAAAACTCTGTAATAATAACCATTTTGCTCTTTGGCTTCAAATGTGAGCTGTGTGATAGAAATTCAACAGGACAGCCCAAAAATAGACAGAACATCGTGAGCCTTTCAGGATCTGAAGTTTTCTTCCTCTCCAGGCAAATCCTGTTGACTGGGATATTGTGAATCCTCAGAGAAAACAGAGGAGGTTCTGTAAGGTTCAGAGTTGTATTTAATTTTAGAAATAGTATCACTTACGTGGGTATGTAAAGAACAAATCATGTCAAGCAAAGATGAGTCCTTTTTTAATTAAATCCTAAATTAGTGGGAGAAGGCGAGGCAGTGCGTGAAAGCATCGAGAATTTACCAAAGCATTTGGCACGGCGTGTCTCAAAATTGTGTTTGACAAATGAATCCAAGTAGATTATGCAGAAATGCAATTATGAGCCCTGGTAATTGGCTAAAGAATGTACTGAGGAGTGATGATCAACTGGGGAGGGCAGTGCTGGGCCCAGACAGGACATTACTGGGATTTTACCACACCCCAGGGAAGGAGGTGTGTGGTGATAATAATTTACCTTGCTTGTGGGGTTGTGTACCTGGCAGAGCTGAGGATTCAGGGAGTTGGAGAGATGTTCTTTCCTTTGTTCCTGTCGAGCTGAAGGTGTGGTGGGGAGCAGAAATGCACAGGGTGCCTCTGATCACAAATGCACTGCCGCTTTCCTGAGTCAGAACTATTTCTCTGCCTCTCAGAGAAACATCTGCAGGCAGATCTCAGCAGCCAGCATCACCTCCTGTGCAAGGCTGTCACCTCTGGGGGCTGTTCCTGTCGTAGACATGTTTTATGAAAAACCCTTTCCTTAGGATTTTTCCTCCTGAGAAGCTGGGAGGCCTCAGGAACAAAATGTGAACAATGATTATCTGCTGCTGTGGAATGCAACAGGTGCATCTGGGATTGGTCTCATGTGGTTGTTTCTAATTAATGGCCAACCACAGTCAGCTGGCTCACACTCTCTGAGACAGAAGCTTTTTTTATCATTCTTTCCTATTCTATTCTTAGCTAGCCTTGTGATGAAATCCTTTCTTCTATTCTTGTAGTGTAGTTTTAATGTAATATATATCATAAAATAATAAATCAGCTTCTGAAACATGGAGTCAGATCCTCATCTCTTCCCTCAGCCTGAGACCCCTGTGAGCACCATCACAGTTCCCCCCCAGCTCACCTGTGAAAACACAAATTAAACCATTCCATTTCCCATTTGTGGCAGGGCAGCAGTAACCCACAGATCATGGGGTTTTCTGACCAGGGATATCCCTGGTGAGGGGATGTGGGAATTACAGAATCATTTAGGTTGGAAAAGACCTCTGAGGTCATGGAGTCCAACCATTAACCCAGTCCTGCCGAGGCCACCACTGACCCATGGCCCTAATGATGAGGAGAAGGAAATTTCCTTGCTGAAAGAACAAATAAATGGAAATCCCTGTGTGAGCAGAGCAGTTCCCTGTGAGGCACAAATCCGAGTAAAACACGAGCTTGGATCACACATCGAGGAAGCACCAGGCTGGGGTGAGATGAATAATTGGCCCATTTCCCAAATTCACCTTCTGTGTTTAGTCATGGCCCTGAAAAGGGAGGGCAAATTGCTGCAATTTGGGGTTGTGTCCCTGCTTTCCCTTTATCCTGCTTTGCTTTCCACAGGTGCAGAGGTGCTGGGTTTGGCTCTGCAAATGCAGCATGTTTAGATGAGCAAGGTGGGATGTAAAAAACCCCAAATCAGCTCTCTGGAATATATAAATAGATGGAATTGAAGCAGGAGCTCTTTCTTATTGCTCAGGCATCACAGCACAGAAAGCTGCGAATGTTTATCCAAGAGCTCCAGCATTTAAGATGGGGAGAAATAAATGCTGCAGCCAGTATGGGGTGTGGATTCTAAACCCTACATTCTGCCTCAAAGGCTAGATTTGGTCCTTCAGGGGGATTTGTCAGGGAATTCCTTCAGGGGATTTGTCAGGGAATTCCTTCAGGGGATTTGTCAGGGAATTCCTACAGGGGAATTTATCAGGGTGTTCTTTCAGGGGGATTTGTCAGGGAATTCCTTCAAGGGGATTTGTCAGGGAATTCCTTCAGGGGGATTTATCAGGGAATTCCTTCAGAGGGATTTGTCAGGGAATTCCTTCAGGGGGATTTGTCAGGGAATTCCTTCAGGGGGGTTTGTCAGGGAATTCCTTCAGGGGATTTATCAGGGAATTTCTTCAGGGGGGTTTGTCAGGGAATTCCTTCAGGGGAATTTGTCAGGGAATTCCTTCAGGGGGATTTGTCAGGGAATTCCTTCAGGGGGATTTGTCAGGGAATTCCTTCAGGGGGATTTGTCAGGGAATTCCTTCAGGGGGGTTTGTCAGGGAATTCCTTCAGGGGATTTATCAGGGAATTCCTTCAGGGGGGTTTGTCAGGGAATTCCTTCAGGGGAATTTGTCAGGGAATTCCTTCAGGGGGATTTGTGAGGGAATTCCTTCAGGGGGATTTGCCAGGGAATTCCTTCAGAGGTATTTTTCAGCCTTTGTGGGAGCACTTCTGACAGGAGAGGAAGGGCCTGAACTGTTCTCCCCATTTCTGTCAGGACAGTTTGGCCATGATGTCCTCACCCATCTAAAACAGCTCCCATGGTGAATATTTAGTCTGTGTTTTCACCCAGATTCCCTCAGCAATCAGGGAAGGGAGGGTAATAAAGCTCATTTTTAAACATGTACAAATAGGTCATGTAGGTAGAGTGAGAAAACCTCTCTTTTTGTGCCAAATAAAACCTGGGCAGCTGTGCCAATCTGTGGACAGGTTTCTTACCCACTTCATCCCTGGTTTATTTACAAGTGGTTTACAACCACTGGCACATCCTAGGTTGGTTTTTCGCTACATTTTTTGTCCTCCCTGCACATCCATTCTGCCATTCTCCTTTTCTGTAGGGCAGGCAGGGACACTGGAGGCCTTCAAGCAGACTTGACTCCATTGATCAAACTTCAGAAATCAGCAGAAATTTTTTTTATTAAATAAAAAAAACCTTTTTTTTTCCTCATGGGAAAATCTTTCCAAGGCTTTTGCTGAGGAAGTTTGGAGCAGATGATCCTTGAGGTCCCCTCTAACCTGGTATTTTCTTGTATTAAACTGGTAGAATGAAGCCTTCCAGCTGAGAATGCTTTCTGTATCTGAAAAGAGAGCATTTAACCAGAATATTTCAATCATTCCCATGAATATATTTCACTCCAGGCTGATGGAAAAGTTTTGGGATTGTGGAGCTGATTCCCAGGAGTGTAAACCAGCTCCACTGCCCACAGCTGAGGCTCCCTGGGCTGGGAAACTGCAGAGAGGGACCTGAACTGGCTCACACAGGTGGATGTTTCCTGGGATTTAAGTGGTTTCCCTGCCTCACTACTCCATACCCAGGAGCTTTAATGTTCCTGTATTCCTCATTTTTATTTCTAGATCAAGCAGCCACCAGCACTGAGCACTGCATTGTCACAGTTGTGAGTAATGAGCCTGAAAAGTGGACACTTGGCTAATTTGCTAAAAATAAGGTTTTACATGTCTATAAAAGCTCCCTCTCATCCCTTTGGGTGATGAAATCAGGCCTGAGATGTTCTCTTGCATCAGTGTCCAGGTGGAGAAGGCTCTGTTTCAACAGAATTGCAAAATTCACTCTTTAATCCTGTTTCATGTGTGGTGGTCTCACAGGGAGAATACAAAACCTGAATGGTGGAGTCATAGTCATAAAATAAAGAAAGCAAAAAGCCTTAACACTGGGACTATGAAAGCACTTCCCAAGCAGTCCTTATTGAAATTAGGGTTTAATCTGATAAAAATAAAACATACATTTACAAGCATCTCTTTCAATGGAGTGAAAATACTGCAAAATAAAAAGCTCTGCAGTTTATCCTGTGGGTTACTGTTTGCTTTGATGAGGATTTTGTCAATGACAGAACAAATACTGTAAGCATTTCATGAATCGGTTTTTTTTCCTCTCTGTTATTTTTTTCCCTGCCTTTTCTTTCTGATATCACTTTTCAAGCCATTTCTCTTCAGTCTTGGTGATAAATGGGGCTTTGCAGGGAGCAGCCATAAAGCTCTCACAGTTTGTTTGTTGCACGTTGCTTATGTGGATTTTAAAAGAACATTTTATTGTAATAAACAGCCATGAAAAATTACATATCCTGATCAGTTGTACTAACAAGTATTTGTGAAATAAATCAGAGAATTCAGCTTTGTGGAGTGCTTTCAGAGGAGTCTGTTTGCCCTGCTGTCGTGCAGAGATTTCATTTCAATTTTTTTTTTAGTTTTTTTATTCAGCTTTAGTTATTTAGACTTGTTTCCTCATACAATTTGAAACTCATCCCTCTCTCCTTTCAATGGCACTAAAAATGGGATTTCCAGATCTGTATTGCTCCAGAATTCCAGGGGATTTCCTTTCTGCCCTGTGAGGAAAACATTCCTCCCAAACAACTTGGCCCTCAAGTCCAGTTCTTTGGAGAAGCCAAACATATCCTATCAACACATCCTTTGTAGTGAAATTAATCTCCATTTCCCAATTAGGCTTCTCTTTTTTTATCAGTTCCCACACTTAATAATATCTACAATTACGAATAGAAATGGTAGTTAATAGTGTCTATTAACAACTGGCTTTATAAGAATTTATCTCCCATTTAAATATCTGTGGTCATAGTAACAGAAGTAATTGAGGACTAAATGAGTTTGCAGCCTTGAGCATTAGATAAATTGCATTATTTTTTTTATTTTTTTTTTTAATTTATGCAGCACCACAAGTTCAGGTGGACAAACCTTGGGTGAAGTTTTTCCAAATATCTGACCTGAACCTCTCCTGGTGCAACTTGGGGCCATTTCCTCTTGTCCTGACCCTTGTTCCCTGGAAGTGAAGGAAGAAAATGGTGGCAAAAGGAACAATTTCCTGAAGGTAAATGATAAGTGATAAATTTTAAATTATAAAATATAAAATGTAAATTCTGAATGATAAGTTATATTGATTGGGTTCTTCCACACCCCAAATTTCCATCCCCATCCTTTCCAATCACCAAAGTCAAGCCTAGAGCAGAGCCATAGGAATTTCCTGCCAGAGCAGGGGAAGGCTCAAGTTCCTCTCTTGCACTGTCTCAATGTTCTGGGGTTTTTTACTCCCCATTTTCTCTTTTCTTTATCTCTGCCTTCCCTTTGCTTTTTTCCTAACTCATTCCATTTCTTTTTCTCTGTAAGTGGTGAATGTAACCTACATCTTTTTCCATTTTCCAGGGGCGTTCTCTCTTTTCTACTTTTCCCCATTTATATTTTTCCTCTTTGCCTTTTCTTTTTTTTTTTTTTTTGGCAATTTCCATTTTTCCCTCTTTGTAGGAAGATTATATTAAGTGACAAGAATAATGTCAAATAAATGAGATTATGTTAATTAACAGATCTTGTCGCATTTCCATGATTCACAGGAAAAAATATTCACACTGGCTGATTTTTCAATTAAATCATTTGCTCTGTTATCTGCTCAGCATATCTTTATGAATATGCAGAACTGTAATGCAGTTAAATTGTTTCAGGGTCCTTGTTAACCTCAAAAAGCCACAAGGTGCCTACTAGCAAAATAGGGGATTTCTTTTTTTTTTTGCCTTTTTGGGTCAAAATCACAATTCTTTGTTTTAGCCTTGATATCTTTTTCTTGGAGGTACAGGGGATTAAATGTTTGAAAAAGCATCTTGATTCTATCCAAGGATAACAGGCTCATTCTTTTCCTTGTTCGACTTATTTCATCTTAAAAGTATTATTTTCTCTTTTTTTTTTTTTTTTTTTTGTGCCTTTAATATTTCTCATAATGTCTCTTTGTCCCATGGGGGCTCTCACCATGAGCAAGAATATCCCAAAAAACGCCTCGGAGAGAATCTGTGGAGAATTAGCTGGAACTTCAAAGATTTCAGAAGTATTAATTCTGAACTGGGAGATTGTTCCTGCCCACGTACAAAGGGAACCTTTTGGGAATAAATTGGAGTTTCCTGAACATTCCTTTCCTATGGCAGGGAAGGAATTTCAAGGTCTGGTTAATGGCAAGCACCAACATCTCTGATCTCAGAGCCTGTGACAAAGCCTTGTGGAGCTGCTGCAATTTGAAAATAAAAACCTTTTTATCATCAGCTGAGAAGCTGGAGTGTCATGGGCACCTTCCCAGGGGGATTCTGTGCTGAAATTGCTCCAATTGGTTCTCTGGTGAGATCTCACTGAAAATAAAATAACAGAGCCTTGTGCCGTGGAGGAGAGAGGAGATCTCTGTCCCCTGGAGGCTCCAATTCAGGATAATTTGGAGGAATTACAAGGGACAAATGAAGTGAGCTGGTGGTTGTTTATTGATGGAAATCAGCCAGGACAGACATTCCTCCTCTCCAGGTTCCCCCTCCCAGGGCTTTCCCTTTCAAAAGCTTCTCTGTGTTTTGATTGCTCTACTTGGGACCACAGAAAAAATTTAAAATGGAGAATTTAAATATTTTTAAATCATTAAAATATTTCAGCACTGCATGTAGTACTAATAATAATAATAATAATAATAATTATTATTATTATTATTATTATTGTTATTATTGTTATTATTATTACTATTATACATGTAAAAATTCTTCTAAGGCTGCACACTGTAATAATGATTTTTCTTTTCTACAAGGTTAATGTCCTTTCAAACTTACAGCCTTTATATCTTTGTGTGTGTAAAATAAGACAATTTGCTAGTGTGGAAAATATTTCTTTTTGTAATAAAAAGTGATATTTTATGTGTTTGATAAGTCTGATTAGAACAGGAAAAATATGAGTAACAATCTCCTGAATATTTTATTTCGGGTTTTCATAGAATTATGGAATTATGGAATAGTTTGGGTTGGAAGGGACCTTAAAGCTCATCCCATTCCACCCCTGCCATGGCAGGAACACCTTCCAGTGTCCCAGGGTGTTCCAGCTTGGCCTTGGGCACTGCCAGGGATCCAGGGGCAGCCACAGCTGCTCTGGGCCCCTGTGCCAGGGTCTGCCCACCCCACAGCAAATCTGGTTATAAAAACACTAAAAGAAAACATTGCAAGGAATATTCCACCCTATACTCAGGAAGAGTAATTTTAGGATTAGATCTTGGATTGTTGAATATAATTTGGGGTAAGGGGAAGAGCCCAAGGTGACACAAGGCTCCCAAGGAGCACAACCACAGCATTCCCCTTCGTTTTCCCTGCCCAAGTTGAAGATTCCTTCATTCCCCAGCACCCCTGGGCAGGGCAGGTCACTGTGCCCTCACATTCCCTCTGATCAGGATCAGGAATTTCCATTTCCCTCAGTCAGTTCTCCTCCTCTGCCTGGCCCTGAGGGGTCTCCCATTGCAGTGACCCCTTTAACTCTCTGGGATTCAGCTCATTCTTCCAAAATCTCCACAGCAAACCTGCCCTGCACATCCCAGCCTGAATTTCCAGGGTTTTTTTTAAGAAAAACCTCAATTCCTCAAGGACAGGAGCACAATGTTCCCCACTTTGTGTCAAGTTCAGTCTGGTGGGGAAGGCGGGATGGGCCTGTGAGCCTGACCCAGCCACCTTTGCCATGACAAAATCCAGGTTCAGCAGAGCTCCCCTGTGCCCTGGAGCTCCTCTGGTGCCCATGGATGTCGTGGGTGCTGCTCCTTTTTGTCCCAGGCTCAGTCCAAGTGACTGCTTTGACTTTGTTTCAGCTCCTACTATAATTAGTTTGAACATCCCTGCCTTTTGCTGACTCTCCTCATTTTGTCAGAAAGGAATGTCCCTAATCAATATCCATTATTCTGGGAGATTCATTATTCCTTAATTGCTGACAGGGTTCCTACCCTGCCCCTGCTCTTTATGGAGCTGAAATCCCAATAATGCTCCTGGAGGTCATGTTTTCACCCCTCTCCATTTCCCTTCTGCATGGATGTTTTGATGGGAACCAAAACCCAATGACTGCACTTTTGAGAGTTGTATATTTAAAAATACAAGTGGAATTGACTTTTTGCCAGAAGTTTTTGATTTTTCTGGGAGTGCTCTTCCCTAAAATGCTCTTGAATTGGCACCCTCAAGGGTTTAAACAAAGGAGATAATTAAACAGATCCTTCAAAGCAGAGACTTACTGGTGTGCAGGAAAATGGTGCTTAAGCACATTCTTTTATTTGAAAACTGTAACTTTGTGCAGAGCTCCTTTTATCTTTTCTCACCCATCTTTGATGCTGGTGCAATTATCGTGGGCTAATAACAGCTGGCTCCATTTTGAACTGCAGATGAGAGATCCATTCCTTGGGTTCCACCTCAGCACTCACATCATGCCAGCACAATTCCAGAATTTTCTATCTTGTAAAAAAATAAAAATCCTCATGTGGCAGGTCTGGAATGGGAGCATCAGGGCTGCTTCTGGTGCCACCAGGCTGTAGGGCCACTGGTGGCGGTCCCTAAATGTCACCAGGGGTGTCACACACCACACAACCCCCTCGTGCACCCCTTGGAGGGTTTTACATAGTGAGGGGTTTAAAAATTGCATCAGTTTTCCTGAAGGCTCCTTTAGGATCCCAGTACATTCCTTGGTTTCCAGAAGGAATGAGGGCAAGAGAAAATGGGAAGGAGGGAAGAGTGATTGTGTAAAAAGTAAAACTCAATTTGAATAACCAGCTGTAGGAAATTAACTCTGTCAAATCCTGGCTGCCTCCATTCAAGGTTTAATTTTCTATATTTTGGAATAGGATCTTAAAATTCCTTGTAAATATTTATTGAGAATAACTGCACAATATTACATTGCTCTTTTGTGACGTTCTGAGTTATGGAAGGAACAAATCCCCTCATCATCAGGGGAGTCTGTGGGCTCTGGATTCTCAGATTTCCCTTGTCTCCCTCCCACACACTGCAGGTATGACACAGGATGATGTCACACTTTGCCAGCTTTGTTACTGTTTAGTCAGAATGTTGTACAAACAAACCCAGATAAAGTTAAAAGATATCTGTAACTCTCAATGTTTGAGCACTGCTGGTAACAGCTGGGCAAATAAATAAGGATTTACACTCTCTAATTGTTGTCACTCCAATTATGGAGTTAATTTAAACCTGAACTCAGAGTTTCTTTTAGAGGTTACCAGAAGATATGCAATTTATTGGCTCAGTTTAAACAGACTTTAGTGGAGCTGAGGAGCAGCAGTGGGGCCTGGTTTCACTGGTGCCAGTGGGAATCTCCCCCTGAGATTTCCCACAGCTCCATGGAGCAAAAAGCTCTCAGTACCACCACAACCATCATTACACAGAATCCCAGAGTGGTTTGGGTTGGGAGGATCCTTCAATCCCATCCATTCCCACCCCACATGGCAGGGACACCTCCCACTGTCCCAGGCTGCTCCAAATCCCCGTGTCTGACCAGGCCTTGGGCACCTCCAGGGATCCAGGGGCAGCCAGAAATGCTCTGGGAATTCCATCCCAGCCCTTCACCACCCTCACAGGTGGTTTTTTTATTGGGATATTCCTTCCCAATATCCCATCCAGCCCTGCCCTCTGGCAGCTTGAATCCAACAGGAATCTTCCTGATGATTTCTGTGTCACCAAAGGGGACCAGGCCATAAGATACCACTCCTCCCCTTTTGTCAACCTCCAGGGCATTATAGGAAATAAAAACAGAAAAAAAAGCTGCAGGGAGCTGAGTTTGGTTGAACTTCATCATTCCAATGTGATCTGATCAGTTCTAGGGCTGTTAAAGACCCCAGCAATATTTGGAAAGTGCCTACCTAGAGCTGCCAGGCATCATAAGGGGCTGTACGTGGTTATTAACCTATTTTTTCCTTGGATTTTGCACATGTGATCACACAGGAACCTACTACAGAGTCAGAAAACTCTTGGTTTCCTCTACAAGTGGGGGGGGGGAAAAAAGAACTGAGCTGGAAATTAAAACATTAACCAAGAGTTACACTGAAAGAGTGAGAGAAAAGGGGTGAGGAAGGGAGAGATGGAAGTTTGCAAGAGTTTGAAGCAGCAGTCTTTGAAGTCTTTTATGTTGCACTCATCTCTCCTGCTGCAGCCATGGGGAATTTGAGGATGGAAGTTCAGAACTCCATGTTCAGAGGAGATGAAAGGCAGAGTCACTCCGTGGTGAGAGCGATCTCTGGAAGTGCATCCAGCCCCACGTAGCTGCAATTAAATCCCAGGACATGATGTTACTGGTTAAGGGGTAACGTGGCCCTCACTGCTGTGAGAGAGGTAAAATGGATAATAACTTCTGGAAACAGCCATAGATCACTGAACCCTGCAACGTTTGTGGTGGGGGCTGAAAAATGAGTTACTGGGGATTAATTGGGAGAGTGTGCTGCTATAAATTACAGAGACATGCTCAAGTTCATCAATAAAGATTTAAAAAAGGCTCTTTAAATTAGCTTTCTCATTGATCAGGAGCAGTTCTGAGGAAAGATAGCAAAGGGCTGGAGCAGCTGAAGTCTGTGAGCACAGTCTGGACCTTGAAAAATCTCTGTCTGTCTTTGTAAATGAAGAGGTATTTAGAATATCTCTGGAAAACTGACTCACCTTGATGGATGTCAGCTTCCAGAGAGGCAGAAGTCAGTGACTCAGGAGGAAGAAATGGTAACTCATGCAATTAAGATGTTTTCCTTTCATTTTTGTAAAGATCCCGAGATGCAAAATAATGCAGAAGGGTTTAGGATTGCTTTTGTTTGCTGACACACCTTACCTTTGGATTAACAGGGAATAATGGGTGTTTATTCTGCAGCAGTGTCTGTGTGAGTGCTTGAGACCTGGAAATACACTCCTTTTTATTTTTATCTGAGCTTTTCCCAGCACTGCAGAACACAAACCCAGGGAGGTTTGTTCTGTTTGGCTTTGAGTGCGTGTTCATTCCTGTTTTATTCCAAATAGGGGTAATTTCCCTTTATTTTCAGGATACTCCAGTTTAATTCCAGGGTGCAGTTTCCATGATTCCATGAACTCTGGAAGCAGCCTGGTGTCCTGTGAGGTGTGGAGGCTGTTTTGGGACGTTGGTAATCCCTGGAATGGTCATGGTCACATCTCCTGCCCAAGGTCCTGCTGGCAGTGAGAGCTGGCTGAGCTCCCCCCAAAATCCCCCACAATTTCTGCTGAGGCTGCTGGTGTGCAATTTAAACACCAGAAAGGCTCAAATAAACCCCATCAGCTGTTAAAGAGATGAAGATAAATGGACCCAGCAAGCACCAGTGGCCACGGAGTTGGGTTTTTTTCCCATCTTCTGAGTCTGTCATCACATTGGAGTTCTCAGGCAATTCCAAAGGAATCATATTTAGGATTTATGGAGAATAAGCCTGCAAAGGTTCACAGCTCCCTGCCTGCCTCGAGGTGGCATTACCCAGTGCAGGCAGCAGGGATGAGCCTTCCCTCCCTGCTTTGGATTTCTTCTCTCCCCTGCCGCTCAGAGCCTTCTCAAACATCATCAATCATGTCACGATAAAAGCTGCCTCTGCACGTCTCACCGTGCTCACAGCTCCTTCTGGAGCTTGTTCCAGTTAACTTCTCCTGGGTCAAACGATAAAACAAGATGAAAGAGCAGGTGCTGAGGATGCCTCCTCTGAAAGGGCTCTCCTATCTCCCCACGTCCCGCCGTCGCTCATTCCCACCGGGGAGAGCAGGAGATAATTACAACCTCAGAGTGGGGAAAGAGCTGTCTGCCTCCTCACTGCCACCCTGGGGAGCGTTTAAGCACTGCTTAACCACGGGTGAAGCATTGCTGGCTTTGCACTAAAGTTTAAGCACAACTTGCTGTGAGTAAGTGCAGGGTCTGCTCTCCTGGAAGCGCTTTGAGGGCAATCATCTCCCCAGGGACATCAGCTGCTGGGCTGGGCTGGCACCTGGGCTGCTGCAAAAACTCGTGCAGCACTTGAGCTGCTGAAGAGTTCAATAATTTAAAAGTGGAAAAGACGTACCAAATTATCGAGGTAATTTTCCTGAATATGGGTTTAACTTAATTTTCTGTGTCTGCAGCAAAGCAGTGCCCAACATTTCCCTTGGGAGCCATCCTAATGAATCTCATTGCCAGCGAATTTTCCCTTATATTCAACCTAATTTTTCCCTGTCTTAATTTAATCCCATTACTTCTGCTTATGCTCCCTCTTGCTACACTAAATAATTCAGTGTAAGTAATTAGGCGCAATTAGAGATGCGTCAATTAACGTTCACTGGCATGGGAAGGTCCAGCAGACCTGGCTGGCTTTGTGGAGTTCCAGGAACTGCTGGACACGGATCTGGTCCCTTGCAGGCTTCCACCCCCCTTTCCCACTCCTCTATATTTAGCTGAAGTTGCTGGGCAGAGCAGCTCAGATATTCTTATCAGCTTTTCATTATTCTGGTGACACTGAACACATCCATCCCCCAAGCCAGTCAGTCCCATTTAGGCCAATAATTAGCAAAATTTATCAGGGATGTGAGTGTGGATATAAAAACACAGACACATCAAATCATCACGAGTTGTAAGAAATGTTGGGGTTCCAGTTAACCCATTAAAGTGTTGACAGAAATTCAGTTCATGTCCTTGTTCCATTGGTGAGTTTGTGCTACTGGAGAGGGAGCTTTGCTCTGTAAGATTTGGAGTTTCCTTCCCTAAAACTATAGAATATTTCCCTTGTTTCCTGGAACAGTTACTGTGGTTTTGCAGAGATTTGAACTGCTGAACACTCAGCTGGAAAAGATTGACTGTAGCAGTTTGGATAAATATATTTGATGCACAGATGTTCTAAGAACCTATTTTGCATGCTTGCCTGACTCGCTTCCCTTTCCATTTTAAAGAGGGATTCCACCTCTTCCACCCATCTGCAGCTCCTCTCCCCTGGCTCTCAGGAAAACAACAATTCCTCACCTGCAGATTTAGAGAAGCACAGAGGGGTTTGGGATGGGAGGGACCTTGAAGCCCATCCAGTGCCAGCCCTGCCATGGGCAGGGACACCTCCTGCTATCCCAGGCTGCTCCAAGCCCCATCCATCACCTTGCACAGCTACAATTCAGTTTTCCATGGAAATCCAGCTTGGTGGGTGAGCAGTGCACAGGCAGAATTCATGCCCATCAGGAATTCAAGACCCTTTTCAGATAAGGGATCCTTAGGATTGCCTCCTGGGGCCAAGTTCCCTGATCCCTCCCAGTTTTTGATGGCACAAATCTTCTGGAGCTTCCCCAGGAGCAGCCCTGGAAAAAATTGTGCCAGCACTGCAAAGTGGGTGGTTATTTCCTGACATGGTTTGGTACCAGCCAGGGATGTCAAAGCCTGTCCTGACTCCAGCTGCTGACCATGGATGAGAATTTGAGAGCTTTCTCTGCTCCTGGGGGCAATATTGTGCCTCCACTCCAGCGACAGAACCAATTCTGTAATGCAATCATTCCATGTAAATTGGCTTATTATCCTTTAGAAAAACCTAAGAGATCTGTGCTTGCCCTTGCTGATATCTCAGCAGAGATCCACAGGAACTTGTTTCAATAAATTAAAATAAAAAATAAATCTTAAAAAAATCCCCAAATATCATGTGTCAACGAACGGGAAACAACTGTTAATTTTGGTTTTTCAATTTAGGAAAAGAAAGCAGCTCCAGCTGGAAGGAAAGGAACCCCTGGGTGATTTTGCCAGGAAGGTTTTTATGTTTCTTGTTCTGTATCCTATCACCAACATAACAGACAGCCTTCCTGACCTGCAGGGGGAATGAAAAGGTGCTTAAACTTAATGCTTTTAAAAATAATTAATCATCTGTTATTGTTATATATGGCCAAGTTCAAGAAACAGTAAATTGCTTTTTATCTTTTATCAGTGAAAGCCAAATTTCAGGCATGGGAATGGATAAATCTAGGTCAGTGGCTGGATTTTCTGTGGTTTCTCTGACATTTGAATAAATTAAAACTACATTTTGAACACTGAATGCATCAATCACTAAGTACTCAAAAATGGAAAGAAATTTGGGGGTTGGTTCCTTCAGGAGTTTGCTTCCAAAATTTCAGTCACAATGTCATAATAAACATATTTTTAATTGTATTATGCTCTCTGCTCTTATTTTAGTTGTGGCTTTTGGGCATGTTAAGGAGATAATTTCTCTGTTAGAATTTATTTTATCTTTTCTTTCCTTCAAGCCAAACTGAGGCTGTTGTTTGTATTTTTCCTGTATTGTGGCCCTGCCTCCCTTTGACCTTTGGGATGAGCATCCTTGTCCTGGTCAGTTGGAATTAAGTAATAAATCTATCAAATTTCAGCAGGGTCAAATTCCCTGAAAATCCTCTTTCTGTGCCTGGCACTTGTAATTCTCCATCTTTTCTTCCTCCTGGTTCCTTCCCAGCACAAGTGATGGTGTCTGGGGCTGTTCAGCAGCACAACTGGTGCTTTTCTTCTTATTTTATGACATTATTGGGCAAAGATCTGTCAGGTGTAAGAATTCCTGTGGACCAGGAATAATTCCTAAGCCTGCATCTTAAAAATATAAATCATTTTTTGTGGTATCAATAAAAGGGTGGAATGGAAGGCAGAAAAATTTTAGGATTTTTTTCCCTTTTTTTTTTTTTGATCAGCCCTGGTTTTATATGTTATCCATTCTATTTCAGATGATATCCTTTGTGAAGTGTTATGAATATAATCTCTGGTCATTTAAGGCAAGACATTTGTGAGGCAAGAATAAAAAACAAGACACAGACAAGGAAAGGCACTGGTGCTCCTGCATGGACATAAATCTGATAAATCTGACATAAATCCATAAATCTGATAGGAGGAAGAATTTCTTCACAGAAAGGGTTGTCAGGCTGGAAGGGGCTTCCCAGGGAAATGATGGATTCCTGGAGGGATTTAAAAGCCCTGTGGATGTGGCACTTGGGACATGGGTTAGCGGTGGCCTTGGCATTGCTGAGCTCATGGTTGGACTCCATGATCTGAGAGATCTTTGCCAAACTTAATAATTCCATGATTTTATGAGTGGAAGTGGATTTGGCCCAAATGGAGAAAAAAAAAATTAATCTGAATATTTTCAAAGCACCTTTTTTTTATCCTTGGCTAAAATGAAGCGAAACAAGAAGGAAACTGAAGTTTCTGTCTCATTTGGAGCTCACAAACTGCATCATTTCAGATGGCAGAGGATTGGTAATTTTAAGAGAGATTTCCTGTGAGTCCCTAAGGGCAAACTTTATCCAAGCAAAAGCAGAATGATAGATGTGCTATTTAGGACACCCAGCTCCACATCTGTGGCTAGTTCAGCAAAAGAAGATTAAATGAGGAGAAATTCTTTCCTTTTCCTTTGGGTTTGGTTGGACCTCCAGAGACAACAAACTTCCCTGAGGTTTCAGATGGAAATTTGAAATTTGAAATTGTTTTCCAGAAACAATGGGAAACAATTCAGGCTCCCAAATGGGAAAATTGGACATCTGCACCTAAAGGTTCCTTGGGGGGACACTGGAGTTTGGTGAGGGATGGAGCTGGCACAAGAACTGGAAACTGGAAAGGGTGTTGCTGCTTTGGATCCTGTGCTGGAGGGTCTCCAATCCAAATCCAAATCCAAATCCAATCCAATCCAATCCAATCCAATCCAATCCAATCCAATCCAATCCAATCCAATCCAATCCAATCCAATCCAATCCAATCCAATCCAATCCAATCCAATCCAATCCAATCCAATCCAATCCAATCCAAATGGATTCCAATCCATTCCAAATCCAGTCCAATCCAAATCCAAATCCAAATCCAAATCCAAATCCAAATCCAAATCCAAATCCAAATCCAATCCAAATCCAATCCAATCCAAATCCAATCCAATCCAATCCAATCCAAATGGATTCCAATCCATTCCAAATCCAGTCCAATCCAATCTAAATCCAAATCAAATCCAAATCCAATCCAATCCAATCCAATCCAATCCAATCCAATCCAATCCAATCCAATCCAATCCAATCCAATCCAATTCAATCCCGTCCAATCTAAATCCAAACCAAACCAAACCAAACCAAATCAAACCAAACTTGCTTTGTTGAATGTCTCTATCCAAAATCATGAAGCTAAAGGATGGCTGGGGCTGGAAGGGACCTTAAAGCTCGTCCTAAAGCCGTGGCAGGGACACCTCCCACTGTCCCAGGTGCTCCCAGCCCCAGTGCCCAGCCTGGCCTTGGGCACTGCCAGGGATCCAGGGGCAGCCACAGCTGCTCTGGGCACCTGTGCCAGGGCTGCCCACCCTGCCAGGGAACAATTCCCAATTTCCAAAATCCCATCTAAATCTACCCACTGTCAGCCTAAAGCCATTCTCTGTGTCCTGTCCCTCCATCTCCTGTCCCCAGTCCCTCTCCAGCTCTCCTGGAGCCCCTTCAGGCCCTGGCAGGGCTCTGAGCTCTCCCTGGAGCTGCTCCTGCCCAGGTGAGCCCCCCAGGTGTCCCAGCCCTTGGAGCATCTCCTTGGCCTCCTCTGGAAGCTCTCCAGTCCTTCCCATGGTGACACCCCAGGGCTGGATCCAGAGCCCCAGCTGGGGTCTCACAGGAGCAGACACAGTCTGGCAAACCACCCTGCCCTTCCAGGGAGGAATTCCTTCCTTTCCTGCTGCTGCAAACCCAGAATTTCTCCCTGCTGAATTCCTGCTGGCAAGGGGACAGAGCTGAGCTGCCCCTGAGGGCAGGGCTGAGGGCACTGCAGCCACTGCAAACACTGCAGCCATTCACGAGGATTCCAGGGGAATTTTATATTTCATGAGCTTCTTTTCTCTTCCTCTTTCTCTCTGAGCCCCCAGGAGATGGCAGATGTTTGCAGGTATCACGTGGAGAGCAATGTGTCTTTTAAAATTTTTTTTTATTGTGAAGACTGCTCCTCCTTGAAGGGATTAACAGAGGGGAAAAAATCTCTATTATGTTTTTGGGAGTTTTTTTCTTTTTTAAATCAAATGCAATCAGCATTTCTGAAAAGTTTGCAGTCAGTTTTCCTCTTAAAGCCCTTTCAAAGGGATGAATTGTGTTTCTAGAAAGTTTGGATCTCTCCTCTCCTTCAGGGTCCAGCTCATGTGCAATAAAATACCAGGATCAGTGACACTGCAAAAGGTTTTAGATTCTACATTTATTACATATTATCTCCATCTAAACCCATCTAAATTCAGACAAAACACCTCATGAAATGAAATCTATAGATAGTATTTGCAAAATTAGGTCTAATCCTGAAGTCTGTAACTAAGGAGAGGCATTACAAATAAATTGCAAAAGCCACATTGAATTTCTTCTGGCAAAATCCAGCAGCAGCAATGAACCAGGGGAACAACGAGCAGCATGACCCATCAGATCTCTGTTTTCCTCTCTATAGAATTAATCTCTTGAGGTATTGAATCTATTGAACTTCTCTGTAATTGTCCCTTCAGCTCCTTTCTGTTGATTTCTTGCTTTCCTTTAACAATAACAGCATTTTCTCTCTTTTGCATACGGGGGGGAAGATGAAGTTGTTGGGTTTTTTTTTTTTCTGGAAAAACTGTAGAAATTGCAGTGGATTAATTCATTGCACCTAATATTAAACACGGGAACATCTGCCATGGGATTTCCATCATGGATTCCTGCCTGATTCCTTCCTTCAGTACCTGCCCAGTGGCTTTGTCCAGAATATCCCTCCCAGCATGAAGATGAGACCTGTCCACAATAATCTGGAACCAATGGATGTATTCAATATTCAACCAAAAAAAAAAAAAAAAATAGCTGTGCATCCCTGATGGATGAATGTGCTGGAAGTGGAACTTTTTCCCACTCTGCTCCAGGAATGGCTTAAAACTGCTCCAAGGCATGGGGATGGGGACCAATATTGGAAATCTTGGCTGTTCATGCTTGGTTGCTGCTTTGCTGCCAGCTGGCAAGGCTGGGAGCATCCATGAATTCCCTTTAAAACATGGGAATTCCATGGGGCTGGGCTCAAAAGACTGCAGATGTAAATCCAGGAACTCCAGAGGAAATGCCAAAGTTCTGCCAACTCTCCTCCCTCAGCCAACTTTTATTTTAGCTTGAAATGTAAGAAATAATTTACTTCTTGGAAAATAGGGAGGGCAATTCATAAAAAATTCATTTCCCCTTACCTTGGTGATTAAGGTGGCTCTGTTTTTCCTTCCTGCTTCCAGGGAGGGGAACAGGCAGCCCAAACTCTGCTGAATGAAAGATAAATGAGTGATAAAATTGCTGGAGAATCTCTAATGTACGTGCTCAAGCCATCAGGCTTCAGCTCTTATTAAGTGTGAGCAAGGACTGGGACTATTCCTGCGCTTGACTGACGTCGGAGGCTTTAAAAAATTCATTTTAAAGGACAAAAGCTAAAATAACTTTTAGATCTTTCACTCAATGTAACCAGAAATATTTTGCAGAGTGTCATGGTTTAATAAGAATAAAGAAGAGAAAGAGAGGAGGGAATAAAGCCCCAGACAGAGCAGTGATGCCCAAACAGTTGCTCAGCACTTGCCCCCCAGCACTGATTGGTGGCTCCCAGTTTCCCCAGTTTGTAAACTGGGAATGTCCTGGGCTCCAAAACACCAGCATGCTCCCAGCATTATTCCCTTTATCCCAGCCAAAGGTGGGATGAGGATCACATTCCCTAAACCCAGTGGGAAGGGTCCCCCAAGCCCAAACCCCTCAATTTTGGCTGCACAGAGGGGAAAAAACAAATCATTGTTATGTCCCTTTGCAGTTTCACTCTGCCCTATCTCCTCCAATTGATGCTCAGGAAAATAAAATGGTTGTGGATGTAGCAAAAAAAATAAAATAATGCTTTGAGTGTTTCTCATAAAATGAGATGTATTGGGCTCTATGAGCTTCTCCTAATGGTTAAAATAGAGAGAGGCAGCCTGAAGCCCCAGACTAATTTAGCAGACAGGGAACAAAGAAAGAGCTGGAAGGAAGGGAAGATGATGATGGAGCCCTTCCTCAGTCTGTGATGTGCCTTTGACCATTCCCAAGAAACAAAGGAGAAAAGTCTTGTAAAAATTGTCAGCAATATGAAAGTACATTATCTGGGACACCAAAGAAAAAAGATCATAACTTTTGCTCTGTATCCTCTCTATTCCCCTGGTGTTGAGTGATAGAACCTTAAAATACTCTTTTTTAATTTTTTTTTTTTTTTTATTACTTGGAAAAGTGGAACGAAGTCACAAATCTGAAGTTTTAGAGAGCTGTGCTTTAAAAGAAACTTCTTCTGAAGGTATTTTTGCCTGGTGTGCAATATTGTGCTCTCTTCCTGAGCATGTGGAGTAAAGGGATCTCCTGGAATGCTCAGGGAAGTTCCCAGGAGATGAACATAGTGTGTGTGTCTATATGTATAAATAAATAAATATATATATATATATTTATACATATATGTATATGTATAAATATATATATATGTGTGTATACATATATATATGTATATATATATACATATATATATATGTGGATAGATAGATAGATAGATAGATAGATAGATAGATAGATAGATAGATAGATAGATGGATGGATGGATGGATGGATGGATGGATGGATGGATGGATGGATGGATGGATAGATAGATAGATAGATAGATAGATAGATAGATAGATAGATAGATAGATAGATAGATAGATAGATAGATAGTTCTTTCTGCTTTCCCAACCAGAAGAAAAATCCCCACGGGAATAAAAAGTTCCCCTGGAATTTCATCCCTGATGCATTTTTTTAAATGCAAACAACTTCTGGGGAGGGAATGATCTCTGGTAGGTTGTTTTTTCTCCTTTCCACATTCATTTAAAAGGGAGAGGATGAGAGTTCTCCAAAGCCCAGTCCATCAGGTCCTCACCCATGGCTGTGCCAGGTTCTGCTGAGGAAACACACTCATTCCATCATTCCCCATCAAGCCTGACACTTCCAAAGCACAGCTCCCTGTCACTCGTGTTGCCCCAGCTCACACTCCACTTCCATTTCCACATTTCCATTCCCACAAAGGCAATATCCTTGTGACAGAAGGAAATTTCCAGCCCTGTTCCCAGAGCAGCCCGTGGAAGCACAGGTGCTGCTGGCACTGCCATGTTCAGGGCCAGAGGAACAGCCCAGGGTCTTGTTGGAATCTGGCAGGGAGCCCCTCTCAGAGGAGAGTTTATGAAAGATATATAAGAGAAAAATTAAACCATTAAGTTTTCATGCAGTGTAGACTTGGGTGTTTAGAATTGTAAATTTTCTCCCCTTTTGCAAAATCCAAAGAGCAAGCTTAAAATTGTAAATTATTTGACCTACAAAGCTTTTTACCATATATATTTAATCAGGATTAGAGAGATGGTTCTCCACCTCTACTCTGCTCTTGTGAAACCCCACCTGGAGCTGAATCCAGCCCTGGGGTGCTCAGCATGGGGAGGATGTGGAGCTGCTGGAGAGGTTCCAGAGGAGGCCATGGAGATGCTACAAGGGCTGGAGATCTGGGGTGCTCACCTGGAGAGGAGCAGCTCCAGGGAGAGCTCAGAGCCCTGCCAGGGCCTGAAGGGGCTCCAGGAGAGCTGGAGAGGGACTGGGGACAAGGATGGAGGGACAGCACACAGGGAATGGCTCCCAGTGCCAGAGGGCAGGGTTGGATGGGATACTGGGAATTGGGAGTTCCTGGCTGGGATGGAATTCCCAGAGCAGCTGTGGCTGCTCCTGGATCCCTGGCAGTGCCCAAGGCCAGGCTGGACACTGGGAGCACCTGGGACAGTGGGAGGTGTCCCTGCCCATGGCTTTAAGATAAGTTTTGAGCTCCTTCCCAACCCAAACCATTCCATGCTCCTCTGGCAGACACAGCCAAGTGGAGAGGTGCAGAGAGTATCAACTGCTCTAATAAATTCCATTCAATTCCCAAACCAAGCTGAGCTGCAATGGCATAGCTCATTTAAAGCTGCCTCCCTGGGATGTATCCCTGTGTTTCCAGGGGAAAATGGAGTTTCCAGGAGGTGCAGTTGGATTTCTGGACTGTCCATGGGAAGAGCAATTTGCAGATTACCTTCTCCCCCTGAGAATTAAATGCTTCTGCAATAGGAAATTGGGGAACTGGGATGTGATTCCCTCAAGGCGAAGGAAGATGAGGAAAGAGTGATTTGGGAGTAAATATTTCAGTTTTGGAGACAGTCCCATGCATGATTTCATTTCATCATCAATCCAACAAACAATCATACAACCAACCCCTAAATTACACACCACAAACCAAGTCACACAACCAACTCCCCAAGCAGCACCACAACAAATCTCCTTCTTCCTCCATCTTCTCCCTCCAAAAAAAACCAAACAAAAATATGAACTATAATTACAAACCATTGATGAACAAAACACCAACCCAGCACTCTTATAGCCCATAAAAAGCATGACACTGAAGATGTCAATTTGGCTGTTACACACACCCAAGGACAAAAGATTTAATCCCAAACTCACTGTTAGTTTTTTGCTTTTCTGGGCCCCTCTCTCCCCAAGAACAGCCAGGGAAGGTCTTTTTAATAAGCAAAATCTTTTCCTCAGTGACTCCTCATTAGCACTTTTTATCTTCCACAACAATGCTAATTATGGTGAAAGGAAACCTTTCTCCAAGGGATATGGACACAGACCACAGATTAAGCACACAGAGATCACAAATAAAGCTCATGATCTAAAGGAAGGGTTTTAAGTGTAATTCATCAGCCAGCCTAACATATTGTCTGAGTTCTTTCTCCTTGAGGACATTTAATGGTTTGTGGTTCATTTAGCAAATAGGGACAACCATATTTAAAGAAAAAGTGTGAAAAATCATGCTGGAATTTCAATTATCTTTTTATTCCAGTTACTAATTTTTTATATATATATGAATACATATCTAAATCTGTAAATAAATCTTAGGAGGAAAAGGTTCTTCCCCCAGAGGGTGGTCAGGCACTGAACAGGCTCCCCAGGGCAGGGATCACTGGATGTCTCCTCCAACCTCAATAATTCCATGATTCCTTGATTTTTCTTTGCACAGAGAAGGATAAAAATTCCAGGTTGTGTTCTCCTCTGCTGAGACAAACACACTGGACTGTGCCTATAATAAGCACAAGTTCTTGAGCTGAAAAACATCAACCAGCATTTCAGAATCCACTTAATTATTAAACAACCCATGAAGATTTTGAATGCATGGCTGGCTTTTGTGAGCTTATCTGATAGACTGATTCTCTGTCTTTAATTTCTACAGATAACTCCAATTTCTTCTTTTTCGTCAAAAATACACCCTTGCAGCTGGATGAGAACATGTGTTTGGGTAAGGGATGCTTTGGTGAGGCACAACAGAGGAATGAGGGCTCCAGAAACATTAAAAGGAGGGAAAGAGAATTGCAGATATAAATGGTTTCAGCACTAAATGAAGGTCAAATTCAACTATCATTAGAAGCTATTAAGAAAATGCTGTAGGCAAAATAAACAGTGGCTGACACGCCAAGGAAAATCAGGTGTGTGATCAGATGGGCCTTACAACTAAACCAGGTTTTCCTAAGGTTTAAAAATACCATGCTGTACATTATGCAGACATTTTCCCACTGTCCAAGCCCAATTCCAAGGAATCAGTTCAGGTCTGTGGTTTCAGCTTTGGACCTCTGGTGGCTTCCCAGATTTCTGTCATGGCACTTAGAGCAAAGTGATGATCCAGGGAAGACATTCCTCCCTGTGTGGAGCTCCATCCGTGTGCCAGGATCCCAAAAAGCTGCAGCTGTCCCTGTGTGTGCCATGTGCTGCCCCTGACGGGGCAGAGCTCTGGGCCAAAAAGAGGGAATTAAATGCGCGTTAATTTTTCATTTCCATAACGAGCTTTGAGAATTCTGTGCAGAGCATAAAGGAAACATTTCCAAAACAGAAGTGGTTCCATGGCAGGCCTGGCTGGGGTCTGGTTGCCACTGGCACAGGAGCAGCAGTCCTTGAGCACAGAACCACCCAGTGCTGCCCCTGCACAGCAGCTCTGGCACAGCGACCCTCACCAGGGCAGCTGAGGAATGAAACCTCTAATAAATGGCATAACTGGATTGTAAACAAACCCATTTGGGACACTTAAGAATGGTTAAACCCTGGGATTGATTGTCCAGGAAAGGAATTATATCACAGAATTCACAGAATCTCTGGGTTGGGAGAGACCTTCAAGATCATCGAGTCCCACTCAGCCCCAACCCCTCAACTGAACCCTGGCCCCCAGTGCCACATCCAGGCTTTGTTAAACACACCCAGGGATGGGGACTGCACCACCTCCCTGGGCAGCCATTCCAGAACTTTATCACTCTATTTTTCCTGATATCCAACCTGTATTTCCCTTGAGGCTGTGTGCTCTGGCTGTGTCAGTGCTGCTGCAGACAGAGCCCAGCCCCAGCTGAGCACAGGCACCTTTCAGGAGCTGTGAGAGTGATGGGGGCAGCCCTGAGTCTCCTTTTCTCCAGGCTGAGCACCCCCAGCTCCCTCAGGGGTTCCTCACAGGGTTTGTGTTCCCAGCCCCTCTGGATGTGCTCAGTGTCCCAAGGTCCTTCCCAAACTGAGGGCCCAGAACCTTTAGTTTAGAATTTCTTTAGTAACTGGAGGCTGGCAAGTAGAGAATAAAGTGAACCCAGCTCCCAAGGTGAAATGAGAACTGGCACGTGGTCAGAGTTACAGCATTCTTCTCCTCCTATTGTGGGGGGCTCAAACACCACTCCAAGCCCTGCTGAAATCAGTGAGTGCATCCCCAATAAAAATGAGTGTGCTCCAGAGTCACTGCTGGGAGCCTCAGCATTAGTCAGGTATTTTAAGTGCTTGTTTTGATGCAAGGAATATTGTCAAAGGAGGTTATGGGAATGAAATACTCCTGGAGAGGATGATGGGTTATTTTTTATCATAGCTACTTTCAAAAAAATCAATTTCTGAGAAAGTGCATTATGCTTAAGGAAACTGGTACAAACAGGATGGAGATGTATAAAAAATGTTCTCCTCTCTTTGGTACAGTACTCTGACTTTACTCATCCCCAGCAGATCAATAGCTAACTTTGGTCTTCACCCTTTTACCACATCAGTTGTTATTATCCTCTGATTCAAGTCTTAAAGATTGAATATTTAGGGAAATGTACAGTTAAGTTTATACAGATATAAATGTATATAAGTTTATACAGATATAAATGTATATCTGTATATACATTTACATCTGTATGTGTGTACATACTATAAAGTATATGTACTATAAGTGTGTACATACTATAAAGTATAAATACATGTGAGTATTTGAGTATAAGAATTGAATTCAAAGATGTGTGAAGAAGAATTTGAAGTTAATTACAGAGGTTCATGATAGCTGTGGCTGCCCCTGGATCCCTGGAAGTGCCCAAGGATGGGGCTTGGAGCACCCTGGGATGGTGAAGTGTCCCTGGGTGGGTTTAAGGTCCCTTCCCACCCAAAGCATTCCATGATTCTGTGATTTCATTACCATAACCCTGCACCCTTGGCTGTAAAATTCTCTCAAAGCAACGTAAAAATTCTCCTTTGGACAATAAAACTAGGAATTTGTAGCAGAGGAAAAAAAAATTCTGATTTTTGACCCTAGAATTTACCAGTCCAAAAAAGTGATTTTACATTTGTGCTTCAAGGCACCCTCATTCTCCTCAAGCAAATAGTTATAAAGGGAACAGAGCTTCCTGAGTCTTAATCTGCTTTCTCCCCTGTTTTTTTTAATTAAAATGGTCATTTTAATGCTCTTTAAACACAGATCTTCCTTTTGATTGGCCATTGATCCTGATGCTAAATCCATACCTGCTTTGCTAAGCTATATCTTGCTGTATATTGATAAATCCATATTTTTATGATCTGTTATCCAAAAGAAAACAAAATTTAATGTGATGCAAGAGTTGATGTTAGATTTTATTTCTATATAAATAACAGTGGAGCTCAGGACAATGATCTCACCTCACTGTGTGCTCTAATTTCACAACTGTGCACACACATTATTCTGATGGGTTCTGTGCTTGGGTTTTCTTTGCAAGGAGATTTTCTCCATCAAAGGAAAGCCCAGAGAGGTCCCATTTGAAATGTCCTGGGGATGTTTGGGGGCTGACAGTGATCCCTGTGTGGCCCAAAGGAGGATGGAGCTCCCATGAGGGGGAGCAGGGAGGATCTGGGGATGGTGGGGTTCTGTCTTCTCCCCTTCTGTGCTGCAGTGTCTCACTGGGGCAAGTCCTACTCTTGGCAAGGAGCAGCTTGTACACCACATTTTTGGTACATTGTAAATACACTCAGACCAGCAGTTTGCAAAACCAAATCTATGAGTGGTAATAAAGCGTTCCTTCTCCTGCCTGAACCAAGAATTTGGTTAAAATAGCCAAAAATACAGTGGGTTTATGGATTATTCATAACTCATTAACAGCAAATAAATAATTTCATTGCTTTCATGTGGAGGGCCGTGGCCTTTCTGGGATTCAATGAGATGCTTGGATGGGACAATGTCGCAGACATCTTTTTATGGAAAATCTTTTCCTTAGGATTTTTTCTCCTGAGAAGCTGGGAGGCCTCAGAAACAAAATGCAAACAATGGTTATCTGCTGCTGTGGAATGCAACAGGTGCATCTGGGATTGGTCTCATGGGGTTGTTTGTAATTAATGGCCAATCACAGACAGCTGGATCAGACAGAGAGTTCGAGACAGAAGCTTTGTTATCATTCCTATTCTATTCTTAGCCAGCCTTCTGATGAAACCTTTTCTTCTATTCTTTTAGTATATTTTTAATATAATATATATCATAAAATAATAAATCAGCCTTCTGAAACATGGAGTCAGATCCTCGTCTCTTCCCTCAACATAAGACCCCTGCGAGCACCCTCACAGGACAACAGGGAGGATATTTTGTGGCTGGGCAGCCCCAACACCCAACTTGGCTGCTCCCAAATCCAAACCCAGATCCATCATGACATGACTTCGATTCAGGGCAAACAAAAGCCCCCAGGGGCAGCTGGAAGTGAATTTTGGCAGCCCTTGTGTCCCCAGGGAGCACAGGAGGAGCCGTGATGCCAACCCCACTGTGGCTGTCCCCCTCTGCACAGCTGGCTCCATCCTGGGGACAGAGCTGCCTTTGTCCCAGAGGGAAAACACTGAGCCATTGCAGCACTCTGGGGTTTGGAGAGTGCTCAGAATTGTTTTGGGAAGAGAAAACTTTTCCAGAGATTCTAAACAGGATTTTAGGGGGTTTTTTCAACCCTCCCCTCCCAAGGATTTTGGTGATTTACGGAGCCTTTCAAGGAAAATCCTTGGGAGAGGTGCAGAAGGAGAGTGTTTTCAGACAAAAGGGTGGAAGAAAAACTCCTAAATCCAATAATTGCTGAGTTCACTTACAGCTTAACATCAGAGCAGTGAGAGCAAAACTCTTCTCTCTTTGTTTCAGAGCACAGGGTGCTTTTAACATTTAGGCTTGATCCTCTCCAGAGGATAAAATCTCCCCATTTTCTGTTCAAAATTCTAAAAGCACTAGAAGTTTTAAAACATTTTGGTGCTGTAATAGACAAAGAGAAGCAGGAAAAATAGGAAGTGACTGTGATTGTATGATAATTATATATGAAAAATAGGAAGTGACAGTGATTTCAGGGTAATGATATACAGAAAACAGGAAGTGACTGTGATTTTCTGGTAGTCACACAGACTGGAAGTGTTCACAAGGTATTTAATGACAAGGAGCCATTACTGTTCCTCAGGGAATGCTTCGGGATTTCAGTCCTGCAGAATTCAACAACCCAAGGAGGAATTAGTTCGTGCTCTCCCATGGAAATTATGATCCCTCCCTTGTCTCTGTCTCTCAGCCTTCAACACCCACCTGGAACCGCACAGTGTCAAAAAGTGCTGATCCACATCAATATTCCTGGAAAAAACAAGGAATTGTTGTTTCCCAGCAGGTCTGGGGAGGCTTGATGAACTTTTGGCTGATGCAGCAATTAAATTACTGTAAATAACATTCAAACTGTACAAATCACATACCTGACTATGCCCATGATGTATCTAGAAGTAAAAAAATGCACATTATCAGCATTTCAAAAGAAACTAAATTATCAGTTCATTAATTCAGGGTAATCCTGAGGTTTAAGCACAGAAATGTTGCATCTCCTGCAGTGGAAGATCTTTCATGACAGTGAATGTTACTCTGATAAAACAGACTAAAAATCATCCTTAAAATAGATTAAGATTTCAGTGGCATAAACATCTGGCATGGAGCACCTGTAGCTATTTTACTTTTTTAAAATAATTCATTATTGAAACGATTAAACATATATTAAATACTGCAAGTTCCACTGCATTGCAAGAGAACAAGACCAGGTTAATCCCTGAGCACTGGGGCTAAAATAAATGGATTTTACACTAAAAATTAACTGAGTATGTTCTTCTTAAAAGGAGAGATAAATTAAATTTTTTACAGAAAGAACAGATTTTCTTGGGTAGATAAAAGCTCCAGCCCCAAACCCACTGCACTGCAGGTGACCCTCTCTCCTCCACTGTGCCCCAGGAGTGGTTCCAGCACTGAAACCCCAAATTTTGACACTTCCAACTTGCTGATATTATGGAACAGAATGAATGCATTTCCCCATTCATATGACTTATTGCTGCTAAGTTATATTTTATCATTATATATTAATATTATATATTATTTACAATTAATGCTATATTTTATGATATATTATATTTTATAATAAACATATTTTATGGTTTTGGTTTTTTGGTGGTCTTTTGTTTGTTTGTTGCTTGTTTCTTTTGGGTTTTTTTTTTTGTTTTTTTTTTTTTTTTGTCCGTTTTGGGGGTTTTTTGGTTTTTTTTTTTTTTGGTTTTTTTTGTTTGTTTGTTTGTTTTTTTGTTTTGTTTTGTTTTTGTTTTTGTTGTTGTTGTTGTTGTTTTTTGTTTTTTGGTTTTTTTTTTTTTTTTTTTTTGTTGTTTTCCCAGCCTGGTTTCAACTTTAGCATAGAAAAATGCCTGAAATATCCCAAAATCTACCTGACCCAAGCCCTGCAGCTGCCCCAAACCTTGCAGCAGGCTGTGAGTAAAGCCAGAGTAAGCACAGGGCCCTTTTTTTGAACACATCCATTGTGGCAGAACCCGTTCTGCTGGTTCATTGTACTATCACAAATGTTTTTGCTGACTTAACTCCTCGGATGACTCACACAGAGGCAATTGGGCTCCGGGAATAAAACACTGTTGTAGCAGTTTTCCCACATAAAAGGCGAGTGTTTCAGGGCTCCTGCCTCAACAGGGGTTGCTTTTTTAATGTATATAATCCATGATCAGTCCCATCTCTGCTCCAAGCTGGTGAATAACCAGCCAGGATCCTCTCAAGCGGGGGGGTGCAAACCTATACAGGCATCTAAATTTATATGGGAAGGAAATTTGTCTCCTGGGACAGCATTATCTCTGTGTGGTTTCCATGGCTGCTCTATTCCCCCTCATGAAGTCTCCCTCTCTGCCATTTTTATTTTTTTTTTAATGAAGAGTTACTGACATATTCATGTTGTAGCATAAATCTGTTTGACAGGAGTGATTGGCATTGCCCAAGCCATGTGACTGCATTAACTGGGCACATTTAATGGGGAGCATTTGTGAACTGATGAAGAAATGCTATTTATACTCTAATTCCCATGGCTGCTGGAAAAGGGAAGGTGTAAAATTTGCAACAGGAGGATGAGAAGATCCATGCAAAGCGGGTGCTGGCTGTCCTTGGGTTCCACCTGGTGAAGGCTGGGATGGGCAAACACTGACTCACTGCAGGCTGCAGTTCAAGGAGCAGACTTTTAGTTGTTTTTTAAGTTGGTTTTTTTTTTAAACAGACACTTCAAATGATGTGTGGTTGTTTGTTTGTTTGTTTTTTGTCTCATGTGCCTAAAGGAATCTGCCTGGATTTAGCACTGAATTCTTCCCTTCAGCAGCACAGTATTAATCGAGGTTTCAGCTGCCTTTTGTTGCTGTGACCCCTCTTTGCCTGTGCAATCAGAGAATCAGAGAATGGTTTGGGTTGGGACAGACAATGAACCTTAAATCTTGTCCAGCATCACCCCTGCCATGGCAGGGACACCTTTCTCTATCCCAGAGTGCTCCAAATCCCAATGTCCAACCTGGCCGTGGGATCCAGGGGCATCCACAGCTGCTCTGGGCACCCTGTGCCAGCCCAGCACCCTCCCAGGGAAGGATTTCTCCTGACATCCCATCCAAACTGCCTCTCCTTCCATTTGAGACCACTGCACCTTTTCCTACCACAACAGCCCCTGCTAAAAAGTCATCCCTGGTTTGTCCCCACATCTCTCCTACCACAGCAATCCTGTTGGGTTTGTTGCTCTGCAGCTGTTGAAACTGTCACTGTTTGCTTTGGCACCACAGAGCAGACAGACACAGCCTCTTGAAGATGACAAAAGATCATGATAATGTGAATTCTGAAAACAGCTTTGTTATTTTAAATAAATGTACATTCATTCATCCATCGCGTCAAGGAAAAAAAGGTTTGGCAGAGTTCTGCAAAACCCCAGTCCTCTGCTTTTTAGAAAATATTTAAGAATTATTTAAAACCAATATTTGAGGGCTAAGAAACACTTGTTTAGCAATGAAATCCTTGAGTTCAGGGTAACTGGGTGTGGAATGAGGCCGTGCCTTTGACACCCGATCCCCGTGGGATGATGGAGCAGCCCCACAAGCAGGGGCCAAGCCGTGCTCCCCAGCACTTGCAGGGCAGTGTCCTGCTGGGGATGAGCCTTTGCCAAATGCTAAATCTCTCTCCGGAGCTTCAGATCCAGCAGGCTTGAGAACCTGATCCCGTGGATTGAAAGGAATTGCGCGGGGAGGGCAAAGCAGGAGTTGAACAGCAGCTCCAAAGAGCCCTCAGCACCTGAAGGGAGAACAAAGCAGGGTCTGTTCCTGCGCTGAGCTCGCTGACAGCAGCAGGGCTCCCTCCAGCATGGAGGCTTTGGGAAGCTCAGAGTCTCCAGGGGATGCTGGAAATGGGCTCAGCAGAGAGCAGCTCCCATCCTCTCGCACGGGATCCGCCAACGCTCACACGCTGAGGGGCAAGGCTCTGGAATAACTGCAAGAGCAAAGCTGGAAAGCTTCATCTGCACCTGCCAGACCCTGCAGAACAAAGACAAAACAGCCAGCAAATCTAAGGTAAAGACGAGGGTAAATTCAGAATTGCAGTAAAAACGTCCAGATGTTGAAATCAGAATATTTAATTGTGGGGGAAGTTGGTCACTAACTGATGGCTAAGCAATGTGAAATTGAGCTATAAAAAGTTTAAATTGCGTGTTTCTCTTAGCTAATACTCACGCTGAGAGGATAAATGTGAGCTGGTTAGAATTAGGAGAGGGAAATGGATGTACAAGGGCCCAACTTGACTTGTCAAGGACCTTGCTCAAGGAGCAAGATTGCAGCATGAGGCTCTGCACTTTGCCTCTGAGTTATGAAACCAGGATTTCTCTGTTTCTAAAACTTCAGGTTCAATTAATTTTCCTCTCCTTCAAAGTTTGAGAAAGAAAATAAACCATATCAGAAATATAAATGGTGCCAGCATGGGCCTTTTGTTTCACTTCTGCATATCTAATAAACCCCCAGATATATTGTGTGTCTCCAACAAAGCAAGTCCTCCAGTGCTGGGCAGAGATTATTCTCACAAAAGGGAACCTCTCTGTCAAAACAATGGGAATAAGAAAGTTTTCAAGATTAAAATGTCAGGTAGATAAACACATTACTTTGAACCATATTTGTATTCCATGGCTGGTTCAGACACTCCAGCAGTTATCTTCCCCAAAGTAAACATGCGTGAAATCTGATCAGCTCTTCATTGTACACGGAATAAATTATGCAGGGCATTGTAGGAGACTCCTATACGGCTCATTTACACATCTTTTGATAAATGTAATATGCAGATTCCTGCTCCTTTGTGAGGCATTAACCTCGGTGCATATTGATGCTGTTATTCCCAGAGATGACAGGAGCTCAAAGACCTTTCTGTGTCTCTTTGAGAGCTGGCAGGGCCTTGCTCAGGGATGTACAAACGACCTTTCTTTAGAATACAGCCAGTCATAAATTTCCTTCTCACTGTCAGAGGATTGAAGGTTTCAAGTGGTTTTGATAAAGGTATAAAGTGGTTGGGGTAGAGTTGATTGCACAATTCCGGAGGAAATCGCTCCTAATCCACCAACTGCAGGAATTACTGGAAATTTAAATGACAAAAATTCACATTAAGTGGCCAAACTCTTTGAAGATAAATCACTTGGGGTGCTTATCTCAGTTTAAGACACCCAGCAAGCCTATTTGAAGACAAGAAAGAGCTCCTTAAACGCCTCAGTTTGGGTCTCCACTCAGGCAATGACGATCCCCACGCACATCAAATCCACAATGAGGATGTTGGAAGCTTTTCCCAAGTACCTGTGCAATGGCAGTTTTTGTTAAAACCTTGTCTGATAGGGCTGCAAAGCAATAAAGCCACGTCTTGATACAGAACATTTACAGATAAATGGGATTGAAATTATGTGCACGCCATTTTTTTGTGCAAAAATGTTCTTTTTCCCTTATTTGGCAGCAAAATGAAAAAAGAAAAAGGAATGTTGTACTTTAAAGGTGAGGATTTGTAGAGTTTTCTTTTGAAAGAAGAAAATCTAAAGGAAATCTGAAGGTTTATTTAAAGTCTTCTCCTTACTCAAAGTCAAGGCTATTTATTCTTGCAGCCTTCTTGCTCTTACTCAAAGTCAAAGCTAGGAAAAAAGGAAAAGCAGAATTTTTTGGGCTGTTCTCCCAGCATGTGAGGGCTGGTGGATGTGAGGAGAGCAGGAGTTTGCTGGATTAAACAAGTCCCCTGCTAAATAAAGCAGCTGCAGGGCTGAGAGTGGATGTGTCATTTGCTTGACAGTGCAATGATCATTTCACCTGACAAGGTAAGGAAGGGCTTTGCTACAAAACATCTCCAAGCTGAGACCTCTCCTGATCCCTGCTTTCATCCCAGCCAGGAGGAACTGGGAAGGAATTGAGGAGCTGTGGAGGTGCCTTGGTTGGAAAAGCCAGGTGTCTGCTAAGGAAGGCAGGAGCCTTCCCTGAAATGGAAAATGCAAACCCCCTCCCTCTGAATTGTTATAATTTTGAAATTAAGGGGCTCTCGGGCAAAGATATGGGAATGTGAATAACAGTTCTTTACTAGGGAAGAAAATAAAAATAAAATAAAATAAAACAAAATAAAAATGCAGAAATACAAAACAACACTGCCAGAGTCAGAATATGCCCTGTCCCCCTGTGTGTCAGGGTGGTGGCAGCATATAATGAATGAAATATCCCGATTTCATTCAATGGTGGCTGCAACCCTCCTGCAGTGCCAGCTGTGGCTCTGCTGCAGCAGGGATCCTGCACAAGGGGGGAGTTTTCCTCTGCAGCTCCAGGGCTGCTGCAGATGGGCCTGGGCTCCCTCTGGCCATGCAGGGCAGCAGAAAGCTGCTCCTCTGGCAATGCAGGGGGCAGAGGCTGCTGGGGTGTCCCAAAGCTCAGATTGGATCCAGGCAGGAATGCTTGGCTCCTCCCCTGGGCGGAGCATCTCCCCATGGGATGGTGGGATTGGATCAGCCCTGCAGGGACACTCAGTGGCCATGGACAGAAGATAATTAGTAATTAATGGCCCATGAACAGAAGAGATCTCCTGGAGGGAGGATTGGCTGTGGAAGGGATAAAGAAAACTACCCAGTGAACACAGATAACCTAAGACAGGAGGAAGCACGAGAGTAAATGGCTTTTCCACAAGTCTTTGGAATATTGAAAAGCCAAGCTTTTGCTGATAACTGAGCAGAAATGCCTCAAAAGGAGCTAGAACTTGGTGAAACCTCCAAAGCAGTCAGATAAATTTGCTGTATAGTAAAGGAACCTCTTAAAAGCCACAGTGCCAGGATGTCATTGGCTTAATCTTCATGTGGACATGACAACAGCAATTCCAGCAAGGAGCTTTTCAGCTTAGTCAAAGCTCACTCAGACTTCCAGGACCTTGAAGTCCTTGGTTTTGCTCCAACACAAAACACCTTACAAAATACTTCCCAAAAAAATCCCTCTATGAATTGTGGGACACTCAAAATTCTAATTTTAAGTTTTCAGAGACATAAATATTTTAGCTGATATATTTGGGTCTGCAGGGCTGCAGAGAAGAGAGGAAGTTCCTTGTTTTTCCTCTATTTACAGTGAAGTGTCGGTCAGGAGCAGCAATTCCATTAAAATCACCATCAGGTCAACCAAAAAATTATTGACTCCAAAATCACTGGGTTAAGATAATTATAGGTATGCAGATATTTAATAAATGAAGCCTTATTAATTATTCTCTAGAGTTTGAATGTGTGGGATGCATTTAGTCAAAACACCTACAAGCTCAGGTGCAGCTGCTGGGGCTTGGAGCAGTGTTTCATCATAAAGCAAAAAGAAATTAAAATAAGTAAAATCAAAACAAATCAAGGAAAAAATAAATTAAATTAAATTAAATTAAATTAAATTAAATTAAATTAAATTAAATTAAATTTATTATAAAACTTCAAGAGCAGGAAAGCAAAGGCCAGAGTGCAGCCACTCACTTTTAGGAGCACAATGTCAAGAACAGACCTGCAGTGGTGCTTTGGCAACACCACACCAGTGCCAGCAATCCACGTTATCAGGGGAATTAATTCCTGGTGCCTGCCTTGTTCCAAATGCTTTGGAGACTCTCATTAATGGAAGATGGACTGGGAAGGAAGAAGAGTAAAAAATAATAAAACAATTTCCTGATCCCTTCTATGCCAAAATCTGGATTAATGAGCAAGAACAGCCCCAGGCTTGGTGGAACACTTGATAACTCCACATTTCCAGTTAAATCCACAGCTCATGTGTTTGGTGCTTGTCTCTGAAGGAAAGAATTGCTCACACTCAAAATTACTTGCTGGCTGCTGGCATGGAAAAATATTCTTTGTGTTTCTCTGCTCTGGCCAGGAAGGCTTCTGGATGTTTGTTTTTGGTACCCATATTTTCCTGTTAAATGATATAGGGACAGCTGGCAATCTTTTTATGGATTCATTTACACAATGCTCCTGTGAGATGGGGAAATGTGATTAATCTTCTTTACAGGCAGGGAACTGAAGCAGAGAGAAACCAAGGCTCAGATCTGTGGAGATCTTAAAAAGCCCAGTGACACTCCAAAGTTTGAAAGGAAAAACACCAACCCCACAAAAAACCCAACCTCAGTCAAAATCTTATTAAAAGCATTCAGCATCCCACTTGGTGGCTTCATCAACAGACTGCTCTGGAAGGAGATGAATCTTTACTAAATGATCCAAAACAACCTAAAAAGAGGAAAATGAGAAACACAGAATAGTCTAAACTCAATCACCTTTGCCACCACGAGGGCTGGTGCAGCCCTGCCCATCTGCCAGCAGCACCTCCAGCCCCAGAGCAGACAGAGGAAGGTAATTAATTTTTCACTCCTAATTAACAGCCCTCTAAATGCAGTGCTGCAGCCAATGAGGTTTTCAGGCACTCAGATCAGGGGATATCACTTATTTTTGGAAAGGTACTCACAGACTTCTTCTCTTGTTCTGTCCTGACCTACTTTGGAAGACATCTCTAAAATAGCTTATTTCTCCCACAATAATTGAGTAAGCAGACAAAAAAATAATGCTGTGCTGCCCCTTTTCTACAGTGGTGCAGGCACTGTAAAAATTTGCCTATTAATAGGAAAAATGTAAATTAATCTTTTGTTCCAGAGGGACAAAATTGTCAGTAAAAGCTGAAGAATAGAACATTTTATAGTCGTTCATGCAAAAAGCATCACAGAGTATTTTGTACAAGAAACCAGGAATCACAGGATCACTCCCAGAATGGTTTGGGTTGGAAGGGACCTTAAAGACCATCCAACCCCCTGCCATGGACAGAGAAACAAGTTTTCCTTTCCAAGGAGGAAAATTATAATTTCTCTTTTGGTATAAAAGGTTCTTTCATGTCCAACTTGTGCCAGAGGGAGCAGCTCAGGCTCTTCCTTATGTCTGTCCCTCATTTTGCGAGCAGCTGAGGAGGAACAGAGGATGTTTGCACCACCTCCCTCAGCACATCCTGCCTTCCACATCGTGCTGAAACATTTTATTGCTTCAAAGAGGGTCTTTTGCCTTAGGTATTACAGCCAGAGGAAGCTGGAGGGTTTTTTTTTTCCTTTATTTCAGCTGTCTTATTCCCAGTTTTCAAGCTGCATACTAAAAACCCCCATCAAATATAGAAATGGGAACCTGCACCACTACTGTGGCTAAGCTAATTTGGGAAAATAAATATCCAACTGGAAGTCCAGGTAGGACATACAAATTGCAGCTCAATTCATGGAGATTGGAGTGATGTGTGGTGTAGCTGTTTCCTCACCCACTCTCACCCCACCAGCTGAGAGCTAAAGAAGGAGCTGTGCTGCTTTGCAGGCACTGCTAAATCCTGGAATTAGGATTTTCTGTTGAGTTCTGCCTCCACCTCTGGGTTCCCAGCACAGGAAGGACATGGAGGTGCTGGAGCCAGGCAAGAGGAAACCATCAATGGATCAGAGGGATGGAGCTGCTCTGCTGTGAGGAAAGGCTGGGAGAGCTGGGATTGTTCACCAGGAAAAAAAGAAGCTTTGGGGTGACCTAATTGTGGTCTTCCAGTGACTGAAAGGAGCAAAAAGATTGAAAGAGACTCTTTACAAGGAGCTGGAATGACAGGTGAAGGAGAAGGAGAAGGGAGAAGGAGAAGGAGAAGGAGAAGGAGAAGGAGAAGGAGAAGGAGAAGGAGAAGGAGAAGGAGAAGGAGAAGGAGAAGGAGAAGGAGAAGGAGAAGGAGAAGGAGAAGGAGAAGGAGAAGGAGAAGGAGAAGGCTCCTACTGCCAGAGGGCAGGGATAGATGAGACATTGGGAAGGAATTTTTGGCTGTTAGAGTGTAAGGGCCTGGCACAGCTGTGGCTGCCCCTGGATCCCTGGCAGTGCCCAAGGCCAGGTTGGACACTGGGGCTTGGAACACTCTGGGATTGTGGAATTTGTTCCTGCACGGGGACTGGATGTTCTTTAAGGACTCTTCCAATCCAAACCATTCTGTGCTTCCATGATTATTGATTTTCATAGATAAAAAAAGGGAAGCACTTGAGACACATTCCCAAATCCAGATTAAAATTATCACAAATAGGAAAACCCAAAAATCAGTGTCCAAGCCCTGAATTTGCTGGTTGTGCCAATCTCTCGAGCTGTGGAGCTTTTTGAGCAGCAGCCCATGATGTTTGTCACAATCTGAACCTTCTCCAATTCCCAAACAACTCTTATTTAGAAGGTGGAATTGGGCATTTTCCTCTGACCTTGCTGAACCAATGGAAATCAGGAAAAGCCAGGAGGAGTGGAGTTTTATTCTATTCCTTCAGTCAGCATTTTGTACTATGAACACAATCAATACAGAGCAGGATCTACAGGGGGTTTGGATGAGGCAGCTGTGCAAGGGAAAAAACCCCACTGAAATGTTCAGGAAAGGACAAGTATAGAAATAGAAAAGTGGGATCCACATGGCAAAACCTCACCAATTTCCTCAGGAAAACTCTCACCCTTTTTGCTGCTGAAGGCAGTCCTGGCTATGGGGAGTTACCCAAAGGCTTGGCAGAAGCATCTCACATTATCAAAACTCCAGATTTTAAGATTTTGGGAAAATTCCTAAAGCCATTTTCTCTGCTTCTGATAAAGAGGGCCCTATTGGCATATCTCATCTGATTAATTAGTAGTGTCGTGCTCTGTTAATTAGGCAAAAAATCACACCTCATTGACCTAACACAATGTACATAAAAATCCTCTCATGAAAAATACAGTGAGTTCATGTTTTACAAACTCTTTTTTATCCTCCCTTTTATCATCCTTGATAGAAAATTATACCAGATACAGGCTAAGGAAAATCCAAGTTGCCTTCAGCAAAAATTTTGAGGTGGGCAAATGTATCCATCCCCATATTGAAGATTTGTTAGAGAAATTCTGCAAAGTATTGACTGAGTACTTGGGAAACGTGCAACAGTCAATAAAAAGTGTTTCCCGATGCAGAGTTTTCTGCATGCTGTGCTGAAAGGTCATTGTGACCAGCTCAGCTTTAAATGTGTTTAAATGCTCTGAAACAAAACTGAGAAAACCGTGACTCTGCAAAAAAAGGTTTGTGGGAAAATCGAGGGATGTTTTGGAGTTGTAACTCTTCAGCACCTGGGCGTGATTGGAGAAAATGGAAGCTTTGTTTAAACTCAAAAAATGGAACAAAAGGCCTCTGTAAAGCACAGATCCATGAGCAGGATCCACATCCTGCTGTAAGGGCACCGATTGTTCAGCCTGGAGAGGAGAAGGCTCCAGGGAGAGCTCAGAGGCCTTCCAGGGCCTGAAGGGGCTCCAGGAGAGCTGGAGAGGGAATGGGGACAAGGCCTGGAGGGACAGGACACAGGGAATGCTTTAAGCTGACAATGGGTAGATTCAGATGGGATTTTGGGAAGGAATTGTTCTCTGTGAGGGTGGGGTGGAATTCCCAGAGCAGCTGTGGCTGCCCCTGGATCCCTGGCAGTGCCCAAGGCCAGGCTGGACAGAGCTTGGAGCATCCTGGGACAGTGGAAGATGTCCTTGGGTGGCACTGGATGAACTTTAAATTCCCTTCCAACCCAAACCATTCCCTGATAAATCCACCTGAAAACAGCCATCCGTTGCATTTTAAGAAAAGATAAACAAACCTGGTGCTGCTGCAGCTGATTTGATTTGGCCTGAGCTGGTTTTATCTTCATCCTCAGCTGAGGGGCTGTGCAAGAGCAAAGTCAAGCCAGGTCCTCACAGTGAGGAGCTTTTCACATCAACCTTTCAATGTCTTTGAAGTCAATATTTTTAGGGCATAGAAATTAATGACAATTGTAGCACAACTCAAATAATGCTATATTATCTCTCATGTGGAAAAGAACCCCAATTTCCTTTTAATTAAGACCAATAAAATTCAGGTTAGTTGTAAAAACTCAGGAGTGCCAACATTTTATTCATTATTTTTGACCCAAGAATTTCACCATTTCAAATCAGACAAGGGATGTTATCTTTGCAATAAAAGGCTATCGGGAATCTAAATGAGAAATCAAATGCTTTTTCATGCTGGTTTATTTTAGATTAGAGAAACTTGAACCAGATGTAAACCTGAATTGCTGAGGCATGAGAAGGGACTAACAGCAGAGTGATAAATATCTGAGCCGTGTTGTTCTAGGTGCAGATTTGCATTAACTCAAATAAATTGATCTGTAAGCTTTTCTAAAACTTAATTAATGCTGCAGAACAAAGCTGGAGATCAATTATCAGCTTGATATCTTGGCACAGATAAAGCTGAACTAAATTAACCATCCAAAAATGTATGGTATCAATATCACATTGACATGATTACTGGCACGGGGTAGAAATGGATCCCAGTGCAGACTGAAACACAATCCTTTATTCCCAAATGTGGGAAGTACAGGAGTTCTATCCATAAACTCTAATTTTTCTTTAGCAAAAAGGGCATTTTATACTGAATAAAAAGAGAAAGAAGAGACTAGAGATTCACAGACATTGTGAGTGTTTTTCTAAGTCTACTAAGGAGCAGCTGACTATTTTTTTCTCCAGAACAAGAGAATTTCCTGGTGAACTGGTGGACAGCTATCAAGAAATTGTTAGTTACTGTCAGGAATTAGGTGGCAGGATTGAATTAGTGAGACAGAGATGTAATTTCTGTGTGTCTGGTAACTCTTCAGGTACTTTGGTTTTGCTGCTTTCTTCTGCTCCTTCTCCAGGCTGATTTTGCTCATAGGTTTGCAGTGTAATTAGGTCCTTTTTATTAAAGCCTGTGCAGTGCTGTGCTGTCTGCTTCTTGGAATGAATATAAGGGATGTGTGAAGGAATGCAGATTCCCTAGTTAGGAAGTTCACACACATGGACAAAATATTCAGAATACATCAATTGGAGAAGTTCTTCTGGAGGAAATATTTAAAATTTCTTTAAATTCACTGATACACTGCAATCTATATTTTTTGTAATGCAGACAAGCCTGTAATGTTTTATATTAAAGCATCCCAAATGAGAGTCAAGCTCATTTAGGCTACAAGGCTGCATTCCATTCAAGAAATATAAATTAATTGTTTATCTTATCCATTGGATCTGAATCTCCATAGATCTTCACATGCTCGATCTGAACTTCCTGCTGTGACAACAAAAATAAATTAAAGGTGTTTCCAGTTCAGTCTTGGTGTTAAGGGAGGGATGGATGGATGATGGATGGATGATGGATGGATGGATGGATGGATGGATGGATGGATGGATGGATGGATGGATGGATGGATGGATGATGGATGGATGGATGGATGGATGGATGGATGGATGGATGGATGGATGGATGGATGGAGGATGGATGGAGGATGGATGGATGGATGGATGGATGGATGGATGGATGGATGGATGGATGGATGGACGGATGGATGATGGATGGATGGATGGATGGACGGATGGATGATGGATGGATGGATGGATGGATGGTTGAACAGTTCTGTAATTTCTTTTTTATCTGTGATTTCCTTTTTATCTGTGATTTTCTTTTTTTTTTTCTGTGATTTTTCTTGTAATGCCAAACTGCATCCTGTGGAAGCTAAAAATACACAAGTGTTTGTCTTGTTGCCAGCATCATCTTGTCCATGATCCCTGATCCTCCTAAAAGCATTCCAGGCTTTCCACCAGCATTCCACACAGCGTTATTTCAAGGGAATGGCTCCACTGGAAGGTTTTCCAGTGCTATTTGCCTCATTTAAAAGTGCCCAGTTAATGTTGTAAGAGGCCAGAGGCTGCCACACACTTCAACCTCTGCTTCAGTGAGGCATTAAAAACTTTCCAAGACAGGAACAGAGTATCCCAGAGATGAGTTTAGATCTCTCCAGTCGATTGTATTGATCAAACACTGCTCCATTTTAAACTCTGAGTCAGATAGCCCTAATTTGTTTATAAAAGGGTCTCTTTGAAGGTAGTCTTAATTAAGTAGAAGGAAAACGAGCCTGTCATTGATGAGAGGAGAGCAATATGGGCAGCTAAAGAAATATCCCACCACCAAAACCATCTGCTGGTGGTAAAGCTTCCCAAGAGAATGATTTGGGAATCACTGAATATAAAGGTATTTGTCCTTTGATCAAGGACTCCTGCTCAATTCCCAATGGGATAACAGGCAGCTCCTCATTGGCTGTACCCATGGAATGGCAATGAGGGTGTGCATGCAGTGCACCGGGAAATCCAGCCTCAAAAATGTCATTTATACAAATGTTTGGGGACTGCCTTGCACCAGGAGACCCATTCCCAGCAGGACCTCAGGGAGCTGATGGGATTCATGGAAACCACACAAGTCCTGTGGCTCGTGGGGACTGGATTATAAATGACAAACAGTATCTCCTGCTGAGCTAAGAACTGATCACAAAAATGGGAATAAATTGGATTTCACCTCTCCCGTGCAGCTGCTTTGGGCATGGTGGGCACAGGACCCTGTAGGCTTCATTACACTTTATAATAAAATACTACAGACTCCAAACCTTCCCTCTCTGAAGGTAATTCTGTCACAGAGTATTTAGGAATATTGGCTGATCGTGGCTTGTTGCTTCATTTTGGCAGTTCCTTTGAAGTCATCAATATCCCAGGTTCATTTGGTGGCAGAGCTAGCTCAGGGGAGAGGAGAAGGATGTGTCATGGATTCAATTCCACAGCTAACTGCTTATTGGGACTCTGATCCTCTAACCCTTCATCAAGGGAAACTGCTGGCCTTGGCAAGGCAGGGGGAAAATGCTCCAGGAGGCTTCTTTGAGTTGTTTTCATCCTGTTGCTCATTATTTGAAGATTATATATCAGTAAGTGCAATAATAGGGGGTTGTTTTTATGTCCCTGCAAGAGTCATCAAGGACATCTAGCAGGAAGGAAAGCCTTTCCCATAAAGTGCAGGGAATTGCTTCCCAGCTACAGGACCAGCTTGTGCAGCTTTTATTTCCATTTCTTTTATTAACTATTAATAATGATATATGCTCTTTGAAGTACACTCTGTTTACACATAAAGAGCATAATGGAACAGCAATGATGAGGCAGAAGGTAAATCTGGGTTTCTAAACAAAACATTGTTAAATGATAAAGTAGTACAAAAGCAAAGAAAATGCAAGGGAAAAAATTGGTCACTTGGGATGCTGTTGCTGCCTTTTGGGACTATGTGAAGATTGCTGACTAGATTAGATTAAAACCACCATGGCACACAATTAAATTTTCATGGAAAATATTAATTTTAAATATTGATGACAGTCTTTTCTTTCAAACCACTTTAAAAAAATAACTGTAGCAGCTCAGTGGTATCAGGAAACACAGTGGCACAAGTGAGAGGTAGGTAATTTCCATTCTGTGCCAGCAGAAAGTGTTGGCAAACCCAGCTCTGTTGGGATTTGGGGTGGGATGGCACCAGTGTCACCTCTGTGGGACAGCCTGGTCATACTTTGCCATGAGGTTAATTAAGAGCTAAATAAGAGGCACAGGGTGTGTAAGAACCACAGCCAAAGTGGACTTTTGCATGGGGCCTTCACTTCAAACTGCTGAAGATCTGAGCAATTGTCCAAATGACAGAGGAGGCCACTCTGAAATTGTCCAAATGACAGAGGAGGCTGCTCTGAGCCCCTCTGGAGCCAGGCTGGGACACCTGGGGGTGCTCACCTGGACAGGAGCAGCTCCAGGGAGAGCTCAGAGCCCCTGCAGGGCCTGAAGGGGCTCCAGGAGAGCTGCAGAGGGGCTGGGGACAGGGATGGAGGGACAGGACACAGGGAATGGCTTTAAGCTGACAAGGGGTTGATTTAGAGGGGATTTTGGGAATTAGGAATTGCTCCCTGTGAAGGTGGGGAAGGGATGGGACAGAATTCCCAGATTTGCTGTGGCTGTCCCTGGATCCCTGGCAGGGCCCAAGGTCAGGTTGGACACTGGGGCTGGGAGCACCTGGGACAGTGGGAGGTGTCCCTGCCATGGCAGGAGGTTGGAAGTGAATTATCTTTATGAGCCTTTCCAAGCCAAACAATTCTGCATTTCCTCTGACAGGCAGTGACTTCCCTGATGGCATGGAGAGGTTGTTTTTGCAGACTGCCCTTATTCTACTCTAAACTGATCCCTCCTGCTCTCTGCCTGACATCTCCCTCACGGTGCCCTCACGGAGCCTCCAAGGACCATGGAAAAATACACACAACAGATGAGAGTTATGCAACTCCTTGTTCCAGCCACAATCCCTCCCTGCTGCTGGCCAGGGAGTTTCTGCCTTTGTAAGCCCCTGCTCCCACACCTCCAGCTCTGCTGGGCCTGGTTTGCCAAGTTCTGGTCCTAAAGGTACAGATTAGGGGCAGAGAGGTGATGTGCAGGGAAGGAACAGCAGGTAGCAATAGGTTTTCTGGTTTTGTTCCTTTTTAAGGGTCTCAGGAACCATTATTTATTGGAAACTGAAATAATCAATGAGAAAAGAAGACCACTAAAATTTTTTATTATTTATTATTTATTGCCTCAAACAGTGGGGCTTTTTTAAAGTTTTACCAGAAAGGCAGGAAAAGCAGTGCTCTGTTACCTAGAAGGTAAAATGTAATGGGGAAAAAAACATTTATAGGGTTTGCATATGCAGTTATTGAGGATATAATTTAAAAAGCAAACAGGAAGCAGAAAGGAGTAATGTTAGACAGAAACAAGGAGAAAACAAAGAGCAGAAGTGAGTTAGTCCTTTCAGTGGATGCAAAATGTTGGCACTGAAGCCAATGCTCTGCCATCTCCTCCATCTCATTTGCCTCAGAGAAATCCTCAGGACTGAGCTCCATGAAAGTCACCAGTGCAGGAAAAAGTAAATCCTGTGGGAAAACATGTGGTGGGGACCAGAGCCCACCCTGATGGTCTGGGAGCAGGTGACCACCTTCCTCCTATCCCTACAGCAGCTTGAAAACCCTAAACAGGTTCCATTTAACCTGGAACTATGGAAATTAATATTATCAGAGAAAAAAAGACCACTGAATTTTTTTATTTGAGTTGTTTCATTGCGGGGACAGCTTTGCTTTTCTCCAAAACTCACTGTCAAAGGCAACTAGCACTGCCAGGCACAAGAGCCAAAGGAATGTCACCACAGAATCATGGAATGGTTTGTGTTGGGAGGGACCTTAAAGCTCATCTTGTCCCACCCAGGCTGATAAAAACTCACTGCCAGAACCTGGATCTGCTGCTGAACCTCCAGAAAAGCACTGAGATCAGAGGAAGTCAATTAAAAAAAAAAAAAACTAAACCCAACAAGAATTTCCCTCTTCCCCTGCACTCCCCTGAAACCGTGAGAATAACAGAGAGCAATTAACAGAATATGTTATTTTATTTTGATTGATGGCTGGGCTGATGAAAAACACTGATTTTTTTTTTTTTTTAATTGAGGTTAATGTGCCTCATTCAAATAACTTAAAAATAAATAATCACCCCCTGGTTTTTTCTTACTACATTTTTTGTTAGGATTCCTTGCAGTGGGAGCCAGACCTTGTCTCTGTTGCTATGGAAGTCTTGTCTTAAGCTTTACCAAAGAAAAGAATTTAAAAATGTAAATGGGAGATTGACTCAAAAGATATTCATTGTTGCTACAAAGTGCATTGTAATTTCATTATTTTCTTGCTCTATGTCTTCTTTTTAATATCAGAATAGACTTGTAACGTAAGTTTCAAACTTAGAACAGAATTTTTACATCACAAAATAATTATCTCAGTAATTGTTTGAGATTTTTTTTTAAATTGTAGCCAAGAGAGACTGGTAAGGAGATTTGTGAAGGAGGAAAGAACAGTGAACAACTCACTGGCTTTATCAGCCCAGGGAGTAAAAATATCCTGAGTTTTTAAAAACTTTTTTTAAATTTATGTCCTTTGAAGAGAAAAAAAGGGTTATTTCAAGGAGCTCAGAGTTTCTCTGTTAGGAATGATACTTAAAAAAATTAAACCTAAAGCATGGCCCATTTTGACTCAAACATTCTGGATTGTTGAGAAGGGAGGAATATTATTTCCTATTTGTAGACTAAATTGGAATCTTTGGAGCAAGTACTCTGGAAACTTTGGGTTTTTTTAAACTGCATACATGACTTGATTTCTGTTGTGTTTTTTGGTTGGTCTTTAAAGCAATATTTGTCTCAAATTCATGAGGGAAAAAAAAAAAACCCAAAAAACCAGCACTGAAATTGGCTGTGAAATTGAATTATAAGGATATTGGGGATAAATTAGCAATGAATGTTTCCAGGCAGTGTGATGGTGGATAGTCAGACAGGTGTGGATTGATAGATCTCCAGTTTATTTATTTATTATTATTTATTCAGGGATTGGAAACCCATTTGGAATATTCTCCTGAACTGCCTTGGAACCACAGCAAAACTGTTCAGCCAGGAAAGTACAGAGGGCCTAAAACCAGAGTTATGATATTTGTGCTGGGAATCTAAAGAGTTCTGCAATACAGAGACTACTTGGAGCAATTAAATTTCTGTGTCACTCTTGATTGCATCAGAAAGGTGGGGCAAGCTGAGGAAAATGCAATAGTGGAGTCTCTCTGATAATCAGATTTATGTTCTTAAGCTCCACAGAAACTTCTGAAAATGGATTATAAGCAGCTCGGTCACTGAGATAACATAATGATTCCTTGGGAAAATACCCTGAAACACCCAATAACCCAGAAACAGCTTTAGCCAGCAATGGACAATGGGAGAAAAAGGAAGAAAAATCCATTCTCTGGCTCTGCCATGGCTTTTGAAGCTCCCTAAATTCCAGCTTGGTGCTACTCTTGGAACCTCTTTGGTTTCTTTTGTTTATTTGGACACGACTTCACGCCTGTGACCTTATTTTGTTCAGTCACCAACATAACAAACCAGGTTTTTTATGCATGATTTGCTCATTAGTGGCTGCTTCAAACACCCCATCTCCCAGTACATAATCCAATTTTAACAATAATTGGGAAAATGATGTCGTGTAATTAGCATTCCGAAATCTGGTTTAATCCGTGTGGCTCTGGGTCAGCTGGGGAGAAGCAATTTCAATTAGTGAGGAATTGCCTGGGCTGGGGCAGCAGGGAGGGGCTGTTACACAACCCTCCTGTTGGTTTTGGGGTTTTTTTCTTACTTTTGTTGAGGTTGGGATTGAAGGTATTCAAGACAACAGTTTGTGTTTAGACTTACATCTTTAATATTTTTATTTATGTTATAGTTTTATAGGTAGTAAGTTTTGCAGTTCTTTAGTAATAAGGTACAAAAAATGGTTAATATTCTGTGACAAGTTTTTTTTTTAAGGTTAAACTGTCTAATTAAAAATGATAGTTTATTTTTATTTTTAATTTAATAACTAATTACTTGAAGTCCACAATGCGGACTTTTTTGTTTAATTATAAAATGTTATCTAAACTTATGATGAAGAAGGAAGAAGAAGGTGAAGAAGAAGGAAGAAGAAGGTAAAGAAGTTTCCAACAACCTGCCTTGGCCAGGGTGCTCCAGGATCTTCCAGAAAACACAGCCTTGCCAGGGACTGGCTTGGCAGAGCCTCATCCTTTGATGTATCTCAGATCTGTGAGGATCTGATCCTGCACCTTTGGATGTTGGAGGGATTTTAGCAATTCCCTTGGAGCAGACTGCAGTGCTGGGTTAATTTGGGCTGGCAGGGTCGGGGCTCATTAGGGCTGCTCTGTGTATGGGGAAGTGCAGGGGATGCTCTGGCCACACACCAGGAATGTCACAGGAGCAAAATTCCCCCCGGAGCCTCTTCGCAGCCAGCCTGGGAATGCTCCTCCTCAAAACTTGGCACTGCACGAGGAGATGCTCTGCCCTGAGATCTTCCCCTATCAGGAGAAGCATCTGGCAAAAAAAAAAGGAGTGAAAAAAACTTCCCAACAGACAAATGAGGGCAGACATGACTAAGGTTGGAAATATCCTTATAAACCTGTCCTGTGTGGAGAAATGGAGATCTTTATTGCTATGCAAATGGCTGTTATGTACAAGTCTCACCGGCTGCAGTGGAGATGAATCATTTAAATTGACTTAATCACTACATATTCTCTTAAAGGGTTATCTGAGAATCTCATTAAGTGCCACTGCTAATGGCTGGCATGTTTAGGCCATTGTTTTAAAACTCAACAGTCACCAAGTTTCCTGTCTGACAGAGAAACAAAAACCCAGGAGCTCGACAGCCTGACTTTTTATTTTGGATGCTTCACTTAATAACTCCTCAGAGAAAAAGAGTGACAGCACAGGGATTTGTGGTCTCACTTCAAGGTATTCCACAATCCAGCCTGAGAAAGTCTCAGCATTTTCTTAAGCTATTTAAAACAGAATGAGTTAGGGCTTATAAGTGTCTCCTTTCTGACTTGTTGCTTGTGCACTCTCCAGTCACATCCATGGGGATGCACCTGGAGCTCACACCATGCAGGAGTCCCCCTGGCTCTCATTTTTCCATCCATATTAGATTTAATTGTGCTGGCTAATACAAGGATTTAGGGGATCAGCTCGGGCAATATTTCTTAATGATATAAAGAAGCATAGGAGCACAGAGCTTGAAGCAGAGGATTGAATTCTCAGGCTTAATGAGATACGGGGCACTGGCTTATCTATTCAGGCAGGGATTTTTATTGACAGCAGGAGCATGAATGCAAGCTTTGGAAATAAAGTGAATGCAGCAGCTACCCAGAAGATCACCTTGACTGCAGCTCCTACCGTCAGATGCCCAATCTGCCAGGAAGCTTCTGCATTATCCCCAGCCTCAGTCCAAATTTGAAATCCAAAGGTTTCAGCTCATCCCTCCCATTTTCTTCCTCTGCAGAGCAGCTGGCACACAAACCTGCCTCTGTCCTCTCAATCTTCTTTTCCTTCCCTCAGTGATTTTCCACTTTGGACCCCTACACACCTTCTCCCCTCACTTGTTGCAATTGGTTTTATGCAAAACGGGCTTAATCCTTCCTGAGCCACATCCCTGTGCCAGCACATGGGTGGAGGAATGCAGAGACATCACAGAATTCCTTCCACAGGCTGCTTTGGGTTGGAGAGAACCTTAAAACTCATCTCATTACACACCCTGGGACTCCTTCCATTATCCCAGGTGGCTCCAAACCCTGTCCAACCTGGCTTGGACACTGCCAGGGATCCAGGGCAGCCGCCCTGTGCCAGGGCCTCACCTCCCTCACAGGGAAAAATTCCTGCCCAATATCCCACCTAAACCCACCACAAACTCATTAAATTCTTACTGATCATAAGCAGGGGAGTTTATTTTACAAACCCAGCAGTAATGCAGCATCTGCACCCCAATAATTTTATTTCCTGTGGTACCAGTGGGGCTGGTTTGGGCCTGGCTTAGCCAGAGGGTGGGATGTGGGCATGGATCTGTGCCGGACATGGCACCTAAGGGATGGCACAGTGAAACTGTGGCACCCAGCCCTGGGGTGAAGGTGCAGGGGTTGAATCTCGGGGGTTCTGGGGGTGCTGAGCACCCTCTGCCAAGATCAGTGGGGTCAGGACACAGCCCCAAAGGCACAGAGGGCGACCAGGCCGCTCAGAGCCAGGTTTTTAATTCTGGAGATCACACGGCGCTGACAAACCTATCAAGTAATATTCAAGTACTACCAGTGGCTCTAAAAGCAATGTAAATTCACATGCAAACGAGGTGCAGCCCTCCAGCTCCTGGCAGATTGCCAGGGCAGCCTGTGCTGCTGCCCCATCTTTTATGGGAAAGCCATCAGTCACCCCCAGCACCCAGGGAGCAAAATTTCCCTGCATGAGCTGCATGAAGATGGCACTGCACACTCCTGTCCTAGCCAGGGCTAAGTGATTCTGCTCCCAGTGTCACCTGGATATTTTCTGAAAAACCCTCTGTGCCCAGGATTTTCTCCTGGGAAGCTGAGAAGCCTCAGGGAGGAATGAAAACAATAATTATCTGTTTGCTGCTTTGGAATGTGGTTTGGACATTGCCACCAACAGATGAATGTTTGATGGGTTTGATGAATTGTGTTCAATTAATGACCAATCCCAGTCCAGCTGTGTCAGACTCTCTGAGCAGTCATGAGATTTTATTATTCATTCTTGTTAAGCCTTCTGATGGCTCCTTTCTCTTTCTTTAGTATAGTTTTAGTATAGCATGATATGATATGATATGATATGACATAATATAATATAATATAATATAATATAATATAATATAATATAATATAATATAATATAATATAATATAATATAATATAATATAATATAATATAATATAATATAATATAATATAATATAATATAATATAATATAATATAATATAATATAATATAATCTATCAGAAAATAATACATCAGCCTTCTGAGAACAAGGAGTCAGATTCTCATCTCTCACCTCATCTGGGGACCTCACAAACATCACATCCCAGCACTGGATTGCCTCATTGGTTCCTTTTCCAGCCTCCTGAGCAACTGCAGAAATCAGATTTATAGGATTAAAACAATAGGGTGTTTTGGAACCAAAATTCAGAGTTCTTGTGTATGTGCAAGTGATAATCCCTGGATAAAAAATGGAGTTTAACTGTCCTGTGTACATTCCCTCTTAGCAAATATTGTATTTCTTCCCGTTTCACTGACTACTGGGTACATTTGCTTCTCTGTAAAGAATATCACAGAGAAAAGTAATTCTTGGGGGCAAAATCCCAGGCTTGGTCATCCCTACAAAAACATTTGGGGGAGGAATAACTCTAGAAATTCCTCCTGTTTACAGCTTGATTGCTTCTTGGAGTGAAATGTTAATAATGCAGCAGTGGCCAGAGAGGGTCGATAATGAGGTAATGTGTATTTATGGGCTCTGTGTCCAAATGATCCTCAGTGCATGGTTATTTGAAAATAAATAGTGTATTGATTGAAACAGCTACGGGACAAAATGGGCTTTCAACACGTGGGGAGAGCTGATAATTACTTGGAATATTTTTCCTTGTTGTTAATGCATCAATGAGTCTGGTTTTAGCTCTTTTGTATAGAAAGGCAAATCCACTCACAACAATGTAATAATTTTTATAGGGTTTTTAAAAATATATATATCAGGGTTTTCTGCATCACTTGGAAAATTCTGTGATGAAAATACAATATTCACACCTATTTCCCATCACTGGGATGTTTCCATAGTCTCATTTCAACACAGTCAATGCCACTTTGAAAGAGGTTTTAAATGGCATTTAATGCAGCCATGCTACTAATATTCCATTAAAACCACATAACCTCCTGCCATGGGAAAAATCAACAGAACGAGCTGCAAGTAGTGGAATTTATAGAGTTCAGTACCCAGCTCTTAAAACTCCCCATTTTGGGGGGTGAAGTTTTCGTGGCAATATTTTTGGGAAATAAATGAAAATTATGTGAAAGATGAAAAAAGGGAGGAAAAACCAATGGAAAGAACAAAGCAGGGTTTTCATATTAAGAGATTCCCCTTGGTGATTCTATGGATCCTGACCTCATACTCAGTTTTACTTGTATTCTAAAGCCAACAGATAAAACTCCTACACAGAGAGAAAGAGCTGACATTGCTTATCGGGTAAATATCTGATTAAAAATTTAATTCAGTTCTGAAAAAGCTGGGGTGGGTTGAAAATTTGGAGTTTCAAGCAGGAAGTATAGCAACAACTTATTGCTTGTTTTCTTTCATCCCAAAATTGCACATGAAAAATTAAAGGTTCTTTTTAAAACATTTAATAACTCTTATTCCGAGCTGCAGGCAGTCAAATCGGGCTTTCCCCAAATATCTGGGCTGTTGAGATGTTTGAACCAAATATTTGGTATTGATATTTACCTATGGAATACTCATCCCAAATATTTGGTGTTGACTCTCGCAGAGGGATGTAAATATTGACCTGCAGAGCTGACTGGGGATGAGGAAGATACATTTTTGTTTTGTCTTACAGTCAGCAAGCACCACAATTCCCCACATCTCTGCCCAGCCCTTGGATTCTGCAATGGGAAAAATGCAGATTAAGGAAGTTTGAGATTGTGTTCACTGTCCTCAGGGTGACACACCCAAGATGGAACTCATCCTCCTTCACCTGCCTTTGCTCCTTTAGTCTTTAGATCCTTTTCAATGAGGTCACAGCAAAGAAAACCACATTATTGTCTCCTCTAGGCACTTTTTTCAAGTGCCATTAAAATCTATAGCATTCTGTCCCTTGGCCTCTTCTATAATTCATAAGTATTTTGTAGTTGTGATCTTTTATATTAAGAACTTCCAAACCCCCCTAAACTATCAACTTCAATCCCACTTAATTGCCTGCCTGCAGCATCAGAAAGCAAAAAGGATGAATCATTTATTCATTTATAAACCTTCTCTCCACAGCACATCCAAGCTTTGTAGATTTAAGAACAACTTCCCTAATACCCATAAGTTTAAAAGGAGAATGTTTATAACACAGAGCTATAAGCACTTCCCAGGCAATTGAGGTGTTTTTCCCTTTTTATGTGCCATTTTGGTAATTCAAAGGGCAGCTAATGGTTGTTTTTGGATAGGAAGGATCAGGGTTAGAGGGCATTTGTCGAGGCACTTGTAAAGCCAGCCCAGATTCTGTAATTGCCAGTGCAAGGCTGCCTGCAGCAGCTGCAGCACTCCAGCCCTGTTTATTGATCCCTGTGATTCAGTGTTTGTGCTCATGGGCACAAGTCAGCACTTTCACAGATCAGCACGGGGGCTGGAGGATCAATCGCTCCTTCCCCCTCCTGATCCATTTTAATTGGGGTATCAAAGGTGCTCTAATCCTCTCTCAGGTCAGGAGATGTATTTGAAGCTGGGACAAAGCTGCGCAATAAAAGCAGGGAGATTCCCCTCTGCAGATCTGAAGGAAAATCTCCTCGTTGCAGGAACCCACCCCAAAGCAGCAGCCAGCGATGCTGAGCTCGCTTTAAGTGGTTACAGCAACCAGCTCAATAAATAAAGTGGTTCACTTCCCTCACCTCTCCCTTGGCAGCACTGCAGGACTGAAAGGCAAACTGCAGGACAATGGTGCTCCAGGGAAATTATTAAGTTCAGACTCAGAGTCTTTATTTTGACATTCAGGAACAAGCCAGAGTGCAGACATGTTACCAGGCATGTGAGGGCTGAGCTCAGGTGAACTTGAGCTGTGTCTTTTTTCTCTTTTGAAAAAAATTCTCTTCCCTCACCGTTTTTAACCAATAAGAAATAATTCTAAGGGAAAGCAAAAGATGATTCCCAGAAAAGCTTGCACTTGATGGAGAGGTGTAATTAGAGATGGCAGCTTGTCAAAACACAGGATGGCTCTGTGGTGGGACTGGGGGTTTTTCCACTTTGGTTTAGAGGTTTGTTACCTCTGCTTTTAGCCATGCAGGGTATTAAAGCTTTCACATTCCCCGTAGGAAGGTTGGTCTGTAGGTTCTTAGGATTTCCTGGCACATATCCCATGGAGAGAGCACACATGGGAGCCATGCAGAGAGTGGAGGGGGAAAGGAGATTTCTCCAAGGCTGCTGCACTGGTGCACATCAAGAGAATGCACCTGAGACTATTTGGAGTGACTTTTCCCACCTAACTTGGGTTTTCTCCGTCATGTAGTCCTAAGAACCCTTCCAAGGAAGTTGAAATTTATAATTCCACATGCTCCAGGCTTTCTTCCCTCTGAAGGAAACACCTTGCCCTCACTGACGCTGCCCCTCACACACAGCCTCCTTCCAGGGGAAATCAGAAATGGCCCTGGAGAGCCAAGAGAGAATTTTATCTGGGGAAGAACTTAGAAGAGTTTAGGCTGCCCAGCTGGCACTCAAGGTGGAAGAAAGACAGAAGGAGCCACAGGTGCTCTTACGTTGGTTTGCAAGCAAGAGCTGGGGAGAGCCAGGTGGAGACCTTGATCCAGAGAGGAACTGCATGAAGAAAAGAGCCCAAATTCAGGGGTTGCACAGGAGAGGAGCAGAGTGTGCCCCGGGGTCACAGCCCCTGCTGCAGGAGGGGTGGCATCCTGGCTGTCCCCATGCCAGGAGGGACAGAGAGCTGCTGCCACCCCAGGCACCTCTGCCTGCCGCCAGCGGGAAGGTGAAGGGAGAGCTCCTGCCCTAATTAATTTGGAGTGGCCTGCAGATAAATCAAGGCTGAAAATGCATCCCTTGAGCTTGGAGTTTACATTCCAGGCACGTTTTTATCCAGAGCCTCAGACTGGCTCCAGCAGCACTGGCTCCCCGCAAGGGCAGGTTCTGCTGGCTCCCACAGGTGGCACACCTGGAGGCAGAGGGTTTGGGACCTGCTGCAAGCTCCATCCCCTACTTCTTCAGGAGGAAATCACTCCTCAAGCCTCTGCAAGAGACTGCTGGTGAAGGGGGAGCCCAGGCAGCTGCTGCTTCTCTGGGCATTGCTGCATTCCAGGGAAAATGCTGCTCCAGATTCATGGATGGTCTCAGCTTTGGCTGTAAAGGACATGGATGTGGAGCCACAACCCAGGAGGAAAAAGGAGGGTGGGTTTGTTTTATAATGTGTGCTTCACCAGGTTTATTTTCTTTGAGAACTGGGGATGATTTTGCATTTTGACCAGTTCAGAACAGTTTCATGCTGTGCTGGGGGAGCAGAGAGATGTGAACCAGAAAAACTGTGTTCAAAGGTGATATCAGACCTGGAGACCCTCACACAGTAAAGCATAAACACAGGCAATTCTGAATAATTTGATTCCTTAAATTTTCCTTCAAAACTGACAAATTGTCCTCATTTAATTTTGCATTTAATTGCAACTGCAGCACTGGATTCATGTTAGTGATCTTAGATTTAAAAGGCTCCTATCTACACAAATTGGGTAGCACATCCTGCCACCCTATTTACATCCAGAAGCAGGCAAAGATTTGAGATCTTATTAAACACATTTGAAGTGAAGTTTGAAGTGGTGAATCCATGACAGGGATTTGTGAAGATGGGAGCCCCGAGTGGAAAAAAGTATCTGGGTAAATAAAATAATTAGGGAAAAAGTGTCAGCACAGGAAGCAGGGGAGGGACAGAATAAGAGAGGCAAAGCAAAAAGCAGCTTGGCTGGGCTGGGAACACACAGCAGGTGTTTGGATAGCAAACAGGCATTAGTGGATGATTTTATGGCAAGCCTACAGTGAAATGAGGGAATGCTGCAGATGGAGGTGAGCTGATGGACAGAGGTAGGTGCCTTTAAAAATGAACAGGCACAGGCAGAGGGGATTGGAGGCAGAGCTGCCATGGAGCTGCAGAGATGGATGCAGAGGCATGGCCAGGAGAAGCAGGGGAAGCGGATCACGGGCTCCCCGCGGAGACAGCGATTATCACTTCCAGATAACTTTAATAGTCCGAGTCCTTCAGATGCTCTTATCAGGAGAAGGAGCTCGAAATCGGTCCGAGATAAAAGAAACGGGAGTTGTCAGGAGTGGTGTGAGAGCATCCAAGGCTCAGGCTGGGTCTGCTGCTCCTGGGTGCCAGCCCCAGCACCCTGTGGCAGATTTTCTTTGTATTTGCTGACTAAACTTGCCGAGTTTGCAGTTCCCCTCTGGAAAACGGGATTTGAGCAGGTGACCTGGAAGTGTTAGAGGACAAAAGTGTCCTGGGTTTGTTCTATGCGTCTCATTTTACCTGTTTAGGAATTAAAATCCAAACTCTGCAAAAGTCTCTCCAAGACTCTTTTCCTTGCTTTACATAGGTGATTTATGTATCTATACACTTACATAAACATATATATATATATTCTTTAATATATATATATTTATATATATATTCATATTGACATTTATATATACATATATTTTATAACGGATATATAATTGTACACATATATAATTATATATATGTATATATATAACATATATATAATGTATACACATATATACATTATATATACATTTTTACATATATTCATATTGGCATTTATATTGACATTTATATATAATATAATGTAATATAATGTAATGTAATATAATATAATGTAATATAATATAATATAATATAAATACATATATATAAATTACATTCTGTAAATTCATAAATTTATAAATATAAATTATATAATATAATATAAATTATATAAATATAATATATTTGTATTATATACTATAATTTATTATATTAATATATTATATAACAATCTATAATATAAATAAAATATTTGTATTGTATGATATAATTTATTCTATTGATATAATAATATCAATATATTATATTAGAAATATAGCATCTATTATTTATGATATAAATTATATACTACTATAAACTGTGCTCTGGAACCTCTGCCCTACCATTTAATCCTCTGATGGATTTATTGCCTATTTATGGTTTATTATGTTGCCTGTGGTGCATGTACTGCTTATTTCCTCTTTCTTTTCTCATGGATATGATGAGCCCAGCTATTTTCTCACCTGTTACAGCATTCGTTTCTCCTCTCCAACCTGATGCATCAGAAATCAGAATCGTGGTGGGGAAGCAATCAGAGAGAAAGCCCCCCGTGAGCTGGAGGCAGGCTCAGCCTGATGAGTGTGCTGTGCTCTGTTCCCGGGTGTGGTGTCCTGCAGGCTGCTCCATCGGGGGCAGACAGTGCTGGCAGAGCTGTGCCACCTCTGATGAGCCCCTCTTTGTTCCCAGGGAATGTTCCCGCTCCCATTTCCCCGGGCACAGCAGGGCTGGGGCTGTAGGAGCCTCCTCAACCCTTACTCAGTGCTCAGCACAGGAATGTTTTCCTCCCTCTGTCTTTTCTGGACCTGGGTGATGCCTCTTTGCTGCCTTTTCTTGCTGTTTTTCCCTTTTTGTCTTTCTTTTCCTTTCCTTTCCCTTTTTGTCTTTCTTTCCCTCCCAAAGAGGCCTCAGAACTCTCTGCCCCTGTGTATGCAGGGAGGCTGCTGCTTGTGGATTACTAGCACAGCTTCTTGTGTTATTGCTCTAGAAGAGAATGTGGGGTTTTTTTTTAACTAATGACATACCCAGAGTTAATCCAACTGACAGGAATAACCTCTCTGATTTAGTCCCTGATCATCGCACCTTGTTACAGGTGAGCTCCCAATGGGAGCAGAAGGGTTTTAGTGCTTCTTCCTTGAATTTCACACAACTCCAGACTGGTTTGGGTTGGAAGAGACCTTCAAGCCTATCCAGCCCGACCCCTTGCCATGGGCAGGAACACCTTCCACTGCCCCAGGTATTCAGCTGGAACAACAGCTCTGTATCTCCCTCCTCCCCAGCTTCTGCCTGAAATGCCTTGATTATTTTGTATTTCTTTCTGCTCTTTCTTTGTGTGAGAGTTTGACAGTTGTATTAAGGAAAAAGCAGCTCGAGGGTTTAGGTGTTGCAGCCAGCTCTGAATGTGATGAAGTCAAGGATCAGATGATCCTCACCTGGTGGTGATGTGTGCCAGGCTCCTGCCATGGTTTCTGCTGGGAAAAAAAATTAAAATATAGAGAAAAAGCAAGGAAAATAAATAGTTGAAAATAAGCAGCACTAAGCAGCTAGGAAGTTAAAATGCTCTTTTTAAAGAGTGGCTCGTGTTTATTGTATAACAAAGAGGAAGAACTCCTTTAATTAATATTAACAATTGAGAGCAGATTAGACAAAAAATACCCTATTACCACTTCCTCTAATCCACCTCTAATTGTGCACCAAGCTATCAAGGAGCACTTAAACCCCAAAAAGCCTCAGTAAGAAGCAGAAGGCAATTGTCTGCTTCAGCATCTCCACAGTTGGACGTGGAAGTCATCCAGCTCCAATTGTCTTTTATTCCATCCTTCCACTGCTTTCACAGCCCTGCAACAGCTTGGGGAATTAAATGGGGTCTGTGGGTGCAGCCAAACACCCAAAATGCAGGAGCTGCCTCTGAGGAGGAAATGCATTCCAGGGGGAGAGGACTGAGTTGGTCCTTCCCTGGATTTGTGCAGAACCAGAACATCTTTCGAGGGTATTCAAACACTTGGCCTGAAAAAAAAAATGTGGATCTGATTACTGCTCGTTTGCATTCCCTTTTCCTTAAGTTTGGAGAAGGCAAAGCTCTCCAGTGAATTAATTAATTTCACTCCATTTTGACAGAGTGCTTAAATCAGCTCAGAAGTGGCACAGCTGAGTAAACCCAGCTCGCAGGCAGTGATTGCTTCTTTTGGAAGGCCCAGCTCAGCAGCAGCTGGAGCAGAGCAGCCAGGAGAAGCACTTCATTAAAGAGCTGTGACAACACTGCTGCAGCCTGGGCTGCTCCTACCAGAAACTCAGCCTTTCAAGAGTGATCAGGAATTTTTTTATTCGTGTTTGTGCTTTCATGATCTGAGGGAAGATGTTCCACTGTGTCCCAGATCTGATCCCTCTTTAGTTCCCCAGCCCCGTGTGCATCCACAGCAGGTTTGCCTCCCACAGAAGTCTGCAGCTGTCTTTTCCCAAGGCTGGAAGTCATTTTGTTGGTATGGAATTAAATTGAGATGTTTAATTAACCTGAAATGTTCAGAACTTGTGTGATTGGGGTCTCTCTCTCACACTTTGTATATGGATAGAACTATATATTGTAATTAGATATCATTATTATATATCTTACACTTAGCCCTCCAAGGTAGATTTCCCTCTTGAAAGGTCCATCAGCCTTTCCTGTGACAGCCTGGCATGAACTTTGTCCCAGAGAAAATGTTGAAAATCTTCATTACAAATGTACATATCTGTGAGGGGACCTGACAGGCTTCTAGAACAAAAGTGTTTTCCCATATTCATCCAAGTGGACGCTGCTCCTGTAAAATCTAGATTCCTTCCTTGCCTGGTATTTAATTTTTCTTTTTTAAATGCAGCAGGATTCTAAGATGGAATCACAGATCCTTCTGCCTTTAATTCCTGCACCAGGTATTTTCACTCTTCATTGTGAGACAAGAATTCAAATGCAGTCACCTACAGCTTAGAGATGGGAATTGTGCCATCCTTATCACTGCTGTGTTTTCCCAAATTCCAGCTCATAACCACAGCCATCAACCTGTTTAAGTTTTGATCTTCTAGAGACCTGCCCTCATTGTGACCTCCTCAGAAACAACACCCTCCCCTCTGCAGCCAGATAAACTTCTGTGGTCTCCCAGCTCCCTCTTCCCTCTTGAATTATTTACCGAGGTCATGAATTTCTTAGAAAATCAGGCAGCAAGACACAGAGAAGTGAAGAGAGCCCTTTCAGGTTGGTGTTTGGGAATTAATTTACTGCCTTGGATTGGGAAATGGCCAGAGGGAAGACGTGAAACCCCCACACACGACACAATGAAATTGCTTCTTGTTGCTCCTTGTTCCAGGTCGGGCAGGTTATTGTGCCTGGAAATTTCTTTTATACAAGATTTGGTTGCTGCAGAGCATAAAGTAATCAAAACCTCGGGAGGCTCAGCAATTTCCGTGGAAAAGCAGAGATGATGTGGGGTCAGTGCCTCACACCTGCTCCACTCAGGCCACGGCTGCACCCAGGATGGCTTTGAGGAGCTTCTGTCTAAAACAGGCCCAAAGAAAGAGTTTAGCAGCAGGAAATTGTGATCAGAGGGGAGAGTGCACGGTGCAGTCCTGAGGCTTTGTGGCACCATCTGTGTTTTCATAATCTCATTTGGAAAAAAGAATAATCATTTCTGGGTTGAAGTTGTAATGGGGGAACGGAACAGCACAGGTAATTCTAAGGTTGTGATCCAATGCTACTCCATTACCTAGGCAATTGCAAAGTTCTAGTGGGCAAAGAGCACATTTTAGCTCTTCTTTTTTTTATAAAATCAGATAGATTTGTGTTAGAGTTCAGTGCAGCCTGTCCTGCTGTGAGACTGAGGATTTCTGCAGCTGTGGATTTGCAGGATGGAGGGCAGAGGGGCTGTGGGATGGCTGCCTGGGAGCTTCTGCCATCCCTATCCTTGGGATTTCAAGGGATTTGCTGGGGGAAAACCCCGAGCCAATGTGTAGGGGTTGAATCTGAACCCTCTCAAGTCCTTCCCACTGGGGAACCTTGGGATCCTGTGAACTGTTTCATAGATATTATAAAAGCTTGCTATTAATTGATGTGTAAAATTCATTCAGCAATTCATGGGGTTTTTTTCCTGACCTCTGCGAGCCCTGAATGAACCCGTGAAAACGTGAAAGGGAAAAAAAAAAAATCCAATTTCTCCTGTCTGAAATGATCTATTTCTCTCGCTGTGGCTGCCAAAGTGAGAGGCACAGTCCCATCTGTCCTGCAGCACTGGCCAGCCTTCCCAGCTCATCAGGGCAGGCACTGGGCACAGACTGCACTGGAGCAGTGCCAGGGAATTTATGGCTGAGGTAAAAGCTGGGGAAACGTGGGTGACTCTCACAAAAGCTGAGGGAAGCACAAGGTCACTGTGAGGATCACGAGAGCCATCCCAGGAGTTCAGCTCTGCACCATTACTGAGGTGTTTGGTGCTTTATTCTCTGCAGAGTGGCAGCAGAGGTGACCTCAGAGGGAAATCAGGTTTCCTTTTAGGCTCCTTTAGAGAGGGGAATTGTCTCAGTCCATTAAGCCTGGCATGGAATGCAGTGCCAAGCAGGGAGGGCTGGGCAGGATGGGAGCAGGGCTGGGATCAGCCTCCCTGGCATGGTTTGGGTTGGAAGGAACTGGGAAGAGCAGGGAGGGGATTCTGCTGGAGCAGTGAGCCAGAAAAATGACCTGTGAGGAAGGATGGCTGTCACTGAGGAGGGCTGGGATTTGTCAGGGTCAGAGGAAGATTTCCAACAGCCCAAGACAGAGGTTAATCAAGATCAAGATGAGCACTCTGCAGTGTGCAGGTAAAAAGCAAAACCCGCCTAAGAAAGGCCTTGGAAATGTGCAGGAAAAAGCACAGAAATTGCTGTAACTCCAGCAGAACTTACATCAAATAACACAAAAGATGGTAGGACCTGTCTGTCCTTTGGGGGCTGGAATGAGATGGTCTTTGTCACTATAGGACACAAAACAACACAAGCTCACACACTGTTGCTCTCAAGGTGAAGAAAAGGAAATTTATTTTCTGACTGCAACATTTACAGATTTCCAAAAGTGACAGCAGATTGGAGAGTGACAGTGCCACCTCTCCAATGACACTGGACAAACCAACAGTCCATCAAAATTCTCTTCTTCCATAAAATAATGCAAAACAATAAGTTATTTACAGAAAGTGTGTGAGAAAGTTCACTACAAGAATGTAAACATCAGAAGGCTTAGAAAATCTTAAAAAGTCAGGGCAACAGGTCTTTACTGTCCTTTCCAACCCAAACCATTCAGTGATAAATCCAGATAACACAGCTCCTGGGAAGCAAAGGCACTGATGAATGATTACATCTATCTAAGAGATTATAACTTCATCTCCCTCCCTTTATTCCCATTAAAATATTTGGAATAAACTGTTGGTGAGACAATACTGAGGATACAATCCCAGCACTACTAACCAGGACCCATGGACAGCACAGAATCCACCTCTATTTTACTCCTTGAACCCAATTAATACCAAATGGTTTATTAGCAATTAAATAGCTGATGTTTAAATATTAAAAATGTTTGGGAGATAAATATTTGAGGAAAAAGAGGTCATTACAGGCACTTTCTCTTGGCACATAATAAATTAATCTCTTTATTGGGAGAAACAAAAATGGGGGAAGAAAGCAAAACCTTTTCTTGGTGCAAATTTGCCACAAAGTGAATCTTTAAGAGGAGGATGGCTGGGCAATGCAGACAAATCTTCACAAAAATCCCTGCTGCAATAACAAAACCCACAGTGAAGAATTCAGGTGTTGCAGCAGACATTTGGGAAAGAAACCCTTACCTGCAGTAAAATACCCTTACCTGCAGTAAAATACTTCCCCAAGGCCTAGAGTTTTAAAATTCATGCAAAAAGTGTCTGAAGTTACCAATTTATGTTCCTAAAATAAGGGATTTCACAGAACCATTTCACAGGACTTCAAAATGAAGTTTGGAGAAGCAGATCAATGATGAATAATGATGAGAAGAAAGCATTGTGGGGAAAAGAATTCTAGAACAGTTCCTGTCACTGTGTGAATGTTTTTCAGGGAGACATTCACCCTCCACATTTTCTTGGTGATTTTGCAAAAATTGCAATGCCTTCTTTGGCCACAATTTTTGCATTGTTTATTGAAAGTTAAAAAAAAGTAAAGAAGTTTCATTGAAGTTAAAAGTAGTTTATTGAAAGTTAAAAAAATTTATCAGCCTGCTCTGGTGGGAGGTGTGCCTGCCCATGGTCTCTCAGTCATTTCCAACCCATCCTGTGACTCTGTGGCTGCAGAAGAGTTTGGAATTCTGGATCCTCAGTTGGGTCCACTGGTGGGAATTCATCTCTGGAAAAGCCCTGGCTGTGAGAAAAGGAATTCTTTAGAAATCCAGTGCTGGATTGCAGCCCAAAGGGCTCTGATATGTGTTGAAGACAATGCTGGGGTCCGGAATTTCTCTCTGATTTTGGTGTAGCTGAATGTGCTCAGTATTTTTAATGCTGTGTTCTACCACAGGGGGGAAAAAAATCTTAATTAAACTCTATGCAGATATTTGGTCATTTTATGTGAAACATCTGAAATGTGAGACAGCAAACTGTCCCCCTCAGCCAGACCTTCCCCCTGACTTTCTAACTTCAATTATCCCCTCATCATTGCACTGTTCTTCCTTAATTCATCGATTACATGATGGGACAGAGAAGCAGTTCTGGTTTATTTGAGGGAAAAATCCCACAAGTGCCTTTATTGCATGTCTTTACAAGAAAAGCAAGTTCCATCCCAAGGTGTCTTCATACCCACTCTCAACATAGTTTTTTTAATACAAAACCAGGGGTATTTATTAACATAATATTTTCTTTTCCTTGATCCAGTGCTGATGCAAAAAACCACATTTGTTCTTAGGTTTAAATCATGCTTTAATGAGGTTGTTCTAAAATCACCTGTGGCTTTATTAATCTTGCACAAATAATGGTTGCTTCCTGGACGTGGTGGCTGGAGAATAGGGGTTTGTATTTGTTCTAAACTGCTTGTTTTGTTAAATGAAGTGCTTGAGCTAATTAAAGGTGTTTTTGGGGATGTCTCAGCTTTAGCCTAATAAAGGAGAGGCACGAGAAGGTGCACACAGACACTTCTTATTGCCCATAAATCTGTTCTTATTGCAACTGTAAACTCTGGAATGGAGTTTTATGGCTCCCATTCCATCGAAAACTGTAGAGGCTGTTACTGATGCTGGATATTGGAATAAAAGCAGTTCTGAATTTTGGGTTTGATTGCTTTTACTTGTGAATTATGCCAAAACTGCTGTAGTCATTATCTTAAAACCTATTTAATTAAATGTAAGTATCCAGCTGTGTGTATTTTCAAAGAGCCAAAGTGCTCTAAGATCTCCAGCAGAAGAGCAATATGTGTATTTATGTATCACAGAGTTTGCAAAACCCTTCCCTCCTCAGTTTTCCTCGAATTTCCTTACTTTGGGATATGTCATTTGCAGCCTTAATGATTGGTTTAGTGTCTGTTTCTCGTGTGCAATTTGAATTTTTTGAGACAATAAGCAGAAATGAAGGCCAGGGCTCAGCCAGGACGATCAATGTGCCTTGGGCAGAGGGAGGGGGGGGAGCTCAATCCTGCTCTGCCTTCAGAGGAGGGAGCCCAAAGTGCCCTGACTCTTCTGCCCACCAAACCTGAGCCTTTTTTCCTCTTGATTTTTCTCCTTTGGTCTCTCCCAGCCCTAATTGCATGTCCCCTCTCTGAGAGGCCATTGTTCTCCTGCCCTTTCACTGCAGCTTTCCCCAGCTTTGTGCCAGCTCCATCCCAGATCCCCGGCCAAGTCTCCCTCCTCTCACTCCCTCTTGCTTTTGCCTTTTTCACAATTACCCCCTATTTTTCCTGTTTAACTATCTGCCTTTCCCTGCTCACCTTTGAATTCATGTCTTGGCTCCTTCATTTGTCAGTGTCCTTAATCTTATTCTCCTCTGGGATGAGCTTATCTCTTCTCTCACCTCCCTTCCCCCACCTGATTTTTCAGGAAATCTCTTGATTGCCCCTCTTTTTTTTTTTATTTTTAATTTTTTCCCCATTCCAGGGGCACCCAGCCCCTTCACCCAGCTCCCCTCCTGCATCCACACAGGAATCTGTGCTCCCTTGGATGTGCAAATGCTCAGCCTGTTCCAAACCCCGGCAGAGTTCAGCTCAGGCTGCTGCCCAGCCTTCAGCCGTGCCTCCGAGTTAATGATGTGAATTAAGGAGTCAGCATTAACTTGGAATTTTCTGCCTTTTGACTTTTCTTCTCACAGCTTGACGGTTTTGTAATGCTCTGTTTTTCTGAGACTTCAAAAAAACCAAAAAAAAAGCCATCCCAGATGGGGAATAAAGTGCCAGCAGGACGTGTCTTGGCAGTTCTGCCACAGTTCCATGGGACTGTCCTGGAGTGTTGCCCCTCTTGGTGCCACGTGCCACAAGAGCCACATTTGGTGTCTCAGAATCCCAGGATTATTTTGGGTGGAAAACACCTCCAAAATCATCGAATCCAAGCTGTGCCCATTCCCCATTTTGTCCCCAGCCCAGAGCACAGAGTGCCACATCCAGGAATTCCTTGGGCACCTCCAGGGAATCCCAGCACCTCCTGAGCAGCCTGTTCCTGTGCTTCCAGTCCTCTCCAGGAAGAAATTCCTGCTGTGCCCACCCTGAGCCTGCCCTGGCCCAGCCTGAGGCCGTTCCCTCTGCTCCTGTCCCTGTTCCCCCCGGCTGTGCCCTCCTGGCAGGAGTGTATCATGTATACACATATGCACATTATATATACACAAATATATACATTTATATATAATCATATTGACATTTATATATACATATACAAATAGTCTATAACGGATATATAATTTTGTAAATATAATTTATATACTATAACATAATTTAGGATAGAAATATAATATATTTGTATTATATAATTGATTATATTAATATATTATATAATAACACAAAATAATAATAATATAAATGTTACATATTGTATTATATTATATTATATTATATTATATTATATTATATTATATTATATTATATTATATTATATTATATTATATTATATTATATTATATTATATTATATTATATTATATTATTTTGATATATAATTTATAATATAAATTATATACTACTATTATTATATTACTATATTACTACTATATATTACTATTATGTACTACTATATATTACTATATACTAAATTATATACTACTACTGTTCCCTCTGCTCCTGTCCCTGCTCCCTGGAGCAGAGCCCGACCCCCCCGGCTGTCCCCTCCTGTCAGGAGCTGTGCAGAGCCACAAGGTCCCCCTTGATCCCCCTTTTCTCCAGCCGAGCCCCTTCCCAGCTCCCTCAGCCCCTCCTGAGGCTCCAGCCCCTTCCCCACCTCCATTCCCTTCCCTGGACCAGTTCCAGCCCCTCAATTTCCTTTCTTGAGTGAGGGACTCCAAAGCGGGGACAGGACTCAAGGTGCTCCTCATCAGAGCTGAGCACAGAGGGAAGATGCTGGGAGTCTCACCCCAAAGCCAGCTCAGCCCCCTGGGGCAGGTGCCACCGTGGGCAGGTGGCAGTTCTAGGCAGGTGTCCCGTCAGGGAACACATTCCCTGCCAGTGGTGCCAAGGAACAGTGGGAAAAAAGGGAAATGAGTGAGGTGACAAGCTGGGAAAGAGCCAACAGGGAAGGGTCAGCCCCCAGGCAGAGCAGGGAATTGATTCACTCCCCTCCCAGATGCATCTCACTGATTTCCTGCAGCACCCTGACAGAAAGCAGATACTACAGTGATAGCTAATTTAAAGGTATCAATAGAGAGTCACACTCCAATCTGCTCAATCCCAAACCTGTCCTGTGCTCACACCATCACACCACACCTCCCCAGCCACAGGATGGGCTGAGGCTGGGTGATATTGCACAAATCTGCTCTGAACCGTCACAGACTGGGGCCCTGCAAGCCATTTCCAAGGTGTGGCACAGCTCTGTACATCCCAGGAATGATTTCAGACAGTCACATCCATGGATCCAGCTTTGCACAGCTGCATTTTCTCAGGAGCAGTGGAGAGTCACACACTGCATCCTGCAGATCAGAGCAGGATATGTCCACATGGAATTATCCATATCCACATCCCACCTCAGCTGCCTGGAGGAGACAAATGGAACCAAAAATGTTGGATTTGAGCAGAATTCCATCACCTGGATTTTGGAAATGGAACGGAGTTTGGCCCTGGGATGTGCTTAGGGATGTGGTTTAGTGGTGGATGTGGCAGTGCTGGGTTAATGGCTGGATTTGATGGTTTTGGAGTCTTTTCCAACATGAATGATTCTGTGAGCTCAGAAAATTTATGATAACGTAATCAGGGGTTAAAGAGTTATTGGATCCCCTGGGATGCAGACAGAGAGATACAATTCCTGTTGTGACCAGCACACCTTTCATCTAAAACTGTTTCAGAAGTTCCATTTGTGTGGATTTTCGCTCCGATTTGCAGGGAAGCTCCAGCCTGGGTTAATAATACAGTGGCAGCACTTCACAATGCTCTCCACCATCCAGAAGTAGCTATTAAACTGTCAACAGCACTAAAAGATGATATTTTGATGGCAATGGATAGGAACCCCATCTCCCTGCCCGTGCTACTCAACATTTCTGCAGCTTTCAAGTGCAGTCAAGCATAATTTGTCACTGCCTTGCATATGTGACACTGTCTGAACAGGGACTCTCAGCTACAACTCTGTCAATCATTTATTTTTCCCAGGCAAAACTCATGTAGCACCACCAGACAGCAATTCCCCTTCCCTTCCCCGTGCCCCTTGCACTTTTTGGTGTTCACCATCCACCTGCAGACCTCTGGAGGGGTGGTAGGAGGTGCCAGCTTTGGGGCTGGAGTGTCGCAGACATTTTTTCATGAAAAACCCTTTCCTTAGGATTTTTCCTCCTGAGAAGCTGGGAGGCCTCAGGAAAAAAATGTAAACAATGGTTATCTGCTGCTGTGGAATGCAACAGGTGCATCTGTGATTGGTCTCATGTGGTTGTTTCTAATTAATGGCCAATCACAGTCAGCTGGCTCAGACTCTGTGTCTGAGACACAAGCCTTTGTTATAATTTTTTCTTTTCTATTCTTAGCTTAGCCAGCCTTCTGATGAAACCTTTTCTTCTATTCTTTTAGTACAGTTTTAATGTAATATATATCATAAAATAATAAATCAGCCTTCTGAAACATGGAGTCAGATCCTCTTCTCTTCCCTCATCCTCAGACCCCAGTGAGCACCGTCACACTGGAGCTGATCTGTACCTGCACAATCCTCTGGAGGGTGGCAGGAGGTGCCAGTTTTGGGGCTGGAGCTGATCTGGAGCTGCACAATCCTCTGGAGGGGTGCAGGAGGTGCCAGTTTTGGGGCTGGAGCTGCTCTGGAGCTGCACAATGCCCTGCCCAGCTGCAGCCAGAGATATCATTTAATGCTCATAAATCAGGGCTGGGTTTGGGCTCAGAGCATCCTGCTGGGAAACGCTTCCAAGGGCTGGCTTGGCCAATATCTGCTTGGCTATCTTCTTCCTTGCAGCCTGACCTTTCCTTTCATGCTGCACACATCCTAAAGGACATCTCCAGCATTCAGTTCAGGTGAAAACACATTTTTTTTTGGCCGTTGTCACAAGTCTGCCATAGGAGGGGGTGACCTCAGCAGTGATCTCTGTAATCAGCACCTCCAAAGTGCACCTGCAATCTGGAAGGAACAGCAGATCCTGGCTGGTGCCAAAATCCAGCAGATAATCACAAACCCTTCTGTCCCTGCTGCAGTTTTAAGCTGGTGATCAAAGTCTTAAAAGTCATTCAATGCAATCTACATCAAACACTGAATAAAGTTATGTTTTTCTCAGTCTAAACCTGTCTAGAGCCGAAATATTAGAGGCAGAAATAAGCTTCATTTATAATTCTCAAGCAAAATCAAATTATTTCATGTCCTTGTGCCCCAAGTTGTTTTTCTTTCTCATCCTAACTGGAATAATGAGAAAAAGGTGGGAGGAGAAGTGCATCCACCTGGGCTGCTCTAGAAAGGCTCAGCAGCAAACGTTTTGAAGTCTGCCATGAAACATTCATCAGCCTCATTTGCATTACAATGTCATGGTTCTCTGGGTGAAATCCTGAAATCATCGCAATTTTTCTTTTTTATTTATTTAAAGATTGCTAAAATCACCACATGCAGCTGATAGGAAGGTAGTGGAGATCCAAGGAACAACATGAGCACAGTGCAAGTCTAAAAGGATTTAAAGGAATCTGCTCTTACGTTCTCTGCTTTTTAAGTTCTGTGAATTTTGTTGTTTGTTTGGCAAAAGCATATTTTCTAGAAAGGTATCTAAGAAATGCAGAGGTCACCGGTGTACTCAGAACATTTTTGCAGTATGTAATCACTGTCTCCAAAGAAATATCTACCTCAGAAGTACTTTGAGGTATTTTCTCCTTGAAAAACCCTTGGTGCTCTGTAATCAAATGAACTCTCAGTACCCTTTTGGACAGCAAACCTGGCTGGATCACATGTTTTTAATTCTCCTTAGTGGGTTCAAATAATTTCTGAGCAGTTTTTTTCTATAGTTCTATTTAGAATATGGATACTGAAATTAATGCAATATTCCAGTGCTGCTCTTAGCAGTATCAGAGAAAATGATGTTAATTTTTGTTTACCCCATTAAGGCATTACATAACTGCACAGGTAAATGATTAAAAATCCTTCATTGTGTTCCATCATTAGTCTTGTGATCAATTATCAGAAGGATGATTATTAAACTGTTGTTATATTCAGTTATTAATGATTTCTAAATGGCAAACATCAAGGAGAAAAATGGTGTTACCACTGATTATTTAAAAAATTTGCAATAAAAATGAAAACATCCAGGTGAAAATATCACCTTCAAAACATAATTTCAAAAACAACACTGCAGTGGATTTTGGAGTAAATTAGGAATTTGCTGTGGTTGTTCCCCCCCCCCCCCCCCCTTTCATGCTTAGAACAGGAGCATTTTGGTGAACAGGAACAGGAACAGAAACAGGTGTTTGCTATTTGAAAGTCAGGGAGGTCATTACAGAAATATGTGCAAGCAGCACATTCGGACATTTCCTCTTCGCTCCAGACCGCTCGGAAGGAGGGACACAACTCCAATATTTCAATCCAGAGGCTGCCCTGCTCCAACACCCAGGGGCGAGCGAGAGGGCACAAGCGCGACACGGGCTGTCCCCAGCCAGCGCGCCCAGCCCTCCCCATGCCCGGGGCCGTTCGGTTTTTGCCATTTTTGCGGGCACAAAGGCGGCAGTGAGGAGCAGAGCGGAGCAGCTGCAGGGTGAATAATTGATGTGCGATAATTGATGCGCTGGCAGCTCCGGCCGCTGCCGCCGCTGTCGCCCCGGGGATGCCCCGGCCGGGAGCGCAGCCCTCGGGCACCCGCGTCCTCCGCACCCCGGCAGGGAGCGAACCGCGAATTTGGGGTGAGTTTGGGCAGCTTCGGGGGGTTCTCAGCGTCCTGCCAGCTCCTGCCGCTCCTGCGCCTCTTTCTCAAAACAGACTCTGCTCTTTCGGAGTCTGAAGTGGGGTTAAAAAAGCCTAAAAAGTCAGGAAGTGCTTTTCTTTTTAACTCTAGGGAATATGTAAACAGCACCTACAGAACTGGCACTGAAGCTATGATGAAGCTGCCTGAAATTATCTGGTGGTATTTAAGCTTTCAAGCTACTAAAACTAAAGATATTTATGTTCCCTTTATAATTTTCCCAAACTAAGATTAATGTAATTTGGTGTCAAATGTGAGAGCTTGAAAGAAGTTTGTTTCCCATAAAAAAAAAAAAGGTGGTTCCCCGTCGGAAGTTTAACTTGTGGTGGTGTTATTTTTACTCAGTTAGAGACATTTCTCAGTGTCATTTCTCAATGACCTGAAACTTGCATCAAGTTCCTAATTAGTAACTCTGCATTAAATGCTCTATTTTACCTTAAAGTAGTAGAAAAGTAACTTTAATTTTCCTAAGGAAATGGAGGAGATATATTTAATATATAAAGCACATGGCAGCGACGAACTAAAGCAACTCTGACCCCTTCTTTATAAGGTGAAAAACATCAAAGTATTTTTGTTTTGTTAATCATTAACTGCACCTACCTACAATACTTGTTTCAGCTGTCTGAGTTATTTTCCAGCAGTGCTCCTGCCAGCAGTGCCTGGGAGCTCTCAGGTAACTCAGTTAAAAATTGATACCAAAGCAATCAGCTCCCGAGAGCAGAGGGCAGGGGTAGGAGCAGGGATGTGAGATGAATCATGAATAAGCCTTGATTGTGAATAACGAGTTCCCTCTCTTTTTATTTGTTTTTAATTGCATAGTCCACATTCTGCTGCTTCTGGTTTATTTCCTTTGTTTTGATCACAAAAGCATTTCTTCTTTGGCATCTCAAACCCAGCCAAATTTTGAAGGGATACAAGTCCAGCACAATGATATCTGGTGCTGACAGTAATTAAATGCCTGTGTTAAAAATTAAAAAAAAAATTAAAAAAAACCAACCAAAGCCAAGAGGTGAAAAGAGGGACATGTAAACACCAGGAGATATGCAAAGAATGGATGTAATCCTGCACTCCTTAATCATGGGAGTCATCCTTATTCAGGAAAATAATCCTGCTGCTTTCAGCAGACATCAGTGGGTGCTGGAGCACCAGGCCCAGCTTTTCCAAGGAGATAACAGTGTTTTACCTGGGTCTTTTCTGCAGTGCAATTTTAGCAACACAGCTCTTGCTGATGTGTTTGAATGCATTAGTGATAATATTAAATTAGGCTTTACCTGATGTCCGTTTTGCCTCTGCAAGTGTGAAAGAGAAAAATGAGATAATGGATGGGATGTGGCAGGGAGAAGGTACAAACCCCACGTGTTTTATTGGCTGCCCCTGTTCCCTGTGTTTGCAAATCACTTTTTGGTCCATGGGATGTATCAAATTTGCCTTGTTTTTAGGATAGGATGCAACTTTAGCACCAAAAAACTCCAGAAATCCTTTAAAGTGTATTTGGCTCTCCCTAAAAGTGATGTTGATAAATATTGTCCATCTGATTTAAATACAAGGGGATTGTGATAACATTCAGGGGATGTTTTTTACTGCTGTGATGCTCTCTGATTTTGCAGGAATGACACATTTTTATATAAATGTGGTGGGTTTGTTGCCCTTTCACCAGCCCAGCTCAGCATTTCTGAGCTTTGCCCTCCCAGCCCGTGTGGTGCTGCCCTGTAATCCAGGAGGGGGCTTGGGAGCACCTGAGTGCCCTTCCCCAGGCAGAGCATCTGTTAATGAGGAAAACTAATTACCTAAAAGCTTTCAGCAGGATGGGTTGTGAAGTATAAATAGTCATGAACTGCTCCTGGTGCTCTGTGCTTGTGCTGCTGCCAGCACTGGTGGGATGGAGGGGAGTGACCCTCTGCAGTCACTGCTGTGTGAGGGAAAATTCTCTTCTGAGCACCCCGAAAGGGGGAAAAATAGAAAAAATTACAAGTAAAAATGCACTGGATGATGATTCCAGATGGTATTAAAAGCTTGCTCTGAAGTGAGGTTGGCACTAAGTCTCTGTTGGGTTTTTGTTGTTGCATTGAGCCATCAAGAACGAGCTGGTTTTCTTCCATCAGCTTTCTTACGTGGTGGTTCCTATTTAAACATGAGGTTTAGTGGATTAACAGCATTTATTGCTACAGAAGCAGTTTAAGGCTGAGCTTACATCGCTCTCAGAGAGCTGGCAGCCGTAAAATGCCCCCAGTGCCAAGGGCTGGGGGGACAAAGTGGCGGCTGCAGGAGGCAGGAGTGGCCCTGGGCAGCATTTCCCTTCTCTGCTCCATGCAGAGTCCCAGCAGCAGCATCATTTCTCTCCAGGGAAGTCCCTTTTTGTCCCTGAACCCTGCCCTTGAAAGTTCCCAATCCTTGGAGAGCCCCCCAAGCACTGGTTGTGTGTCAATTTGAACTTTATCAATTTTGACGGTACATTTCTCACATCTGTTCTCCTTTATTGAGTTCTACCTATAAAAATCCAAACCACACGTGCAAGCAATTATTATTTGAGGATCTCCTTCTGGCATTGGGCACAGGTCAAGTGCCCATTTTAGTTTTTATTGCTTTTTGAGAATTTTAGAGGTGGCCGTTCAAGCAAATTTCTTGAAAAGTTTTTCAAACTTGGCCAAAACGTGCTCTGGAATGGTTCAGCCTGTTTTGTATCAAAAATTGTGTGTGCAGTGATGTAGAATGGCTGGGTTTGGGGTTTTTTTGGTATAAATTGTGTATGGAAAAGGTGTTTTCTGTGATTATTGATGTGTTTATTCTTGAGTCTCTCGTTGTCATGGTTGGTACTTGGTCAGAGGTTGGACTTGATGATCTTGGAGGTAATTTCCAGCCTCAATGATGCTGTGATCCTGCGACTTTGAGGTCCTTTCCAACCTCAGTTATTCTGTGATCTTGTGATTTGAAGTGGAGAAGCTGAGTTGGTGTGAGTGTACATGTTGTATTTCATGTATGACTACAGACAGATAAAACTGCAATGCATATTTTTAAAATGAAGGTTTTCCCTTTTCCTCCAGGAGTTCCTCTGCTCTAAATCCCAGCCTGGGAGCAGAGTTCCCAACACTCCTTGCTTGTTTGTGCTCCAGCCCAGCCCCAATTTCCCCCCAGGGCATTTTCAAGGGTGTTCTTCTCTCCTGTGATGCTGCTCCTGATCCATGAGACATTTCTGCATCCCTGGGAGAGCAGGGGACAGCCCCACTCCCACCCCTGTGTGTGGTCCCACCCCAAACCTGTCCCAGATTGCCATCAGAGCCGTGCATTAATCACTCAGTTAATTGGGTGATGCTGCAACACCTCAGTCTCACACCTGGCAATCCACTGAGCAAACTCCTGTGGGGAATAAACCCTGACCAATATCTGTGACAGGGGATTCTCTTCCTCCCCTCCCTGCAAAGTACCAACAGCTCTGAGTGTTGTGTCCCCACTTGTTGATGGTGTGTTACCATTAATACTTATTAGGGTCCTGCATAGGTTTGCATCTCAAACAACTAAAAATGTCTTTAGTGCCCATGGCAGGAGGGGAATGAGGTTCAGAAACCTCTGCTGGTGATTAAAGCCCATCAGTGCAGGATTTATGGGGGGCAGAGGACAAAGCAGTGCAGAAAACACAAAATAACCAGTGACAAAATCAACAATTACCTTGGCTGTCTTTTGGAAGAAGAAGAATAGAGTCAAGACAATTTGGACACATTTTCCCTTGTGTGTGTAGGATAAATAAATGGAAAAAAGTGTTTTGGCAGCAGAAGGTAACTCTGGCCACCTGGCCATGGGTGCTCTGGGACACCTCTGGGACTGGGTTTCAGATCTCTTTGGGTTTAACTGATTGATTGCATTTAGTTTTGTGCTTCTATTGCCGTAGATTCCTAATGCCACGTGAAACTGCCAGCATGGAAATGGATTTGGGAGGCTGGGCAGCTTGGCAGATACCTGGCAGGGCTTGGCTCTGCAATTCCCATGAGAAACAGGGCAAGGCAGAGCCCAGGGCCACACATGGAGAGCTTCTGCCTCTTCTGAAAGCAGCTGCTGCTCTTTGGAGCATTTAAAATTATTGTTAAATTCCCTTTCTGGACAAAATCAAACTTTAACAAGCAAAGTTCCCGTGCAGAACAAGAGAACTTTTTTTTTTAAATGTAGTTTTGGTTCGCAGGACACCTTTAAGAACAGATTATACTGAAAGCAAGGTTTAACCAACACGAGGTGGCTGGGGCTCACTTTGCTCAGTTTTCTGTGGCTGAGCTGCCCAGGAGATCCCTGCCCTGCATTAATTGTCAGCATTGCAAGAGCAGAGGAGCAGCCTGCAGGGAGGGTCTGTGCCAGCCTGCAGGTGACTGCACCAAATCCCTCTGTTTTTCAAGGAGCAGCTGAAGCAATGTGGTTTTATTCCCATTTTCCACGCCTGGAGCTGGCTGAGCCTCACAAAGGGCATTGTCCCAGCGTGTGACACACAGGGAGGGCACGGAGGGAGGGTGCCCTGGCCATGCACAATGAGAGGCTCTCTCCATGCACAATGAGAGCTGATGTCAGTGTGCATGCAGCCTTTGCCTGCTGGGCCAGAGCTGAGCCCCCCAAACTCTCCTTTCTCTGTTTCATCCCCTCAGTGTTACCTCAGCCTGAGTTTCTCACTGCTGAATTTCCTACCAGGCAAACGCTGCTCACTCTGGGTTTTTTCCTTTCTTTCCTTGCCTTGAACAACAGCTCCTGACCTACTTCTGTCTTTTAATTGCTGCTGCAATATGAATTTTAATTCCAGCCAGAGTCCAGATGTATTGAGGATGCACAGCACATGCCAGGGCCAGGCCATTTATTTCCCAGGCCAGTCTTTCCCAGCCCTTTGAATCCAGGGGCCCCTTAACCTTTCTGAAAAAATATCTGAAGCCATCATCACGTATTTCACTGTTGTCTGCTGATGGGAAATGCAGATAATAACTGCTAATCTAAATGCTAATATGTATTTTCTCTGACAGCTTAGTTGGTTTTACTGTTCTTTAACCTTTGGCTGGAAATATTAATGGAGATGGATGTGAGCCTGGTGCTTCCATCCCTCAGCGCCCAAATGAACCTGGGCAGGGACAATTTATAGGTCAATTTATATTTTTATTATTATACAGGATACTTTTTGCTTCTTTTCATGGCTCTTTTTGGGGGATTATGGACATTAGAGGATGAGTGGGTCACTGAAAACTCAGAATTCTGGATCTGGGGAGATCACAGCTTGATGAACAAAGCATTAAGTTTAGCATTCTCCAGAAGGGTTCTGTGAACTTTGTTCCCAAAAAAATATCCTTATTTACTTCTCTACATTTGAGAAGAAACACTGGCTACAGGTGCTGCATTTTGAGCATCTCAAGAATTTCCTCTCCTGGGGACATTGTTTTGCTTAGCTAAGATCTCCCTCTTTTTATTCCACAGAAATGGGAAATGAGGACAAGTTATCAATGTGTCTTCTCCTCAATTAAATTAACTCACAGAATTAAAACTGAACTTAAGAAAAGCTTTAATCTTAATCATTCTGTGGTTGTAGCTTGTGAAGGACTCGGGAATCCTTTGGGAGGAGGAAAAAATGTATTTAAAAACATAAGCTGGTTTAGCTCAGGTTTTTCTGGGATACACTAGATTTTAATTAAACAGGAGTTTAATTAATTATAATTAATAAGTAGAATACAGAAAAGGAGAACTGCTCATACTCTGGAGAGTCAGAAAATGAGGAGAAAATTGGGGATGCAGCCTCACACAAGCCCTGGGAATGCGGCTGGGAGGAGAAGTCCAGGGAAGAACAGCACACAGAGGAGGATCCGTCCCTCCACCATTCCAGAATCCTCTTTCCCATCAATATTTTCCAGTCTTTTGCTTGCTGGTCACTCTGCCAAGGGAGGATTTAACAGCACAGATGCATCAAATCATTATCCCAGTGATGTATTACAGGTACATTGTGTATTGCAACCTGTTCTCACAGCAGCCAGAGCGTTAGTGCCTGATATTATTACTGATATTTGATGTACAATCCAACTCTATTTAATTAGTTCACTAAAATGCATTTTCTGCCAGAGATACAGTGAACAGGAAGGAAAATCACCTTCCTGGAGAAATGCCTCGTAGCAGGATGACTGAAAAAAGCAGATAGGAGAGTCTGAGAGGCAGGAATTGAGCACATCAATCCTGCAGATCCCCCAAAATCTGTGGAACCTCATAGCTGAGATTTTGGAATACAAGCTGGCAATTTAGCTGTAAAATAAAACTCTTTAAAAGGAAACTCTCATGATATTACCTTATAAACACTTTAGAACAGCAGATTATCTGGAGTTTATGGGTAAGGTAGCAGAGAGATGCTTCTGTGCTAAAGGAAGTATTTTTATGTTTGTCTAAATGATCTGCTCCTCATCCAAAGAGCTGCAGCTTTGCCTTAAACACAAAATTGAGCTGTGGCCTGGGGAGTCATCCCTACACAGCCACACTTGTGTTGTCTCCTTGGTACCCACGTTCACAGTGGCACCAGGGGATCATTAAGAAAGGTTTCATCTTCTTTTTGCATCCTCTGAGGAAGCAGGAGAGCAGAATTTTGGCACAAGCTCTGTGTTGGACTCCTCTGCGTGCTGGATGGCAATTTGTGCCAAAGCCTCCCTGAGCAGGTGAGGGGGCAGAAACAGCCTCCTCCTCCTCCTCCTCCTTCTGTCCTGGGGGAAACTATTGTAAAACAGGGCCCCCAACAAAAGAGGGGATGATGCATCTGACTCCATGTTCTCAGAAGGCTAATTTATTATTTTATTATACTGTATTATATTAAAGAATGCTATACTAAACTATACTAAAGAATACAGCAAGGATACTTACAGAAGGCTAAAAAGATAATAATGAAAACTCCTGACTCTTTCCAGAGCCCTGACACAGCTTGGCCCTGATTGGCCAAAGAGTGAAAACAACTCACAGCAGAATCCAATGGAACAATCACCTGTGGGTGAGCAATCTCCAAACACATTCCACGTGAGCACAACACAGGAGAAGCAAATGAGATCAGAATTGTTTTTCTTTTTTTCTGAGGCTTCTCAGCTTCCCAGGAGAAAATCCCTGGGCAAAGGAATTTTTCCAGAGAATGTGAATGCCACAGGAAACCTGTGCTGGCTTGGTTGCTGCACGTGGTTGGAGGATGCAAGAGCCAAACACCACTGCAGGTCCTGTTCTCCTGCAGGTGGGAAGATAAGAGGGCTTGGGAATGGATGTCTGAGCCCTCTTCCATGAAACCAGGAGGAAACCAGGGGATCTCCTCCTGCTCAGGGCTCACTGGGGGCTGTGAGAAGGGCCCCACTTGTGTTGCTGCTGCTGCTGCTGTCCCCCTTTGAGGCTGGCACTGGGGTGGAATCACAGCTCCTGGACCACTGGATTAGGGAAGGTGTCCCTGCCCATGGCAGGAGCTGGAATCAGGTGACCTTCAAGGTCCTTTCCAACCCAAACCATTTGAGGATTCTGTGATTCCCGCAGTGCTCGGTTGGGAATGGTCCCACTCCTAAACTGCCATTCCCTGCAAACCTCTCCATAATCAATGAGCTTGGGAAGGCTCATGGAGGCCTCCAAGGGCAGAGGGCTGGATGTGGGGTTCATGGCTTGTGCAGAGTGAAAGAACTGCTTTGGTGGCTCCTTCCACCAGACAGGTCAGACAGATCCAGAAGGGAGAAACCTTAACAGTGAGCTCAAGGAAACCTCTGCAGCTGCCTGTGCTCCTGTCTTGGTTTGAAAAGCCAGGTGTCTGCTAAGGAAGGCAGGAGCCTCCCCTGAAATGGAAAATGTAAACTCCCTCCCTCTGAATTGTTATAATATTTAAATTAAGGGGCTCTCAGGCAAAGATATGGGAGTAGGAATAACAGTTCTTTACTAGGAAAATTAAAAATACAAATGTAATAGTAAAAAAAAAAAAACCACTGAGAGAGTCAGACCATGCCCTGTCCCCCTGTGTGTCAGGGTGGTGGCAGCATATAATGAATGAAATATCCCGATTTCATTCAATGGTGGCTGCAACCCTCCTGCAGTGCCAGCTGTGGCTCTGCTGCAGCAGGGATCCTGCACAAGGGGGGAGTTTTCCTCTGCAGCTCCAGGGCTGCTGCAGATGGGCCTGGGCTCCCTCTGGCCATGCAGGGCAGCACAAAGCTGCTCCTCTGGCAATGCAGGGGGCAGAGGCTGCTGGGGTGTCCCAAAGCTCAGATTGGATCCAGGTAGGAATGCTTGGCTCCTCCCCTGGGCGGAGCATCTCCCCATGGGATGCTGGGATTGGATCAGCCCTGCAGGGACACTCAGTGGCCATGGACAGCAGAGATCTCCTGGAGGGAGGATTGGATGTGGAAGCAATAAAGAAAACTGCCCCACCTCTGACAGATGGCAATAGAATTCACACCCCTGTTTCCAACCTAAAGCTGTTCCCAGGCTGGTAAATGGAGACTTGCCCTGGGTCTGGCAGATGAGGCAGGAAGGAAGGGATGTTTTCCCCTCATCCCAGGAGTGCCTTTCCAACCCTTCCAGCCTGGATGGGAATGTCAGGACACCATGGAATGATTTAGTCTTAATCACCTGGGCTCATTTCGTGTGTGGATCTGCAGCGAGCCGCTCCCCCACATCCAAACTCCACTTTATTGCTTCTCTTGTTCTTTCTCGTTCCCTTTGTGCTCCTCAGGTAGCAACTGCATTTTAGCTTGTTTTCAGGAACCAGCAGTAATATTTCCTGAGCCAACTCCTTTCTTTAATTTGTTGTTGTTTTGGTGTCTGACACATCCAGAGCTCTCCCTGGACTCCAGAGTCTCAGTACAGTACAAGTGTCTTGAGCACAGTTTATTTTAATCAGGCCTCCCAGAATTCAGTAAATACTTCAGGCCAATTCCTCCAGTAAATCTGAACACATTCAGCAGAAACATGTGCAGCCAGTGCTCAGACATAATTGCCAACAATTTCACACCCACAGAATGCCTCTGCCATTCCCAGAGCCCCATCTTCCCCATCGCTGCTTCCAGCAGGAGCCTCCCAGTTGCTAAGGGGATGGAAGTTCTGATGCAGCCCTAAATGAAATATTTTCAGCACAGAGTGCAGAATTACCCATGTAGTTTTCTGGTTAATGTTCTCTGTGTCAGAGAGAAGCAGCTCTCCAGAGGTCTGGAGGCCAGGTTTGATCCAGGCACTACCCAGGCATTCAAAATATGAATTGAATCCGTGTCTGCTGCATTTAACTGGAGCTCTGACAATTACAGGCTGTCACAGGAGACTTCCACTCCTCTTCCTGACTCAATTACCCAGGCTCACGCTTCTCCTGAGATTGAGCTTGACTTTATGTACCATTGCTGTAAATAAAGTCAAGCTCGTTTTCCTTTTTCTTTGCTATTCTAAGGAAAAGGAGAGGCTGATTTTAGCACCCAGCATCCAACTGAGCCCAAGCCTCAGGGGAAGCTTTTGGTTGAATTGCAATTAAGTATTTCTTTCTTTTAGCCAAGTTGTGGTTATTGATGCATTGAATTTTAAAAAACCCAAGAACCCCCACTTCCTATGTTTATTGCCCATTCCCAAATCCTTGCTATAGGAATATATATAATCAAGTTTTAAAATAACAAGTATACATAATCAACTCAGGTCCTCTTAAAATTTTACAGACATATATCATTACTAGGCAAAATACTGCAGCATTCCACTAAGTTATGTTATTTCCATTGTATTATTTTCCATAATATCCTGCTCCTTATGCAGCCTTGTTTTCCTTATTCCCCATTTTTTGTGCTGAAAAGTTGTTTGCATTAAGCTGTTTACAAGTCCTGGTTCCTTTTGTGAGTGATCTGTTGATTGCAGCTCAATAATGTTTGAGAATAGTGAATTATTTCTTGCATTTTGGGTGATCTGAGTGTGTCCCTGTACAATTCCTGACTTGTGTCCTGCTCTGGAGCTCATTAACTCTGCACGAGTCAGGCAGGCTGCACCTCCCATGGAAGTGCTCCCCTTCTTCTGCTTCTCCCCTTTTCCCACTGGGATGGCACAGCAGCATTATGGGAATAAATCACACAGGACTATTTTCTTTATGGTGGAAAAAACCCATTCTTTATTCACAGAACTCGTTTTTATACAGTTTCACAGATCTCTTTTGGAACTCCGATATGTCAGAAGCTTTCTTGCCAATTACTTTATTGGTTTATAACAAGTTGTTATTGATTGCATCAAAGTCTTGGTGTGTATGTGCAGGGAAAGTTGTTTGTGAGAGATAGTTTTCATTTTTCTATTTAAGGTGTAAAAGCAGTTTATACAGGTGTTAGTTGTTTTTTTTTTATCAAGGAATATTTTGTTATGTTAATGAGCTGCTCACCCCAGGATTGCTTTCACATGGGAACTTGTAAAATGCCAGCTTGGCTGAGAAGAAATGATAGGCCAGCCAGAGCTGGCCTGATTTTATTTAATTTTGAAATAATTTTTCTATCTTACTGCAACAAAGGATCAGCACAGGATGATACATGGAAGTGCTGTCCCACAGAAATGAAATCCCTCTAAAGCTGGGAACTGGGAAGTGCCCACCACAGTGCTGGGGAGCCTTGGTTGGGTTGCTCCCAGATGTTGTGTGGAAGTGTTTAACCGAGCTGAATGGGATAAATGCCTGAAAAAAATCCATATCTTGTGGAAATCCCTGCTGTGCTCCCATGGTTTGGGTTGGAAGGGGCCTCAAATCCCCCCAGTGCCACCCCTGCCTTGGCAGGGATACCTCCCACTGTCCCAGGGGCTCCCAGCCCCAGTGTCCAGCCTGGCCTTGGGCACTGCCAGGGATCCAGGGCAGCCAGAAATGACAAATTGTGCCATTGCTGATGCTCCCATTAACTCCCCAGAGCTGCTTCAGGAGATGAAAAGTCTCCTTTTCACAGTGCAGGAGTTTTAACTGTGCCCTGGCTAAAGATTACCTCAACCTGCTATAAATTGAGATGTTTCACTAATTGCTTTCTTGGTTCATTAGCCAAATTGTGAGTCTGAGGGAAATGGAAAAGGCTCAGAATGAATTTCCCTTGCAATCCTTAATTTAAATGGTGAATAATAATTTAATGTTGAACAAAACATTTTGGGTGATTTGCTGTGCTGGAGCTCATTTTTTACCTTGGGATCATTTGCCACCTTTGAAGCTTTGTGGGGAAATGATGCTCAGCTCTGCTTCTCTGTGATGTGACACCAGGCAGGAAGGAATAATCATTATAGAATAATTGTAATAATCTCAAAATTTATTCAGAAACACTTTTGTCATGGGAGGTCCCTCCTCAGATATTGTTTTAAGCAGTGAGATAAGAGAGATAAAAGGCAAAAATCTGTAAAGGTTTTGCTTCTGTGGATGCTGTGGCTCTATTTCCTTTTCAGCCATGAAGGTGTCAAAGCTGCAACATGTCCCTGGTTTACTCCTTCCAACACTCAGCTAAAAATCAAAGATTAACTCTGAGCAGCTGCAGGTAACAAATTCTACTAATTCATCAAAGCCAGCACTGCAGAATTTAATCTGTTTTATGAAATTCCTCCCATGGATTGTTATGGCAGGGCTGTGGCACAGGAGGTCATTTGTGAGCTCTCAATTGCTGGTTGTGTGACAGTGAAAAAAGGAGGCCAAAAGAAAGGTTAAATTAAAGAAGCTGCTAGAAGCTATTTATGTGAGATGAATGTATATTATCTAAATTAATGACAGCAAACCTCCAATTAGCTGAACGCTGATGCACAATTTGGGCTTTATAAGGTAAATGCATGTTTTGTGCAGCCAAAGGGTTGGGTGAGGGAGGTTTCACTGGGGTGGGGTTACAGGTAAATGAACATTTTCTCTTTCTTGGGGCACAGTGACCTCGCTGCTGCTGCTGCTGACAAATCTTTACAATAAATCTGTCATTGTTTCCCAACATCAATAAGGAGTGTGAAACTTATGACCTTTCCCTCTAAATTATCCTCCTGTAACATGGGATGAGCAAAAACCTTGAATGTGCTGCTTTGTGTTTCAATAAACAACCTAATTTTTATTTGAGAGCAGAGATTTCCTCCTCAGACCAGTGCATGTTGATTTGGCTTAAATAAACTTGGTTCTGTTTTGTTCATTTAGAGAATTCCTCTGTAAAAATACAACAGAGAGTGCAGCTATCAACTCCTTCAAGGAATTCAGAGGAAATTTCTAATGTTTTTTTGCAGTTTATACATGTTAAAATAATGGTGCAATGGACTGATTTGATCAATTTACTCTTTGGGGAGGGTAGGATTTTGTTGTAGATCATCAGTTACTTCATTATCCTGATTATGATCATTGAGATTCAAGATTTAATTACACTTTGTGCAGAAAAACTCAATTTTAATCTACCCAGGAGCTTCACATCTCCTTATACCTCCTCCTATACATCTTCTGAATTTTGTGATTTTATGGAATCTCTACCTATTACTTCTTTTTTTTTGACTTGCTGATGATTCCAAGCTCATTTCGTGTCAGTATTTTGCAGTAATGTGCCCCTTTTGGGGTCATTCTGGGAAAATATCAATTCCTAGAGTACTTCTGCTCATTTAGGATGACTTTAGGGAAATGTGGAAGCACTACTCTATTTTATTTTATTAATATTTTCTTTGATTTCTGGCTCTGTTCCTTTGTCACCCTGGTCTTGTCAAGGTAATTTACACTGGCTTTATTTTTTTCATATTATCCTCTGATGTGTCTTAATCCCATCCTAATTTTGAGATGGCTGAGCTATCAAGATCCTTTTTTATAATTTGAGCAGCACTCTGGGTTGCTCAGCACTTCTGTGCTGTGTGCTCATATTCAAACTCACACACTTTGCATTGCTTCAGTTGCTATTTTTAAGCTCCGTGTACAAATTCAGCTTTCCTTGTCTTCACTGTTCTTTGTAATTGTTTTTGGGTTGTTTTTTTTTTTTTTAACCTGAGATTTTCTCTGCCCATTCTGTCCAAAAATAGAGAGGCTTTTATAAACAACTTTCCTTCAGCTTTTAGTTGGGGAGAAAAAAAACCAAAAAAACCCAATAAAAAAAAAATCCATAAAAACTCTCTCAGCTGTAAAAGCATTAACTGCTGTTCTATTCTGGGGAGGATGGAGCCAGGCTTTCTTTGCAGCCTCCTCCTCAGTCCCCAGGGTTTTCCCAGTAAAATTCCCTTTTTTCCTTCTCTCCACTGCCTTTTCCTGTGCCATTAGAGTGGGACTATTTTAAATGTGAGGGATTTTCTTTTGTTTCCTGTGTCCCACTCATGTTTCCCACTTTGTCTAACTGGGATTGCTCTCCTTCTGAAAGCTGAGGGACATTTCTAACACCCAGAATTGAAGACAAATAATTACATGTGGCTTGACCCAGGTCACCAGCTGGTCACCACCTACCTTTTCTTTCATTTTTATTCCCCTACCTTTGATCCCCACTGCTGTTTATTCTGCATTTCTAGCAGGAGACATTTAGCAAAGGCTTTGGCTATAAGATGAATTCCCAAATCCACAGAGTTTCCTCATATTGTATTTTCAGACTGAAATCCCCTTGAAAGGTCACTTGAAGGTTTGAAATACCAGAGCACTTTGATTGCTGTTGATTTTTCTCATGGTAATTGAGGAGCCATCGAGCTCATCAAGCTTTACTTGGTTAAATTTCTGTTCTTGTAAAGAAAGCCCACAGAGCTTTCCCACACAGCTGCTGCTGGAACTGCATTCTGCAGGGATGGATATCCCAGGAATGACACCTGGATCTGCCCAAGCGGGGCAGAGGAGAAACCATTCCATGTGCCTGCTGCAGTTAAAGGAGAGCATGGATCCAATTAGCCATGATTATGATGAGGGATTAATTTCCACAGCCCAGCAGTGGTTGAGGTACTCAGTGCATAGCCCAGAGCAGCTGGGGGTGCCCCTGGATCCCTGCAAGTGTCCAAGGCCAGGTTGGACATTGGGGCTGGGAGCACCTGGGACAGTGGGAGGTGACCCTGCCCATGTGTCTTGGTTGGAAAAGCCAGGTGTCTGCTAAGGAAAGCAGGAGGCTTCCTTGAAATGGAAAATGTAAACCCTCTCCCTCTGAATTGGTATAATATTGAAATTAAGGGGCTCTCAGGCAAAGATATGGGAGTAGGAATAATGGTTCTTTAGTAGGAAAACTAAAAATACAAATGGAATTGTACAAACAAACGCTGCCAGAGTCAGACCATGCCCTGGCCCCCTGTGTGTCAGGGTGGTGTCCCAGCCCCATGCCATGGGGGCTCAGCCCTCCTGCAGTGCCAGCTGTGGCTCTGCTGCAGCAGGGATCCTGCACAAGGGGGGAGTTTTCCTCTGCAGCTCCAGGGCTGCTGCAGATGGGCCTGGGCTCCCTCTGGCCATGCAGGGCAGCAGAAAGCTGCTCCTCTGGCAATGCAGGGGACAGAGGCTGCTGGGGTGTCCCAAAGCTCAGATTGGATCCAGGGAGGAATGCTTGGCTCCTCCCCTGGGCGGGGCATCTCCCCATGGGATGGTGGGATTGGATCAGCCATGCAGGGACACTCAGTGGCCATGGACAGCAGAGATCTCCTGGAGGGAGGATTGGTTGTGGAAGGGATAAAGAAAACTGCCCCATGAACAGAGATAAGTGCCCCACCTCTGACAGATGTTAATTTTGAATTGAACACACACTCAGCTAAACCTGAGACACCATGGCAGGGGTTGGGATGGGATGGGATTTAAGTCCCTTCCAACCCAAACCATTCCATTATCAAAATTTCTCTAAAATTAAATCATAACCACATCCTCAGGGAGGTGACAGGGTGACCTCTATATTTTGGGGGCTGGTTTGTAAGGGGTGATGTTGTTGAGTGAATTATTTTTGGGATCATGCTAATAACAGGCTTTTAGTTGCCCCATAAGCTGTGGATGTGTTCTATGAGATAATGTATTTATAGGTTTGTTCACCAAGTTTGGCTCAAATAAAGATTACTGACTTCACAGGTTTATAGGCAGTCCAAGCATTGGATAATTTCAGTACAAGTAGCAGTGGATAATTTCAGTATAATAACAATGGATAATTTAAGTGTAAATGACCCTGAATTCACTCAGGAATGGCTGAACATGGTTCTTTTGTAAAAGCAGTAACTATAGCCCTACCACCATCATAAATGCAAAGATCAAATTGCTTCTGAGACTTTAGAACAATAATATTGAAGATTTTTGCCTAAATGGTGATTTCTTTCAGCATTGACCTGCCTGCCCATGAGTTTGATGCTGTTGTAGTTAATCTTTTTTAGGCAGAATGATGAAGTGTCTAAACTTCCCTGTGTCATCCCAGTGCTCTTCTCTCTTTGCCATCAGGATGTTTCTGTTGTCCCACTCTGAGTTCATGCCCTTAAAATACTTTTCCACTCACCTTCCAGGCTTTGAGGATCCAGCTCTGCACTGACAAAGGCAGAGGGCTGAGTTATGCTAGAAAAATATTAATATTATACAGTGAATTTTTTTATCCTTGTGAGAAGATAGATCATATAAATGAGGCAATCATTGCTGAGAAGAGAACTTAAAATCTTTCCTTTTTCCAGTACAAAATGCCAAGCCTTTTTAAGGAAAAGGAAGATGGGAAGTGCTGTGTGGAGCTCAGTAGCAGAAATATAATAGCTCTGTGTAGCCCTCTTTGAAAAGCTGCAAGTTGGTTTTATTAATGAGTGAAAAAGTGAATTGTATATTATTTTTTACAAGAAAATTAGCTTTTATTTATGTAAGGCAATCAGTGTTTATTATAAGTTAAACATTTGGAGAACCAGATTTTAAAAATCCCCACATTCTCTTGGATTTACAGTGAGAGTTATGTGCTTGGTTTTCACCACAGCTGAACAAAACCTCATCCTTCAAAAAATCCTGTTAAATATTCTTCAATTCTTGTAAATATCCCTGAATTCTTATTAAATGCTCTTCAATTCTGTATAATCCTGTATCATCTTCTCTTTGGCAGCCGCACAGCAGCTGTTGGCTCACTGTCCCTTGATTAATTCTCTCCCTGTTCCAGGGTGGAATACACCTAGTTTGTTTAGTGAAAGGGAATATGGCTCATATTTAAAAATCCTTTTTAATGCAGTTACAGCATCTTTGCAGATTTAATTAGGTCTCAGCCCCTTCCAAATCGCTCAAGTCAAAGGTCCCATCTTACTTGTCCCTGAGGCACCGTTACACCGAGTCCCCAGACGGCGCCGAGTTCCTGAGCGATGACTTTGCCATATAGGGGCTAATTACTTCTAATCTTACACATTGATGAGCCTGGATTTTTATGTCTCTGAGCCACTGGGACTGGAACTGCCAAATTATCCTCTCCGTAGCACGGGGGTTGTTTCTCCATTAAAGGGACTGGCTCCACAAATGACAATCCCTTCCCACCAGGCGCTCGCGTTTGAAACCCTAATTATTGCTGGCACTGGCTGCATCCATGAGCTCCTGCTAATCCCTGTCAGGATCTCAGGGAAGCTGCTGAGCCTGGCTCAGCTAGGCCAGGGAAGGGTGAGCAGAGCAGCAGAAGGGAGCAGGAGCTGAGTCACGAGGGGATGTGGAAGCTGCAGCCGGACATGGAGCATCCCTGAGCCTGGCCTGGAGCAGCATCCCTGAGCCTGGCCTGGAGCATCCCTGAGCCTGGCCTGGAGCAGCATCACTGAGCCTGGCCTGGAGCAGCATCCCTGAGCCTGGCCTGGAGCATCCCTGAGCCTGGCCTGGAGCATCCCTGAGCCTGGCCTGGAGCAGCATCCCTGAGCCTGGCCTGGAGCAGCATCACTGAGCCTGGCCTGGAGCATCCCTGAGCCTGGCCTGGAGCAGCATCCCTGAGCCTGGCCTGGAGAATCCCTGAGCCTGGCCTGGAGCAGCATCCCTGAGCTCAGCCTGGGAGAGCATCCCTGAGCCCAGCTTGGAGCAGGATCCCTGAGCGTGGCCTGGAAGGATATCCTTGAGCCCAGCCTGGGAAGTGCATCCCTGAGCCCAGCCTGGCAGAGCAGCTCTGAGCCTGGCCTGGGAAAGCATCCCTGAGCCCAGCCTGGAGCAGCATTTCTGAGCCCTGCCTTGAGCACCAGCTCTTTCATTTAATGAACAGTAACTTCCACCAGGTCTTTAAACGAAATGACTCAACACTTTCACCTTCTCTCAGAGTGGGAAAAAAAAATGTCTTTGGAGTCTATAATGCATGAAGGTGTTGGAAGCCTAATCTAGTATAAGCTGCCTTCAGCCAGGCCTTTTCAGCACCAGGGAAGAGAAATGAATGTCCAAAAAGCAGCAAATAGCTCCAATTGCACTCCGATTCCGTGGCAGTGTGTGCTGGAGGTCAGGAACATAAAGCTGTTTATTTCTCCCCACAAAGCAGGGGCTGTTATCATAACCTGCTCTAGGTGCAGGTATTGCAAACTTCTTCTTCAGGGAAATATTGGATTTTATTACAGCATTGCTACACACCACCTAAGCTCCTTTCCCTGCTTCTTTGTGTTGTAGTCTTGACCTAGCCTTGGAGTTGTGTCCCAAAAGGAGCAGTTTTTTCCAGGAATCTGAGAGTCAAGTTGTAATAATTTGGGTTGAGCATTTACCAGATCTTTCCAGCTCTGTTTACCAGATTTATCCAGCTCTGCCAATGGATAACCATGACCTGGAAGCTTTATTAGAAAAGGAGAAGATTGGGAAGAATAAGGTTTGGAGCTGGTGGAACTTCTAGTTGTCTGTATGCAAGGAAATCAGTAACACTTTGATTTAGCTACTGCTTTTTAAAAGGCAACAGGGAAAAAAGTGGAAAAAGAACCCAAAACACCAAAAATCCCCCAAACCTCCATGTTCTCAACCTCGGAAATCCTGGGAAAATCCTAATATTATCACAACACACAGCCAGAAACACCAGTGTACACCCAAGGTACAGAAACATCTGTGCACATTTCAGTATTTTATTGAAATATAAAAAGACCATTATAAATTAGAGAAATCCACATAATTTTGACTTACTTAATAAACTTCCCTGAACTGTTGAATGAAGTATATAAATCTACATTTATACATCAATCAGCATTAAATTTCTGGCCAAGGTGTTAATCCCAACATTCTTCTAAGGCTAACTACATTTAGAGTAATAAGATGGTTTTAAATCAATATGACATAGACCAGACACATTCTCCAAAATCATGCTTTCAGTTTAGGTTGTGAGAAACATGTTTGCCTTTTTATTTAAAATAATGAGTGACTTGCTGGAATTATTGGGATTTTTTTTTTTTTTTTACATCATAGATGACCTTTATCCCACTAAGGACCAAAAAGTGCATAAAGTGCATGTACTTCTGAGTGTATTTTAACATTTTTTTGCTCTTTAAAAATGGAAAAAATTTAAAGTCCTGGGTTTTAATCTGTTTAAAGAGGACTAAACTTTAACACAATGCCCTTGCATGTGTCCCTGCAGTGTTTGTCTGTCCTGTTGGCTGCTGTTGGTTGGGTTTAATTTACAGTAAATATTCCTGTTGTAAATATTGGCCTTTTTGCCTCCCTTGAATAATGCAGTGCTCTCTAGATTGAACCCCTGTGTGTGCACATCTGTTTAGCATTCCCACCATCCAGATTGCACGGATGGGTTTGGGCAGAGAAAATTCAGCATCACTGAGCTCCATGGTGCAGGGTTGGAAATAAAACTGGCCTGTTTTCTTCCTCAGGGTGGGAAACACCAGGCTTTTCTCCATTTTCCCTTTGGATATAAGAGCCACCAAGGTACCTTTTTGGAGCAGATGTAAAAAAATGTCCTTTACAAACAAAAAAAAAGAAAACAAACCAGACAAAGACACATCTCATCTTAAAAAAAACCCAAAACACCAAAACCAAAAAAACTAAAACCAAACCATCAAACTGAAATTGTAAATTAACCAAAGCAACTGGAACTAATCCAATAGAGATATCTAGCTGAACCTATTGGTGCAAGAAAATGGGGATCAAAAGAAGATATGGGTGCACAAAGGGTGCACTCAGTTTGCTGAGGGCTGAAGCCGTGTGGATTGGCTGTACAGTTTCACATCCACATTTCCAGCTGCAGCTTTTTTCCCAAAAGAATTGGACCTACCACCTGAGCTTTGCTGTCCTTGGCTTTGGGCAGATCTGACCTGGTCACATCCCAGCACAGGGCTGGGAGCTCATGGTGCTCCTTGTTGGGCCTGAAAAGGCTCAGCCATGTCCTGCAGGTCATTCCCAAGGTTTGATGAAACAGGGAATATCAACAGTGACCAAAGAAGTTTCTGAAAGCACATCCAGCAAAGTCTGTGCCCTGGAAGTGGTTTTGTTACAGCATTAGTTCACACCATGTGAGCTCCTTTCCCTGCTTCTTTCTGTTGTAGTCTTGACCTAACCTTGGAGTTGTGTCCCAAAAGCAGGAGAGATGTTTGGGATCAATTCCCATCCCAAAGCATGGAAGGATTGGATGTGGAGGGTTTGGCTGGGGGAAGAGTGCAGCCGAGTTATTTAATGGTTTGTGTGTTGGCTCTGGATCAGAGATTGTTGTGGAAAGGAACAACTGCAGGACAAACAAAGTGGTGCTGGTGGCAACCGTCCCCAGCCACCTCATTTGCCTTGGAGAGGGAATTGTTTCAGCATTTGGTTGTTCTGAGCTGCTCAGTTATCCCTTCACATGGCATTACTCCAAGCATTCTCTGCAGTAAAATCTGGGAATCTGGTGCTGAGTCTGTCACATTTAGGAGGGTGACTGCTCCAGCACTGCTTTGCTCTGTGGCTTCAAGCAGGACAGATGTTGCATGTGGTTATGTCTGAGGTACCCCACTACCAGGGTCAAGCAGCATTATTTGATTTTCTCCAAGCCCCTCAATTTCCATAATCATACCAGGAGATTTCCATATTGTTTTAGAGAATGAACACAAGAATGTGGAATGGAAAATCCAGGCTGACAAAAAGAGCCCATTCCATGAGAGCTGGCAGAGCCCACAAGCCCAGACCCAAATATTGTTCCTCACTCCTCCCCATGTCCCCTTTCCCTTCCCCTCTTCCATCCGCCCCTGTGCCCCCTCCCAATGTGTCCTGTCTGAGTGGGAAACGTGTCCATAGATCCAACAGGGATGACCTGGTCAGCTTCTGTTTGTGCAGCCTCTCATTCCCACAAATCCATTGATTTTTGTGGTCAGCTTGGGACATCAGCTACTGACCCTTCTGTCAGCTTGCTTGGAAGAGATCACAACTTCAAAAAGCCCAGGTTGGGCAGAAAGAAGGATAGGGCATAAATAAAATTCCTTTTGGAAATCAATGTGACCCAGTTACAGGGCACGGTGCAAAATTGTTGGGTTTTTTTGTTTTTTGGGTTAGGGTTTTTTTTCCCTTACTTGTTTCACATGCAGTAAATGAAAATCAGGAAAAAAAATCAGGATTTCTAAACCACAGGGACAACTTTTTTGCAGGGAAATTTGTGTCTTGCCCAAGAGAATGCAACCCTCTAAGTTTGTTCCTATATCACCCTTAGTGACATCATAATTAAAATGTAAAGCTGTATGAATGACTTTATCCATGCAAGTAGCTCTAAAAGAATAACTATTACAAAAAATAACTATTCACATATTGAAATATTTTCATGATTGGTCTGGCATTGAATTTGTTGTGGGGGTGTGTGTCAATTTTACAAACACAGCCTTGGAGAACGAGGAATTTCAGGACAATGCTCTTTCTTACCCATCTGATGCAGCTCTGGTGTTGAATGCAATTATTGTTGAATGCAATAATTTGAGATCTGAGCTTAGTTTTGCACAAGAACTGGAATACACAAACAGGTTTGGGTGGTTGTTGCTAGGCAGCAGCTGCTTCCCTCTTGGAAAAGCAGCCAGGGCTGCCTGGGCTGGTGCTGACAGCCCAGCCCTGCTCCTTCCCATCCAGGTGACATCCACAGCCAACAGAAAGCTGGAGAGAACTCCACCTTTCATCCCAAAAAGCTGCCAGGAATTACAGGTTCGAGGGCTTTAACATTTAATCATCTATTCCAGACTTTCTGCACCATTTCAGAGCTGAAAGCCTGAGTGATTAAAAAAAGAAAAAAAGCAATGGCCAATTGTTTTCTGCTGAATCTGGTGATAAAACCAACCACATCCCCTGTTTAATCATCATATGGCAACATTTTTGATTTAATCTCTATTATTTAATCTCTTTCTGGGTTTTTCCACCTGTTGCAATGAAATCCAGAAAGGGTAATTTCAAGGTGAAACAAATGTGGGTGTGTAGTAAAAGCACCTTATGAATAGAGATTTGGTTTTCTGCTTTCCCTTCTAAAGGCAAATTCAGGTAATAATTCACCAACTGGAAAGTTTTATGTGGTGGAATAACTACAAAGTTCAGCTATTAGATTTCAAAAAGGGGCAAGTCCATGGCAACTGAAATAAATTAGAGGGAGCTGCAAAATATTCTTAAATTTTGCAAAACAAAACTATTTGTGATCACACCAGCGACTTAGAAACGGAACTTTTGAGGCCTCATAGTTATTTAAATCTTGCCTATTGTGTTTTTATCCTGTGAAAGCTTATTTTTTTTATCTTGGCTTTAGCCTCCTGCATCCCCTATTATCAAGCAGTTTGTGATGTCTGTAATCACAGCAGTTAATGTGAAAGATTTCCCAGAAAGAAAGAATAATCCCAAGTATTACGCAAAAAAATGAATGCTTCTGTTGTACAAAAGTAACATGAAAAGTCTGTATTCAATCTGGCATGGCTGGAAATCCAGCAAGTTTTGTTTTGTTGTACAAATCGCTCAGTGTCAAATTTGGCTCCTGAACATCCCATTTCTTTGTTTTGGAAACAAAATGGGAGTGATAGAGATGTGGGCTGGAGTCACTCCTTTGATACCTCCACAGAAATATCTGTACCCAAGGCACACATCATTTTCTGGAGTCACTGCTGTTTTAGGAGTATTAAAAGGAAAAAAAAATCAATAAATACCATTGTTACGCCAAAGCATCTCAAAAAAACCCCTGCAGCAGGACATAAATTGAGTCATGAAATGCATAACAGGCAGCACACTTGTCCTCTCTGAATTTCTCTTTCAAAAGCAGGTAAATATAAGAAATATTGAATTGGGAGGCTACACAAAAACCTCGAGCTCTTATTATGCACAAGCAGCTCTGGGCAAATGTGTACATTTTGTAATTGCTACCAGTTCTGAGCAACACGGGCGGAATTTTTATTTACAGAATCCATTTGTGCCATCAAACTCTATGCACGTTGTGACCTTTACATAAATACTGGTAATAACACTAAAATCACTCTTCATAAATAAAATTTTTTGGCTGCAGAACTGCTTTGCCTTTGTTTGATTATGCACTGTATTTGTCATGTTTGCAGTCACTTAAGAATTTTCTGGCTGTCTCAAGCATTCCTAGACTTCCAGAAATGGATGTGGTCTCTAAAGTGGGGTTGTTTTAATGCCAGGTTGGGAAGGGGATTCTGAGAGGGGTGAAGGAAACCTTCCATCAGCTCTTTATGGAATGTTTCTGTTAATTACATCTTTATTCTGAGAGGATATTGGGTGCTCAGGGCCAATAAACCAAATAATGTGACAGTAGGTACTAATGAATCTCAGTGCCAGGCTCTGAACCAGGAATTGTCTTCAGAATTCCCTAAAAGTAGGAAAAATTTAGGTGCTGATGTTGCCTGGACTCAGGTCCTTTCTTTGTTTCTGTCTCCTGGTTACTTTATTTTCTGTACAAATTTCTGGCACATCCAGTGTTCATATTGAAATATTGAATATATTTATTCAGGTTCTGACCCAAAAGTCAGCGCTGCAAATTTCTGACATAAAACAGCCTCCAGTGAGTGCCTTGCTTGTGGTTTTTCCCCTCTCTTGCTTCCCATGCCAGGCCAGTGACACCTCCAGGGCAAAACCCCTCCCTGGGATCCCTGACCCCACTGAAGGGTTTGGTTAAAGAAATATCAGCAGTTTCCCAAAAGAATAAAATGGTCACCAAGCAGGAATTTGGCAAGGAACCTCCCTTGGTGTGAGCACCTCATAGAGGGATCAGGATTTCCCAGGATCTCATAAAGAGGATTCCTTTTCTCTGAGCAGAATTTGGGGGTTTTGTTGTTGTTCATGCTCCTCTCACTGCTTTGCCAAATCCTCTTATAAAAATGTGTCCAAACTATGGAAATGTATCCATGTCCTAGGATCATGGTGAGATGTATGGATAATATTGGATTGCCCAACAGCACATCACTGAAAATTAAAAAAAAAAAAAAAAAAAAAAAAGGAAAAAAGAAAGAAAACTTGGAGGAGAAAGGGAAAAGGGAGAAAGTGAAGAATTTTCTTAATTTTGTCTGTGTGATGGATGTGCTGGGGGTGATCCCTGTCTTTATATTATTAATTGGAGATAAAGAATAACAGCAATGCATAATGAAAACACCATTTTTTTCCACTTATGCATGGGTTTGAAGATCTAATTCCTGTGCTCTTTCCAGCCCCCTGATGAGCACCTTGCTTCTAATAACACAGATAATGAGACATTCATGACTTGTGGCTTTTTGATAGCAGACCAGAACCCATTTGTCCCTTCCATGGTGGATCCTGTAATCATCTCTGCAGGCAGCCAGCACAGCTCCAAGGTGTGCAAGCAGGGAGAGATAATTCACTTATCAAATCTCACTTGTAACAGAAGAAAATCCCTCCTGACACATTAAAAAAAACCACAACAACAAAGAAAACTCTTCTATTTTGTTTACACAATGACTCCTTTTCAGGCTGAAATGATTTCAGGCTGTTAGGCTCGCTCTGATTTGAAAGCCTTCCCCACCAAGCTGCCTTAAAACACCCTCATTTTGTGCCACTGTGTTCAAGTGCTTTCTTTTGTGGCAGAGTGCTTGTTTGTGTTGGCTTGGCTTTTTTTCATGACAAGAGAGGTTTCAAGGAAAGGGCTGGAGCTGCTTTCCCTGCTTTGAGCCCGTGTTGCTGTTTGACCCCTGCTGTCAGGATGTGCAGGTGGCACAGGACTTAGATCTTCAAACCCATGCATAAGTGAAAAAAAAAAAGTGTTTTCATTATGCATTGCTGTTATTCTTTATCTCCAATTAATAACATAAAGACAGAGATCACCCCCAGCACATCCATCACGCAGACAAAATTAAGAAAATTCTTCACTTTCTCCCTTTTCCCTTTCTCCTCCAAGTTTTCTTTCTTTATTGCCCTTGTAAGTTCAGCAAAGATGCTCTGAGAGGACTGAAGGACTGTCCCTTTGTCATCCTTTCTTGAGGAGCACATCCTGTGCGTTTTAGGTGTGTTTGAGCTCTCAGGATGGTTCCCTGTTCTCCTTAAGCATCCTGGTGAAAATTCCTGCCCAGCCTTACACCAAGGCTGCTAAATGTGAAATCCTGCAGAGATTATCAGTGTAACCCCTCCCCTCTTCCTTGAATTTAACATCACTTCTGGAGGCTCAGGAGAATGTCCAGGAAGGACAACAGGAAAAGCTTCCTGGATCCCTGCAAGTGTCCAAAGCCAGGTTGGAAAGGGCTTGGAGCAGCCTGGGATAGTTGAAGGTGTCCCTGCCCTTGATCTTAAGGTCCCTTCCAACCCAAACCATTCCATGTGCCTGTGCCAAGGCTTGCTGGAGACACAGCACTCTCTCCTCTAGCAACTAAACACAACATTTTTGGTGAATTCCCTATAAATCACTTTGACACCAGCAAGGACTCTGACAGAAGGTGGAATTTTCACCATTCGTGTCTCTACTTTTCATACCAGGAATGTGAACTTGAGCTTTGCTGCTCAGTTTTATTTCAGGTGACACCAGGCTCTGCAGTTTTATGATATCCTCTCTTTGTAACACATGAAGAAGAGCAGAAGACACAGGTTTGGTTCTGGTGCTCATTCCAGCTTGGCTTTCATCTCTGATGTATCCACCACGTCCGGGTGGATTTTTTTGATGAGTCACCTCAGATCTGAAGGAGCAAACCATGATCACTCCCAGCGCTTACTGAGCAGGGAACCTGATGAATCTTTAACCACGACACTTCTTTTTCCTCCAGGCTTCCGCAGGTGTTTGAATTTAAAAAAGCCACAAGGAAATTTAAACAGTTCTAATGTTTTAAACAGAGTCGGGTATAAATTACTTCCTCCAGTAAGAATAATACACAGAAGGAAGAAAAGGCCTTAAAAAAAAATGTTTAAGTGAGACACTGTGTTAGGAGAGTGATTGCTCTGATACCCCACCCTGCAGCTAAGCCATCCCTGTCTTTTAGCTCCCAGGTGCTACGTGGGGAATTTGAGGAATTTTGGGGAATTTTTGAGTGCTGTAGGGATCCTGCTGCCATGTGTGACAGTGCTCACAGGGGTCCAAGGATGAGGGAAGAGACAAGGATCTGACTCCATGTTTCAGAAGGCTGATTTATTATTTTATGATATATATTATATTAAAACTATACTAAAAGAACAGAAGAAAGGATTTCATCAGAAGGCGGGCTAAGAATAGAAAAAGAAAGAGTGAATAACAAAGTCTTGTGGCTCAGAGAGTCTGAGCCAGCAGACTGTGATTGGCCATTAATTAAAAACAACCACACCAGACCAATCCCAGATGCACCTGTTGCATTCCCCAGCAGCAGATAACCATTGTTTGCATTGTGTTCCTGAGGCCTCTCAGCTTCTCAGGAGGAAAAATCCTAAGGAAAGAATTTTTCATAAAAGATGTCTGTGACAGCCATGGACATGGGTGGGAGCCCATCTCCCCTCACCAGTCTCATGGATGCTGAGCTAAGATCAACAAAAAAGGTAATTTTTTTGTAAAGTGGAGGAGGTTTCCACTCTTTTCAGAGCAGTGTGTGTGTTCTGCAGTGCTGTTTGATGGTGTTCTCAGGGAAGCACTGGAGGTTCCTGGGGGCTCCAGAGTTCACTGTGAGGTGATGCTGGTGGCTCAGAGGGGACAGGGGACATGATCAGTGCAGAGCAAGCAGGGCTTGGAGCAGAACAAGGGAGATCAGAAGTGCTGACACACTTTTGAGATTTGTCAGCATGTGAACAGCAAGTGACTAAAATATGCCACTTTCCTGACAAAAACTGGGGCTGAGGCCAGGGCCAGTGGTCTAAAGTCATTCCAGCTCTGCCTGGTGTCACTCTGGGTGTCAATCATAGAATGCTTGAAGTTGGAAAAGCTCTCTAAGATCAAGTCCAACCATTTCCCCTGCACTGCCAAGGTCATCCCTTGTGCCCAAGTGCCACATCCACAAGATTTCTGAACACTTCCAAGGGTGGTGATACTGCTACTTGCCCAGGCAGCCCGTTCCAATTCTTGAAAACCCTTTTGGTGAAGGAATCTTCCCAATATTTTCCCAACCTGTCCCTGCCCTGGCCCAGCCTGAGGCCGTTCCCTCTGCTCCTGTCCCTGTTCCCCCCGGCTGTGCCCTCCTGGCAGGAGCTGTGCAGAGCCACGAGGGCCCCTGAGCCTCCTTTGCTCCAGGTGAGCCCTGCCCAGCTCCTCAGGGATTCTGCAGCCCCTGCCCAGCTCCTCAGGGATTCTGCAGCCCCTGCCCAGCTCCTCAGGGATTCTGCAGCCCCTGCCCATCTCCCTCAGGGATTCTCCAGGCCCTTCCCAGCTCCTCAGGGATTCTCCAGGCCCTTCCCAGCTCCGTTCCCTTCCCTGGACACCCTCCAGCGCCTCAATGTCCTTGTCACTTCTGGTTTATCATCAGTGTCCCTCAGCCTGGCAAAGACCTGAACCACTGGGAAACCAGCATTTTCCAAGGTTTTTATGTGAGTCCCAAATTTTGCACAAAACCTGAGCTGGCTCCGTGCGGGGCTGTCCTGGGCCTGCCAAACATTCCCAGGCCGTGATTCCTCAGCAGCTCCCTCACCTTTGCCATCGATCTGGGCTCCAGCAGCTGATTTACAAGCACATCTTTTCTGAGCCATTATCTGAGGCAGCTGCCAGTTGGCCCGAGGCAGGATCCAGGCACTCGAGACGGGGGAATCGGTTCCAGCTGCACTCTGTAATTAGGAAAACCCTGGGCTGCAGCCGGATGTCCAGATGCCTCACAGAATTCACAGAACTCACAGAATCACTGGGTTGGAAGAGACCTTCAAGATCATCAAGTCCATCCAGCCCCAACCCCTCAACTGAACCCTGGCCCCCAGTGCCACATCCAGGCTTTGTTAAACACACCCAGGGATGGGGACTCCACCACCTCCCCGGGCAGCCATTCCAGAACTTTATCACTCTATTTTTCCTGATATCCAACCTGTATTTCCCTCGAGGCTGTGTGCTCTGGTTGTGTCAGTGCTGCTGGAGACAGAGCCCAGCCCCAGCTGAGCACAGGCACCTTTCAGGAGCTGTGAGAGTGATGGGGGCAGCCCTGAGTCTCCTTTTCTCCAGGCTGAGCACCCCAAGCTCCCTCACCAAGGAACGCAGCCTTTGGTTCAACAAACAGGACTTGTGAGGGGAGGAAATTAAGAAGAGTGAAGATGTCACAGGACAGAGGTCACGTGCCAGCAGTTGCTCCTCTGTTCCTTGTGGCATCTCCCATTTTTAATTGATTGTGGTGGGAAGGGAAGGTCTGGGGAGGTTAAACCAATCCTCAGGATTTCAGCTTGGAGTGAAATAAGTTTCTCCTGCTCCCCACAGAGACAGAAAGTATTTGAAATGCCATTTCTTTCATGTTTTCACACCAGGGAAAAGTGAACTTTGCATTTTGTTGTGTAACAAGGGTTCCAGGGCAATGTGTTTTGTCAGCAGTGAGCATTTGAACGCTCAGTGTGTGACATGTCTCAGCTAAAGCCTTGTGCTGCCTGTAGTGCCTTCATTGCAAACACGATTCAAGCTCTTTTTAAAGGTTTGGGGTTTTTTTATGCTTGTTCTCTTAACATGAATTAACAAATGTGAAGCTTCCAACGATAGATTTAATAATACCAGATAAATGCCAGTGCTTTTGCCACCAATGCCATTTAATCTGTCTCAGCAAATACATTCAATGACTTGCCAAAAGTTTGAGTGTTTTCCAGTTGTAGGATTCCTATAGCAATGTGAGAATGTCCTTGATGGGACAGGGTACAAAAGGCAATGCTAAACTCCACAGTGGATGATTTAGCAAAGGAAATAAATATTTCCTCTTCTTCTTCTTCTTCTTCTTCTTCGTCTTCGTCTTCGTCTTCGTCTTCATCGTCTTCTTCTTCTCGTCTCTATTCTTCCTGCCTCTCCTGCTCCAGAAAGAGCTATTTTTAAAGTTAGACAGGCCAGAATTTACCAATCTTTTCCAAGGATCTGTGAGATATTGGAAGGTTGTACCCACAGATTATTGGTAATTGTGGGAGGTTACTTGGATAAGAATAATCTACCTCTTCTGTGCAATCTGCTGTGTGGACTTAGACAACTTGTTCTTCTTTAACCCTGTAGTACTCAGTCTTTCTCTGGTGCTGGAAATGGACTTGAATTAAATTCATGGAAGAATGAGCCTGTGGGATCTGATTTATCCCTGCACTGCCTCTGGATTTCCTTGTGCACCAGTTGACATTCAGAAGTTGATGATCACCTGTTGTAGTTTCCTGCTCGATCTGAGACAACTGTGGGGTTTTTACTGCAAAGCATTTCAGGAAAATATTGATAACTTAGTGGAAGTTGTTGCTTTAATTACAGAGGGTTTTTTATCAAATTTCTGTTAATGTCTTATTCAATCCAAGAATTTCTTCTTTACCCCTCTCTGCAGGTTATTTCCCATTTAGTCGCTTTAAAAAATAAATAAGAGCAAGCATGGCTGCTGTTCACCATGAAAGTGCCCATGTGATTGATCATAGCACTGATACACTGAAAATAACCTTTCCATGAGGCTTCCCCAGCAGCAGAGGAGGATTTTGTCCTTGGATCCTGTGCTCCTCACTGAGCACCATGGCAGGGTGAGGAGCTGGCTCCAAGGCATCTCACCTGTGTTTGGTGCCAGCAGTTTCCAGTGCTAGACCAGGTTCCCTACCTTTGCACTGATGGCAACCCAGCATTATTCCTTTGCCAAAAACCATGGAGTGGGCCCTCTGCTCTGGCTGTTTGCTGGACTCTGGCTTTTCCCACACTGTGGCTAATGAGTCCAGCTGTTTGCTCTGTGGCTCTGGACTCTGTAGCTCAATGACAAAAACAAGCCTCTTCCTTCATGCCAGCTATGAACATACATGGTGGCATCTTGGAGTTATGCTAGGGAAATGTTAAAGTATATTTTAGTGTACCTTATTAAAACAAAAGCTCATCAAACACCCTCTAAATGTTGTGGGGGGACTAAAGACTTCTTGAGGGATAGATCTGATATCTTCTCCCTCTTGCCCTTCACCAAGGAGATGAATTCTGTTGTGGTGGGCATGGTTTAATAAACAGTTCCTAAAGTGGAGATGATTTATATTCCTTTGTTAATATAATGTAACACATAAACTGAAATTCTGCTTAGCAAAAAATTTTCTCCTGTGGCAGCCTGCCTGGGTGGAAGAAAAATAATACAAAAGGTCTTACCAGTGGTGTGACATGTTGCTGTAAAACAACAGCCAGGAACGTCAAGAGATTTCAGTCCAAATGGAGAATTTCTGAAAATTAATTTTGGATGCTTAATACAAACTAGAAAGTAACGTAATTTCTGGCAAAACAGTTGACAGCAGACGTAATGCATCAGTGCAATAGCCCAGACTGTGTTAAATGGAAATTAGCTCCATGCAAAAAGCTGCAGAGAGGGAATAGTGCTTGCAGAAAACAGCCCGTGACAAGAGCAGAGGTTGAGGTGCTGGTGGAACAGTTATCACTGAACTGGGAATGCTGGGATGTAACAGAATTTGTGGACACGGTTTGCAATCACTGCAGATCTTTAAATGTGAAGGTGACTCAGTGCCAGTGAAATCCAGCTTGTTGCTGTGCTGTTTGTGCTTCCTGTTCTGCAGAGGACACAGAAAGGGTGTTTGTTGAAATCTGTGGGAAATGGAAAAATAGAAACTTCCACAGACACTGAAGGGTTTGATCTGCAGCCTTGGGAGAAGCTTGGATTGATGTAACAATACAATACACAGATATTAGGCAGAAAAATCATAAACTCCTATTTCTACAGTTGTAAGTAAGAATCTGCCTGAAGTGAGTGAGAAACTGCACTGATGAGATGGTGAAGGTTTATAATGCAGGGGTGGGGCTGTATGGAACGAGCTGAGAGTTCAGAAGTTAGAACAGAAGCAGATGTGTGCCTGTGAGACAGAAGCCCATTGGACAAAAGCATCCTCAGTGCAGCAGAAGTGAGTAAAGGTGATGGGTCAGAAAAGCAAAGTAAACCCTGTGGCAGCTGTCCATGGGGTTAGAAAGTTCTAGATTGCCTTGTAACAAAGAACTTGTGACTGCTCTGAGCTATGGCAGAATGCTTGCTCCTCTGAAATCTCAGGGCCTCTGAGACTGATGTTTGTCTGAGCAAGAAATCATTCTTAGCCCAACTGTGGTCCCATCCCTTAATTAATGTAGGATTATAATAGAAATCCACATTTCCCAGCTTCCCCAGTCCCGCCACAGTGCTGCCCATGGAAATCAAAAGCAGAGATAGTGCAGCTTTGGATCAGCCCTGGACTCAGTGTGGGACTGTCCAAGTCCCAGCAATGGAATCCCAGGGTGTTTCCACAGCCTCTTCTGTGCAGGGGGAGAAACAGATCCCAGGGCAATCAGATCACTTCCAGGACTCCTTCCCTCCTGCTGCACTCCATTTAAAAGCACATTTTCTATCTCATCTCCTCCAGAACACTGACAATAATGTTCCTTTCCATGTGTTTTTCCCCAGGGGTGACACAAAAGCGCTGGGGCCCTGATGGTCAGAGGACATGCACAGGCCTTCAGTGGGAGAGCGGTGTGTGGGGAAAATCCAGCCCTACCAAGGTAAAATAAATAAATTCTGCTTGGGGAGCAGTCAGCAGAATGCAGGAGGGTTTAAAAAACAATCACTGATTGCTGAGCAGAATGTTTGGACTTGGTTTTGTTTAGCTAAGCTTAGCTTAGGCAGCAGAAAAGCCAAATATAATGATGGCTAAGTGTTGTGATTCTGCGTGCTCTTGGTGATGGGGAAAAATGGCATGTTTTGTTGGGGAAAAGAAGTTGTAAAAAAACCCCCCACGAGGCTAAATCAAGCAATATCCCAAATATCAGTACACTCTGCCCAATATGTCCTCAGGACAAAGCCTGAGGTTTTCAGCTCACCACAATTACTTTGTGTATGTGTGGATTTTTTTCACAAGATGCAGTGAAGCTTGAAAGCTCCCAACGAGCACAGGATCAGTTGGGCAAACCTTAAAGATCCAATTCTTTGCTAAAGATTGAGAGGAGGAAATAATACATATTTTCTACATAAAAAAGGAATGTAAATTATTTAAAATATTGGCGCAGGAGTTTGCAGCTAATCAGGAGCGTTTCTGACATGCCTTTGGACTCTTGCAGGATGTCTCCATCTGTGCAGCCCTCAACAAAAGAAATAAATGTCAAATTAACTACTGGAGCATGAGAGATGCATCCAAAATAAAGTCTCTCAAGGAACATTCTTCTTTGGTGCCCTGTAGAAATCTGGGGGAACTTGAGAGTTTTGGAAGGCATGCAAAGGTCTTAAACCTGTAGGTAGAAGTAAATGAAGTGAAGAAAATATGAGGCAAATGTTGTTACAAACCATGAAAGAAACAGAGGAGGAAGAAAATGCTTTCCCTGAGGCTGTGAAATTATTGAATTGTCCAAACCACAGGCAGCTGGTTTAAAAGAGTTGATAAAATTTATCTGGCATTTCACCTTGTTAATAAACTGTTGATCTACCTCTGCCCATTTGGGTTCCCAAGAGGCTCCTTCCCAAGGGATACAAAGAAAGTGTTCCTGGTGATGTTTTCCTGCATGGAGAAAGAGCACAGGGATGGTTTCATAGGCGCTCAGAATCATGGAATGGTTTGAGTTGGAAGGGTCCTTAAAAATCATCTCCCCATGGGCTCCAGCGTGGTGTCACCCTGATGCCTTGTGAAGGCTGATCTAGAACAGAGGCTGGATGGAGTTAAAGAATAAAGCAGGGATTGATTCAAAGGATCTCCTCCATGGATGCACCTTGGGCAGCACCAGAGCCCAGCCAGGGCTGCACCCAAGATGAACCAAAATGGCCCCAAAATGCACGGCCGGGCACGGGCTCTGTCCCTGGGATCAGTTCTGCTCCATTTGCACCTTGCAGTTCATTGTCCCATTCCAGCTTTAGCCCTGCAGTCCCACCCTGCTTGTTTTTCTCTCTGCAGCCCACGGTGTTTGTGCTCCTGGGCTGAGATTTGGATCATTTGTCCTTGGTGCCCAGCTGGAGCAGGAATTGTTTTGTCTCCCTGCTCAGCAGCCCTTAATATGAAGCTCAGAAGTGCATATTAAAGCAGCACAGAATGTGAAACATAAAAAAGCCAAACCTGAGGCTTCATTCCTTCTTCCTGAGAAGGGTGACCATGGTACCAGGGAGGTCAGAGCAGTGTCACCCTCACAGCCCTCCTGGAGGAAGGACAATGTAGTGTTTTGAAGCCCTTGTTGAGTCCTGGCATTGATTATCAGGTGATAGAGACACTCAGCTAGGATTGGGGTGAATTTCCAATAAGCAGGAGTTGATGGCACCTAAACACAGAATGGGCTTTCTTTAGGAAGCTAATCCTCACATTCTGCATGCCAATTCAATGTACACAGGGCAGGAGCAATCTAATCAGCCAATTTACAGCAGCAATGAGATCAGGCCAGATGCTTTATTGCATGGGACTTACGTGCCCAATGGGGTAGATAATAACAACAGGAGGCCTTAAACTCAGGTTTACTCTGTTAGAGAGCTGGAACATAAAAGCACCTCTTTGTCACCTCAGGGGAAGTAAGGTGTGGTCTATCAAGATGGATATTTCCTGTCATGGATGGAAAAATTAATCTGGGCCACTCTCAGTCTCTGGACTACTGTCAATCAATCTTGTACATATGTGTTTGTACATTGTTGGCAGGTGTCACCAGGGAATCATAAGAAAGAGGGAACTAATTAATTAAAATAGTACTCAGAGCCCTTATGAGTAACTGTAGCTCTTTTTTGGGAGTTTTTCATGCCTATAACTGGTGAGGTTGTAAAGCTGTCATGCCTCTGGTGCCCACATGTCTTCTGCAGCATGTGATGTCACAGGGCAGTGATTCATAATGTACTTAAATGCATTCTAAATTCCAGCAGATCATCATGAAAGAGGAATTTATAGTCTGAAACTGGCAACTGTCTTTGCCATGTCCATTTTTATACACCCACCAATCCCATCCATGGTCACAAGTTAAATACTCAAAATAATGCTACAGAATACAGGTTTTAAATTTTAATATTTTTCCCTTCACCAGAGTGATAAAGTTTTCATTGAAGCCTCCCAGACAATTCCAAGCTGATTTCAAGAGCGTGCATTTTTTAATGACAAAAATGTTATTATGAATAGAAAAGTAACAAGACATCTTGAACAAAACTGTCTGCTGTGATAGATGGTAGACGAGAAACAGTTGCACACAGGATATTGGAGTATGGTGATAACTGGGAATCTTTTCTTTTACAGGAATCTCTCCCTTCCCAAAACACGACATTGATTTCACCAGTAATCACTGCACAGATTGATGAGGAGAAGCCCTCTGTGCCTATGCAGGCCCTGCTCCCCCAGCCCAGAGCTCCTCACACAGAGCCACCCTTGCCTACCCAGGGCTCAGCCATCGTTAGCAGAACATTTCTGGTGCTTCCCAGCCGCTTGGAGATCCAGGCATCCTTAGAGGACACCATGTCACCGTCGGACTCTCCCAGCCCAAAGCAGTGTCCAGGCCAGCAGAGAGGCTTTGCCTCCATCACTGTCACGGCCAGGCGTGTTCCTGTGGGCTCTGGGGAGCTGGCAGGTGGCCCTGGGGCTGGCCAGGAGCCCAGCACCGTGTCCCCCACGCCCAGCACAGTTCCCGCTCTCCTCGAGCGCTGGCCTCCCCCAGCCCATGCCATCCAACCTCCTTTAAAGGCTCCCGAGTCTTGCTCAAGATTAGGTGAAGAACCCCAAAAGCAGCTTTTTGACCCTGGAATCAAGGAGGATGGCGTGGGTCTCCAAAGCAGTGATGGGAGGGAGAAAATTCCACCTTCATTCATCTCCTGTGTCCAGCTCCAGGTGTGTGAGCCCTGTCCAAACACCATCTATTATCTGGACAGGTCACTCAGCGTGTGCATTCACCAACCTCGAGTTAAATGCCAAAAATTGTACAGATCCACGTTGTCCTTGAGCCTGAAGTGCAGTTTGTCCGGATTAACAGCAGATGGAGTAGATGGCATAGCTAATGGAGAGCCCATGGAGGAGACAGCTCCAAGGACGCTCCCAGGAGCGCACGGAGCTCCGCTCAGATCCCACCTGAGCACAGACTTCACGGGAAATAAGGTAATTAAGGAGGAGAAAACAAAGGAAGGACATTTGGGTCGTAAATACCCTTTGCAAAGTGTCTTTGCCTCGGGACTTGCAGCATTTGTGGATATTCCCAGAGGACCTCACAAGGCAGCAGTGGAAGAGGATGAGCAGCCTGGCAGCCACCACACTGTGCTTTCCCTCCAAATTCCTCATTCAAGCAATGAGGCAGGTAAGTCATTTCCACAAACCTCAGGCTGGTGGAGCAGAGGTTCAGGCTGGAGCAGCCCCACCACAGTGATCATGTGAGAGCAGATAAGAGCAATTTCTACTTCTGCAGAGGCTCAGGGAGCTAGAGCACAGCCCAGAGGTTTCCAGCTCCAGCACTGCCATGAATATTCACCATGGTAGTGATGTGTGCTGCTCATCAGCTGAAAGAGAGAAATCCCCCTGTGTTTTCTGCATTAAATCCCTTTGTAAAACTATTTATAACAGTATTTTTTTTTTTTTATTATTCTTCCAGCAACCTGCAAGTGCTTATCCCCTGAAAATAATTAGGTTTATCTTTGAATAAGGGCTGAATTTCAAGGTGTGAATTTTAAGAAGGAGATGACTGCACTGAGCTTGGTTTTGTGCTCCTTGCAATTAAAAATGATCTTGTTTTCAGCTTTTATTTAGAAGGCTACAGTAATAAGCCCAGGCTTTTATACTTAATGGAACCAGGTAAAAGGTTTGCAAATCTTGAACACATTTGTTTCCAACCATTCCAAGCATTTTACAAACATAAAATGTTCTTTGCAGCATTGCTCCTTGGGGAAGGGAGAGGGGCCCTGGGGATTGCTTCCTGCCCAGAGTGGTGCAGCTCCTGCTGCACTGGGATTTTCCAGCACACTTAGACAGCCACAGCTGGGTTTATTGCCTTTCCAGGAAGGGAAGGTGGATGGGAAGATTGTCAATGAGTGCAGTCTGTTTTTTACCAAAAGCACAAAGATTAAACTTGCCCCCTCTGTACCCTGCAGCCTTGGGCTACATTTAATTGCAATTACCCTGTTCTTATATGGCCTTTTTGAGCTAAGGGTCAGTGCACGAACACGAGCCACTTCCTAAAGCTCCTTTGTACCTTCATCCTCCCGGTGTGCCAGTGGAAGGAAACAGAGAGATGAGAAGCCTCACGCTGCCTCGAGGGCTGGGCAAGGTGCAAACTCCCCCCAGTCTCTGCTGCTCTCCCTTTTCCATGCCTGAAATCAGTGGGATTGCTCCTGCAGGGGCAGAGCCTGACATAAAATATTCCTCTGTTTTCCTAAGCATAATGCAGGCTATGTGGTGTTAGACAGGAGAAGAACAGTGGGGAACAGGAGAGGGAAGATGCCAACCAGTGCTAAGGGGTTTGGGATGGAAATACAAAGGGATGGCACCAGCAAATGCATCACTTCATTGTACACATCCTAATTTTAAATATCAGGGAATATCACTCCATGGGGAGTGTTATGTATTCAAGGCTTTATTCAACACCATCTAAGGTTTCTCTGTGATAGAGCAGATTTAAAACTGAGCCTTCCCTGGGCTTAGTGATGCCATGGTGGTGTGGAAGAACCACTTTTATTAGAAATAATTAGAAAGTGAGTTGGGAGGCTCCTCATGGTTCCATAGTTTTACTGAAAGGAGGAAATCAGTGAAGTAAGGAGCTGAGAAATACTGGTTTGTGATAAAGAACTTCCACCATTTGTGTACATAAGACTATAGGTGTAAATAAACATGGGAAGTGTTACCTTTTAACTGCTTCCACCTTTTGTGTGGGCCATAATGTAGAATGCAAAGATATACATTTCTCCTGCTCAGACCCTTTGTAATGTGTAAGGAGGTGTTTATCAGCCTACTACAACTTTCCTGTGTGAAATTTCAATAAACAACCAGAATAATGCTCCAAAACAACAGCAGGATAATCCAAGTAATGAGCTCGTGCACAGCCATCAACCATTTAATAGGAGAAGCCTGGTAAAATGCATGGGACATCCCCACTGGTCCTCAAAATGAGAGGGAATGGTGTGGTTTTAACCCGGGACAACTTAAAAACTGAGTCCTTTTTACTTCTGGACTGGGTGAAGTGAGGAGGAGAAGTACTGGTATGAGATTATCAATCATGGAATCATTAATGTTTGAAACGACCTTTAAGATCATCCAGTCAAACCAGCCCCCAGCACTGCCAAGGCCACCACTGACCCACGTCCCCAAGTGCCACATCCAAAGGGCTTTTAAATCCCTGTAGGACTGGACAACCCTTTTGGGGAGGAACTTTTATCCCATTCTAGATTCCCAGTTATTTTGGATATTTTTTTTCCTCTGCTGTTTACTAATTCAAACCTGTTCCTGTTAGGCTTTGCTCCGCTCCATGTTTATGCAATGAAATGTTTGTGAAATGAAGTGTTTAAAAAGAAAGGGGAACCAGCAAAGAAGGGACAGTGAACAAGTTTTGCCACAGTGTTCATGCTTTAACTCAGTTATCTTATGGATGAGGTAACTGCAGAGAGCACTTTGTCCATTACGTTTCTGATGACCCAGAAAGTTGGAGTTTATATTGGTTTGCAGCTGTAGGCAAGAGCTTCCTGCCAGCAGAAATACAAGTGGTAATAACATCACTATGCTGAGGGAAAAAAAAAAAGAAAAATTACTTTCAAGGCTACACTTCTCTGTATGAAATCTGTAAATGCAGTTTGCAGGATGTATAGGTTGCTTTATTAGGATCTGAGTTGGAAGGAGCACCCAAATACTCTCTGCTTTACAGGTGCTGGGGCTGGGTTTGCTGTTTCCTCTAGGCCCAGCTGAGTGTCTTTTTCCTAATCTTTGTGTGACTTCACTGCAGTAATGATGACTCTACTTACTGTATTACTCATTATTTCATGTCCAAATCCAACTGTTCAAGATTTGGCTTTACATGGACCTGGATAACTTAATCTAAGGCCCTTCTTTCAGCAGGAGGCTGGGCCAGGTAATCTCCAGAGTTATGTATTTTCATCATGTGCCTCATATGAAAAGGATGCTTTAGGATTATTAATGAAATGTAAATCTTGGGCTCTGCTCGTGGATGGGAATTACACTTGGAAATCCAAATCTCTGGGACTCAGAGTTCAAAGCCATGGTTTCTGCTAGAGCATCCCAAGGATGGAATATGATATTTCCCCACTGTGGACTCTATCTTCTATTGGCTGCACTGCTTTGGGCCTTTACTTCCATTATCTGGCAAGAAATGGGATTGTAAGGGCTGGAAAATCCATGTTATACATGAAGTCAGGCTGGAACCGTGGGAGGACAGAGCCGTGGGACAGAACTGTGTTTATTTTTAGTGAGTGGCCAACATTCCCATCCCTGGGGCAGCTGCAGGGACGTGTGAAGGGTCCCACTGGGGGCCACACGAGCCACCCACTCAGAGATGTGGCCAAGGGCCAGCCCAGGCCAAGCTCCACGAGGTGCCTGCCACGGGTGATGGATGTGCATCACCCTGCCTTTGGTCATGGCTTTTAACAAGCTGTCAGGACTTGCTAACGCTGCTCTTAGGCAATGCTGCAATTTCCTTTCCTGTCTGCAGCTGATGTCTCATAAATACAAGGTAAGTTAGAAATGAAAAGATTAGTCTTGTTTCTGCTGAAGACAGGAACATTTTAATATTAATTTCTCACCTAGCTTTCATGAAGAATGTATTCCCCATGAATATCTAGTTCTCCATCCGTCTTTCACTATCTATTACCCTACTGGGCACTAGGCTGAATTATTAAAAAGGAGAAAAAAGAAGAAAATGGGACAATTTTAAATTCTTTTTGACCTCTTGATTAAACAATATCATCACTTTTCTAGGGAAGATTATTAATGCCAACATCTAAATTTATCCATTTGAGCTTAGATAGCAGTAAACTTCATGCCTGAGCGCCTTCACACATCTCAGCTCTTTTCTAAACCAAAATATTTCCTGCTCACCTCTACACTTTTGTTCATGTTTTGTTGTCATACCCAAAACTGATGTGGAGAGATATTAAGGAATAACAGCTGAGCTGGAGAGTGAATCCACTCTGGATTGTGGGTGCTGTGCTGGATCCCTCTGCCCTGAGCTGAGGTGCAGATGTGCAAGGAGGGTAGGGGGAGATGACAAAAGGGAAAATCATGAATTACATTGCCACGTAAGCCACCCAAAATTAGGGACATCAGGGTTATAAGATAATCATATGGCCACAACAGTGTGGTCATAGGACCAAGGCAGTGACAATCCCTGTGCCAGGCACTGCTGAGGGACCTCAGATCCTGGGGTCAGTCTTGGACAAGAGAGACATTGAGGGGCTGGAGAGAGTCCAGGGAAGGGAATGGAGCTGGGGAAGGGGCTGGAGGCTCTGAGGGAGCTGGGAAGGAGCTCAGCCTGGAGCAAAGGAGGCTCAGGGGGCCCTTGTGGCTCTGCACAGCTCCTGACAGGAGGGACGGCCAGGGAAGAGGGACAGGAGGAGAGGGAACGGCCTCAGGCTGGGCCAGGGCAAGTTTGCGTTTGGTATTGGGGAAAATTCCTTCATGGAAAGGTTTTCCAGTGGTGGAGTCCCCATCCTGGAGGGAATCAAAAGCCATGTGGAGGTGGCACCTGGGGACATGGTGGCCATGGCAGAGCTGGGAATGGTTGGAGCCCAGGCACAGAAGGTTCCAGAGTTCCAGCCAGAAGGGTTCCATGGTTCCACACTGCAGTCAGCAGCAGGAGGGGATGGCACACAATGGGGATGGCACACAATGGGTGGCTGTGATGAACGTGCTCAGCAGAGCCCTGGGAGCTCTCCTGCCTCTGGGGTGTCCAGGGCAGCACTCCCAACGTTCCTCTTTGAGAATTCAGGGATGAGATGCTCAGGAGGGGAGGGACGTGGCCACAGCAGTGAATGAGACACCCCAGACACTCGGTAATGCCAATGCTTGCACCTTTGCCCAAAGAGCGTGGCAGGGGACTTGGAAGCATAATTTGCCTAATTAAAACAACCCAAGGCAGCCAGTGGGGAAAACTGAGATGGGATCTGGGCTTTGGGTTTGTTAAATGGCCCCAGATGAGTACAGATTTCTGTTTCCCTCTTGAACTTACTCATTAACAGGTGCTGAAGTCAGCAGTGTTAATGAGTTTTTAAGGGGTAAATAACTAGACTTGAATTTGTTTCAAGATCTGTTTTAATTTTTTGATGCATGTATGTATATTCCTCCTGATACTGGGGTAAAATCAGAACAGCTGGTGCTGTGGGACTTTGATAAGCTGCTACCTGCAAAGCAAAAATACATTTTTGTTTTAAATACACACTGAAGAGCTCCAGGTATTTGAGACATATATGTATCAAGAAAATCTTGTGGGTCACCTTTAAACTAATAGATCAACCTGGTAACAGAATGAGCTAATTAGGAAATCTGAAGGCTATGAGTAATATTTACTTTCATTAATTAAATAGTATTTGAAATGCTGTGATGAAGGAATGTGGCCTGTTGCTCTCACATCATCTTCTGTTTATGGGAAAGTCACCATGCAATAAGCCAGAGTACAAGATTTGTACGTGAGTAAAAATAAATAAATAAATAAATAAATATATATATATACATGAACAAGATATAATTAGAGGAAAGCAGTTCCTGACAATATGGAATTTATTGTATAGAAACTTGAGCAGCTCCAGCTGATGCTAATTAACTCTCCACCCTGCAAATGTGTGCAGCAGAACTGGTGGTGAAGACAGGAGAAATATGAAATATGGCACAGGAGATTTTACTTATCTTGCACCTGCTAAGCACAAGGAGCCAAATCTTCAGCTGATGTCAACCAAGTGAAATCTCTGCCTGCAGAGGAGTGACACTGATTTACACCAGCCAGGAATTTGGCTGGGGATGTTACTGACTTGGCATTATGGACACAGCAGCTGGTGCTGACTTGTTAAGAACAAAGGACCACATGCCAAAAAGCCCATTAAAAGGAGCTCCTTTGATGTTTCACTTCATCTGGGATAAATTTAAAATGGAGGAGGCTGTCAATTTTCCTTAGTCTAGACATTCTGTGTCACTGGGTCCGTGTTACACTGAGGTGTGACCTTCATGTGCTGCATCCCCAGAAAATGAGGATTCAATCACTGCAGGTGATGAAAACTCGAGTGAGGAACTGGAAATCCTGTTACTCTGGAAGATGCTGCCAGCCTTTGAGACAGACCGCAGCCTGTGTGATGGGCCTGAGCAGTTGCCTCTCTATCTTGGAGCTTTTAATTTCATTTGTAGAAAGAAGGGGATGCCTCATGTTTTTTGGAGGGCCCTTTTGCATGTTTTAGAGTAGCAGCTCTTCAGCTTTGCTCTGTCTCAAAGGTTTGCTGCCTTCCCCATCATCTGGTGGTACAAAGGGTGTAGGAGAAGGAAGGGATCAGCAGGAGGGATATTCTTTGATATTCCACTCCTTTAAACTACTTATTTATGAAATCAGGAGACAGATGTGGTGACCTCCTGTCCTGCCATATGGAGGCAAGGCTACCCCTGGGATTGTGAACAATGCTGTCAGCAAGGGAGAAGGGTGATGCTCGGGGCTGTGAGAGCCAAAGCTGGCTTTCAGTGACAGTGCTGCCATGTCACAGTGACCCTGGCTGAGACCATTTTCCTGTGGAGCCAATTGTTCTTTATCAATTTCTCTGTGGTTTAAGACAACGAGCAGCCAGAGATGGTTGGATCTTCTTGGAGTTTGTTTGTTTCTTTGCAATTTTCTTGTGGATTTTTTTGTTTGGTTTTGTGTGATCATAAAATAATTTGACTGGAGTTGAAATTTCCTTCAGGAAATGCATTTTGAGGATTAAAGGCTCAATTTTCTGTTCTGGGACATTGCAATGAAGCTGTTGGGTAGGAAGGCCATTGTTTCTCTGGAAGACAGAATGATATCTGCCCTGTTAATGATGATACAGAACACAGTTTTATGAGTGAAATTTATAAATTAGATTTTCCCAAAGATGTTCGTGTTGTCTGAGGATCCAAGTTAAAGTTCAGCATATGAAAACTGAGGGTTTGATTCTTCCTCTCTTTTCCATTTTGGATTCCATGATTTAAAGGTCTCTTCCAACCTACCCCATTCTATGATTCTGTGATTCTGTGACATTTCTATCTGAGCTGTCAGCCTTGGTAAGAATGTGAGACAGCTTGAAGTGAAAGACTGGAGGGTACAAGTCACTCGTTAGCACTCGGGGCCAGCAGCAGGGCTGGAATACCAGAATCATTAAAATAATGATTAAAAGAGATGGGCTCTGTGGATTCAGTGACTGCATTATGCCGCTGGAGTAAAGAGCCTCATTTTCCCCTAATTCACACTTGGTTTAAACCAGGAACGACTCTTGTACAGTCTGTGAAATGAATACTTGGCTCAGCCTGGCTGCGGTAAATTATCAGAAGGAGCTGAACTAGGTGCCTCAGACATGATGAGAATTCCAAGTGGCCCAAGTCTTTCTTACCCTGAAAATCGCCATTTAAATGTTCTGAATCATCCTGAAGGTTTTTTTTTTCCAAGTCACACTGCATCAGATTACTCCTTGAGTCACTACAATAGCGTCTGATAGCTTCTAGCATGACGTCCTGGAAATGCAAACATGGATTTCTAACTCGGAGGGTTTGGGTCTGTGGCTGTTACAGGCAATGTCTCGAAAGTACAGCAGTAAATATTTTTTCCTTTCATCCTCTCCCAGCTCATAGGAAGAGAAAGGGAAAAATGCTAGTAAAATATACAAACACTGTAGTTGAGCAGCTGGATACTGGGAGCTCCGTGGTGCGAGCAGTCACCTCAGATCCTGTGGGTGGGTTATTAGCTGTCCACTCAAATATCCTGCTGCAATTACACCCTCTCATGATTACAGGTGTAAGGTGATGTCCTGCAGGTGCCAGGCAGGAACGTTTCCTTCTCATTAGGGTTGGAAAAAGTCCTGCAAGATCACCAAGTCCAACACCACCATGTCAACTAAACCATATCACCAAGTGCCACATCTGCTACTTTTTGGAACACTTCCAGAGATGCTGGCTCCACCTGGGAAGCCTGTTTTGGGGTTAACCACTCTGTCAGTGAAGAGATCTTTCCTGCTGCTGCCCAACCTGGACCTGCTCTGGTGCCACTGAAGGCTGTCAAATTGCAGGATTTTGCTGGTGCAACCACTGCAAATCCTCCTTCCACCAAAACTCTCCATGGCAGCCAGACTGGGTGCTGCAGGTTGGTCTTCATTCCCTCCCTGGAATAAGTGATGTTCCCTTGTTTAACAGCAAGGGAGAAGGTCAATTAATTATTTGAAAAGTGCTTGGAGAAAATAAATTGGCCTTCAGCAGGGAGAGGCTGATTGTTAGGGGCTGGTGATTAGCTGGGTTTGGGATTGTTTGCTCTGAAGCCACTACAATAATTTTGCCCAAAGCCTTCTGTAAACAAGCTGTTTCTTGACATTAAGAAGCTTTTCCTACTTAGGACTGATTATAGGTTTGAAGCCTAACAGCTCTTAGGTACACTTTCTGTTTTAAATGATTACAACTTTCTGCAGTCAAATATTAGCTTTTGCCAAAAGAAAGCCTCTTCCTTTTGAGAAATATGGCCACAGCTGTCAACATGGTTTAAAAAAAAAACAAACCCAGAAAGTGGTAGCTAGGAAAAAGAGAAGCTTTTTTGCTAGAGATAATTTTTTAATCTAGACTCTTAGCTTGCGGTGTTATTGATAGAGCTGAGATAATTAAGCTTTATCCCCAGCAGGCAGGGCTGTTTGAAGAAGCATTAATACAGGTGCAATGACACATTCATTGGGAGGAATGGGCTGGCTGAGCCTCTCTCCTGAAGCCAGCAAAGTTACCTTGACTTTGGATCTTGGCAGTTCTGGGAATGGCGCTGAGGTCAGGGCCCAGCCCTGTTTCTCAGGATCCAGCCCCAGGTTTTTATTGAAAGGTGAATCAAGACCTTGTTAGACATCACATTTTGAACAGGGAGTGTGGGCAGAGCCACATTACCAGGAATTCAGGTGGTTTCCATGGATGTTGATGCTGAGCAGCAGCTGATGCTGCTTCTTGCAAATGAATCATTTGAGAAGCATCAGGAGGCAGTTTGGGACAAAAGTCTCATTGCTGGTCAGCAGGAATTTTAGTCAAAACATGAATTTTGTGGCACCCCTGGCTGACTGCAGCTCGCTGACTGATCACAAGTGATACCTTTTGTAAAAAATAAATCCTCCATCCTACCTTGCATCCCTTGACAAACCCTGGCATAACTAATAACACTGCCACGGCTCTCAGTGTTTCCATTTCTCTGGGTTCCCAGGCTGTTGAGATGATGTGCTCTGTTTGCTCCCATCTAAGACTGCGTGGCTCAGCTATGCCAGCCCTTGATTCATGATAAGGGCTGGGCCATCAGTCTCTGTCAGACAGGGGCTGGAGCCTTGCTCGGGATTATGGATGGCTGCTCGAGGCACGTGTGGGTCTCCACAACTACTGGGGCTGAATCTTGAAGGAGGCAGAAGTTTCTTATATTTGAGGAATGTTCATTCCTGCTCCTCTCTGCTTGGGGTGTTGGCAGCATCGGCTCCCAGCACGGAGGTCCGGCAGAGCTCAGCAGCTCAGGATGTGGGGCTTTTTTATTAAATTCCAACAAACCCCCCAGCAGGTGCTCTGCAATGCACAGCCACCCCCAGTGCTGATGGCTGATCTCATGAGGGACACCCAGGGAATCAGCTCAGTGTCCCCTCCCCAAACACCCCCAGTGCTGATGGGTGATCTCATGAGGGACACCCAGGGAATCAGCTCAGTGTCCCCTCCCCAAACACCCCCAGTGCTGATGGCTGATCTCATTGGGGACACCCGGAGAATCAGCTCAGTGTCCCCTCCCTGCCACCCCCAGTGCTGATGGCTGATCTCATTGGGGACACCCGGGGAATCAGCTCAGTGTCCCCTCCCTGCCACCCCCAGTGCTGATGGCTGATCTCATTGGGGACACCCGGGGAATCAGCTCAGTGTCCCCTCCCCAAACACCCCCAGTGCTGATGGCTGATCTCATTGGGGACACCCGGGGAATCAGCTCAGTGTCCCCTCCCCAAACACCCCCAGTGCTGATGGCTGATCTCATTGGGGACACCCGGGGAATCAGCTCAGTGTCCCCTCCCCAAACACCCCCAGTGCTGATGGCTGATCTCATTGGGGACACCCGGGGAATCAGCTCAGTGTCCCCTCCCCAAACACCCCCAGTGCTGATGGCTGATCTCATGAGGGACACCCAGGGAATCAGCTCAGTGTCCCCTCCCCAAACACCCCCAGTGCTGATGGCTGATCTCATGAGGGACACCCAGGGAATCAGCTCAGTGTCCCCTCCCTGCCACCCCCAGTGCTGATGGCTGATCTCATTGGGGACACCCAGGGAATCACCTCAGTGTCCCCTCCCCAAACACCCCCAGTGCTGATGGCTGATCTCATTAGAGACACCCGGGGAATCAGCTCAGTGTCCCCTCCCCAGCCACCTCTCGGCCTGACTCGGTGGCCGGGGAGGATTTGCAGCCCTGCCTCTGCTAAAATGAGATTTGGCCAGTTTCAAAGGAGCACTTTGTCATAAATCATCAAAAATCCACACTGGAACTCTGGGAAGAGTGTTATATTCAAGGATGAAAAGCTGAATTATCCTGCTGTAAAGTGAAATGGGGGGAAAAAAGCAGTAACAATGGAGCAGGGGATGTTTGCCTGGATTGTGTGTGTCTCAAATTTACCCTGCTGTAATGCAGGGTCACTTCCCGTTAGCAAAACCCCCTGAAGGGAGAGAGGGGAAATGTAAAAAGATACTTTACAGTAAAACAATATACTTATTTTACTCCAAGATCAAGGATTTTTTTTTCTTTTTTTTTTTTTTAAAGGAGCTTTTGAAAACCTACCCTTGGTTTTACAGAATATTTTAAACTCCTCCTATATGGTATGGTTTTCACTAAGTCATTATTTAAAAATTGAGCTCTTGTCATCTTTCTTGCACAGGGCAAAAATGACTCTTCTCCAGATGTAATTATGACTTTGTTCCTTAAATTTGCTTCTATAAGCAGCTGAACTTTTCCAACTACAACCTATACTGGCTGAATTTTATTAATGGAGTCACTCTGCTTTCTGTTTCTTTGAGTTTTGCTCTCCCATATCTCCCAAAGCATTACACTTGCATGTCTTTGTTCATTGGTTTTAAAGGCTTTCCTCAGCTGGGATAATAGAAAAACCATCTATTTCTGGTCATCCAGTTGCAATTCTGGCTATTCTCAGTGGGGCATATATATTTCAAGCTGGGTTGGTGGAGGGATTTAGATATGCAATTCCAGATAGTCTTAATGAGAGTAACAGTCCTAATTCCCCACACAGAATATTAAAAATGGGTCCAGGGTGTACAGAGTGAAACGCTGTGATCTTACCTTTAAGTACCTTTGCCTTGTTCTTTTTTTTCTTTTTATTCCTAAATATCATTTGCATCTGTGTTCATTAAAGTAACTGAGAGCTGCTTTGAGGATGAGGGAGTTGAATTTTGGAGCCCCTGTCTGGTTTGCTTTGCTCTGTTTTCCTGGAGATTTTGCTCCACCTGGGTGCACCTTTGGAAGAGAAAGGTTAATTCAAGAGGGAGCTGGAAGAAAGAATTTAGCAAATTGACTCTGTTATTATTCTGATTGCCTTCAGTGTTAGACAAGAAGAAGATGCACTTTTTTTTTTTAATTGCTTTAATTAACTACCACCAAAAAAAGATCCCCACCATACTGTGAATCTAATAAGGATTAAGATTCAGTTAGAATATTAGAACCAGATCCACAAGGAAGAAGCTTTTCATGCAGGAAGGACGTGTTGATTTTGTTCCTGAATTTCATCAGGAATCATGGGGGGTTTTGAAATTCTTTCTCAAGGCAACCTTTTATCATAAAATGCTGAGAAGCATCCATCCGCTTTTTGTAGTTTTTGACCCCATTCTTAGTTTTGTTCATGCATTTCTTTTCCTTCTCTCCTACTCCACATCTTCGTAGGGGTCCCCCAGGCCTTGTTGGGAGGATGCCACTGGTGGAGTTTCTTTCAGCAGGGAAGTGGTACAGAGAGGAGAGAAGGTTTTCTCCATTTGCACAACACGTAAGAAATTTCCTGGAGCTTAATTGTCCATTCTTGAAGGTTGCTGTACTTACACTTGGAAGCCAATATCCATGGAGAGCTTGTCTGGTAGTTAGGAGTAAATGGGCTGTGAATACTCCAGGCAGCTCTTCTTTCTTGTGTTCAGATCAATATTCTGAGTTAGAGAGGGGAGATGTGGTTTGGAGCCTCCTCCTTCCCTCACTCCGGTCTCCACTGTTCCACCCTTCTCCCTTCAGCCCATTGTGACCCCCCTGATGACTCCTGCTGATTTTGGGGTGCCCAGCAGCAGCAAACAGCCCCTCCTGGGGACACAGCACTGCCTGGAGCAATTTGACAGCCAAGCTGTTTGGCTTCACAACACACATTTGCTGCACAGACCGTTTCTTGATATGAAGGCAAATTATCTCCCACTGTGATGCTGCCATGGATGAGCAGAGACTCTTTCTTCCTTTCTTCTTTCTTCTCTTCTCTGTGTACTGCTGGCCAGTAAACTATTTTAATTTAAAAGGTGATTTAATGAGATAATCTGTTTTCCATTCAGGTTCTTCCTGTGGCTTAGCTCCCCTCCTTTTTTCCCCTCCATCCATCTGATTTCTTGGCTGCCTGAGTGAAAGGGCTTCCTCCCCTGCTGCTCTGCAGCTCCTCAATGCTACCTGCTGCTTTCTTCATCTTCTCCTACCCCACTGCTTGTTCCTACCTCCTCCCACAGTCACCCTTTGAGCCCATGATCCCATTAATCTGTCCCAGTGCTTTTTCCCCCCTCTCTGTGCCATAAGACATTTTTGTGTGACTGCAGGAATGGGATTGGTCAGGGAGCAGGTCCATGGATATGCAAGAGCTCTGAGGGGATGCACAGAATTGAGTCTGTCCAGTTTCTTGGGAGCATTTGCATCAAAACTATTTCCATCTGAGAAAAGGACTTGGTTGTGATAAAAGATAAGGGAGATATTTGCAATGTATGAAAAGCACAGAGAAAAATAAGTTTTGTCAGAGAGCAAGAGAGCTTGGATGTTTGAGAGCTCTGTGTGCACGTCCTTGCTTTGACCAGATTTTCTGTAGGGCTGTGAAACTGCTTTGGATAGGGTCCATCTCAATGAATTTAATTAAAAACATTAAAACCAAGGTTTGTTTTTTCTGTTTGTGCTGATCTTCAGGGATCCCTCACTGGAGGATCCCCTGAGGAGCTGACTCCTTCTCACTGTATGGGCAGCGACAGGAAGGAGCTCAAGATGTTGTGGTTGGAGTCGATGATCTCTGAGGGCTTTGCCAACCTAAACAATTCTGTGGTTCTGTGCTCCAAGCTCTGATCTACAGGGAAAGGGAAAAAGAGGAAATGCTGTATCTTAATGCCTCTGATTTTCTCAGAAATACTGGAGAGTCAAAAGACACGAGTCAGTCAGGTCACTAAATTGCATAGGAGATCATCATTTTGTGGAAAAGAATATTTCTTATCTACTGATGGTGGATTAAGGACTGGGAAAGTGAACTGCAAGCTTCCCACAAGACAGGATCTGATCTTAGTGAGTGGCTTTGAGATAAGGAATTGCCAAACACAGAATCACAGAATCATTTAGGTTGGAAAAACCCCTCACAATCATCGAGTCCAACCATGACCCCAGCACTGCCCATCACTAACCCATGTCCCCAAGTGCCACATCCACAAATTCTTCACAAATTCTTTAAAATCCCTGCAGTGCCATCTCACCCTTTGCCATGAATTGGCTCAAAGGAGAAAAACACTTCTAATCTTCACTCTGTTCTCAGCCAAGACATGGCAAAGAGTCAGCAGGGAAAGAATTGTGTTAAATCTGCTTTTAAAAAGACAAGAAGAAAGGTGAAGGAATCTTTGCAATGGCCTGGAGGGACAGGACAAGAGGAATGGCTTCCCACAGCCTGAGGGCAGGGATAGACAGGATTTTGGGAAGGAATTGATCCCTGGAGGGTGGGGAGAGTGACCACAGCAGCTGTGGCTGCCCCTGGATCCCTGGCAGTGCCCAAGGCCAGGCTGGACAGGGCTGGGAGCACCTGGGACAGTGGGAGGTGTTCCTGCCCATAGAAGGAGGTGGCACTGGATGTTCTTTAGGATACATTTCAACTGGAAGTGTTCCAGGATTCTAGGATTTGAAATTGTTTGAACCTCATCAAAATCTTTGTTATGGGTTCAGCGGTGGCTGTGATGAAAACCAAGGCCTAACAAGTTTTGGGATCAGGGTTTTATCCCCTCTCCAGTGGAGTGGTTGCCTCAGGAGCATCTCCCACCCCCAGCACTTCCAGTGCCCCACTCTGGCTCTGTGCAAAGCCATAGCAAGAACTAGCACCCAAAAGTCCAACTTGTACAATGCTTTGCCATTGCAGTTTTTGATTGCTCAGCCCATACAACTCCAGGATCCTGCCATACCAATAAAAACCACATGGATTAGAAGGCTGAGAAAAAAAAAATTCCCATGTTATAGGATTGTTTTTCTGTTTTTCACAGGAACACCAATGCTGTTGGGAAGCAGGAAGAGGAGCAGCACAACAACCCCTGGCTCCCTTCCATTTGCAGCCTCCAGAGAAACCATTGCTGCTGCTCCTGATGGCTCATCCAACAGGGCAGATCCCTCCAAAGACCCCTCCAAACCCAAAGAGATCCAAGCACAGGGTGTCCTGAAACCAAAAATGTGTGTCTCCAACAGCACATGCAATGTAAAGGCGTCATCAGGAATGCTCTGGGAAGAAAATGTTCACAGGCAAAAGCAGCTCCTAAAAAGTAAGGTACAAATCCTACTGTGGTTGTCAGGAATATGGTTTCAATAATAAGATGAGATCAGTCTCAGAGAAGAAAAGTGAAATAATGGAAAGTCGGGCCATTTTTGTGCAGCTTTAAGTGCTGAGCGTGAGTCATCTGGTGAGAGATCAATCAGCTGATCTGACTGTATACATTGCTATGGTTCACAGAAAACAAGATTAAAATTACCAAGATAGGCTTAGATTCCCAAGAAAATCTTGAAAAAGCATTAAAATTGCAAAGTCAAGCAGCCCCACCACCACCAGTAGTGAGGTTATTTTTACAACCTTCTTCTGATACCTTTCTTTCACTCCTTCAACCTTTTTTTTAATGACACAACAACCTGAACTATGATTATTAACAAGATTTAATAACATAAAACATAATTTCTTTGGGTTCAGCTGTGTCTGGGATGTCTTACTTCCAACATTAATTCTCACAGCTGAAATGCGGATGACACCAGCAGCTGTATTCATGCACCAGGTATTTTTGCAGAAAGCAACTGAGAATAATTTGGGTTTAGTATCAATATGTTTGTGAGAAACTTATTCCTTAAAAATGTTGTAATAGAACCTGTCATAGAACCTTTTTTTCTTACAGCTGTGTTTTCTGAAGAGAATTTTTTGCAGGCAGGTAGGGAAAATTTGTCATCACTGAGCATAAAGCTACTGAATGTCACACATTTGGAAGCCTAAATGCTGTTTTTAATGCCTGAAGTTAAATCATGGCATTCCCCTAACTGAGAGCAACTTTGTTTTACAAAAGTGAAGCATCCACTGAGATCTGGCAAAGCCCAACTTAATCCACACCTCTAAACCTGGCTTAGGGAGGAATTTAATTTCATGTTCACAGGTTTCAAGGTTTATTCCAAAATGTTGGTGAGAACAGTGTTAGGGAGGAAATACAGTTCAGGCTTTTATAAGGCAAATGTACCCAACACAGATCTTTTTAATATGTTTTTAAAGTACAATATAATATGTACAATATGTCATAAAGAGGAAAATATTTTAAGTTTATTGTAACCAAAAATTGAAATAAAACAGTAACGGGCTTTATTCCCAGATATTTCGTTCTAGAAATCAAATTATTTGGCAAGGAAGGAGCACTCCATCCAGTGTGACTTTTCAAACAGTTCATATGGAGCCATTCTGAAGTTCCTTTGTTATTTTGGATTCGTTCTGTCCTGAATGAGAATCTGATTTTTGAGCACACAGCCTTCTTTTGGTCCTAATTTGTACAGGGAGTATCAGTCAGTGAGCATTAAAACTTAATTATAAGTGTAGAAAATAATCTCTTTTTCTCAATGTGAATTGACAGGTTTCATAATAATGCCCTATAATGCACAATAACCTTTTGTTGATTATTTTTTTAATGGAGCTTTTCCACTGGCTAATGGATCTGTAGGAATGACAGAAAGCAAACTGGATTAAAAACAAAGGAAAAAAACCAAAACAGTGGTGCTGATGAAAGGCTCGGTGTGGTGAAAGGGAAATGATTTGTGGTTAAAGCCCATAACAATCTGGTATTTTCTGCAATAAATTGGAATGAACTCCAACTGCAGGTCACACAGCAAGATATCCCTGGCTTTCCATGGCGCAGATTTTGGGAAGCACCAGCAAGGAGAGCTGAGTGTCCCAGAGTTTTAATTGTGATTTCCTTCCCTGTGAGGTCTGGATAATGTGAGAGACACTCTGGGTGTCACAGGGCAGCCACCATTAGACCTGATCTCTTCTGCCTAATGAGGCCTATTAATAACAGCCTGGCTTTCTTATTTCAGGAATTGCCCTCTCTGTCTAATGAGGTGGAGAACCCAATAAAAAATTAGCCATGCGCTCCTAACGAACTTTTAAATCTCTCCAAGGCAATTATGAATTCCCTGCTCCGAGGGACAGAGCAGAGGAGCTCGAGGCACAGGACAAGCAAGGCTGGAGGGTGCCCCTGTCCAGGGTGCCCTTGTCAAGGGTGCCCCTGTCCAGGGTGCCACTGTCCAGGGTGACCCTGTCCAGGGCCTGCTCTCCAGGTGTGGCTTGGGACAAAAACCTGCTCACCTGGCCAGAGCCCCGCTCCCAGCAGGAGAAAACTCCAGCAGCTCCATGTTCACTGCGGGTAAAGCAGCATTTTTCTTCCTTTTTCCCCCACTTAGTTTTATTTTTTTTCCCGTTTTCTCCCCTTTTTCCCCATGGATGGTGTTTGCTTCCTGGGAACTTGTTAAGGGCAGAAGTTCACATTCCTTGATTTTTCCCTTTCCAGTGAAGTTTTGGCAGTTTGTATCCACTGCCAGAACTTGCTTGGTTGTCCAGGCTCCCTGTTTGGAGCTGCAGCTGCTGTTCCTGGGGGGGAACTTGTTAAGAGTTTGGGAATTTACAAATCCCCAGCTTCCCAAGCGCCTGGCACTTCCAGCTCCAGCTGTAGCTGTGGACATGGCCCAGGTGGTACCTGCCTGATGGACTTCCCTGCCTTTTCCTCCTGCACATGTTGCAGACCCATCTCTGCTCCTTTCCCCTGTCCTAAGACATTCCTAAATGTTGAAGCAGCCTTTGACTGGGAAGTGTTTTCTTTCTGGATCAGCCATGGAGAGATCTGACAATCTAAATAAACAGGAAAGTTTGTGAACTGCCAGTGACGAGTTGCTTCGGTGATGGGGTGAGAAAAGGAAACAGGCAAAACATCAAGAACTTGAATTTGGATGTAAAAATATGTAATTTGAAACACAGAAATGTGTAACCTTGACAGGACAAGGGGGAATGGCTTCCCAGTGCCAGAGGGCAGGGATGGATGGGATATTGGGATGGAATTCCTGGCTGGGAGGGTAGAAGCTGTGAAGAGGAGCTGTGGCTGCCCCTGCATCCCTGGCAGTGCCCAAGGCCAGGTTGGACAGGACTTGGAGCACCTGGGACAGTGGGAGGTGTCCCTGCCCATGGCTGGGGTGGGATGAGCTTTAAATTCCCTTCCAACCAAAACCCAGATTCATTTTCACCATTTTAACATCCCTAACCAAACTCAGCCCTACGCCCATCACACCTTTTCCTCCCTTTGAATCACCAGAGCATAAAGCAGCTTCTCTGTGTCCTGCAGGAGGCCCTGGAGCTGCACAACCCGCAGTTCATCTCGCGCTCGCAGCAGAGGCTGAAGAGGCTGGAGCTCATGGTGCAGCTGAGGAGGGCCCAGCACAGGGAGGCTCCCCCGGGCACCCCCCGGGCCCGGGCGCGCAAGCTCTCCACCTCCACCTCCAGCAGGAAGAGGCAATTCACCATCCCTGACCCTCTCAGTGGTGAGTTGGGAGCAGCAGCACGTCCTCGGCTGCCTTTGGAAGTCCTGGATGGAATTTCCAAATTGAATTTGGGGAGGAATGGGAGAGCTGCTGTTCCTGGTTCATTCCACAGTGTGGTATTTTCAGGGTCCCCCATGGCAGGAAGGAATGATGAATCTGACTCCGTGTTCTTAGAAGGCTAATTTATTTTTTCATGTACTTATGCTATATTAAAGAATATAGCATATTCTTTACATACTAAATACTATATACTAATATACTAAAACTATACTAAAGAATAGAAAATGGATACTTAGAGAAGGCTTAACAAGATACTAATTAAAAACTCCTGACCTCTTCCAGAGTCCTGACACAGCTGGGCAGTGATTGGTCATTAAGTAAAAACAATTGACATGAAACCAATCAAACATTCACCTGTTGGATAAACAATCTCCAAACCACATTCCAAAGCAGCAAAACACAGGAGAAGCAAATAAGACAATTATTGTTTTCATTTTTCTCTGAGGCTTCCCAGCTTCCCAAGAAAAGAAATCTTGGCAAAGGGATTTTCCAGAAACTATGACAGTGACACTCCAGCATCTGTGCAGATGCTCCTGGCAGGAATTCCTGAGAAGGGTTAGTGGGGATGAGGAGTTTCCTGTGCTCTGTGGCAGCTCCTTGGGCACTTTTTGTCCCTGTCACATGCAGTTGTGTTCTTCAGCACGGTGCAGCTGCTGCTGGTTGTGGGCTGATGGCAATAAATGACATTTCATCCTCTCCCAGCTTACAGAATGATCAGTTTGGGGACAGAGGTGACAGCAGGGAGGCAGGTGGGATTTGGGACGGGAGCCCCAGCTGCAGGTGTGGATTTGCCTCTTGTGTCAGAAATCCCAGAGCTGGGGAAGAGCTCTGGCCTGCCCAGCCCTGCTAAATCAGGCCATGCAAACTCTGTCATTTCCTAATTTAAGATGATTAGGTTGTGGCAAACAGCCTCAGCACCCTGTGAGGGAAACCCTTCTGTCCCTCACAACACCTCTGTAAATGTTATCTAAGCTCAAGATGTTAAACAAATTGCTTTTCTTTTTCTTTTTTTTTTTTTTAATTGCCATCTGGATTTTAATTAACTCAGTTGACTAAAGAACAAAGATTTATTTGATTGATTGGCATTCCTCTTTACATCTTGGTTTTAAATCTGTGGCTGCTTGAAGATACATTATGCTACTGAAAAGTAATTAATTGAAAAGATTAAACAAACTAACGAAGACACCTGGAGGATGCAGGAAAGGGAATATTTGATGTCCTCAAGCTGGGGAAACACAAATAGGTTTTTGGCTCCCTGGAGAATGAGGGTGAGTGCAGGGGATGTGAGTGCAGCCACATTTCAGGGCTCTTGGAGTTTCCTGGAGAATTCCAACGTCCAGTGGTCTGTCCTAATCAGAGCCCTACTGAGTTTTTATAGTGAGAGCTAAATACACATAAGGACACATGGCACAAAGCATGAATTCTATCTTAAAGACTCAACAGAATTAATTCACCATTTCCATGAGCCAAGTTAATTTACCTGGAATCAGATCTCTCAGGGCTGTGCAGTGTGAGGACTCTGAGCTCTGCCAGCAGCACACCAGGAGTTTGTCATCTTTATTAGAGGAAGTGGCAAAAATCTCCCACTTCTGTCTGAACATCTTTGAAAATCCCCCAAACCACTCTGCAAATAATTTATGAAACAAAATATGAAAGGCTAAACCTATTTCTCCTCAAATTATAATGAAATTTTAATCTTTATGCTTGTTTAATGAGTAATAAAATCATAATATTGAAATATATTCATTAATTATTGAAGTTAATGACTATTTCCATCTTTTAGTGGTTGGTCATTAAAGGTGAATTTGTCTAGAGAGAATCTTTGGTTTCTGTAACTCATCTGCCTTCGTGTAGTGTGGTTTTCTGTTTGTGAGACCTTAATATTTTTATAATAACAGAAGTGTCACATGTCTGTAGTTGAAGCAGAACTGGAGTTATGCTGGAAATCCAAATCCCTGGGTGAAGCAGAGCCTGTAACCTGCACTACAGAGGGCCCTTGTTGGAGCCCTGGCTGCTGAGAATTTCAGATTTTCTGTGCTGGCAGCACTGACCTCCAGGAGAACACTGCACTGACCTGAGGCCGTGGAGAAGCTTCCAGAATGGAATGATGGAACTGGGATTGTGGGTGTGGAGTTTGGATAGAAGTGTGTGATATCAGAGGTGCGTGATATCAAAGTACACACTCATAATCTCAGTTCTGTTATTCCATTTTGGAAGCTTCTCCACAGCCTCAGGTCAAATGCAGAGTTCTCTTGGGGGTCAGTACAGAAAGTCTGAAATTCTCAGCACCCAGGGTGGGGAGGAGTGGGTGCCTGCTTTTATTCAGGTGGAAATGGGGCTTTAACTGCAGCCCAAGGTGTTTTAAGCAGTTTGCTGCACTTGCCTCTCTCTGAAATAACTTTGGGATATGTGCTTCTCTCTGCTCTTGCAACTTGGATTCCAATAAAATAATTCACACCCAGAGCAAAGACCTGCAGGGATTTTTCTCTCTCCCAGAGAGATTATTCTATCAGCCTAAAACATCTTTATTGATAACATGAAATTATTGACTAGCAGGGTTTCCCTGTGTTTTGACAGTGTTGTTTCAACTTCAGTTTCTTTCAGGATGAAGAAATAATTGGCATTCAGCATAATTTCCATATAAATACCAACATCTGTGCAGTTCCCATTTACCTTCCCATCCTCAAAAACCGGAGCTGCTTACCAGTTTTTAATTGTCCTTCACGAGCAGGGTTTTACAAAACGCTGAAAGTAATCTGAGGAAATTGGAAATGTTTATCCTGCACGAGATTTTACCATCACCAGAGCTCTTTGAAGGCACAGAACCTGCTCAGAACTCCCAGGCAGCCTTTGTGCTGGGTAATGGGCACTGCTAAATTTTGAGAGTGCTAATTAGTCCAAGATAGACAGCTCTGCTGTTGACTGTGTCGAACAAATTAGGGATCCCACTGTGACGAGCTGAATAGAAACAATGTTCAAATAACTGCATTTAAATCTCCAAAACCGTAATGTAATTACTGCACTGACAGGACTACCAGCTGTTTATGGGCCTTTAAATCTGCAGAATGAACAGCCCTGTGATCTTGGTGTGCACGGGGACTTTGGGAGGTTTCACACAATTTCTCAGGCACCTTTGGGGTTTTTTCCACCTTTCCTTTGAGGGGTTGGTTGTTCTTTGGGATTGGCCATGGGATTTGATGGTTACCCTTCCACCCCACTGTGGACCCTGCTGAGCTCCTCTGGGTTTGCACCCAAACCCTCAATATTTAATAATATCTTGGAAACAATTTATATTCCTTCAGTCGTGCTTCTAAACCTTCCCCAAAAGTATTTTTGGATTGCTGCTTGTTTAGGTGTTTTCTGGATTGCTGTTTGTTTGGATTTTCTAGGGGTGGATTTCTCCAGCAGCTCTGTGCCAGGGAGGGTTTTATTTGGAGTGAGGGAGGAGAAGGGGGCAATCAGAGAATTTGCAATAATCCTGCAGCCACTCAGGTGTAATCCTGTGACATTCACATTGGTGCTCAGCTGGGACTTTATTTGGGGCCTTTGTCACAGACATGTTTTATGAAAAATCCTTTCGTTAGGATTTTTTCTCCTGAGAAGCTGGGAGGCCTCAGAAATGAAATGTAAACATTGATTATCTGCTGCTGTGGAATGCAACAGGTAGATCTTTGATTAGTCCTTGTTAGTTGTTTCTAATTAATGGCCAATCACAGCCCAGCTGTCTCAGACTCTCTGGTCAGTCACAAGATTTTATTATCATTCCATTCCTTTCTATTGCTTGCCAGCCTTCTGATGAAATCCTTTCTTCTATTCTTTTAGTGTAGTTTTAACATATAATTTTCTTCTAATATAATATATATCATAAAATAATAAACCAACCTTCTGAAACATGGATTCAAAATCCTCGTCTCTTCTCTCATCCTGAGACCCTGAAAACACCACCACAGTCATTCACTTTAGGTCATTTCCCAGTTTCCTTCTCCCCATTCAAACTTTTAATAGTGCCACCCATTCTTTTGGCTTTTTTGGCTGGCAGCTCTGAATGAAGTCTAAGCTGCAGTCAGGTAATGGAATTAAGAAGAGGAATGATCTGTTTTGAAGATATTATTAAACTAATGTTAATTCTGCCACATCTTCTTCAAAAGCTGCTATTTTTGGGAACAAAAATGCTTTTTAGGATAATATGCTCTAATGATATTAGAAAGATTTAGGAAGGCCAGGTGAGATGCTAATATTTTTGTTTTTCTGGATAAAATCCATGAATATTTAAGTATCATTTGGACAGAGAGGACTGAAATCTCCAGCAACATCCCCAAAATTATTCTAATACAAAAATGTTTGCATAAACCTCTCAATTTTACAGCTTTTTAGAGATATTAGTACTGTTTTCCAGAAAAATTAAAATATTGAGGAGGGTCAGAAGTCTCCGTAGTAGCAGGAGAGACCTGAACAGCTGGAAAACCTGGGAACCACCTTGTCACAGACAAATTTTCTGAAAAATCCTTTTGCTAGGATCTTTTCTCCTGAGAAACTGGGAAACTTCAGCTTCTCCACGTTTTGCTACTCGGGAATGTGATTTGGAGAATTGTTTACCCAGCATGTGAATTGTTTTTAATTAATCACCAATCACAGGTCCAGCTGTGTCGAGGCTGTGAGCAATCACAAGATTTTTTTTATTTGTTCTTTTCTTTTCCAGCGTTCTGATGTCTCCTTTCTCTTTCTTTAGTATAGTTTTAATATATCAATATATAATATAATATAATATAATATAATATAATATAATATAATATAATATAATATAATATAATATAATATAATATAATATTATATTATATTATATTATATTATATTATATTATATTATATTATATTATATTATGCAATATATAATGTAAATAATAACATTATAATATAATATTATATATTAAAATATTAAAACATTGACAATAATAATGATAATGATAATAATAATAATAATAATAATTTTTTGCCCCTTTTTTTTTTTTTTTTTTTTTTGCTTTACACACCCTGGATGAATTCCCAGGACAATGTGATGCAGAGCTCAACATCACATCCACATGTACCTTAGATTCAAGGCTAATTTATTTTCTAGGGGACTGCTGATTTTAAAAACCCCAGTTTTTAAAAGAAACGTTCTGTATCCCAGGATTTCTCTGGGCAAATGGGTTTTTGGTGAATTATTTTTTCAGTTCAGTTAATGACAAATTAAATTAGAGATCCACCAGCAGCAGTGCTTTGCTTTGCACACATCCTCAAAGGCACATTTTAGCTCCTACCAAATTTTGAGAATTTACATTCATGTTAGAAGGAAATGAGTCTATATTGTGTATTCTTTGATAAATTTTGCCATTGTTTTTCTCTTTTAAGTGCTCCAGTGATTTAGTGGTAAATAGGAAGTCAGGGGCTGGTTCCAACACAATCATTTCATCTGTTCTCTGTCTAAATATTTACTGACTTCCCAAGCAGGAGAGTTACTCATCCTCTTGGAGGTGCAGTTTAGCATTAATTAAAATATATTACAGGGACGACCCATTTACCTTCATTTCCAGCTTGCTGTAGTGCAGGTGTGAGACCAGTTGTAAAAGCCAGAAACTCAGGAGTTTCACAGGGTGGGAATAAAACACCCAGGAGGAGACTCAGCCCTCTCTGTCTGCAGCTTTATCAACTGTGGTGCATGGATGGTACTGCTGAAGGTCTGCTCTGAAATCCCTGCTCCAAAAGCCATCCAAGGCTATGGAATCTGATAAGGGGCTTTGATAAGGAGCAGCTAAAACACAATTTAGAGCCTATCAGCCTGGGGAATTGTCTACATTTGATCTTGTCTTGGTAGGAGAGAGCTTTAAGCCAGGTCTCCAGGATGAGCTCGAGGTTATTTCAGCTCTGTTTGCTGCTCTGCCCCTTTTAAATGCTCATTCTTCTCAATGTCAAGGATTAACAACTATTTAAATCCACTCATGACTTTATTTTCTCATTTCTAGCATTTCTTTTATTTATTTCTTATTTAACTTTTGAGTCCTAATCCTACAATCCATCAAGGATTAGCCTCTGTGATTGCATGTGATTTTTCTTCTGGTAAATAGCAAGCTGGGAAGTGCTGCAGGAATGTTTGGCCATGAGAATCAACCTCGTGGCTCCATGGGGAAGTGGATTTATTATTTTCTTGGAGGATTCTCCCCAGAGTCTCTTTTGAGTCCATCCCTTCAAAGCCCTGCACAGCCTCATATATTGTTCCAGGGCAGGGATGGGTCTGATGCCCTTCTGTGCCAGCAGGAGAGGATTGTTCTGGACCAACAGCACCAGCACAGCTCCCAGCCTTCCCAGAAACTGAAAACAGAGGCCACCCTGATTAGGGACTGGCAGGAAAAATGCATTTTATCACTTTATCATGCTGTATATAGAATAGGAAGTGGGTCTGCAAACCCCTGGATGGGCATTTCCTGTTCTGGTGGCTACACAAAGCTCTGGAATGTTCTTGTGTCACCATGCTCCATCCCTGGAGGAGTTCAAAGCCAGCTTGAAGGGGTTTGGAGCAACCTGGGAGAGTGGAAGGTGTCCCTGGGTCAGAGACAGGCTGCTCCCTGCACTTTGAGAGTCTTTTGGACAGCAGCAGCATCCAAGTGTTTATTCCTTTTAAGTGAATCAACATGCAAATGAGCGTTAGAACACTAATAAATAAAAGACAAATTATGTTTTCCTTGCAAATCGAGCATATGGCTGGTGTGTGCTGAAGATTTAACAAGGATGATTAAGTGTAGACAACTGCTGAGGGGGGAAAGTCAGTCCCGAGGCAGAGGAGGCTCCAGAGCCTCTCTCCTTTCTGAGTTTGTTCTTTGGAAACTGCACCAGTTCAGAACTGAAACCACTGATTTTGATTTTTAATTGGAAGGATGGAACATCTCTGCTGTGAGGAATGGATGAGAGACTTGGGATTGTTCAGCCTGGAAAAAGCCCCAGGGAGAGCTCAGAGCCCCTGCAGGGCCTGGAGGAGCTGCAGGAGAGCTGGAGAGGGACTGGGGACAGGGATGGAGGGACAGCACACAGGGAATGGCTTTAAGCTGACAAAAGGCAGGGATGGATGGGAGATTGGGAATTCCTGGCTGGGATGGAATTCCCAGAGCAGCTGTGGCTGCCCCTGGATCCCTGGCAGTGCCCAAGGCCAGGCTGGACATTGGGGCTGGAGCACCTGGGACAGTGGAAGGTGTCCCTGCCATGGGAATGGGAAGGGCTTTATGGTCCTTTCCAACACAAACCATTCTGTGATTCCATGAATTTTACACAGAGATACAGCAGTGATCTCATTTATTTCTTGGCTTCCCACCTTGTACAAATATCCCCCCTTCCCATTCAGGACTCATTTTTGCAAGGCAGGTGTTAAAATCACCTTTTCCTCAGAACCACTCACTGCTCAGATCAGAAATTATTTTCCTCTATCCAGGGAAATGCTGATTGGAATTATCACAGATATCTTCATACTTGATCAGGAAGGAGTAATATGATTTTCCTCCTTCTCAAGCTCAGATAATTATCCACAGCCCTGCAAAACCGGTGTAAATTGAATCAGAAATGGCTGCACCAGGGCAGGCTCCTGACACACTGAGGAGCAGCCAGGCTGCAGCTGCCTGCAGGAACCTGTGAGGAAATTTTGGAGAGATTTGGATATTTGGATCTGGCCTTAAGCCTTCAAAACTTTAACCAGAGATGGCAAATTGTGGCTCAGTGAAATATGACATTTGAGATTTCAGTAAAAGCAGACCCCTCCAGTACTAACTTTATTTTCTCTCTGCCAGATAACCTCTTCAAACCAAAGGAGAGAGTCATTCCCGAGAGGGAGATGCACATGAGATCTAAAAGGTACAAATCCCTCTGCTTTACAGTTTGTCCATGGATTTTTCTCTGTTCTATCAGCTTAGATTTGGGCAGCCCTGCCCTTTCAACACCCCCATGGCAATGAAAACCAAACCCTCATCAGGTCCTTCGTGTTGAACACCCAAAAATGGAAGCAGTGAGGTCACTTTGGATTTTTTCCCCCAGATTATGGCACAGAGGATGCAAAACCAGGACTGTCCAGCTTTCCCTTCCAAATCCTGGGAATTCTATCACTGATTTTAATGGGAAAAGATCAGAAGCCACCTTTTGAATGGCAACTCCTGTTATTTTTAGAATGGAAAGATTGTGTTGTCCTTGGTAAAACATGTTCCTAATGACAGTGAAAAAATGTAAACAGTTTGCAGACTTACAATGATGGTTTTCTTATATTTTAGAAGATTACTTGAAAATGATTGCTTGATACTAATTGTGTGACATAAATACAACAAAAAACCAACCATGTTCACCCAGATTCTGGTTTGAATTTTGTTGCTACAAATTGGAACCCACTTCACTGAGCTCATTAGAAGCTACTGCATTGAAATCACCTGATCCCATCTCTTTCTTAAGTTTTTTTGTTCCAAAATCAGAATTTTCAGCAAGATTTGAAACCAGTCAGATTTCATATCAAACCATGACTGTTCATAATTTATCACTCCCATGCCATAAATCAAATTTAAATACTTAGAGATGCCCATTACAAGTATTGCACGGAAGGCAAATATTCCCTACAGGAAAAATTAATTATTTGTGAGCCCCAGGGATGACATGAACTCTGCTTTCTGAATTCCTGACAGGATTTATGACAATTTACCTGAGGTCAAAAAGAAACAAGAAGAGAAGCAGAAGCGGATCATCATCCAGAGCAACAGGCTGCGTGTGGAGATGTTTAAAAAGGTGAGGATTTCCTGTGATTTCTGGAGCAAATGCAGCTAGTAAATCTGAATCTGGGATGCCAACTCCACCTCACCTCCTGTATCACTAAACATTTCTATCACCTCATGGGTTTTAACAGTATTTTAAAGCATTTTTGTATTTTATTTTTCTAGCAATTACTGGACCAGCTCCTCCACAGAAACACGGAGTGACAAAGGAGTCTCTTGCTCATCATCCTAATTGGATCTTGGATGCCTTTGACTTCTAGATAAGCCATAAAATTAACTGTTATCTCAATTACCTGGAGGTATTTTTCTTATCATTGGCTCCTTGTATAAAGAAAGATCATTTATGTTTCAATTGAAATTTTAAGGCAACTTTCTTGTAATCAAAAACAGCCTAAAAGGGAGCACAGCTGTTCCAGAGCATCACCTTTTGGTCAGTTTACCCAGAGGAAATAATTTTAAGAATTTTTAATGCAAATACTGAATTACAGGGGTATTATTTATCTTAATCTTCTTTTAAAAAGCACACTTCTCTGTAGCAATAGCCCAGTGTTTATAATACATGGAAAACTTATTTCTCTGAAGTATTTTATTAATTGATTTCCTGTGAGTTAAATCCTTGAAGAAAACTGTTTTATTTGTTATGTTTAGGAACCAGTTGAAATAGCATTACCACATCATCAGAGCAACAGCAGTTTCACATTAATACTTAACATTCCAAAAGGGACCAATATTTCAGCTTTCTGAAGAACTCCATTCCTGTTCATAGAGTGAAACTACCTAGCAAGCTCTCCCATTAAAAAAACCCAATATTTAACTATTTGTTTATAACACTTTTTCACGTTTTTTCATTGTAACATACGTTTTACTCCACTTCTGTGAGCACAAAGTGTTTCTAGAAATGGCAGATGAAGGAGTGGTGCCAAGAAGGATGTTTGCATCAAAAACTTGCAGAACTCAAACCAGCTGTCACGTTTCCTCCAAAAAAATATTTAAATCTTTATTTGTACATGTTGGAAGTAAAAACAAGCAGCTCACAAACCAATGGAGTTTATTTATGGAATAAAGCATGAGGATAATATTGATCCAAGCACTGTGTTTTTATTTGGTGCTGTTAAATAAAACAAAATTATTGAAACTGCCTGAGAAGTCGTGCCTTTGTACCCACAAATCCCATGGGGAAAAACCACTGCCCCTAAAAATCACTGCAAGTGTTAAATTCTGCTGCACAAAGTTTGAGCAGGGGTCTGAATGGGGCTGGAATTTGGCCTTTGGTGGTTCTGCTTTGTTTTCCCAATCCAGCCTGGGATGTAAGGTCAGGATTTTTTGGAAGAGGGATGTTTGTGAGCCACTGGGACAAGCTCCAGCTGGGTGACCTGTGCTGGACACAGGACTGGGGTGTTTTGTGCTCTGTTTCTGTTGGATTGTTTTGCCTTTTTGTGGTTCAGCTTCCCAGTTAACGTAGGAATAACGATGGGAATTTTTGCTCGCAGAGGAGACAGAGATCTGTTGAACAAATTTATTCCAGATAGATATCCTCAAAAACTCATCAATAGTTCAGTCCATTGGGAGAGGATGTGGAGGGTAAGGCAGTGAGGAAGGACCTGCCAGCTTTTCCCTGAAAAACACCTTTTTAACTAAGGAAGTCATTCTGCACTGGAAACCAAACCAAGGCTCAGCAAAGGGACACCAAGAAGGATTCTCTTCCAAGCTTTCATCCTGTCCTAGCTCACTATGGCCAGAGACATTTCCTACAGGATCAGTACCCAGATTCTCTTTTATTTCAGTAGAAACTGAACACTTCTCCCCCTTGAGTCCTCACATTCTGATTTTTGACTTCAGGAAAATGCAGCTTTGGTTCATCAGGTCTGCACCCTCAGGTGATTATTTCCTGCACATCTGGGAAGTCAAAGAATGTTATTTACATTTCACCCTGCTTTAGTGGATGCCCTTAGGCCAGCCTGGAGTCTCACCCTAAAGCCACAGCAAGATATTCTGGCATGGAGAGAAAACATTTGGGGTTTGGTATCCATGGAGGACACAGCAAAATAATCACTCCCAGGTCAGGGGTGACACCAGAAGGGAGCCCCAAAACTTTCCCACTTCTTCTCTGACAGAGAGGAAGAGACAGGATCTTCCTCATTGGGAATGTTTTCCATGGAAATCAGGCATTTATCCTGCAGGATACCCAGGAATTCCAGGGAGATGGATTCATTTACATAGTCACTTGATGAACTGTCACAGATATATTTTATGAAAAATCCTTTTGCCAGGATTTTTTCTCCTGAGAAGCTGAGAAACCTCAGAGGAAAAGAAAAACAATAATTATCTGCTACTGTGGAATGAAACAGGTGCATCTGTGATTGGTCCATGTTGATTGTTTCTAATTAATGGCCAATCACAGTCAGCTGGCTTGGACTCTCTGAGAGTCAGGAGCTTTTGTTATTCAGTCTTCTATTCCTTTCAAGCCTTCTGATGAAATCTTTTTTTCTATTCTTTTAGTATAGTTTTAATATATCATTTTCTTTTAATATAATGCATATAATAAAATAATAAATCAGCCTTCTGAAACATGGAGTCAGATCCTCGTCTCTTCCCTCATCCTGGGACCCCTGTGAACACCACCACAATGAACCAAAGCTGCATTTTCCTGAAGTCAAAAGTCATAGAATGAGGACTCAGGAGAGAGAAACATTCATCTGCCATCCACAGCATGTCCCTACTCCATGCCCATATGTAAATGTATGTAAATAAATACGTGTATTTGACATGCTTCCCACTCTCTGGCTGGGAATATCAGGCAGAGGAGCTGATCCTCCTCGGGAACCATGGCAGCCAGGTGATCCTTGTGAGGAAATGAATGATGTGGGAAGAGCAGCACAGGCTCCAGGTGGGATTTCACCCCCTGGCACCATCATGGATCCCATGGAGCAGGGAATGACACCTCCACTGACCTGGTTTCCTCTCCCTCCTTGAGGACAGGCTACAACATTCACCTGCTGCATCCTCCCCTCCCCTGGCTCACAGCATGAAGCCAAGTGCATCAATCAAAGGGAAAAAAATCCTCTGGGTTTGTAAAAGGTTTATTTCCAAATGTTTTTATTCTCTCTAAACGTGATTGCTAAAACCTGCAGGACAAATCTGTGGCAGTCTGGGGTGGAATTTCTTGTGTACAAATAAGCTAGTGAGGAAAATGCATGATGCAAATCACTGTCTGGGAATGTTTTACATGGTACAAAACCTGTCCTTCAGAAAACCAAAAATTATCTCTGTTGTAAACCTAATTTCTCTTTCTGGGCTTGAGAAGAAAAAAAGTTATCTGGTAATGTATCCAGCAAACAATTCTGGCATTCATTACAGCTCTACAATCCATTCATTGTGACAGAAAATGGACTGTGCAGGAAAATGTCATTTCAGGAAAGCATGAGCCACCCAGGAATAGCCTGGACAAAGAGGCATCAGCTTTAGGAAGTTCAGGGTTAGGGGAAAAGTGGTGGGATCTCCCTTTGGCCAATTTAGCAGCAGATAACAGGAAAACTGGAGGTCACCCACCCTTGTCCAGCTGGAATTTTCCTTGTTGTTGGAGAAATTTGCAGACTGAGTTCAAGTTCTGTGGGTGTTGGTGCTGAGCCTTCGGGAAGGACACGTGAGGATTTCCAACAATGCTGGTTTGGGGGAGATTTGAGAGGGTTTGGGGGCATTCAGGCACACAGCCTGTGTGGACTTGTCAGCACATGGCCTTGGCATTGTCCTTCCCAAGCACAAAGGGCTGGAATCCTGCAGGAGTGGAAATGGAGCCCACATGGGGTGTCGGAGGTGTGCAGGACATGGTGTTTGTTTGTTTGCTGCCATCATTAATCTCATCTGCCAGACAAACCTCCTCAAGGGCTGGAAGTCATTGTGATGTAAAGGACTGAGGGTTCCAGTGTTCTGGGGATTTATTTAAACCCAAATATTTTCCTGTGTATGTGTATGCAAGCCATTAGTTACATCTTGGAGTTTACTCAGCTGCTCTGAGGGATGAGGAGAATGTCTGGGTAGGACTTTGGAGGGGTTTTACTGTTGGATATCTGGGACTGGTCACGTTAGTGCAATGTTTTCTGGGACAGAAATCCTGATTTACAAGGAAAACAACACACAAAAGCAGGGATAAAGTTCCTGGCAGCCCTGTGCAGAGGAAACCATTCCCTGACACAGCGAGAGCTCCAGGGCTGCAAACGCAGCTTGCCTCATGTGCAGGGGTGTTTGTCCCTTTGAGTGCGGGGACAGAAGTGCCTGTGTGCTCCGAGGGGTGGGTGATTGTCCCCCCAGGAGCTCTGAGAGGCCACTTGTCCCTGCTGGAGCCCCCCAGGGTCACATTTCTCCAGGCACTGTGACTGCGGCCTGTGTCGCTCGTTGCTGCTTTGGGATGTGGCCGGATCCTGTGGGATCCCCCTGGCCTGGCAGAGGTCAGCACCAGGAAATGGGGCTTGGAGAAATCCCAGCCCCATCTGCAGCCCCTTGAATAAAAGGGCATTTATTTCAACTGAAATGCAAATTTACCTGAGCATAAAACCAGATCAGAATGAAAGAAGCTACAGAAAATGCACCCAATTTACTGTTAGCGGAAGAGAACAGTGCATGCATGGAACTATTTATTAAGATTTGGTTAAAATATGTGTCTCCTTATGCCAAAATCCCAAAAATCCTTGCCCAAAATCCTCACCAGAGAGAGAGGAGCCTGTGATGCTCACTGTGTGTTGCCCCTCTGCCCATGGAGATGAGGTTGGGTCCTGGAAGGGACTTTTCTCCCAAGCTGGAGGTGTTCTGGGAAGTTATGGTTGTATCTATTGCAATTTCAGTTTAGCTGTGAGAAAACTGTTGGAAAAAGCTTGTAATGGATATTAGGAAGGAATTGTTCCCTGGTACAGCTATGGCTGCCCCTGGATCCCTGGCAGTGCCCAAGGCCAGGCTGGAGCACCTGGGACAGTGGGAGGTGTCCCTGCCATGGCAGGGGTGACACTGGATAAGATTTAAGGTCCCTCCCAACCCAAACCATTCCATGGGTCTGTATGAAACATCATTTTTATGCTGAGAACATAAAGCATCCTCCCTTTTTTTAGGTCAGGAATTTTACTTTTCCAAGTTCTCCTTGGCTCTGTACCAAAGCTGTGGGAGGTAGAATGACTTAATACTCATCTTAGGTGACCCACAGAATAAGATAATGAGGTGTATCCTCTCCCTACCAGCTGCAGAGTGATGAAAAAGTAAAAAGAACAAGAAAAAAGGAGAAGAAACTGCACCAATTTTCTCATGGTACACAGAGTTACACAAAATGATATAAAATAGGAGCAGTGCAATGAATGGCTTGAGGATGGTGTTGCATGGATAGGAATATGTAAAAGAGCTCTTAATTGCAGAAATTTGGTGGATATTTAAAAAATATTGTCACAGGATGTATTTTTAGACTTAATGTTTAAAATACTTTTATTTTCTGCAGTATCTTACCATGACTAGATTCAGTTAATATATAGCTTCAGTTTATATATTATAAATCAGTTAATACATAATTATAATGTACAAACACCTATCACAGAGAGGCTGCTCCATGGTTCTGGAGTTACTTCAAGTCCACAACTGGCTTGAGAAATTGGTATAAAATAGCAAAAAACTTGTTGGAAACAACTTTATCTTCAGCTTTTTGCTTGGGCCATGTGCTGTTTCACCATCTGATGGGCTCTTGCAGTTGTGCTTGAATGGAGAGACATCCATTCCTATTTACTATTTCTGTGGTTTTCCAGAACTTTTTGTGCCCTAAAGTGAGCACTTTGTATCCATGGCGTGGGGAGGATTAATAAAAATCCTGACCAAAGGGTGGTCAGGGGAATTGTGTCCAGTCTGAATGTGGGCTAATTCTCTGACTGCCGGGTAATGGTGTCTGGAAGGGAGGTCCCTCAGCAGTCATTTAATTCATTGTGATATATAACTGTGGCCAGGGAGTCAAACAAAAACCAGATTGAGGACAGGAGTCTGGTTTTGTAACTGGGTTGTCCTCTGAAATTGTGTCACTGCAGGAGGAGGCAGGGGAATGGGCTGGAGACAGATTTTGCCTTGATTTGGGGCAGAAATGATGAGAAAAGAGCAATGTTCTGGTTAAACCCCAGGGTGGGGTGGGAAGGAACCTTAAACCCATCCAGTGCCACCCCAGCCATGGCAGGGACACCTCCCACTGTCCCAGGTGCTCCAGCCCCAATGCCCAGCCTGGCCTTGGGCACTGCCAGGGATCCAGGGGCAGCCCCAGCTGCTCTGGGCACCCTGTGCCAGGGCTGCCCACCCTGCCAGGGAACAATTCCCAATTCCCAATCTCCCATCCAGCCCTGCCCTCTGGCACTGGGAGCCATTCCCTGTGCCCTGTCCCTCCAGGCCTTGTCCCCACTGCAGCTCTCCTGGAGCCCCTTCAGGCCCTGAAGGTTTTTAGTTTTCCCTGGATCCTCCTGCAGGTGAGCCCCCCAGCTCTCCCAGCCAGAGAAAGGGGCTCCAGCCCCCTGTTCCTGGAATTATTGGGGTTGGAAAATCCCTCTAAGGCCATCCAGGCTCTGAGCCCAGCAGTGCCACCGCAGCCACCCCTGAGCCTCGTCCGCAAGTGCCACCTCCTGCTCCCCACAACCCCAATGACAGCCCTGTCCTGCCCAGCCCTCAGTGCTGTCAGGGGCAGAATTTGCTGTAGATTTCCAATTTTTGGGGGAGTAACCCAGAGCTTGGATGTCCCATCCACACGAGTTCCCCGTGGGCAATGCTGTTCCAGTGAATTCCAGAGGAATCAATAACAAATCCCCACTGAGTGCTGCCAAACCTGGATTTGTAATGCTGCTGGGAGCACATCTCTAATTCTGGGGTTTGTCATGAGGTGAAAAAATACAACTCTGAGGGCTCTAAATGGGATTATGTAATGGCCCAAGCTAAACTGTGTGAAAGATGGATAATTATGGGCTGCCTGCTCTACCTAACACCATTAGTACACCATTAGTACTGTTACAAAACCAACATTTGACTCCCATTTGTTTTACTTTTGAAAAGTTTTTGCTGTGTTTGGGGCTCAAAGTTGTGCAACAGAACCTAACAGAAAATGCCTGTAATAAAGAAACTCTGTTTCATTCTTCCCTTCATAAATAACAGGAGATTAAGACCTAATTGATTTCATTCTCCTGTGATGGATACCACAGTAATTTTTAATGATTTCTCTCAAGTTTCCCATTAGGAATATTTATTTTTCTTTAAAAAATGCCCCCAAATATGCTGTCTTCCTAATTTACTGCCCCAGCTTTTATGATGATGGATGTTGCATTGTTCTGTGGTTTGCAGAGGGCTAGACAGGAATATTAAAAATATACGACTTCATAATTTTTAGTCTGAGTTGAATGCTGTCCTCTTGTGAGACATGTAAAATTTGTGGCTTTTTTTTCTTTCTTTTGTCTTCAGAGAGACAGTGAAATTTGAGGCAACAGATCAAAGCACTTATTGTCTAGTCTGGAGTAAAAAAAACCCCAAACCCCCTCACATATTTAATGGGTTATTTGTTGGATTTAAAGGGATTTCAGCACAGGACACCTTCCTGAAATATTGTCAGGAATGTCCTATTTGATACAAGGATCTTGGTGGAAAATCTTCACTTCTCAGTACTGAAATTTGTGGCAAAGCCTAAAATGGTGTTTTTTTCCCCATAGAGGTTTAGGGCTGTGCAGACTTCCCAAAGATTGTGTGTTTGCTGACTTGTTTGGGTTTTATGAAGGTATTTGCTCGTGTGGTACTAAACCAGAGCAATATTCAGCTTATGGGGTTTTTTCCTTTTCCTGGAGGAAGGCTGGAAGAGGAAAATGGTGATGGGTAAAGCTGGGAACCAGGGAATCACAGAAAATCCCAAGTTGGAAGGGTCCCACAGGGATCATTGAGTCCAGCTCAGTGATCACCCCAACAACCCCACTCTGGGAATGATGTCCAAACTCTCCTGGAGCTGTGGCAGCCTCGGGGCTGTGCCATTCCCTGGGGAGGAGAGTCAGCATTCTCTGGGCAAGAACCTTCCCCTGATCCCCAATTTAAACCCCCAGCCCAGCTCCAGCCCTTCCCTGGTCCTGTTCCCATCCCAGCCTGGAGCTGCAGACCCCACGAGTTCTCCTCCAGCTGCGCAAACCCAGATGTTCCTCCTTTGGCCCCTCCGATCCCTTCCCCACCTTCATGACTCTCCTTTGGACACTCTGATGGATTCACACCCTCAGCCCACATCCCTGGGGTGTTGGGGCTGTGGGGTTTGGGGGTTTTTGGGTGCAGGGTGCTGGTGGTGTCTGTGCTCACATAGAGCTCCGTGCTCTGACCCAGGGTTTGGGCAGCAGGAGGAGAATGTGTGAGCTTTGGGGCTTTGCGTTTGAACTGCTGAAGAATGTCAGGGTTGCTGTTGTTGCTGTTGAGGTCCTGGATCCTAGCAGGGGTGGATTTCTTTGTTTGCTCTTCCCTGAGCTCCTCTTGGCTTTTTCACCCCTGGCCCCGTGACAGCCGCCTGCGCCGGGCTCTGTGCAGCCTCCCCACGAGGAGCTCAATCAGCACTAAAGCACAGCTCGCTCCCCTGCCCTGCTGGAGAAAAGGAGCTGCTTTCCAAAATTCCACTGCCCGTGGAGCAGCAGGACAAACTGGGCAGGGACAACAGGAGAAGGGGAATGTGGTGGGCCCGTGGCACTCAGCACCAGCCCTGCTGTCCTTCCTCCAGGTACAAGCAATGCTGAATGGAAGGGGTTTGCCCTGTCTGACTGTGTTTTATCCCTGAGACAGACTGAGAATCCTGCCTCTCATTCATTAAATGCACCAAGAAGTTCAGGATGGCTTTGTCAGTTTTGTTTATGCTTGAATTTAATGTTACAGTGCTTTGTCACTCAGACAAGGTAGGAGTTGGTTTAGTTGTTTTCTCTGTTAAAAGAAAAACTCAGTTTCAGTGTTTAATTGGATGTTATGTTCTGTTGATTTGCCATAGCACTTCAAGGCTCTCTACAAAAGACCCTGTTCCTCCAAACAGCTCCACAAAATCCCAGCTTCGTAAGTGTGTCCTTTTTATTTCTGCAGCAAGGGAGAAACCTGAGTAAATCCTTGGTTCTCAAAGTCAGAAATTCCCAGAATGGTTTGGGTTGGAAGGGACCCTGAACATCCTCCAGTGCCACCCCTGCCATGGCAGGGACACCTTCCACTATTCCAGGGTGCTCCAAGCCCTATCCAACCTGGCCTTGGGCACTCCCAGGGATGGGACAGCCACAGGAGAAGCCTGTCCCTGTCCCTGAGCTCTGCTGGATCCCAGCTGGGCACTGGGATGCTGTTCACCCTTTATTTTGGATGAGCACCGTGGCCTTGTGGCCAGGGAGGAACCAGCTCTGCTCCCTCTTGCTCCCAGCTGCATTGGCCAACTCACAGTTTTGGGACAGAAATTCCAGATGGATCCAATATTGTGGGACCTTCAGGACAGGAAGGAAAAATCATAACCAAGGAGGGGAAGGCAGGGATGAATTTTTGGGTAAGAGAACAGTGAGATTGCTGATCTTGCATTGCATATCCTGGATGTCCCAGCGTGCTGCAGACTCATTGTGCTGCCCAGGGCAGCTCAGCAGCTCCTCAAGGCATGCACAGAGGGTGGAAACCTGTCCTTGGAGACTGGGAAATCCACAGGATCCATCCCTCAGGCATGTGCAGCAAGCAGGATTTACAGCCAGGGTTTGATGTCAGAGCTCAGCCCTGGTGATGCTGCTCCATGTCTGGAGGCTGGGACAGAGGTCTGCAGAGCAGAGCAGAGCTCTGTGGCTAAAGGTCAGGCTGAATTATGCTCTATCTATGCCTGGTAATTATAGAGGACTGTAATCTGCCACTGCAGTCACAATTCAGCAGGATCTTGATTGTGCAGAGAGTTAATGAAGTGAGGGAGGACTGGAGACACAAAGTCTCAGCAGCTGGCCGGGGGACACACAGATTTCAAAGGGAAAAGCTTTTTTGTTTTGTTTTGTTTATTCTGAGAAGGAAAAACTTTAGCCTGGAGGCCCCAAAACTGTAGATCCCTGTAGCTAAGCCCAGACAAGTCCTCATGCATTTTGGCACATAGGGGAATAATAAAAAAAAAAAAATCTGGATACTGCTCAATGCTGTGATTACAGTGAGGTTTCCTGGATATCCAAGAGGGGATCACAGCTGATCTGGGAAGATGTGAGAGCAGTGTTACAGAGGTGCTTTCTGCCCAGCTGAACCTCTTATCTTGAAATTGTTCAGCTCTCTGAAGTGGCTTAACCTCTCTTCATTTAACTCTGGCTGTAACAGAGGGATGCAAATCCTGCAGCAGACAGCTTTTCTTTTCCACCATTTTTCTTTTTCCTCCTTTTCCTTTCCTCACACACCCCACAGCATACCATAACCCATCTGACAATTAATATTAATTATTTACATTGCCTTGGAGCTCATGTTACCAAAGCATCACATTATCATAGCCTGAAGGATTTATTTACACTTAATCTATTCTCCCTCCACTCCTTATTTTTTCCCTGTTGTCTCCATCAGTCACTAATTCCTTCTCAAAACTGCTTTAACTGAGGGGAAACTAATGGAAATTCATGTTTCCCTTGGTGCACCCTCCTCCTTGCTGGTGTCTGTGTGTTAAGCTTGTTTCCAGGTAAGTTATTCCATGCTGCTCCCTTCCTCTCTGGACTGACCTTTCCAGTGCCAAGCGAACTAAAGCTCCTCATGAATCCCTAATTTGATGAGCAGAGGCCTCGCCTGTGTTGTCACACAGTCAAATATTCATGGTTTCAAATCACAAGTGCCCTTTACATCAGATTATTTCCACACCTCAATGCAAGCTGAGAGTCGGTCTGTGACCTGTGACAGTGGCACGGTGACAGGGCAGGGGGAGGCTGGAGGGTCCTGGCCATGGAATGACAACAGTGGTGATGAATGCAGGGCACACTCCTGCAAGCATCCCCAGTTCTCACTTCTCTGCCTCAGAAATGCCTGTCAAGTGTTTTTGTGGTGGTGTTTGCAGGGGTCCCAGGACGAGGGAAGAGACAAGGATCTGACTCCATGCTTCAGGAGGCTGATTTATTATTTTATGATAGATATTATATTAAAACTATACTAAAAGAATAGAAGAAAGGATTTCATCAGAAGGCTAGCAAGCAATAGAAAGGAATGGAATGATAATAAAATCTTGTGACTGACCAGAGTCCAAGACAGCTGGACTGTGATTGGCCATTAATTAGAAACAACCACATGAGACCAATCCCAGATGCACCTGTTGCATTCCACAGCAGCAGATAACCATTGTTTGCACTTTGTTCCTGAGGCCTCTCATCTTCTCAGGAGAAAAGATCCTAGCAAAAGGATTTGTTCATAAAATATGTCTGTGGCATGTTTCCAAAGCTCTCCTGGGGAAGTGAGCGCTGTGCAGTCCAGAGGTGCCCCTGGCAAATCTGGGAGATCCTTGTCACCTTGTCACTTCATTCCTTGGACATTCCCCAGCCACAGGTGACCCCGAGATGTTCCTGCACACACCTCCAAGCACGGAGGTGCTGGAGACCCCTGAGAGTGCTGAAGAACAAAGCTTGGATGGATGGATGGATGGATGGATGGATGGATGGATGGATGGATGGATGGATGGATGGATGGATGGATGGATGGATGGATGGATGGATGGATGGATGGATGGATGGATGGGTGGATGGATGGATGGATGGATGGATGGATGGATGGATGGATGGATGGATGGATGGATGGATGGATGGGTGGGTGGATGGGTGGATGATGGATGGATGGAGATCCATGGCCCATGGGAATAACCTGGACAATCAGGACTGTGGCCCCCTTTGAACCAGCCACACAACCTGGATGCAATTTTCATTTCCTGCAGGGAAACTTGGCCTTGTTTGTCTGAGGTGGATAAACCAAGCCTTGTAAAACTGATTTGGGAGGTGTTTTGACATGAAGAATTAAAAGGCCAGGCCTGGCCTCTCCCTGCCCATCCCAGTGAAGCAGGGACACTTCCCATTACCTGCCCTGTGCCTGGAGGGCCTTTTATTTCCAAGAGAATTTCAAAACTGAGGTGAAATTGTGTTATTCTCCAGTAGCAGCTGTAATTCAGTAGCATTCCTACATGGATGTTGTTAATAGAATATTTGTGACTTATCTTTTGTGATAAATTATTGATTTATCAACTTCAAGTCCATAAAATCAAAATGGTAAAAGGCAACAAATCCTTTTGGGGGGAGGAGGAGAAAATCTGATAATATCTACTTGATTCATGCTAATGAATGACCAAGATATAATTGGCTCCACATTCTCTGCTAGCAAATATTGTTACTCAGATAAAAGTACTACCACAGTTAAGAAAAGCCTTGTGGGGTTACCAAAACCCTATTTAGAAATCTTTAGTTCCCTTCAACTGACTTTTTTTTCATTTTAATGGGAAAAGTACCTTCAAAGACTAAAGATATCTACATGGCTTTAATGGTGGCCTTCCACAAAGGAGTCTTCTGTTTGAATTTTAATGTTTTTTAACCAATGTTCTGTGTGGAGCACATATGTCCTTAATGAGAGAGTTGATGCAGTTCATTAGTTTATATTTGAGGGATGAAACGTCGCTGAGTGTAGCTGTTAAACTGAAATTGATAATGGCTGAGCAGGGAAAATTCAGCATTTGGCTATTTAAAGTTACACACAGGCTCATCCCTGACTGCTCCCAAGGAGAGGGGATGCTCACAATGAGGAAAATGTGAGGTGAGACGTAAGTGTAGACAAAATCCAAATTTGAGAGCAACCTGAGGTGAGTCCATGGGTCTGGTTTGGGCAGAGGGGTAAGAGGTGAAATGTGCTTTTCAAGTGTGAAGCACAGCAGCTGATGAGAGCCCTCTGTGCACATTGTCCATGATCCCAGCCCTTTTCCAGGTTAGTTTGTGCTGGGCTGACCTGGCATTACCACAGTTAGCCCTGGATGGCTCAGTGATGCTGCCAGGGCACCATCCCAGGCTCCAGTGAGGGAGCCACAGAATTTGTTGTACCCCTGGAATTTCTGGCTCATTTATCCCCAGAGCTGCTGAAAAGAACAGTCTGGATCACTGGGAATAATCAGCATCCTCTGCTCCAGAGCAGCCCCAAATCTGTGCTTTCCAAACACCATTTTTCAGTGGGATTGCATGGCTCTTGTGCCTGCTGGCCTACAGACACATCTCAGAACACTTCTGCCAACTGTTTCATACGCAGGGAACATGGAGCCAAGCTGCAGAACTCAGTATCAACATCTAAACTGTGAGATTTGGGAAGAGTTTTAGTAAATTAAAGCTAAAAACAGCACAATAAAAGTCTGTGAGAATCTTCAGGATTGGATTATTTTTTTTTTTTTCTGCTCCTCCACAGCAACATGTGGGCATTACATGTGTTTTGGTGGTACATTAAGGAGTAGATAATCTGTATTTGGTTATTCTCCCAGACAGTCAGTAATAATAATTTGAATGAGGGAGATTTTAAAAAATGCATCTGGCAACTCTGTGGGTGTGTTTTGTTGTTTGTTTTCTTTTTTTTTTTTTTTCCCTTCTTTTAAAACCCCCACAATATAAAATAAGAACCAACACCAGAAACAAGTCTGAAATAATTATGAAACCAATAAATAACCCCTGAGCTGTAATGTACACAGATGATTTTCCAGAGGCGGCAGGCAGGAAAAAAAAAAGAAAAAAGGGAAAAGTCAGGGATGAGGGGGGACTCCAGAGCCCCTCAGGCTGGGACCCTGTGGAGGGGCTCAGATGTTCCAGGGGCACAGGGTTAAGTTTGGTCCTTGCCAAAGCAACAACAACAAAAAAATACGAAATAACCGACACAAACCTATTTGAATAAGGGAGAAAAAAAAAAAAAATAAAGAAGAAAGAAAAAAAAATCCCAACTCCTCTATTTCTTTTCCCCTTAAGCAGCCGAGCCCAGCTCATCAGCAGCTGAGGCAGGAGCAGGAGGGGTTTTGGAGTTAACTGCATGCAGGAAATCTCTCACATCCTGAGTCCCAGCTCGCTCCTCTCGGTAACTGTATATTATGGGGCTGCTCTCCAGCCCCAGCTGATGAAAGTTTGTCTCCCTCAGTCTGGGCTGCGATGTCAAAGCGCCTCCAGGCAGCGCAGCCGCGCTCCCCCCGTGCGCTGCCCCGGGCCCGGCTCCCCGCGCTGCTGCCGCTGCTGCTGCTGCTGGGCCCGGGCCGCCCGCTCTCCGCATCGCCCCGCGGTAAGTCACACACAGCCCCGGGGCTTCCCCCGAGAGGATCCCGCTCCATTTTAGCCGGACGAGCGGCAGGGAGATGGGTTCGGAGCGCCGCTCCCCCCGCCCCGCTGCGGGCATGGGGCGGGAGGTCCCGGCCGGGCACACGCGGAGCGCGGAGCTCCCGCTCCTGAGGGCGGCTCCGCGGAGATTCCCCGGAAAACTCCGCTCTGCGAGCCCCCGGCACCCCCAGACCCGCCATGGCACCCCCAAACCTGCTGCTCCTTTCCTTGCACCCCCAGACCCGCCATGGCATCCCCAAACCTGCTGCTCCTTTCCCCCTGGCACCCCCAAGCCTGCTGCTCCTTTCTCTGCACCCCCGAACCCGCCGGGTGCCATCCCCCGGCGCCCCCAAACCTGCTGCTCCTCTCTCGGCACTCCCATCCCCCGGCACCCCCAAACTTGCTGCTCCCTTTTCTGCAGCTCCAAACTTGCCGCTCCCTTCTCCGCAACCCCAAACTTGCTGCTCCTTTTCTTTGCACCCCCAAATTCACCAGGTGTCATGCCCCAGCACCCCTAAACCTGCTGCTCCCTTCTTTGCACCCCCATCCCCTGGCACCCCCAAACCTTCTGCTCCCTTTTCTGCACCCCCAAACCCGCCGGATTCTGTTCCAGTGCACCCCCAAACCTTTCCGAAGGTGCTGCTCTTTTCTTTGCACCCCCATCCCCTGGCAACCCCAAACCTCCTGCCCCTTCTCTGTCCCCATCCCCCGGCACCCCCAAACTTGCTGCTCCTTTCTTTGCACCCCCAAATCCACCGGGTGTCATGCCCCGGCACCCCCAAACCTTTCCGAAGGTGCTGCTCTTTTCTTTGCACCCCTGGCACCCCCAAACCTGCTGCTCCTTTCTCTGCACCCACATTCCCCGGCACCCCCAAACTTGCTGCTCCCTCTTTCTGCACCGCCAAATTCACCGGGTGGCATCCCCCGACACCCCTAAACTTGCTGCTCCCTTCTCTACACCCCCATCCCCCGGCACCCCCAAAGCTGCTGCTCTTCCCTTCTCTGCACCCCCAAAGCTGCTGTTCCCTTCTCTGCACCCCCAAACCTGCTGCTCCCTCCTCTGCACCCCCATCCCCGCCGATCCCATCCCGGGGATCCATCCCCCGGTTATGTTCATTCGGGGGTCGCGGGCAGAGAGGGTTTAGGGGGTGTTGGAAATTCTCCTCCCTCGCATCCCCTCCGAACAGCCCCCGGGGCTGCATTCAAAGCTCTGGGAGTCTTGTCAGAGTTCGGGCTCTGTTTCCAGCTGGGGAAAATTGCGCGGAAAAGCCAAATAGTGATGGTAAAAGCGTCCTGGCTGGGTAAAAGTTTTCTCGCCGCCGCTGTGTTCATTCAAAGTGAGCTCCAGGCGGGGATTGAGCTGCGGAGCGCTGTGCTGTCCGTGTTGTATGGATGGGAACAGCCTAGGAGGGGATTGTCTCTCCCTACAGCAAGTTTAGGGTTTATTCTGCAATCCTCAGAGCGCCCAGGTCCTCTCGTGTTTGCTAAGCAGCAGCTGACTGCATATTTATGTGAGAGAGGAAAAGAGATTCTCCTCTGTGAATGTATTGAACAGCACCGAGGGGTGCCCGTGTCCCTGAGTGTTACTACAAACTCCTGTGTTTGGGCTTTTTTTGTTGTTTTGTTTTTTTTTTCCCCCATTGTAACTTGAAGCTTTGCAAATATTTGCTTATCTTCAAACGTATTGACAACGACTTTCACTGGGACTTTGCCTCTGAACTTGCTAAGAGAAAAGATGGGGAGGTAGTTTAGCACATGGAAATCCCAGGGGGGAAAAGGACAAGGTGCTGCCTTTGATCAAGCACCTGGAATTTATCTTAATGGATTAACAGGAGTTGTAGCTCTGCCTTTGAGAGGGGTCTTGATTTCCTTTTGCCAGCATTTGTATTTGCACCAAATCAGTGGCTTTGGGGTAAAGGCTGCAGAAATTCCCTGCAAATGAAGGGAAATAGGTGCCCTGGGGCTGTTCCCTTTTTGTGGGGAAAGGGAGGGTTGGTCTGGGTGGGAGCATGGCTCCCTTCTCTGAGTATGGAACTGGCTGGCCAGCCCCTCCATGGTGTGGAAGTTCACTTGCAGTTGGGAAAATCTGAGGTAAAATACTTCAAAGTGTTTGTCCCTGCAACACCGAGTGGGCAAAGTGTGGGTGACTTGGCCCTGGCACACAGAGGAATGAGCAGAAGGGGAAGAGGGGGTGGAAATCCGGTTCCTGGTGCTCAGAATTCCCTCAGAGCCAAGTGAAGCTCTAAGGTTACACTCACACCCGTGATTTAAGCTCTGTGTAAAGTTTGTGCCAGCTGCTCATCTCCATGCTGTCTTTAGGTGTCTTTATGGGTTTTAGGTGTCTACATTTGGGCAGCTGTGGTAGTTGTTGGCCCTTGGATTTGCCTTCTTGTATCTTCCTGCTGCTCTGCTTTCCATACTATGTCTGTAATTTGTTTTTTTCCACCCAGAATATTCAGTGAGCATCCCCTGCCTTAATTCCACTTTTTTTTTTTTTTTCCTGTGGAAGCAGAGCACAGCTTCAGCCCTGCCAGAGCTTGTGCTGCTTTCTTGGGCACGGAGGTGCTGAAAGTTCCAGGCACTCCCAGTGACACCAGGGGCTCCTGGCTGGGCTGGAATGGCTCTCACTGGGCGTTCTGGAGCCCTGCAGGACGTCCTGATTTTTACATAAACTCCTGCTTAGTGATTAAGACAAGTTGGAGTTATGATATGCCTCCAGAACTGGGTTTTAAATGTGGCAATAATGGGTGTCTGCCTGAGTGACAGCTCTGTTGTTAAACAGAAATTATCAGGTTGTGGGATAGACAACTTCAAAGTAGCCTTGTTGTTTGCTTTTAGTATGTTTTCTTTCCATTTTTTGGTGGTTTTACCTTGCTCTCTTATTTTTTGGTCTTGTGCTGGGTTTCTGCTTAAAGGACCTCATGGACAAAAAGGGAAACTCAACCAGGCCAAATTAACTTTGTTGCCCTTGTGGAGTGGGATATGAAGGATAAGATCTGATCTTCCAGTGTCAGTCAAATACCTCAAAATCTACACCTGTACAAGGTTTTTGTGCTCAAGGCTGTCCTATTCCTGCAGGGCAGACAAAGTGATGCTGTGGATAAAGTCCAAATTAGAGATTGTGTGTATGTCCACAAACTTTTAAATTTCTTTTAAATATTGTGTGTTAGCTGGGAAAACAGCAGGAAAAAAAAATTACTCTTAGAATGACAGAATGGTTTGGGTTGGAAGGTGCCTTAAAAACCATTTTATTCCACCCCCTGCCATGGGCAGGACACTTTCCACCATCCCAGGTGGCTCCAAGTCCTGTCCAGCCTGGCCTTGGACACTCCCAGGGATAGAAGATCCACAGCTTGTCTGGGCATGAAAAAATGCAAATCCTAAAACTGCAACCCAAAATTCCTTACCTTCAGTTAAAATCACTTTGGTCTAGATGTTAATTTGCTACTGATTGCAGCTTCCTTGGTTTTAATGGAAATAACTTGCAGGAGAAAAAATGTTGCTTTGTCTTGCGCTCTAAACCTGATTTCTCCATCACCCTCTGTGTTTCAGAGCTCATTTATAAATCCTTTCTTCTCTCAAACTGCTCCAGCATTTGTGGCAGATATTTCTGGTGTGTGTATAATCACCTCCTCTTTGTCTGGTGATTATCCCCTTCAGACAGCCTGGCATGAGCTGTCCCTGGCCATGGGGCTCCAGAGATCCATGCCAAATCCCCCAGCACAGGAATTTTACTGCCACTCTGCAGCAGTGTTGGCATCCTTCACCTCCAGCTCTCTGGGGAGCTGACAGGTTCTTCACTGCTGCTGCCTTGGGGAAGGAAGGGAGGGAGGGAGGGAAGGAGGGAGCATCTCTTGCTGTGCTTGGGATTTTTGGAAAGGTCCTGATCCAGATACAAAGAGCGTCCTTGAACTCGTGGTTGCCAGGCTGTGTTTTGGGTGGTTTTGCATCCTGGGGGATTTCTCTGATGGCCTGAGGGTGACTGCAGCAGCCCAGGGCTGTGTTTATCTGTTTATCCCACTGAAGATAGCTATTTATCTGTTATTCCCACCAAGGCCCTCACTCACCACCCATGATCGTGAAATTCTGTTCTAAAAAAGGCTCAACTCATGTTGTGGTGGTTCCAGTCGTTGGGTTTCTCTGGGTCTGGATTGAAGGCACTTGAGAGGGCAGTCCATGTTCAGACTCAGGTGTTTATTATTTCTTATCAGTAAAACAGTCTCGCTGCTGTGAGTTCTGCAGCTTTTCATTAGAAGGCACAAAATGGCCAGCAATCTCTGGGTACAAGGTCTCTTAAGACTAAACTATCCAATTAAGAACTGACACCTGGATTATTTTCCCTTTTAAGCCAATAACTGATCCCACAGAGCCCCCAGTGGGGAATTTTCTGCCCAGTTACAAAATGTCACCCAAACCCATGGAGGAGAAGGAAGAAGAAGCGTGAAGAAGAAACCCAGGACAACACCCTGTGCCCTCCATCTTGCTGCTATCCACAACATACTAAAAACCCCAAACCCTCAATTTCTCACCCAATGATACACCTGCACTACTCTCTATAATCTATTTTTCTATGTAATCTGTAATCTATTTCTATTTTGTGGATTCCAGTCTATCTTGAAGTCTGGGAAACTTTCTCCATGGATGAGGGTCAGAGCCAGTGCTCCCTGGGGGTCAGGGCACCCCAGAGCAGACCCAGAAATATTCCCTGTGGTGCCCTGGGTTTCCACATCATGTAAAGGTTTATTTGTTCCTCCCCCAGCCTTCTCCACACCTCACATCTCCTCCTCCTGACAATTTATCCCTGCTGCTTCCAGCAGATCTGGCACTGCCAGGGCAGCCTGGCCAAGGAGTCCAGCTGGGCTCTGGGATTTTGTGTTCCTGAGCCTCCCTTTGTGCTGTGGCAGAGTGAAGGGTGAGCCCTGAGCTGCCTTGCTGGGCTCTCGGGGTGGGTTTCTCCTCACTTGTGCTGTGAGAGCTGCAATAATGCAGGAATGGACATTTTTAAGGTGTTTGGAAATCTGGAATGCTGTCAGGTTGTCCAGCCAGGCCCTGCCACGCCAGCAGGCTGTCCCCAGCTCTGCCTCACACCATCCCATCCTGCTTAGCATGCCAGGCTGCCCATATTGCAGGGATTTTTATATTTAATCCCTTTTTCTGGTGACTTTCCTTCCTCTACAACCCCTTATGTTTCACTGCGCCTCACCCTGGATCTCTCTCTCCCCACTGCCTGCACTTTGCACTTGTATTTCAAGCAGCTCCTCAGATTTCTCCCTGGACCAAAGCACATCATCTGCACAGTCCTGGAGTGCTCCATCCCCACATCACACCTGCAGAGGCTTCTCTTAGGTCCTGCTCAGTCTCCAGGGCAGATCCATGAGCCAGTAAATTAAAACCCCACAGTTTGAGGGCAGCAGTTGATTCCTCATAGGGCAGTGCAGTCTGAGAGCTCAATCCCTTTTGTTTCTGCTTAACACAGAGCAAAGTGCTTCTAATGTATTCAATTTTTATCTTTTTGCCACCCCACTAACTGAGAGAAGGGATTGTTTCTTAGCAAAGCCCTGCTCCAGCATATTGACCCTTCTCTTTTTAGGGTTCAGGCTGGATTTTGAGACTAAGTTGGTATCAAGTGAGTTGAACTGCATAATCTAATCAGAAATTAATCTGTTTAATCCTTTCAGGTTGTTCCACTAATACTTTACACCCCATACAAATGACTTTGCTGCGTTCCATGACCTGGAGCTAGGATAAGCAAGAGTTTGGAGGCAGGAAATTGTCCTTTCACAAGGTCAGCTTGCTAAAAGCAGTGATTAGGAGAACAAATTCTTTCTTGTCCCAAATCTATGATGTAATAAGGCAAGAAGTGAAATGTGTCATGGCCTGTTAGCCATGCTGGATAATGCACATCAAGGCAGAAAAAGCTGGATGCAGAATTTGGCACAAAAGTATCTTTTACTCATTTATTTTGGGGTATTTTTTTAAGAGGAACTGTGTCAGCCCACGGGAATTTAGTTTAATAGTATATATCATATGCATTAAGTGAAAAACCTTCCTCTGACAATGGTGAAAGTTTGCTGTTTTCTTCTTTTTTCAAATGTGTTCTAATCCTGCAAGCAGCTGAAAGATAAACCTCATGTGTGACTGCTTACCTCTGAAAGAATACATGAAGATACAAACTTCAACAAATTCAAGTATTTATGGGATTGTTTTGCTATAGTTATGCAAAAAAAATTTTAAAAATTACAATATCTGGACTAAATAAAGGGATCATATGGGCCTGCTCAGGCCTGGAGCTGAGCACGAGCAGTTTTTATCCAGCAGCACTGATGCAGTGATGGCCTGTGCTGGAGATCCCCTGCTACTTCAACAGTTAGGAGATGTGAGGAGGATAATTCAGTCCATATTATTGAAGTTTATATTCCATTCCTTTTCTGCCACTGAGAGCACTGTGATGATAGAGGGAGTTGGGGATAAATTCACTGGATCCCTCTGGAGCACCAGGGATGGCCACAGCTCCCCAGCCGTGTTCCTTTTGGAGCTGAAGATCACTAAAGGATCTCCAGGTTAAAATCTGCTCTTGCATTTTGATGTGGGCATTGGTGCATGAGGTGAGCACCCCAAAAGAATGAGGATTTAATTCTTCATCTCTTGCCTCCTGAGTAAGGCACAGACACTCTTTGGGTGAACACCAAGGTGAAATATGGGATCATTGCAGAAGAAATCCCAGAATGGTTTGGGTTGGAAGGGACCTTAAATGCCACCCAGTGCCACCCCAGCCATGGCAGGGACACCTCCCACTGTCCCAGGTGCTCCAGCCTGGCCTTGGGCACTGCCAGGGATCCAGGGGCAGCCACAGCTGCTCTGGGAATTCCATCCCAGCCCTTCTCCACCCTCACAGAGAGGAAGTTCCTTCTGATAGCCAATCTGAATCTCTCCTCTTTTAGTTTAAATCTTGACACTTTAGGAAGAAGGAGCTATTTGCTCTGCATGCTGTGTGTTCCTTGTTTCTATGCTTGACACCCTTTTGGGATAAATTCCTTCCCCTCTATGGACCTGACTCCTTTGTACAGCCCGGTGCTCATGTCCTGTGCTGGCATTTCAAATCCTTTCTGCAGTACCAGAGCCGATGAGCAGAGCTGTTGTAGTGATCTGGGGAGATATCCTGCCCTGAAGAAGCCATAAAAATAAATATTCTTTGCTCCTGTATCTCATATGCTGGAGGAATGTGTGAAAGTCAGAAATTAGAGAGCGACCCAGGGCTCACAGAGACACTTTCTGCAAGGTCACACTCGTAATTCTGAGCAGCAGAGGTGGCTTCAAGAACATTAACTAACTCCAGGTTATCTTTTCATTCATGTTTTAAAAACCGGAAGAGAGATTCAGTGACGGCTTGTGCTGGAGCAGGTGCAGCTCATTTTCCTCTGCCTGCTGTTGTGTGATGTGAGGATCAGGTATTCCCTGCCCAAACAGGAACTCCTGATGGATATAAAATCCTGATGGATATAAATTCCTGATGGACATAAACTCCTGGATATAAACTCCTCAGCCCAGCAGCTCCTTTTCTAGGCTTGGGTAAGAACTAAAAATCACATCCCCTGCCTGCTCACCCCAGCTGGGTGTGCTGTGTTTCCCAGAGAAGTCTGAAGGAATGATCTGTTGTGTTTGCAGGGTCCACAGAAGAGGAAGGAATGATGAATCTGACTCCATGTTCTTAGAAGGCTAATTTATTATTTTGTATATACTATATTATATTAAAGAATGCTGTTCTAAACTATACTAAAGAATACAGAAAGCATACAGACAGAAGGCTAAAAAGATAATAATGAAAACTTGTGACTTTTTCCAGAGTCCTGACACAGCTTGGCCCTGATTGGCCAATAAGTCAAAACAATTCACATGAAACCAATGAAACAATCACCTGTGGGTAAACAATCTCCAAACACATTCCACATGAGCACAATGCAGGAGAAGCAAATCAGATAATATTGTTTTCCTTTTTCTCTGAGGTTTCTAAGCTTCCCAGGAGCAAAATCCTGGGTGAAGGGATTTTCCAGACAATACGAGTGCTACAATGCTCTGTGCCTGTGAGGAGCACAGCTCCAGCTCCCACTCCTTGGTGCTTTTCTGTGCTGGTTGTACACAGCCAGGAACATCCCTGATTTCACTGTGTGAGGATTCCTTTCTGTGCAGGTTGTACACAGCCAGGGACATCCCTCATTTCACTGTGTGAGGATTCCTTTCTGTGCAGGTTGTACACAGCCAGGAACATCCCTCATTTCACTGTGTGAGGATTCCTTTCTGTGCAGGTTGTACACAGCCAGGGACATCGCTCATTTCACTGTGTGAGGATTCCTTTCTGTGCAGGTTGTACACAGCCAGGGACATCGCTCATTTCACTGTGTGAGGATTCCTTTCTGTGCAGGTTGTACACAGCCAGGAACATCCCTCATTTCACTGTGTGAGGATTCCTTTCTGTGCAGGTTGTACACAGCCAGGGACATCCCTCATTTCACTGTGTGAGGATTCCTTGCCCTTGCAGGTTGTACACAGCCAGGAACATCGCTCATTTCACTGTGTGAGGATTCCTTGCCCTTGCAGGTTGTACACAGCCAGGAACATCCCTCATTTCACTGTGTGAGGATTCCTTTCTGTGCTGGTTGTACACAGCCAGGAACATCCCTCATTTCACTGTGTGAGGATTTCTTGCCCTCGCTGAGGCAGGTTAGTAAATCACTGCAGAGAGGGATTGCACTGTACCTTTTGAAAGAGCAAGAGGAAATTGTATTTTGGAGAGTAATTTGAAGTTCACTCAGTGAAAGTAGCCTTTCATGAGGCTTTGGAGGGGAGGAGTTGGAGAGGAGCACTGGACCTGGATTTTCACGTAATTATGTGGACTCATTGCTGAGAAGTGAAGATATATTTAGTACCTTTTTCTCTGCCCTTGGAGCTGGGTGGATTCCTTGTGCTTGTAAAGCACAGGTTATTATTTCTCTGCCTCAGTAAGTGTTTTTGGCTGGTACAGAAGGGTGCAAGGCTGAGTTCATAATCAAAACCAAAGATCTGTGGGGCTCTTTGGGGAAGAAGCAGCAATTTAGGAACAAGCAGATGTGTCCCAGTGTTGAGATGCCCCATCTTTCACTCTAGGAGCCTAGGAATACCTGTGGGAAAGGCACTGTGCTGCAACCCTTGAGGATTTTCATCCATTATTAGCCCTGTCCTGCTTTTTTTTAGAAGAGGAAAGGGCTGGGCCAATTGATATGGTGTGGATCAGGGCTTGGAAAAGAAGCAGGAAAAGAGGATTTGCAGCAGGAGGACAGAAGTTCTCCTAAGCTGCTGTGTCATGGACTTTCCAAAGCTCCTTTGGGTTGGAATCTTGCATTTCTGGCTTGCCCTCTTCTGTGAACTCCCAGCCCTGAGCTCTTCCATGGGGGGAACCTCTCAATGCTCCCCATGACCCACTGTGCTGGAATGCCCTTTCCTGCAGGGCTTCACTGCTTTATTTCTCTCTATTTTGAAATGTTCTCTTATAGGGAGAAAAAAAAAAAAAAAGAAGAAAAAAAAAGACAACTCTGTCTTTGGACTGGTCCTGAATAGTAATTCCTCAGTCAAACAGAACAGCATCCCAAATGAGGCTGGACAGCTGTTTCCCAAATATATCCCTGTACATATTCTGTACACATCATAAAGCTGGGTTTGGGTTATTTGAAACGTTCTGCAGGCTCCCTGCCCCCTCCTGCAGTCAATGGCAAATGTTGTTCTCCCAACTCCACTTGTCACATTCTGTTCTGGAGAACAGGGAGGATATTGAGATATACTGGCTTCTCTCCTTGACTGCATTTCAATATGTATTTTGTATAATGAGGGCCCAAATCCTTCTGCCATTACTTAGGCTTTAATCACACTGTGCTCTGCCCAGATTGCTTTAATCGCATTTGCATCAGCAGGAGTTGCTCTGTGATGAGCAATATTTCATCTGCAAACAGGGCAGACACATCTCAGGCACTCGAGGAGGAAGGAGCTGCCTGGCCAGGCTTTGTTGCAGCTCTCCACTGAGGGATGGTGCAGCATCCTGATTGGAGAAATAGATTTTCAGGAATTAGAAGGAACAAAGCTATTTTTATAGCTTGCTGTGGTTTTGTTTCTTTTTTTTTTTTTTTCCTTGTGTTTTTTTTTAAATATTATTATTATTATTATTGTGGATTTTTTTGTTGCAGGTTGGTTTTTGTTTGTTTGGGGTTTTTGGTGTTTTTTTTCAGGCTTTTTAGTGTTTTTTTTTTTTTTTTGCTGTTTTTGGGGTTTTTTGTGGGTTTTTTTGATTTTTTTTTGTTTTTAGTTTGGTTGGGATTTTTTTTTGTTTGGTTTTGTTTTTTTGGTTTTTAGGGTTTTTTTTTTGGGACCTGTCAAGTGTGATAGCTCCCTTTTAATTTTCTACTAAATGGCTTTTTGGCATGTGTTATCTGCTGAGGAACGCCCGGTGCAGAGCCATCATTTTGTACTTCAGCCATGACATTACTCTAGATGAGAACTGAAAAGTTATATAGATATTACACCAATATATAAACCATGTGTGTTAGGAAGACAAGTTCAGTTTTGAAATATTTGCCTTAGCTATGCTTTTCACTTTCAATCTGTGCCAAACATGTGCTTGAATGACTGATGGAGTCATATGGTTCCCTGAATAAAGCACTTTATTGTGCTCAGACTTGGAGCCTTCCAACAGTTGTATTACAGAAGCTTGAAGATTAAGATGATCCAACTGCTTAGGGGGTATGTCCCACAAGGAACATTTTAGTTTTTCTTTTCTTATCCCCCAATTCTCTATTTTTTGTCTTTCTCTTTGTCATCAGTTTGTTCAGCTGCTGGGGCAGGGACACTGACCACAGAGAGTTTGGTGGAGCAGAGCAGCAAAGTCACCTCCAAATTTCAGCTTTCCCTGCCGTGTCCACATTGAGATGTTGAACACATGACATATTCCAGGCATTTTATGGGATTTCATGGGGGAGGGGGCAGAGGGCTGTTCCCTGTCACTGATTATTTCATCAGCAGAATCAGATTCAGGAAAGGAGTAACTGTGCGTGAGCAAGTGATGACAGGAGGTAGATCTGAGAATTATAAACCCCAAATATTGAAAGCCGTGTTTGTAATGCTGTTCAGTTAATGGGGATCAGGGAATCTCAACCCTCCATTCCTCATCCTGGAGCTGCCTGGGGATGCTGCAGAGCTTCATCTGCACAGACCCATCAGGCTGGAGACAGGATCTTTTTCCACTGGAAGCCAAAAGAACAGAAAATTAAATTCAGAAATGCATGGAGTCATCTTGCTGCTGCCTCCTCTCAGGCTCATCAAAGACCTTTGCTGACTTCTCATGTTTGAAAAATTTTTGTACACGAGTTGTAATTTTTGCAGTGTGAGAAAAAGGCAAAATTCCAGCTCAAGAAGATCCATGGAATTATTTGCTTTCCAAGGGTTACTTGTGCTTAAATGCCTGAGGTCTTGGGTTTGGGAGTTTGGGAGAAGGGAGAAAGCAAGTAAAACTTTGTGTGTAGTTTCTCCTTTTTTTTTAAGTCTTATTTTCCAAGCAGGCCATGAAAGGACTAATTTTCCTGGGTTTTGTTGAAATAATCAATGTACCCCTTAGAGGAGCAAAGGTTAGCTGGGAAGATAATTCATGATTTTGAACTAATAAAAACTTAAGAGATAAGAGCTTTACTTATGCACAGTCAAATCTTGCCCAGGCTTTTGTGCTTATAAATAAAGGAGGGCAGAGTCTGGTGTTGTGCTGCCTTTGATGAGGCTGTGGAAGTGCTGGAAGTGGGATAATGGGAAGCACCTTATCAATGTGGTGATTTTTGTCCTTTCTTTTGAGAGGGTGTCTGTGTCCTCAGCTGGTGGATGTAAAATTACATCAAAATTTTGATGTAAAATTTAAGCTTTTGCTTCTTTGACCCCGTACAAATCTCAAGGCTGGCTTTGTTTAACCATTATGCACTGGAAATCTGGTACTGGTTTATTTTCTAGCAGTTGCACATTTATTATGAGATATATTTACATTTTGTGGGGGTTTTTTTGTATTAGTGCCCAGGGAGGTTGTGGATTCCCATCCCTGGAAGTGTCCAAGGCCAGGTTGGAGCCGCCTGGGGCAGTGGAAGGTTCCCTGTCCATGGCAGGGATGGAATGGGCTGAGCTTTATGGTCCCTTCCAACCCAAACCACTTTGCAATTCTGTGATTTTATGAAGTACCAATTTGTTTTTCCTGTCTCAGGCACAACAGGCACCGTTTTAGGTGGTTTCAGCAAGGCCTGTGCCTGGATAATGTTTAGCTTGGGTAAAGTTTTGGCTTTTGCTGGAAGGTGGAGTGAAATAGAGGACTGGAATCACACATCCCCAGACCTTGGGCACAGAGTTGGATAACTGACACTTCTTTTGGCATGATGTGATCTGACCCCTAATGTTGACAATTTCCATTTAAAGCAAGTTGGTTTTTCTTTTCTTTTTGCTTTCCTTGATGGACAAGGGCTGGATGTGATCCTCTGTGCAATTCTAGACTGGAATCCTATCTCACTTTATGTGTAGGCACTTCATACTCCTGCCATCTCTAAATGTATCAGCACTGGCAAGATAAATACCAAAAGGCATAGAGAGCTAAGGGACAATCAGGGGTCCTGTCACCTCTGGTTTTCTACATTATGTAAAATAATTCTTCTAGTTCCCTTCTTGTAATTCAGACTTTCCACTTCCCTGCTCTCCCTGGCAGCCCTTCCAAGCCACCAGCTCCAGGCTCAATTCATCTTTTGTGAGTGCAGGTGAGGAGAAATGCCCCCAGCACTCCAGAAGTGCTTCTCCCACCAGCTCTCAGGATTACCCCGGATTTCTGGTGCTCCCTGCAAACACCTCTTTTGATGCAGCATTGTCAGTGTTATCCCCAGTACCATGGGTGGGTCATTCTGGTGTCACCTGCTTTGAGGAGCAGTGGTTAGAGCAGAAATCCTAATGATCCCTAAGGGTACAACCCTCCTGGGTTTAACCCTTTGTTCCAGCCTGCAAGTCATTGTGTTCTTTGTAGTATTCCTCTGTGCAGTCACATCCCACCTCTGAGCACTGGATTTCAGGAGGACTCTTGAGTAAAGGTTGCTGATAAAAATACAAACTGATCTTAATATATTTTCTTACTGAACTGTGGTAAAATCCTTCCCTTGCCTGGTTGTGGGTGCTGTGTTTGTGGGCAGCTTCCAAGTCTTACCCTGTTTCACTTCCATAAACTTCCCTGAACTTACCCTGTTTCACTTCCAGAATTTCCTAAAGTTCCTAAGTTCACTTCCATCTTGAAGGACAAGACTTGGTCCTCCTCTCTTAGTGTGTAGGTGTGGGATTCACATTCTCTGAACCTGAGAGAAGCAATGAGAGAAGAGAATGATCAAAATCCTTATCTCATTTGCTGTGCCTGTGTTTGTGTACAAGTGGAATGCACTGTGGAAGATTGTTTACCTGAAGGAATTTGCTTGATTGGATTCTGGTGTGAGTGTTTTCTTTTCTTGACCAATCTCTGAAAGCTCTTGGTCAGGAGACAGTCACAAGATCTTGTTCAGTTGAGTGCTTGGGTAGGTTCAGTTTAGATGAAGAGTAATGTAGTGTAATATAGTATAGAATATATGCTCTAATAATAATGTAGTATAAAATATGTATATATTTATATATTTTTATATGTATATATTTATATATTTTATATATTCAATAAAAATTATATATTTATTTATATATTTATATACAACATATAAAAATATATATTCATTATATATTCTATATAATATATATTTATATATATTATATAGAATAATATAGTATAAATATATATGCTACAGTATAATTATATAGTATAAAATATATACTATAATAATAATAGAGTATAAAATATATAGTATAGTAAATAATAAAGTAATTAATTAGCCTTGTGATATCATGGAGTCCTCCTCATCATTCCTCCTGCATGCTGGGGGCTCTGCTAATTCAATGTGTAAGCTTGGGAGTTTTGGATTTAAAAATTCTGGTTGGAATTTTTCTGGAGGTGGCAGAAGAATCATCCCAAAGGAGAGAAAAGCCCCTGCTCGGGGGGGATAAAGCTCTTTACACCTGCTGGGCCCCCAGGCAGCAGTGCAGGCTCTGGGGGTACCTCAGGAACAAAGCCAGAGAGTGAGTGCTGGGTGCAGCCAGGTGTAAATCCCTTCCTCCACAGCCAGGCCATGGATGCCACAAAGTGAGAGCTGAGCTGAGGAAGCTGAAGGAAATGAGGAGGGAAATGGATAAAGGATGTCCTTCCTGGCTTCCAGGGCATTGCCTGTGGCACGGAGCACTGCCGTTAGCTGATTTCAGTTTGCAGAAAGATTACTCTGTCCCATTGTTCTCTTCAATCCAAAGGTTATTCCAGTGCTTTGGGTGTTTTGCTGCAGAGAAAAATGAGGACAGGCTGTGAGTTATCATTTAGAGTTGGTTTTTAGTAGGAAAGGTAACACAATGATAATTTAATTTAATCTTTTTTTTTATTCCCCCACCTCTGTAATTTTCATAGCTCAGCAGTAAGTGCAGGGGGGGACATGAGGGGTGTTTGGGGACAGTGTGAGGAGACAGAGCTCCAGTCTGGGATGGAAATGGACACCCCACAGCATCACTGGGCTTTTGTGGGGCTCATTTGTGGGGCTGTGTCAGTCCTGGAGCACCTGGTGACTGATGGAATCCTGGAGCCTCTCCTGTGAGGACAGGCTGAGGCTGGGAGAGCTCACCTGGAGAGGAGCAGCTCCAAGGACACCTCAGAGCCCCTTGCAGGGCCTGAAGGGGCTCCAGGAGAGCTGCAGAGGGACTGGGGACAGGGATGGAGGGACAGGACACAGGGAATGCTTTAAGCTGACAATGGGTAGATTCAGATGGGATATTGGGAAGGGATTCTTGGCTGTGAGGGTGAGGAGGGCCTAGGATGGAATTCCCAGAGCAGCTGGGGCTGCCCCTGGATCCCTGGCAGTGCCCAAGGCCAGGCTGGACATTGGGCTGGAGCACCTGGGACAGAGGAAGGTGTCCTTGCCATGGCAGGGGTGGAATGGGATGATTTGACAGTCTCTTCCCACCCAAACCATTGTGGGATTTTCTGACCCATGTTATTCCAGGTCTGTGTGGGACCAGAACAGGCCCAGCCCCAATGGAAGGAAGCTCAGCAGCACTTTTGGCTCTTGTGTAAATTCTGTACATTTACAGAAGAGAGATGTGTGTTAGAGATGGATGTTGTTTATAAACCAGCCCAGGTCTGACTCCTGTCCTGCTCTGTGCTGGGGGGCACTGGCAGCAGGGTTGGGGTGTGCATTTAGTGGGACATGCTCTATTTTCCTTGCACTTAATCCCATTTTATCCAGAGCTACTCAGCATTGGGTGCGTTCACCTCTTTGTTTGTCATGAGGACAAATAAATGGCCCTGCCTCACTAAAAGCTTATTAATTTAAAGTAAATGCAAATCTGGAGAGGGTCTGGGTTGTTTCAGAGGCAGTGGCCGCTAAGCAAAGATGTCACATCACATACTCTGAGTTTATTTTGCACACAGCTTGGAGGAACTGAAATAAAAGCAAAAAGATGAAAACCATTCTTAACTCCTTTGCCAACAGGCCCATGTATGATACTGTGCAAAGCAGAAAAGTTGTAGAAGTACATGGCAGATGAAAAATACTTAAGCCACACAAAAGTCACTGACAGGTAACATCTACTCATCTCACTATTTGTACAAAGTAGCTTTTATATTACTGGGGGGAAAAAAAAGAGAATAAAGGGCGCTGCATCAGCTTGTGGGCTGCTTATGGATCAAAAGCATTACCTTCAGTGCAGGCTGAAAATAGAAAACAGACACAACTGTGAAGGTTTTCATGTGAAAAAGTGGGAGACGAGCTTGCGTCAGGAAGAGCTGGACAGAATTTCACTGAAATGGAAAATAAGTAGGTGAGTGAGTAGGTGCGTGTGACACAAAAGATAGGAAACCTGGGTCTGATCTAACTTTCTGCTCTTGCAGATGGCCTGATTTTCTTCTCCTCTCGTGCCACATTACAGAAGTTTCAATTCTCTGATTTCAATTATTACACTATTTATACTGCTGTACTTCCAGGAGTCCCTGTAGGGAAGAGGCCTCATTATTAATGGAACACAAACAACTCTAATGGTTCAGCTTCAAAGAAACCCTCCTGAAAGTGGGGAAGGGAGGTGCAGAGTGGCAGAGAGGAAATTCCAGCAGGTCTGTGTGCATGAGGAGCTGCAGCCCTGGGAGCCGGGGGAGGTTTTGGGTGATGGAAACCCTCCCTTGGTGCAGATGCTGGGCCCATCCCGTGGCTGCTTTCCCCAGGATGCTCTTTGGGACGTTGGGTTTGTGCTCAGGAGTGGGTCCCAGAACCAGCAGAAGGCAGCTGGGGGTGGGTTTTGGTCAGATATTGTGCTAGGAATGGGTGTAATGTCCCTGACTGGGATGGATTCCTTGGTGACTCCAGCTCAGGTGAGGGCCAAAGGCTCTCCAGGGTACCAGGAACTATCCCACCTTTGTACCCACCTGGTTTATCCCATTTTTTCCCCAAGTTTCCTGCACTATTTCTGCTTTATTTTTTTGGCCTGGGCCTCTCCTTACATTTTTTGTGGGTTTTTTCCCTCCTGATGTAGAATATTCCTCTCCCCATGTCTGTGTGCCATTGCTCAGTGGCCTTTCAGATCTCTCCTGCTCAGGATAAGTATGGCTTACTCTTCCAGGCTTCCCTTATTTTCTTATTTTCTTAGATAAGACTATTTTCATAGATAAGACATAGATAAGACTACCCCCTATTCTTTGAATCAGGCTGCAGAAACCTATTTAAAGGCATTACCTATTTATCTTCCCCATCTTTTTTTTTTTTTTTTTTAATTTAAAGACTGGGTTAGAGTTTATTTATCAGCCATACAGGTTTCTTTATTTTGCAGTCTTTCAGAAATATACCCATCCCATAAATATAATGAAATTTCATGAGAAAAACATTATTTGATATACAAAAGGCACTGTGCTGTGCTTCTATCACACTGAGGGCAGCTGGGAGTTAAGCAAGTGCACAATGCATGTGCCCAAATTATCTCCAGAATGAGGCCCAAAATTGGGCTGCACTGCTTCCTCTGCCTTCCACAGGAAGCTGTGATTTTTATCACACCCAATAATTTAAATAAAAACATTCAGATAAGCAGCCAAGTATCTGGCTCAGGGAGAGCAACTAGACAGAAATTGATCTTGTGTTTTATAAATGCTGTGGCTTCAGAAGATTTGCAAACCCTGAAGCTTGTCTGCTTTGTTTCCCCCCAAATAAATTATCTTTTCCAATAAAGATATAACTGCTGCCTATAAACCTGTCTTGATGTCTGTCTCCAGACTATCAACACTTCTGCACAATGAGCTTTTTCAGCAGATAAATAAGCACGTGTGGCAGATTAAATTTGCTCGTTGTAACCTTGCTTTGTTGTGCACCACGAGCATCACTTCATTGGGATGGAAGAGAAGGAGGAGTGGCAAAACTGAACCACACTTTGTGTGGATTTTCCTCCCTTCTCCCATTATATTTTTATAGCTGCTGCACTTCCAGAGCAGGCTGTCTGTTTAGGGAATAACCCATCTGTGCACAAATGCTGAGCCCCTCCCTTTTTTCTGCTGTTTTGGGTAATGCTGGGAAGTTCATGCTCTGCAGAATGGCCAGGGAAGGCCCATGGAGGAGTATCAGAGAGGCTTTGATGTTTTCTGAAATCACCATGGGAGCTCCAAGGTGTCAGACAACACATCCATGGGAGGATAAGGATCCTCCAAGGGCTCTGAAAACCTGGATCTCATGACACTTCCAGAATGCAAACCCTACAAAATATTAGAAGGGCCTGAGCCATTTAATTTGTGTGGTTGAGATTGCTCAAGTGGGCCAAGGAGAAAGGCGAGCAGGGCTGGAGCCAAACTTTTCTCATTTTGCTGAGATATGCTTCAAAAATTGCTGTTCTGAGCAGGGAGCTTCCTGCCTGATAATGAGAATAAAGGCTTGGAGTTCTGTCTAGACCCTCCCAGGCTGATGAGATGGTGTCTCATGTGCCTCCCCAGGGAACAACCAAACCTTGGGCCAGCTTTGGATCATCTCTTCTAAGGGCTGACACTGTGTCCTCCCAGCCCTCAATCACTTGGGCTGCATTAAAGGGGTGTAAGAACTCTATAACAAACAACTTTCCTCTCTCCAATGAATTTTATCTTTTTGTCTTGTGAGGTAGTTTTTTGTTTGGTTTATTTTTGGGGTTTTGTTTGATTTTAGTGGGTTTTTTGTTGTTGTTTGTTTTTTGGTGTGTTTTAGGTCAAGCGTTGTATTTTTAAAAGCACATTGAAAAATACCAGATTTTATTTCTGCTCACATTGCCTTAGCCATAATGACAGCACAGATGTTTTTAAGCTAATCCTAACAGTGATTAAATGGGGGTAATTCTGCTCAGAATATGACTCTTCATCCATCCTTCATGAGAGCATTAGGTGAGCACAGAGAGTGTGGCAAACCCCAGCAGAGTTTTGACTGTCCTGTGGCACCTGGAGGCCATCCCTGTCTCCTCTTTGATTTATTCTCATTTATTTTTCCAGCTCTTGTCCTGGGATATTGGTTTTAGGGCTCTGCCTGGACAGGCACAATGCCATTAATGTGTTTAGGGAGAGGAAAGCCACTTGATAAATGCTGCATGCAAACAGCTTTTTGACCTGGTGGTATGAATGGAACTCATCTGCCTGTGGAGGAGTAGAGTGTTATTTCAATGAGTTTATCTTCTCTTTCTCTCCCAGACCTTTTTTCCCCACTAATGAGGTTGTTCATCCTCTATGATGTTATCCTTGCATCCTGATATCTCTACTCTTAATGTGCAGTCTTTGTCTTCTGCTGCCACCATCTAATCCCCTCCAACTCCTCTGAACCCCTCTGATTCCACAGGTCCCCTCTGAAATTCCTGTAGGTTTTGACTCCGACATTCCAAGTTTCATGTTTGATCCTTTTCCTGAATGATTTCCTTTTGAATGTGCTGCCAAGCCCCTCAAGCACCAACGTTCCCCTTGCCAGGTGCTCTTCCCAGCTAACCTGAGGTGCCTCTCCCTGTCCTTAGGTGACAATGTGGGCAGCAAGGAGGAGTCCCCAAGGATGCAGGCGTCAAAGGAAAACTCCAAAGATTATGAGATAACAATTCCCTTCCTTCTGAATGGAGAGCAGTGGAGACCAGTGCATGGCATTTATTCAAAGGTCAGTCTTCATTTTGCCTATTTGTTTATTCTGAGGTGTGTAACAATTTAAAGGCTGTTGGGGGAATTTAATGCACTTTCACCCTATAAGAGTGTTTTTTATAACATCGTTGCCACATATCTGAAATTGCTGCCTGTTTAATTTAAGAAATGGATAAGGGTTTTGGTTGAAATGAATACCTTTTTCCTGCAGAGATGCATTATTCTTTCTGATGGCAGAAAGGAAAGTTTAAAGTGAAATAATAGCAATTTAATTGCTTGAGATTCTGTCATGCAACAGCAAAATGAAAACTGAGGGAGGGGCAAGCACACTAAAAAGGTTGGTTTGGTAAATACAGTCTGACAGCAAGGAATTTAGGGACCAGTGGAAATAATGCTGTGCTGGCTGCAGCCTGAGGCATTATCTGGGCTTAATTATCCCATGGGAGACCCCCAGATTCCATCCCTGTGCTGGACTGGGACTGAGGCTCTCCCTTCACACTCTGCTTCCCCTTCCCTAACCAGGGCAGGATCTGCCCCTGGCTCTGAGGTTGTTTCCCCCTCTTGACAGGCCCTGATAAGCTTTGCTCCTTTTTTCCCCCCCCAGACATTTGTGAACGATATAGGAAGCTGCACTTAGGAAAAAATGGCTGGGTTTTATCTCCTTCTTGAAGTATGAAGACAGTTTGTTGTTTATTGTCACCAAATGTATCCTGGGAATCTCTTACCCAACCTTTTAACTCAGGTCCAGTTTGATTCCAGCTCAGTTTTTATGTCGTTCTTTGAATTATCTTAATGAAGAAGGGAAAAAGTAAGGTTTTTAAGTAGTTAAAAAAAAAAGAGGGAGGAAAAAAACCAAGCAAAAGCAATTCAAAAAGCCCAGAGAGCCAATTAGAAACAGCTTTTCTTGGTGGATTGGGAAAGTATTCCATGGAGAAATCCTGCCTGACTACTGCCACTGCTTGCAGGACGTGGCTTTGGATCACATTGCTGATTGACACAAGTAGGTGTGAAAAGATATTTCCAAACAAGGGCTCTGACTTTCACAAAAAGCTTGTCCAGATTAAAATTGTTCCTTCTTCTCCTCTGTCCCTTCCTAAATAGGAGAGAAGGGCCAGGCCCACTTCTGAATCTGTGCAGTGATGAAAGGGATATCAGAGTGGGTGCAGAATGGCTTATCTTGGAGAGATAACACAGATGGCTTGGTCCTAGATGTATGTGCAACTCTATTTTTAGATTATTTAATTAGAAACAGGCATTCTCCATATAGAGAGAGGCCTTTTAGCTACTCACTGGAGCTCTCTGAGAGAGTTACAACCCAGTATCACTCTGTGAGTAATGATAATGTGATTTATATCGTTAATTTGTTTCCCAGAATTACTTTCAGTTTAAGATGAACACTAGAAAAGATTTGTGGCTTGGTAGAAAGATCCACGTGCTGTATCAGCACTTTTTTTTTCTTCCCTTTGAATACTTCTTTTCCACGGAAACTTATAAATTAAATACACAAAAGTGCACATCAGGCTGTGGGAAGAACAACAGCTTCAGTGGTGGAGGAGAAGAGTAATGAATAGCTTGTCACATAAATATTGATCAAAAGCACAAAAGTTAAATACTGCTGTATTTGATGGCTAAGTGGGATCTATTGTTCTTCAACTCGTTTCAAAGTGTTCCTCTGTTTTATTTAATTGTATATGAAGTCAAAAAAAGTATGTACTTGTAAGAGGGGAATGGTATTGCAACAGGATATATGGTAAAATAAATAATGGAGTGGCTATAAAAATGCCAAGAGATTAAAGTTATTTGTGTACAGATAATTGCCTGGCAATGATGGCCCCATTCCCCAATCCTTTAACTGTAAATACTCCTGCTTAACAATTAGTCCCTGGGAAAGCACACTCATCATTTAGTGCAGCCTTCTCTCCCATCTTGGAGATAAAACTGTTCTTTTATTTACCCCAGGAGTCGCTGCAGTATCTGTTGGAATCTCTCACTTGGAATCTGTCAGCAGTGATTATTAAGCTAATGACTTTCTCGTTGAGGGCCCATACACTGTGCAAAAAATGGGAGATAATTCACACAGCCTAATGGTACAAACACACAGGACTGCTCAGCAGCAGTGAGGAAATTCCATTTCCTGAGGGGAAAAAAAGAAAAATTGCCTATCTCTAACCAGATTTTATTTTAATACACTTGGGATGTGCTTTTTCAAGGACATCTCGTGATTTAGGTGTTTAGGTGTAAACTTATGAAAGTTTAAATTAGTGACAGGCAAACCCCAGTGTTAAATACAGATATGTAATTAAATTATATTTAAAGAATTTGGGGGTTCCCAAGTGTAAATTAAGGGTTTTGTGTCTGGAGAGAGCTCATCATTTACTGGGCAGGTCATTTTTTCTCTCCACCTTCCCCAGCTCAAGTCAAAGCTCTGTGAAACCAAGGCCAGGATTTCATGGTGACACCATTTCAGAAATGTTGTTGCTTTTTTCCTGTTTAAAAGATGCCTGTGCTGATGCCAACACTTTATGTAGAATCATGGAATCCTTTAGGCTGGAAAATGCCCCCAAGATCATGGAGTCCAGCCTTTGGGCACCACCTTATCCAATAAACCACAGCCCTGGGTGCCAGATCCAGTCATTTCTTTAGGGCTCAGGGATGGAGACTCCAACACTGCCCTGGGGAAGCCTCATCCCATTCTTACACACTCTTTCAGTGAAAAATTACTTCCTAATATTCAACCTGAGCACAACTTGGGGCCTTTTCCCCTTGGCCCATCAGCATCCCGGATAGGGAAGAACATTTGAAAAATAAAATATAGACACTTAAGAGAAGCTGCTATGGAAATACCTCAATTTGTACAACTGTGTGATGCTGTTTGTTTAGTTGGGGTTCATTTCTCCTGGCACCTTCTTTTGTTTTTCAATTCAGAAAATATATAATTTTCAGTGGGAATATTTTAGTGGTACCTAATTCTTCTATTTACTGGATATAATATTCACTTGCCAACCTTAGTGGCTGCTATTTTGGGTGTCCTGTTGTGGAGCAAATGCTGCACTGGGGGCCGTGTGGCAGCAGGATCGGGCCCTCAAGGGTTGTGCAACATCACCCTGGGCTTCAAACAATGGCTGCCCATATTCCCTGCAGATGTGATTTCCTCCTTCCCTGAAATTCTGTGTGCATTACAGCATGTGTTGATAGGTCATTATACATTAGAGCTCCAGTTGTCCTTCCACTTCTCTTTTTTCATGTGCTCAGCACTTTGCGTTCTGTGTTGATTGCCACCCCCCGCCTCAGCGCTCTCTTTAAACACACAAGGGTTGGGTTCTATTTTTCTTAAATATTTCTAAGGTTTGAACAAAGTGGTTTCATTTTATATTATTTAAGTGCAGCAAAAAAAACCCCTCCTTTCCCCCCCACATATTTCCAGCTGAATATTTTTCTTCCGAACTTGGCTCGCGATTCACAAATCAAGCCAAGTTTGATGAGAGTTTGGGTAAGTGATGTTTTAGTACACAGAACACTTTAGGGAAGATTTTTTTGAAGACCATCTGTTTGGCTTCAGCTTTTATCCTCACACCCTGTTAGGGACACAGAGGGCTTGGTGTGTGCCAGATGCCTGCAGCACAGGAGCTCTGGGTCAGGTAATATCAGTGGTGTTATTCCAGAGCCTCATCCCTCCTCCTGGGGAGACACGCAGGAGATGTTTCATGTGGGCATTGAGGGCCTTTTGGCTCCATTTCTGTGCTTTAAAGGAATTTAGGAACCAGTGGAAATAATGTGGGGAAATGCTGCCAGGCATGGAAAGGCTGCAGTGCCCAGTATGGCATTGCCCTGGGCTGGCACTCGTGTTCGCAGAGGGACACAGATTAGTGGAGCTGGCTTTGGACCCAGGGTTTGGTCCAGGTTGTAAAATGCATGAAGTTCCTGAGAAGTGGAAAGTGTTTTGGGAGGGTTTGATGGGCTATGGTGTGATCAGGTAAACCCAGAGGGCTCAGGTGGGGCAGCAGTCACTCAGGTGTGGGGTTTTCTCTGCTCCTGTCTGTGTAGGACCTGCCATCCCATTGCTGGCCCCTGCAAGGACTCAAAGAGAGTCAGGACCAAGTGCTTTGGAAGATTTAATCCTCTCAATTTTCTAAAAGAACATGGGCAAGTTAGGTGCACCTTTCCTTTCTGGGGGATGTTTTGCACATTTTGATGAGTGTGGATATTTTGTAATCCTGATCTCTGTACCTGTATAAGTGCAAAATTAGCCTGTGGGTGCTCCAGTCAGGATACAGCTGCCATTCATAAAAATAACTGGGAAGGTATTTGAGGACCTGCAACCTGGAGCTCAGTGTGGTTCCTAAAAAACTCTTTGAGAAGCTGGAAAGCTCTGAGATGCTTGAACTTGGTTTGAGTTTGCAAGTTGCCAGCCCAAGTTGCTTTCAAATGATGGATTTTGATTTTTGATGTTCAGTCTGGGGGACATGTGAATCAATGAGCAAATTTTGCCGTGTGCCTTCTTTAAAATAATTGACTGTGGGGAAGTAGCTGTGCACAATCTACCTGGGTCACTGGGTTAGACCCTTAATCCACCTGGGTCACTGTGAGCCTCACAGGGCTCTTAAAATACTGTCACTGACCTCAATATATAAACATGGATTGGAAAATCCTCCTCTCCCCCTTGCAGAGGGTGAGACCTCTCATTCTGTGGCTCCCCACACCCCAAGAGATTGGGGTTGTGTTGGAGTTAGGGACGAGCAGAGGAAAAGAAATAAAGGTGCTCACAGTGGGCAGAGAGGATGGCAAGACCTGCAGGACATTTCCAGCTCTCACTCCACCACCAGTGACTTGGAAATGCAAATAAATCAGAAATTCCTCTCCCCTCTGGGCAGGGGGCAGTGGATTCAGGGATCAGTAACGCTGCTTTGCCAAGCTGGAGTGTTCAAGGCCAGACTCTGAACTCGTGTGAATCTGTTTCCTTCCCTTGCCCGGGCTGGAATAAATCAGGGCTGCAAATTGAAATCTTAAAGAAGGGTTTTTTAAAAAAAGGGAGAAAGAAAGATGAGAAGGCAGAGTTCCTTTTCTTGTAGCAACACTCTTTTTTTCTTTCCTGGTGTTATGTTATGCTTTGAATATAAACTCTAGCAATGAAATGCAAAGATAAAGATGAAAGCCAGCTATAAAATATATATTTAGACCATATTTCTTCTGGTTTTTAAGTGTGCACTTGTCACAGCTCTAAGATTGTGCATGTGAAGTGGCAGAGGATTACCATTTCCTGCTGCTTAGCATGCACTGCATCTCCCTGTGCTCCTGAGGATGCAGCTTCTGCATCCCTGCCTGCCCCATTCCTGAGCATTGTGCCATGGATTGTACTCAGGAGCAAACATCAGAATCTTGGTTATTAGTGTGGAATTTTGGGCTCTGATTACGTGAATGTCAGTGTGAAATTCTCTGCTACCTATAAAAGTATCATCAGCTCTGACAGTTGTTGGTTATCTTTATGATTCTCCAGATTTATCACACCCATTGGGTGTTACACTGATGCTTTTCACCTTTTTGCATTTTTTTTTATGCCTTCACTCCAAGGTCCTAGTTCAACGCCTACTAAAATTGGGATTTTTTTTTTTTTTGTCATTGAGATAAAATACCATTGGCAAGAAGAGAAAATAACTTTAAATTTGTTAAAAAGCCACTGTAATAATGCTGGAGATTCAGGAACACACTGGGAGTTGCAAAGGGGCAAAGGCGGTGGTACCCAGGGTGTTATTCAGAGTTTTGGTCTCCACACCAGTTCCAGATTTATTAGGAACTTACAGGGGCATCCCACAGACTCACAGAATCCTGGAATGGCTTGAGTTGGAAAGGACACCAAAGTTTGTATTTAGGGACACCTTCCACCATCCCAGGCTGCTCCAGCCTGGCCCTGGGCACTGCCAGGGCTCTGGGGGCAGCCACAGCTCCCAGGGCAGGTCTCTGTGCTGGTTCCCATTTCAGGACAGGTCTCTGTGCTGGTTCCCATTTCAGGACAGGTCCCTGTGCTGGTTCCCATTTCAGGACAGTCCCTGTGCTGGTTCCCATTTCAGGGCAGGTCTCTGTGCTGGTTCCATTTCAGGGCAGCTCCCTGTGCTGGTTCCCATTTCAGGGCAGCTCCCTGTGCTGGTTCCCATTTCAGGACAGGTCCCTGTGCTGGTTCCCATTTCAGGACAGGTCCCTGTGCTGGTTCCCATTTCAGGGCAGGTCCCTGTGCTGGTTCCCATTTCAGGACAGGTCCCTGTGCTGGTTCCCATTTCCCCTCTTTGCTGCACCCCCTGTGTGGCTCTCCCAGGCTCTGATACACAGCTGAGGGGCTCGCTCTGTCAGATAATTAATTTAGAGCTCAGTGTTTTCAAGAGCAAACCCATTCAAGTTTATTTCACAACTGGCATAGCCTTCGTGCAAGTGATAATTGTTTATATTCCCTTCAACCGAGCCTCCTGCTGTTCCTTTTCATTTGAAATAATTACCAAAGTTTAGACTTCCAGACAATTGTATTAAGGGGAATCATACAGTGCTGCTTAAGCAAGGCTTTGAAGGCTGAGAGGACAGCTTTCATAGCTCTTTTACATGGTTGTTTTACATATCTTGAGAGAGAGAGGCATAACCAGAATTTATAGTGCTCTCCATATTTTTTATGACTCATGAGCATCGACTATAAGAGGCAGAGCTGTGCTCTCTCCACGAGCTGTGTCATCAGCTGGGAATGCAGCTTGGCACAGGCAGAGGAACAGCACTAATCCTCCACAACCTTCCCTGGGAGATCCTCTCCTTGAGCCTTTAATTAATAACCTGGAAGTCATTAATTTAATAGCCTGGTAAACAATCTGATATTTCTTTTGCTTTTTCTTTTACACATACTCCTGCCTTGTAGGGCCACTCTGAGCAGTAATTAGTGCAAATATGCTCTATTAGTTAATAACTCTTGTGTGTTTGTTTAATTTGGAAGCAGCAGAAGTTCTGCATGGAGACAATCAGGGGAGGGAGCGTGGCACCTCCTCTGGCAGTCAGGGAATTTCTGTGTCCCAGGGAGCCAGAGCAGCTCAAACTCTCACCTTACCTCGTCCAGGAGGAAGAAAACAGGTTCCCTTCCTCCCATCCAGCCTCATTTAACCATTAATCCATCTGATAATTTAATTCATGCCATTTTTCAGAAGTGCTGGTAGGTGTGTCCTGGTTCCAGGGACTTACTGGAGCTCACACAGCAGCTCTGGGGCTGAGAAATTCCTGGAGCTGGGACCACCAATGAAAACTTGGTGCTGGTGATTGAGTGGGGAAAATTCTTTTCTGTGTCTGCACTGAATCAGTGCCCTGGTTCCAGCTAGATACACGAGGATTCATTTCCTGCCTGAGCCACTTGGGCATACTGGGAAGTGTGAAGCAACTGGGATTCATCCCAGAAAAAAAGCCCATTGCATTTTTAGCTAAGTGATACAGCGTGTGAGGCTTGCAGAGCTCTGTGTGAGCGTTCGTGCTCAGGTATTATTGGAAGTGCTGGGTGTTTTAAAGAACAGAAAATGGAGAGTTTTGTAGGAACAAGCCACCAGACACCTCCTGCTCTCCCTGGGGGTTTGCAGCCTTCCATGGGGTGAAATTCCCCTTCAGCAGCTCCTGTCAGGCTGGGCTGCTGGAGGAATTCTGTCATACTTGGCCCGGGGAGATGTGCAGTGATATCATGGTGGGGAGCTCTGCCTCTCTCCCCGTACCAGGGGCTCTGCAGAGGGTGTGCTGGGGACCCACCAGCTATGAGGTAGCGTCTCAGATCCCAGCTCCAGCCATCCTTCAAAAGCTGATGGGGCTGCAGCAATCCACTTTAACTCGAGTTTTCAGGCTGGCATTTCAAAGGGAAAAAAACAACCCCACAAACAAACAGATTGTGCTTTCTGCAATAAAACAGAGGGGGGAAATATTTTGATTTTAATGATGCAGTTCACGTTAGCGACCCTTTAATGTGGGATTAAAATCTAAACCTAAATTCCTGCTTTATGCTGGGTTTGTAAAGTGCTTGTACTGAGGCACTTTCATATTGAATTAATTTAGCTTATACTTGGCCATTTCACGTCTCTTGCAACAGATCTTGCGAGTGTAAGGTATGAATTTCAGTGTTGGATTAAAAGAATGCTTTGCTTTCCAGCTCTGAGCATGTGACCAGTTTTGGGGTTTTTTTACAGGCAGGAGGAGAATCTCCCTTGTTCTCAATTCCTGTTGTGAGTGCCTTGGGTCAGACTGAAGCCTGGACCAGTGCAGGCTCTGTCCCACCCTGCACCCCTGGTACCAGGAGTGTGCAGCTCCTGCAAGGAGCCCTTTCAGCAAAACTTGGGGCTTTTCCAAGGGCTGAAATCCTCTGAGCAGGGGGAGCCATGAGCTGCTGACATCTTTTGTGATGAGGACCCTTATTGCAGAAAGCCACAGTAAATTGAGTTGTTCTCAGTGTGTATTTGAAGGGTGAAGAAGTAAATTGAGCTGGTCAATCCACCGAGTCCTACAGCTAACAAGCCCAGCGCCTTTGTTGTTGAATTATAATTCTATTTCAATGTGATTTACTCAAGCCCCAGTTGATTTGCCTCTTCTATAGGAATATTTCTCATTTTTCAGAATTGAAATGAGGAGTCATTGAGGTTATATGCAGTTTAAAGCTTGATAAAAAAATAATTAGGATTGATAATAAGGCTTTTTAAAATGCAGCAGGAATATCTTGACAATAAAAGGCTTTCAAGGTGTTGGTATTTTTCTAGAAATAAAATGACTGCCAAAAAACTCTGCCAGGTGCTTTCAAAAAGCTTGTGTAGATGAGTTAAAATTATCTGTATCATTTTGGTATTGCAGCAGAAAGTTTGTGTTCAGTTTTCATCTCGTGGAAACGGTGTGTCCCATTTGTGCGGTGCCTTTCCTCAAGGACACAGCTCTGAAGCAAAGTGGAGCTTTTGGAGCTGAACATTGAACATTGCAATTTCCAGCCTGGCAGAGGTGGTGGGCTGAGGGAGAGAATGGGGGTGAAATCCTTGTGAGATGCATTTCCACTGAATGTTGTGTGAGGAGGGGCAGCTGCCAGAGCCTGCAGGGTGCTCTGGGCTTGGTCAGGGGTGTGCTGGGGCTGGTTCTGCCCAGAGTCACTGTACTGTGCTGGTGACACTGTATGGGGCTGTTTGTGTCCCCATAGCTGTGCTGGTGACACTGTCTGGGGCTGTTTGTGTCCCCATAGCTGTGCTGGTGACACTGTCTGGGGCTGTTTCTGTCCCCATAGCTGTGCTGGTGGCACTGTCTGGGGCTGTTTGTGTCCCCATAGCTGTGCTGGTGACACTGTCTGGGGCTGTTTGTGTCCCCATAGCTGTGCTGGTGACACTGCCTGGGGCTGTTTGTGTGTCCCCATAGCTGTGCTGGTGGCACTGTATGGGTCTGTGTCCCCACAGCTGTGCTGGTGACACTGTCTGGGGCTGTTTGTGTGTCCCCATAGCTGTGCTGGTGACACTGTATGGGGCTGTTTGTGTCCCCATAGCTGTGCTGGTGACACTATCTGGGGCTGTGTCTCCATAGCTGTGCTGGTGACACTGTCTGGGGCTGTCTCCATAGCTGTGCTGGTGACACTGTCTGGGGCTGTTTGTGTGTCCCCATATCTGTGCTGGTGACACTGTATGGGGCTGTTTGTGTGTCCCCATATCTGTGCTGGTGACACTGTATGGGGCTGTTTCTGTGTCCCCATAGCTGTGCTGGTGACACTGTATGGGGCTGTTTGTGTCCCCATAGCTGTGCTGGTGACACTGTCTGGGGCTGTTTGTGTCCCCATAGCTGTGCTGGTGACACTGTCTGGGGCTGTGTCCCCATAGCTGTGCTGGTGACACTATCTGGGGCTGTTTGTGTGTCCCCATATCTGTGCTGGTGACACTGTCTGGGGCTGTTTGTGTGTCCCCATATCTGTGCTGGTGACACTGTCTGGGGCTGTTTGTGTGTCCCCATAGCTGTGCTGGTGACACTGTATGGGGCTGTTTGTGTGTCCCAATAGCTGTGCTGGTGACAATGGTATGGTGCTCTTTCTGCCCAGTGTCCCCACAGCTGTGCTGGTGGCCCTGGCTGCTCTGAGCTCTGTGTGCTGTCACTGTCCCAGCAGCTGCACTCACTGGTGCTGGGCCTGTCCCTGGAGCCGGGGACAGCTGCTGTCCCTGCCGTGTCACACCAGGATGTGTCCAGGTAGGTCCCCAGCTCTGTCCCTGCCCTTTGACACCTGCCCAGCTCTGAGATGTCAATGTTTTTTTCCCCTGGAGCTGCAGCCAGGCTCAGCAGAGGAGGAGCTCCTCAGTCCTGCCCTCATTCCTCCTAAAGGATCAGCTTCACTTGGCTTCTGCTGCGTGACCTTGTTCCCCCTTCCTCTCCTGGCCCTCTCCTCCACCAGGGTGGTTCCTTGGCAGGGTTCATCTCCTCCTTTGTTCCTCCTCTCTCCACTGACCACATCCTTTGAGGAGCATTCCCTGCATTAAAATGGTCTTTTTTGGGGTGAACCTGCCAAGCCCTTCCCAGCCAGTCATCGTTGTGATTCCTGGAATCACAGAATGGTTTGGCTTGGAAGAGATCTCAAAGCTCATCTCATTCCATCCCCTGCCATGGGCAGGGACACCTAACACTGTCCCAGGCTGCTCCAACCTGGCCTTGAACTCTTCTAGGAACGGGGCAGCCACACCTCTGCCTCCTTCTGAGGTGGCAGCATTTTGCATTCTGAGTTAAAATGAAACTATAAATAATTCTAATGTTTAGAAGAATTTTACCTGCCGAGACCACCTCAGCAAGCACAGGAGCAAAGACTTTCAGCCAGAGCTGCTGCCTGGGGACGGCAGGGTCAGATCTTCTCAGAGTTGCCCAATTTTGGCTGATTTTTGGGTGGATGTTATTTTCTGGCAGTGCTGGCCATGGCAGGTTCCTCTGGGCAGCAATCCTGGGTGCAGTCCCACCCTGCTCTGTCCCATTATTCACTTTATCTTCAGCCATTGCCTCCTCTGTGCTGTTTCCCTGTGAGGTACAGCCTGTCCTGGGACAGAAGTGCTGCTGGCCAGGCAGACAGAATCTCTGGGATGTGAGAACTGGGACAGCCAAGAGCCTCCCTGCCCCAAAAAGGGCCCTTGCCCTGGCAGGGCTGGGCCTGCCTTGCACAGGAGGTTCTGGACACGGATCTGCTGCAGGGAAAGTCAACAAGAGGAATTCTGTCCTCCAAGCCTGTGTTGGCATTGCCCACTCCCTCCAGGAGAAAGAGTGGGATCCCTGAGTTCAGTGTATCCAACAGAAACTGCCTCTCTCTTGGTTTCAACAGACAGGAACGTTGTTGGAACCAGACTTTTTTTGGCATTTACTGGCATTACTAAGAAAGAGTTGGCCAGGAAAGCTGGCAGAAGGAGATGAGTTGGAGAAGCTTTAAAGATTTTTTTTTTCCTATAAAATGAATATCCAGAAGCTGTGTAAATGTATTTTTTTCAGTTTGAAAAGTGTATAGAAAGACAACATATACACATTTCTGACTGAAACACCATCTAAGCTGGCTGTGCTCTCCAAATTCTTTTCCCTCAATTAAAAAAGATGGGGGGAAAAATTAAAAAGAAATGACAAAACAAAACAACACCTCAGGAAATCCCTAGAATGTTTATTCAGGAACAGAACAGCCTGTTACAATCATTAGCTTGCAAAGGTATTTCTGTTATAGTCAGAGGGCAAAGTGAATTTTAACCTTTTATTGCCAAGAGATGTCATGTTTTTGGTGGAGGAGCTATTGAGGTGTGTAAATCCCTGAGAATGAGTGAGTGGCATCTGTAAAAACCCCAAGCAAAGCCCCAAAGCACACCCTGCAGAGAGAAAATAAAATCAATTTCAATGCCCACAGTTAAAACATAAAGTGCTACATTTCATGCTTTATTGAGTTTCTATTTATTGCTTAATTTCTGCTTGTGAAAAAAGGCTTCAATTGAAGCCAAAAGATGTTTCAAAATATTTGACTCCCTTTTTCCTTACGAGCTCAGTGTGGAATTGCCAGCTGCTATGGGGTTTTGATTATAAAGGGGAAAAAAGGGCTGGATTGGTTTAAAATGTGATCTGTGGGAACCTTCCAGAGCAGGATCTTTCCCAGGAACCCCAGAGGAGGGAGAAAAGAAAGGAAAAAGCAGCTCCAGGGAGACCCGGGGTCAGGAGCCTGGGAACACTGCTCCTCACAGGGGCAGAGTTAGGAAATGGATGGGAACTCTTGGGATTTTAAAGATGGGAACCTGAATTATTTGCTCTGTGCAGTCAAACATCTCCCCTTTATTGTCCTGCCCTTTCCCATCTGTAAAACAGGAATAAAGTTTAGCCCCAGCATCAATTTGGTTTTTGTAATTTTTCAGATTAAAAGTGTTGTTTGTGTTCCTGCTTTGGCTGTGCAACCTTTAGGAGGCAGGAATTTGCTCTTCTGGGGGAAAGAGGGATGTCTTGCACGTGTGGAAAAACCCCAAATGTGCTGTTTGAGCAAGGGAAGAGATATTTTCAAGATTTTAGGTCTCAGGGAATCAAAGAGGAATGAAGTGGTTGCAGTGCTGAGCATGAGGATTGTCACTGTTGCAAACTTGGAGGCAATTTGAAAACATCTTGTAAATGTGATGAAGAACATTAACTGAGATTTTTGTAGGGTATGGTGAGCCTATAACTCAGTCCAAGTTTAGACAATCACTTTTCTTTGATGGAGATCAACAAGGACATGAAAACACTTGAATTTAAGAACTATTTTGATTATTAATATTTTGGTTTGTTATGTATCTCTCATTTATATGTACACTTCTACTTCTTTCAACCATGCAATTTAATCAACAAGCACCAATTTGTTTTTAAAATTGCATTTATCAATATTATCCCACTTCCACACACCTATTACCTAATTTAAAAAGAAACCTCAATGTGTAGAATGGAGATCAGCTCTAATTTCAGAGCCTTCATGGAATTAGTATTTAGCTGTTTCCCTAAATCTGTGTGAGATGGAGACAACAACTGCTGGATTTGAGTAAATTCTTTTGCAGGGAGAACCACACTGCTGAATATTCCTGTATTTGTATTAATGGAGTGGATATATCTATATATCTATATATAGATAGATAGTTATCAATATATGTGCATATATATATCTATATATATTGAGATTTCTATCTATACTTACACAGCTGCTCTGTTTCCAACCTTATCTCAGGATTCTGCTCTCAAACCAGGTTTGGAATTTGTTTTTGCAAAACTCTGTGAGGAGAAAGCAGCTGAATAAGGCTACAGCAAGATGTGGCACTGAAATCAAATCAGAAAATCAGGCAGTGGAGAGGAGGATGCACAGCATGGAGTGCAGCTCTTATCAGGGCTCTGCTTTTCTGGGACAGGTTATTAGGGAGGAATTTCATTTAGGAGCACAGGGTTTATCAGTGTGCCCTTGTGATGGACTCAGCAACGCTATAAACTTCATATATGGAGATGGAGCCGTTCTAATTTTAGGATAAGGCATTGAGGGGGGAAAAAAGCATAATGTAAAAGAAATAAAGGCTATTGCAAGTGTGGATATGAACTGTGCCATCACTGCACAGCTTCACATTGCAGGGGGATCAGCTGCTGCAGATAGTTTGGCTGATGTGGATGAAATCAGTGTTTTCTGGAGCTCTCCATTATTGTGTACAATATTTCCTATAATTCAGTTACTTTGAGGCAGGTAACAAAGGGAGACTTTGATATTGCTGTGCAAAAAAAAAAAAAAAAAAAATAGCATTTGAAAATTCTTCACAGCCTTATTTACTAGACAATTTAGACAAAGAGCCCAGTCTCTGTTTGAAGGCTTCAAAGGCAGTGTTGGCTTGTTTTTCAGCAAAATCTTTATTTTTCTCAGTGCAAGAAAAATCAATACAACCCTGGTAACACAAAGCTGTGGCTTACCAACGTATATTCCTTAAGCTCGGTTTGAATTCTGACACTGGCCATCACACTCAAGCCAAATTATCTGGTAAGATCAAGATGTGCTTGGTTTTTCCAGCAGCCATGGTGTAGTTTTTATGGTTTTGCATTCTGTATTTTTATATTATATACAAATACTTCCTTGTCAGAGCAATGAGAGTTTCAAAAGTTCCTCGTGAACCACAGAGAAATTGTTTTCATGCTCTTTTTAGTGTGCTGGATTACACCTGAGATAGAGAGAAATTTGTTCAGCATAAAATAAAAATAAATAAATAAATAAATATAATAAATTAATAAAAATAAAATATTATATATTTTTATATTCTATACAAAGGTTTCCTTGCCAGAGCAATGAGAGTTTCAAAAGTTCCTCATGAACCACAGAGAAATTGTTTTCATGCTCTGTCTTTTTAGTGTGCTGGCTGGCACCTGAACTAGTGAGAAATTTATTCAGTATGAAATAATAAAAAATAAATTACATAAATATAATAAATAAAAATAAAATATTATATATTTTTATATTCTATACAAAGGTTTCCTTGCCAGAGCAATGAGAGTTTCAAAAGTTCCTCATGGACCACGTGAAATTGTTTTCATGTTCTGTCCTTTTAACGTGCTGGCTGGCACCTGAGCTAGTGAGAATTTTATTCTGCATAAAATAAAAATAAATAAATAAAAATAAAATATTATATATTTTCATATTCTATACAAAGGTTTCCTTGCCAGAGCAATGAGAGTTTCATAAGATCCTCATGGACCTCAGTGAAGTTGTTTTCATGCTCTGTCCTTTTAGTGTGCTGGCTGGCACCTGAGCTAGTGAGAAATTTATTCAGCATAAAATAAAGTCGCAGCGATTTATTGCTGTCGTTGCCTATCCCACAAAATCACTCCTCTGCATCCCTTGGAATGCACAAATTTGCTCCTTCAGTTTTAGGGAGCTGGTTTATTGATGCAATGTCACCGTCACAGCCTTGCTGCAGGGAGAGGAAATAACTTGTATTTAGCCTCAGGCAAAGTTTGTGTGTTCAAGGTGTTCTTATCTGTGAATTTTGATTTGCAAACTGCAATTTGATGGAGTTGTTTGGGGGGGTGCAGCTGCTGTCACTGCTTTAACAAATGCATAATGAAAAGGATGTTTACTTAAAAACATGCTGGATGTAAAAACAAGTGGTTGTTGTCTGAGGGGAATAATGCATCATCTCTCAGCTCAGGCACCCCTTGGGATGAGTGCACACAGGGCATCTCTGCTCTTCCTGTAACCAGTTTAGTCAATCCTCAAATGTTTTTGGCTTTTTTTGTGCCCCTTGAGGGGTTGTTGGAGTTCCTCTCTGCAATTCCTCAGTCTCCTGGTGATCAAGGTTTCTCGTTTAGGCTGGGATGTGGCCCTAAAATGCTCCTTCCCTCATCACCTCAGGAAATCAGCAGTGGGGGAACCCCTGCAGAGCCCTGCTCCATTGATATGCTGATGAGCCTGGAGGAGAATTTCCAGAAATGCTGGATATACTTTTAAACCTTCCAGAAGGCTCTGCCTGGCTCCTGTGCTTCAGAGCCCTGCTCTGAGCACACCATGCTCGCTGATATTTGGGATACAACCAGGGCACCTCCTGGAAAGGTGCCTTTCCAGGAGCCTTTCTCTTTTTATTCTGCTAAAATATATGCCTCGGCTGTATAAACACCACCAAAATGTCAGCAATATGTTATTTATAACAGCAAAGTTTTAGACACTCGTGTAGTTGGATGTTATTAAAATATGTAAGAAGTGCAGCATTACAGCTTGCTTTTTTTGTAAAGGAGTGGGAATTCAGTAGTTTAGGTGCATATCTCAGTGAAAAGTTGGACTTGTTGCTGTTTGGAAGAACAAAAAGCAGTGTTAAATGGCTCAGGAGCAACAGTGGGGTGAGACTTGTTCATTCTTTGGGAAGTGATGGAGTCACCATCCCAGGAGGGATTTAAACTTAAGTGGATGTGACACTTGGGGACATGGGGCAGTGGTGGCCTTGGAAGTGCTGGATTAAGGGCTGGACTCCATGATCTGAGAAGTGTTTTCCACCCTAAAGGATTCCATGATCAGAGGGGTAGTTCCCAACCTAAACCATCCCATGTGGCCACATTTCTTTGCACAGAGAAAAGCAAGGCACAGTTCTTCCCAAGGATTTCTGAGGTTCACATTCTCTGAACCTCAGAGAAAGGGAAAACACAATTCTTATCACTTGCTGTGCCTGTATTGTGCCAAACTAAAATGCAATATGGAGATTGCTTATCCAAAGTGAGGATGTTTTGTTTCCTTGGCGTATTAGGGCCAAGAATGTGTATGTGTGTGGACTGTTGTTGGGTTACAGTCACAGGATTCAGTGCAGAGTGTGTGCAGTTGAGTGCAGGGTTGAGTGCTTGGCAGATTCAGTTTTAAATGTATAGAATAATACAGTATAATTAAGTAATTAATTAACTTTCTGAAATTAGTAGAGTCAGGTGCATCATTCTCTCCCCTTTGTCGGAGTCGCCTTTGATTTGTGATAATCCCAAGGTTCAGTGGTTGATACTGGAGGGCTCAGGAGTGCAGGGGGGAGGCTGAGGATCCCACAGGAGCCTCAGCCCCAGGGACTGGAGATGTCTCATAGCCTCCTCCTTGAATAATTCCTGGGAAGGAAAGCAGTCATTAAAATAAATGAGGGAGATAACTCACGTGGGAGGACAAGGGAAGGAGAGGCAGGAATGGCTGGAGAAACCATGGCTGTGGTGAGGAGTGAGGAGCAGGGAGTGTGGAGAGGAGGAGGCTGAGCAGGGCCCTGATGGGTCCTGCAGGCAGAGAAGAGGCAGTAATTATTCTGTGTGACACTGTTAGATGTGCTCCTGTCTAGCAGGGACAAGAAGAATGGCCTTACAAGGCAGCAAGAGAGAGCTCAGTAATAAAGATAATGAGAAAAGGATGTATTTACATGCATATCATGAGGGAGGGAGGATAAAGGTCTCTGAGTGCACTGGAGTTTCAGAAAAGCCAGAGAAAAGCTGCTAATGAGAGTGGTGTAGTTGATCCTGACATGGGGCAGGAACCTCTGAGGTCTCATAAACCATATTTTCTATGATTGAGTGCAAAATGGAGACTTCTCCTTCTGCCTCATGGAAACCTCCTTTGGGGGCTTTTCCACCTCTGCCTTACAAAGGATAAAATTTGGATTTTTCTGGATTTTTAGATACCTGAAACTTCATAGGAACACTTTTCCTCTGAGATTCCTGGGCAGGAACCTCTGAGGTCCCATAAGCCACGTTTTCTATGATTGAGTGCAAAATGGAGACTGCTCCTTCTGCTTCATGGGAACCTCCTTTGGGAGCTTTGCTATCTCTGCTAAACAAGGGATAAAATTACTCTTTTTCTGGATTTTTAGATACCTGAAACTTCATAGGGAACACTTTTCTGCTGAGGGTAGAAAATGGGTACCCAACAGCTTTTCTTTCTCCTGTAATTATTGGCTTTGTACAACTTGGACCCAGACTAAATAACACCCAGACAATTAAAACGTTAGCTCCTTTCTCAGCTGGGTGAAGAGAAAGAGAATTCTTTAGCAGAAGTTCAGCTTTTTGTAATATTAAATTTTGGTTTTATTTCAAGGAAAGACACTGAAATCAGAGAGGTGGATCAGGATGCCATGGAGGTTGGGATATTTAATATTCCAACCCAACTGGTTTAGGGTGGAAGCTGTGGCTCCTGTTAAATTTTGTGTTGTGCTGCAGCTCTCTCCTACCTGAGCCAAGTCATTGGCTTCTGGTTTTGGGGATGGGAGCAGAAGTAGAGTAGGATTATACAAATAATGGAGTGAAAAGAGGGAGAAACACCATAAATCCAGGATTGAAGGGTCTGTTAGCAAGTGAGAGCTGTCCAGGAGGGTGGGTAGAGTGTCCTCTCTCTGGATGGGATGCTCAGGTTTTGCACAGAAGGATCTTGGGAGTAGATCTGATTCCATAAAGAACAATTGAAATGAAGTTTTTAGTTTATAGCTCTGCTTGCTCCTCATCTCAGCTGCAGGGCCACTGCTGCTTTCTCCCATTATTCCCAGGTTCCTAAGAGTCAAATTTTCCCTCATCCCTATGGACACTGGACTCCAGCACCTCCTGAGCTGCAGAGTTCTGCTCCTGCTGGTTCTTTCTGGGATGCTCTGCTCCATGGGCTGAGGGTGGGAAATGGAGATGGTCCCTGAGCCTTCTGCAGGATTTTTCCCTCTTTCAGCCCAGAGCAGACTCAGGAATATTCCTGTTCATTTGCACTCTGAAGGTGAGAGCAGACTTCGCTTTATGCTTTTATCACGTGTTGCAAATGCCTTTGAGATGTTTCATTCTTTGTTATCTCAAAATTCTGTGCTCTATTGATTTTTGGGTTTTCTCTAAGGGGCTGAAAATTCCAGCAGTAACCCTGAAACCAACTGAAATAATTGATTATCTGTTTTTACCTCCTCTTCAGTTATTTACCTCATGCCCTTCGATAGAGAAAGGCTGTCCTATTTCTCGATGATTTACTGTAAAGCAGATCTTTGCTGAGCTTTAATATCAATTTATATAACCTTGATCCAGGGGTTATTTTTGGAGAGCCACGGGTTTATCTAATACGTCATGGAAGAAGTTGTTCTAGAAATATTTTTTTTATAGCTTATTCTTATGGAACAGATGGGTAATGTGAAAAGAAACATATTTTCTATAAGCTCAGATTGCAATTGAAAATACTTAAACTATCTCCAAGAGTCGCTAGATGCCTAATGAAGTTTATAACAAATTTAGATAACTTAAAATACATATTATCCTGAATAGATACTTTTGTATACAGGGTTTTTTTTTTTCTTGTGTGGATATTAATGGTAACAACGTTTTTATCTGTGTTTTGTCTTTGCCTTTGTGGCAAGAAATACATTGGTCATTAATACTTTAAACCCGGGGGTATCAGTCAGAACAGCACATGTGTTTTTGTTCCAGGATGAGCTTTCTGAGATAAATTTACTGTGCTTTCCACACTCCTCCGTGCCATTTGTTTTCTCCAAGAATGTCACTGTATAGGTGGGGTATCTCTGGGCAAAGTCTCTTTCTAATTAAGCAGAAAAATGTGAGATGCTGCCCCCAGGTTCCAGGATAATTTACTTTACTAGGAAATCTTCTTTCTCTTAGGGCACATTCCAGGATATAAAAATGATTCATGTGTCTTGGAAGTACAGCTTTGGGAAGTTTGTCAAGTTATCTTGAGTAGCCCAAGAGTGGGGTGAAATCGCCCTTTTCATTAGTTTAAAAAATACGAATATTTTATCTGCCTTTGTGTAAGGCATTCATCACCTTGGAAAGACCATCAGAGACAAACTGGGGTTTGAAAGAGTGGAAATGAGACCCCAGCCCCTCAGTCCTGCTCTGCATTCCAGTGTTGGGGATGCAGAGGGGAACTGGAATCTGGGAGCAGATCGGCGAGCGCAATAACAAATTAGCGCAGGAGATTTAATCAGAGCCACAAACAGGGAAAGATGTTCATGGAGAACACAGCCTGAGCTCAGAGATCTTGGCACAGGCCTGGTGCAGTGCAGCTCTGTGATGGGGGGGAGAGGGAGGCTCTGAAAATGAAGAACAGCATATAAATTAAGCCAAATAAATTAAGTAATTCAAGCATTAATCTAGCCAACCCTCCGAGTTCATTCAGAGAGGCAAAACATCTATCATTGCTTCTCTGGAGATTGTAGCATTGTTGAGAATTCAGTTTAGCCAGGACATTTAGACCAGACCTTGCATTCAAAAGAAAAATCCTTAATTTTCTCATTGTCTGAAACTGATTGTATCTTTTTGCCTTTCAGTAAGTTTCACTTAGTTGCAATTACTTTGGCTTCAAGATCTTGAAATCAAATGAATTAATGAAAATGGAAAATCAGAACTCTTTCCTAATTAAGAACTGTGCTTTTCAAGGAATATGAAAGGATTTAATTTAGAGGGAGATGTTTGGAGAGCATGAAATGTGGCTTGAAGGAGATACATGTGCATTCAATAGAACTCACTGAGCCCAGCCAGATTTGTATTGACGGGAAACAAAAAGCATCTGAAACCCTCTTTCAGTGATAGGAAAATTTATGGGATTTCTTGAAGCTCTCTGAGTTGTCTTCCAGTTCAGGGAACAGGGTGGCCACCTCTGTTTGTGTCTCAGTGGACACAATTCCTACTGAATTCCTCATTATTTCTCCCTGTGGCAGTTTGCTGAACCTTCGGAATGGGATTTTGGGGTTGATTTTCCATGGTTTTGTAACCCTTCCAGATGGCTGGGGGGAAACCTCTGTCCTGGCACTGCTGCAGGTGACACCGAGGGGTGAAAGGGGTGGCTCAGGTAATGACTCTGACATTTCAGAATGGATTTTATTTTGTATTATCCCTGAAATCCCATTCTGTTCTGCTGCTCCCCCAGCAGACACACACACCTTGTGTCACAACCCCTGTGTGACACCTGAGGCTCACCTGCTTGTGCCTTCCCAAGGCAGAGGAACAGAGCAGATAGCACCTGGAGGACTTATCTTTGTAAATTTATCTTTGTAAATTTAGTAGTAATTACCACCATAAATCTCCTCCCCACAGTGCACAGCACGTCCTGGGCTCCCCACAAGTGATGGCTGCAATAATTCCGTGTGTGGAAGGGGAGATGTTTCCAAGGAGGGTCAGGCTGGCTGCTCAGCTCCAGCTCTGTTCTGGAACAGTGGATGTGTGGGTGGGAAATGCAGAGCTATTAGCTGGGAATTCCCTCAGGAAGCATGGTGGGACAAAGGGAGTAAGGTGCAGAAAATATAATTACACTGGTTAACGAGCTGATGAAGCCTTCGACATGGTCCATGCTTGACCTTGGCTTTTTGAGCACATGGGGAAAATGTGATGTTGTAATCAAACTTCTGGTAAAAGGAGGTCTCAGCCCCCAGTGTCCTGACAAAGGGAAGGAATTTTACCTTTCCAGACAGGAGCAACCCAAAGGGATCTACTGCATTTGCACTGCACGATCCTCAAAGAAGTCCACGTCCATTTCAAACTGGCAAATCTCAGCAGCTGCTCACTCCCATCACAATTACCCAAATTGCAAAGGACTGTCTGCAGCGAGCTCTGCTCCATGGCTAAGGCAGCCCAGCCCCAGTGAATTGCTTCCTGCCTGCCAGCACTATTAACTTGTGTTTTGTGACAATTTTCCCCAGCCCAGGCATGTTTGTTTTCTTTGCACAGCCTTGCACCAAGCATTGTTTAAGCAGCACATAATGGATTCCAACCAAGAGGTGCTTTCTGCTCCCATCTGTTTGATAGCACAGCAACAGTTGTGATTCATACATGCAGTGTAAATACTGGGTAATGACTGTGCCTTTCCTTTCAGCCAATTCCAGCTTCTTTCATTCCTGGGCCAGCTTCTGGGCTGCTTTGGAGGCAGGGAAAAAATGTCTGAACCCAGGCTGGAAATTTTCAGGTGTTAAATATCTGTCTAACAGAGTGACCCATCTTGGTGCAGAGGTGACAGTAAAAGCTGTCAGGAGCAGGAGCTGCCATGAGCTTCTCAAATCTCTCAGGACGTGTTGCCTTTTCTGAATATAAGGCCACCCAGACACTCCCCCAGAAACTTACAGGGTATTTCCACTTTGAGTTTTTGGGGCAACATCCCTGAAATGTCCAAGGCCAGGTTGGACATTGGGGCTTGGAGCAGCCTGGGACAGTGAAGGTGTCCCTGCCCATGACAGGGGTGGCACTGGATGAGCTTTAAGTTCCTTTTCCACCCAACCCAAGCTGTGATTCTGTGAATACAGTAAGGAAAAGAAATATAGGGGATGATTCATTTTTTAGCCCATTTTTTAACTAGACTCTTCGAGTTTTTTGTTTCACTTTTCCCCCCCTCTAGTAAAAAGATTTTTTGATTTCCAGATTTTTCAAAAACTCAAATTTCTGTTGGTGCAATCAGTCAAGCTCTTGGCCACCTCCTCAGGGTGTCAGAGGACAGGCAGGGCTCTGGCGAGTTTAGGGGATGGGATGGGGTGGGATGGGGTGGGATGGGATGGGATGGGATGGGGTGGGGTGGGATGGGATGGGATGGGGTGGGATGGGATGGGATGGGATGGGATGGGGTGGGATGGGATGGGATGGGGTGGGATGGGGTGGGATGGGGTGGGGTGGGGTGGGGTGGGATGGGATGGGATGGGGTGGGATGGGATTGGGATGGGGTGGGATGGGATTGGGATGGGGTGGGATGGGATGGGATGGGATGGGATGGGATGGGGTGGGATAGCAAACACACCCTTCCTTCAGGCTGCGATTCAGCAGCTCTGCTGCTCTTGTCCTGCTTCCAAGCTGAGATCCTGCTGCTGGTCTTGCTGGGCTGGATGGGAGGTCCTGCACTCCATGGAGCCACTTCAGTACCTGGATGAGCAAATTTGGGGATCTTGGATAGATTTGTGGAAATGACCCTTGACAGACATGTTGTGTTTGGGATACACTGCAGTAAATGAGGGCTGGCTAAAATCACACGTATTTTATTATTATTTTTATTGCTTGTTCTTACTACAAAATCGAGTTCACACTTCAGTGCAGTCATTCCCATTGAGTCAAAACCACATGCTGTTGCATTTTCCTTTCTTCCCTTTTTTCATGGCCCAAGGAATCCCCTCTCCCACAGGTCAGCAGGCACTCAGGGAAGGACAGTAAATCCCCACCAAGGCTGCCCTGCAGAGGCTCAGGAAAGGCTCCCCTGGCTGCTTTGTGTTCCAGCTCCATCCCTCTCCCAGCCCACATCCTGAGCTGGAGGATCCCACAGCTCGCTCCCCATCAGCTCTTTCAAAGTGTTGGCAGCACCAGTTCCCCTCTTCATCATTCACCCATGATTGTTCTCTCAGAGCTTGTTTTTGAAAATCTTTCAAAGATTTTTTTTTGTTGTTGCAAGGTTTGTACTGAAAAGGGAATACTGATTTTTGACCTGGTTTTAACTGACGTAGTTCAGAGGATAATTGGAGAGCTGCTGTAAAAACCAAGGCTGCCCTATTTGTACTGCTTAGATTCAATTAAAAAAAAAAAGAATTTATTTTACTTTGTTTTTTAAAATATAAAGCTGAAAATTTTCTGCTAATCCCTTTTTAGCTGGTTAAATGCACCTTAATATATTTTAGTGTAACCTCAGTCCTTGATAATGAAAATATGGTGTAAAGGCTGAATTCAGGTTTTATGCCTGACTTTTTATTGATACTGAATAAATTCACAACATAATTCAGCCTGACAAGGTGCAGATTTCTTTCAAACATCAAACCAATTATTTTGGATCTGCTCCTAAAATATTTGCTGCTTGGTGTTATGACATTTTAAACATGTTTTAGCCTGGTTAGCCTTTGATTTTTAAAAAAATGTAAATCAGGAATAGCTCACAGAAAGGATGTAGCTGAGTTGTAAGCATGTTTTCCCTTTCCAGGAGCAGTCATTAGCTTTGTACTCCTGCATGGAAAGCAGGAAATGGGGAGCTGGAGCTCTGTAACTTTATTGATTTTGGTCTGGCACAATGAACTTCTGGGTTTCCTCTTTCTTGAGCGTTGTTTGCTTGGATTTTTAACTCTGGATAGGGATCCTGGGGCACCAACAGTGAGCGAGGAGCTGGGAATTTAAAAATAGATGTGGAGATTGACAGGAGCTTCAGCAGATGCTGCCAAACCACCTGATGGGCAGAGGCTGGCACTGCTGCAGAGGCAGCACACAGAAATATTGAGGTTTTTCCTTTTAATTGAAAGTGCTTTTCATTATGAAGAGAAGTTTCCCAAATTAGGGTCGTTCCCAAGTGCTCCTATTTTATCTGCATCCCATGAGCTCCATGGTGGGGTTTTCTGCCAGCTGGTGGAAGGTTTTCCTGCTCATTGCAGGGGGATTGGACTGGATCATCTTTAGAGATTCCTTCCAACTGAAACCATTCCGTGAATCCTGTAAGGAAGTCAGGGATGGAGCAAAAAAGTTGTTTTAGGGCCTCATCTGCCATGGGTTCTACCACATCATGTGGGGCAGAAGGGTTTAAGAAATATATATATTTTATATATTATATATATATTAATATATGATATATAATGAAGGTATAAATATAAATATAAATATAAATATAAATATAAATATAAATATAAACATAAATATATACAATGCATTACAAATATATAAAATATAAATATAAAACTATAAATGTAACTTTAAATTTATAGAATCTTCCATTGATTTATAATATGGCAGTGTGGGGAGCAGGAAAATGAGAGGATGGGAAAGCCTGATTATTTCCAAGCAGCAGTTGCAATTTGCTATAGGAGTTAAGAAAAGGAAGACAAAAATAAAATCTAAAAACCCCAAATTTAGCTATTGTGCCTTCCAGATAGAGGAATCTTGCATCTCTCTATACAGCCAGCATGAAAGCAAAAATCTGATCATTCTGGTTTCACATAATGTCTTTAAAATAAACTTGGGGACAAACTTGCAAGTTCTTTGGTTTCCTACATTATTGGACTGGCTCAGCCAATTTGTTAAGGGCTTGGGAGTCTTTGCTGAGCCATTAAAGAAAATAAAAAAACAACTGCAAAAGGCTCTGTTCTCTTAGTTGGTGCTCATTATAAGCAGCCACAGGGATACATCCTTCTCATCTGAGAGCAGGCAAAGCACAGCTGAATTTGCTGCCCTCAGGAACCTGCAAAACCATAAGAATTAAATGTTTATGGTTTTCATGTCTTGCACATGAAATATTGCTTAGTCTTGGAGGTGTTTGCAGAAAATGTTGCACTTTGTGTTCACTTCTAAACTGAAGCCAAAAGAAAACCAGGAGGTATTTATGGATTTAAAAGCATTGCATACAATTTACAGCATTTGTTGCAGGTTGTAATTATCTTAAATGTATATTTTTTGTAGAGAGGTTGCATTTGTTGGATTGAGTTCCAGTTTCCATGGTAAGATTCCCTGAGTGACTTTATTTCTTGTAGATTTCCCAGCTTCTCCCTTTTTGTGTCTTATAGATAGTAGAGGAATAATATCAGCCCAAAGATCTGATACTGTAAATACACCTTTTAGCACTAATGCAGAACGTCAGTGTGTGATAAACGAGGGAAATAAAAGGTATTTTCATATAGATAGCAGAAAATGGCATGGAATTTTGCCCTGCTGGAAATAATGGACTCTTTCCCCAGTTATGCAGTTTCTAATTCCTGGTGTTAACTCTTCTGATCCAAGAAAAAACCTGTGTGTGTGTGGAATGTGACTACCTGATAAATCTCAAAGGTCCTTAATTTCCAGAGTTGTGCTTAGGAGATAACAATCTCACAACCATTATTTTTTGGGCTGGAATTTCGGGTTTTAGGAGCATAGAGGAGAAAGTACATGGGATCATGGAATCACAGGAAGGTTTGAGTTGGAAAGGACCTTAAATCCCATCCCACCCCTGCCATGGCAGGGACACCTCCCACTGTCCCAGGTGCTCCCAGCCCCAGTGTCCAGCCTGGCCTTGGGCACTGCCAGGGATCCAGGGGCAGCCACAGCTGCTCTGGGCACCTGTGCCAGGGCTGCCCACCCTCACAGGGAAGATTTTTCTCACCAGTATCCCATCCATCCCTGCCCTGCGGCAGTGGAAGCCATTCCCTGTGTCCTGTCCTGTCATTGTCACCACTAGAAATGAAGGGATGGGACAATTTTCAGGCTAAGAACAATTTATTGCTCAGACAAACATCAGTCTCAGAGCCCCTGAGATTTCAGAGCAGCAAGCATTCTGCCATAGCTCAGAGCAGTCACAAGTTCTTTGTTACAAGGCAATCTAGAACTTTCTAACCCCATGGACAGCTGCCACAGGGTTTATTTTGCTTTTCTGACCCATCACCTTTACTCACTTCTGCTGCACTGAGGATGCTTTTGTCCAATGGGCTTCTGTCTCACAGGCACACATCTGCTTCTGTTCTAACTTCTGAACTCTCAGCTCGTTCCATACAGCCCCACCCCTGCATTATAAACCTTCACCATCTCATCAGTGCAGTTTCTCACTCACTTCAGGCAGATTCTTACTTACAACTGTAGAAATAGGAGTTTATGGTTTTTCTGCTTAATATCTGTGTATTGTATTTTTACATCAATCCAAGGCTGCAGATCAAACCCTCCAGTGTCTGTGGGAGTTTCTGTTTTTCTGATTCCCACAGTGTCCCTCCATCCCTTGTCCCCAGTCCCTCTCCAGCTCTCCTGGAGCCTCTTTAGGCCCTGAAGGGCTCTGAGTTCTCCCTGGAGCCTTCTCCAGGTGAACACTCCCAGATTTCTCAGCCTGGCTCCACCTCCCTCATGACCTTTGTGATGGTGATGAGGACTTTCTCCAGCAGCTCCATGTCCCTGTCCTGCCCCAGAGCTGGACTCGCTGCTCCAGGTGGGCTCTCCCCAAAGTGGGCCTTGCTCAGACAGCAACCATCTGTGGTTTTAGCACAGTTTAAAACTGTGGATGAAAAAATGCTCCCAAATGACCCCTTGGTAGAATCCTTTGTCTGTCCAGTCATTGACTCTGGTTGGACTCAATGTAGTTTCTGTGTCCTCAAATGAAGGCCAGGCAGGTAATTATGAAAGGTGACCCCCTGTGAGGGGACAGTTTTTATTTAGCTCCCTGTGGAATGTCAGGAGCCACACTGCATACAGCTAATTACAAGCCATAATTCTCCTCTTAATTACCTTTTTTTTTTTTCCTTTCTATCTTACCAATTTTTACCCATTTCAGCACTGCATGGGCCAAGGTCACCTTGGGCCCAGGCAAAGCTGAGCCTATTGCAGAGCTGGCTTTAGCAAAGTTAATACCAGCTCTGGAGGGCCTGGAAACCACTTTGCTGGATTAAACAAACCTGCCTATTTCAGTCTGGCCCTGTCAGGATATAATTTAAAACTTGGAAACCAGAGAAGCAAAATGACCCCTTTTGGTTCTATTTCTTGTGCTGATCTCTATCCTCAAACAGTGGATTTAGACACTGGATACAGCTGAAAATGCATTTCTGTTTCCAAATGAATTAATGCTGCTGCTTTGAGTTCATTTTTACTCTTTTCCTTATCTGTAGATATTTGCCTTTATTCCTATTATATAATTGCTAGAATTTATTTAAAGTTGTGTGTGCTGATCTAACTCATGCATCTCAATCCAATAAAGTCCTTTATTTTTATAGAGAGGGACCTGCAAAGACAGATGTGTTAGGACTCTCCATTCCATCAGTTTTCTGCTTTTCAAATGTAATAAGAAATTACTTGGAGTCTTCTCTCCCAGTTCCAGTAGGGAAAAGCTCAGAGCCCTGCAGTGGGATCACAGCCCAGAGGAAAGGGGGATCCAGCAAGAATTAAGATTTTGCTCAGTGACAAATCCTTTGCATTCAGATTTCAGAATGGGCATCCCACCAAGGTGAACAAATCTTCTCCAAATGTATCTTCTCCACAAGTATTTCAGGAATAGAAATGGGTTATTTTGTAGCTGTATATCATTATTATTAAATTCCCAACACCACCCCCACATTCACAGGGGAAGCCCTTAATCCCTAAACTGTCCTTTCTTTTCCTTTTCTCACTGAGGATCAATGGGATTTTAAAAGCAAAAAAAAAAAAAAGCAGTACTTATGAAACATGTACTAGTTAAAGTAGTTTTACTGCAGAACTTTTCTGACTCAGAAATAGGCTGCTGTCCCTTCATCTTCTAGTTAATCAAGTGCTGATTTATAATTTTTCTTAATCTGCTTAATCAGTGAGAATTCTTGCTTGACCTTGATTTAATGTTTCACTAATTTCCTTCAGAATATTGAGTTTTTCTGAAGTCAATTCAGACCAAAACCCCTCAGCTCCAAGCAAGGGAGAAGCAAATTAAGGGGGGGAAATGCTTTTCCTGCTTTTTTAAAATACGATTTGATGGAGATTTTGGATGCAAATCTTCTAAATAAGAGGGGAGTTATGGAGATTCCTGTTTCAGTCATCCTGATGTTTGGCCTCTTAGGATATCAGGGAGAAGCTTGTGTGCAGTGATGAAATCTTCTCTTATGCCACAAAAAAATCACCAAAAAGGGAAACAGCAAACTGCAGTTTTAGGAGAGAAGTAGAAAACTTGAGTCTGTAGAGAAAAGAAACTGGGACCCTAAAAAATTCTTTATTATGGTTTAGATAATGCTACTCTCATCAGGTCCACTTGGCTTCCACTGTGGATAATTTTAAAGGGATCAGTGTGGGAATAATTTGTGGCACTAGCGTAGAAATGACTTTTTGTGGTTCTTAAGGAAGACTTAGAACAAGTGACTCTCAAACATTCTGAGCAGGAGGCTCTGTACCCCCAGAAGGTGCTTTTTTGATTTTTCTCTGTGGAAAATATAAAGCTGTGCTCTAATATCTATATTTATAGTAATTTCCATTTCACCCTGCGACTCAGGTTTGAAAATATTGATTCTAAGGGTAGGGTATCACAGTGTTCCATGGAATTGAAAATGAACTTCTAGGGGGTTGTGGCAAAAATGTGCAAAAACTTTAAGGAAGACTCCACAGCCCCTGCAAGAAACCCCCCAAAAAAGCCCTAACACAAAAAAAAATCTGAATTAACTTCACAGGAGTATGGATTAAAAAAAGAGGAGGAAAAACCAAAGCACAAACCTCAAATGCCCTTTCTGAAAGAGACTCATTTTTTCTTTACCATTAGAAATTTATAATTTCAAGTGTTTCTGTTTGCAGTCACCCTAACACCTGTGCAGTGGGTAATTTCTGCTGTATTTGTGCTTATGAATTCCAGTCAGACTAAGAAAAAATATAGTCTCATCTCCTCGCAGATGGAAAAGAAGGAAATGAGCCATTTGTTTGAAAGAAAAATTGATGGTGAAGCAAGATTCTGAACCTGGGTCTTGTGCACAGCAATGCAGCATCCATAACTGGGGACATTATTGTGCTCCATGAGAAGAAGTTTCAGCTTTAGGAATTCTCTGAGAGATGATTTTGTCTTGTAACAGCCTGTTCTATTCTGCAGCTGCTTTTTTAACTTTGCAACTTTACCAACATCCATTGACTGTCAAATAAGTACCACTGTGAACTCATGAATAAACATAGTTGTCATTTCCATATTAAGAGGGCCTTCAGCTGAAAAGAATCCATTTGTGCCACTGCAATATCTTAATTATTTACTGTGTTATATTGTAATTAATTGTGGTTTGCTCTCTCAAAACTCCATATTCTGTAGATCTCATGGGTTTTGGAAGCAATGCACTAATATTGAAGTCATAATCAACACTGCTTCTAAATATTCATGCCAATAAATGACTCCCATGTGTTTGCTGAGTGCCAAGGATAGTCTGAAGCATTTATTTAGCATTCTAGTGGGATCTGGTTTCTGCAGAGTTCACAGAGATGCAGAATTTCAATGCTGTTGCTGAGAAAGCACGTTTGGATTCTCACGAGCAGGACACTTTGGATAGAGCAATGGTATCTCACTCCCAGCCTGTGCTCAGTAAAGCCTCAGAGCACTGGGGACTTCTCAGCTATTTCTCATTTGAACAATTTTGTTTAGTCTATGACAGCCTCCCAATAATTTTGCTTTTTAACAAACATCTCTAATTTTTCAAACAATTTGGAAATCACTGCATTCCATGGACGGGGATGCTCTGTCTGTCACAGAGGCTCCACTGGGGCTCTGCTGCAGCAATCACAAATTCAGACACATTTCTCAATAAATCAATTAAACACTAGAATCCTAAAATGATTCTAGCTGCAATTGGCTGACACAAATCTCCAGAAAAGCATCTTGAGTGTATGGAGGAACAGCTGATTTATGGAGCTACTGTTGGAATTTCAAACAAGGAAATGCTGTCGCGCAACCCAGTGAGTTTGTTTAATGAAATGTAAGTTAAATGTAAACAGTTTTAAAATATATTTGAGCTGAGTCTTTTGAATCACGAGTAGCCAGCATATTGCAAACTGTGCTTTCTCCTTGGGAGTGCAGTTTCCAGAGCCTGTGTAGGTGCATTGTCCCTTCCTGCAAGTCTTTAGGCCTTCATTGCTCCAGACCCCCTCTCACAGCTCACCCAAAATTTATTTGGTTTACCTTTGGATGCTTGAGATGAAAAAGAACTGGGGTTTTATAAGCAGGGGAAAGGCAGTGTGAAGATTGCACGCAGTCATGATGGTGCTTGAAAATGCAATCCAGATGTCCTGATCCATGCTGGAGTGCAACTGGGATTTCTGTGAGCTCTGTTGCTGGTGTCTTGTTTAGATAGTTCTCTTAAATACTTGTATATGCATAAATACTTTATCTGTTGTCACAGATACTTGATAATACTGTTGAACATATTTTTATTTATATTGCACATTTTTTGCACTTGACAATCCTTATGTGTCCCTTTCAACTCAGGATATTCTATGCCCTTAATTCTACAACACCACTTCTTCTTTCTTTTAGGATGAAACTTAATTATGCCTTATGAAAAGCTTGAAATACATCTTAAAAATTCGAAATACATCTTAAAAATTTGAAATACAAATTTGAAATACAAATTTGAAATAAAAATTTGAAATAAAAATTTGAAATCTTGGATATTGGGAAATAATTGTTCCCTGTGAGGGTGCTGAAGGACAATGGAAGGTGTCCCTGCCCATGGGATCTAAATGGTTCTTAAGAGCCCTTCCAACCCAAACCTTCCTTTGATTCCATGATGTGTCCATTTCCCTGGCAGAGCAGGGTGCAGGATGATGGGCTCTGGGTTTGGACTCAGCCAATTCTGTTTTCCTTTTTCAGAACCACCCAGCACTGCTGCAGTTTGTAATTCAAGCTGAAAATAAACATCTGGTCATCAATCTGGAGAGGAATGAGTAAGTACCCTGCTGCATGGTCACTTTGTACTCTTGGAGGAAGGTTATAATTTTAAAATTGATGGTTTAAAATTAACCTGGGGCCAGTTTTGCTACTGGTCCCCTATAAAGAGTCCCCTAGCAAGAGAGTTTTGTTCCAGTTTGGATTATGGGTATTTGTGCATTGCTGATAGAGCAAGAATCTCTATAGTTGTGTGCATTTATGTGGGGATGAAAATGGACATGTTGTCTCTCAGGGTTTTCCTGTGTATTTCTTTTGGATTTGTCCTCCTTTCCTGTGGCAAGGCCTTTTATTTATAGTAATCTGGAATATCCTACAGTCTCTGGAATTTTTTGGGGAGGACTCATGCCTCCTAATGCTGTCTGCAGCCATGATCTGCTCTATCAGGGGTCCATCAGGGGTGAAGAGTCAATAATTGGGAATTAAGCCCTGCTGGAATGTTAAATGGAGCTCTCTGGGTTTGCTGGCAAGGGGCTGATGATGGGATGGTTGTGCTGTTCCTGCAGCCCAGGACCAATGCTGGGCTTGAGCATCTTGAGCCTGTGTTTGTGTGCACCTTTTTCCATGTGCTCTTGGCAAATCCTGCTCATGTCCATGAGATTTCAGAGAGGGATCAGGGACTGCTGTAGATGTGATCCCATGGGCAGAGTTGGTAAAAACCAAAACCATACAAGAATGAAATCACTGCTCTGGAAGTCCATGACAAATGGAAAAAGTCATCAAATCGTCGTCTACCCTGCAAGTAGACAAGTTCTGTTTTCCCCTGAGAGAATCTCAAGGATATATGGTGGGAATCCAGATCAGGACAACTGTGTGCTGTTTGTCAAAGGCAAACCAAAGATCATTCTCAACCCAGGGAAAACCTTTTATAACAGTTCCCAAGGATCTGTGAGTTCTGCAGGTTCCCCTGCTGGGGAATCAAAGCCACAAAGGTATTTTTTTTCAGTTTAATAGAGAGAGCGTGGATGTGAGCGATGCAGTTGGATGTGTTAGGAGGAAGGAATGTGCTTGTGAAAGCAAATGTCCAGGGGAGGCTGGGGATGGACAACATCAATGGAAAACCATGGGGCACCTCTTTAGTCCTCTGGAGTAAAACAGTGCAAGATGCTTTTTATTCCCAGTCATTTGGATGAACCCCAATGTTACCCAGCTGTGATGAATTCCAGTTCACTTTATTATTCAACACTGAGCCCAGATCTTGAGCTTCCTTTATGTTATTTTTAATGCCCCTTAGCTGTTGGAAACCTGTCCTTGAAGGGTGTGTGGATCCCCCATGCACAGGTTGCTGTGTTCCAGTAAGTAGAGGAGAATTTAATTCCTTTAGTAAACAGGGATTTCACTTTATATTCTCTTAATCTTTGTCGAAGGGTGTGCCTTCCTGCAGGAATGGGAAGTATGCAGCGATTGAGGAAACTATTTACATTCCATGTCAGCGATTAAAAGAACATAAAAACATAAAAAAACCATAAAACTGCTAATACAGGCTTTGCTGAACATACCAAACTCTCTTTTACCTGTAATAAAGTCAGATTTAGGAGACTGTAGGATGCAATCTCCACCTCTTTTAGAAGCAGGACAGGAAAATGCAATAAATTACCTCCACAGGCGTCTGTGTGACTGCATGGATTTGGAGATGTTGAGATCTGCTCCTGAAGAAATGCATTTATCAATGATTATTTTTCAGTTGGGGTAAACTGGAATCGTTTTTTAGTTTGGTGGATTGTCCAGCTGAAGGTTTGCATTCTGGAAGAGCTGTGTGTGGTGTTGACAACATGAGGTTCCTCATCCCAGCAGGAACTTTGAGGCAGTGTTGGGGAATGGAACAATCAGCCTTGCCTGGGTTTGGCATTTGTAGCACACGAGGCAGTTCACAGATCCCAAACCACAGGGAAAAAGTTGGTCAGGATCTTGCAAAATCATTTTGCTCTTTTCTGACTTAGATTTTCCTAAGAGATTATGGTCTGGGTGTTGCAAGTCCATGCAGGAGTTTTCTCAGCGTGTGCATGTGTAGGTCAGTTTTTGTTTCTGTAAATCACACCAGGCACTGCTCTGCAGGACTGGGCTGTGCTTCCCAGGGAAAACAGTGCCAAGCTCTTTCTGCTTGTCTGTGGAAGTTGTGGTTGTGTTTCTTCTGTTTGTAGTGCTGGTGTTGTCACTGGCACGGGAGGTGATGGGGCAGGAACATCCTGCTGCTTCCAGGGACTCTGCAGGGGCATGGAGTGGGAAATAATGCCCAGGAGAGAAATGAGAGCCTGCATTTCTGCAGAGCAAACCTCTGATGGCAGCAGGCCAGGCTGGCCCTGTGGGTTCTGGACTCCAGAGGTGGGAAAAGCTCATCAAAAACCTGGGGAAGGGAGCAGCATTCCCATCCCTGTGTCCTGGGAATCTCCAAGGATGCAGATGAGCCCCTGCTCCCTCTTTCTGATATTGCTGTGGAACATGGAGGTCAGGTGCAAGCATTGAGCCATTACTCACCTGCTGCAGGTAGTAATGGAGAGAGAAACACAGACACCTTGTCTGGAGTAGAAAGTGGCAGCACACGAAGCTCTGAGATGTGTGCTGTTATCTTTCTGTGGTTTCATGTAAGCATTGGAGAATGGTGGGGGTGGAGGTGCATGGAACCCCTAAATTACATAATTTCTGCATTGGGTCATGCAAAAAAAAACCTGGATGTGATTTTCCATGATTGGGAGGAACAGCTGCTTTGAGTAGTCTTGACATTAAACTCCATTTATTGAAAACCTTAGAGATTTTCCAAACCTTGAGTTAAGTTTCAAAACACGATTCAGATGCATTAGACAACCCCAAGTGGGGAGCAACGTGTGAAACCATCTGTTATCTGTGGAAATACTGAATGTCAGTTTGGTGTTTTCTGCTATTTAGACCCATCAAAATGTGTTCATATGTACTGGGGAAGATGTTCTGAGTGACTTCTGGAAGAGTTACTGGTACCTGACTTGGCAGCCTAGGGTTTGAAATCTCAATGGCAAAATCTCGATGGCTTGCAGCTGTTGAGATTACTTCTGTGGATATTCATTAAATACTTTGGTGATTAATTTCCAGGCACTGCCCATTTGTAATTGCAACCCCAAAATTATTTTGTGCTGGATTCAATTTGTCACAGGCAGAAAACCTGCGAGCGAGCTCACGTTGCAAGTACATTCCTTACCATGATTTAGCTGCAAAAGATGATTGCACTCTTGAGAACCTTCAGCTCTGTAGTGCCTTAAATGTTTTAGAAACACTTGTCATATGGAGAGATTTCCAGAATCAGCAAAGCATCCATCAGCTGCAAAATAAACCACTTTTTGGAGCAGCTGGCCGGGCTGGGGTGCATTACATGTGTAATACTGATGCTCTGCTGGTGTGCAAGGGACAGTAATGTATGCACTCAGAAATCCCTTGGAAGTTGATTGCAGCATGTGGGTCTTGGAGGGAAGCAGTTCACGGCTGTGTCAGTGAAACAGAGCCCCTGTAAGATTAAATCTGAGCTGGAGAGTGGAACAGTCTGTGGCTACTGACTGTTTGTCTGGGACTGGAAACGTTTTGCACTCTGTCAGGGCCAGGTCTGTACGCAGCAAAGCTCCTCAGTGTTCTTTTAACTTCAAACATGTGAGTGACCCAGGTGAAGGCAGAGGAGTTGCTGATTTTCAAAGCTAATTTCATGCTTACATGATCTGCTGACAAAGGTCATAATTATGAATGTCAGAGCAATGTAACTGTGAACAGATGCTGGGGAACTTTCCCAGTGCTGACTCCTGTGGGTACCTGAGGCTGGGGATGTCACAGAAGGATGAAATGCTGAGATAAGCTGAGGGCATATGAGGGTGAGTATGAAGGGAGAATAGCTTTGTCCCTGAGGACGTCAAGAACACCCCAGGTGTGTCCTGGACAGTTTCCTTCTGCCAGGATTTCATTGTCCAGCTTTGCAGAAGGAGCAGTGAGGGTGACATCAGTGTGCTTGTGGCTGCTGGGCCACTGGCAGTATCCATTGGAACACAGCAATGGAAAGAAAAAGCTGCAATGTTTTAGAGGAGCTGGGTTCACTCTTCATTTCCCCATCATTTTATGCTCCTTTTTGTCAGGTTTATAGCCCAGCCTTAACAAAGCAATATAAAAAAGGCAATATATGAGGTTACGTTGCTGCCTTTTATTCCCTCTGTAAAAATTCTTCCATTTTATCAGGAGACAAAATCCAACTCAGGCCACGGTATAAGCCTCCCTCTTATCCTACAAAACCCTTAACGTCCCAGAGAACTCCAGAGGTTTAGGTCATCTCTGATTGTCCCCCTTGCACATTTTCCACATCTTCATGGAGGCCCAGCACCCAGGATGGGTTGGGATGTGTTGGAGGTCACTCTGAAAGATTTTCCCTGGGATTGAGAAGGTTCCAGCAGAATTCCCTGAGCTGGAAATCAGGCAGTAACCATCTTCATGCACAGTGCTGCCATGACCAGCTCCAGTGAGGCCTCAGAGTTCAGCAATGTTTTGTTTTCCCTTTTTGGTTAAAAGAAAAGAAGTCATTGTCTCCTCTTTTGTGCCCGACCTCCCTGAATGGGAGCACTGATTGGTGTGCAAGTGACATTGGAGCTGGATTAATTTAGCAGGGAAACAACCCATTCCCAGTGCCAAAGGAAAGAGCTGACTGGATTTGTTAATGAACTGACATGCTTCTATAGAATCAATGGCTGGAAATACAGAGAGAGAAACACATCTAAACAAACCAACCCCAAACAGAGAGCTGGGACCTGTCAGAATATACTTGCTATTATAATTCTGTGCTGTGTCTTAGCCAAAAACCTGTGACCTCAGCCTGGTTTATCTGCAAGTGCTGGAGCTGGCAGCTGTACTGCAGCATTTCAGCCTCAGCTGACAGTTGGGATTTCACCAGAATTGAAGTAAAAACTTTCACTTTCCTCGATGGACCAGTTTTTCTCCTTCTGCAATGGCACCATGGCAGTCAGGTGGTCTAAACCACACCAAAATATGGCAATTCAGCTGCCAGAGCCACAGTAAATTGGGATCAGTCTGTGGCTCTAAGGTACAGGTATTTCCCAGAGGTTTATGGTTTAAAAATGAAATATTTAGCGTGGGCATTAAGAAACACAAAGGTTTTTTCTATGTTTTTTTAGCAATGGCCGTTGAGGTTGTGTGGTCAGGGCTACCTCTGGCTGTGTCATTTTGGAGTGAAAGAGTTCAGCACCATCAAGAGAGAAACTGCTGCTTTCTTGGTCTGTTTTTTATCTTAGGATCATAGAAATCTTGGGTTGACAGGGACCTTAAAGATCACCTAGTTCCAGCCCCCACAAACATGAGTTCTCCATAAGGAGTTCCACTCCTCACATGAATACCCCAAAAGAAAGGAACAGTGAAAGAAGATATTTATATGCTGATATAACATGAGGATAAAAAGACTCAGAAATACAAATTCTGCGACATTTTTGTGGCTGTCATAAAGTCTGTCAAGGTCAATCTTCTCTTCCAGTGCCTACAAAACAGGAGGATAATGGGGCTGTGCCAAATTCCCTGGAGAGAAGAGAGGGCTGTGTCCTACTCAAATCCTATACCCTGCTTTTGGGGGCACACTTGGGGTCAGGGGAGTCAGTGCTGCTCCATCCCCACTCTGCAGCCTGAGCAGGAGGGAAGGACTGAGGGATCCAACCCTTTTCTCTGGGAAAACTGAGCTGTGGGAAGTTTCACACACACATTTGTGTGTGTTCTGCAGAACTACAGACCTCGTTCACACAGCAAACAGGATCAGTCTGGTGGGTGGGACAGGTGCTGGTTTCTCTGCACAAGTGTTTTCCTGAGTTTCTAGAGTGTCATCAGCTGGAAGCTTTAAGCCAAGGGAACCCAAGGATTTTTACTTTTTCACTCTGTGAGAACAATCCTGAGCTGTCCCTTCTAATTAAAGATACAACAGTAATAGGCAATTGTTAATAAATTGAATATAGAATCAGCCTGCTTTAGGTGGCACTCTCAGAATACATTGCAGCAGTAGACTCCAGTGTTTTCTGAGCTGTGTTTTAACCTCCCTTTGGTGTGCAGAATGTGAGGTTTTCAGCACTTCCCTTTGCTGTGGCTCAGCAGAGAGGTGGGGAGGAGAGCTGGCTGTGGGGAAGGAGCAGGAATGTTGTTCCCTCCCTCAGCCCCAGCGCCGTGACAGCGAGCACGGGCAACGTGCAATCCTCCAGGAGAGAAAATTCATAACAGGGGGGGAGACAGGAGATAAAAACCTTCTGGAAAGCTGGTGATGTGCTGCTGATAGTGCAGCCCACGTGGCAAGGAGCGCTGGTGTCCCAGCTCCTGTGCAGGCTGGCAGGGAGGGGATGGGAGCGGCCGGCTGGAGCCAGCCGTGCCTCACAAACCTCCCGAGGCCTCCTCACATGGCTTTTCTGTCTGCTCCTTGGGCAGGTTTCAGAATCCTTCTAGCTGTTGGTTTTTTTGTTTGTCTTTTTCTTTTTTTTTTTTTTTTTTTTTAAATTTGTTCCTGACAAGAGTGAGCAGTGAGGGGTAAATGCTGAGCTCTGCTCTGCAGCCTCACTGCCCTGGCAGACCTGGGGTGTTTGAGCTCCTTCTCACAACACCTGCACAGAGACCAGGCCACACCCAGGAGGGTTCTCCTGACTTCTAAAAGCATTTATAGATATTGTTTTCTGGCTTCAGAACCACAGGGAGGGCTTAAATAAGTTTTAGCATCACAGTTGAGGATGGGCAGGCCCTGGATCCCTGGCAGTGCCCAAGGCCATGTTGGACATTGGGGCTTGGAGCACCCTGGGATGGTGGAAGGTGTCCCTGCCATGGCAAGGGGAGGAATGAGGTGATCTTTAAGATCCCTTCCAACCAAAACCATTCCATGATTTTATGATTAATGGAATTTTCCCTCCCCTGAGTTTGCCCCCTGGGATTTTAGCTGGAGGTTGGATGTAGCAGAAGGGAGATAAGAGGAGCAGGAGGAGGAAGACCTGGCAATGTGTGTCCATGTCAGAACAAACTGGGAAGAGATATCACAGCAGAAAAAAAATTCACAAAGCAGGATGTAAGATTTAAGATTCTTTTTATCATGTCTTTCATTCTAATACTTGAGATTCATGTCCTCAATTTTTTTCTGCTTTGCCACAAGTTTTTTAAAAAAACCAACAAACCAACCAAAAGCAAACCCCTGATAGTATAGTCGCAGTCATGCTTAAATCCTCAGGTTTGGCAGCTTTGCCATGCTGTGGTCATGGAGTTTAGATAAAAGCCTTCCCCTCACATCTGCCCCACATGATTTGTGTTTTGAGGTCCTGGGATAAGGTTCTTCTAAGTCTACATCCCTGCAGGGTTAGAAGAAGTAATTTGTATCACAAACTGAGTGTAGGGATTTTTTTAAGGGGCTAAGGAGACACTGGTCATGCTGTTCTCATAGGATTTCATACCTCACTTTCCTTTAAAGATCTCAGTCAGGAACTGAGTGTAGGAGCTCCCACCTGAATGTTCATCTAGCCTGTCTCTCTGTTATATTATTTTTCTTTCTTCCTTCTTTCATTTTTTCTTCTTTATTTTCTCTTTTTTCCCCCGTTTCCAAGCTCCCTTATGAGGGATTTCCAGGTGTGTATGAATTTCCATAGGCACAGCAGGGCAGCCTTCAGCATTTCAAGCATTTCTTCCCTGCCAGGGCTGCAGGGAAGGTGGCCAAAGTGCACAGACCCCTCTCTAAAAACCTCGGGGTTCTCCTCTGCCACAAAATCCATGGAAAGAGGAGGGAAAGCAGGGGAAGGGAGGAATGTGTGTCCACAGCAGAGTGTGATTCCTGGATGTTTCTCTGGGCAGGATCCGATTCAACATCCCTGATGTAAGAGCTCCTTTTCCATTTCTCATGTGTGACTCAGGCTGCAGGCATGTCTGCAGAGCTGCTGCTGCTACAGCTGCCTCTCTGCACCTACCTCTGCCTCTTCAAAAACGAAAAAGGGCAAGGAAAAGATAGAATTTAAAAAAATTAGGGAAGAAAGAGAGAAAAAGGCAGGTGAAAGGTATTTGAGGACAAGATTTTTCTGTGTCTGGGGCTGAATTCAGAGGAGAAGCAGACGCTTTGCTGGACGCTGAATTTGAGACTCTTTCCAGAAAATGTCAGTTCCTTTCCAAGTGACAGAGCAGTTTCTCAGGGCTCCAAGGATGGCAGGAGGTGCTGCTGGAGGAATGCAAACCCATCCCTGCCTGCAAAGTGTGCGGCTCCAGGAGGTGCTCGTGCCCTGTCCCAGCCAACCCACCTCCCACAGCCCCACAGGGAAGGAGGGATCCCCACATTTATTCGTCTCATTTCCTCCCAGCAGAGCCTCAGGGATGAATTTGTTCACATTTTGAGAGCCTCGAGGATGAATTTGTTCACATTTTGAAGAAGAAAAGCAGCAAAGTGTTGCGATATCAGCCAAGAGGGCTGATGCAAAAAGCAGAGTCTATATGAAGAGTGAGGAGGAAATACATATATGGAAACATAAGCTTGGCAAGAGGGTGCTATTTTCCCCCCTTCTTTGATGTCTGGCCTCAGTAATCCAGACAGATTCCTTCAAGAAATGGGTCCAATTTATTCCTCTGCTTTTATCTTTCTACCTGCTCCTCATTCATTTGAAGTAGCTGTGAAAAGTGCCTGGCTGTGTGTGGAAGGGTGCCTTTTGTAGGAATGAGGGAATTTGAGAACACTGGAATGAGCCCACAGAATGGGACTATTCCTGGCAATTTGTGCTTCCCAGTGCTCCCAGAGCTTGCCTGTTCATCTCCCCACATATCTGCAGGCTCTTGGTGTTGCTCAGTCCAGGAAAAGCTCAGTGTCCCCTTCCTATCTGATGCTCTTCCTTTCCCTAAGGAAAACAAGGGTTATGTTCAGTTTCAGCCCCAGTCAGGCCTCAGTTTCAATGCAGTCTTCCTCATGTTACATATTTTATCTGCCCAGCATATTCTGTTACAGATTATGTATTAAAAGGTCATGTTTTATTACAGTTTTTTCCCTGTAAAAGGAAAGAATAAGAAGATGTATCTCCTGTGCTCTGATAATAAAGCACGTAAACTTTTGGCTTCAGAAAAGCTGCATGTGACATTTAGGAATAAAAAAGCAAGCTCCATCACCAAATTAATCAGGAATACTTACATACAGCCCACTCTGACTTCAGGGGAATGGCTTCCCATTCACATCAGAAATGAATTTGAATGTTAGTTTTACTCTGGATATTAGATAAAGAAAAAAAAAATACACAACTGGATGTGAATTAGGAAATGGAAGCAGAAATATTTTTTCAATTTATCCTGAAAACCATGGAAATGACAGTTTTTCTTTACAAAACACACAGCCCCTCAAATGCAGCTTAGAACCTGTCAGGTGTGCCTCGTGCTGCCGTGGTTTGCAGACAGCTTCTGCCTTTTCTCCTCAGCACTGGGCCTTGCTTGCACTTTGTGCCCTCCATCCCTCTCCCCCTCCCAAGCCACTGGTGAAGCAGACTCCACATCCCACCCCCCAACCCAAACCCATTTATTCCTGCTCTAATTGAACACCAAGGCAGTAAATGCCTTATCAGTTTTGAAACAGCGGGCTGGATAATTCCAAGCAGATGTCTCCCTCTCCTCAATCACAACATCAGCTCTGTCTTGGTCACTCTTGATTAGCTGATTCTTACATAATGAGGAGCTGCAGTTAATGGCCACTTCTCTGTGGGCTGAACTTGCTGAAAAGAGCAGCTTTGCCCCTGGAGAACAAGAGGCTGATGAGGCAGTGAAATCAAGCTCAATGGAATGAGGCTGCATTATGAGTCATTAGGAGGGATGACGCTCTGGGAACAGATGAAATATCCCTGATGGAGACCAGTTGTAAAAGCACAACTCAGTGCTTAACAAATGTGTTGGGGTGACTCAGAAATCCAGGGGCCACATTTGTCTCTGGGCAATGTTTCCTGTGCTGGATGTGTCTGGCCTTTGAACGGGACACCCTTGCACTCGCTGCATGAAAGATGACTCTACCATCAATATAAAAATAAGAGTGGTCAGACCCCTTGAATTTGGCTGAAAAATGGGCAGATCTCCCATAAAGTTCCTGTTAGGTGTAGTATAATTTGACTAAATTTAAAACTCATCTAGTTGAAGACTGGATTGTTGGAAGCTACAACAGTTCCCCAAGTTCCACAGACCAGTTAACAAGTTCCACAGACCCCTTTAATAGCTTTCCATTGGACAAATAAAAATCTGACCTAGGAAAAAGCAGGGATTCTTGCTACACAAGGAATGAAAAATTGTAATTTTGCTACATAAGCAGCAAAAAAAACCCCCAAATACAAATAAATAATATCACATTATTCATCTGGGTGATAGTGTTGAGGTAGAAGTGATTGCAACAGAAACGCTTCTAAACCAAAAATATTTGGGGAGGAGAGGAGGGGATGTGCTAGAAAGATTTAATTGTTTTATTAGAGAACTGGGTAGCTATTAGTGTCTTCTGAAAACAAAGCAGTCAGGAGCAAATAGCTGCTGTTTTCACTTGCTTTTGGGTTGGATTAATACAGTTTTTGTTCACAGAGGAGCTGATGATTTTAATCATCATTAAAATCTTCCTCACTTTGTTTTGTGAATGCAAATTGTGGCAAATTAATGTCTTTCCAAAGGATTCTGTGGATATTGTGGGTAATGGATAAATGCAGGGCATGCATTTGACTTCCCTTGAGCTCAGAGGCCTGGTGATTTGATATAGAGACCTTTTTAAAAGGAAAACAAAGCCAGTTCTTGTTAAGATATTTTTACTTGGTAGCACCTGTTTGATCTTGTTAAATAGAAAATGCTGTTATTTTCCAAAGAAGAATATGGATTTTTATACTAATTTAGAGGAGTATCCATCAAAACTGTAGCATGTCCTTGGGAAGAGTTGTGGGTGTCTCAGTGTAAAGATGGGTTTGTGTAGATGAATTTGCCCAACTGTCCTGCAAGAATCCAGCATTTTCCCTGAGCTTAGCAATTCCTGGAAGAAAAATACTCAGCATTGTCTGGGCTGCATCAGAGGAACTGCTTTATTTTGGATTTTCCTTGATGTGAATTCATCTGCTTCATTCCCACACCCCCTAATAATTTAATTCAGATCAATGGTGCAATCCTTCTTGCTGCAGCACAGCTGGCATGGTTATGCACCAAAACCTCTGAGTAACAACAGGGAGAGACAACACTTGCACCTTCTTTTCCTTCCAGAGCTGGTGCCACCAGCCCCAGGGGCAGCATCAGGGTCCCCCCAGAGAGCCCCAAGGTGTTGGGTCACCAGCAGCAAAAAAGAGCCAGCAGCAAATATATATATATATTTTTTTATAAGTAATGAATTCACTTAGTAGGAAAAGGCAGGGTAGAGAATGAATTGTTTAACAGATTAATGTGATTGTCTTTTATATTTTATAAACCTCTTAATTCCCTGGTGTGCTGAGCCAGGTTTTGTTTATGTACATGGAAACACGAAATCTTTTCCAGTCCCTGTGCAAATAACACAGAATTGGACTTCATTACATTGGCTAATTTAACAAGTCCTGGGAGGCTTTTTGTTACTGGGGAATCAAGGAGGAGCCACGAGCCCAGAAGTGCTGCAGCAGCACAATCTCTTGGAGTGAAATAATCTGCCTTTCCTTTCAGACATCTCCAGGAGGCCTTTGCCTTGGAGGCCTGAGCTCAAAGATTTGGGGCAAAACCCCAACTTTTCCTCTGGGCTACCTGGGCAGGCAGGAGCTTGATGGCAATCTCCTGCTGCAACACACTCCTAATGAATTATTAATTCATTACTTATAAAAAAAAATAGATACTTGCTGCAGTGCTGGCCCCCAACACCTTGGGGCTCTCTCATGCTGCCACTGGGCTGGCATCAGCCTGGAAGAAAAAGAAGATGTAATTATTATCTCTCCCTATTATTCAGAGGTTTTGGTGCATAACTCATATTGGTTCCTCAACAGAGAGTTGGAAGCACCCAGTTTTAGTGAGACTCTGAGCTTTAATGAAGGATTTGGAGATCTTTTCTTTATAATGAAAAGCATTAAAATTCTCAGACTGGGAATTTATTTCTCTCTCCTAACTAGTGGATAATCGTGGTGCTGAGAAGCAGGGCATTTAAAACTGCTGATATGATTGCTGCTGTGCCAGTTAAACAGAACTAATGCAAGCATTGCATAAATATTTTCATAGCTTTTTACTGTATTTCTTTAGAAAATGTTTAAAGAGCCACCTAATGTCAGGCAGAGATACTTCCTGAGTAAACCCTTGTTAATTCTCTTTTAATGGCTTTATTAGCATTGTGTAATTGAATATTGATACATTTAGCAGCCCTTTAAGCATCCGGTTTTATTGAGGTGTTGCACTCACATATTGATAAGTAGCACAACGTTAGAGCACTGATTAATGGCATCTTTGCTTAGTTCTCTTTGAACTGGTTCAACATGAAAGATGAGGCATAGGTGCAGGAGAGCTGTCGTTTTTATCATCTTGATGCATTTTATATGCATAGTTTGTACCACTTAATTGAGCTTCATTTTGATTCCCAGTCTGCCCAGTTAGTACAAGTATGATCACACTGCCAGAGATGGGGGAGTCTAAATTTTTTACTCTCTGAAATGTTGTCTTTTATCTGTTCTCTTATGAATAATTTACTTGTTGGTACAGCTTCAGAAGTGAATCCTGTTCTGAAAAAACATATATATATTACTGGGAAAAGCAAGGATTACAGTGATATTAGCTTTCTCCTTGGAAACTCTCCTCACAATATCAGAAATCTGCAGAGGAGGATGCCTTGTCTTGTGCTCCTGGGCTTAATTGCAGAGGTTTTTCTGCTTTCCTTCCATCAAAGCTCTGGCATTACCATTCATATTTAATCATAGCATGGCTGCTTTTCTCATCTCCAGTGTTCCCCTTTGCTTTTTTATGCATATTTTTTACACAGTTCAAGCAGGGTGAAAATTTATCCAAGAGCAGAGGGAGCATGGAAGATCATGTAGTGTCTGCAAACCACATCTCCAGGGCTTTTTCCAGTGCTGGAATTTGCATATGAGCTGAGGTGAATTTTCTAGGTCTTCCTATGTTTATTCTGAACTATTGTTAAGACAATTGGAAAGGAAAAAAAAACCCTCTTTTGTTGGTTTCTGCAGAATCCTTTTATTAGCGGTTGTGGTGTGGTCAGGCTCTGCTCCCAGGGAGCAGGGACAGGATGAGAGGAAAAGGCCTCGGGCTGGGCCAGGGCAGGCTCAGGTTGGACATCAGGAGGAATTTCTTCCTTGAAAGTGTGGCTTGACATTGGAAGGGGCTGGCCAGAGAGGTGTCCAAGGGACACCTGGATGTGGTGGCAGAGACAAGATGCTGACATAAGACACACACACACATTGAAATCATCTGTGGAAAACCTGCCTTGGCCAGCGGGGTTGCACAGGAGCTGCTGCAAATGGGAGCAGAGTGATTGTGGTGAGCCCTGGAAGTCAGGAGATCATTTATGCACCCAGCTGGATGCTGAAACCTGCTCTGGTTTTCACTCCTGGAGGGATCCTGAGATCAGAATTTATCAGGGAGGGATTATTGGAATGCAGAGATAAGGAAAAATAAAGATAATACCTCAGTCTGAGCAGAATATGAACGTCAGGGATTGATAGGGCTAAAGCAGCATTACTTTAACCTGGCAGCTGCACACCTGCTATGAGGTTGAGTGCCCAGCTGGGATTGGAAGAGGAGGTTGGGAAGCTGTCTTTCCCTTCAGGAAATGAAGTCAGGAAACTGATATGATATGATGATTCCTGACTAAAAATGGTACAGGAGGCTTGGGTTGGGTCATGGGAATACATTCCTCATGTAAGGGCATCTTAATTTGCAAAGTTGTGTTAATGTCAGTGATGAGCAATTCCTGTGGCTTCTCCATGTCAGTTTTTTCTGTTCTCTAAATAAAAAGTTGTTTTGGAAGAAGAGTAAGCAGGGAGGAAGACAACAGGTAGAAATGGGAGAGACCAAACTGATCACAGGAGAGATTCATTGCTTTCAAAGTTTGTGGTAAAGGGAAAACTACTGGAAAATACAGCATAAAAGAGAATTAAACAAAGCCACTGGTGTGCTTCATTCCTGACAGAATTCCCCAAAGGGAAAGACATTTCCAAGGATCCAGGGGCAGCCACAGATGCTCTGGGCAACCTGTGCCAGGGCCTCCCCACCCTCACAGGGAGGAATTTATTGCTCATCTCTAATTAAAATCTACCCTCTTTCAGTGGCAAATGGACAATGGTGTTGGGTTGAAATTTGGTCAGGGAAAAACAGGAAATGTGAGTCTTAGAAAGAGGTGTAGGATGTGATTTAAGTTTAAAATTAGCTCACTTTGGAGCTTGGATACCATTGTGCTTTTTATCAGCTGTGTATGTTTGGTTCAGAGGGGAATGGGAACTGCACCCAGGCATGCTTAGAGAAGAACAAATGTTCTATATTCAGATATTTTAGTAAAAGTCAATTCTCATATATTTCCATGTATTACTCATGTCATTGCATGAATCATTGCGAAAGATATGGAGAGGAGAATAAAAAAAAAAGTCCAATTGGGAAGGCCTGGTATTTTTCATACATTGCCAGTTATGACATTTAATCTTAATTGTGTCTGAATTTGACTGATTTTCCAATTGCCTGAGTTTAGCAAGAGTTATGTTGTTGCTAGGACACAGAGACTTCATGTGATACAACTGTCATCAACCTAAAAGAATTACTTTAAAGACTGAATCTTAGATTTGCACTCACAAGTATATTTTGAACAGTGCAATCCTAATGCAGAAGGACCACAACATCCTTAGTCTAGATAAAGTCATTGAGCAGTGGTTAAGAAATGTCTCATTTTTTAATCTGCCTGTGGATAAATGGGAAAGAGGAGTGTGTCCACCCTTGTGGTCATTTCCTGTGGTTCCTTAGTCATGGTTTGTTTGGCCTTTTCATGGTCTCAGTGGTGAATTTGGTCTGTTTTGGTTTTGTTCTGTTCCATGAGGTGTCCCTGCCCTGTCCATTTCTGCCACTGGTTTGCTGCCTCCTCTTGAAAATAAATAATTTATTTTTGGGCACAGTCAGAACTCCTGGGTTGTATTTTACACAGTATTTTATTGTGCATCCCCTCCATTTCATTGTGCACCTCTGACTGTCATGGCCTTGGGGAATTCAGTCCTTGTGTTCATGTGTGAACCATCCATGCAGCAATTCCAGCTCAGTTTCATACTGGTGACTTCCCAGGCCACCCCTGGGATGTTTTTATGGAAAGGTTTGAGGCTGTGGGGTTTGTGAATCAGCTGAGTGCCTTGAGCAGCAGCAGCACCTCCATTTCTGACCCTGCCAGCCCTAAAGGTCCTCAGCAGGATTTCTGTAATGATGTAGAGTAAGAGCTGCGGGGTCCTTGGCAGGTGTGATTCATGTCCCCAAAGCCACCCAAGCTCTGCAGGAGGCTGAGATGGAGAATTGCTTCCCCTAAATGTAGTAAATGAACCAAATGCTAATTGGGTTGAGCTTTTTATAACTGTGAGCCAGCTCTTACAGCAGGTCACAGCCCTGGGTGCATTGCAATACCCAAAACCTTGTCCTGGGTGTCATGAAAGGTCCATGTTTAATCCTGAGAGATAACTGGCATGGAAATGGACTCATTAAGGCTCAGCTGTTGCTTAGGAATCTTCCAAATTATGGCCATGTTTGGGTTCCAGTGAGTCCACACCACAGGATCCACTCAGCCACATTTATTATCTCTACATGGTCAGAAAATCTGTAGGATGGCAGGAGTGGAGCTGGGGAATCCTTTGGTTTCTTGCTCTTCTGTTCTGCAGACACATTTCTGCACAAAGGCAGTAGAATTTTTTTTTTTTTTTTTTGAGAGAATACTTTGCAGGAAAACATTGTAATTTTTTTTGGTGAAGGATTGTAGAGACTGGCATAACAAAAATGGGATTTCTGGACAAAACCCTCAAGCTAACAATTATTCAAAGTGCAGGGTATGGTGCTCCAAAATAATCACAATTTTGAACTGAGTATGGAATTATTAAGGTTGGAAAGTCCTCCAAGATCATCAAGTCCAACCATTAAGGCCACCAATAACCCATGTCCCCAAGCACACAAATGAGAGATCCATTTAGACCACGCTGAAACATTTAATTCCCCAACTCTATAGAGAATTTTATTTTCATAACTAAAACTTTTGCTGAATATCAACTTTTTTTTGGTTGGAACTTCATATTTCAGCACAGGAACGTGGTGCAAGGCCAAGGCCACTGCAGGGTGTGATGAGCACAGTTGGAATGTGATTCATCTCCTGAGTTCATGATAAACTGAAAGAAGTTTGAAATTTATGAGAGCAGAAGACAATGAGGATTTTACTAGGGCCATTTAGGACTGTCATTTGCATGAAATTAAAGATGGTCCCTTATAAATTTATGTATGAAATTCTGACAATCCACATCATTTTGGAGACAGAGATTTAGAGGGTGATACTGGAATAACATTTTGTAGATATATTGCTAGATCAAAGTCTGTTGATATTAATATGAAATTTCAGTTTTCTTTATCTTTTACAAGGAACTTTTTTTTTTGGCCCTGAGGAGTCTCCAGTAATCAGTGGTTCAGCAGGATTTTAGCAGGCCTAGGGAAGGGTAGAACCCTCTTTTCACACACTTTGCTGCTGGATATCTTTAAATATTTTCTCCAAAAGGGCACTTTTGAGGTGAGAATTCAGTGCAGGCAATAAAAAAACCTCCTTTATCCAATGTGGAAGCTCAGTGTGGCCAAACCCTGACAGTTCATGGTGTCCAGAGAAGCTCATGTGCTCTGAGGGTGGAGTGGGATGTAGGTCAGATACAAATTCAGATGCCAGGGAAGAATGTGAGCAGGGATGTTGTAGGCCAGAAAAACAGAGATGGATGATGTTCTGCTGGAGAAATATGCTCATGTTATCACCCTTGGCTACCAATACTGATTTAGCTTGGGGTTTGGATTAATTGCTACAAATTGTGGGGGTTTGTGCTCACCAGAAAGTGCTTTATTATCACAAATACAGCTGACATCATGCAGCTGCCAGCACCATTTTTTTAAAAAATAAATTCCATCCTCTTACTTCTTCTGTGTTTTAATGTTTGCATCAGCTTGCCAGGATATCAGATTATCTTCCCCAAGTGTCTGTGGCCATTGACCTGGTCATATCTGAAGATTTTACATTCTGACCTGGTCAGCAAAATGTGTTCCAGACCTCCAGTTTCACTGCTTATCTCTATAGTTACAGAATGTATCTCTAATGAATCATTTCCAGAACATCTGGATGGCTGTGGATAATGATATCCAACTGGAATTTATCTGGTGCTTAAATTTATGATTAATATTTTATCTATATGGTCATGGAATCACAGAATGGTTTGAGTTAGAGGAGACCTTGAAGCTCATCTCATCCCACCCCTCTGCCAAGGGTCCAGGTTGCTCATGTGTAGAAATGTTGTTTCAGTAAAATCCTTTTTATTTATTTACAAAATACCTGTTTATCCTGATAGAAGCAGAGGATTTCCTCTGTAAAACAGAGGTGGGTGAGTGAGTACAGATATCTCCAGATATTTGGCCAGCCAGCTGTTCCCAGCTGTGAGATCAGCTGCTGATGGAGGGTTCTGGGACAGTGGCAGTTCCTTTATCTCTCCTGCTTGTCCTCCTGTGGCCCAGCAGAGTTCTGTGCCTCCCAGGCTTGTATTCTGAATGTTTTGGGATTATTATGAGGTTCTGGGAATTCCATTAACCCCAGAATCACAGAGGAGTGAACATTTACTACCAGGTGATTCCTCCTACTCCTTTGCAAACTATTAATGTCAGGAAATTTTATCAAGCAACACCATAATTAGGTCATTTGAGGATGGAAATACAAAGATCAGGGACCTAGAGTACTGGGTGAGCTTTTGTGACCTATTTAAATGATCTCTAAGCATAAAAAGATAAAGCTCCATTAAAATAAAGTTACAGTCCATTTTTAATAAGTGTCTTACCTGCTGGATAGAAAATATTCCCTTCTCAGGTGCAAATTATCTATAGATGGTGCTTTAAAAATACTTTCAATATTAATATTTTGGGTTTTTAACTTGGCTTGATCTTAATTTTTCAGATTACCTTTTAAAACCTCATGTATTACGAGCAAACACGTACACCTGATTGACATTCCACTATGGTTTAGTTAATGATGTCAACACAGGAAGATAAAACAGAATAAACATTAATTTATTTTTGTGTCCATGCAAGCCCTGTGTAGTGCAGTGACTGATTTCTTCAGGGAAAAAATATCTTTGACCATAGTGTTGGATCAGGTCCCTGCAATCTGTCCAAGTCAAGCTTTCAATATAATTTTCAAGCATGTTTCTTTGAAGAAAGTATTTGACCTAGTAAACCATCATCTTTCACTGTCACAATTATGATTCCCTTGGGAATTAGCCATGTTTATCCAATTTCACATGTTCTGTTGTGCTATTCCTCACTGTTGGGAAGCTGATGCTTTGGAAATGCAGTTCTGGAAGGGAATTATGTGACCTTGAAGGACAGACGTGCAGTTTTTATCTACTTGCTCTTTTTCCAGTTTATATCTACCTGTTTCTCTCTCCAGTTTATATTTACCTGCTCTTTCTCCAGTTTATATTCATCTGCTTTTTGTCCAGTTTCTATTTACCTGTTTCTTTCCCCAGTTTATATTTACCTGCTCTTCCTTCAGTTTATATCTACCAGTTATTTCCCCCATTTATATTTACTTGTTTCTTCCCCAGTTTATATTTACATGTTTCTTTCCCCAGTTTCTATTTACCAGTTCTTCCTCCCAGGTTATATTTACCTGCTTTTCCCCCAGTTTATATCTCCCTGCTCTGTCCTCAATTTCTATCTCCCAGTTCTTTCTCCAGTTTCTATTTACCAGTTCTTTCCCCAGTTTATATTTACCTGCTTGTCCTCCAGTTTATATTTACCTGTTCCTTTCCCCAGTTTATATCTCCCCTGTTCTTTTTCCAGTTTAGATTTACCAATTCTTTCTCCAGGGGATGTTTACCTGCTTTTCCCCCATTTTAGATTTAACCAGTTGTTTCTCCAGGTGATATTTACCAGTTCTTTCTCCTGTTTAGATTTACCAATTCTTTCTCCAGGTTACATTTACCTGTTTTTTTCCCAGTTTAGATTTACCAGTTCTTCCTCCAGTTTAGATTTACCAGTTCTTTCTCCAGGTTACATTTACCAGTTCTTTTTCTCCAGTTTAGATTTACCAGTTTGGGTTGCAGTGTTTGAGTTTGTTTGGGTGACACTGCTGGGCTCCCAGACATGGGGAAAAGGCTTGGAAGGAAATCCAGCAGGGGAACAACCAGCCTGGACCATCAGCTGTGAATCCCTTGATAGGAGATGAATAAATGGAGCCTCAGGGGCTGGGCTGGGAGGGGTGTGGGATCCAGGCACACTTTCTAGGCAAAAACAAACTCCATCTGTAAATGGGGCTGAGAAACCTCTGAGTCTGGGCAGGACAGCCTGTGTCCCCCCCGATTTGGGCTGGGAATTAAGGGTTGATCCTTTTAGGGACAGACAGGGAATTCTTGACACTTGTGTGTCCTCCAGCAGCGCTTACATCTGTGTGTGACTTGTCATAGTGACTGGGATATCTTAATCTAAACTCCATCAACACCGGGCTCTTTTGGGTTTGGTTTTTTTTAAAGGAAACTGGTTTCAGTGAGTTGGTTTGAAACACTGGGACAACAACAAAGTGTTTGCCATATATTAGCAAGTGTCACAGCTGAGATTTATGCTCTTAAAGGCTTTTCTACAAAAGGGAGCAAAACCCCAGCCTGGGCAGCAAAACTTCTCTGCTTTGCTTGTGGAGATTCAGAATTATTCCTCTTTCTCTGGGGATCACAAGGAATCAGTGACAGAATATAAAGGCTGTGCATGAGATTTTCCAGTACTGACCTACTTCTTCTCTCATTAAAATCACTGTGAGCCTTACCATTGACTTTGCAGGCAGAGGCAGGCCAATATTGTGTGCTAATGAAATTGCTTTCCAAAAAGCTTCTCCAGTAGTTGTGTCCAACTGTTCCAAGGCCTGGGTCACAATAGGATTTCAAAAGCACTGAGGAGACCATGAGCATTGTGAAACGTATTTCCTGGCCCTGGGTGGCTCAAATCTGTGTCTCACAGGCTGTGGCAGGAAGGAGAAACCACACAGAGGGCTCTTTCTGGAAGAATCTCTTTGTGCATTTGCCTTTGTGGTCTCCTCCTTCAGGTCTCCCCCATCTTGTGGAGGGCTGAATTACCCCAGTATGCAACACAGGGGTTGCATGATACAGGTACTGTCAGGGATTTCACTGCTTTGTTATTTCTATCCTGTGAGCTTTTAACATTTAGGATTTTTTTTTCCTTTTAATTCTTTGGTGATTTGCTCCATAGTTCAGCGTCTTAGACCATCTGGACACTCAAGAGCCCAGAGAGCTCTGCCAGAGGAGCCCAGACACAAAGGAAAAGCATTTCCCTTGGGTTTAAGGCATTCCCATGAGAAGGAGCTTTACCTGGGTCAGGTTTTTCCTCAGGGAAATGCTGAATAAGCATAACAGCCTAAATGGATGGAAGCCTGATTTTCCTCATATTAACGGCAGGATCAGAGCCAGGGATTTGGTTTGGGGCTAGAGGAACTGCAGGATGTAATGCCGAGACCAAAAGAAAAACAGGATTTTAAACTGTGTGCTTTAAAGTTAATGAATAGTTACACTGTCTGGAGCACCGTGCAGGAAATAAAAACTCTGGGCTTTTTTCAACTCGTTATTTCAGGGGATTTTCCATCTTTATTCCTTGCACAATTTAGCAGTCAGAGATCTACAAAAGGAAGATCTCAGCATTCAGATAATTTGAGGGAATCATTTTTTTTTTTTTTTCCCCCAAAGGAAAAATACGTTATCTATCCAAAAATCGCAGAGCTGAGGCTGTGCGAGGCTGCTACAGCAGCAGCATTGTGCCCTCCAGTGACAGGAGCTGCTACAGCAGCAGGAGTGACATTCTGCAGGCTCCCGGGGGACTCCTGCGCACGGGGATGCTCGGAAAGTTAATAGGAATTCATCAAAAAATGAACTTAATCCGGCCTAAGTGAAAATATCTACATTCCACCCTCCCCACTTTCCCTTCAGCAGATGCCTGCCTGCTTAATTTGCTCCTGATTTGCTGTAATCTCCCTACCCCTGGACATTCCCAGAATTGCTTTTGGCTTGTAGACTAAAACACACCAGAAAAGAATGCAGTCTCCACATCTGTAAGGAGCTGCCAGTTGTAATAATTTCGTGCTCTTTGATGGGTAGTCCTGCAGGAACAAGGAGCTTTGTGGTGCACAAAACCTTGATTTTGCAACTGGCTTCCGGAAGGAAAGCCACTGGTTTCGGGCAGGGTATGGGATTCAAAGGGAGAAATGATGAGGAGGACTCCATTGATATCAGAAGGCTAATTAATTACTTTATTATATTATACTATATTACATTATATTTAAATTGAATTTGTATGTTTAAATTGAATAAGCAATCAGCTTTACTTAATCGTTTAGAATTTTGTGATTGTTACTGGATAGTTTATATATATATATATATATATATATATATATATATGGATTTAATTGGTTAGTGAATTGAAATATTTATATTATAATTTAATTACTAATTTTCTTAGGTAAATAATTTCTTACAACGTGTTTTACTTGTGAATAATACCAGAGTAGTAAATGAGATAAGAATTGAGGTTTTTGTTCTGAGGTTCAGAGAATGTGAATCTCAGAAATATTCTTGGGAAGCTGTGCCTTGCTTTTGTCTATGAAGAGGAATGAGGCTACATGAGGGTGGTCAGCATCCTGCCCTTCACTGAGCTGGAATCACTCCAAGGGCTGGTCCTGGAGGGAAATCTTGTGAGAGAGGAAAAAGAACTTGGAAGTGGCCCTGGCCAGGCTGGACAGGGGTAGTGGAAGGTGTCCCTGCCATTGGATGACATTTAAAGGTCCCTTTCAACCCACACAATTCTATGTTTCTATTCTCTAATTGTATCTTGGTTTAGTTTTCCAGCTCTGGTGTGCCCTAAGGGCATCCCCAAAATGTGGGCAATCCAAAGGTCAAAAGAAATGTATTTCTGTAAAAATGTCATGATTGAAAACTGCGCCTTGCTCTTCTGCATGGAGAGGAGAAAACCCCTGACAGGTCAGAGCCAAACCGTCTTTTATTGTTTGAGGTGTGAGATTGATGCAAGGCTCCCCTGCCCTCCTTTTCTTGGGGACAATTAAGTGTGTGCAGAGAGAGAAAGAGAAATCCCCTGAGCTGGCAGGGTCAGCTTGGACACCAGCAGGAATTTCCCCATGGAAAAGGTGATTTGACATTGGCAGGGGCTGCCCAGGAGGGTTTGGGATCCCCATCCCTGGAGGTGGCCAAGGAAGGGCTGGAGGTGGCACTCAGTGGGGATTGGTGAGGATTGATCACAGATCCTTGATGATCTTGGAGATCTCCCCAGTGATTCTGTGATCCCAAAACAAAGAGGAAACCAAGAGAGGAGAATGAGGCCCACAAAGCTGAGGGAGAGCGGCCTCTCTGAGGAGCTGTGTTGTGCTGCTGGGGGTGCTGTGAGCAGAGGTTCAGGGCTGAGGAGCAGGAGTTCTCCTGGCACTGCTGAGGAGCCCTGTGGCACACGGGCTGTGCCTGAAACGAGGGAAGAGGGAAATCCTTCCTCTCCAGTGGCCTGCTCATATGGAGAGCAGCTGTAATTGAATTAGAGGCTGATTTAATGAAATGCTATTAGAAGTGACACCGCCTTGCTCTGGCCTGGCAGCCCTTTGGAGCAGCACTCCAAGCAGCTGCCAGGTGGGAATCACCAGCTTTTAAACTCTCATTTCCTGGCTTTTTTCTCCACTTCTTTTCCTGAAGGGGAAAAGTACAAAGAGACCTCAGCTTAAACAGACGTGAGCAACTTATCCTTTGCACCAAAAAAAGAGATAGTTTGATAAAATAAGGATTTTTGGTCAGATCACTGTACTACGTCAACTTTCTGAGTAATATTTTCAGTTTGCACATTTTTTTTCATCCCCTCATGGAGTTTTGAAGGAAATTAGTTGGTTTGCAAAGTAGAAGAATTTGTTGGTTTGCAATGATTATCATGGAAGAGGAGGGTGCAAGTTCACAAAACCACCTCGTGTTCCCTGGGTGTTTTCCATGGTGGGGTTAATAGAATTCATAACTTCATAAAGAATTAAATCATTTGGCTTTTAAAGTGTGTCAGTTCTCTTTGCAGTCATAATTGGTCTCCTTTTTAGCAGGAGAGAATTAACCAAGAATCCTAAAGAGCTTTCAGTCCATATCTCCAAGTTTATTCCTTTATATGATAAAGGAGTAAACTTGGAGATATCGACTGAAAACTCTTTAGGAGTCTCTGGTTTACTTGGTTTAGCACTAAGGAGAAAATTATTTTAAATGTATCCCATATTCTTGGACTTTTAGCTTCAAAGTAATAATTAGTTATAATAGATTAACACAATCAAATTTCTGCAGAGCAGGATAAATCAGTATTTTCTTTCTTCCTGCCCCTGGACCAAAACTTCCTTGGCTGTGATAAGGACAAGGAGTTCTATTGCAATGGCAGCACAAAAGCAAAATTATTAATTTCTATATTTGCTTTAAATGGAGCCACAGTACAGTTTTCTTGATTAATCCAAAACAATAAGCAACTCTGTTTAAATGGATGCTGAAAGAAAATCAGAAAGCTATGAATAAAAAATGTCCCAGACATGATAGGGCTGGTAATTCCTGATTAGAAATCACTGCTGTGGTTGTTAGTGCTGTAGATCAAATTTGCAGCTGTCTGGAGGTGTTACATTTAGAAAAGTCTCGTTTGTAAATCATTATCAAACTTTGAACACACTTTGGGGCTTTTGCTTTTATTTTTAAAATTTTTTTAACCTTATTTACAACTAGCTTGTTGAAACAGTTCCTATTTCTGCTCTTTGTGTTTCCTTCCTGTTTAGTTATTAGGGCAGCAGGCTTTAAAAGGCAAATTTATTCATTACAGAGGAGGACCGTGCATTATATAGAGTTCATGCTGTTTATCAAAGCCTGAAAAAATAATTATGGAATTTGTGCATGAAGGAATAGAATTTACACGTGTTAGTAGGATGATATTGTTATTTATCCACCAGAAATAAAACTGTTTGCCTGAGGCCAAGAAGGTGTAGCATTTCACAGGAGTCACTTATCAGAAGCCTCCTAACTTTATAGGAATTATTACATGGATTTGACTCCCAGCCATCCTCTTGCCTGAAATAAAACAAAATAAAAATAAAATAGGGACCTTCAGCCATTTTTTATCAGTGGTTTTGAGGTGTTTGGCCTCATCCTGACCTTGCTGATCTGTTCAGTTTAGCTTGTCCTATGGAAGGTGCAGCTCAGGCAGTCTGGGGCTGTGCTGAGCAGTTTTTTTGGGGCTGATTTCTGTCCTGAAGAGAAATTACTCAGTTTTGGATCCATGAAAAATTTAAATGCATATTAGACTTGACTTAGTTTTCTGCAGAGGTTTCTGTTATGAAGGTTTAACTGCAGCTTTATTTTTATTGTCTCCATGAATCTGCCTACAGAAATTTGTCCTTTGAAGCCAAGTCATTTTTACTCAGTTGTTTTATTTATATTTGTAAATATTTCAGAAACCAAGGGTATTTCTAATTGCTTAAATCACAAATTATACAGCAGAAGGCTTTAGACTGAATGCTCATCTCCCTCCAAAAAATAATATAAGCCTAGAAAACAATAAAGACAACAAATAATAAAAACAATACTATAAAGAACAATAAAGTCAACAGCAGAACTCATGGTTGGCCTTAGCTGCATGTTGTAGACATTGTTTTTTCTTTGTAAATCAGAATTTCTGTGGTGTTTATCCAGTAGGAAATGTAGAGACAAGAGAGTCACATATCTGAAGCTCCTTCTCCTGCAAAACCCCACCTGGATAATTTCCATGTGAATTCAGTCTCTGGAGGCTTTGGTCAGGATAGACATCATCCCAAATAAATCCCTAAAAACATCAAAACAGACCATCAAAACCTCTCCCTTCAAATACTGTCACCAGCAAGGGACCTCCAAACTTCAAGCCAAATGTTTGCATTTCTTTGAGACAAAACAAACATGCCCAAACTTCTAATTGCAGCACAGCTAAATTAAACTGAATGCAAAATGGTGTTTTAGGACTTATGGAGCCTCCTGCAGTTTCACAGAAAAAAAAAATTTATATATGAAAAATATGTGCTATTTTATGCAACAGCAATTTGGACTGCTACAAAAATAATTACTTTTAAAATCCATACTGCACATATGCAGATGGTTAACAAACTCTGGCTCAGCCTCCAGATGAAAATGATATTGGGAAAATCCATGCTGCAGAGATAGTGCCATTCCATTAGAAATGTGCAAAGCATGCAAAAACATTACAGCCAGATTGTTTTCCAGAACGGCCTGGATCTCAGTGCCAGATGTTTTATTCTTTGCACATCTCCTTGTAACTTCACAATTGCTGCTCTCTGGGGTTGTCCAGCCTTGGAGAGGAAATGGGAGTTTTAGATGTGCTGACCAGTGCTGGTCTGGTGATGCTTTGGGAAGGCTGAGCTGGAACAGAGACCAGAGTTCCAGAATAAAGCAGGGATTGATTCAAAGCATCTCCTCCATGGCTGCACCTTGGGCAGCACCAGAGCCCAGCCAGGGCTGCACCCAAGATGAACCAAAATGGCCCCAAAATGCACGGCCGGGCACGGGCTCTGTCCCTGGGATCAGTTCTGCTCCATTTGCCCCTTGCAGTTCATTGTCCCATTCCAGCTTTAGCCCTGCAGTCCCACCCTGCTTGTTTTTCTCTCTGCAGCCCACGGGGTTTGTGCTCCTGGGCTGAGATTTGGGTCATTTGTCCTTGGTGCCCAGCTGGAGCAGGAATTGTTTTGTGTCCCTGCTCTGTGCACAGAGCTCAGCATCCCTGATGTGAGCCCAGCCCCACACACTAAAGCAGCACAGAATGTGAAACATAGAAAAGCCAAACCTGAGGCATCACAGGAGGTTCCAGGCTGTTCATGTTTCTCCCAGCTCCCTCCTGATTATTCCTGTTCCCTGAATCACACAGGACTCTCAGGTTTAACTCCTTTGGTTTTTAACCCAGGTTTAACACATGGCAATGGTAACACTGCAAAAGCAGAGCTCTTGTTCTCTCAGAGGATGTCTGAGCCAGCTGGAATAATTGGGATTTTGGGGCATGGAATGGCAGGAAAGGGATGGGTGAGCCCTGCTCTGCCCTCACTACCACATTCCCAAAGTCTCCTTACCTTTGTCTCAGTGAGTTTGTTGGTGATAGGAAAAACCTGTCTTTGAAAATGTCCATTATTTTATAGATCCAACCCTAGATTTTGCGGAAGTGAGATGTATAAGATTTTAAAGCAGATATTTTGTTGGATTTTTAGAGAATGTTGGTATTGATGTGTTCCAAAAACTGCCCTTCATGGGCTTTCACAGATCCTTCCCTTCACATGGGGTCATTGCCAGGGGCAGCAGGACCCTGGCACAGGGTACTTACCTGTGAGTACCCTCAGACATTTACAGGTACCCAAAACCCACATTTTTGTGGTAAAAGTAATTTGTTCCATTAAAACTGGCTGATAAAAAGTAAATTTTCCTTTTCCTTCCTTTTCCAGAACATGGTTTTCTCCAAAATTTCTAAAGCATGAGAGCATTCTGTAGTATAGAAAGAGATTTTTATCCTGAATTAAATCAATTTCAGTTGTCATCCTTTATCCTTATTACTGAGTTACTTAATTAGTAATTTCTGAGAGCAGCCATAACTGTCACAGATACTGTGGGAGAGTCATCAACACTCTGCATGTTGATATAATTGCAGAGTTTTGTTATTTTTCCAAGTGTTCTTGTCAAGCACCAAGTGCCATTGCCAGTGTTTTGCCCACAGTATTCCATGATTGCAGGAAATCCTTCTTCAAATCAGTGTGGACTGCAGTTGTGGGAGCCTCCTAAACTGCAGTACAAGTTCTGCAGGAGCCTGTGTCAGGAAAAGAATCTAAAACATGGCCTAACAAGCATGTGACAATAAATTAAGGAAATACATTTGGATATGTGAGGAAGAAATGGTTTCCACAAAAATACTCATCTCCTCCCAGTCACAGCTGTGACTTTTGAATATGTATTAAGCTCTGCAAGGAGAGCTAAGCTTGGAATTTGGCAGTAATAGTCTATTCATAAATATACATGAAATGTGAAAAAAAAAAGAGTTTGTGGAGCTGGAAGTGAGCACTGGCCAGGGTAAGCACACATACCTTGAGATAAAAAATGCAATTCATTGTCAGCACATGAGGCCTCTGATTTCAGCTGATAAATGTTACAGTGCCATTAGATTTCCTCATCTATTCTGCATTGCTTATAATTGAATAGTGTATTAACAAGTGAATAGTTGTTTAGGGGAGAGAAGGAACCTTCTACCCAGGCAGTTTAAGGTTTAATATCTTCTCTCCAACAGAAACAACTCGTTTAGCATTCAAAGAGAGATTTTGGCTTTTTCTCCCCACTCAGTTTACCTCCACAAACCAGATGGCAAATGTCTCACTGAAAGAGCCAGTGCAAACAGAGTCTGCATCTGCCCATCCTCCTGTTTGCCCTGCCAGCAAAGGGGAAACAATATTAAATTTAGGGTCTTGTATCAAACACTTGCAGCTACAATTCCATTTTTTCCCCAATTTGCATTCTCACATGTCATTGAGCCAAGTTACTGACAGCTTTTACTCATTTTGATGTATGGCAAGGAATGAAATGTATTTGTTGACATCCTATTTCATGTGGCATCTTCCAACAATGGAAAAGTGTGCCTTTGGCTGGTATTTAATATTTTCCTCTGACTAGTATTTGATAGTTTTTCACTTATATGTGCACAGAAATCTCCTCATTTCCAAGGTAATTGTCTGTGATTTGAAAGCAGGATTATCATGTAAATAGATATTTATATTTTTATATACACACACCTCTAGATGCCTTGGTGGTGAAGGGGATTTTTTTAGAAAGGAAGGATATTGGAACAGCAAGGGTAACACACCAAGAAAGCAAATTAAATTTTGGATTGGATTGTGTTTAGTAAGAGCTGCTGGTTGCACCTCACTTATTTTGTATTGAACAGATTCTAGTTTGATTTACCAATTCTACAACATTTAAACTTCCATATTTAGGGTAGCCAGAAAACAAATGAAATTATTTCTCAGGTTCTTTGCTGCTTGCTTCACCACTGAGAACTTTCCAGAAGAGCATCAGACATTGCCTTCAGATTTCTGGGGTTTCTCCTGAGCCCTGTCAGCCAGGGAGAGTCAAGGCACAGGGAGAATGGAGCATATGGAAAATGCTTCTATATTTCTCCCCGTGAAAACCTACTTGGCATTAATATTATCACATTAAGACTTCGATTCCTGGCTGATGAGAGGATAAACAAGGTAATAAATGATGATTTCAATGAGCTCATGTGGGAAGAGTAGGTGTGCTTTAAAGGACACATTAAATTATGACAAAACTCACAATAATACGAGAGTTTCTGGTCCAGGTTGGTGGTAAAAAGGAGATTTTTTTAGAAAGGAAAGATGTTGGAAGAGGAAGGAATACCAATTAAATATTGAGTTGGATTGTGTTTAGCAAGAGCCAGTGGTTTCACCTCACTTAAATTGTATTGCACATACAGATATTTTCTTTATCATTTAACTTCCTCCTTGGTGAATATTGCAGTGGAGAGCTCTTTCTTGCAACATGGCTTTAACAAGGGTTTAAAATACTTCAGAAACCAGCTGAAAAGTAAATTGTTAAAAAAGGAAATTTGAAAATGATGACTGAGCAGGGGCAGAGCTTCCCTGGGCCTTCTTCTGAAAGCACCACCACTATTTTCACACAAGGGTGAGAAGAGGGAAATCAGATGTTTTAGATTACCCTCTAGATAGAAAATAGATGTGATCAGTTCAAAGAACCAGGGGAGATTTGGTTTGCATAAATTGTAGCTGCTCTACATAGTTAACCTTGAACGCCTTCTGTCAAAGAAATGCTGTTTTGTTAAAGTGGTACCAAGTCTCCTGCTCTGTGCTATCTCATTACACAGGAATACTCTGCATTCCCAGGCACTCTAAACACTATTATCTGCTACTTGTCCATTTGAAAAGCGATGCCCAAATTGCTTATGCAAAGGAAATAATGGTGTTTGTGGAGAACTCGCATTAATTTAGAGCTTAAGTCCTCACTGGAAGTTAATACATGGATTGGCTGACTCATGGTGTTTTCACAGCAGTGTAATTTAAAGAAATACAGATGTATTTTTAAAAATCAGCTTTTCCTGATGCGTTTTTAAAGTTGCACCACAATCAGCTGATGGATGTGTAGTAATTACAGGCAGCATGTACAGCAGTGCTTGAGCAGGATTTCATTAAACCCACAGAGGCAGGAGGACTCTGAGTGGGAGCACCCACCATATTTATTGCCAGCAATGCTCCTCAGCTCTGTGTGCTCTGCAGAAGAATTGTGGAGCTCCCAGAGGGGCTGGGAGGACACAGGAGTGGAGATGTCACTGTGAAAGGCTTTATTTTAAAATGTTGGTGTTCAGCAGCATCACAATCACCTTGGTGTTCTCCAGACCACTGAAACCCTGCTGCAAAACGGGCAGAGCATCCCACAGCCACAATTAACTCCTAACTCACAAAAAAAAACCCTCAGAGCTGCTCTGTCTGTCTCTCCTTTGCTGCATCCACACTCAAACCCAGCAGTGATCTGTTGGTTTTCCTTGGAAAACCCCATCCCCGTGGGGTGGATCCACAAGTGGCCCGTTCCAGAAGAGCATCACACACTGCCTTCAGATTTCTGGGGTTTCTCCTGAGCCCTGTCAGCCAGGGAGAGTCCAGGCACAGGAAGAATAGAGCATGAGGAAAATGTTTCCATATTTCTCCCCGTGAAAATCCACTTGGCATTAATATTATCACATTAAGACTTTGATTCCTGGCTGATGAGAGGAAAAGCAAGGTAATAAATGATGATTTCAATGAGTTCATGTAGGAAGAGTAGGTGTGCTTAAAAGGAGCCTTAAATTAAGACAGCAAAGTCCTTTCTCCCTCATACCATTAAATCCCTTCCAAGTTCAAGTAAGGTGCAGATTATTTGTTTACTTCAAAGTTGCTGGTGGTAGTGCAGAATAACACAGCACCTGCCAGAAAAAAGCCTGTGGGATCCCACCAGGAGCTGAATCAGAGCATTCCTTGCTGATGCTCATTTTTTGCATTTTTCTGCTTTGCTAATCCCTGTTTGATTTAGGATCTCCTGCCTGTGGATCTCTGCTCAGCACAGTACTGGGTCCTTACAACAGTTTGACCCATGTAATCATCTTTATAAAAGCAAATATGTAATTATATCAAGGAATGAATTTCAGGTTTGCTTGGCATGACCCGTTTTCCTCCAGCAATGCTGACAAAGATTAGGTTCCAAAACTTCCTTTGGCTTATAATTGTTTTATAGGCCTCAGCCTATTTAAAATGGAAGTTTAGGGGTTTTTGTCCTGAATCCAGGTTAAGTTCTGACATTCCTTACAGGCAGAGCAGTGAGAATCCTGCAGGACAAGTATTGCTCCATAAAGTGGGGTGGGTGAGCTCTTAAAGGGGGTGACTCTTGCTTTGGTGTCTTCTGCAGATAATGGGGGAATGAAAAAAGGGGGAATTAGAGACAAAATGCCCTGATATGAAAATAAAGCACATGGAAGCCTTTGTGATGCTGCTTTAAGAAACATTCTTATATCAGTGAGGTTTGGGATATTAAACAACAATGGATTTAATAAAACCCCATCTCAGTTTCTCTTGCTGTTTGGATTAGACCCATTAACATGATTTTTTTTTTCTTTGATTTGAAATACAGTTGTGTTATTATCATTCTGATTTCCCTGTAGTTTTGAGGCTGCTGGGCAGTGCCTCAGCAGCTCAGCTGCACCAGCAGCTGCTCCAGCTCGGAGCCTCTGGGTATCAGTGACAGAACTCCCATCACTTACTCCCTTTTAAAATCTCTCTTTCCTAATAGGGGAAGCAAATGGGGGCCATTCAGGCCTAAAAGTGAATGTGTGAGTGCCAGAAAGGCTGGAGTACAGCAAAATGCTGAATTTGGGGGCAGAGAGCACAATGGGCAGCTGAGGAGATCCCTTCAGTGAAACGCAGCCAGCATCAGATCAGAGCTGGGAGGTGCAGGGACAGGCAAAGGCCCTTTCTGTAAAATCATGGCAGAATTCAGAGCTGGAAAATAGCCCTTAATAATGTCAGGATCCAGGTCTGGCTGCTTTGTGTCTCCTTTGTGCTGCTCATGTCTGCTCCTCACAGAGCACTTGAGAGCCTCGTCCTCCTGAAGAATGGGGGATGATTTTAAATGGGCACTGGAAGTGCACAAGATAGGAAATGTGAGTTCTATTTTTCATGTATTTTAGATGGTAATACTGAATTTCTCTCCAGGTTCTCCTTCAGACAGCTAACTGGTATTGAAATCAGCAGTTTGCAGATTATTTTGTTGAAAAATAAGTGATTTTGCAATTATTTTAAAAGTATGTTGAGTTAGAATAGTTTTTACCCTTGAAAGGAGTCACAATTGCTATTTATCCATAACTCAGCATGTGACTCTGAGCTTTGCCTTTTGATGAAATGGAACAAATATGATGGATAAGAGTGGGGATGTAAAAAATGACCCTTTTAGTTGAGGGCTTGGACTCTTGTTGTGGCTGAGAACAAACCAGGGCCATTTGCTGCCAGCTCTTCATCTGTGCTTACACTGTTCTTCAGTTGTTATTTCTGGCTAAATAACTTTCTAAAAGTTAATTAACACTAACAGCGTTAGTTTAGTTTATTAGTATTAGTTAATTAATACTACTAATAATTAATACTATTTCCATAGAATATCAATAGAAAATAGTCTAAAACTGCTAAAACATGAACACCTGGCAGCAAAACACAAGATAAGTTACAGATAAAACCTACATGTGTAACAGGATTACACTGGAGTCTTGTTGAAAAGGTAAAATAGAGGCCCTGATTCAATTCTAGAATTAATTGACAATAGAATGTTGTGTGCTTTTATACATACAGCAGAAAATGTGGGTTTAGTTCATTACTTAAATAATTTGGAATTCTATACATCAAGATGGATTATGGTTGCTATTTAGGAGTAGCTTTTGTTGTCCCATTTCCTCCTTTCTGGATCTGTTTTCTCACCTGATAATGCAGGTTTGTCCTCTTTCTGTACTCTTAAGAGCAGAACATGTAATAGTCCTGCAGTCTTTCTCTACTGGGGATGTGGTAATGTATTTTATGTTGCTAATTAATTGCAATCAGGCTAGAATTCTCCACCATGAGAATATGATGGGGTCTTCTAATTTGGTCAGTTCTAATTTGCCTGTGGATGTAGCCACATCCCCCCTCTGGAAGTCATGTCTGAATTGTGTTTCAGTTTTAATTAAGAGTTGGGTTTATCTCTAAGACCTTGCATTAGAAGCCTGATGAAGCCAGATGTGAGACACTTCCCATGGTGAATTCCTGGAGCTGTGTCTGTCCTGCTGCACAGCCCCAGGTGAGACAGACAGGGGAGAGCTCCAGGTGCCACTGCCCCCCCTGCAGTGCTGGGGGTCACACCATGACTGCCCTTCACAGGGAGGAAACCAAGGACTTGGGCAAATGGAGAGAATTCCAGAAGCTGCTTCAGTATGGGAGAGTTAGAAGTAGAACCCAAGGGGTACTGGCTGCTCATTTTTCTCTTTTGTCTCCCTTACTGCTGCCTGCTCTCGAGTATTACAGCTCCTGAAAGGTGCCTGTGCTCAGCTGGGGCTGGGCTCTGTCTGCAGCAGCACTGACACAACCAGAGCACACAGCCTCAAGGGAAATACAGGTTGGATAGCAGGGAAAATAGAGTGATAAAGTTCTGGAATGGCTGCCCGGGGAGGTGGTGCAGTCCCCATCCCTGGGTGTGTTTAACAAAGCCTGGATGTGGCACTGGGGGCCAGGGTTTAGTTGAGGGGTTGGGGCTGAGTGGGACTTGATGATTTTGAAGGTCTCTTCCAGCCCATGATTTTGTGAATTCTGTGGATAAATGCCAGCCTGAAGTGCCTCTTTCTCCTCTGTCTGATCTTCTCTTAGAGCATGGATGGATCCCTTGACAGGGCCTGGCCCCAGGCTGAACTCCCTCCCCTCTCTCACTAATGGCCTTTGGGGCACTCTCTGCTCCTTCCTTTGCTCCTGTTTGCCCTGGCAGTCCCAGTGTGCCACCAGCTGCTGATTTAAATCCATCTGCAGTGACTCAGCCCTTCACAAGCTCCTGCCCTGGGCCCAGCATCCTGAGACACCCAGCACAGGAGAGGGTGAACTCCTTAATCCTCCGTGTTGAAGTCATAATGGTTGGCTTGAACTGGCTATGAGCATTTGGGAAACCACGTGGAAAAGATGCTTTTACCCAGGAAATTGTGTAGCCACTGACACCTCAGAGGACAATTTGGACCACTTTTGCAGGGTAATGATCCTCCCTTGTACTGTAGCACAATTTCTATTGCTCTTCTGTACTGCTTGGCTCAGGATGCTGGAGAGCCTGAGCATTTCTGGGATCTCTTGCTGGGATGGAAGCACCTGGTGCTGGCCTGGAGGACACAGACCAGTGAGGAGCTGTAGAAAACCCCACCAGTTTCGTGGTACAACCTCCAGATTTTAAATTCCCGTAACTAAACTGAGGAGATTAAATTGTGCTTTATGTCTAAAGCTTCTGCAGTCTTTTGATTTTCCAGAGCCATAACCCTTGCCTCTTCCCAGTTTCTCTCCATATATGAAAATTTCCATAATTAATTTTATTATGTTTCATTCTGCCTAGAGTGCAGAAGTTGCTGTTATTGGAACTGTAAATACCATGAGGGCTGCAGAGGGACTCTTTCCTGTAGTTACCCCTTCTTTTATTTTAATGAAGACTTTTGTAGCCATTTCCAGACTCATATGGGAGATAATCAGATGTGAGGCAGAAAAATGTTGATAGTTATGGATGACCAGGAATACCTGAGGGAAGCAGGAGCTGGCTCTGCTTGTGAGATCCTTTCTTTAATGACTTTTTTTTTAAATGAAAGCACTTTTTTTTTTGCCCATACCTGCTGAACGATTTTGCTCAGTCCTCTGTCTTCATGACAGCAGAGAGTGGCACTTGCCATACTTGGTGTTTGGTTTGCCTTCTTGCCCAGAGGAGCCAGGATTTTCCTCTCCATTTCTGGATATCAGAGCCACTGCAGTCCAAATTGCACATTTGTGGATACAGTGATGCTCTGAGGTTGGTTTTTGTGTCTTACAGCTGATTTATTTCTTTGTTAAACTGGGCCACAGTGAAGAGTCACACTCTGAGTGTTCCTGTGCACAAAGGAGATGAAGGACACATCTGCTTTTCTTCCTGTTTGCTGCCTTTTGGCTTTCAAGATATATCTTCACCTTGGCAGAGGGTGCCCTGAGCAAACCTGAGCTTGCAGAATGCACAAGCCCCAGTTCAGACCTGCACACCTCAGAGCTGCTGCTCTCCTCAAGCCCTTGTTTGCCCAACATTTACTTTTACCAAACAATTTTAATATAACAGAACACTTAAAAAGCTTCAGCTGTGTTCTTAAAGATTTTTCTGAAGAGACCTGGAACTAAGCACGTGGGTTTACTGAAATGAGGGCTGGAATCTCAGCTAGATCCTTGCCATGACTCTGCAGTTTCTATTCAGGCCTGGTGGGCTTTGCCCATTGGGAAGATGTCACAGACAACTTTTATAAAAAATCCTTTCCTTAGGATTTTTTCTCCTGAGAAGCTGGGAGGCCTCAGGAGCAAAATGCAAACAATGGTTATCTGCTGCTGTGGAATGCAACAGGTGCATCTGGGATTGGCCCATGTGGTTGTTTCTAATTAATGGCCAATCACAGCCCAGCTAGCTTGGCTCTCTGTCCGAGCCACAAATTTTGTTATTCATTCTTTTCTATTCTTAGCTTAGCCAGCCTTCTGGTGAAACCTTTTTTTCTATTGTTTTAGTATAGTTTTAATGTAATATATATCATAAAATAATAAATCAGCCTTCTGAAATACGGAGTCAGATCCTCGTCTCTTCCCTCAACATAAGCTCCCTGTGAACACCACCACAGGAAGAGGAGGAGAAGTTTGGCTAAACAGGAAAATGAAATTGTCCCCCCTACACAAACCATTGGCAGGAAATAGAGGGAAGAAAGAAAACTTGAAAATAATTTTCATTACAATTTCAATGGACTGGGCTTCATTTCCTTGTGTGCAGTTCACTGTTGGGATAGTTGATGCCTGTGCTCCTCTGGACAGACCTGATTCAGCTCTCCTGTGTATTGTCTGTCTCTGCCTCAGATTGAATCCTGCCTGCTGGAGCACTCCCCCCTTCTCCTACTGCAGATAAACCACATTTGCTGTGATGATTTGAGTGAAATATCCACTCTGATGGAGCCAGCTCAGGGTTTGACTGCAGCAGAGAGGTTTTTATCTTGCGTGGCAGAAAATGACTGTGTGACCTGTAGCATCATCTGCAGCAGCCAAGTGTGAAATCAGCTGTGCCAGGCAGCTCCTACGCTCTAATGAGGGAATAATTCCTCTGTGGAAATCCAAATATTCATGCTGTGGCACACCTGCTCGTGGAACATTGAGACATCCAGTGGGAAAGGGGATTTGTCAGCCTTTCTCCTTCAGTGCTACTCACAGCTGACACTTTACAATAAACCCACAGGAGGTTCAAGGCTCTGTTACAGCAAGAGCTGTGTCTCCAGGAGAGGACAGGATTTCAGAATACAGATGTTTGCAGAGGGATGAAAGGGCTGAGCAGCTCTCTGAGTGCTGCAGCAGGGAGTGCTGACCTGGGATGGCTTTGGTGCCTGTGGCAGCTCTTGCAGAGAATCACAGAATTGTTTGGGTTGGAAAGGACTTTAAAGATCATCTGTTTACAACCCTCTGTCGTGGGCAGGGACACCTTCCACTAGATCAGCTTTTCATAATTTTTAACCCCTGGATTGCCATTTCCCTTTCTCCCCATCTTTGCTGCTTTTTGTTTTAATAGCCATGTTTACATCTATACCACTGGAAAGGTATTGTTTCCTTGAGGATTCCTGTTACGTTCTGCACATCTGCAATCCCAGGAGCAGATAACTATTGAGAAGTGGCAAAGCTGAAAAAGAGCAGTGCACATTCCCCATCTCCCTGGTGCCTGAAGGGCTGAGGGCAGCTGGTCAGCCTGGGCTGCAGAACTTGAATTTCCATGGCACTGATGCCACGAGCAAAAAGCTTTCTCCCTTCAGCTTTTCCACTGCAGCTCAGCTCATAAGTGCTGTGATTTAACAATTTTACATGAATTTGCCTTTTGGATTAATCTTTGACATCTCAAACTTGGTGTTTTAGGGGAAAGCCACGCTTCTGGGGAGTGAATTCGTTCTGCTGTTGCAGTCGAGAAAATAGGCTCATGCCTTTGAGAGGCCAGGAGAGGAATATTCTGGGAAGCAATTTGAGCTGATATTGTTGGGAGCGTAATATTGCCTGACAGATCTGCTGTGACAGCTGAAGATGTGCTGGAGCACAAAATAGAAAAGGCAAAGATTGTTGTTAGGCCAGCGCCAAGATGAAACCCTACTGCTTGTGACAGCTGTTGGCAGCATGAAATCACTGTCCCCCAGCTTTGCACAGAGCTGCGGTGCTGGAAACTTCAATATCATGTTGGGTGTGTGTTTCTGGAGATCTTGTAGGGGGTAATGCTCCCTGACAGCAGACAGGGATTTGTAAATCCCTGTAATTGGCAATGGGGATCCTTCAGATACCAACAGAGAAACAAAACCTCAGTGTTTTTGTGCTGATTTGTGATGGTGTTCAAAGTGGTCTCAGGTTGAGGGAAGAGACGAGGATCTGACTCCATGTTTCAGAAGGCTGATTTATTGTTCTATTATATATATTACATTAAAACTGTACTAAAAGAATAGAAGAAAAGGTTTCATCTCAGAAGGCTGGCTAAGCTAAGAATAGAAGGGAATGAATAACAAAGGCAGCTGTCCCAGACTCTCTGTCTGAGCCAGCTGGACTGTGATTGGCCATTAATTAGCAACAACCACACCAGACCAATCCTAGATGCACCTGTTGCATTCCACAGCAGCAGATAACCATTGTTTGCATTTTGCTCCTGAGGCCTCCCAGCTTCTCAGGAGAAAAAAATCCCAAGGAAAGGATTTTCATGAAAAGATGTCCGTGACACTGATCCTCTCCCAGGTCACTGCTCACTGCTCACAGGACCCTCACTGGTCACTGCTCCCTTCTGGAGCCATCTGCAGCTCAAAAAGTTATGAGATTTCTTATTTCAAATGGAAAAAAATGGAAAGAGGTAGCAGCACAATTCAGCTCAGTGAGATGCAGAGGGAATTTGGGGAATGTTCCTTCTGTTGGTTGAGGTGTAGAGTCACAAGCCCGTGTTGTAGAAACTTTTAACATCTTTCAAACTCTAGATTTCAGCAAGCTTCCAATGAGGGCGGTCTCACTGAGAGCTGTGTCCCTGTGCCCTCCCCTCTCCAGACACACTCCTGGCTGTTTTCCTCCCACCCAGGCTTTCCAGGTGTTTTTGCTGAGGTTCTGCCACCTTTCCAACTTTTAACCATCAGGAAGCTGAGACAAGCCAAGGAGCCTCTGCTTGGGTCTTGCTGAAGTCTCAAATGCCTTTTTGGCAGACCTCTCTGTGTCTTGGCAGACCTGGGGCTCTGGAGCTGCAGCCACTCTCCTGTTTCAGTTACACTGTATTTTGAGCCTCTCATCCATCAGAATGGCCAAGAAATATTTCCTCTTAGCAGAGGAGATTTCTGCAATTCCAGTGCTGTGATGTTTTTTCTTTCTTCCCTCACCAGCTACAATTACTATCTTGCACTGAGTTTAAAACTCAGCTTCATTTGGTTGCTGCCTGCTGTTAATTTAGAGTCCCTTTTGCATTCTGTTTTTTATTGTTGTATCTCTTTCAGCTGATATGAATCACCATAGCTCAGTAGGAAATGATGAGGTTCTGCTGATCTGCCCTAATATTTATGAAATATTTCTTCCTGTGCATTATCTAATTGTGTTCAAAATATGCCCATGAAACCAAATATGGGCCTTCATCAGTTGAACTCCTAAAGAGTAAAGTTTTTATCAGATCAAGGTAAAGAAATTAACAGCTGCACTGATGATCATAATCCAAGGAAAACCTCCCCATAGCTCTTGATGGTGGAAAACCCCAATATTTTGAGCTGCAGAGCAAAGCTCTTCTCTTTTGGTGTGTTATGATAAGGAGAACGTGTCTCAGGAGGCCGTGGAAATTGCATAACACTGCACTTCCCAAAGTGCAGCTGGAATATTCATCCTGTCTGGAGTGTGACAAACTGGAGCACACCCAGGGAAATCCAGGACCAAGCACAGGACAGAATCAGGAGATATTTCATTAATCTAATACCAAGGCTGTGCCAAACATTATCATAAAAGCCTCTGCCTTCCCAAAAAGCTGTGGCAGGGGACGTGTGGTTTATTGCTAAAATTAAAGCCCTGCTTGCAGCTCACAATGTGAGTCCAACGAATATGGGTTTGTTAAGGAAACAGCAACATCCCATAAAAACTGGTCAGGAATTGGAGAAAAGCATTGTCCAGGTTTTGGCTGGGATAGAGTTAATTTTTTCTTAGTGTTCAAAGCACTCAAAGCAGTGGAAGGTTGCTCCAAAGCATTACTGACACCTGGAGAATACCTACCAAGAGTAACAAAAAAACCCAAACCAAAACAAGAACAAACCTACCTATTTCTCTGGTGCTTTTTGCTTTGATTTCCCTTATTTCTGCTTTCCTGTTGTGCCTTTTATTGTTTAGCTGGCTGAGCTGCTGGGCTGCCATCCCTGGGCTGGGTGAGTTTGCGTGCAGGAGGTGTCAGGCGGTTTTACTGCACCTCTCTGTGCTCTGCCCATTCCAGCACCTCAGCCCTGCTCTGCCTCCTCCTAACGAGGGAATATCGGGAATTTCTGCAGCATCTCCTTCCTACTCAGCCTCATAACAAAACAGGGAATTGGCAGAACTGAGGGGGAAAGGGGAGTGTGGCTGGACTGGGTTGATTGCACCATGATATCACTGTCTAAGCTCAGAGCAGCTCATTTTCTGCAAGCTACACATCAGCCATCAGTTAAAACAAAAACCAAAAACAAAACAAAACAAGCACCAAACAATAAAAAAATCAATCAAAACCCCTTCCATTATTTTGGACAAGGATCTAATTAAAACCAAACGTCTGGAGGGGAACAGCTCAGGATCCTATTACACATTTCCAAATTGTTGATTCCCTGCTATTTTGTTGGTGGCTCTGATTGTATCATCTGCCCCCTCACCTGCTGGAAGGTTTTTGTTCAATATTATTGAGATCTCCCTGACAACCTGGCACCTCCCTTCTCTTGTGCTTCCTCTGTAAGCTCTGTAGACCAGGCACAGAGGGGTAGAAATCCTCCTGGCCCTGGCTGAGCCACCAGCACAGCTCTGATAAAACCTGATAAAATCTCCTGCTTCTCTGCCTTGGAATAGTTGTAGGGGAACATCTCTCACCAAATAAAACAGTCTCGTTTCCCTGGGAGTATTGACCTGGCTGGAGTGAAAAACCATCCTTTATTTTAGGTGTCATATGTTTTATGTCTCTTTTTGGACATTTAAAGAGTAAAAATTCAGCCGTGTGTGAGGAAGCAAAGAGAATTTTTTTTGTGTTTGCCATGCACTGGATAATTACATGTTGATTACCTTGAGCCTAAGACAAGGAGAAATGGTTTTAAACCAAAAGAGAAAATATTTAGATGAGTTATTGGGAGGGAAATTGTTCCCTGTGAGGCTGGAGAGGGGCTGGGATGGAATTCCCAGAGCAGCTGTGGCTGCCCCTGGATCCCTGGCAGTGCCCAAGGCCAGGCTGGACACTGGGGCTGGGAGCACCTGGGACAGTGGGAGGTGTCCCTGCATGGCAGGGGTGGCACTGGGTGAGTTTTAAGGTCCTTTCCAACCCAAACCATTCTGTGATTCTTTTGTAGTGTCTCAAAGTTTTCTTTTGGAGAACTCTTCGGGATAGATTTCCTGCAGGGCTTTTGTCTCTCTGGCTCACTCTTGTTAAAAGCAATCCCACCTCACCTGATCCTTCCAACACCGAAACCTGGATGAACATGTCCTGGCCTGAGTGTACCTCAAATGAAAGAGAGATGATCTGAGAGGTTTGGTAATGACCAGGAGATAAAGCCAGAAAGCCTGACCCTGTCATGTAATTAACCCTTATTTTGAGATCCCACCTGTAAGATTTGCCAGGTTTTCCTCTTGGCTGTGCTGGCACCTGTCACTATAGGACATGAAAGAACATGAGCTCACACACTGCTGTTCTCAAGGTGAAGAAAAAAGGGAAGTTTATTTTCTGACTCCAACATTTACAGATTTCCAAAAGTGACAGTGGATCGAAGGGTGACAGTGCCACCTCTCCAATGACACTGGACAAACCAACAGTCCATCAAATTTCTCCTCCTCCATAAAGGAATGCAAAACAATGAGTTATTTACAGAAAGTGTGTGAGAAAGTTTGCTACAAGAATGTTAACATCAGAAGGCTTAGAAAATCTTAAAAAATCAGGGCGACAGGCACCCCCGTGTGTGTGCAGGTTCTGTGGGTTTGTGTTTCTGCAGCTTGCATGTGCTGCTCTGGGCCCAGCCTGGGCCAGGGCCCTGCCTTCCCCTCCTGTCAGCAGCAGCAGACAAATTTCAGGGGTAGGATCCCACAGCTTCAACTTTTCCATGCTGCAGTCTCGGCTCGAGCCTGTTGGCAGAGCTTCCACCCTGCTGAATTCCTTGGTGATGAGTGTTATTTCTTTGAGTGATGTGTGCAGGCAGGGGAACATTTCTACATCACTGCCCAAACTTCCTAAAACATACTTAAATAATTTACATAAAATCCAAATCTGCGTGTGAAATACCCTTATGAGTCAAGGGTTTATTCACTGTGAATCCATTCCCTGAGTGGGAGGAAACCTAAACTGTCTTGGATAAAATGGCCTCTATAAAATATAGATCCATTTCCTAATATTTATGTCAGATGCTTCTCATTATGGGTTTTTTCTTTTTCTTCTTTCTTATTTCAGTCTGGAATTGCCTCAGCAACCCCTTGCTAGCACTGCTTCATGTGGATGTTAACAGTAAATCAGGAGAGTTTCTTCTGTGTCTGTCTCATTAAATATTATCTCTCTGATTTGCTAGGGTGGGTTACAATAGGGACATTAAAAAGGCATGTATCTCTAATTGCTTTTTAATGCCACTGCTATTTATAGGTGGTCTGAGTTTCAAAGTAACATGGAAAGTCATGTAAAAACATTGAGCTCTTGGTGATAAGGGGGTGCCAAGGAAAATTGATCACATATGAAGTTAATTAATTCAAGTAGTGTTAGGGATCCTGGGATGAAGCAGATCCCTGTGTGCAGTGTGTGGTGGTTGTGCCAGTCAAATTCAGGGTTGTGCTAAATTCTGCAACCTCAGAAGCAACAAAACCCCATCAGTTTTATAGTTCTCTGTAAGCATTATTAACAAGAGTCATAGCAGCTCCAGGTATGACAGACATAGCCTGATCCATGAATAACAGAATAAAAAAAAGTGAATTCACTTCTGTGTGGAAATACAACCCTACATTTATCCAGCAATCCTAATTTTCACTTGTGCATGACACAGTTCCCACTGCAGAGCAAGCCCAGCTAGCTCAGAAATCTCCTGAAGGGTTTTACATCACTAAAAACTTTCAATACATCCCTTAAACCTGAGCTGGGGCAGGGAGACTCTCCAGAATCCTCTTGAACAATTTCCCAAAATACTTGTTTCTTCACACAGTTACACAAAATAAAGCAAAGGCTGCCAGGATTTCTCAGGTCAGCAGTAGTAGAATAAACTAGCTTCATTTAAGTGTGAATAAATCTGTGTGATGTAAGAGGATGGGGCACCAGGTGCATATATTTCATAGAGAAACAGATAAATATAAGTATTAAATAAAATTCTGAAGGGATTTTGTGTGTGTCCCACTTGCCCAAGTGCTTTAGAGAAGACTCATTTTCAGGGAGGGGTTACCCAAGAGTCTGTAGCTCTCTCTGAATTGGCAATCCATTTTAGGACTGTTTAATGTATGTGAAAATGCATATGGAACTCCAAAGTATATATATGAACATATTTGTGTGTGTGCACATCTAATTTCTGCAGGTTTGACTCACATCTGGGTGTGTGAATAGTTTGCCTATAATCCTGTGGAACTTCATTTTCTGGCAGATGAGTCTATATTAATTCCTGAAACCCTGAGCAACAACGGAATTACTTTGCAGTGTGAGGGGGGAAAACATTACAATAAAAATGAAGCATACTTTTAATTATCTGTAGTCATTTGGATGAAATCTATAATGAGCTTGATAAATGCTGATGCTCTAGGCATCAATTTTTCAAATGACAGTAGAACCAGAAATATCTGGGAAGGCATTGTTAGCTCAGACTGCACAATATTTTTGAGGTCTTGGTTAGTAGGAATAATTAAAATGACTTATGTAAGATAAGTGTCATATCTCTGTCAGCAACTAAATGTTAAATGTTATTATAAACTAATTACTTCCTGGAATTGAAAGGAAAATTATAATTTTGTGTCTTAACCACTAAAAGATGGTGTCTGATCCTTCTCTCGCTAAACCAGTGACTTCAGTGCAGCCTCGGAGTGGGTGAGGAGCGAGTTTGGGACCAAAAACCTCACTGCAGAGAGGAGTCAGAATAATCTGCTGGTGGCGTGAATCAGCTCCTAAATGAGCACAAGGTGAAGGAGCTGGGGCTGTGGGTTGAGGAGGAGGAGGAGGGATGCTGCAGGCTCAGCCCTCTGCTGTCCTTCCTCCCTTCCCACGTCCATCTGCTCGGTCGTGGCTCAGCTCCCCCAAGCCACAGGCACTGCCCTGGTGCTCCCCTGCAGTCATTTGCTGTTGGATTGATGGCTTTAATTTGCTCATCAAGGGCTCTGACACATGGCAGAGTCAAGGAATTAGATTCAGGGGAAGCGCAGAGCAGAGGGAGAGGTGAAAAAGCAAAGAAAGACGTTAAAAAACTAATCTAGCCTTCCTGATTTCACTGGTTATTCTCCCTGTGCTGCCTGGAAAACAGCAGCATGGAGCCTGACCTGGCAGCAGGGGTGGTGAGCAGTGTCACCTCTTGTGGAGGTCCCACTGATGCCACATCCTGTGGAGCTGGGCACTGACAGGTGCCAGCCTCACGCCCTGCTGTGGTACCCACAGCTTTCAGGCTTGTTAAGGAAAAGCCCCAGCGTGGTTGTGTTGCTTTTTTGTGGCTTTATGGTTTTGTGTTGCTTTGGTTTTTATGTACCAAAGAAAATGTTTCTCCTGTTGAGTAATAAACCTCAGCATGCAAGAGGTGATGAGAGAGGCTTGGGGGGAATGATTCAGGGAAAAGGAGAGATGATGGAGAAAGATTAAAGCAAAATGCAGGGAATGTAGGAACATAATTAATGGCTAAGAAAGAGAAAGGAAGGAGGAATATTTTAACCCCCATCCTTTCAGCTGCCTTCACTCTACAAACTCACTCATTGCTTGGTAGCTCAGGCCCATGGTTTTGTTTTGAATCACCTCATCCTAATTTTAAGTCCCATCTTGAAGCAGAATTAGTTGGAAATGAGCCATAATCTCCTGAGAGAATAGCCTGATGTTATTTGAAATATCCTGCAGGCTTTCCCAGGACACCCCAATGCCATATCCCAGCAGTTCCCCAGAGTTTGGGATGTGTTCCCCTGGCCAGGGGCTGAGGGTGGGGGCAAACCCTGCCTTTGAGGATGTGCTTGGTTAAAAAGTGGTTCAGGTGTCATCCAGTGACACCTGTGTGCAAGAATTGTGTGCAAGAAATGTGTGCAAGAAATGTGTGCAAGAAATGTGCTGCTGGCAGAGCCAGAGAGCAGCTGTGGGGTTTTGGATGCCAGTGGTGCTAACAGGGGGTGACAGGGGTCCCACACAGGTGAGAACAACCTCACACCCTAGAAAACCCCATGAGCACTCCCAGGCAGCTCCAAACAAACCCACCCAGGTTCCTGACACACTGGGGGTGTTCCTGGCTGGTTTTGTGTCCCACTGCACTTGGGTTTTGTGCTGGGCACTGAAATCAAAGCCTTCTCCAGGGGAGCAGCCTCCAGAGCTGCAGCCTGGTCGTGCTGCCAAATTAATTGATCTTCATGGAAGCCACTGCTTTAATTGGGGAGGAAGAGTGGCAGGAGACACTGAGAACGCCCTTGTGAGCTTGTGTTTAATCTCAGCTTCCAGCCTGCATTGATCCCTGGCTCACAGAGCATTCAGAGGCAGAGCAGGAGCAGGATTTTGGGGAGATGTAGAATGTTCCTCCTCTTCATGGGTTATATCCTTAGTACTGGCCACTCGGGGGGACAAAATATAGGACTAGGTGCACCTTTGGATTGACAAGCTGCCATTTATTTTAGGGCTGTTGCACCTATTGAGTTTTAAGGCAGATTTACAGGTTTGGGGTTTAAACACAGGTTTAAACACAGAGATCTCCTTGGGATTTAAACCCAGATTTAAACACAGAGATCTCCTTGGCATTTAAACCCAGATTTAAACACAGAGATCTCCTTGGGATTTAAACCCAGGTTTAAACACAGAGATCTCCTTGGGATTTAAACTCAGATTTAAACACAGAGATCTCCTTGGGATTTAAACCCAGATTTAAACACAGAGGTCTCCTTGGGATTTAAACTCAGATTTAAACACAGAGATCTCCTTGGGATTTAAACACAGATTTAAACACAGAGATCTTGGGATTTAAACCCAGATTTAAACACAGAGATCTCCTTGGGATTTAAACCCAGATTTAAACACAGATCTCCTTGGCATTTAAACCCAGATTTAAACACAGAGATCTCCTTGGGATTTAAACCCAGGTTTAAACACAGAGATCTCCTTGGGATTTAAACTCAGATTTAAAGAGATCTCCTTAAGATCTCTGCCCTCCTCACCCATTATTTTATGAGGTTAGTGAGAGGGATACTGAGGCACAGGGCAAATGAAGATATATCTCTAAAAGTCCATGATTCTGCAAGTGAAATATGAGCACAGCCTGCCTAGAGCAAATGGTTCATGCTGGTGGCAAGGAGGAAAATGTGGGTTTAGTTAAAAATACGATTTCATGTTTCGACAAATCGGCAGAAATGGCAATAAAACTTCTTTAAAATTAAAAATGCAAATGCAAGCCTAGAGGCACACACTCCAAAGCAAGAATAAAGTACAAAAAGGATGTAATTGTTGTTGGAGTCTAAGGATAAACTTAGGCTCAGTGACTTCATTACTTAGAAGCTTGGCTTCCTAAAAGTATTGCAGATGCTTGCAATAACCTTTTGTAATCCCTCAGCTCTCTTTGCATTTCATTCTATTTTAATAAGTTCAGATTTTTCATTGGACTTACTTAAATTTCTATGTTTATAAATTTGCCATGTTAAGAGCAGTTTTCTTGGATCTTTTAAGCAGAATTCCGTAGCAGTCTGAAAATGTTCAGCTGCAAGTACAGTCAGACAATTTGCCCACTGACATCTGTTCAGCAGCATAATTTTACTCAGCTACAAGTGACATATTTAATTAACTGAGACATTTCAAATAGAATTTGATAGCTTCCCAGCCCAGTATCTCCAAACTTACTACTGACTGAAAATATGCCATCCTAGGAGTGCTATAGGGCCTAGGAAGAATTAGTTTTATAAAAGGCAGTGCTGGGATTTTGGAAAATTATGCTTTAAAAACATAATGTCTGCCACTTGTTGTGGATTTTTTGGCTTTTTTTTAAGGTTGGGATTAAATGTGTGAGATGGTATTTTTTTGTTTGGATTCAGATGTTTATTAATTTTTATTTATATTAAATATTAAGTTTCTTACATTTATTATAAATATCTTATATATTACATTATACATATTATATTTATTATATAACTATATTTATTATTAAATCGAATAGTTATTATTACATCATAATATAAATAATATATTTATTGTTTATATTTATTTATGGTTGTATATTTATATATTTATATTATTTCTATTCATTTACATTAAATATTATATTTATTAGCTCACAAACTGTGAGCTCCATAGTAATCCACTCTAATAAGTTAAAAATTGAGTTGTATCTCCTTTTTTATAAGGCTTTTTAAGGATAAACTGTCTAATTAAGAAATAACACAAATTATTTTTGCTTTTAACCTAACAACTAACTACTTGTGTTCTGCAATTTTTTTATTTAACTACACAATACTTCCTAAATTCATGAAGAAGGTAAAGAAGGACTAGTCTCTGCTTTAAAACTTCTATCTTGTTTTATATATATAGTATTATATTTTAAAACTTTAATATCACATACTGTAAAACTACATTTTATAGTATGTGATATTACACATTTCTTTATATATATTATTTTAAAACTTTAAACTCTATGTTTTATAGTATGTGATATTACACATTTTTATTCAAACTACACACTCATAATCTTAGTTTTATTATTCAATTTTTGAAGTTATCTCTATGGCTTCAGGTTAAGTGTAGTGGTTTTGGGGGGTCAGTGTTAGTTAGTACAGAAAGTGTAAAATTCTCATCAAAAATCTACCCAGGGTTCCAACAGCCTGTGATGTTTGTGCCTCTGAGCTCCTGAAACACCTCAGGGATCCTGGGCAGCCTTTCAAGCCTTGGGTTTGTTCAGGGCCTCCTGAATCTGCAGCTCCAGCTCTGCACTGGGCAGGCAAGGTCAGGATGTCACAAAAAGCTCTTTGGTTATCTTGTACAAGTTTTAGTGGAAGCACAACACTGGGAATGTGCTTTCCATCAGCAGCCACAGCCCTGCCATGTGAGGAGCAGATCCATGGAGGGGCAGCCTTCCAGAAGCTTCCAGGGAGCTCCAGAGCAGTGTCAGTCTTCAGTCCAGCCCAGGCCAACCCAGAATGCTCACAGAGATGGGTCTGAGCTCAGCCTGCAGGGTGGCAGAGCAATTCCTGCTGATGACACTGCACCATTCCTGCTGATCCCTGCCACAGACACTGCACCATTCCTGCTGATCTGTGCCCAGACACTGCACCATTCCTGCTGATCCCTGCCCCAGACACTGCACCATTCCTGCTGATCCCTGCCCCAGACAGACACTGCACCATTCCTGCTGATCCCTGCCCCAGACACTACACCATTCCTGCTGATCTGTGCCCAGACACTGCACCATTCCTGCTGATCTGTGCCCAGACACTGCACCATTCCTGCTGATCCCTGCCTCAGACACTGCACCATTCCTGCTGATCCCTGCCCCAGACACTGCACCATTCCTGCTGATCTGTGCCACAGACACTGCACCATTCCTGCTGATCTGTGCCACAGACACTGCACCATTCCTGCTGATCCCTGCCTCAGACACTGCACCATTCCTGCTGATCTGTGCCCAGACAGACACTGCACCATTCCTGCTGATCCCTGCCACAGACACTGCACCATTCCTGCTGATCTGTGCCCCAGACACTGCACCATTCCTGCTGATCCGTGCCCAGACAGACACTGCACCATTCCTGCTGATCCCTGCCACAGACACTGCACCATTCCTGCTGATCCATGGCCCAGACACTGCACCATTCCTGCTGATCCCTGCCCCAGACACTGCACCATTCCTGCTGATCCGTGCCCAGACAGACACTGCACCATTCCTGCTGATCCGTGCCACAGACACTGCACCATTCCTGCTGATCCCTGCCTCAGACACTGCACCATTCCTGCTGATCCGTGCCACAGACACTGCACCATTCCTGCTGATCCCTGCCACAGACACTGCACCATTCCTGCTGATCTGTGCCCAGACACTGCACCATTCCTGCTGATCCGTGCCACAGACACTGCACCATTCCTGCTGATCTGTGCCACAGACACTGCACCATTCCTGCTGATCCCTGCCTCAGACACTGCACCATTCCTGCTGATCTGTGCCCAGACAGACACTGCACCATTCCTGCTGATCCCTGCCACAGACACTGCACCATTCCTGCTGATCTGTGCCCCAGACACTGCACCATTCCTGCTGATCTGTGCCCAGACAGACACTGCACCATTCCTGCTGATCCCTGCCACAGACACTGCACCATTCCTGCTGATCTGTGCCACAGACACTGCACCATTCCTGCTGATCTGTGCCACAGACACTGCACCATTCCTGCTGATCCCTGCCCCAGACACTGCACCATTCCTGCTGATCCCTGCCTCAGACACTGCACCATTCCTGCTGATCTGTGCCACAGACACTGCACCATTCCTGCTGATCCCTGCCCCAGACAGACACTGCACCATTCCTGCTGATCCCTGCCTCAGACACTGCACCATTCCTGCTGATCCCTGCCACAGACACTGCACCATTCCTGCTGATCAGTGCCCCAGACACTGCACCATTCCTGCTGATCCCTGCCCCAGACAGACACTGCACCATTCCTGCTGATCTGTGCCCAGACACTGCACCATTCCTGCTGATCCCTGCCTCAGACACTGCACCATTCCTGCTGATCTGTGCCCCAGACACTGCACCATTCCTGCTGATCTGTGCCACAGACACTGCACCATTCCTGCTGATCCCTGCCTCAGACACTGCACCATTCCTGCTGATCCCTGCCCCAGACACTGCACCATTCCTGCTGATCCATGGCCCAGACACTGCACCATTCCTGCTGATCCCTGCCCCAGACACTGCACCATTCCTGCTGATCCGTGCCCAGACAGACACTGCACCATTCCTGCTGATCCGTGCCACAGACACTGCACCATTCCTGCTGATCCCTGCCTCAGACACTGCACCATTCCTGCTGATCCGTGCCACAGACACTGCACCATTCCTGCTGATCCCTGCCACAGACACTGCACCATTCCTGCTGATCCGTGCCACAGACACTGCACCATTCCTGCTGATCTGTGCCACAGACACTGCACCATTCCTGCTGATCCCTGCCTCAGACACTGCACCATTCCTGCTGATCCCTGCCACAGACACTGCACCATTCCTGCTGATCCCTGCCACAGACACTGCACCATTCCTGCTGATCCCTGCCACAGACACTGCACCATTCCTGCTGATCCCTGCCACAGACACTGCACCATTCCTGCTGATCTGTGCCCAGACACTGCACCATTCCTGCTGATCCCTGCCCCAGACACTGCAGAGGAGCAGGAGTTCAGTGGTTATTTCACTTTTGGCACATTGCTGCAGGGTTTCACTGCAGCCACCTCCATTACCTGAAACTGGAACCACTCAATGCAGCTCGAGCAGTAAAGTCTCCCCAAAGCAGGCAGCCCACAGGCTTTGCCTAAATCTACAGAATTGTGTTTTCCCATCAAAAATCCATTAGCCAGTAAGCACCAGCACCTCTCTGTTGCTGACAGCAGTTTGTGGCTTGTGTTATTCTGGAGCCTTTCCTGAAATGTTTGCTTTTCATGGCACCCAGCCCAGCTGACCCAGTGACAGGATTTCTGTTCATCCAGCACACAGGGAAGCTCAGGGAGCTGATCTGAAATATTCCTCACAAGAACAGCTCCAGGAGAGGTGCTGTAAGCTCTGGGATATCAGAACTGCACAGTGAAAGGCAGTCAGGAGGTCTTTGAGGTTAACATGGGAATGCTGGGACTCCAGTTGTGAGTTTGGCTTTTGGGATGTGTGAGGTTGTTCAGCTCCATTCTGTGGTGGTGTTCACAGGGGTCTGAGAATGAGGGAAGAGATAAGGATCTGACTCCATGTTTCAGAAGGCTTGATTTATTATTTTATTATATATATTACATTAAAAGTATACTAAAAGAATAGAAGAAAGGATTTCATCAGAAGGCTGGCTAAGAAAAGAAAAAGAAGGAATGAATAACAAAAGCTTGTGCAGCTGACTGTGATTGGCCATTAATTAGAAACAACCCCATGAGACCAATCCCAGATGCACCTGTTGCATCCCACAGCAGCAGATAACCATTGCTTGCATTTTGTTCCTGAGGCCTCCCAGCTTCTCAGGAGAAAAAATCCTAAGGAAAGGATTTTTCAGAAAATATCATAGCTACACCATTCAAAGCCCATGGAAGAGCTGCCATTCCCTCTCCTGCTGAAGTTTTGCTGTGTGGAGACACAGTGAACCTGGCTGGTCTTCCTTTGATTCCCTCACACATTCCCTGTGTGCTGTTTCTTCCCTCAATGCCCATCTGAGTTGTAGTGTCACCTAAACCCATCCCATTAGGGACACCCTGAACATCTTGACCTGGTTTAAGCCATTTTAGGGAAATAACTTGTTGTTACCCATCTACTTTGCTGGAAAATTTTTATTTACCTTCTTCATGCTTTCCCCACACACTGGTTAGCAGTAGTCTCTTCATTAACATTTTGGAGTTAGAGTGATAAATAAATGCTGGAGTTTTGGCAGGTAAACGGTGACATAAATGTGACAGTGAGTGATGGAAGTGGGGTGTGCACTGAGGACCCAGAACAGCAGAGGAGGCCACCAACGAGATGGATTTAATTTCAATCTTTGCCCATTGGAATTTGAAGCTCATGGATTCTTTGCCCAGCAGCCAGGAAAGCAGAAATCTCTCAATCCCTGGTGATGGCCAGCCAGGGAGCTGTGTTCTGTTCCTCCCCAGCTGCTCAGGTTTGCTGGCTCACACTGTTTTCTGCATACTGCCACCACATGCAGTGACAAGTTATGAGCACTGGGTGCTTGGGGGCTTTAAAAGGAGGATTTATCCCTCTTGTCTCCTGTTCCCAGCAGGCCAGGGAGCAGCTAAGGATGGGAGTGCCTGTTCCCACGCTTGTTCCCGTCCAGGGATCACCCAGAGCACGGATCTCACTGCAGCATGTGTTTGTCAGAACTGGTTCTCACTGTGCCAGCCACTGTTCACCCATTCCAGGGGATATATTTTAACATGGACTCCAGTAGGCACAGCATTACATGGATTTCTGCATCAAAAGGACTGGGTGCAAGCACAAAGACATATTTTGCAAATCAAGTGTATGATCTACTCAAATTGTCTATCTCCAGGCCATGTGAAATAGGCTGCAGGCTACAACCATAGAGTTACTATTGAAACCTGGGATGCTTGGTTGATTTCCCAGCTATTACAGTTTTATTTTACTCCCTTCTTTGCCTCTGAATTGTTGTGCTAATTAAGCTCACGAATTTCAATCTCTCAGGTTCTTCAATTATGACATTGCAGCCCCTCTGTGGCAGCACACTGGAGTGTGGCAGATAGGATATTATGAAGTGGAGACATTCAATGGGAAAATGTCCAAAAGCAGTTCAAATCACTTAAGATAATTAAACAAGGGAAAGAATGTGGTGTGTTTAGAGAATATGAGATGGTTTTGTGAATAGAATGGTGTTAGGTACCCGTGCATGGGAAACTCATTACCCATGCTGAACTCATTTTTTACATTGTAATGAGAGAGAAGAAATGAAAAACACCTCTGTGAACATCACCTTTGTGAGTGCTTGCACTGAGACCACCCCAGCAGAGGCAGCAGGTTCAACAGGCTTGTTTATTCCTCTGGATGTACCTGGGAAAAAATGCAGCAATTGAAGAAATAACAAATAATTTCAGTGGAAAGGTCAAAATGACCTCAATTGAGATACTTCAGAATTAATGGAGTAGGCTGGTGTCAGCAGGCAGAATAAATGACATTTTGTAACTGCCTGTTCACCATCCTGCTTCAGGCTCTTCACCTCCCCCAGATGTAGCAAAGGTTTCAAATGCATTGCCAGAGGGGTTTTAATAAGAGTTTGTGTAACAGAGTGAGGCAGTGCTCGAGTGGGGAGAAAACAGGCACTTGATCATTGGGAAAAATTTCTGAATAAGGGTCAGGGTGTGTGTGACAGCATCCCTGAGGGGAAGGGAGGAGCACAGCCACACCTGAGCCAGCCCTGCACCACCTCTGTGGCACTGATGCCATCCTTTACAGAGCCACAGGGATATTCAATGTTCTCCCAAAACAGCAGTTCCTGCAGCAGTGACTGCACAGAGCTGTGAATCAAAGGCAGGGGGGAGCAGGAGATCAGCCTGCAGAGCACACAGAGAGTTCTGTTCCTCTCCAGAGGTCAACAGGGCACTGCACCTTCTCTCCACTGCTGAGAAACCAGGTAACCAAAGGGGGGCATCCCTGTGATGCTGCACCCCAGGGTCTGCTCCTGCTGAGATGATTGCTGCTGGGATTTTTCCTGAGTAGCACTGACATGAAGAATGCACAGCTCTTGTCCTTTTTTATAGCCTGGTACTCTGTACTTGGTGCCTGGATGGCTGAAGGACAATTGGATAATAATCTGCACTTTTTGTGCAGCAATAATAATAATAATAATAATAATAATAATCTGCATTTAGATCACTGTGTAAATGACAGATGTACCAAGAAGGAGAGCAGTTGTCTCAGCTGGTGAAAGAAGTGGGCTAGGAAGAGCTAGAAAAGACTGGATTTTGGGATTTTCCCTGAGTAGCACTGACATGAAGAATGCACAGCTCTTGTCCATTTTTACAGCTTGATACTCTGTACTTGGTGCTTGGATGGCTGAAGGACAATTGGGTAATAATCTGCACTTTTCCTGCATTAATAATAATAATAATCTGCATTTAGATCACTGTGTAAATGACAGATGTACCAAGAAGGAGAGCATTTGTCTCAGCTGGTGAGAGAAGTAGGCTAGCAAGAGCTAGAAAAGGCTGGATTTTGGGAAATGCATCATGACAGTGACATCTGTTGGACTGCAAAGTGGCCTCCCCTGGAAGGTGGTGGGATCAGAACTGCTCCTGACATTTGCAGCCCAGTGGGGCAGGGCCTGGTTTGATCCATGGCACACTTGGCTCCCAGGAGGCCCTTGCTATGATCCACTGGATTTTTTCCATCTCTGGCTCCTGTGACTGTCTGTCTGACTCTCCCTGGGTGATGAAATATCATTATAACCTTTTGAAATAATATATTGGTGCCTGGAGAGCAGAGACTGATTTTCCCATTTGCAAGTGAGAGGCAGTGTGTTAAATTACCACTCCTGTCATTAAATGGATTGAGGGAGAAAAATCTGATGTGCTTGAACCAGGACATTTTTCCCCTCCCCAAACAAACCACCTCAGATTTCACCTTGTGGGGGGCCAGGAAGGTGAGGATTAGAAGTTTAAATAAAATTCATCATATTCTCTGAGGCTTAGGTTCCTTGCTTGACGCCTGAAAATGTTTCAGCAGGTCTGACGTGGAAGCTTTCTGCCGATTTACAGAGAATGAGGGAGCCTGTGCTGTGTCTGTCAATTTATCTTTCTGGGCCATGGAAGCTTCTGCTTGTTCATTTGGCTCTGGGAAATCTGATGCTGAACAGCCTGGTGTAGTGGAAGGTGTCTGTGCCCATGGCAGGGGGTGGAACTGGATGGGCTTTGCATTCCCTTCCTTCCCAAACCACCCTGTGATTCTGTGAAATGTGAAAAAAATCACTGTGCTGATAAACACAGCGACCAAGTGTGTAAGTGATTGTGCTCAGGAATTGTATCTCTGGATCATCAATAAGAAAGTTGTAATGTTGTTCCTGCTGATTTTTAAAAATCACACCAAGCAGCTGATGCAGTTCTTCATAGCATTTGTTTCTGTCTTTCATGCAGGGCAAAGTATTGATAATCATCTGGTACTGCTGAGCATTGTAGCTGGCAACATTTGAAACTCCAGACATGGTGATGAATTGCTCTATGATATATTAATGTTATTTTGATCCCTGCTCTTTCTGAATTACATTGATCCAATTAGGTTAAGTAGCTTGCCATCTAAATTAATTTACTTTCCTCTATTAATCTCCTTTACTCTGGGTCAAAACCAGAAATGTAAATCAATCCATTGTATTGCATATCTTGGGGGGGTGGGAGGGTAATTAAATTACCTGATAGATACATATGCTGGATTGATTGTTTGCTGTGTTGAACATTATTGCCATGATTGGAAAGTGAGGTGGTGCACACCCAGTAGTGGAATTTGAGTGCTTGTTACACTTAATTTTCATAACCTGTCAGGAAAAGCCTTGGTGTCCCTGGGTACCAACCCAGTGTGGTGGTGTTCACAGGGGTCCCAGCATGAGGGAAGAGATGAGAATCTTGACTCCATGTTTCAGAAGGCTGATTTATTATTTTATGATATATATTATATTAAAAGAAAATTGTATGCTAAAACTATACTAAAAGAATAGAAGAAAGGGTTTCATCAGAAGGATTGAAAGGAATACAAAGGAAAGGAATGATAACAAAACCTTGTGACTGACCAGAGAGTCTGAGCCAGCTGACTGTGATTGGCCATTAATTAAAAACAACCACATGAGACCAATCACAGATGCACCTGTTGCATTCCACAGCAGCAGATAATTATTGTTTTTCTTCTCCTCTGAGGCCTCTCAGCTTCCCAGGAGAAAAAATCCTAGCAAAAGGATTTTTCATAAAACATGTCTGTGACAGCCCTCCACAGCCAGCCACACAGCTTTTAGGATATTGGACATTTTGCAGGTGGGGATAAAGGCTCCTTCCTCTGCCAGGAGCTGCTGGACTCCCTGGCAGCATCTCAGAGGGGCTCACCCTGTGGCTGTGGGAAGCCTGCCCTGCTCAGCGTCAGGCTGGCACAGCAGGGCAGATGTCCCAGCACTGATGTCTGAGGTACCAGTGGAAAGAGGGTTGGTGCAGAGCCCTGCAAAGCTCTCTTCTTTTCCCAGTGCCATGTGAAATTTCTGTGGTTTGACATCATGGAATCACAGAGTGGTTTGGGTTGGGAGGGACCTAAAATCTCATTTAGTTCCACCCCTGCCATGGCAGGGACACCTCCCACTGTCCCAGGTGCTCCAGCCTGGCCTTGGGCACTGCCAGGGATCCAGGGGCAGCCACAGCTCTGTGTCCCACACTGGGACATTCCTTTGCTTCCCTGAGGTCAGTCCCACAGTGGGATCCCATCATCTTGGTGCTCTCACCAGTCCTTTACATTTCACACTGGGAATTCTTCGTTGACATCAGGAATTTGTTTACCTGCTACATTTCCTCACTTTATTGGGAAGAACTTTCCATGGAAGACTCAAACAAAAATAAAGCTCTGATGTGAGGGAATGAGATCCAATCCAGTTGCTGGAAACTGAGTGTTGGCACAGTTAAAACAGATACTAAGTGCAGTGGGTTTAGGTTGGGTTTAGTTAAAATCCTGCCAGGTTTGTGATAGCTCCATCTTCATGGGAGATCAAGGCAAGGGCTCTTTACAGTGGGAAAATGGATCTGGTTCCTTCCCTGTCATTGTAGCAGAAGATGAATTTGTGTCAGATGACCCCTGTAATGGGGCAGGGCAGGCTGGTGATCACAAATCCCTTCTGGTGTTCAAACCTACGGATCTATGAAGTATTTTCTAAATCTGTGCCTCAGAGCAGAATGAACAGCAGCGGAAAGGTCACCTTTATCATCATGGCTGTCAAACACCTTGCAAACAGCGGAGCACAAAGCAAGTTGCTCAATCACTTTGCCCTTCTGCTACATCTGTTACCTGTACCTGTACTTTTGTCCCATCAAATGAAACTCACTCCCCTGTCCTGGATGGAATCCCATTTCCAAAAGCTGCACAGTGAATCTCTGTTGGCTTCAGCAATAGGATCTTGCCTTTACAAAGGCAATTAATGCCTGCCAAGTGCACAAGTGAGCAGTGTTAGATAAATAATGATAATTATGAAAGCAGCTGCTCTTTGTCATGGTGAGACGGTAGGAAACAGAGAGGGACTTTTTGCAAGAGAGTGTGGTGACAGGACAAGGGGAGTGGCTCCAAACTGACACTGGGTGGGTTTGGATGGGATTTTGGGAATTAGGAATTGTTCCCTGGGAAGGTGGGCAGGGCCTGGGTGCCCAGAGCAGCTGGGGCTGCCCCTGGATGGAGCATCCAAGGGATATTGGATGGAGCTCTGAGCACCCTGGGATGGTGGAAGGTGTCCCTGCCTATAGCAGGGGTGGCACTGGAATATCTCAAAGGTCTCTTTCAACCGAAACCATTCCATGAGTGTTGGGCACAGCCCCCTCTGCTCCTGGCAGGGTTTGTGGGGGCTACAGGCACAAGAGGTGGGATCACCACTGCAGTCAGTGTCTTCTGAGGCCCCATGGTGTCCCTGTGGAGCTGCCTGGTGGGATTTCGTATTGTGCATCTAAATCCACACGAGATGTTTGGTTGGGCACCCAGATCCTGCTGTGGGTGTGGTGCTTGCCTGAGATCCATTCCTACAAACCCACCAAATGCTGCAGTGTTTTAACATCTCATATCTATTAATATGGTAATATTTCCCACGAGCTGAAGAATTTAAAAGTTAAATGTGAGAATCTCTGCTTGAGTGCTCACTAGAATTTTTTTGCCTTGCCACCTCCTTATTTTCTTTTTTTCCTTTTCTTTTTTGTTTTTGGTCTTGTTTCATTCTTTTTTTTTTCCTACCTCAAGATAGAGGCTGGGTTTCCTTTTTCTTTTAAAGCTGGGTTTTCTCCACAGTAAGTGTTTGTAGAGCTCCTAGCACAACCAGATCCTGATGGAGCCACTGGATATTAATGTGCTGCAAATTAATCAGTAATGAAAATTAAATGTGTGTTTATGCTCCATTTATAATGTTTATGCAAACACAAGAAATACGTTCCCCAACTGTGTAATGGCTCCCACCACAATATTTGCAAGGATGCAGCATTTACCAGCTTTTAAATAAAATTAAGGGCCTGCTTTGTTCAAATGGACAACCCAAGGGAGAAACACCTCTAAGAAGTGGGACAGAATGAACATTGTGAAACACAGAGCCAGGGATTTTTGATATTCTACATTCTCCAGTTTTCTGAAGGTGATGGTGGCATTTATCTCCTGGCTCCTTCTGTATTGTGCTTTTGCAGCTCACCAGAAATTTTGTCAAAACTCAAGGGTGTTTGTGATGAGGAGCACAACTCAAGACCTGCACTAGGAGTAAATGTGAATGACTGTTCCTCCTCCAGGCTCTGTCAGAAATGCTCTTTAGATAAGGAGTTGAAACAGATCAATGGCAGCACTTGTTTTTGTTTTAAAGAGGCAGATGCCTGAGTTGAGTTCTCTACAAAAAGAGAAGTTTCTGTGGTTGTCACACATGTGCCCCTGCCTGGGGATTCCTAGAAAATGACAATTTCAAGTCCAAATTTTTTATCTCCTTGCCAAAGGCAGGAGGGGAAGTGTGGAGGGAATGGGAACAAACTGCCTCGTCCCAGACATGATCCTGCAGAGTCTCCTGTGAAGTCATTGAATTTCCATTTGTGAATATCCTTTCAGATGAGCAGGGTAAATCCAGTGCTGTAAGTTCTGTGGTGTTCATGCCGTGTTTTCCCTGGAGTGTCAATAGGAGGAGTTTGTTTCACTCACCAAGTGTTGAATTAGTCTTTGGGTGGTCACTTGCTGATGAATACACCAGATTAGATGGAAAAATAAGGAGCACAGGGAAAACATTTTCCTTTTCAACAAACCACCATTACTTAACAATACCCTAAACCCCAGATCTCCCTAGATTTAACCTAAAATGTGTTGAAAATCACATGGAAGATTCATCACTGAAATGTGCTGGCACAAAGTCCTCATTTGGAAGAGAAAACAGTCTGGAAACTTGTAGTCTATTCACAATTACCACAGGAAATGTTCGTGTCCTGCAGCTTCAATATTTGGAGTTCCATTTTCCCTTATTCCCCGTAGCCGTTGAATCCTTAATGCCGGGCTTTGATCCTTATCTCAAACAGAACCACTGAAGGATAAATTCAAGGTGAGGTGGCCTCAATGTTCCTTGTGCTGTGTTTTTTCCAGGGGCCTGCTGGCCAGAGGCTTCACAGAGACCCATTACCTGCAGGATGGCACTGACGTGGTTCTCACACGCAACCGCACGGTAAGGCTGGGCTGTCCTGGGTAATTCTTCCCTAAAATCCAAAATATCCTCTGCCAGGATCCGAGCCCTGGGATGAAACAGCTCAACATGAAGCTTTTTTTGGTTTTTTTTTTTTTCACTGTTGCCTTCAGTGTCTTTGTGCCTGCTCTGATCCTACACATGAATTTTTAGAGGCAGCCTTGAAAGGCAAGCTCTGGGGTTTGAACCACGTGGCTTTTAACATTTGTGAAGTTTTTTTCAGCTTCTTGGAAATAGACCCATTAAAATGTGATAATTATGACAGATCAGTTATGGAGAAAAGGCCTGGCTCTGTTTGGGGAAAAAAAACCCTAAATATGTGATTTCCAGAGGGCAAAAGTTCATGTCAGAGGTTGGAAGGCTTGGGTGTCTTTCCTCACTGGGGAGGCCATGGGGAGGGTGTTGGTTGGGGTTTTTTTTAAATCCAGGCCATAAATGTGTTGTGGATGTACTTTATAGTTGTATTTGTGTGTGTGTATGTGTATATTTGTATGCATGTATAAATATGGATCTATACAAAATATGGCTTGTTAAAAGAAGCAGTTAAAAGTGCTTTTTACAAATAAAAAGGCAGGAATGCATTTTGTCCTCTGACAGCATGAATGCCTTAATTAGAAATAATGCAGCAAGCCATTTTAATTACGAAGCTTACCTTTTATCTGCCTAAGTTCCATAAAGTATTTGCTCTGTTATGGTATTTACTCACTGCCACTGTCAGCAGAGACACCATGCTTTGTGTTCCCATCCAGAACAGGCTTTGCTGGGATCAGGGGAAGGAATTATTTCTCTGCATAACATCTTACTTCTGAAGCATCATCTTCATTATAGCTGCAGACACCCCAAGTAAAGCAATCGTTTCAAAAGCTTTCAGGGCTTTCATTTTGCTGGGTGCTCATATCTCCTTCCAAATCAGCTCAGGGGAAAATAGTCATTTGTTTTGGGAGCAGGAAGGCTGCAGAGACTCCTGAAGGAAGTAAAAGGAAATAAATGTAACACATGAGTCTTTCAGAGATTTACCTGAGTTAACAGGAGTATGTGTACAGCTAATGACAGGTTTTCCTTGCTAAAATACGATATCTGTTAGCAAAATGGCAAAGTAAGTCATGATTAGTAATGACAGTGCATTTTGCTGCCTAAAAAAGAGAGCTCAGTGCATTCATTTTTCATTAAATGCTGCAATAAAGTTGAGAAAAGACAAGACTCTGATTTTATTTTATTTTTATATCTCTTCTTCACTGAGGACATCAATACAGTCTGGAGCTGAAACCAAATCCAATTTTCCATTGAAAAGTTGCTTAGTCAAATTCTGCCTGGAGGTCAAGGCAGGTTTGTGGAGCTGTCTCTTGGGCAGTTCTCTAGCACAGAGTCAGTGTCTAGGTTATTTCTCAATTTATAGCACCTGGGAAGTTGTCAAAACCTGCTATTTATTAAATGATCTCAAGCAAGGGTAGAGTACTGTTTGAAGTATGATGGATCAGCCTTTGGTAATTATTTGTTTTTAAGGGGTCACCCATTTTATATACTAGTTTGCAGGAATAAAAAGATTTGATAGCAGAAAAAAGTCCTGCAATTCAGTGGAATTACTGAGCTAGAAATCAATTTTCTCCGAGTCCTGTTGCAGGCCATGCTCTGATAAGTTTACATTTTCGATATTGAACTTTGGCATCACATTGCTGGATCTCAGAGAAATTGTGAAATGGTCCACAGCCAGGAGCTGAGAGTTAATAAAATGACAAGTTGTATGTGGAGAGGGAAAGAAATCAGGGCCTTTGCCATAATTCACTCTTAGATAAAGAGAGCTGGACCACAGCAGCAGCTGTGTGGGGTGAGATATTGGCTCCCTCCCCATTCCACTGGGCTCAGCTCAGGTGGTGCTCAGACCCAAAGATTTCTTTCTCAGGAGCTCTGAACTTCACCTCCTGCTTGCTTTAAGCAATGAGAATAAACCTATTTTATTTTTGCTTTTGGCATATAAAAGATTCAGTGCTGGAGTAGGAGGGGCATTGATTTTTCTTCTATCATGGATGCATGGAACTGATAACACCGAAATAAAGTGAAATAGTGCACCCACACTGAAAGTTTGACATCCATAGCAATTGTGACTGAAGTGATCACCCCAAAAAATTCAATCTATGATTCCCTCCCTTCTATTGTGGCTTTATCTTTGCTAATGTGTTACTGACTCTTCATGAGGATTGATGATAAAAATACCCAAGAGTAAAACACTTCTCACCCTGTTTCTGTCATTTCTTCCACTGACAAAAGCCACTGGGATTTGTGTTTACAAAGTCAGAGCTGGCTGCTCTGTGTTCACTTGCTCGTGCTGGAAATCAAACAAACATTTTCCCTGGCATAAACTTATTTACAGAAAATTGCTGTTTGAATAATTCCATCTTTCCCAGACTGTGGCTTTCTTCACCAAAATCAAGGTGCTTTTTAGAAATCTGCTGTGAGTGAAAACCGTGCCCCAGCCTGGAAAGGTTAATTAATGCAATAATGAACCAAGCCATGAGAGGCACAGGGAGGTGACTGGAGTGCTGCAGCACTGATAACTTCCCTCTGCACTAATCAGATGGGAGCCTTGCACAGCAGAGTTCTCACTTTCCAGGTGCTATTGAGAATGCAATATAACCTTTAGTCAACAATAAAATTAGCCTTGATTCCAGACTGATATGTGCATGAGCTTAGAAACCCTCTGTTGTGGGTGCCTTTTGCAAGCAGTGGATTATTAAAGAAATATAATAACCCAGGCACAAAATGAAACTGGACTGTTGTCTCTCAAAATAGAAGCCCTCCTTTATTCTTGGTTGTTTTTAATAACATGCAGCTACTTGGTTGGCTATTTCAATAAAAAAATTTCCTTTCCAACCTGTTTCCCTTCCCCTTCATTTACTTTGTGATTTATTTTTATTTTTTAAGTTCTGGAGTTGGCATTGGCTTTGTTATATTTCTCTTTTCACATACCTACCTCCTATAGGGATACACAGATTTAATAAGAATAAAATTATTAAATATAATAGTAATTTATATTTAATTAATTAAATATAAAAGTAAAATTAATTAAATATAATTAAATATATTAATTAAATATAACTAAATAAATATAAATATTTCAATTAAAAATTAAATAAAAACAGCTTTCTTTTTCTATAGAAAGCAGTAAAATTAAATATAAATAAATATAATAAATAATTTAATTAAAAATTAAATAAAACCATCTTTCTTTTTCTATAGAAAGCAGTAAAATGCAGTAGCTGATTTGTTAATCTGATTATTTTATAAAATATTAATATAAATAATATAAAGCTATTAAAATAATATAAATAATACAAAACTATTAAAATACTATAAATCATATAAAATATTAAAATTATATAAATCATATAAAATATTAGAATAATATAAAATATTATCAAATGTTCCATATTGTAATGGAACATTTATATAAACATTTAAATAAATAGCACAGATAAAGGGGGTCAGTCATACAAATCTAACGTTATTGAACCTTCACAAAATAAGAATACAGAACCAAACACAAAACCTCCTATAACTTGTTGAGATTTGGGAGCACCCAAGGTTTCCTTTCAGGACTGTTTGGCTGTTGAGCACAGAGAATATTTGGTGGGACAGGCGAATTGCTGTCAGTGAGATTCTGAATGCTGTTGTGGCCTGAAAGTGACGATCACCTGGAGCTGAAAGGGCTGGAACCCCGGGAGCAAGGAGTGTTTGTGACCAGTGAAATGTTTTCTCCCCCTGCACAGGGTCACTGCTTCTACCACGGCCACGTCCAGGGCTTCCCCGGCTCCTCCGTCAGCCTCAGCACCTGCTCAGGACTCAGGTGAGCCCTGATTTCAGCTCTGTTGGAGCTCCTGGGTGCTTGGTTTGGCTTTTAATGCTTGAGGCAATATTGGGGAAGGGGTGGAACCCGGGAGGGGCTGAGGGAGCTGGGGAGGGCTCAGCTGGAGAAAAGGGGGATCAGGGGGGACCTTGTGGCTCTGCTCTGGACCCTCAGTCTCTGCTCCAAGGAACGGGGACAGGAGCAGAGGGAATGGCTTCAGGGTGGATATTGGGAACAAATTCCTCTTGGAAAGGTTTGTCCAGGCCTGGCACAGCTGCTGGGGCGGTTTGGAGTCCCCATCCCTGGAGGGATTTAAAATCCATGTGGATGTGGCACTTGGGGACACGGGGCAGTGCTGGCCTTGGCAGTGCTGGGAATGGTTGGACTCAGTCATCTTAGAGGCCTTCTCCAACAGAAATAATTCCATGATTCCATCCCTTTTTCAAATGTTGGATGAATCCCTACAAATCATTCTCCCTCTAGTTGCTCTGAGGAGAAAAAACTAAAGAATTAATAACAAAATTTTGGGAGGTTTTCCAAGAGCCATCCCTCCTCTCCTGCTGCCCATCGCTCTCTGTGCCCATTCCTTGTCACATTTTCATCCTGGCAGTGCCCAATGCCTTTCCAGGCCTCTTTGTCCTCACAACTGTTCCAGCACTGCTCTGCCAGCTGTGGAATCACTCATTGTCCAGCAGCCTCAGCACCGGAGAGGTGGCTTTAGAAATCAGGGACTCAGAGATTCTGTGATACAGAATATACATGGCTGTGGAGCTCAGTAATTGTGTTTATGGCAGGTAGGATGCTTAGGTTTTGGATTTCAGCTGCTTGTTACCAGCAGAGTAGCAGATTCCTGTTGCTGAAAATCCAACCTTTTCCAGTCTGACAAAGGAATGGGCTGACAAAATTGCACGTTCACAACAGACACAGTTCAGGAAACAATTATCTTTCTTACTTGGACAATCAGAGACTGGTATTTACTCACAGAGCTGTTCCAAATCACAGTAATTAACTGTAAATTGGCTCTAGGTTCTCCCTGGAAAACCCAGTTTTCCTGTCAGATTTCCAGCTGTCTCAGCCTTTTCTGGGTTTAATTTATCTACAAACAGCAGGAGTAGCTGGAATCTTTTCCCCTTGGTTTTGCATTTTGTGCAGTAGTGGCATTGTCAAGGCTTCTGTAAGGGAGCTGTGGGACAGACAGCAGCAGAGAGAGCAGAGTTTGATCCCAGCACCCCTCTCCCACTGGGAATGACCCATTTGCTGTAGTGGATGGGATTCCTTTGGCTCATTCCCACACAGAGAGGGGCTTTATGGGTGCTTCACTATGGATCCAGCATCTGACAAAAGTTTAATAATCCCCTTGCATGAACAGTCAGCATTTACCTGTCGTTCTCAGTATAAAATATATTCAGAATTTAAAACTGTTTATAAAAATCCAATGCAGAGCTCTCAGTATTTAGTTAAAGGATCACAATGCTGCAAGCTCCCCAGGGAAAATTTGTACCTCATGGGACAGGGTCTGCATTGATGTTCTTGTTCCAGAGCTACCTGGAAATTATTCCCTCTCAAGAGAAAATGCCCTTCTCCACATTAGAAGTCTTTGATTTCTTCTCCAAAGTGCTCTCTTTGCAATGTGGAGCTCCCAGAGTCCTTTCCCAGCTTCAGGTGCTTCAGACATGTCAGGACAGCTGATGCTGGCAGGGATGTTGTCGTGGCCCTGTTGCAGACAAGTCCCTGCAGTGCAAGCTGACAGGATTGGGCTCCTTCTCTGCAGCACCTTTTCCAGTGCAAAACTGCAGAAATTTCCTTTGCAGTGCATTTGTTCTAGTAGGAGATCAGATGAGGAGAAATGTCAGTTTCTGTGCCCGTTTCACTGCTCAGATTGATAAACAGAGTGTCCATGGGTGGGAACAGTCTGTGATAAGAGTTCTGTGCCTTTTGATTCACTCCACCAAACCTGTTTCACAGCCCAACAACTATGGGTTTCTCAGGGTCTGGATTGAAGGCACTTGAGACAGTAGTTCATGTTTGGACTCAGGTGTTTGTTATTTCTTGTTTGTGAAACAGCCTCACAGCTGTGACTTTGGCAGCCTTTCATTAGAAGGCACAAAATGGCTAATTATCTTTTGTTATATGGTCTTTTAAGATTAGACTATTCAATTAAGAAATGATACTTAGATCATTTTCTTTTTTAACTCAATAACTGATCTCTTGAAGCCTGTAATGTGGACTTTTCTGTCCAATTACAAAACACTACCCAAACTTACGAAGAAGGAAGAAGAAGATGAAGAAGAATAACCTACTTCTGCCCTAAAACCTTGATCTTGTTTCATATTTTTTTTTATATTCTAAAACCCCAAACTCTGAGTTTTCTACCTTATGATATTATATACTTCTAACCAACCACACACTAGTAATTTTAGTGTTATCAGTCAATTTTTGAAGCCTTCTCCAGAACCTCAGGTCAATTGCAGTGTTCTTTTGTGGGTCTGTGCCTTTCAGCACAGAAAGTTTAACGTTCTCAGCATCCAGGATTCCAACAAACAACCAACAGCAACAATTCCCAGACAGAATAACTCCCAGATATTGCCAGTGCTTGATCACAGAGACACAGAATGGTTTGGGTTGGAGGGACCTGGAAGCTCATCCAGCTCCACCCCTGCCATGGGCAGGGACACCTTCCACTGTCCCAGGGTGCTGCAAAAAAAGCACAGTCCACAAGAACTTTTTTGCTTTCTTTGCTGGCAGCTTTGCTGGCTTGAAAGAATAGATCTGGGTAGGATTGGAGAGGATGGGGTGGGATGGGATGGGATGGGATGGGATGGGACGGGACGGGACAGGACAGGACAGGACAGGACAGGATAGGATAGGATAGGACAGGATAATGTACTTGCCCCCAGCTTGCTGGAGCAGGCACTCTTGTTTTTCCATGACAAAGACTCCAAGCTACAGGAGCAGAGACATAAAGTTCTGTGTGGCCATGGAGCCCCAGGTGGGGACAGTCCCTGGAGCAGCCCCTTCACTTGCAGCAGCTGTTGGAAGGGAGGCCAGGTCTCGTTTTCAGGGTCTGTTCCTGGCTTTGTGACAGTTTCTAAGTGAATCAGACAAATCTCTCTGTCTCGGTTTCTCCATCTGTGAAATCCATTTAATGATTCTTACCTACCTCACACAGCTGCTGCGTGGGGCTGGGGTTCAAGTGCCTGAAAAATAATGTAATGAGAGGAAGTGCATGCTGTCAGCCCTCTGAAATCCTGGAGCACCAGGATCTTCCCCCTCCCACCAGACAGGCACCCTGGGCATTGTTCCAGGTGTGGATAGGTTGGGGCTGTGCATTTTCCCCCAGACCAGCAGAGTTCATTAAAAGACATGAAACTACTCATAAAGAATAGGTCCCACATTTCAGTGTGCTCTGAAGCCTGAGTGCTCAGCAGCAGTCAGAGAAGCAAAAGGGATCATAGGAATTACTGAGACAGAAATAGAGGATAAAACAAGAACCCTCATTACCACTTTATAATCCACAGCGCGCTCACATCTTGAGTTCTGCATGCAGTTCTTGTTTCCCCCTCCCCTGCTCCATCTCAGAAGAGGAAGAAGCAGCAATATATCCAGAAAAGGTACAGAGAAGGGCAAAAACTGTGATCAAAGGTGTGGAGCAGCTTTTATCCAAGGAGAGAAAATAGACCAGGATTTGTCACTTTTGAAAGGCGATGACGGAGAAAAGGGGCATGATGAAACAAGGGTGAATGTCACAATGCAGAGGGGACAATCACTGAATATTCGTCATAGCCTCAAAATTAGGAGACATCAGCTGAAACTTTTGAGAGCAAAGGAAAGCACTTTTTTTATTCACATAACAAAGCTGGAGCTGTCACAGGTGGGTGCCAGTGGATCACTGACAGTGTCAATGGATTCCAAAAGGAGATGACAATTTGGGGAGGGGAGCTCAGGAAGGGCTGTCAGACCCTGAAATAACCCTGGCACTGCTGCTCTCAGGGCTGGAGCTGCTTGTTCTGCTCTCATCTCTCACCCTGAGCTCCTGCTGATGGCCAAGGCCAGAGAGGAGCTGCTGAGTGGAGGAACCTTGCCCTGACCTCAAGGTCTCCCCTCCACATGGCTGAGCAGTTGAGATGTGGTTTTAGCTCCTGAGCATTTCATTATTGTTCTGTGATGGGGAAGAATTGTGTGAAATCTGAATACTGAGGTTAGTCTGCTTTGAGTTTCTCAGGCAGGCAGAGGGGTGAAAGGTGAAGAGGAGAGAGGAGGAGGAGGAGGCTCAGCTCTCTCAAACTCACATTTTCCAGCTCTGTTCCACCCTCACACACATAACATTTGAGCTCCTCACCTCACGTAGGAGCACAATGGCAGAAATAGTGGGATTGGCACTGAGAGCTGCCTGAAATGCAGGTTAGAGGAGGATACAATCATGCCTTAATCTGCATCCTGCTGGCTCCTCTGAGGAGGAGGAGCTGAATGGCAGAGAGGGCTCAGGAAATGCTGAGTGCACGGAAAGGGAACAATGGCTAATCAGGGTTTCTGGGTGTCCATCTGGATCAGAAAGGCAGTTAGACTGTCAGAGCTTGTGGGAAGGTGAAGGTACAACAGAGCTGAGCCATTTCCTTCCTGTCCTCAGGAAATACCCTTCTGTTTATCCAGCTTGGAGGCTCTTCAAGTTTTTAAAGCAAAAAAATTTGGCCTGTGGCCACCGCTCACATCTTCTGTGATAAATTTGTTTAGACTTGAATGATTTTCTTTTTTTTCCTGATTACTTTCCCTGTGAGTGCTGAATGCACCCAAAACTGCAGCCTGGAGAAGGGCACAAACCTCCTTGGGCAGGGGCTGGCAGAGGACTCTGCCATGGAAATGTGCAGCTACAGGAGCATCTGCAGTGACCTCCTGGATGGGGGGAGCTTGAGAGGTGCTCCCAAAAACTCCTCAGGGTAGAAATCTCCCAGGAAGCCTTTTCCTTCTGAAACCCCAAAATGCATTTGAATATTCTCAGATGTTTTACCCAGTTGTTAGGTGATTAACCCAGTGACACATACAGAAAGTGTTCATTCATTGTCCAGCCTCATCAGCAGCTGAATGATGCAGTGTCCACAGGGACAGGGCTGGGGAGAAGGCCCCAGGATGGAATTGATGCTCATTTTTACTCATTTTTACTCATTTTTACTGGGATTACAGAGTTATGGTACCCAAGGCTGCCAATACCATTTTTCAGATGGTCTGGCTGAACTCACTGCAGCCCAGGCACAGCCAGCTGAAGAGGGATTTAAATGTGACACTCCAGACATCAACTATTGAAAAAAGAAATGGAAGTAGGAAACCAGTGACAAAAAGAAATGTAAATTCCTCACGACTCCTCAAGCAGCATTTCCCCACAGAAGAGGAGATTTCATCCAGAAGTTAAGTTAGGAGAAAATCCCTGTTGAGAAAAGCACTGGTTTGGATGTGAGCTTTTCCTCCATACTTTTCTGCAGAGCTTTTAGTTCGTATAAACATCCTGCATGGTTTGTAATTTATCTCACCAGGAAGCTCCTGGAGGATTCTGAGCCCAGCATTAAAAACCATTCACTTTCTGGGGTTTCATGGCTTCTGTTTCATGGCTGCCTGTGCCAGGGGAGCAGCTCCTGGCTCAGGGTCACCTCTGTGCTCTGAGGTGAGCATCACATCCAGCCTTTGAGCACGGTGTGCACAGGGATCACTGCCAGGACAGGGATGAGGGATGATCCCTCCCAGGTGTTTGAACTCCTTTAACCACTCTGCTGCTGGCATTTAGTGAGATGTGCAAGTTGGAATCTTCTTGTCCTGTCTCTGTTTGCTGCAGAAGTGTGCTCACTAAATTGGTACCCATGCTAATGCCTCTTTCCTTCTTCATTTTCCTTTCCTTTCCTTTCCTTTCCTTTCCTTTCCTTTCCTTTCCTTTCCTTTCCTTTCCTTTCCTTTCCTTTCCTTTCCTTTCCTTTCCTTTCCTTTCCTTTCCTTTCCTTTCCTTTCCTTTCCTTTCCTTTCCTTTCCTTTCCTTTCCTTTCCTTTCCTTTCCTTTCCTTTCCTTTCCTTTCCTTTCCTTTCCTTTCCTTTCCTTTCCTTTCCTTTCCTTTCCTTTCCTTTCCTTTCCTTTCCTTTCCTTGAAATTTACTTTCCTTTCCTTGAAATTTACTTTCCTTTCCTTTCCTTTCCTTGAAATTTCCTTTCCTTGAAATTTCCTTTCCTTGAAATTTCCTTGAAATTTCCTTTCCTTGAAATTTCCTTTCCTTTCCTTGAAATTTCCTTTCCTTTCCTTTCCTTGAAATTTCCTTCTTCCCTTTCTCTTCCCCACCCCCATATGTGACCCTTTCCCTGACAGCACAGTTCCTGTTCCTTGCAGCCCAAATGCAGGACACTAAATCACATTTTCTCCCCCCATCCAAGTAACTCCTTGCTGGAATTCCAGGAATCAGAGCTGCAGCTCCATGTGCATCCACCCTGGGCAGATCTGTCCTGCGCTGGGAAAGGATGAGGTGTGTGCTGCAGGAGGCTCTGGCCATCATTCCATTTTAGAGAATTTATTTTCAGGTCCATGAAAGGCCCTGGCTGGAGTGGAGGCTGTGTGAGTGATGATGTGTGTGTGTGAGAGCACCTCCACCACTCCTGGGGGATGTGGAACCAGTGGTGCTACTGCTTCCACCCCTTGCAGAGGCTGCCCTTGGCTGATTGGGGTCAGATTTGTTATTTTAATAGAATCCTGCTGTGCACTGTAGTAGGATAATGGCATTGTTTGTCTTTCCTGTTGTGCTCTTCATCAATAGATTTTTTTTTTTTCCTGTGGACACTAAAATTTCCTCGGTTTTAGAGGTGAGGAGTTGTTGCACAAAGAGGTGACCAGGGCCAGAGACAGGAGCACATCTGCCTCCAGACTCCTGTTCTCTGTATTTCCCAGTCCCTTAAAGCTAAAGAATGACCAGACCATTTGAAAAATATCTAAATATCAGCTCTATTAGAAAAACAGTCAATAGATCATCCTGTTCATTTATTCCCACAGTATCCATCTGCAACTTATTAAAACAGCCTAAAAGTGAAGCCCTCATTCACCACCTCGTTTTTCTTCCCCTTTTGTTTGTTTGCCTGCTTACTTGCCTGGGAATTTGTTATGCAGAGCCCTGGGAATGTAGAATGTACAATAGAAATAACTAAAAATAAATAAAATAAAAAAAAAAATGCCCTCTTGGGTGCGCAGCTCACCCCTGTTGAGCAGCCCTGCACTCCGGGGTCACAGGGCTCCAATTCTGGAACCTTTTCACCCAAAACTCCTTGAAATCCATGAAGAGCTGTGGGATCAGCCCCTGTCCTTGGGGAGCTGTGACACTGATTGTGGAGTGAGGGACCTGGAGGTTTTCAGGTGGCACAGGAGCCCTGCAGTGTCTGTGGGCAGGACAGGCTTTATGTGAATATTCAGTGTGTGAGCAGGACTGCCCTCTAATTAATTTCTCACCAACTCAGGACATCTGCATTCCTCTGCCAGTGGAAATAGAGCTTTTGATTTTTATTGTTTAGAAAGGAGTATAACTTTGAGCTTCATTAAAACCAAATGTTTAATTGCACTCACAGATCTCAGGTTTATCAATTTACTTAATTTCCCCTGTACAGTGCAGCAGAATAATATATAATAGTTTCATATAGTGCTGTCCCAGCCAAGTTTTGCTTCAGCATCACAATTTCTCAGACAAGTATGTGTTGATGGTTTATGTTGGCAGGACCTTTGCTTCTGCTGACAAGTTGGAAAAGAAAAATCCCATTTATATTTTGAGATTTCCTAAAGCCTGTTGATTTATGAAATACGACTGGCCTCGCTTTGGGTTTTGTTTTGGTTTTCCTTTTAAGAGGGGAAAAGAAAAAAAAATTCTATTTGATTTTATCGACAGTTTAAAAAGTGGAATTATTCCATTAAATCGCCTCTCCCTGATTGGGAGGTTCCTGGCAACGTGGAATTCTGTGAGTTCTAATTTCTGTTTGAGGCGGGGAGAGCTCTCCCACCTCACACAGGCATCCCCAGGTGCCCACAGGGCTCAGGAGGGAGCAGAGGAGGCAGAGCCCCGTGGGTTTCTGGAGGTGCTTGGGCTGGTGCAGAGCTGGAGTCAGGCTGGAGCCAGGTTTAGGACCACACTGGAAACCCAGAACTGAACACCTGACACTAAAATTTGAATAGTTCATATTGCTTTTTTCCCCCCTCAAACGTTTATAATCCTGGGAATTCTGGTGGTCCTTTGTCTGATAGAAATCCCACAGCTGGTTTTAAGGACTTGCTGAAATCTCTTTGGGGTTCTTGGTGTAATCCTTGATTGGGGATCTGTTGTTTAGTGTGCCATTTGCCACGGTGGGAAACACAGCATTGTTTAGCATTAATGGCTGCTGAAAAATAGAAAAGTTTCTGGGAACATGGGCTCACTCAGGAGTGTGGGGGATCCCTGCTGAAGGGGGAGACACAGAAATGCTGGAGGAGCAACAGAAGCTTCTGGGAGACACCTAAGGAGAGTGCAAGGAACCAGTAGCTGGAGATTTATTTTATTTGCCTCAAATTCTCAGTCCTGAATGACTGGTGGGTATTGTTCACACACACAAAAAATAAAAAGGAAAGGAACCATAACTCTTGACTCGTTACATTTTTAAGGTGCTGTGCTTGGCACTGCACAATGGGGGAAAAAATGCAATTGTAGGAAAAGAAAATTAGTCAAAACCAGAGAGCTGGCCAAGAAAATTCATATTTGATATTCATTATCTTATTATAGATGGTCACAAGCCAAGTGCTGATATCCTGTAGGCAGCACTCAAGGGATAAGTGTGCTTTAAATGAAAAGTCTGGCTTTCTTTCTGCCAAATCTGCAGATTTTCCTTCTCCTGGGATTGCTCCATAGGCAAACTGGTCCCTTAAAGGCCCATGCTTCCCTTGGGATGGGAATCAGACTGGTGTGCTCAGGAAAAACCCAAATTAATCATTCTGGGATCTGATCATTTGTTCATACCCTCAGCAGCTAAAGGAAATGAGGGGTAAAGAAATGGTTATTTAGTTCTCTTTAAAGAAATGGTTATTTAGTTCTTTTTAAAGAAATAGTTATTTAGTTCTTTCAGACATAAGGGATACGTTGTGGCATTGATGTGGCCCATTTTGGATATGAACTCCTGAAAACAAGATGCTCACTTTAAAATGTTAAAAAAAAGTGAGAACTCTACTCAGGATACAACTAAGTCTCTCCCTTTGTAGTGTAAGTAATTAAAGAAAATTGTTCAAGCTTCTAATTTTGAAAGTGAATGTTCTAAGAAGGGCAGATTTAGCATTAAAAATAAACCCCTGCATGCTTTTCTGTTGTTTCTGAGTTGTCAACACAGGGAGCTGGTCAGGCTGGCCCATTTCAAACAGTGACTAATGGACTCCTGCCTCCAAAATTAAATGATTAATTGCACCAGGCCAAGACAACAATCCTTATTTGATTGTGCCGATTACAGGGCTGCTGGTTTTTGGAGCAAAGCAAATGTTTTGTCCTCATTTCCTCAATCCTCCAAGGAGTGAGGCAGCTCTGACAATAATTCAGAGCTGTGAGGTTACTGAAATCAGGGGTGACCTGCCCGAGGTGTCCCATGTGTCAGGAGGGATCTGGCTGGAGCTGCTGGGATAAATCAGCCCTGATCTGGGATAAATCTCCCAGCCCTGATTCATCACTCCCAGCTGCTGGGGGATGGCTGGACCTGTCTCACCTGCTCTGCCAAGGGGGCTGAGGGAGCTGCAGATGAATTATCAGACCCTGAGCCTTGCTTCAGGGCAGTAAAACAGGCTCCTGGACAGATTTTGATATCCTGGCTTGCCAGGCTGCTTTTTCCTCTTGGACTTTTGGCTGTTCCAGTCACCAGGAAAATGTCTGTTGGCTTGGTGTTAATGGTGCTCTGAAGCAAAATTGTGCAGCAAACTTGGAATTAGTACTTCAGGTAATTTGTCAGCAGACCAAAGACTTGGAGTTTCTTCATCATATCTTCCTAATAATAGGATAACTAAGGTAGCTTTTTCCTAATAATTATAATTTTATTTTTAAATCAGTCTTCATAGTATCATTAACCTGCTTTTGGGTCCTTTTTCTCCTATTTTATCCTTCTTTTTTGTAACTGTCTGGAAAATTGTACAGCGACACTGCTCTCACAGTGGTTGTTGTATTTTACCTTTATCACAGCAGAGACAGAAATAAAAAGGGCAGACACTTCTAAAACTCCAAAAAGACACAGTAGGACAATAAAGTCACTCCATTCCTTGTCCCAGGTCCCCCTGGAGCCTTCTCCTCTCCAGGTGAGCCCCCCCAGCTCTCCCAGCCTTTCCCATTTTCAGCCTTTTGTCACCCTTGCTTTGCTGTGGCATCTGGGCAGGACCCAGCACAAGGACCCTCTTTCTTTCCTCTCACAGGCTGTAGCTTAAAGAGCTCAGCAAGAGAGCTTTCAGTGCCAAATCTGTGGGTTCCTCAGGGAGCAGGTGGCATTGCTGTCCAAATTATTCTTTTGGGCAGTAAAATGAGCGAAACAGGAACCAAATCTTCCTGTGTCTGAGCTTCCCTCTGCTGCCCTGCTGTGCAATATTTAATAATCCATCCTGACACCACGAGGCCTCTTTGATCTGGCAGGGTTTGGTTTAGCAGCTCTAATGGAGCTGCAGACTGGAATGGATGTTTTCCCACTGTACCTTCCTTCCCAAAGACTTTCTCTTTTTCTTTCGTTTGCCGCGGCTCCGGCGGCGTCGGCAATGCATCACTGGGAGAATGGAAAACAAATAAAGCACAAATATCATTTTGCTCTGCAGTGCAGCACTTCAGAGGAGACAGATTTCTGTGAGCCAGTGGTTCTTTTAAAGTATAGTGTGTGCTGCAATGACAAATGTACAGCTTTGATGTTTCCTATTCCACTCGCCCATGACATTGTAAATCAGTGTTTTGCTTTCTCATACTCCATCATTATTAAACTTGGTGTAACTCTGGTGTAGACAAGCTCCTGAGAAGCACGTGTCTCACTCTGCTCTCCTGCGTCCCAGGGGAATCATTGTGTTTGGAAACAGCAGCTACATTCTGGAGCCATTGGAAGGTGCTACAAGCGAACACAAGATCTACCGAGCGGAGAAGCTGAGAGCAGCCCCGGGGTCCTGTGGCCATCAGCTGGACATCCCTGCCACGGGGGCTGCTGCCAGTGCCACCCCACAGCATCCTCCAGCTGCCAGGGTAGGTGGCTGATGTGTTTTCTGTGTCTGCTTGGCAGCATTTCCAAGCATTCTCCACCAGGCAAAACCTTAACCCGCACCATCGCCTTCCCTCGGTGCCGTCTGCTGAAGTGCAGATGAAATTATTTGTTAAAGCTTTATTACTTTTCCTGGACTCGCCATGCATAACTTGCTTTTCACTTCCTTTTCAACACAGAAAAGTTTATGGGTTCATATTATGGTCATATATTCTGGTTCTTATATGGTTAGAACCAGAATTTGAGGCTCCCTGAGAATACTGAGCGATGTCTGGAAAAGTTCTTGCCCTCCCAAGATGAAAGAGAACATGATAGCTGGGATACTTTGCTAATACCAGGTTTGGAACCTCTACATTTTAGTAGCAAAGTCTCTTATGCAGACAAAACAAGTTCTCAGCATATTATTTTACAGCTGTATTATTGGAGTTGCTGTGATTTTGGCAGAAATGTACTTCATGTGAGATGCATTTACCTAATGGAAATTAGAGAATTAAATGAGCCAAAAACCAGGCAGAGGAAATACTGTAACAAATTCATCTACATATAGGATAAGGGTTGTAGAAAAGGCCTGGGTTAGGTATTCAGGAATTATATAATGACACAAATCTGCCATCAGCATTTATTGAATGTCACATATGGGGATTTGTACTTGCATGTATGACTCAGGCTTTGCCTCAGGTCCACTGTTAAGGAAAGCAGCCTAAGTGACATCTCTAGATATAATTAAGCAATGGAATTAATTTATTTTACATTTTTAGGAATATTACATCCAGAGCATCAGCCTTTGCATGTAACATTATAAGAATTAAGTGTATTTCTAAAAGCATGTGTGGGTGGAAAACATTGGAAATACAACTTTATTAAGTTTTCCCCAAATTCTTTGTGACTTTGAATTCCACTGAAGTAGTCAGTGTAATGCAGAAGTAAAATGTGTGCGTGTAACAAACTGACACAACCAAAGCCATTTTATTATTACCCTTATGGTTCTTCCATTTTGCTGCTGGCTTCAACTACATCTCAAATTTCACTTTAAATATCTGAAAAATATTTTTGCTGTGGTTCAGTGGACATAATTATAAAACCTGTCAGCAGTCACATCATATGGATAGGTACAATATATTTAATGAGTAAGTTGGTTAAGCTTCTAATGTAGGAATTTTGAAAGCTGTCAAGTGTCATGTGTGCAGTGAGTTTTCATATTTCAGTGTTGTCACTAAGCAGTCTGTCAGTGGGCACATCAAATAAAGATGACCTGCAAAGTGGGGAGACATTAAACTGCTCCAAGTCACACTGGGTGACAGAATTAAGCATAAATCTGGTCTGAGGTTCATGGACACGATTAAAATATTTGGCTTCTTGACAGGTCTGGGGGAAGATTTTTGTTTGGTTTTATCTGCTGACTCTCCACTCAGCCACCTACACGAAATTCTTACTGAGCAGAGCTGAAATGTGAAACCAGGGCATCACCAAGGACTTTGGTTAGATGGAAGCACAGGTGAAGGATGGCACAGGCAGCAAACTCAGCTCCCCAGACCCAAACAGGAGCTGCAGTGGAGCAGGGCAGGGGATGCAGAGGTGTCACAGACAGGCTGTGCCCTGCTGGAGCTGCCCTGGGTCATTTCCTGGCTCACTGCACCCTCAAATTGCACCAAGGAGCATTTTCCTGCTGACTGCATTGAGACAGGGCCCTGCAGAATGTCTGGTGTGTAGGACACTCCCTGCAGTGGGAATTTTCTCTGTAGCCACAAGGAAAAGCCATTTTGGTGGTGCTGGTGACCGGGACGAGGGAGAGAATTATTTAGAGCACGAGGAAAGAGAGGCTGCACCACTGCAGTGTCCATCCAAGCCATGCCAATTGCCAGGCAGGACAGGCTGAGGAAGGGGTCCAGCTGCTGGGACAGCAGGTTTGGGGCAGGATCAGGTGGGGGAGAAGCAGAGGAGAGAAACCACGGTCAGAGGAACAAAGCCCATTGTCCCCCAGCTCTCATGGCTGTGTCATTGACTCCTCATTTCAGTTCTGAAGGATTGATCCAGCAAAGGGGTTGTGCATTGATGCAGCTGGCTGCAGAGAGCAAGCTGAAAGAAGCCATAATTAGGTCTATTTCATAAATAAATATTGTATCCTAGGAGTTCACATAGCCTTTGGGCAAATCTCAGGAACAGATTTGTTATGCAAGTCAGTCACCAGAGGCTTATGTGATTTTTATGCCTGCTAGCCAATTTCTCTCCAGCTCACTCCAGCCCAAACAGTTTTACTCTTGGTGAGAGGAAAATGTTCTAAACTGATGTAACAGAGCTCTCCTTGCTCCTTTGAACAAGATTTTCCTGTACCATCTTTTCTTCTTCACTCAGAGGAGGATGAGAGGCCCCTTGGAGATGCATCTCTTTAGGACCTCATAATAAATTTCAGAATGGGAGAGTTTTAGTGTTTGAGAGATCAATTCCATCACAAACAGCAGCCACATGGCCATTTGCCTTTTGTGTCTGTGTGACATCAGACCCCATTGCCAGAAATTTTTAAAGAATCTACCTTAGCTCATTTGCCAGAGCCCCTAATAAGTGTAATCCTGTCATGTGTTTGCATCCTTGATGTTTGGTTCATTAAAGCAGCTTTTACTCCTCTCTCCATCCATAAATATGGTCCAAATGAAACTTTTTTCAAGTTATTGGAGTTTGCAACACTATTAAATATTAGGTTGAAGGTCAGATACTGAAGATTGCATCGCTCACTTTTCCTCCAATTCTTGCAAAACATGAAAATCATTAATCTGCAGATAGTGAAGAGGAACAGTTTGATAATGTGAAGAAAACTTTGTGAAATCTGGCTGGAAGGAGATATCCAGCTCTGGCTATGCTTAGGGGATCTCTCAGTTTGCCTTGGAGCAGTTTTCCTTGGAAAGCTTTAGTCATGTTTTAGGTTAAAGAGCTTTGCTGCAGCTCAAGACATCGTGGTCAGTTGTAGGTCAGACATCTGTTTAAGCCTTCTAAGTTCTGGCAGGAAGATCAGATACTCTGCTGAGACCTCTTTTCCCTAAATGTCCTGGTGCAGACACAAGGAAGGAATGATAGGATAGATGCTGCTGCTGCTGTAGATCACAGAACTTTTACAGCCACTAATTGGTCACTTGAATTCAGGGTAACAAAGGAGCTGAGACATGTTTTGTTTGTTTTGTACTCTTACAAAATCATTTCTTCACTGATTTTGTTTTTTCAGTTAAGCATTATGGTTCTTTTAGACCTGCATTTTATATGAATTTGCAGATAAAGAATTAAATGTGTGCCTTCCATTTTTCAAGTGTTAACTTGCTTCCCCTGACAGTTAGTTCTGCTTTTTTTATTTTTGGGTTTTTCTTCCTACATAATTTATCAGTTGACTGCTTGACCTCTTCTCTGCTTCACTCAATATCCCTTTATCTCTCATTTTTCTTAGTAACCAGTTTGTCTATTGTGTGAGATGTTTGTTAGAAGTTACCTCATCTCTCCTTTGAAAGTGCCTTGGAAATAGCAGAGGTCTTTCTGCTGGAGGGGATATTCTCCTGTGAGGAAAGATAACTCAAACGTTTCAACTGCAGAAAGCTGGAAGGTTGAGAGAGACTTTGCACCAATCTCCTGCTTTCTGTGATCAAACCCTGAGAGGTTTAGTAAGGAAAACTTCCATGAGGAGGAGGAAGACGCTACAAATCTGTGTGTAGTAAAATCGTAGTAAAATGTAGGAAACCTGAGACACAGTGTATTTCCTCTTGCAAGCACTTTGTTGTATCAGGGCTGAAAACAAAATAACACTTTCATGGTTTTTTGACAGTACAAGAGGGAGACTCTGAAGACAACGAAGTACGTGGAGCTTGTTATTGTGGCAGATAACCGTGAGGTAAGGAACTGCAAAATAAAAACTTATGTGAGCAGCAAAGGGGCAGCTCAGCTCAGTTACCATGGTGCTGCAAAGAAGGTGCTTCAGACAATGATAGGATGTTTTCTGAGGTAAATCATCCTCCCTAATTAGGGCTGAGCAAGGAAGGAATTATTACGATAGGACAACAGTGATACTCAGTTGTAAAATTTCTTGCAATACCTCAGAAGGGGTTTGACTCTGAAATAACTGTGTCAGTATAGAAGAAGAGGCAAATAAATATTCATTCCTTGAGCAAGTTAAGTCCTCACTGCCATTGCCAGTGCCCTCAGTGGGGCTGTCAGGGATTCTGGAGCAGTGCTTGGCCATCACATTCCGTGGAGCACAACTGCCTTCCTGAGGGGTTGCAAAGGCAGCTTCAAAGTACCCAGCACTGGCTGTAAAAATGTTCCACTGAGCTGAATGGCAAAGATCTGAATCCCGGCTTGAATTTATTTTGCTGCCTTTTTAAACTTTTTTTTGTCTCTTTGAACACTGCTACTCAGAGAATTGCAATCACTCTTTGCAAGCCCTGCAAAGAGAAGAACTATTTCCCAAAACATCTGTCCTGAAAAGACCCCTGTGTAACACTTGGAGATTTTAAAATCTTTTCACGAGAACCAAACTCCTGTCCCACAGTCTGGGTTTCCTTTGGGGCACACTGTGGATCCAGCAGGACTCTGCTGGTGGATTTTGGCTGCCCCCTGATTCCCAAAGATCCCTGATGTGCTGGCTCTTGGGGGGAAACTCTGTGACATTTGTGCTGCTGATCCATTGATCCTTTGCATTCCAAGTTTCAGAGACAAGGCAAAGATGTGGAAAAAATTAAGCAGAGGCTGATAGAAATTGCAAACTACGTTGATAAGGTAAGAACATGAGGATTGTTTCCCTTTCCCAACCTTCTCACACTTTCTGTAGGATGCTGAAGGAGCTAACCCTGCAGCTTTGCTGGTACTCCAGTGTTTCAGAGCAAAGCTCCTGGAAAAGCAAATTTAAACCTTTCATTTGCCTTTTGATACACAAAGCCATGAGCTCTGCTCTGCTGCATATGGGATGTAAAGATCTATTCCCAAGAAAAAGCCCAATTTAGCCCTAGGATTTTATTCACCAGGGAAGAGGGTGGGGATAATCACCTAGAGAACAGTCTATAGAAAAAAAGAGGATTATTTTTAAAAGAAATTTGGAGAACAAAGTCATTTGTAGCAACAAGGGAGGGTCCATTTGTAAGGCCAACAAAGTCCTGTGAAAACACAGTTAATAAGATGTGTAATCCAAGGAAGATGGTAGAATTAAAAATAAGGAAGCAGAGTTGATGGCTGAGTGAGAGCAATAAGAGAGAGACATAGACTGGATTTTTTTAGGTCTTGAAATAATTCCATGACAGTAAACAATAAAGGCAAAGAATCCTCTAGAGTGGTTTCTGAGCAAATTAGAGTTTATTTTTGTTGGGCTGAATAGCCAGAAAATATTAGGACTCTAGTAGTGAAATTATAACTGAGAGTGTCTTAATTTATCTGAGAACTTATCAAGTGATACTTCAAGGGCAGTAGCTCAAGGAGAAGCATTCCTGATTAAAAACAAGCTGCTGAAGACACCTCCACCTCGTCCATAATTGTCTTGCTGACTTATTGCCAGAGGACAGGTGTTTATATGTTACCTGCTCAAAATTAATTTTGCATATTGTAATATATTTTTTGTTTCATGCTTAATTTATGCTCAGCAAACGCTGGTGCTCTGCAAATGACTGGAATGCATAGAAACAAGACAAAGATCTACTGGGTGTTTTGTCAGCCTGTCAGGCAAATCTGGACTTGATCAATCCTGGACTCCTTCCTCACGTTTCTCTCACATTGTCGTGGCTCTGCTGATGTTGCTCTGGCTCCCCGCTTGAGGCAAAATGGCATTTTCTGGTGGGAAAATGGCTAAAATCACTGGGTTTATCTGCTCTGTGCAAGGCTTGATGAGCCTGGCTGGTTTTCAGCTGTTACTGTGATCCACAGCACAGTTCCTCTGCCTCTGGGATGGGATCTGTGCAATCTGGGGTGGGACAGCCCTGGGACACTCATCTGCCATGGCCTGGGGTTCCTTCAGAGCTGAAGGGCACGGGCAGGGAGTTCAGGGAGAAGCAGGAAATCCCTGGATCTCTTTGAATGCCTTATCAGTATTGGGTTGGGTCACAACTGGTTTTGGGAGTCTTGGAAATATTTTGTCTGAGTCCTGTCAGGTGTTTTGCCCTGAAGAAGAAATTGTTTTAACCTCTACAACAAAGGTTCATGGTTATGTTTTTGTTGAAATATTCTAGTCTGAAATATTTTTTAAACACACATTTCCTACTTTTCTCTTCTCCTCAGTTCTACAGGCCCCTGAACATCCGAGTGGCGCTGGTGGGAGTGGAGGTGTGGAATGACATGGACAAGTGCTCCATCTCCCAGGACCCCTTCACCAGCCTGCACGAGTTCCTGGACTGGAGGAAGCTCAAGCTCCTACCTCGGAAAGCCCACGACAATGCCCAGCTCATCAGGTAGGCTCGGCTCTGCATTTGGTACCCACCAGGATTTGGGGGTTTGGGGGATTTTGGGCATTTCAGGATACTGTGCTGAGGCCTTCCCCAGCTGCTGAGCTCTTGGAAGGAGCATCTGTGCTCCTGAGGGTTTGCCTTTCCCCTCTGCAAGCATCAAACCCAAGATCACTCTGCAGGTGCTCCAGGTGAGTTTCCTTTCCCTTCCCTGGTGCTGAAAGCCTGTCCTGAGCCTGTCTGTAACTCCCGTAGAGCAGGGGTTGTAATCAGCTGCTGCATGCTCAGGGTGGGAATTTACAACCAATTCAAACTGCCCTCAGTCTAAATTGTCACTGGGAAAGGCAGTCCTGCTCTGACCCTGAAGTGAAGCCTATTTCTTAATGAAAAGACCTCCGTATGCGTGAAAATGCTGTCTAATTTAGACAATTCATCTGCATTCATGATTTAAAAATTAAACCATAAACATATTTTACACTGCTGCTTTTTCTTGGAATAAGAAATTGAGTAAAGGCCCCTGTCAACCCAAACCAGTCTATGGTTCTGTAATAGTAAAAGCACTCTCAAAAAAAAGGAAAGAGGAACACATCTTTGTTGAATAGATATTGTTTTGATCAATTGACTATTCTTTATACTGAGCAGATAAACACAACTGATGTCTCAGTAATTAAAAGGAGTTATTTACTTCTTACATTACCTGAATAAGAATAAATTGAGCCTTTCCAAACTGTCCCCCCTGAGATATTTGATTGCTGTATATGTACAATAACACTTGGTTTGAAATTATTACACTCGAGGCTGTGCATCACCACAAGCAGCACATAAACTTCCCCCTGCATCACAATAACCCTGCTTTGAGTTAGAGACACCATCTCTGTGCTTGTGCTCCTGTTCCCAGCCTCAGAGACAGAGGAGGGGAGCAAGGGTCCTGTTGCAGCAGGGAAAGCTGAGGAGGGTGATCCAGTGGGGGTGATCCAGTGGGGGTGATCCAAGGGGATGATTCATTGGGGATGATCCATTTGGGGGTGATCCAGTGTGGGTGATCCTTTGGGGGTGATCCAGTGGGGGTGATCTGGTGGAGGTGACCCAATGGGGGTGACCCAATGGGGGTGATCCAAGGGGATGATTCATTGGGGGTGATCCATTTGGGGGTGATCCAGTGAGGGAGATCCACTGGGGATGATCCATTGAGGGTGATCCAGTGGGGATGATCCAGTGGGGATGATCCAGTGGGAGTGATCCAATGAGGATATCCAGTGATGGTGATCCAGTGGGGATGATCCATTGGGGATGATCCAGTGAGGGTGATCCATTGGGAGAGATCCCAGTGGGGGTGATCTATTGGGGGTGATCCAGTGAGGGAGATCCAATGGGGATGATCCATTGAGGATAATCCAATGGTAATGATCCATTGGGGATGATCCAATGGGAGTGATCCATTGGGAGTGATCCAGTGAGGGTGATCCATTGGGAGAGATCCCAGTGGGGGTGATCTATTGGGGGTGATCCAGTGAGGGAGATCCAATGGGGATGATCCATTGAGGATAATCCAATTGTAATGATCCATTGGGGATAATCCAATGGGAGTGATCCAGTGAGGGTGATCCATTGGGAGTGATCAGTTGGGGGTGATCCAGTGGGGGTGATTCAATGAAGATGATCCAGTGATAGTGATTCACTGGGGATGATCCCATGGGGATGATCCATTTAGGGTGATCCAATGAGGGTTATCCATTGGAGGTGATCCATTGGGGGTGACCTATTGGGAGTGATCCACTGGGGGTGACCCAATGGGGGTGATCCATTTTGGGTCACCCAGTGAGGATGATCCATTGGCAGTGATCCATCGAGGGTGATCCAATGCAGATGATTCACTGGGGGTGACCCAATGGGGGTGATGCAGTGGATGCCCCAAGAGCTGGGGCACCGTGGTTCAGTTCAGCTGAGGCAGCACAGCCCATCTGGGCTTTCCATTGCTTTAGAGCTGCCAGTGTGAGGGGCAGAAGCGGGGCCTGTGTTTGAGACTGGCAGAAACCCAGAGCTGGAGGGGACAGGGGGGTATGGTGGCACTGACTGGTGGCTCTGTGTCTCCTCTCCCTCTGCAGCGGGGTGTACTTCCAGGGCACCACCATTGGCATGGCTCCCATCATGAGCATGTGCACAGCAGAGCAGTCTGGAGGGGTCGTCATGGTAAGTGGGGCAAGCTCTCAGCCACTCTCTCTCAGGTGACACCACACCAGCCCTGCACTCCTGCCCCCTGAACCTGCCCCATCTGTCCCATTTTCCATCCCTCTGTTGTTCGGATTGCTTGTAAGTGATAGTTGCCATAGTGAAAACAACCAAAATATTGCATTAAAATATAGCAGGGCCTCTTTGCAAGGAGTTTATTCCTCTAATTGTTATTGAACCAGGTGCTGAGGTGCTGTAAGGAAGAGAACCAGAAGATGTATTTGTTATACATTTGGGTATACTTGTGTTACAGGCAGCAGCAGTCTATCCTGAATCTTTTATTATATTGATTTTATTCTGTATTTATAGAGTTTCCTGTGTTAGGCCTTATTTTCCATCTTTGCAGCAGTGGTTTTATTGCACTGCCAGACAGAGAGAACAAACAATGGCAGCATTTATTCCAGCTGAGTCTCTCCCAGGGCATGATTGTTGTTGTTAGATGCAAGACATGGTGAACACACAAGCAAACATCTTGTCCAATCTCTGCAAGGAGTTCTGATGTACTTTCTTTCTGTTTTTTTTCTTTTTTTAAATTGCAGTTTTGCTGTGCTTTGTGCTAAGACAGGGGGAAGAAGCTTTAAACTAGAACGGTCAAATCACATAATTTGGGAAAAGTTGTGTCAAAGTTGTAGAAAAGATAAAGGTTTCAGGCTCTTGGTAGCTTGAGAAGCTGAGTCTGTAATTGCTGTCTGTAACAATTATTCACTGGGGGAGAGGTACAAAAAGAAAAGGAAGGAAAAAAGGAAGAAAGAGCTGTAGGAGTGTCCCAGTGCACCCCAAGTCTTGGTAAAGGCACAGATGAGGCAGAGAGCCCCATTTTACCCATTTGACTCAGCCCTGCAGCCATTTGGCTTTATCTGCAGTCAGAGATGCCCTTAATGATGACTTTCTGTCCTTTTAATTTTTAGCATAAGATTTAAAACACTCCACAGTGTAATTTACAGCCAAGTCAGTTCTCTTTGCTCTGGAAGCTGTCATTTTAAAGAGAAATAATTACTAATAGTTCATTCCAGTAACAAGAAAACAAGAATCAGCATTTCTTTAGAGCATTCTCATAGAGAGGGGACTGATTTATCTGTCCAGGAGAAACCCAGGCTCTGTGGATGAGTCCTGGGCCAGGCTGAATCTTCTGTGGTGAAGGGGAGCAGGATGTTACCCAGAGATTCACTGAATTTAATCTTTTGAGGTGCAAATTAACTTGAAACTTGTACAGAATAATCAGAAACGTTCTCCAGCTCTTTAAGCAAATCCTCAAAAAGGAGCCAAATCCAAATGAAGCAAACACTCACCCCAAAACCCAAAAGTGCAGCTGCCCAACCATGCCCTGAGTTAGAAAAAGCAGATTCAGGCACAGATAGATATAATTATATATATTGGTACCTATATTTATAGATATATTTTATTTTTATATTTAATATATTTATATATATTGGCACAGCTGCCCAGGAAAGGAGTGGAGTCCCCATCCCTGGAAGGATTTAAAAGCCCTCTGGAGGTGGCACTTGGGGACATGGGGCAGTGGTGGCCTTGGCAGTGCTGGGAATGGTTGGACTCCATGGTCTTAAAGGTCTTTTCCACCCTAAAAGATTCTGTGATTCTGTAAAGAATGAATCACCCTCAGCCTGGGAAGGTCACGGCTCAGGTGTCTCAGCACTGCACAAATGAACATTTGGCCAACCTCATAATTCAGCCAATTTCTCATCCATCCCACCCCCAGCCCTCAACACCAGAAGCTCCCACACTCTAAAACCTGTTCTGGAAGAAAAGACAATGAGAGACTGCGTCAGAAATGACATTTGAATGCAAAATCTGGAGTGACTCTTGTCTGATGTGATTTTCCTGCTTCTTTCTGCAGTTAGTCAGCTCTGCTTTATGATCTAAATTCCTCTGTCATGCCTCCCTGGGAGCCTGCCTGTCTCTTTTCTATAGGGCTGAGCTCTCTCAGTGGGTGACACCCTGTCTGCCATTAATTTTCAGGGGAACTCAAAGCAGGGAGAGCAGCCATGTGAGTGTGAGGATCTTTAACAAGACCTTTATCATTTCATTTCCCTGTGAAGTTTCTGTAGTGTCACAGAAAAACCAAAGAGAAGTTGACATTAAAGCAAGTCTTTGACGTGATTCAGTCTTCATTCTTCTGTTTCCAAAGGTTGCCCGCTGAATTCATGGATTTAAAAGTAAAATATTTCTGAGAGAAGAGGAAAGTGACTTTTTATCTGGGCAGACAATGATGGGAGAAGGGTTTTAAACTTACAGAGGAGAGATTTAAATGGGATATTAGGAGGAAATTGTCCTCTGTGAGGGTGCCCAGAGCAGCTGTGGCTGCCCTGCATCCCTGGAAGTGCCCAAGGCCAGGCTGGATGGGGCTGGGAGCACCTGGGACAGTGGAAATTGAGCTGGGACTGGATAATTTGTAAGCTCCCTTCCAATTCAAACCATTCTGTGACTCCATGAACAGAGTGAACATGCTGAAGATACCAGGAGCAAGCAGGGCGTTTGCCTGGTGGAGCTGTAGGTGACAGCATTTAATGATTAGGGTTTGATTGAAATCCCAGTGGAATGAAGCAGAATTCAGCTGAAAGCAGCTGCATGTTTTGTGCAACAGCTTATAATGCCTTAACAGTAGATGGTTGCTTATTCAGTGGTTGTGAAATGTGTTTGGTAATGACTTTTACTGCTCAAGTTAACTTTGAAGGACCCTGGTGGAATAAATCAAAGTCACATTGCTATTCATTTCTTTAGTCCTTGTGATTCTTAAGCGGCCTCAGTATCAAATGGAACATGTCACTGTTTGTTTTGATAATCTTCATTTATGCTGTCTTCAAATAACCTCTTTTGCTGAGGCATCACATTCCTCCTTCTGCAAACCCTCTCTAGAAGCTGATAAAATTGCATTCCAAGTGGATCTGAGCAAGTAATGAGAACCGCATGGGCTGCAATAATTGTTTGCCTTTTCAAGTCCGAAATTGCATTTCACATCATTTATTGCTCCACTTCTGGACTGGACTGTGTGAATCCTTGGTTTTAGTTTTAGTTGACAGCTTCAGAGTATTCAGAGAAATATAATCACTGCTCAGTCAGTGGAGGAGATACTGGAAATATAAAGAAAGTCTGAGCTCAATTTGCTGGGTGTCTGTAGCTCAGTGAGGAGTTTCTGCCTTGACCAGATAGCCTGAATTTCAGGGCATCATCCAGTGACTCAGTGGTAAATTATATGGAATTATTTTGCTGTTTTCCTAATCTTCAGCCCTGCATTTTTTTTTCCCATTTGAGTGAGAGGTTGTGCTCTTTTTGTGACATCAGGTTCAATTACACTGAATTCTCTAAGTATTCCATCAATTACTGTGTGCACAAAGATAAACCCATCTGTATCAGACCAGTATCTAGATAAGATATCTCATTATGTGGGTGTTGAGCAGGACAAACTGCACACAAACTGCCTGTCACAAGATTTTTATATCAAGATTTTAAAATTCAGGATTTTTTTTAAAAAAGAGACATTTTGTGAACAGAAAAAATTCTTTTGAGTTGATTCCAATTACAGAAGGAACATTTTTGACTTTTTTAGAATGACTGTATTCTCTTCTTGATTTTGTTTGCTGCTTGAGAAATGATTTACTAAAAATATTGGCCCAGACAGATGAAAGAATCTTAAATCTACCCCAAGTCATGTATCAAGGCCTCCATTAGTACACAGATAATGTTTTAGACAGTTCTACCTTTCACTTTTTAGTCTGGAGTTTGGCTTAGATGATGCTGAAAGAGTTATTTAAAGTGAATATATTCATGCAAGCTTCTAGAGCAGGCAGCTGCACACAGTAATTCCATTTACTGACTGATAAATAGTGGATCATGCATTTATATTACATGTTTATGCCTTCAGGGAAAGCTTTCTTACAAGTGTAGTGGATTTTTTTTCCCTCAAGGAAAATGATCAGTGTGGAAAGGTCTCTTCCTTGTGGTTAAGCCAAAACATCATTCTGATCAGCAGCCTGTAATCAAATCATGCAGTGAATTTCTCAGAAAATATTGTCCCAACAATCAATCAGCATTTAAACGTGGATTAGTGTTAAAATTTCAAACTGACACTCTCAACACTTAGAGTATTTATAGGTTAATAAGAGGCCATGGAAGATTTTGGCTTGCTCTGGCCTTTCATTTTAAAAAGGAGATTTTTAAAGGTTCTTGGTTTTTCTTAAAAGGTTTGTGAACTCTTGAACATTCTGATATTATCGAAACGGTCTGAAGCAGATTAAACACACTGAGTGAAATCTCTGGCTGCATTTTTAATTTGCCTCCTTGACTTGTCCCTCACCACACTCATCCTCACCCATAGATTATTGCCCTTTCCAACACTCCATGTCTGGTGAGCTCTCTCTGCCACCTGGGGCACCTGGGGGTTTGGGGGATTCCTTGAACAGCAGAGAGAGATGTTCACAGCTGCTCAAGGGTTTCAAATGTCTGATGGGGAAACTGGGTGGCCAGAAGGGCTGTCCTGAAATCCCCACAAGGATGAATTTAAAATTGAGTTTATTTAACAACAGAGTAAAGCTTATAAACCATTTCAAAGGACAGGCAATGGGACCTTGGAGGGGGAATGTGTGCCTTGAGCTGGGTTTGTGTGCTGAGCTGACTGGTTCTCCTGTGGGTTTTTGTTTTGAAGGATCACTCAGAAAACCCTCTGGGTGCAGCAGTGACGCTGGCTCACGAGCTGGGGCACAACTTTGGCATGAATCACGACACCCTGGAGAGGGGCTGCAGCTGCAGAGCTTCCACTGAGAAAGGGGGCTGCATCATGAACCCCTCCACTGGGTAAGTGCCAGCCTACAGCTACCCTGGGACAGCTGTGCCTTCATTTGTGCCTCAGGAACATCCAAAGGTACAAAAAAAGACACAAAAGGTTTTTCAACACCTGTTAAATCTTGCAGTTATCCTCCTCAAGCTGAAAAAATTAAATGTTATCAGAGCATGTGTACTATTGCACGTTTCTATTTCCAGGTTAACAGTGTGAGAGACAAAAGTGCTGTAAGAAACTGGGTAATTTAAAAAAACAGAAAAACAATCCAGAGCCAAACAAACTGTGTTGCAAGTGTTAAATCAGAATTTCACCTCCTCTCATCTTGCCAGCTGGGCATCAGTCACAGTAGGAAATGAGCCAAGGCTGAGATGAGTGGGTAGGAAATTCAGTAATGCAGGAAATGCACTCTCAGGCTCTCTGCAAACTCTTTGTCTCGTGCAGAGCAGGTTTTAGTTCTGCACAAACCTTTGTTGCAAGTTGTGAGCACTTTCAGCTCATGAGAAAATGAAATCTGTCAGGTCAGTGGGATTAAGGCTGTTCTGTGTCCAGAGGGAGATCTCCCAAGAAAAGAGATTAGAAATGTGGGAAATAAGAACCAGTGAACCTGTGGTCACTCCTGTGGGTGCAGGGCCAGCAGCTGCACTCAGTGATCCTGGTGGGTCCCTTCCAGCTCAGGAAATTCCCTGGTTCCCTGTCAGAGCTGAGGGGGGCTCTGCTGCTGGCAAGGGCACTGTGCCAAGCACAAGAGTGTTCTGTAGACGCTGGATGTCAGGCACCCTGGGCAGAGTGAGCTGTCACTGCTTGCAGGGATGTATTTAAAGTTCCTGTTGAAACTGAAGGATATGAGGAATGAGTTCTCCATGTCCGTGTTCAGGCTAGGACTGAAAGGATGAAATTCAAGTAAGATTTGCCAATTAAACTCCCTGTGACTGGAATCCAGCAAGAACCAGTGAGGCAAATATCTGCCAGCAGTGTAGGTACAGCTGGATGTGCCTTAGGACAAGAGGATGCTCTGGATGTTCTCTGCTGTCCCTTCCAGCTCCTGTGTTCTCTCTGTGTGCCTAAAGTTCATCTGTTGCTTAAAAACCTCTTCTGGGAGCTGTGATCAGCCCCCCCTGTGCCTTTTCCAGGGCTGCTGGTTTCTGGGAAGGAAGGGGAGCAATGTGGGAGAGGCCAGGGAGGGTTGGGCAGGGCTGTTCCCTGCTGCTCAGCCCAACAGCAGCCTTGGAACTCCTTCAAAGGCAAAGCTGTCACCCTCCATCCACCAGGGCAGGAATCAGGGCTGTGGCCAGGGGCCAAGCGCAGCAAGCTGAGACACAAACAAAAGAGTTGTGAGAGTGGGGGAGAACGAGAGGGATTTCTGCAGTCTGGGAAGGAAAAATAACTGAGCTCTTGTGAGACAATGGGTGGTAATCATCCCCTTGGAATGCATCCTGCACTGGTCAGGGCTCTGTCACACACAGAATGATGTGGGACAGGGCTCTGGGCTGAGCTGGGCTGTGAGCTGGGCACTGGGTTGGGCTCAGTTCCTCAAGGAAACATTCCATTTTCTGCCAGCTCAGCTGAGTTACTGCTTCTGCACCCAGATGTTTATTGCAATAAACACAGGGATGCTCTCAGGACAGAGATTTCTGGGCACTTTCTGAACTCATGTGGTGAGAGGGACATTAAAGAGCTCCTTGTTCATTCCTGTTTCACCCTGGAGTCCTTGGGGGTGTCTGACCCTGTCAGTCCTGTGTGCTGCATGTGCCAGTCCAGGCACTGGGCTGGGGCTGGCTCAGAGCAGGGCTGTGCCCACGCAGGGTTCCTCAGGACAGGAGGAGTTGGGGATCCCATTCCCCATCCCAAGCAGCTCAGCTCCCCCACTGGGGTTCCTGCAGAGCCTCCCAGGTTGAAGGTTTGGGGGATTTTCACATCCCCCTCTTTGGGTTTTCACCAAACTCTGCATTCAGCTGGTGCCTGAGGAGGAGCTGTGCTGATTGTTTGCGCTGATTATTGATTCAGAAATGGAAACTTCAGCTTTGGGTTTACAGCCTCAGGCTTTATCTCCACACCAGGCTGTCAATCTGTGACAGATATTCCTGGAGAACACTCCATGCCTTGAGCCAAGCTGCCTCTCACCCATTTCAAATTAACACTTTGAATAGTTAATTACCCAGCGTGTCTCACCAATAGCAATATTCCCCTGAGCACCATTATTGAAAGAACACTGGAAAGTTTTCCTCTCTGGAAGTGTTTCTCTGTTAAGGAAAGGCCAAATGAATGTTCCTTATCTCAAATGCACTCTGGAAATAGCCAAAAAATCAAAGCTAAGAGAATCCCATGTCCATTTAGAGAGACAGCCTGCTCTCAGTGTACTCACTGCACTGCCTCTGTGCTTTGCTAATTGGTTTAAGGTAGATTTAATGAGTGGAATAAAGAAAAATCTAACTGAAGTTAGTGTAAAAAGCACTGAGAAGTCCTTATCTGACGTCTACAAAAATAGGAAATACCAAGTTATGGCAGAAAGGTCTCTGTGAATTTCACTTTGGAGTCACTGGTGTGGTTGTGCACAAAAGGAAATGTTTTAAGGCTGTTGACTTAAAAGGGATTTCATCAATTATTGTAATTTCATTCAGTTCCTCTGTTTCAGTCTTTGAAGAGGTCTTGGAAATTTTGTCTTGGTGGGAAAAATCCTCCAGGGATCAGGGTGGAATTTAAACTCTGTTGGATCCATGCTTTAATCAGCTTCCTATAGTTTTTATTCTTAAAAGATACCAACAAGATGAGCACCAGCTGTGTGTGAGCTACAAATGTCTAAAGACCTACTACTTTAGCAAAATGTATTTTTTCTTAACATGGAATCATGCACAAAACCCTACAAATTTGTGTCAATACAGGACTTGGAGAGATTCAAATATCTGCTATGAAAATCACATACATCCTTCTGTAGAAACAGGAGTGGTTCCTATAAAATACTATCAATAAGGAATATTTAGTACTGAAAGTAATATTTTATAAAACAGACTTAATATTTTAATATATTTAATATTGATACTAATCATATCAGTAAGGAATATTTAATACACATCTTTTTTATGCATCTGTGGTAATGATATTCCTCTAGTTTTTTAAATTGTCTTGTACATGGACAGTTGCAAGTGCCAAAGAAGGAAAATTGGAGAGATTTGTGAATCTTTTTACTGAGATCTTATTATCTGGAAACTAAGGGACTGGGCTGAGCCAGTGAGGCCACTTCAGTATTCCACTTTTTTTCCAAATATCTCCCTAAAGTGCCGCCTCTTAGGAGTGAAAATATTCCTCCTGCCAGGCAGATAAATACCCAGGAGTTGTTCTGGTGCAGCCCAAGGCATTGGGCTGGATTTATACCCCTGTAAATATGAGCAGAATTTATGCAGAGCAGAATGCTGCCCATTAGCAGCGCTTGTTTATTTAATAATTCTGGAAATGCAGTTTTTACACAAATTTTCACTTCATCAAAATTGAGCACAGGGCTCTCCATGGGGTTTGAAACTGGGTGAGCTCCCACTAAGAAGTTGAAATATTGACTTCAGATATGTCTGAGATTTTTTTGCAGCCTTAAGAGAAGCAAAGTTTTGAGAGTTGGTGTTCTCCCTTCCTGAAAACTCAAACGCTGAACTTCCCCTGTCCCACTTTCCTGTGTCCTTGAGTGCTGTGCTCTTCGAGCCCCACACGGGGAACTTGGCTGCAGGGAAATTTGCTCTTCCCTCCCTCCCACAGGGAGTGCTCCCTGATCCCTTTCCATTTCCTCTTCCTGTGGGGTTAATGAGAGCAGGAATCCTCCCAGGATGGGCAGTTTCACCCATTCAGATGCTCATCCTGCAGTTGGGTTTTCCCTTTGGGATGCCCAATTCCTGCAATAACAAAATACCCTTTTCCCTTTGGGATGCCAAATACTACAATAGCAAAATACCCTTTTCCCTTTGGGATGCCCAATACTGCAATAACAAATTACCCTTTTCCCTTTGGGATGCCCAGTACTGCAATAACAAAATACCCTTTTCCCTTTGGGACGCCAAATACTACAATAGCAAAATACCCTTTTCCCTTTGGGATGCCCAATACTGCAATAACAAAATACCCTTTTCCCTTTGGGATGCCCAATTCCTATAATAGCAAAATACCCTTTTCTCTTTGGGATGCCCACACCTGCAGTAACCAAATACCCTTTTCCCTTTGGGATGCCCAATACTACAATAACAAAATACCCTTTTCCCTTTGGGATGCCCAATATTAAATTTTTATTTCATTTAAATTTTATCAAATCCATTTTCACTGGCCCCTGGTGGAAGCATTTTCTCTTCCCACGTTCATTTTTTGTTGCTGGATCATCCCAGCCAGGGCTGATGGAGATGGTGACCAGGACAGAGCCATTTGTTCCATCTCTCTTTGCCTTCCCACACACACAGGCTGGTGGAAAATGGGGAAAGGGCTGCTTTGGGATGTTCCCCTCCAATCCCCCTTGCACCTGGGTATGGGAATGGTGGAGATTTTCTCAGGTCTGTCCCACTGCCCCACACCCCATTGCTTCTCTGTACATTTATTATGAGATGGTACACCTCACATTCATCTGGAAGGTTCTCCTCAAAGCCCATGATGGAGAAAAGATTAAATAAATGCAAAATAATTTGAAATACTCAGGAAAATATAAATTCTGTGTGGGCTATTGTTTCACGACATGTAATGAGCGTAGATATTCAAGAAGTGGAAAATCTGATGTGTGAGAGAGCATGGCTATTGATATCTGCCTAACAAACTTCTGAATGAAAGAACATCTCCTGGGAAACTTTTATTTTAGTCTAGACCCCCAGCAGACGTGGCTTTCCTCTTTTCCAAGGCATATTCTGATTTCCACCCCTTGATGACACACAGGAAGGAGGAAGCAGCTTCTTTGGGATCCTTCCCTCACAACAACTCCCTTTGTCCTGTTCCTTCTGTGTGATGCTCCTTTTGAAAAGTCAAGAATGAACTGAACCCCTCTGCCCGCATTTTTTCTCCCCTGTTCTTATCTTCAATCTTGTGTTCCCATTTCCAATTTTAACAGCTAGGATTTAAAGTCACTCTGTTTCTCTCTCAGATTTTAAATTGAATTTACTCAGATAAATATGATTGTAAGTGTTACAGGGAAGTGAGGCTTGTGCTGTGACCCTGCTGGTGGAAATTCCTGTTTTGTGTAGTGATGACCATAAATAGAAAAAAAAAAGGAGAAATGAGATCAATTTAACCTCTGAGCTATAGATTATTATTTCAGAGGATTTTTATGGAATGGTGCCTCACAGGGAAAAAAAGAACAGCTAATTTTGAGTAATTGCCTTTCAGTACAAAATTTCACTTTAATTGTTGAGTTTTTGGAGGTAGGGTCTGGGGGTGGAAACCAATTAGGAGCCCAGAAAGAACACAGAGTAGAAATCATATATAGAAAAATATGGGTTAATTTACTGTTGTAATCTGGAGAAGACATTTTTCTAAGCAGTCTCCAAAAAAATCCTGCTGTTATCAGTAAAGTTTTAAGTAAAATTCAAACCTTTATGTTAGAATTAATGCAGGGAGACAATGGGAAGCTGCCTATTTGTGAATGAGAGTGAGAGCAAGGGGGATCTGTTAAGACTCAGCTGAGTGACAATCCCAAATTAAACTAATTACTCCAATTAAGCACTGCTGAGGAGAAATGGGGGAAAATTAACCATGGGAAGGACCATCAGGTGGGCTTCTTCCAGGTACCACTGAAAAAGAGCCTGAGCACTTACTGGGTTTTAATTCCCTCCAGGAGCAATTAGATATTCTGCGCTGAGCACTGAGTAGATCAGCAGTAATTAAGGTGAGATAAAATATTTAAGTGGAAACAGAGTGGCTTTTTCCTGAGCAGTAGTAGCAGATGTGTGTGGGGAGCTCCAAGTGACACCAAGAGTTGCACAGGAGCTGCAGCAAAGGTGAACATTCCTGTTTGCCTCCCTGGGGATGGGGTGGGCCATGGATCTGCTGTAGAGTGATCCAGGCATCCCTGGATGAGCTCAGGAAACATTTGATATTCAGAGGCCAATTCCTGTGCTGTGGGATCTGGGAGAATTATCCTTGAAAGGCAGCTCTGCTGCAAGTGAGGAGGAGTTCATGTGATGCTTTGCTTTTGTGTGCTACCTTCAGTGAAGGGGTATATCACACTTTAGTTTGTGCTTTTTTTATAAGTAAACACCCATTTCTGCTGGCAAGGAAAAGCTGGTTTTATTGGCTCCCCTCTATTGACAGCTTCTGTGGTGGCAAATAGATTATCAGGGACATCTAAAATAGCTTTTATTTGTTTTTTCTTCCTGCTTGTTCCATACTCTGGAAGGTCTTGCTGATTTTCCTGGTGTAAGGGCTCAGACTTTGAAGATTTCTCTGGAGTTTGTGCTCAGTGCAAGGACAGGGCTGGCAGCAGCTTTGGCTTTCAGGAGCAGCTGTAATTGCAGAGTCCAGCAGCAGAATTCTCTCTTCCCAAACTCCTGGGCTCCAAGGATGCATCTGGAATATTCCCTGTGATGCCTTGTGAAGGCTGCCCTAGAGCAGAGGCTGGACAGAGCTCCAGAATAAAGCAGGGATTGATTCAAAGCATCTCCTCCATGGCTGCACCTTGGGCAGCACCAGAGCCCAGCCAGGGCTGCACCCAAGATGAACCAAAATGGCCCCAAAATGCACGGCCGGGCACGGGCTCTGTCCCTGGGATCAGTTCTGCTCCATTTGCACCTTGCAGTTCATTGTCCCATTCCAGCTTTAGCCCTGCAGTCCCACCCTGCTTGTTTTTCTCTCTGCAGCCCACGGGGTTTGTGCTCCTGGGCTGAGATTTGGGTCATTTGTCCTTGGTGCCCAGCTGGAGCAGGAATTGTTTTGTGTCCCTGCTCTGTGCACAGAGCTCAGCATCCCTGATGTGAGCCCAGCCCCACACACTAAAGCAGCACAGAATGGGAAACATAGAAAAGCCAAACCTGAGGCATCACCCAGAGCCACTGAGGTGTCACAACCTGGATTAGTGAATATTCCTTAATTAAGTGTTAGGTCACAGGTGTGTGAACTGTATCTGTGTCCAGGGTCTCTGTCCAAAAGTATCTGGTATTTCTGGTGGAATTATGGGTTTGGGAAGAGAAATTGGCCTCTGCACCCAAACCCCAACCTGCTTTGCTCCTGTGCTGCTGTTTGCTTCCACCTCTGGTGAGCTGGAGCAGCATTTCTGGGAGAGAGGTGACAATCCAGGTGATGGGAGCTCCCCAAATGAAGAACGAGGTTTGAGGGTGTACATGAAAGGATTCCCCGGGGATGTGCCTGGCTGCCCAGGAGTGCAGGAGGGTGCACATGAAGGAGATTTCTCCAGCCTGGCTGCCCAGGAGAACTGGGCTGGAGGAGCAGCAGGGATGGCCCAGGCTGAGGGGATCAGCAGCTCCTTCATTCCCCACCAGGGCAGTGTCTGGGGGAGCAGCACCCCGTGATTGAAGTGCTCCCAGTGTTGTCCTTTGATGGTGCTGGAGGTCTGTGCTCCCCTGTGCATCCCTCATTACCATTAATGAGCTTTAGGGCTGCACATCCAAAGCAGGGCAGTGGCAGCAATGCTGATTTTACACTGCACAAGTGAATATTTGCACCTTGGAGAGCTTCTGGGCTCAGTGGGTTTGTGTCTTCTGAGTTTTCTGAGGAGCCTTCTTATTTTGTCATCTGCTTTTGTTTGGTTTTTGAACTGCCACGGGGAAAAAAATATTTATTTAACTACTTTATAAACATGTAGTTAAATAAATAGAACGTAGTGGAAACATCTTAAGGTCAAGTTGGGAAATTACTAATCACTTGTGCCATTTGTTGTATTAAGTATTAGTTTCAGTCACTTTTCTCCTTTTTGAAAAATGATCTCAAGGAAGCAGAACATAAGGTCACCCTCATTTTGGTCATTCAAAGGCTGAACTGGAGTCTCCAGATGTGAAAATATCCACCCTCCAGAGATTTCCAGCACACAGCCAGGTTTGCCATGAAAACAGAATCCACTTGAAGGGAAAAACACTTTTTCCAGCACTTCTCCAGATTAAAAAAAAAAACCAAATAAATAAAGCTTAAAAAAAAGACAAAAGGTCAGGGTGAAATGGGAAAGAAATCAGAAACAGAGTGTGGGAAAGGACACTTCAGTCTATGGAGTGGTTCTCTTTTTTTTTTTTTTTTTTTTTTTTCTTTTTGTAGACGTCTTGCAGCATCTTGGAGCTGCAGAGCTGTTAAATGTTAGATAATCAATCATTAGTAGTTAGCACAGAATTCCCTGACCCCTCTCAGTGGGTTTTCAGCTGTTCAGACCTCACTTTGCATTTTTCTGTCTGGCAGCTCAGAGCCATTAAACTCTGGAGTCAGCAGAACTATCTGGAATTACCTCTGTTACAATTTGAGGAAAATGAAATTATCTTTCAGATGTAAACAGTTTCTAATTAAACTCTGAAGCTGTTTATGTTCCCAAACCAGTGCGAGCTGAGCTCGGCACAAAGACAGACTTCTTTGTTGTCTTTTTCTTTTTTTAATAAAGTTGATATACTGATGTAATAAATTACTTGTGACAGAGCTAGGTCTGTTGTGCCAGCAGTGCAACTGCTTTGTTTTTTTGAAAAAAATCCTTAAGCAACATATCCCTCTGCCCCAGTAATTTAGCACATTGCATTCTGGTCCTTCCTTTAGTAGGAAACAGCCACGAGATTACAGAATAGATTTATGTCAGTCTTTCCCTTCACTCCAAATAGCCCCACGTCTGCAGTGCATTTGGCCTTCTTTTTTTTTTTTTTTTTTTGTTAATAATTTCCATGTCTGGCAGATATATTTAATTTTTGTGATAAATAAGATCTGTGTTGAAGAATTAGTAGTGTTGGTTGAAATCCATTTAATTTTTCCCAGCCCTTTGCAGGAGTGGGTCACTGTTAACAATTAGCACACAGAAAAAGAAAAAGGATAATTGCTTTTTATTTAGTTTAGTCTTTCCCATTTGAGTAGATGTGCTGTTAGGAGGGAAAATAATTGGCTTTGCTGGTGTACTCTGAAGGAGAACTCTCAGATTGACAGCATGACTTTGCTGTAAGTGAAGCTGACAAGGAGAGAGGTGACTTCTCCAATGAAAGCACATTTTACTCCTGGTGTGATTATTTATAGCAGATACTTAAGGACAAGCAGGGGTTTCTGCCACGAGATGTATCCACTTTTCCTGGCCTGGATGCTGGGATGAGAGAGCTGAGCTGCCTTTTGTCTTGTTGCTGTAATATCCATAGGAAATATAGCTCTGAGAGGGACATTCTTCTCCTGCTATTGCCATGACCCACGAGAACAAATCATATCAGGACATTTCCCTTTATCTTGGCTGCTTCATCAAAAGAAAAAGAAAAAATAAAAACAAACCCCAAACTTTTCAACCTGCAGGGATAAATCTGCAGAGCAGTGCATGGAGAATTAAGCACCCAGTGTCCAGTTTTAATTGGTGTTAATGAATTCCAAATTCCTGGCTTGGAAATGGGAACGTACCTTAAAGGGAAAATCCTTCAGGTCCCATGCAAGCTCCTTTTTGAGCTTGTGTTGTGTGCCCAGGAGCACTTGGAGGAGCTGCTGTGGACCTGCAAGGCTGAATCCCTGTAATTTACTGGTGCCCACAGTTAATTGGCATGGGAATCACAGAGCCCTTTGTGCCTGCAAAATGCTGGAAATTTTACCCTGACAATTCCTTCCTGCAAAGTCATTCCTGATCTTTTCTGATGTCAAAGCCTGCCAGGGAGGGCTGGGCACGTTTTCCTGGTGGCAGCAATGCAGGGAGGCTCCACTTCAGCCTTTGTAAATGGATGATGCAGCCCCAGTGGTGGGTTAAGATAAGAAACCATCTATTTTAGAGTAAAGGCACTAAAAATGAACAGGTGAAATAACTTTGGTGTCCTGGAGAGCCTTTGTTCTTTCCTTTAGCATGGAAATTGTGTTCATCCCCACCCCTGGCAGCCAACCACCACCAGGTGAGAAATCCAGAACTGTGATGAAAACTCTCATGGGTTTCAATAAGGCCAGGATTTCATCAGGATCCATGTGGGGTTGTTTTAGATTTATCAAAAGCCTTTCATTCCTGTGAGTGAAATTTTAATTTGCTCATTAAGGATGCCTAAATCTTGGATCAGGCTGGATCCATCCTGTCCTAATGGCTTAAAATGAAATAAATACAACGTGGCTGCTAATTTTTGTTTGTTCCACCTCTGTGAAAAAGAAAGGGGAAGGTAGAAAAAAGGGTTCTTTGTCATATATTTATATAACAATAAGGATATATTTATATTTATATTACAAGGTATATATATTTAGGATTTTATATATATCTATGTTATATATTTAGGATTTTTTTTAAGAATTCCATTTCCCCTCATCCGAGGAGTTTTAGGTGATATGGCATAAAGAGCTTTTTTCTCATAGCAGAAGAAGGGAAGGTAGGAATTCTGGGGAAATTCAGACTAATTTCTGGCACTATTTTTCCTCACATCTTTCCTTTGGATCTTCCCAAAGACCAAGAAATTGAGCCATGATCCTGCTGTCTTGGAGTCCTGATTTATTAAGAGCCCGGGCAGTACAGATGCTAAGTGAAATCAATATGAGCCTGTCCCCAGGTATTTATTATTCCCAGCTTTTTGCAGGCTCAGATTCTTTTCTCCAGCACCCCCATCTCACCCAGTGGCATTTCCATGCACTTCATTCTCTGCTCCCGCTCTTCCCACGGAACAGCTTCTCCATCCAGAGATCTGATCCTTGGGGTTTGTCTGTGCCAGAGGGGTTCTTCCAACTCAAGATTTCCTATGAAATCCCTTCTCCCTGGCCTGGGTTTCTCCTGCTTTGGTTTAGCCCTATTTTGGGTCCATTTCCCTTAACTTGGTGTCATTTGATCTGCTCACCCAAATCCATCTCCTGAGCACCATCTTTATGACTGGTCTTTCCATCAATCTGATTCCCAAAATCAGATAATTTTTTTTTTTTTTCATCCCTGTCTGCTCCTGGCCCATGGGAAAAAAAAAAATCAATTCCAAGGTTTTTCAAGGGAGAAAATTAGAATGTAACAGCCTGGAACAAAAGCAGATTGTAAAATCATGTTGGGAGCTAACCAAAGCACCTTTTCCCTAATCAGAAATCAGCAGGAAGCTGATCTCCAGCACTGGTTTGGACCATTTGTCTTTATTTGCTCGTCACATGCTGAGGATGTTGTGTTTTGTGTGACAGAATTTAAGCTCGGGGCACTCTGCTTGTGCTCCTTATCCAGATTTTCCTTCACTGCTGGGAGGCACAGGGTGTCTGCATCCTGCTTTTCCTTAGCCTGGGACCAGACCTGACCTGGCCTTTTCATCCCTCTGCTCTGCTCTGCTTTCTGACTTTTCCTGCAGTCAGCATTGGATCAGCCTCAAATTCTGAGCAGTAGATTGTGAAACCTGAACTCTCAGCAATCCAGCAAATTTTTATTAATGAGGTAGTGGTCTAAAAGGAAACAGAGCAAAAGATGAGCCAGAGGCAAATTCAAACTGATTCCAGCTCCTTGCCTTGGCTGTCTGGTTTCCAACAGGAAGAACAGTTGTCTGAGTTCAATTCCCATGGAGCTTTTGCAATGCAGATAACTCCAGCACAGAGTCAGGATCCTGTCAGGGCTGATAAATTGGTTTAGTCTTGCTTCACCCCCAGATCACAAAGGAAAGTCACAACAGGCTTCTCCTCCAAGAAAGAACTTCTCTGACCATCTATTTGTCAAAGGGAAAGTAACTGCTAATAATGTTTTATTTGGCAGTTTTGTGACTGCCACAACAGTCTATACTGTATAAAGCCATTAAGCGTTGTTGCCTTGCAGGATGGATTTTTGGGAACCATCCAGGCATTTGTTCTGCCCTGCAGCCCCCCATTCAGAGTTGTAAATCTGCCTTTTTGAATATCCCAGGTAGTTAAAATTGCGCCTTGTGTGCGATGGGAGAGGCCAAGCCCCAGCTGGGGCTGTGTCAGTCCAGTCTGGGCACCTGAAGGGAGATTGCTGGAATTCATTCTGGGAATCTGCACTGGCCCCAGGGGAAAATTAAAACAAACTTCAGGCATTTGTGTGCAAAGCTTAAACACTTCCTTGGAAAGGCTTTCCTTCCAATAAGCCTGGAAATTCCACTGTAGCACAACAGGGCTCCAAGCAGACATCAACTAAATGAACACCAGTGTGAGATATCCCAGTTATTTATTGGAAGGGTTAGCAGCCACCACACAGCGAGGGTGACAAAAGCTGCAGGAGAAGTCTGGGCTTGTTTTGCAGTCACTGACCATGAGCCCAGACAGAAGAGCTTTGATGTCATCTCTAACTGCATGGCCCAATTCTGTGCTCTACTTTATCGATGCTCCAGGGATTAAAAACTCTAAAAGAGGAGCAAGGGAGTGAAAAATAGGCTAGGAAAATAAGTGTGGGTTGTCAGACATCCTCCACCTTTTGAAGCAAAATTCCTGTTTAAATGCTTTATCTGTAGATAAAACCACTCTACATTTTTAGCTAAATCCTTCCAAATCACCTGAAAAAGATGTGCCCCATCAACTCTGGGACTGATATCTTGGGCAAAGATATCAGACTGATATCTTGTGCTGCTTTCAAGTGCCCAAAGGCTCCTCCAGCTTCTCCCCTCCTCCTAATTTTCCCAATTTGCTGTTTGCAAAAGCTTTAGGTGTGAAACAATCTGCAGGTACCTTTAACTCCCCCTTTACTGTGCTGGTTGGGTCAAAAACTGCATTTGTGCCTTTCTCCCTCAAAAGTACTTAGAAATTAAGACATTGTTTAAATAATGGATTAAAAGCCCTCCCATAATATGGCACTTGTCTAATTAATAGATTAAAAAGTCTCTCCACATTTTGGCACTTGTCTAATTTGAAACAATTGCTACTAAAACGTGAGGTGTAGGAAATAACGTGTAGTGACAGAACTTGATACATGAAGGGATCTGTAGTATCTGAACACCTATTTCAATATCAAAGAAAACTGGATTTTATCTCCTGCTTGACACCTAATTCTGTGAAGTTCTTTATGCTTACTAATTCATTAACATACTTGCTGTACAGAAGAGCTGGAGTGTCAAAAAATGTCATCTCATAGCAAATTCACTTTTATTCTGGTAGGCTCATCTCTCTCAGGAGCCCATAAAAAGTTGTTTTCAAAAGCTGGAGAGCAGTAATAAAGTCTAGAAGGTTAAAACCAAGGGGATGCTTTTTAGTGCAAAAGAATTATGTCAATTAGATCAGGACTTAAGAGGAGGCTGGAAAATTGTCACAGTTCCTTGAAATCAACACCTCCCTGGGTCTAGAAACGTTTATGCTGCTTGAGTTTCTGCATTCTAGAGCTTTATTCTTGGGTTTCTCCCTCTAGTGCTGCCATTTTTCCATGGAAAAATCAGTTGTACCTGTATTACAAAAAACAACCCTATCTCTATTCTTTAATTTAATTTCCCCCCCTCATTTTTATGTTTTTATGTAAAACTGGGATATGCAACAGAAAATTCACATATTTCTGTGTCAGGCATTTTCTAGAGTGTGAACGAGGGTGAGCTCAAACTCCTATCTCCATACTCCAGTAAAAGGGTCTGCATTGCTCATCCCCTCAGCTGTGGGCCAAAAATCAGGAATTTTGGAGATTAAGGAAAGTAAATATTCATATTTTTGATTCTCAGAGGGTCCTTGGTTCGAGAAAGACACAAAGTCACTGTGGTGGTCAGTTCAGACAAGGTGTTGTCATGGAAAATGTTGGAAGTTCAGGTGTTGGACCAGGGGAACTTCTGACTCAACACCTCTCTTGTCTTCAAGCACCTTCATGCTCATAAAAAACACAGCTGATGCCAGAGCTATTTCCAGGTATGGCCCCTCAGGAATTTTGGGCAAATTCCATTTTTTTTTCCCCAAAAATTTTGGGGAATTTTATGGCCCCTCATGAATTCTTTGGGTTCTCAGGAATTCTGGGCAAAGTTCAGTTCCAGTTTTCTGCACCTTTGGAAATTAGCTGGCCAACAGTTGTTTCCATAAGCATGCTCAGAGAGAAAAAAAATGTCCCTTTTAAAATTAATATAATCTCCAATTATCATATTACCTCAGGGAGGGAGGTCTGGTGGTACTTAACAGAGCTCTTTGGGGCTCTTGTGCATTTTAATTGAGTGAATAATTGTAAACCACTTCAGGGTCTTTTGGTAAAAGGCTCTGTATAAACATTGCCATAATGCTGAATAATCAGGTTGTGATGTGAACTGGAAGAAATGAACCCTATAAATAGATGTGTGGAACCCCATAAATAGATGTGCATTTACATATAGTGTCTGTCTGGGTGTGTGTACATCAATATTTAGGACAGAAGAATTCAGATCCTTTAGAAAAATCCTGCAGCTCTTGAATAAGAAATAGTGAGATTGGAAAGTGATAATCGTAATAATCAAAATGATTTTAGGATATGGTGAGGCTTTAGTTTATCATGCTGTGCAATGGATAGAGAATGGATAGAGAATCGTTGTGTGAGTGGTTGGGAAGCACAAATCTGTGGTGTTTTATGGTGCAGGAGCTCAGGGGAGGTGGAATGAGGTTCTGAGACGTGGACAGACAGGATTTGGAGGAACCAAAGGAGTTCCACCTTTCCTGAGGTGCTGCTGCAATGCAGCTGGAGGGGCTTGGGTGTCCTGCAGCTCAAGGCACTGCTCCTCCAGGGATATTCCAGATGGAGCAGGGGGGAGAACAGGAATGGGAATATCCCAGCCTGAGCAGTGGGAATGATGGGAATGGGAACATCCCAGCAGCCTGAACAATGGGGAATGAACAGGAATGGGAACATCCCAGCAGCCTGAACATTGGGAAGGTGGGAATGGGAACATCCCAGCAGCCTGAGCAATGGGGAAGGCAGGAATGGGAACATCCCAGCCTGGGCAGTGGAAGGACAGGAATGGGAATATCCCAGCCTGAGCAATGGGGAAGGCAGGAATGGGAACATCCCAGCCCGAGCAGTGGGAATGATGGGAATGGGAACATCCCAGCCTGAACATTGGGAAGGCAGGAATGGGAACATCCCAGCAGCCTGAGCAGTGAGAATGACAGGAATGGGAACATCCCAGCCTGAGCAGTGAGAGGGCAGCAATGGGAACATCCCAGCAGCTTGGGGAGGACAGCAATGGGAACATCCCAGCCTGTGCAATGGGGAAGGCAGGAATGGGAATATCCCAGCCTGAGCAGTGGGAGGACAGCAATGGGAACATCCCAGCAGCCTGAGCAGTGAGAATGACAGCAATGGGAACATCCCAGCCTGGGCAGTGATCACAGATCTGCTGTGACCTGCAGGGATCAGCAGCCACTGCCTCTCTCCTCAGTGCTCTGCCTGTCTCATCTCCTGAGCCTGTAATTTTCTGGGGCAGTGGCTCAGTTCCTGTGCTTGTGCTCTCCTGTCATCCAGCCCCTGAGGAAGGGGAATTCCTCTGGAATGGAGATGATGGAGATGAGCTTTTATATTTCATAAAAAAGAAAAGAAAAGAAGCCTGTGCCGGGCAACGAGATGCTGGTACAAAGAATCCTCTCTTCTTAAATGGGACTTGACAGAGTGCTGATGCCACTTCACTTAGTTAATGGAGGGAGCCATCTAATACAGGCTAAATGCAGAACTGCCTAAAGGAACCTGGCATTTGGAGGGCTGGAGTGCTTGAAATATAAATGAATGGGACAAGCCCAGGCTCTGTTTCCCAAGGAATCGATTACCAGGGATCCTCTGACAACTGTGAAGGTCTTATTTGCAGGAGCAGCAAAGCTATTTTTGTTGAAAACTGGGATATTTGTTGCTGGGGATTAAAGACATCTTTAAGCACCAAGGAGACACCAAGGAATGCTGTGGATTCCAGAGGGTCAGAAAGGCTGAAGTGATTTTCCTCGCTGTAAAGCCACTGAGGAGACTGATGGTAGTGCTGGGAACAATTTGAGTTCTGTTGAGTTGTACCCACAGCCAGAACAGTTTGACAAAATGATCCATTGTGTATTAAATCTACAGATTCAGACTGTGAAAAATGCATGGGACACAGCATTTTGGAATAAGAGCGAGGCTGGACTGAAGTGTCCTTTCTCTTTCCAACTGTAAAAAGAAATAAGGATCTGTAACAGAAAATGTCTTGAGTGGAGATGAATGGAGTATAAAGACTGCTGATGAATTTTTCACCTCTGGAATGTTCTCTGTGGCATTTATGAGCTGGTTTTCCAACAGAGTAAGTGTCTGAGCTACCACAGGAAGCACAAACATCCCTGTTTAGGCATCACTGAAATCTTGGAGACAGGACAAGGGCTGACTTCACTGTGGAGACCCCATTTCCTTCTCCCACCCTAGGGCAGCTCCTTCCAGGTGAGACCAGAAGCCTCTTCACAGGACAGTGGGAGGAAGCTCCTGCATTTGTTCAGAGGATGAATTCCTTTCACATCCCCATCTCTTTAGCATTTTTCACAAGCTCCAGATCCACTCAAACATTGGTTTGAGCACTGCTGACATCTGATATCTGTGACTTCCCTTCCCATCCCATCTGCCAGGCATTTCATTCTTCTGATGAAACAGCTCTAAAATTGCAAAGACAGACAAAATACAGCCTAAAATCACAACAATCAAGTGCTGTGGCTGTTACATGGAACTTTATTGGACAAGAAAAGAAGACTGGTGGTGTATCAGAATATCACATTAAAGATCAGTCAGGTTTCCAATGAAATACCAATTGGCACCAATTGATGTGGGATCTTCTCCTGCATGGTGTGGTTACCCTGAAGTGTCTCTGTTTCCACCAACTGGATTTATTTCTGGGTTTTTATTGCTTTATTTGGGGATTACTTGGTAAAGAAGAAGAGTTTCAGGAAATGTCATCATGTGCCATGTGCTGCACTGATGTCAGCTGAGGAAATCAGTGTCAGGAGCAGGAAAAGCCAAAGATGAATGGATCTCTGGGTTCAAAATAGGAAACAGCTTGAAGTTGCTTTGGGGGGAAACATAAAGCTCATTCATCAGCAATGACACAGTTCCACCTCTGGCACAGAGGGAGGGCTCTGCCCTCCTGCTGATGGACAGACACCCCTCACTGGATCCATGGCAGTCATCCTGGAATCCAGGGGTGTCAAGGAACTGCCCTGAAACTGTGACAGTTTTGCCTGGTGAGCTGCAATCATGATCTGTGTGTGGCTGAGAGGTGTCACATGGAAATCTGCATTAACTGTGCTCGTGAGTGGATTTCATTCCCTGAGAGGTGTGTGTCTCCTTGTCTCACCCCAGTGGATATCAAAGGTGTGCCATTGAAGAGCAGGATCTTGCCTGGATGATGCAGTGTTCATTTATTTACACTTTGATGTGAGGGCCCTGTCTGATCAAGTCCCCATCAGGATTTCTCAGTCAGGTGTGTCTGGGTTTCTTTGGTTTCTTTGGTTTTTCCTGCTGTTTGGCAGGAATGTGCACCCATCTGCTCGTTCACAGTCTCGTACACAGAATTTTGTGAGGTTTCTTCCCAGTCACACTCAGGGTAGGACAGAAGTTTGTGGTGCCCTGTTGAGAACATCTCCAATTGCTCAATATGAAATGGTCAGTAGTTTTCCAAGAGCCTTTATTTTCTGTTCCATTACTCCAAGTGCCTTCCCTGTCCTCCCTTGGGGCCCAGCTAGCAGCCTGGCTCCTACCTCCTGCTATTCTGAAATTTCTTTATTTATCTTAGACTCTGTCATTTTGCTGAAACATTGATATTTTCCAGCAATCAGCTTATTACATGGAGATGCCTATTAGCTTTCTGAAGTCATATGTCAGTGAAACTCAAAACTGTTTAGTTTAACTTGACAAGCCCTATAGTGATATTGGAAAATTATTTTCTTCTTCAGACTCATGTTTGTGTTCTTTTCCAATGAGCTAGCTGTTTTATTGCAAAAGAAACTGTAAAAGAGGTAATTTTAACTAGGCACAAAATATATTCTCTTCTGTAATGTATCCATAACCTTCTAAAATATCCTAATTAACTTCCTTATGTCAGCATAGGAAGCTCTATTGCATTTGTAGTTGCCAAACATTTCTTTCTTTTTAATAGAAATTATCCGTTTCTAAGACCTAGGGACATCATCATTCCCAAAACAAGCTTTTCATCTGAGGGTATCAGAAACACCAGGAGATTAATGGAAGTCTGGAGTTCAGCAGTGCAGAATTTCTATCTGTTATCTTGCTTGTCTGCAAAGATAACAATCCTAGTGGCACGTGGGTGACACAAAGCACTCAGTGAGTAAAGTGGAATGGCCAGGTTGGCTCCTGAGCTGCTGAAATGGGGAGTTTCTGCTGGACAAAGGTATCAGTCTGAGGGGAGAAGATGTTTTACACCATGTTTGTGACACAGGTTCAGTGTATCTCAATGTGGACATGAGATGTGTGGGGAAATGGTTCCCTGGACATGAGATATGTGGGGAAATTGTTCCCTGTCTGGGTGGGGAGGCCCTGGCAAGGGCTGCCCAGAGGAGCTGTACATGGAGCAGCCACAGGAGGTGTCCAAGGCCAGGCTGATGGGGCTTGGAGCACCCAGGGGTAGTGGAAGGTGCCCCTGGAGGTGGGATGAAATGCTCTCCAAGTCCTTTTCCTGCCCAGACTGTTCCATGGCTCTGGTTCCAGCACATTTCAGCACAGAGCAGTCACAGCAGCCCTTGGGATGATACCTTGGGGTTTGAGTTGTTCTGTTCTGTTTTGGTGTGCAGCTTTAGCTTTATATGAAGTGTTACTGGAGTATTTCACAGGGTGGTGGAAACAAAACAATCCTGTTCTAGCTGGAGGCTCCAGGACAATCTCCTCAAACTTCAGGCCCAAAGCATGAACAATGTGAAAAGAGGAGGGTGGGCAAGCAAGCAAGGAGGATGAAACCTCATCATCTGAAGCTGTAAATTGTGCAGTTAATCCTATATGCAAATGGACTAAAACTTATAAAAATGTGAGATCTTGGCCCAAGCTCTTTTGCTTCCACCTTGGAGCCATCTGGGCACTGCCAGGGTGTGGCCTTTGAGGGCACCTCAACAAATCTGCACTTTATTCCTCTGAACTCCCTCTGGCCTCTGCTCCAGCTCCTCGAGGCATCAAGGACACTGTGCCATCACTTGGTGTCACTTGGTCTCTCATCCGTGAGGCAAACTGCAAACATTGCCAGCAGAAATGGAATTGAGTTCTGCCAGAGAAAAACAGCAATTCCCTGCTGGAATTTGTGCTGCATGGGGCTGTTTTGTTCTCACTGTCTGGGTGTTCTGCAAAAGGAGTGGGTCTGCACAGCAGGGCCCAACCTGCACTCAGCACTGGGAATTCCAACCAGGAATATTTTCAGCCTGCTGATTAAAAATTATTATTTAAATAATATGTTTATTATAATATAACTAAATATAATGTAATAACATCTATAATATACTGTATTTTATAGATAATTATATATAATATATAATTATATAATATAAATATAATAACCTTATTATATTTAAAATTATTTACAGCCCTGATGATTTGAAATTATTATTTAAATAATATAATATAATTATAATATAATATAATATAATATAATATAATATAATATAATATAATATAATATAATATAATATAATATAATATAATATCATTATATTACATTATATTACATTATATTACATTATATTACATTATATTACATTATATTACATTATATCACATTAATAATATTATTATTATATTTAAAATTATCTACAGCCCTGCTGATTTAAAACAAGAACTGTCTTTGTTTAATCGTGCCATTCCCAAGCTCAGCTTTGATGAATTGCAGAAGCAAGCTCTTAGCAAGTAACAGTGGGGTTTTTTTCCTTTAGTCTTTTTTTTTTTTTTTCCTGAAAAGAGGAGGAAGTTTGCCATTCTGCAGAGCAATATGAATAAATTTTGCCATTTGAGGCTGAATTTTCCAAGAAGGATTAGAATCTTTTGCAGTCCTGCAAATGCAGGATACTACTTGCAAACCCAGCATTTCTTTAGGCTCATAATCATCATTTGCATTATAACTCCCTAAGCAAAAGAGGGAGAAGGAATTTCAAATGTGAACACTTCCAATCCTTAACAGCAGCTACAAATTGAAGTGTAAAAGTGAAAATTCACTCACTCATAATCAGAAATTATCATTATTGTCATTATTAATGAGTTGAGCTCAATTTCACAGTGAACTGCTGTATTTCAATTCTATGAGATAAAAAGTGAGCACAATCTTCTGTCTGAGACACAGATGTGCTGAAATGTCACCAGTGTGACAGGAGAGAGAGGCTTTCATCTCCTATAACAGCCTTCCCTTTGTCTCCATGTGGTTTTTCTCCAGCTATCCATTCCCCATGGTCTTCAGCAGCTGCAGCAGAAAGGACCTGGAAAACAGCCTGGAGAAAGGAGTGGGGATGTGTCTCTTTAACCTGCCTGAGGTCAAGGAGTCCTTTGGTGGCCAGAAGTGTGGGAATGGCTACGTGGAGGATGGAGAGGAGTGTGACTGTGGGGAGCCTGAGGTAAGGCAGTGTTTGAGGGGGTGTTTGAGGGTCCCCAGGATGAGGGGGAGATGAGAATCTTGACTCCATGTTTCAGAAGGCTGATTTATTGTTTATGGTATATATTATATTAAAAGAAAATTAGGTACTAAAACTATAGAATTAAAAAACTTTAGAACAATTCTCATCTCCCCTTGCTGCACCTCTTGTTGGGCACGTGTGTGTGGTGGTGTTTGAGGGACAAGGGAAGAGATGAGAATCTTGACTCCATGTTTCAGAAGGCTGATTTATTGCTTTATGATACATATTATATTAAAAAAAATTATATATTAGAATTATACTAAAGAAAGAGAGAGGAGACATCAGAAGGCCAGCAAAGAAAAGGAATGATAATAAAATCTTGTGACTGACCGGAATCCCGACGTAGCTGGATCTGTGATTGGTCATTGAGTAAAAATAATTCACATGGAACCAATCCAAGATGCACCTGTTGATGAGCAACCTCCAGACAACATTGCACAGCCATCAGATAATTATTGTTTACATTTCTTTTCTGAGGCTTCTCAGCTCCTCAGGAGAAAAACCCTGGCAAAGGGATTTTTCAGGAAATATATCAGTGACAAGACACCACCTGGGAAATGCTGCTCATGTCCTGCCTGCAGGGTTTTGGCAGTGGAGGGTTGGTTTGGTGTGTTTGGTGTAAAACAGAGCTCTCCCTTCTCTGCTTCTGTCCCACCAGCTCCAACCTCAGAGTCTCAGAAGGGCAGGGAGCCTCGAGTGCATTCGAGATGGGGAAGTTCAAGCAGGGCTTGGGTTAAGAATGTGCTCAGTTCATCCTTAGAGAGCAAACTCTGGCTTGTCCAGCAGACTGGCCATGACCTGCTGTTCCTAGAAGTTCCTTTCTGCATTAGCTAATCAGCTAAACTCAAAGGAAGTTTGAGAACTTGGCTGGAATTTCTCAAGCAAACGTGACTTAGTTGAAGGTTTGTTTCCGTCAATGAGAAGCTACATTTATATTTATATCTATATCTGTAACCGTGTTTATATTTGTATTTATTTACATTCAATTTTATATTTATAACAGTTTTTAAGTTTATATTTAATTATTTGTGTTTATGTCAACATAACCATAGAAACTGTGCAGTCATAGAATGCTTTGGATTGGGGACCATAAAGATAATCTCATTTTCCCCCTGCCATTTCACTTATTCACTATCTCAGGCTGCTCCAAGCCCTGTCCAGCCTGGCCTTGGGCACTCCCAGGGATCCAGGGGCAGCCACAGCTTCTCTGAGCACCCTGTGCCAGGGCCTCACTATCCATGTATATAGAATTATATAAATAGAAATATTAATATTGGCCAGGTATTTTTCATTGCAGCTTCAGTTTTTAGGTACAAGACCTTTCCTCCTTCCCTGTAGAATTTTTCTTTTCCTCTAGCCAATTACCTCCCAACAGAAATAGCCTTCACTGCCTCCCAAACAGATTGCTGCTGCTTCAAAGATTGTTCCATTTAGTTTAGTGAATGTGTCAGAGGACTCCTCACATCAGCAGGAGATAGGCAAAACCTGGGGGTCAAATAATATCCGAGCTGGCATCCTTATCCCTTTTACATCCCCTCCTCATTGGCTTTATTGAACTTCTCTCTGATTATGAGAATTAAAGGCAGCAGCAGATCAGGGATTTGTTTGCTGTGATAAACAGGGACCTACAGACAAAAGAGATGGGGGCAGTTAAAGCAGCAAGATCTTGCTGCATCCTGCCTGGGGAGTGCATTGGGCTGGTCCAAGCCTTGAGGATTTCCTGACGGTTCCCTCACTCTGGAGGGTAACAGGGTTGGAGGAAGCAGCCTTATCTCTCCTTGTTTAAAGTCAATAGAGTGCAAGCAGCTTGCAAATGTCTTTGTAACCCTGTTATCTTTCTTGTTTTCATTTCTGAATGTCAGTGATACCTTTTCAAGTCAAAGCCACTTAATGTCAGCAAGCACTGCCTTGATTTGCCTCTTCTGTCTGTCTTTTTTGCCTTTTTAGTTGTATTGGGGAAAAAATGCAGCTTGGATGCAATTAAATTTATTTGGGATTTACTGCCCTGACCTGAGTGGCTCCAGAAAACCTGTGTGATTAGTTACTAGTTCACTGCCCAGTGAGTTCTGTCCATGGTGTTGCAGCATCCCAAGAATGGGTGATATTAGGATTAAATTCTTCTGGGAGGGTGTGGAGTGGCACAGGGTGCCCAGAGCAGCTGTGGCTGCCCCTGGATCCCTGGCAGTGCCCAAGGCCAGGCTGGACACTGGGGCTGGGAGCACCTGGGACAGTGGGAGGTGTCCCTGCCATGGGATTGATGATTTTTGGTCTCTTCAAACCCAAACCATTCTATGATTTTATGATCCTAACAATTTTAGTCTGTATGACCAAAAATGCCTGATGTGCTGCAGTGTCCGTGGAAGGAGGGTTAATGTAAATTATAGATAGAAAGATAAAAGAACGAAGAGAACTAAAAATCCTTAGTCCTTGAAAGATAAAAATGTGTCTTTTATAACCAGCTGCAAGGAGGAACAGAAAACTCCAAATTGCTAACTCAGAAGTCAGACAAATTACTTCCAAATGTAATTAAGAGTGAGTGCCCAAAGAGCTGTGACATGCCAGGGACGAGTCAACACGGCTTTTGTGCCAGGAACTCCTGTCTGACAAAATGTTGTCTTACAAAATGTTGTCTTACAAATCCATCACAGAGCTCTGAAGGGCTCACAAGTGGATGGAAAGGGACAGGGCTGTCACTGCAGCCTGTGAGGGGTTCAGAGAGGCTTTGGGCCAAACCTTTCACCAAAGCTTCTCTGGGAGATTGAGCAGCTGTAAAGGAGAGAAAACTGCACGGGCAAAAATTGGGTTAAAAGATGAGAAATACAAGCAGGTGTAAATCACCCATTTCGTGCAGGAGATCTGCTGTGCTGTATCCATGAGATGTGTCCTGGGACTACACAACTCAGCATTTTCATAAAGAGCCTGGGAAGAGGAATAGTCTTTAATTTGCTGATGGTATTAGTTAGGCTGCTAGAGATGAAAACTGGCTGTGAAGGACTGCAGAGAAACCTTCTGAGGCAGCTGGAACAGGCATTAAGATGAGAAATGGGACTCACTGAGGAGTGATGCACATTCCAAAAACACAAAGAAGATGATGGACTCTGAGCTGCCTCTGACCATGGAGAAACAAGACTTCATATTGCAATAAATAGTCTCATGAAAATGTCAGCCCAGTGCTCAGGAGTGGTCTAAAAGGTAAATAGGCTGTTAGAGAGTACTAGGAGAGAAATAGGAAAACAAAACAAAGCACCAGCAGACCTCTATAAATCTGCTGTGCCTGAAACTGCTTGTGTAGGTTTTCCCTACCCCTCCCTTTATCCCAGGGAGGATAAAGCAGAGTGAAAAAAGATTGAGAGAAAAGCAATAAGGTGGTTCAAAGTTTCCAAAGGGCTCTGGCTGGAAAAGAAGAAAATGAAGGGAAATGCAGCATAAGCTGATAAAACCGTGAGGGGAGTGGAAGGGGTGAGAGAGGAGAGATCATCCCCCATGAGAAATGAGCAGATGAAGTTAGAAAATCTAGGTTCCAAACAAGCAGAAGGAGCTGCTCCCCTGACTGTGTTGGTTACCTGTGAGTTCCTTTACTCTGACTCTTACAGGTGCTGAAAATGCCCGTGGAGCCCAGGGAAAGGCAGGAGAATGGGAAGGTGTCAATGTCCTTCAACATCCCCTGCTGGCTGCTCCCAGGGGCACACAGGGACAGAGGGGTTATGGGCTGACCCAGTGGGGTCTGTCCTGTGTTCCTAGAAAAGAGAGGAGGAAATCCAGGTGTCCTGTCCACAGGACAGAGCCTGACATCACGTAGGTGGGGCTGGAATTGTTCTGGGGTTGGGCTGCTCTGGTTCCTCTGAAGAGCCAGGAGAGCCACTCTGAGAAACCTCCTCCCATCATTGCTGTTATTATCTATAATAACTAATAATAATAATAATACCAACAAACTCCAGCACAGCAGTACTTTCAGGTGGCAGCCTCCATCCTCCCAAAGCCTGGTGAGCCTTGCTTGTTTTTTCGCTTATTTATGTTGAAATCATTCCTGACAATTTGATAGCCCAGGCACAAAAACTATTTACCAAGCTCATTCCCTACAATGAGCAATAAGTGAGGCAGCAATTGGAAATTTCAGAGGCTGCTGAAACACCACTCCAGGAGCTCTGTCTTTATCCCAGTCTGCCTGTGGAATGCTGCTGTGGGGCCAGAGGATGGGGTATTGCAGCTTCAAAATGACCTTAATGGGCCTGACACTCCACCCTACTTATCTCAGATTATTTCTGAGGTGAATTTATAAAATGTGCTTCTGTGCAGAAGAGGAATGTTGCTCCTGACATGCAGCAGTTGCACAGGAATATTTCTGTAGCCTGCTGCTTTCCGGTGATCAGAAATAGGAGCAGGAAGTTGTTCCTCTGCTTCAGAGCACAGTTGGCTTTGTACATGCAGGAAGATAATACCTAAATAACAGTGAAATGCTGAGAATCCCTCTGGTTTGTGCTGGTGAGTCAGTTGGGAAGCTTTCAGAAGCCAGGGAAGCAACAAGAGGCTGTGAGCATCACTCTAACCCACTCATTCCTCCTGTGTTCCCTCTATTGTCAGTGATCCCTTGCTAAGTCAAACAGACTTAACACAGCTGAAGAGCAATTTTATCTGCTTATATTTCTGTGAGAGAGATGAGATTCCAGCTCAGCTGGTGTAACTTGCAGCTTGTGGGCATTATCTTGGAAAAACAAATCCATTCTTTTCTGAGGCTCCTTACGAGCTCGTTCTCCTGACAATAAAGTTTGCAGGAGCCCACACACGGCACCATCTAATCCACAAGTGTGAAATTGGGATGTATCAGTGAGAGAGGCTGCAATTCATGCCCACTCCATATCTCACAGCTCTATTACTGGTGTGCTCTGATAAGGGATTACATGGAATCGTGTCGCTGTGTTCCTCTGTGGCAGCCCCAGCCTCCATCCAAGCAGGAGCCTGGCCAGCAGCTAGCACAAAGCAGAGCTGTGGTCATGATGCCCAGCAACTGCAGCAGCTCCTGGATCCTCTCTGGAGGCACTGGAGTCATTCCACTGATTCCTGTGGAAATAAAACACCCCAGTGCTCTGTCAGGGTTGGTGTCAGCGTGCTCGGGTTGTTTGTGGTATTTGGGATTAGATCCATAGCTGGAATAAACCAGCCCTCCTCAGCAGCTCCTCTGGTTTTACTACACTTGTTGGGCTTGTTGAATCTGAGGGCAGACAAGGCTGTTTGGATCAGGTTGTCGAATTTCATGCATAATTCATGATTTCATGCCCAGCTTTTCTTGGCAGAGCTATAGGCAGCCTCTTGATTTACAGCTCATGGTGACTGCACGTTGTCTGCTCTAAACTTACCCTCCAAATCCATGCAGGAATGCACAAACCCGTGCTGCAATGCCACCACCTGTGCCTTGAACCCAGGAGCAGTGTGTGCACATGGGCTCTGCTGCGAGGACTGCCAGGTGAACCTGGGGAAATGTCTCTCTTTGGGGTGGGGAGGGCAGAATTCTCCATTTTTCCCTGCTTCAGTGCAGTAAGCGACGATGGAGGAGAGGGAAATTGGTATTGATAAGCATTAAGGCACTTGCATGTCATGTGAGCAATTAGAAAATTCCCAAAGCAAGGATGGAGGAGAGGTAAATTGGTATTGATAAGCATTAAGACACTTGTGTGTCATGTGAGCAATTAAAAATTTCCCAAAATATAAATTATTGAAGGAGCGGATCAACAGATTTTTTAGAATTGTCTCTGTGCTTTTTGTGGCCCCTTCAGTTGCTCATGCAAAACTTCTTTTTCATGAACTTTTGTGTGCTTTAATTTTTCTCATTCTTACTCGGCAAGCAGTCATTAAATGCTTAACCCTCTTTTTTGGGGGAAGGCTCTTAAATTATTAATTCTATCAACAGCATATGTCTTTTTAACAGCAGATCATCAGCTGTTGTGGTCTCCTAACACTATAAAAGCCAACTTACCACAGGCATTTACCTGCTTGAATTCTCAGACCATCCCTTGCCTGTGGGCTAATAAAGCATCCAGCAGGTTGTCTGTGGCAACCTGTGAGCTTGGAGCAGCAAGGGATGCTCACAGCCAGGAATTGCTCTTTAGCAAAATCAATCTATCTCCGTGTCCTTTGCTTTTTACCAAAGGCAATGTGATTAGAATTCAGCTCTGCTCCCAGAACACATCCAACTTTTGTGGCTGCTGTTGAGATGTGAATGTTCAGAGTGGCACATTCAAAAAAAAATATCATTTTCCATGGAAATTGGTATAGGACAACCAGTTAATCGTGTGACTAAGTTTGAGGAGATGTTGATGCCCATCACAACATTTCCAGGAGGAAATGTAATTCCATAGATTCATTAACATTCAAGATCTATTTAAGATCATTGAATTGAACCTTCCAAGCTGTGAATTGTTGGGCATCTGAATCCACAGCCCTGTGTGCTGGTGGCTTCCCGAGCCCTAACACAGCAGTGTTCTGTGATCAGCTGCCCTGGGTGGAAAGGTCTCTGACCTGACTTTGCCCAGGGCTCCAGATCCTCCTTTCCAGAGCTCTTGTGCTCAGACACGATGAAGGAGCCACCTGCAAACATCAGGGCTGGGGTTGCCTTCTGTCTTGAGCCACGTGTGGAGTTTCATCTGAGCCTCCTTGCTGCCAAAGCCTCCCAGCATGGCTCAGATCTGTGCACTCAGAGCTCTGCCATCCCTGCCCTTGCTCTGCAGCCAGCTGGGGCCGTGCCATGGGGAAATCTCCTCCTGTGCTGCAGGGCTGACCAGGCACAGCCCAGCCACTGAAGTTCTGTTTGTTTTGCAGCTCAAACCAGCGGGGATTTCTTGCAGAGAGTCGAGCAATTCCTGTGACCTGCCCGAGTTCTGCACGGGGGCCAGCCCGCAGTGCCCGGCCAACGTTTACCTGCACGACGGGCACGCGTGCCACGGGGTGGATGGCTACTGCTACAATGGCATCTGCCAGACCCACGAGCAGCAGTGCATCACCCTCTGGGGCCCAGGTGAGTGCCAGAGAGGCCTCAGGTTTGGCTTTCCTATTTTTCACATCCTGTGCTGCTTTAGTGTGTTGGTCTCAGCTTCATGTTTAGGGATGCTGAGCTCTGTGCACAGAGCAGGGAGACAAAACAATTCCTGCTCCAGCTGGGCACCAAGGACAAATGATCCAAATCTCAGCCCAGGAGCACAAACCCCGTGGGCTGGAGAGAGAAAAACAAGCAGGGTGGGACTGCAGGGCTAAAGCTGGAATGGGACAATGAACTGCAAGGTGCAAATGGAGCAGAACTGATCCCAGGGACAGAGCCCGTGCCCGGCCGTGCATTTCGGGGCCATTTTGGTTCATCTTGGGTGCAGCCCTGGCTGGGCTCTGGTGCTGCCCAAGGTGGATCCATGGAGGAGATGCTTTGAATAAATCCCTGCTTTATTCTGGAACTCTGTCCAGCCTCTATTCTAGGGCAGCCTGCACAAGGCATCACCAGCACAGGGACACAGGTAGGCTTGGAGGGGAAAATGAAGATCTGGAGGGTGCAGCACCAACCTGTAGCTGTTGGAATAATGAGGGAATCTCTGGGTGATTCATTCCAGCCTTGATTTGCTGTCGTGTTCATTTCTTGCAGCAGGAGGTAACGAGGCTCGTGCTCAACACGCTGCAAATGGATAGGTGAACTTAGACAAATCATTTCCTCCTGACTTTGATATGGCCTGATGTCACCCCACAAGGTGCTGAATGCTCCTGGCAGGTTGAAATCACAGCCGTTTTCAGGCTGCTGGGTGAGCTTCCTCCTGTGCTCTAAACAGCTCATCTGCAAAACAGATGTGTCTGCTCCATCCCCAGCCAGGGCTCAGCTCTTGACACTGACATGAGACTCCTGGATCACTGTGTGTGTTTTATTAACTGGTGTCACCTGGAAACTGCCTCCTGACTGTGCTTTTAGCAGGGTGTGCACTGAAGCAGAAAGGGGTTTGTTCTCCCGTGGGAATTTGCTCCCTTTTTGCAGCAATCTGGTAACATGAGTTCTTGAGTTGTTCTCAACATGTATCCCAGGGAAGCTGTTCACCTTTCTATAAAGCCCTGTGACCCTTGCACTGAAATGCAAGTATTAACTCAGCCTTTTGGTATGAATCCAAATTGTGTCTCCTGCAGCATCTCTGATCTTCTATCTCAAATTTGAAAAACTCTCTCTCGTAAGGAGAAACATTACTTAGAAATAGGGTGTAATTATTTCTTTTAAACTAATATTTCCATCTTCTTTCAATTCAGCCTCTCTAACTCTGCTCCAAAACCTCTGCATCAATATAATGGCACACAGATGTTTCCCTTGGTCAGAACCCTCCCCAGAACACTGCTGAAGAATTTCTCTGTTTCCTTCCCAGAGAACATGGACTTTTTGCAATCTCTCTTTAAAAGAGCATTAAAGCATCTCAAGCAGCAGCCCCAGTGGTGCAGACAGCAGGTCAGCTTGGCCACGTGGGTATCAGAGCACGTTCAGGAGGGGTTCCAGCTCAGACCTGAGCTCCTCACGTGGAACAAAGCGTGCCGTGCTCCACTCCCCAGTCCCACGCGTGTCCTGGAGCTGCTGGGAGCTCACAGAGCCATGGACAATTATAGCCTCCAGCCTGAGTCACGCTGGGACTCATAATCCCTGCATACTGAGGCATTTCCTCTTGTAGAAAGCAAAAATCTCCTCCTGAACCAGTTTGCCATGCCGTGGAAAGTTACTTGGTCAGGCTGTTCGTGGTTTCAGTGGTTGAGAAAAAATTCCTCTAAAGGTCAGGGAGCTGAACTGCTGCAGCTCCTTGCCGGGTCTGCTTCCCAATGCAGCAATTCCACCACAGCCCTGGGATCCCCTGATTCTTTCCTGCCTTCCTCCTTGGGGCTGTTTGATATGGGCACTGCCGGGCATGGAGGCTCCATCTCTCTTTATGAGACAGGCGTTGTGGTAAGAACAGAGCTCAGGCAGATTTTGGCTGGAATACCCCTTGGTTTTGTCTTGGGAAGGCCCAAGGAGAAGGATTTTAAATAGGGAGGATGGGACATGAGAAACCTGAACTGAAAGTCTTAATTCTTGTCATGTTTTTGGCAGAATAAATTAAAAATAAACCCAGAATCCCAGAGGGGTTTGGGCTGGAAGGGACATTAGAGATCACCTCATTCCACCCCCTGCACTAGACCAGGTTGCTCCAAGCCCTGTCTAGCCGGCCTTGGACACTTCAAACAATGCCCATATTCTGGATTTAAAGACTAGGGATGTGAATATATCCACTGCTCTGTCACACATCTGGCTGAAGTGTGAGCTGGCAGATCTGGGGTGGAATGAGAAGAGAGGTGGGTGGCTCATGCAGTTGGAAAAATTGTACAGATCATGGTGCAGATTAAAAAACTACATGTTTTTCCAGACTTGCCTGCAGCACAAAGAGAGATTTGACATTCTAAGATGTTGTCTCTGGACTTTGTATCAAAAATATACACTGGAACCTTTTACCAGGTTGTTGTGTGTGATCAGAACTGTTTTTAAGTGCCTGTGTTGAAGTAGTTTTGTGTTTAAAAAAAAAATATTCTCCCCTCTAAAGAAAAATCATATTACAATTCATTTTCATTCTCTCCTTATTTTCTTCTTCCCAGTAGGAGGAATCCATGCAGAACAAAATACAATAACTTTTCCTAAAATAATACTTGGTATATTGAATTCCTTATTAATGTCTTCCCTTGTACATCTTTCTTTATTCATCAGGTTACAGATGTCCAGAAGCCCAATGATAAATGTCAATCTTCATGTTTTTAGATCTATTTAGAGGAAAATGATGAACACTGTCAGAGCTTGTTTACATTAGGCTGAGCAGTAGGAACCTGTTTCCAGAAAAGCACTTGCATTTCCTTGGGGTTGTTTTTGTTTCTCTCAACACAGTGGTTCAGATAAAATAGAGGAATTTTTTTTTTTTTTTTTGCTCTTTCTTATCTGTGTGGAAAGCTTGGTGGGAAGGAGAAGGGAGGAGCTCCTGGGGACAATCTCTAAAATAGCCATGAGTTCCTCTCAGAGCCCAGGTTGATTCCAGTCTGCTCCCAGAGCTCTCCATCCTCTCTCTCTCTCCATAATTCATGTCATTTTTATCTTTGGGGAGCAGGAACTGCTGATGACCTTTTTTTGGTCCATATTCAGAATTATCAGATTGCCCTGATCTGACCTATTGATAGCAGTGACATCAGTGGTGATGCTTTGTGTGGTGGCATTTCCAGGAGATACAGGCACACAGACAGAGCTGCTCAAGACAGAGAAATCATTGATTACCAAGGAACAGAGGATTCTCAACTTCAAACTCATGGCTTTTTCTGCATTGACAAGAAAATGATTCTTTAGGGAAGTTTGTCAGTTTGTTTTCCTGTATTTCCCCAAGTGGGGAAAAAGCAATGATTTTGGGGAGCCAACGGCAGGCATTGATTTAATAATTAGAACACATTTAAATGTGTTGCATGGACATGGCCATTTGTTTAGGCAGGAACATTCTTAATTTGGAGGTCAATATTTGTTACTGAGTGAGAACTTTGCAGGTTTTGCCAGGTAGATCCCTACAGACACAAAATAAATGGGCTGCCCACCTCAGATATCTGACCCAACCACTGCTGAAAAAAGGCTGATTGTCCAAGCACTGCAATTTCCTGAATTCAGTGAAATCTAGTGAAAACTATTTCGACCATCACAGATTTATGGCCGGGCCTTTTTCTTCTGGAGATGGGAAAGACATTAAATAATATTCTCAGGGGTGGTGACATCATCCTCCTTAAAGGCAAAAAAATGCTCAACTCCATCTTGCTCTTGTCCAGACAGAACAGGGATGACCAGGATGGGGAGAGAGGCCAAGGGCAGCTCGTGGAGCTTTTGCTTTGCAGCAAAAACAAAGTTAATGAGCTGAAACCCAGATCACACGACAGAGAACTGTGGGTTTTATGCTTATATTTATTTGCACAGTTACTCGTGGTGCTGGCTGGCACAGCCTGAGCTACACAACTCCAGCCTGTTACTCAGAGGTTGTTTTTTTCCCCTCTCCCCACCCACAGACAGCTGGGAGCTGGACTGAAATATCTTCCTTTTCTGCTGTCAGCCTGACAGAGGATGTTTCTCGTGTTCATGGAATCAGCACCATGGTCAGAAATTTCCCTCATTCCTTTCAAGAGACTCTATTGGTGTTTTCCTATGGCAGCAGGTCTGAAATGACACAGCATTTCTGTGCCCTGCAACTTCTCTTTTTTTATTATTTTATTTTTTTTTGCAACTGCCTATGGAAAGAAGTGAGCTCGTCAATATACACTTTTGGAGGAAAAACCCCAACAATCTCCAGGCTGCCAGCTGCAGGGGTGAGCTCTGACCTTCTGCAGCTTCCAGGGGCTGATTTAATCCCTTGAATGAGGCTTGGCATGGAAGGGCTGACAGGACCTTAATTACAGGGTCATGATACTATAATTACCAATAGCAAAGTGAAATAAACTCTGCTCATCCAGCTCACACCACTTAATAACCCCCAGAAATCCTTCACAAATCATCTTGCCTCTGCCTGCAGAGGTAGAAAATAGAGGAAGACAGGACTTTCTGCTTCAGTTTATGTGGTGCACTCATGATAAATGGGTTTCCTCCAGAAACACAACATTGCAATTCTCTTCCTTAAGCATCCTCTGAAAACCTCCTTTTAACTTGGTAGCTCCATCTGTTCAGCATCTCACATCCTGATATGTTTTCATCCATAAAAAAGTACAAATATTGTGAGAAGCCAGTGGGGAGAGGGAGCAGCCATCTGAATCCCAAGCAACAGCATGTCTTGGTTGGAAACCAAGGGCAGAAATTGAAGCTGGATTTTGGTTTCCAGGCTGCAGATGATCATTGGGTACCAGGTGTTTCCACACACAGACTGCTCCCAGCCTGGCAGGGGAGTGGGTTTTTGTGCTCCACGAGATCCTTTTTCTTGTCAAGTGTTATTAGCTGGAGTTAAAGCTCAGTGTCTGAGCCCTGCAGATGTGTTTTCCTTCCTGGGGGCTGCTTTCCATCATCTCCGCAATGCCAGGCTGCTGAATTCAGGAAAAAAATCAGCTAAAAAAAAAAAAACAAACTTCCACCAGGTGAAACACCTTAAACTCTCCCTGTGTTCAGTGAGTGCATTCCCTTTCAAAACCATTTTTAGAATAAGCCTTAGTTACATCCCTTGCAGTCAGAGCACAGGACGTGAGCATTCGTTTGGCTTGTGGCGGCTTTGGGAGGGGACAGCACTGAGGGCACAGCGTGTCTGGCTCTGGGCTGTGCTGCCACAGCTCCAAGGGAGCATCCAAGGGAGCATCCAGCCAAGGGAGCATCCAGCCACTCAGTTCCATGGCAGCAGCTGAGCTGGGCTGAGGCTCCTGGCCAAAAACAGCACCCAGAGCACTTGCACACAACCAGGGCTGCACAAGCTGCTCCTTGCGCATGTGGGAGAAAAAGCAGTTTTGGAAAAAGCAGGTTTAGAAAAAACAGGTGTCCTTGACCTCTTGCTCCCAGAACGTTTCTTCCCTCCCCAGCCCTTCCAAAGCTGCTGTGGAATATGCACATCGGAATGTTTGTCTCAAGCTGAACACTGAGTGTGCCCCCCCTGGAAAGATGAGGAGAGATCCACATGCTGAAAATGGAAATTTAACTTTTGCTTTTTCTGCACAGTGCCTCATCTGGATGCTTTTGTAGATTGTTTTTTTTTATTATTATTATTGCTTGAACTTAATGAAAAAGAATTGAAAGAATCCTGTGTAAGTCCCTTTTAGGAGTTCCAGAGCTGAAAAAATACTCTGAACTCAGCAAGCTTGAACGTAATCTTCCAAAGAATTTCAAGCTCTTGTCCTTCTCTCCAGGGAACCATCAGCTCATATTCTGTTCCTTCTGTGCCTTTCTTGCTGAATTTTCCAGTTTCAGCATGTTAAAATGTTAGAAGGAAAAGAGGGTGCCATCTTAAGCCTCTCCAAGTTTTAATATTTTGTCCTTAATAGCATTAGATTGCTGTTCTGCAGTATATAGTATTAGTCAAGCTTCTGACTATGAAATGCAGATAATTAATTGAAGTTTTAATCTCTGAGTTTTCAGTGAAAAGATTCACACTAACTGGAACTGTTACAGTCATATTTGTATTTTCTTCTCCAGAAATCTGACCCCCCTTTTTTTTTTTAGGAAAAGAAAAAAGGAACATTTTCCTCTTTGAAGGCTTTCAAATGAAATCTTCGGTCTGGCTTAAATAAATGCAATGTTTTACCCACAGTTAGAGGCATACACACTTGGAAGTGACTCAGAACATTTGACAAAATGTAGCATTAGTTGAAATGTTCTGTGTCTGGTAAAGATCAGGAGCACTGTAGAAATGGGATATTCTCAGCCTTTGGGCTATCACATCACTTGCTGCCAAGTTCTTTTTGCTTTGGTTTGGCTGATGTGTCAGAAGCACAGAAATGCAGGTAGCAGGTCTCTGATCTCAGTTTTAGCCAGAGTTTCTTCTCTGCTGCTCAAAGCCAGTCTCCCTCTTGGAGCAGTTGAAATGTTGGTGGTGACTTGATGGTGCTCTTAATTATTTTCATGGAAAGAAAATACAGAGTAGTAAAGAGCCCTAACAAAGGGCCTCTTAATCTTGCAAGAAGCAGCAATTATTGGCTGGAAATGAAAGCCACACTTCACTGTAGAACAGAGGGATTAAATTCCAGTACACTGACTAATGAATTGTTGCAGCAGTCAAACCAGGGAAGCAGATCCTTCACCTCTTTAACATTCTAGATGAACAGATGCATTTTCCCCTAGAAGATATTCTATAATTGGTTAATAATCTGGAGGGAGATGAGCAGGAGATTTTGTGTATAAAACAGTAGAAGAGATGTTCTAATAGTGCCCTTGAGCTTCTGAAGTGCAGGGATGAATAAACTGCACAAGCTTTTCCAGCCCTGCTCCCACCAGGGAACTTCCTTTGCCACTAGGATATGTCTCTATCAGAAAAGATCACAGTAGATAAGAGCCAGATGCTGCCTGAACTCCCAGATTCCCACTTCTACCACCATGGCAGAAATGCCCCTTGGTCCATGTCAGTCTTTCTTCTCAGGAGTGGATGTCCTGAGGGCTAAGGTGGGATGGGCTCCTTTCCTCTCCCCATTCCTTCAGCTCGTGTTAATAGCAGCACATTTCCCTTTGCCATGCCAGGTCCAGTTTACAACTGGATTCTCTCTGTTGGCTTGTTCTCAGTTGCAAACAGGCCTTTCTTGAAAAGAATTTTCTTTGGGGTCTCACTAGAGCACGGACTCCTGCAAAAGAAGATAGTCAACTTTCCAGCTGGCCTTTGTCTGTATTTCCTAGGAGGATTGACAAGAGGGCTATGAGCTGAGAAATCCTGGAGGAGAAGGAGTTCTGCACTGCCTGTTGCTCAGAGACAAACACTGGCAATCCCACCCCTCCAAACTCTTCCATTAGCATGCGCATCCAGCACCGCTGTTTTGTTGCCTCATCAACATTCAGCTCACATCCCCCCTTCCCCTAAAGCACCAGCAGAGCTCAAAGGAAATTATTAAAAACACTTTGTATGAGATGAGAGTTCTGATTAGGTTTTGTTTCAGGTGCAAAACCCGCTCCTGGGATCTGCTTTGAGAGAGTCAATTCTGCCGGAGACCCTTACGGCAACTGCGGGAAGGACTCCAAGAGCTCCTTTGCCAAATGTGAACCCAGGTAGGGCCTCTCCCTGCAAGCACAGCAACAGGTGCTGGCAGAGGGCTTGGAACATTTCAAGTGATTCACCTCATCCCTGCTTGTGTTGTGTTTATTTCCGTCAGGGATGCGAAGTGTGGGAAAATCCAGTGTCAAGGAGGAGCCAACCGACCCGTCATCGGCACCAACGCGGTTTCCATCGAAACCAACATCCCGCTGCAGGAGGGGGGCAGGATCCTGTGCCGTGGCACCCACGTCTACCTGGGGGATGATATGCCCGACCCCGGGCTGGTGCTGGCAGGAACCAAGTGTGGAGATGGAAAAGTAAGATTCTGGAATGCTCCCAGACAAGGGAACATCGCTGCTATCATTCTGCCAAGTGTTCTGTACTTCTTTTTTTCTTTGGATTTTTTTTTTTCCCGCCGCAAAATAATTGCTTCTCATGCTGAGACTGAAGCAAATTTTGCTCCCTTCTGGCCACTGTTCTGGGTTATGGATTTTCAGATGCAAATTTGAGCAACCTGATCTGGTGGAAGGTGTCCCTGGCCATGGCAGGGGGTTGGAAATGGATGAGCTTTAAAGTCCTTTCCAACCCAAACCATCCTGGGTTCTGGGCATTGGAAGTTGCTTAAGTTTATGACTGATTTTTTGAAGACAGTCCCAAGTATCTGCCCATGGAGGCTTGAGGTTTCCTGCAAAATAAGTACAGCAAAATACATTACAGGCTTATTAATGAATTCCTGAGCTCCATGTGTTCCCTTTCCCAGCAGCTCTGGCATTGCAAAATTGTCATTAACTTCATTTTAGGTTTCAAAATGTATTTTATCTTCTGATTATGACTCCTCACTTCTTTTTTTCATGCTGGAAACCCTATCTCTGTATGCACTCTTAGAAAACTATAAACCCATTGATGCTCAGCCACCAAAACTGATTTTAGTGTTTGTGTTTTGCAAACTTTGTGAATTACCCACTGCAAATGCAGCCCAGATTTCACATGGCTGTGAAAAAACTCATTCTGAGTTTTTCCTTTGTGAGGAAAGCAACTGAGAAAGATGGGAGGCAGCCATGAGTTTACAGGGGGAGGAGGAATGGAAAGCAGTCCAAGAGCTATTGAAATGAAGGAGGTTTCCATACCCTCAGTGGATTGCTTGCAAAAAGGAGGAAAAACAAGTGCTTTGATAATTTGTGGTAAATTGAAGTAAGCCTCTGAATTTCTGAAAGCGTTTGAATTACGTTGGATTATCTCACTGTGCTGGGAACAGGTTTGAAATCCATCCCCAGTGAAACCCCAGCTCTGCTACAGGAAAACAACCCTTACAACATTTCTAAGTCAATCTGTTCTAAAAAGTCTTTTCAAAGGCAACTCAGCGCTGAGAAAGCACCCCATTATGTTTTACTAATGAGTATTTAATCTTTCTAATCTATCTAATCATACACATCCACACTATAGAATACACAGGCTAATACTTCTGAAATTGTATGTTTTACTTTGAGGACATTAGTGCATTTGTATTATGGATTAAGAATATGAATTTAAATATTCTTGGGTTTTCTCAACTGGAGATGCACAATTTGAAACGCAGCCATTTTAATGTGATCAGAATTCTGGGAGCTGCTGCACTGTGAATATTTGAATTGTGAACAGTGCTGTAATCAGACCATATTCTCTCCATGCCTGCATGTTGATGCCAATTCACTCTAATTTCCTTTCCATTTTTCCTTCTCCCCAGGGGATAAGTGCCCTGATTAAGCATCCCTGTCGCCTCCTTCAACATCATTCCCAGCTTAATGCTAATTATTGTGACTGACTTTTAGTACTACTGAACTGCACTGCAGTTAAACATGAGCAAAATGTGCAGTGTGGGGCTTTTTGACCTTTTTTGTTGTCAACATAGCATAGGAACAGTTATTCCAGTCCTAATTTCTTCTTTTTTCTGTTTGGAGTAGGGTAACTTCTCATTACTGATGTGCTCATCACTTGTGTGGTTGTTTGATGTTATTATTGCTCAGCACTAATCTTGCTTAACCTCAATTTTCAGCTCCATTGGCAGCGTAAAGTTTATCTGCAATGACTGGAAAACAAAAAAAATATTGAATTTTATTCCTCTGCATATGCTATTTGTTGACTTCCATTTCCTATAAATATTAAATGTTAAATAGGGTTGGTTTATATTTAAAACCAAAAATAAAATTTAATGTGGAAAAATTTAGAAAGATCTTGGTTTTCCTGGAAAACACTGATGAGCCCATAAAAATCAATGACCTCACTTAAGTATTCACTTACTCTGGGTCCACATTCTGTAGTGGAATGAAAAATATTTCACTATTGATAGAAACAAAACTCTGATAATTTACACCATGAGGATCCAAAGCTTTGCTTGAGGAATCACCTGCTGTGCTGAAGACAGGAAGGCAGACAGAGCAGGAACCTGAAGGAATCCTGCTCAGTGCACTCCTAGCCCTGAAAAAAAAATAGAAATTACTGATTTTTAAATTGGCTTAAAAACCTCCCAAACCCCAGGGTCTCCCCACTAGTTCCGCCTAAATGGATCTGTGAGGGTTTGCTTGCACCAGCTCACACTGTGAAGTGTGTGTGGAGCCAGGGCTGGCCAGGAGAGCAGAATTAAACTTGCTCAGATTTGGATTTCAAAGATTTAAAAGGAGCTGAGGGAAATAAGAAGAAGACACCCAATCCTGGTGTCCTTTGTGGCCATATAATGATATATATTTGTGTGTTGGGAATGTTTAACTGCTGAAAGATGGGATAGGATGCCCTGGGAGCCCCAGCAGCTCTGTCCCTGTTCAAAATCCTTTTTATTTATTTTGCAGATTTGCCTGAACCGGCGGTGCCAGAACACCAGTGTTTTTGGGGTCCATAAATGTGCCACCAAGTGCCATGGACGGGGGGTAAGCGTCCTAGGAAAACATTTTTTACAGTCCCTCAATGACCACTGGACAAGAGATCCCTTTCTGTAATGGCTTTGAGATCTATAACTGCCTGCAATAGATCAGCCAGAGTCACTGCAATACATTTTATTATGTATTTCCATTTCCATTATGACTTACATGAAATTGTTTTTATTTGACAAAGAAATGTTTATCAGGCAGTAATTATCTTGTTCTTAATTGAGAGCCTGTGATACAAAGGAATCTTGTAATCCTCAAAGCAATTTGAAGTCTGACCCTCCATCATGAATTCCTATTAAAAATCAAAAATGCAGTTTCTCCATAGATACAAAGAAGTAAAAATTTTTGAATTGAGCATTAGAAATGTTTGGATTGAGAGGCAAATGAAACAGCATTTCCAAAAACATTTTAAAATTAAAACCATATTGATGAGTTTTGTGGCATGAAAGTGGCACAGAATGAAAAATGTGATGATATCGTTTAATAATATCAGTGGTTTGAAACCCAGTTTATATTATGATAATGTTAATTATGTCAAGCTTTGCCTTATTAACCTTGATGTGCTGATGAGCTGTTTGTTTCTCTGAAAAGCTGTGGCAGCCTCATTGGAAGAGCCATAGAAATTCACTGTCCTCTCTGAGGAAGGATTTTAATTTGCTTTAACTTTTTTTATCACCCTGAATTTGCAAAACTGAGCAGTGTTGATGGTGCTGCCTCTTATCATTGAGGATGGAGTGAGCAGAGGCTTGGACTGGCATTTTTTATGTCTGTACAAACAAGAACCTCTGGTGACTCCTCAGTGGCAAAACTGACCTCGTGGAATTGTAAATGGGAACTCCTGCAGTGCTTTAATTTAAAAAATAATGCTTAACAAAGTGTATAACAAAGTATATTTTTAATTATCTTGCTGCCTTTGAAATGTAAATCTTTTTTTTTTTTTTTTTTATTTTACATGACCACAGCCAGTCTGAGCTCTCTGAATATTTTAGTGCTCTGCAGACACAGGGAGCACAGGGTTTCTGAAAGCCTGCCAGGCTGACCTGGCCAGAATATTGCATGCTCAGAATAACCCAAACTCCTGTGAACTGATTGGTGTCTTACTGAAAACTCATTTATTAGTCAGCATAAACAGAACGAGACAATTGGGGATAAAAGCATCATACAGTGAACCCAGGACAGGTATCAAAGCTCCCTGAGGGTTTCCTCAGCCCTGAGCCCATCTCACAGCTTACTCAGGAACTGTTCATCTTGGAGCCATGGAAAAATCCACACTGGCTCAGTGCAAGGCCTCGTGGAGAGGAGAGCTCGGGGTGTAGTAATTACATCTCTTCTGAACAGAGAGAGACATGGCTCTCCCAGGAAAATCCTGGGAAGCTGTGTAGAAGCTGAGAGAAACTTAAACAAAATAATTCAGACAATTATTATCTCTCTTTCTGTAACCATTGTTTATAGATACGGTTTTCTAGAGTGTGCTACTCATATTCACCAATAGTGTGAGAGAAGATTCCTAAAGGTCTTAGGTCCACCATTGATTCTATAAGAACTGTAGATTTCTAATAATCAATAGTCTTTTCGTGCCTTTGGCTGTCCCCAGTACCCCCTCAGTAATACTTGGGGGGCTGACAAAGCTCTGCTGCTCCTGTGCGGGCAGGAGGAGCTGAAGTGACCAGGCAGATAATGCTGCTGCTGCTGGAAGCAAACCGAGAACAAGACTTAAGAGGTGTCTGATTATCCTCATATTATTGATGTTGTCAGCTGGGGCAACTCCAACGATTTCCTGCCAAAGAAATAATGGTTTTTAGGATCCCTCTTCCTCCGTGGCGAGTTGCTCTTTGCCACCTCAGTGTGCAGCGGGCAGCTATCAGCACATCTCCTTTCTTCTCCAAGCTTTATTCCTCTCTGATGTGTCACTGTCTGATTAGGAGCCCTTATCAGCCGGGGCTGCTCTCGGGTGTTTTTTATGTTAAGCCATTTGTCTTGTTTTGCAGGTCTGCAACAACAAAAAGAACTGTCACTGTGAGGCTGACTGGGCCCCCCCCTTCTGTGACAAGCCAGGCTTTGGTGGCAGCGTGGACAGTGGGCCCATCAGACAGGCAGGTCAGTGGGAATTCAGGCTCCACCTGAAATTTTTTACAGGAGAAAAAGTGGAAACTGGTCAACCTCAGAAAGAATTATTTCTCCACATTGTTAATTTTACAGGATTTCATTATTCCGTGCCAGTTTTTCCCCAGAGTGCTGGAATATTAGTGACCTCAAAGAGATGTTTCTGGTTTATGTCAGGACATGACAAGGACAAGCAGTCTGCTCACAAGTGGATGTACAAACTAAATCTCAATGGGAAATAATGTCTGCTTTCATATGAACAATACGGCTGTAAACCAAAATGGATCTCTCCTCTGCATGCCAGATGCTGCAGTGGGTGGCAATACTGAAATTATGACAGCATGGTTATTTCCATGACAAAGCTTCCCATCATGGTTTCACTGCTGAAAGATTTTTGTTTTTTGAAGATAGCAAAAAAACCTGGCCAGGCAGTGAGCAGGCCCTAGGAAGAAGTTAACTCCGTGTGATTTTTTTTTTGCAGACAATAAGAGTTTGACCATAGGAGTGTTGATAACCATCCTGTGCCTTATCTTTGCTGGATCAATCATGTACCTCAAAAGGAAGACTTTCATGAGGTGGTTGTTTACAAGCAAGAAGACAACAATAGAGAAATTAAGGTATGCCCATTTTCCCTAATTATATTCCAGTAGATATTAAGGAAAGGAAGCAGTAAACACAGCAATTCTCATCACTGTGAATGTATTAGGAAGAGCCAGCCTTGACAAAAAATATTCACCATTATCAGCAGTGTTTTCCCTGGGTTGGTTTAATTTCATTGATAGGCAGTGAATAACACAGGTATTGGTTTGAATATATCCCTCTTTCCTTTTGGGATGAAAAATTAAGCTGCGACGGAAGTGTATTGCCTTTATTTTCATTTGCCTGAAACAGTTTCATTACACTGCATGGCCTTTTATCTAAACTCAGCTGAGTGAGCTGAAACTTTCCTATTTGAGGTCATTACTGTTTAAATGTTAGATTCATTAGAATAGTCTCCTGGGTGTTACAAAGCTGCATTTCCACAGATTGCAGAAGCTAATTTAACAGACTACTGGTTTCTAAAAAATCAATATTTATTTTTATTCTTGCAGGAGTGCTAGACAATTTTTACTTTCCTTGTTTACTATAACCAGGCAGAAAGTCCTTGCAAAATCCCATCCTGAAAAGAGGCTCCTGTTTAAGGAAATGTTACAAAGCAGAACGTTGTGTTCAACAATTAAATGTTTGTATTGCAGGTCTGTGAGTCCAGCAAGACCTTCCAGTTCATCTGAGCCAAATCATGTTCATACCATATGTGTTACTAAAAACCTCATTGTGAAGCCACAAAATACAGCCATACAAAAAGTGAGTCCCTAAATAATTTTTTTTTAAGTGGGGGAAAACAAGAAAAAGGTCTCATGTATTTTGGATCTCAATTAAGTGATTTATTATAATACAATAATTATATGAACTTAATATCATGTAGGACTAACATTAAGTAAAATGGGAGAGGATGTAGGCTTCAAAATTCATTTACGGCTTCCACGTTGAATACAGGTGGAGCTGTCCAGAACAGAAAAATAAATAGTTTTGTCTCTAGGAGAGAAAAGCAAGGGACTCCCATGGATTTTAAAGTAGCAATAGGCCAGGATTGATGGGGCTTGCAGCTCCCTGGTGGGAGTGTCCATGATCATGGCCAGGGGCTGGCACATGCTGGTCCTTCAGATCCCTGCTGACCAAACCATCCTGTGATTCTGTGCCAGCTCTTGAAATGTATAACTTTGGTTGGATTACTGAAATATGTAACTTTGGTGGATGGTTGAAACATATAACTTTGGTGGAAGATTGAAATGTGTAACTTTGGTTGGCTGGCTGAAATATATAACTTTGGTGGAAGATTGAAGTGTATAACTTAGGTTGGATGATTGAAACATATAACTTTGGTGGATGGTTGGAATGTATAACTTTGGCTGGATGGTTGAAATGTATAACTTTCAACCGTAACTTTCTTTGGTGGAAGATTGAAATGTATGACTTTGGTTGGATTATTGAATTTATAACTTTGGTGGAGGACTGAAATGTATAACTTTGGTTGGATTATTGAATTTATAACTTTGGTGGAAGATTGAAATGTTTAATTTTGGTTGGATTATTGAATGTATAACTTTGGTGGAGGACTGAAATGTATAACTTTGGTTGGATTATTGAATTTATAACTTTGGTGGAAGATTGAAATGTTTAATTTTGGTTGGATTATTGAATTTATAACTTTGGTGGATGTTTTCTCCCAGAGGGACGGCCCCCGGCGGCCGCTGCCGTATCAGATCATCGACATCAGCGACCCTGTGAAGGCACACGAGGTGCCGCCACTAAAAACACCCCAGAGGGTCCTGCCACCCCTTCCCCAGCTGCCAGGCCACCAAGCTGGGCCTGAGAGACCCCTGCCAGCTAATCCTTCACTGAGGTTCTCCCAGGTAACCATTGATTCTCATCCATGTAATATTTACTCTGCGAGTGTCTGGAGAAATGAAGTGTTTTCCCGTCTTTCCTGCTGCCCTTTTCCCACAGTATTTCCTTTATGTTTTGTGTGAGTTTAGAACTGTGCTGTAGAAAAATTGCCTTGTGGCAAGTGGGGCTGTGATCCTAAAATTTTGGATGCTGAACTCTGCCTTCACCACTCAAAAGACAACAGAACAACACATTAGAGGCAAACACGTCTCTGCAGCTGCCCAGGCAGAGGAGAGCTGCACAGTTTGTTAGTGAGCTGCCAAGCACAGAGAGGGAGTTTAGGGAGTCACGTTGCAGATGTGATGTGCAAGAGCAAAAGGTGTCTTAGCTTGATGTGTTTCTGCCCTGCCAAGGGCTGCATGAAGCACAGTCTGTTTTTCCACAGCACAGACCCAAAGAACACTATTTCATGCAGACCCACCTTTCACTGCAGTGTTTAAGTAGAGATGGTAAATATTTTTTATTTTTTATTTTTGATCAAGATGCATCTGAGGGCGACAGACAGGGTAGATGAAGCTGTCTGTGTTAAACAGTGCCTTTTCTTGTCACTGGCTGCTCCCTTTTGGTGGCACTTTGGAGTGACTGTTTCTAAGCAAAGCACCCAGGCTGTTCCTGATCTGGGTGTGCTATGAGGTTAAGATAAAGTGAATTAAAAGTTAAATTTAAAAAAAGTTAATTAAAAGTTAAAATAAAGCGTTTAACACCAGGCTCTCACCTGCAGGAGCCCTGAGAGCTGCTCGAGACCCTTTCCTGGTGCTGGATAGGAGGAGAGAGCTCTGAGAGACAGTGCTGGAGTGCAGAGCTTTGAAAAGGGATTGGAAAAATATCAGAAACAAAGAGGGATGAGAGAGGCTGCCCAGAGAAGTTGTCAGGGTGCCCAGAGCAGCTGTGGCTGCCCCTGGATCCCTGGAAATGCCCAAGGCCAGGTTGGACAGGGCTTGGAGCAGCCTGGGACAGTGGAAGGTGTCCCTGCCATTATGGCAGCAAATAAAGTGTTTCTATATATAATTTTTCTAAGCCTGAACATTGTATCACTCAGGTTAGACCAACTTTTACAAGTGAAATCTGTGTTTTATTTGCTTTTTTATCTTCCGTTTTCCATGTTCCCAGTCATTTTCCTTTCCAGAGGAGTAAGGAACACTGATTCTTTCTAAAATAAATTTTGTAGGGAGTCAGAAGCAATATTGATTCCTCTCGCTTGTCCTTAGCTCCAGTGGTCTCGTTGTTCATTTTCTTGTATTCTCTAACATTTTGCACAATTCACAGTGCTCATAGGGAAGATTTCAAGTGCAAGTGCTTTTCTGTTTCTTAAGAGAAAATGGATGGAGAAAAGGCTTTCCAAGGAAAGGAAAAGGATCCATTTGTCATTCTCATGCTGCAGCTGCCCCAGCCTCAGTGCACAGCCCAGGGCTCCCCTGGAGCTCATGTTCCTAAATCCTTGTGCTCCAAATGTCACCCCGAGTGCCAGGTGGAATACCAGACCTGCAGTGCTACCACTGGCAAAGGCTGACAGAGCTGAAACTGCCAAAAAGCTTCTCAGCTTGGCAGCTCAAATTCATTGTGACAGCTCCTTCATCAAGCAAAATATCATTTCACCATTTTCAGTCTCTGCATGCAACACAAACAGGGGATCAGCTCAAGGCAGCCTAAAGAACGAGCAAGAATGGATTCTTTCAAAATTATATCATAATCTAAATATTGTGAGAAACAGCTACTTTTTATATCAGAAGGACCAAAAAAACCACTGTATGGGGAGAAAATCTTTCATTCCTAAGTTAATTTTTTCCCCTCAAATCTTGGAAGAAGAAAATTAGCTTAAAAAGAATTTGGGATAATAAATATAGATACTACTTCATGTATTGCTTCAGCTCTCTCTGGAAGCACATCCAGAACGTCAGCAAGAGGAAGGACTTGAAAAATCATTGCTACATGCAGGATATCACCCAGATGCTCAGTGCTGCAGGATGGTGCTGTAAATTATATAAAATTTCCTTCAGTTGTAAGTAAAATAGTTAAAAAACAAAGACAACCCAAAATAAACCAAACCAATCAACCAAACAAAAAATCCTCAGCGAATTAGCTCTTGCCAAGTTTAATATTTAATTATCTTTTGACTGAAAAACTGCTTTTCCTTCTTTCAGATGCACTTGCAAGGCAAACAGGCTTTATTTATGGGCCAGGTTCACAGTCAGGATAAATCAGCAGAGCCCCATGTGAATCAAGGGAACAGTGCAGGTTTATCCTGGCCACGGGTTCAGTCCAGACATTGGATTTGATCTCTTCCCCTCGATTTTGTTGCTTTCAGCATTCAGTTGCTGCCTCTGACACTCTCATCTTCTTGTTACCAAAATATATCTCATATTTTACAGCTCATCCTAATGCCAGGAAATAGAACCCTTTTACTTCAAAATTTTACCACTTAAAAACGTGGTTTTACTTTTTCCTCAATAAAACTGATCTCAGCTCAGCTCTGCTCCTTCTGCCCCAGTTATGCTGGGAATATCTCTCCTGTGACACCTCAGCCTGGCTGTGGACACTGAGGGCTTTCATTTTCTTCTTTAAAAATCAGTGAAAAAATCCTGGAATTTCATGCACCTGGATATCTTTGGAGCTGCTCAGTATGAAAATTGTGGTTTTCCATTCCAGTACTGAAAACAACACTTCCCCAAGCAGGGCCTGAATGCATTAAATGCCAGGTTGTGGATATAAAGTGGACAAAGAAATCCACCCATAAACTCTTTGTGAGGAAGGGCTGAAGCTTTGTAGGGGAAGGAGTGGTGGAAGAGGAATGAGGGAGGCAGAGCTGGGGTGGTGCCCTGAGCTGTGCTGCAGATTCCCACACATCAAAGGCTCTGCAGGGCCCCACACGAGTTAACACACAAAGTTTGGATTCTCCTGTGGCACAGAAAGAACAGAGAAGACCCTCCTGTAATCAGTCTGGGGGATGGGATTGATTTCTTCACAGAGCTTTTCCCCTGTTCCTTGGGTTGTGTGCTCCTGGTGGCATCTCCTTTCTATCAAGTGCTGCTCCACTTTGCTTCATCTCAGCCACCATTTATTCTCTAGCTCCATTTTTATCAGTTCCCTCCTTTTTTAATTTTTTTCTTTCATTTACCCTTTTAATTTTTTTCTCTCATTTACCCTTTCCTAGCAGCTTGCCACCACATTACATTGTCTGTCAGAACACTTGGCTGCTTCCTCCTTAAGGATATTTTAACTTGAGGACATTTTGAGTGGGAAATGAATGAATAAATAAATCAGGTGTTGGGCCTCTGTACCCATCAATACTAGTACTTGTTATGCAGAGAATTAAACAGAGGGTGGACATTATATGCAATTTTAAAATGTTGTTTGTGGCAAATTTGAACTTATTATATATGAGATTTACTTAAGCTCATGTATTTTCTTCTTATCAAAATGCCTGTGGATAATCAATCTGCATTTCCTTCTTGAAAGAGCAAATATTTGCCATGAAAAGTAAAAAAATAAAAGAACGCTCAAAACAAATAATAAAAAGTTGGACTTTATTCAGGAGCAATTCATGCTCTGATTGCTTGGATCACATCTTTCAAAGGATCTTTAATCAGATTATGCTTGTAAGCTCTTCTTGTTTCCTTTAACTTTACCAATGATACTTAACTAAAAATAAGGAATAAAATTCCTTGGGAAAAGTTTGGCAATGCAGCTCCAGTAATAGGAAGATCTGAAGTGAGTTTGGGGATGAACTGGAGAGATTTGTGTGCCCTGAGCAAGGCACTTAATGTGTCCCAGCTCCCCAAAACAGCACAAACAGCCAAGTTTCCCTGTTTGCAGGGACCACCCAGGGGAGCCACTGGCCCAGCCTGACAGCAGATGACTCCTGTTCTTTATTAATGGAGCCTTTAATTCCACTGAATGAAAGCACAGCAAAAAAAAATCCACAGATGCTCCCAATCCAAACCAGACTGGGGCACTTTGGTTTTGTGGCCATCTGAATTTCCATTTTAAAGTCATGTCAGGCATTCCCACCTTTCTATAGAACTAATTCTACAAAGTTATGTGTTGAATCTTTGCTGTTTCCATTTACCACCAAGTGAGCATTGAGTCCAGTAGAGATGCACCCTGCATTTCTAGAGCAAGGAATCAAAAATCGTAAAATCATGAAAATATAGTATTAAATCTTTGGTTTAAAATTAGAGTGCCGGTTTATTAAAAAATAAGTTACTTTTTACTCATTTAAATTTATCTGTTCATAACATATCTTCAGTTTAGGTTTAGATTAGGTGTTAGAAAGAAATAGTGAGGGAGGATGAGGTGTCAGTTTTACCGAGTTGTGGCTGCCTCCTGGAAGTGTCCAAGGCCAGGTTGGATGGGGCTTGGAGCACCCTGGTGATACTTTAGGTTTTAGCTTTCAGGTTTTTCAGATCCTGTAGTGCATTAGTGTATAATTCTGAACTTCAAATAAAGTGTTAGCAAGTTCTCACAGCTCAGTCACACAGAATAATCCTTTTCCAGGCCCAGAAGCAAGGACACAACTGCAGCATCAGGCCCAAAAAGTGCAAACAACAGGGAATTGAGGGAAGCAAACTGGGGAGGATGGGACTTCATAACCTGGAGCTGGAATGGGACAATTAACCCCAGTGTGGAAATGGAGCAGAACTTATAAAAGTGTGAAAATTTGTGACACGCCGTCCATCTTGGGTCCATCTACATTAGAAATAGAATCAACATCGTCTCACATATTTTAGCAAAAATACTGCACAAAGAAACTTTGATTAAACTCCTGGCTGTCCATTCCAGTCAGATATTCTGAAAGCAACAACATTTCAACATTAACCCTATTATGGAAACAGACCAAAACTTACGTGTGAAACCTCGTGACCCAGGGTCCATCTTGAGTGGAGCCATGGCCAGGCTCTTGTACTGCCCAAGGTGTATCCTGTGAAGGCCTTTTAATAAATCCCTGCTTTAATCCTTTAAATCCTTTATTCTTTTAACCTTTATTCTTTGTTCCTTTAACCCTGTTCTCAGCAGCCTCCCAGGGCCTCACTGGGACAGTGGAATGTGTCCCTGCTCATGGCAGGGGTGGCCCTGGGTGGGCTTTAAGGTCCATCCCAAGGCAGCCCAGTGTGTGACTGCCCTGTTCTGTGGCTTTATGTGAGCTGTGGCTGTGTGGTGGAGGGTGTGGTGTCCCTGTGAGAGCTGACAGGAGCTGGTGTTCCCTGCAGGAGCCCCCCAAGCCCAGCGCCCCTCGGAAGCCTCTCCCCGCGGACCCGCTGGGCCGAGCGCGCCAGGGCCCGGCCGGACGGCCCCGGGCTGGGCCCCACGCCAGCCCTGCCAGGTCAGTGCTCAGCCTCCTGCCTCAGGACTGCAGCTGCTGTGCTTTCCATCTGCTTGTAGCCCTGTAATTCAGCAGTGTTTGACTCTAAACTCCGTATACATGTGAGCTGCTGCTTCCCCATTTTGGGCAGACACAACAATTCTTCTCCAGGCTGGGCGATCAAGGACACCTCACTGCCTCAGGGCCCAGAAGTGTAAACAAAAGTGAGTTTTAGGGGGAGAAAACTTGAGGTAAATTACTTCATTAACTGAAGCTGTAATTGGAAGATTAACCCCCAATATGCAAATGGACCAAACTTTAAAAAGTGTGAAAACCCGTGACCCATCATCCGTTTCTGGGTGTAGTCACTGAGGGAGCTTCATCTGCCCAAAATGTACCTGAACGCCCTTCAATAAATATAACCTCCTGAAGTTCCTTCAATAAACATAACCCCTTTTTATTCCCTTAATTTTCCCTTTTTCATAAAAGTATGAAAACCTGTGACCCATCATCCATTTCTGGGTGTAGCCCCTGGGAGGCCTTGTCTGCCCAAAATGTACCTGAACGCCCTTTAATAAATATAACCCCTTTTTATTCCCTTAATTTTGTCTGGCCTCTGTTTTTAGGTAGTCCCAAAAAGGTATCAATCCCAACAACTGGATTTTAGCACTTCACAGCAACATGGCTAAAACGGCTCAAGGAGCTGCTGCATCAACCACTTCCAACATAATTTCCATCTCTAATTTTACTTATCATGCTGCTTCTCACTGGGAGTGCACCAGCACAGTTGCTCTGACTCCCACAGAATATGAGGATTTACAATACCTGTGAAGGCTTGACTTGTAAACACCTGGCTGCATATTTAAAACTAAAACTATTTAAAACTAACCAATAAATAATGAATTTTCTCCTCAGTCAGTCCCCCCCATCTGAATTAGGCTAAGAACTGAGTGCTGTTAAAATCAGCCACCAAAAAAGTGATTTCCTGATCACCCATTTCCTAAGGAAACATCAGTTGTAATCATCTGAAAATGTTATCCAAAAGATTCAAAAAGCATAAAAATTGTGCACTTCAAAAATATATATTTGAAAAAAATAATCAGAAAGTAGAATAACTACACCAATGTTAGTGAGTTTAGTCAATGCTGTTTTCTTACCCAGTATTCCTCAGTTTCCTGTGAATAAAGTGAGCTCTAAGGAAGATAAAACTGGTGTTTTAAGCTACAAGTATTCTACCAGTAAAGCACTTAAGTGCTCAGAAACATTAAAAATAGAACCAATATTATTTCCTATATTTTAGCAAAAATACTACACAGAGAAACTTTGATTAAACTCCTGGCTGTCCATTCTAGTCAGATATTCTGAAAACAACAACATTTCAAGCTGACTCTTACAAATTTTGGGGGAATTCCACCTGGAATTCTGCAGCATTAGTGACATTTTTGATCAGGTACAAAATTGATGAGCACCCAAAGAAATGGAGAATAATTAACAATTTACTGTTTTCTTTCTTTCCAACAGACCTGCTCCCAAACATCCACCACAGGTATCCAGGTCCAGCAACACTATGGATGTGAAATGAGGAGAAAACCTGACACCTTTATTTTAAAAAGTGAAGACAGAAGTTTGCACTATCTCCAACTCCAGGAGTTCATTTTTATGACAATACTTAGAATTTTTAATGTTTAAAACAGCATTATTTTTAAGAATTCTGAGCTACTGCCTTTGGTGCTGTGCTGTGCTATGGTGCTCTGTATACTTGCTCAGGTACTTGTAAATTATTAATTTATGTTGAATATTTATTACAGTGCAGTGCACTGTAGTAGATATTTTTACCATAGCTGAGTTTTCCTAAAAAGGAAACCTTTTTTTTGTAATATTTCACTGAACTTGAATCATTCTGCTCTGTTGGTCCTATGTAGATTTCTTAGTTTTGTTCTTTAAGGGGTGCTGATGCAGATCAATGAAATGTGTAAACAGCTCCATCTCAATGGTCCTCACCCAACTTCTGAGTAAATATGGCAGGGTGAAAAGACAAAATCTCTCCTGGAACTGGGTGAAATGCCCAATACTGCACACAAGGTGTGACCTGTATGTAAGCAAAGGCTCACTCTGTGTCTGCAGCTGTACTGTAATCTCAATTTCCATGTCACTGTCTGAGATCTCCCAGAAATCTCTGTGCTGAAAGAGGATCTATCCACCTGGGAGAAGTCCTCTCACTGAAGAAGTACTGTATATCACCAAGCTGTGGTGGTTTTAACCTCATTTTCCTCAAACACAGCCTGCTCAGTCCATATTAATGCAGATATCAGGCCTCCCTGTGCCATCTCCTTTTTGATGCTTTGGTAATTAAATTCCACCATCTCATTGTTGTCCTGATTAGACTGGCAGTGCATTACACCCAGGGCTGGGGGGAAGCCAAGAATTACAAAGAATTACATTTAAAAATCAACTTTTATATTATTTCCTTTTGCCTCACTGCTCTGCTTATCACCTGTATTTTGCATATTTACTACTGTTTTGTATTAAACTTCTACAACGTTGCTCCAGGTTCCTTAATTCCCAAATCAAAATGTGTATTTTAATACATAGACTTGGATTATCCAAAAAAAGAAAAAGAAGTTCATCTCTGCTCTGTGATTACACCTGATCTCTTCTGTGCCTTCTCAGTAGCACTGCTGAACAGTTTCACCTGTGAAAACAGCAATTTTTAATTATCAGCTGAAGCAGAGGGAGAAGGGACTATCACCTTTAATGGTTTCCTCATTGCTTGTGGTTTTTGTTTCCTTAAGCAAAAATAAAAGCATTGATAGAAACTCACATCTGTGAGTGTCATTGTGTTTCATTTTCCCAGTTATTCCCCCTCACAGCAACACAACCTTCATCTTTATTGAGAAACTGGGCAAACCAAAATCAACCCCAGTTTGGTGCTCAATAGCAAAGGAAAAGTTTCATAAATGTATTTCAATTCTTAAAGCAGCAACAGGGCTTTGTGTGTGGAGAATCACAACAGAAGGTTTGGGGAACCAAAATGATGTTTTTTATGTACTTTATATATTTCTGTATTTAAAATACTAATTTATTGTATCTAGAGTAGGGGGTACCTCCATATGAAGCAGCCGCATGGTCTCAGTTTGCTTTTTGAATGCTCCCAGTTTATCAGATTTCTTCTGCAAATTGCTGCAAACCACAAGGTGAAACTGTGGGTAGTGAAAGGTGACATGAAATGAGTAAAAAGTGTCTGTTATCAGCATCAGGAAATCTGAATTTAACAGGAGCAGCCTAGGTAAGACTTGGCATGTGTATAAACTCAAACATGACCAACCTAGGCAGGCTTTAAAGTATAGAAAATAGAAATATCCACACAGGGCACCCACCTGTGTCCCTGTGACTTCAAGCAGCCACCTCACCCACACCATGTGTTAAATTTCTTAACTATTCCCACTAAAACAAGCACAGGTATCCAGGGAATTTACTCCTACAGTTAAGAAGAACATATTATCTACCAGGCTTACCATCTAAGACATGGCTAAACTTTGAGATTTCTAGATGTCTGGGGAAAAAATCCAAATTCTGTATCTGAAACACAGATAACAAAACCCAAAGATCCTGTAAAAACTAATAAAAAAAAAAATATATATATATATATAAAAATATATAGAGATAAATATAAAAACACTATTAAAAGTTCTTACTGAATAGTACAGGGTGATTTTATTCATAGCAAAATGTGGGTGAAATATAGGTAACAGCCATAAAATGTGAAATCCTTCCAGTCAGCAACTTGCAAATTTTATATTTTTTAATATTTCTTTTATTTTTTTTATATTTTTATATTTATTTTATTACTTATATTTCACAGAACTCACAGAATTACTAGGTTGGAAGAGATCTTAAAGATCCTCAAGTCCATCCCATGCCCTAACGCCTCAACTAAACCAATATATTTATATTTATATTTATATTTATATTTATATTTATATTTATATTTATATTTATATTTATAATTATAATTATATTTATATTTATATTTATATTTATATTTATATTTGTCAGCTGCAAAATTCTACAGGCAGAAAGGGACCTGTAGCTTGGGTGGAAAGGGAGAACAAACAACACCTGACAACAAGAGATGACACCAAATGATCAATCAAATCCTTCTTTTCTTTTGGGGAATTTTACCAGCAGTAGCTGGTTTTAGGTGCTTCCCCACCTAATTGGTGCCTTCATGATTAGAAATGCAGACGGCATGGGAAATTCCACTGTGGAGAGCAGGTGAATGGTTTTACATCTGTAAGCAAATAAATTCCTGTGGGATACAGCAGGGTGTGAAATCCAAGGTGTGCTCCTTGCACCAGCCCTGGCATAATAAATTCAGTCCTGTCATAATAAATTCCTCCACCTCCCTGCTCAGCAAATCACCTTTAATAATTAAAGGTTATTAATTTCTAAACCACCTTTTAATTATTAAAGGTTACACCAACCTTTACATCCTCAGTACTTTATGGGTCTCGGTTTATCTTGGTGTGAGAGATTTTTTGGTGCTGATTCTTCCTTTCTGTCCTCTCCCACAGCCCAGTTCCAGCCTCCCACCTCTGGAATGCTGCCACAGCCAGGCTCCCTTTCCAGAGGAACAGAGTGTGCTCTCCCTAAAGCTGCCTTTATGCTAATCAATAGAACAGAAAGTACAAAGCACCAAAGAAAATTAATAAATAGGCAGGAAACAAAAGGAAAATTGCATATTTACCATCTTTCTCCCCATCAAGTCCCTTGGGTTTAGTATTCCCAGATTGTTTGTAAAAGCTAGCAATTATCAGGGTAGCAAGATTTATCTCCTTTTAATTTCATGGAATATTTTAAAAGCCTTTTCAGAAGCTCAGAGTATAAAGAGATACAGAGCTTCCCCCTTTGTTTCAATTCTGGTTTCTTCTGATCATTTGAGTATGCAATATTCTCTTTTATTAACTTCCAATCAAATAACAGCAGTTTCCAATTTAACTGTAAATTACCATGTAACAGTAAACAAATTCATTCTTTATCTCACTCTGCAAAACATCATTTTCTGAAGCCAGGAAGGCTGAAACTCGTTCTGCACAGGGACCATCCTTCCACAGAACGAGACCACACAGAAACATTCCCTATAAATTACAGACAGCTGCCCTTTTCACACAATACTTATAAGAAAAATTAAAAACCTAGAGCACATTGCACATTCAGAACTCTTGGGATTCAGCTCATTCAGGAATTAATATCCAACATTGTCATCATCATCATGACAAAAGATACTTTTCACTTCCATGACCCTCTTTTATTTTTTAAGCAATGTGCAAGACCACGTGTATCTGTAGAGGTGAGCAATACATGTTTCTGCTTTATTTCAGGTCTTAATTCTTACATATTTAAATTTATTGCTTTTAATGTATTTAGGAGGAATTGAGGAAGGGTCTGGAGCCCCAGGAGGGGCTGAGGGAGCTGGGAAGGGGCTCAGCCTGGAGCAAAGGGGGATCAGAGGGGACCTGGTGGCTCTGCACGGCTCCTGCCAGGAGGGGACAAGGAACAAGGGACAAGAAATGACCTCAAGCTGCAGCAGAGGATGTTTAGATTGGATATTGGGAAAAAAAATCTTCCCTTAATGAAGGAATGTAGAGAGAATGGCATCTTTCTGCCTGGGTGTTCTCACTGCTCCAAGAACACACAGCAAAAATTAAAAGTTCCATCCAACAGATTGCCTTTTGTATGTGCCAATCTTAGATTATGCTGGATTTGCAGGAAAGGACTGCAATTTTTCTCATTTTTTTAAAGCAACTTGAATTTTGCATTTCTCTGTGGTTTCCTTTGCAATCTTGATGTTACTTGATATAAAGACCCCTAAAACTACTCTTAAAACCCCCAAACCATAACTTTCAGGAACTGATCTGAAAAAACATCAGATCATTTATATATTTAACATATATCACTTGCTTTAATTTAGCAAATATACCAGATTCTTATACTGTTAAAACTGTAAATTACTATTCATTCCAAAAGCTAAAATATATCAATATATATTTTCTACAAAGATTTGTTAATTTGCCTAATTTTTTTGTAAGAATTTTAGATGCCTTAACAGCCTGAACATATTTTTCACTTCTAGAACTGAAGCTAAATTTGTTGCACAAGCAGCTTGTGATTTGAAGTAAAGAAGCATCTCCTTGGAAAATTTAAAGATGTCTATTAACAAAGTTGGGTAAGAAATGCTAATTTTTGTTTACTAAAGGGACAGTCATGAAAGCAAAAGAGGTCTTGAAGAAGAAAAGGAAACAGTAGAGAGGAAAAAAAATCAGTATTTAATTTCCAGCAGTTTTGTAATATCCTCAGGGAAATGCCAAAAAGTATTTTTGTTTATTTGAATTTCTTGCTTTACATCTAACTGCATGCAAGAGGGTTTTGTAAGGGTTCACTGTCTGTAAATCCCATGGATGCACTTAAATACAGGAGGAAATGCTAAAGAGAGGCTGAGCTCCAAAATTTACAGTGCCAAGTACCCAGAAATCTCAATAATAGAGGTGAAACAGGCAAGTTACAGCATTTGGGGCCAAATATTCATGTTTGCATTCTCTTGATAGGAAAAATCAAAGTTATTTGAAGCATCATCTCCAAACTGGGGAAAATCAGCTTTTCCTCTTAGTTTTTCCTTCTTGACTTCTAGCAAATTGTCCAAGCTCCAAACAAGCAAAAATCACAACAAATCCAGAAGGAAATTTGTTTTAAAAATAAACTCAGAGGCAGAAAACTTCTATATAGGGATTATTTATACATACCTGTGAACACTTCCAGTCTTCTGTAATACTGAAAGGTAAAGAAAAAAGGAAAAAAACCCGCAAAAACTGAACCAATAAAGTCTGGGTAACTCCTCCTGCAGCCCCAGCAGCACCACGTGGAAAAATCACCCTAAATCCTGTTTGAAAGGTGGGATCTCCATCCTACACCCATCTAATCCATGGAATTAAACTATCAAGTCAGGTTTTAACAAAGCATCAGGACCAAAGTGCTTGAATGCCCCTGCTGCTCCTTGCAGCCCACACAAGGATGCAAAGCAGAGCATTACACTGCTACAGAACCCATTAATTTCATTTTAGCATTAAGTAAAGCCCAGTAACATGGAAACAGCAACAAGTAGAGGGTTTGGGAGAATTTTTAGGCAGTCTGCATGAGATATACATGTTTAAATTAAAATACAGGTCAGGGACAGCTGAGAAAATTCATCAAACTCCTTGTTTATCACGAGCACAATTTTGGAGTGCATTAGGAATGTATGAAAATTGATTCATTCAATGAATACATTCAGTTTGTAGAATTTTTTTCCCTAAAAATGTGGTTTGGGCACATTTTGGATTATCTCTTCCTCTCCAGTTACCTTTAAGCTATTACCTGTAATTACTAGCCAAAATAACAGCTCTGAAGACAGAAAATTGTGTAGATTTAAGTCAGCAGGGAGATTTTATAGAATTCCAACATTCAGTAAGGATTCAGTAAGGCATAACAAACTACGAGGCAATGGCTTTCATGTCATTTTTATGTTTTAAACTTTCTGGAGCTGAAATTTTCAGTGTCAAGCAGGGCTGTCCTTCCCCACAGCCAGAGGGGAAAGTGCCTGGGCTCAGGGGTCTCTGTTTAAGCACTACCTGCCCCTAAAAAAGCATATTTCCTATTCAGTTCCTTTCAAGAAACTCACTAAAACCTTTGCCCTTCCACATCCAGCAAACCCTCTCTTCACATTTCCCCTCTTTGTCACTTTGGGGTTGTTTTCCTGCCTTTCCTTCCTTCCTTTTGTCACATCCCCTTTGTGCTCTTGTGTTGTTGTGGCTCTCCCAGCCAGTTTTATCTAAATCTCAAACCTAAAGGTGTTTACAGAGGAAGATTTTATAAAAACCTCTCCAATCTTTTGGAGAAGTTGAAATCTTTTTTTTTTTCTTCTTTATTTTCTCCCCCTTTTTTTGTGTCTGGTTTCTGTGATGAAGCTTTGCAATCTCAGACAAAGACTATGAATCCCCAGGGGCACCACCATAAATAACAGCAAAGACAGTTAAATGGATTGATTGGAATAGATGAATTATAGTGTCAGGATGTTCCCAGTTTGGATTTCTCTTCTCCTACAGCTTTGATTTTTCTCCACTATTGAAACAAACTGAGATTTTCTCCATTCTGTGAGGTGGCACCACCTCAGCACTCACTGTTCACATCCTTCCCACTCCTGAAGTTTCCCAGGGCTGTGACAATTCCCAGGCTGCCTCTTTTTTTGTTGATTTTTCCAACAGGAGGTCTGGTTACTGCTGGAATTTTGACCTTATTCACTTCTCCTTCCACCACTCCAGCCAATGATGACAATTCCCCAAAAAATACAATTGCAGAGCCAGTACACAGCTGCTGCCTCTGGACTTTGCTGTCCATAAATCCAGGCAGGAGCACAGGAGCAGCAGCCAGGACAGCTGGACATGAGTGCACTCATCCCACTTTGTCAAGGTCTCTAAAGCCCCAGAGGTTTGGAATTCTCAGCTGGAAGAAAAGGCTGGGAGACCTTGGCCATCAGTAGCCATGGACAAGGACCTGTAGTGATTGAAGGGCTAAAATGATTCTTTATCTGCTTTATTCTCAATATTTACCTGCCATGCCTGGTGCAGGGACCAGACTTGGCTAAGTCATGAGGGTGTGTTTCAAATGTTCCAGGTTGTTCAAAAGTTTAGGTAATAATAACTAGTGTTTGTAAAGACAAATTGAGATATAAGAAGAGGAGCTCTTAATTTCATCTCTGTCCCTTTGTTCAAATGAAGTCACAGGACTCTTCTGTCTTCTTCCAGCATTTGTGGATTTTCCTGACACACTCTGGAAAGAAGATGAAAAAATTCAAGAGAAAAGGCTCTCAACCTTTTCTGAAACTGCTGAACAGAAATTTTTCCAAATTTCACCTCTCAGGATATGTTTCCCCCCAGCAAAGCCTCCCAGAAAACTGCAGGTCCCAGTAAATAACTTTTCTGGTTTTTCTCCTCTCACTCCATAAGCATGGACAGCAGGCTGTACTGTACAGCAGTGGACACACACTAAATAATAAAAATTCTATCATTTCAAACACTTCAGCCATGGAATTCCTGGCGTAACAAAGATCCAGCAGAATTAATTTCTGAAGACAGAAACTCTGGAACCTCCTGATGGCTGGGACAGCAATACCCACCAAGTGGGAATAACTGTGCTCCATCCTGCTCCCCAGAGCTGATTCTTTGCTACCAAATCTCCATTCCATGCTTTTCATCCTCCTTCCCCCTTCCAAAGCAGCACTTCTCCCTCCCCTAAGGGGAACCAGTTCACCACAAGCCCAGGTTGATATTGGGAGCAGAGGGACACAGAATTCCATCACTACTCACAAAACCCAAACAAGGCAGCACTGGGAACAGGGGATCTGTCAGGGGAGAGGAGAAACCACCCCTCAGTTCCATAAAATAAATGCAAAACTAAATTCTCTCCCACAAGTTTTAAGTGATACTTAAAAGTTTTAAGTCCCATACTATTGTTGCACATTATCCTGACTATCTTTAAGAAAAACATTAGAAAAACTTCAACTTATCCAGCACCACCCAGCCCTCCCTGGCCCCTTGCACTCCTGCAGGAGCCTCCATCAAGCTGATTTTTTTTTTTTAATCTCAGCTTGTTTTACAGGTCATCAATTTCATTCCTCCATGCTTTAGGTGCTCCCCTCTTCTCAATTAGGATAACATTACACCCATCAATTCTTATCTCTGAATCTTCAGCTTCTCATTCAGCCACCCAGCAGTCTTGATCAGAGCTTATCAGCTGCAACCCTGTTGGTTTAATTGCACCATCCATTTGCTAATATTTACTCAGCCATTACTAAATATCTCCAATTTTGTTTGCTAACACACATCCCTGCCCGTTGTGAAACCAAATCCAGGCAATCATGCCTATCTCCTGTTTCATGGTAACCTGCAAATAAAACTGAATGTTGTAGATGGATTAAAAATGTGGATTATAAGGAAGGCTCCCTATTATAGCCTGTATCAACTCCTGATTTTCTGCCATTCTGTTCCCTATGAAGAAATGGTAAACAGAGGAGGTCTAATTGCAAAACCACAACCATGGAAGCTTCACTGCCCTAAAGACTCAGAGATTATTCCAGTTATTGCTATAATATCAGCAGGTTTTTATCCACTGCTTTGTTTTCCAGCCAGAATTACACAATTCTCCACTTTTCTGAACCCATTACCATCATTCTTTTGGGCAAATGAGTTTCCATTAAGCAAGAACCCAAAGGACTCAGGAATGTATCAGGGCAGAATTAACATGAGGATAAAAATTAACCTGCTCACTTTTGGGACAATGCTGCCTCCTCTGCAAGCTGTAGAGATGAAACTCTTCCATTTCAGCACCATCAATCACCAGGCAGGAGCAGGACCTTGTCCTCCACCTGCAGCCCTGAAAAACTGTGTGACCTCCAAGATCTTTGCCTTCACAGGAAGCACCTGGTGAGCTCAGGTACTTAATAATATCCAGGTGACCAGCAAAAGTAGCCAACATCATCATTAAAAGTGCAGAAGAAAAGGAAATTAACCTGCTGAAAAATCAGGACATCACTGTTAAAAAAAAAAATCAATTAAATGTTTTCAATGCCACGTGAAATTCTGAGCAAGAATGTGCCTGTGGTAACCCAGCTCTAACATGGGATACATATGAAAATATCTGACCTCTTAGAGACAAGGAATAACACCATAAATATATTTTAAACCCTTGATGCACTCCTGAGAGCTCTCTGAAACCTCTGTCTCACCTGAGAGGAGGGAAAGAGGCAGACACAAACAGGCACAGAAACAAACACTGAGAAATCCACATCCAAATTCCAACCCTCCTGCTGCCTTCACTATCCATTAATCCATAGCAAGGGTGTCATTACACCCATCTTTCACACCAAATATTGTTCTTCCTCTTAATTAACTCCCAATTCCTGAATTGCTGCATTCCAAATTCCCACTCTGGCCCAAGGGTGTGACCTTTACATTTCCAGACATCAGATGGAAATTATTGAAATCTAAAGCACCTGGACTTACATCTCTGTTCCAAAACGATGTGTGGCTCTGAAAATATGTTTCTTTCCCTTTGGGTAAATCTTTAAAACACCCTTTTCTTACTTAAAATCCGAAGGTATTTCAGATGGTTTTATTCTGCAGAGATCTGTCACCTGTTGCTCAAGGCCAGTGTCTTCCTTCCCAGAAACCTCTCCTGCCTGAGTTCCTGTGTGCTGTCAGCTTGTCAGGGGACTCCCAGCACCTGCAGGACCACACAGAGTCAGGGTTAGGACTTTACCAAATTTGTGTTGTGCATTCCCATCCTTCCTCCCTTCTGTTGGATCCTGTGCCTCAGATGCTCCATGCCCACCAGTGGTTCCTGGCTGGTCCACCTCCTCATTTAGGTTAAAACCCATCTGGATCTCCAAACCTTAACTAGAAACAGCAAATAAAAAAGAGACAAGGATTTGGTAATTAATAAATCAAACAAAATAAAAATAGTGGGAAAGAACCCTGTAATATTTTAGCCCTCCACCTAAAGAAATGGCTCATCAGGATAATTCTTTTACTTTTTCCTCAAATGAAAAGAATCAAAAGATCCGTTCACTGTGCTGCTTTTCAGCTGACATCCTCTGTCAGTGTGATTCTCCTGTCCCTCAGGGTGGCACCACAGCATCTGTCACATCATATTGCATTTTACATCTTTTATATATAGTTATATACATATATATCACAGAATCCCAGGATGGCTGGGGCTTGAAGGGACATTACAGATCATCTAGTTCCAACTCTCTGCCAGAGCCAGGGACACCTTCCACCAGCATCTTAAAATTTATGAATGTAGGACTTAAAAATTCTTCCCAATTATCAAGTCCAGCCTCCTGCTGTTGCAACCAACCATATTATTTTATGCCTTTCAAAAAGTGAGCACAGAGTCCTCAGTGTAATGAGAATTTTGCCCCTGCTAGCTGGATAGCTCCTCCAAAAATCTCCCTGTGCTGTGTAGAAATCCTATTTGTACTGAGGCAGTTCTCTTTTTTTGGTTCTTTGCTTCACATCAGACCCAAATCTGAGAGGTGATTAATTATCTGTATTTATCTCTCAGAGGTTACAATTAACAAAACTGTAGGAGTGTCTCAATTAATGAGTCTTCAATGCAATGCTTGGCCAAATAACACTCAATCACATCAAAACCAAGTTCTAGCCCTGTTTGTTTTTTCACTTCTAAATGAGAAATAATTTCTATTTATCACAGTGTTTTTCCAAACACTGGGATGTGTTTGATCCCACCAGCAAGCACAACAACCCCCATGGAAATGTGGCAGTGACACTCTGGTTAAACTCACATTCAAACCTTGCTGTCCTGGAAATAGCAAAGTATAATGTCATTCAAAACACAACATTTTACTGCCTTACCCCATCACTGAGGCAATAATTCAACACCACATCAATACATTTACTAAATGTGTAGTAAAAATGTAAATAAAGCAAATTCATCCCAAAGCAAGGTTTCAAACCCTGGCTCCTTGGTTGCAAATTTCTACTCTGACAGAGATGAAAACATGACACAAAACTTGGGCTTTTTCCGAGCAAAGAAAGACAATCATAACATCCACTACTTCAAGAAATGCAGAAGAAACGTCACCAATTTTGAGACAATATAGAAATAAGCAAATATTCACCAGTGACCCCAGAGGTTCCTGGAATACATTCCAGGATGATGGACAAGCCACGAAGAAAGAAGGACACACCATTCCCTCCTGCACAATTCACTGAATTTCCGGGCAGGACAGCACAGCTGCATGTGGGGCTCCAAAGTGCCCAGGAAAACCAGCACTGGTCACCAAAATGCTGGGAAAATCAGCAGAAGGCATTTAGTATTGTTACTAAAAACGTGGATGCTCCAAGGGGAAGAATTACTGAAATTGTGTGGCTGTCCCAGCACACAGGACAAAATTCCAACAGCTACAGCTGAAATTCCAACAGCTACAGCTGAAATTCCAACAGCTACAGCTGAAATTCCAAGCTGCAGCTTGGAGAAGTAACTTCTGAGGATGATCAGAGCCTGATAAAGAAAAAGCCAAGAGAGTTAAGGAACGTGTTCAGCGGGAATTCAGGTGTTCAGCAGGGATTGCTGGAGGCCAACAACAATTTGATCCAATCCCTCCCTCCCAGCTGGGGGATTGCACGCCCGGGGCTGGATGGGTGTCAGACAATGCAGCAATCAGCACAAAGGTTTTCATGGATTTACAGCTCCGGGAAAAGCAGCTGCTGAATTCCAAAAGAAACCTTTGTGCTGAGTTCTGGGAGCCCTGGGCTGCCCTGGCTGAGCCCCTTTAACCCCCAGCACGGAGGTTTGGTGACAGCCTACAAATTCAAGACATAATTACCCACCAGAGAATAAAGTGACATTATTGGGATGGTCTGCAGAATATTCCTTAAATTCTGAAAAGGAAAAGCAGTGCCTAATGCAGGCTGATTTAATTCAGGGCCACTTTTCCTTCAGCATTCTGCTTTAAGCAGAGCTGCTGCACACTGAACTCACCTGCCAGAGCTACTTAACTGCAGCTCTTTAATCCTTCAGGAAAAGGGACTTTAAACCTGACCCCACCAAACAGAGGCTGGCATTTGACTACAGTTTGGATTTTCAGTGAAAATGGCACAATTCCAGCTCCAAGGGGAGATAATCAGTAGGATGCAGAGCAGAGTGTACAGTGAGGTACAGTGAATCTTTGCTTTTCAATACAGAGAAATGGGCTTTCTTCACAAAATTCACATGAAGGGGAGAGGTCTGACACTGGAAAGTGCCTGCTGATTACCTGGCAGTTAAGGGAAGCCTGAAAGAGTTTAGCTCAGGACAGACTGCTTTAAATAAAGATAATAATTCTGTTTGATTTCTTTCTTTGCAAATCTAAGAATACATGCGTGGATTAGTGAAGGGAAAAATATCATTATTGGGTAGAGCCAAATCCCTCCAGACCTTCAGAAGGACAAAAAAAAAACCATCCAAAGTCTCCTCTCTTTAGATAAGTTTCTATGGCCTTTCTATATCACATCAAAATAAATTCTCAGTGTACCTGTCTTTTCCATTTCCTGTATTCTCTCCTTTTAGCTCGCTATGGATGCCTGCAGAGTGAGTTTTATCTAGAATTTGCAAACACAACAGCTCAGCCTGATATAAAAGAAGATACACTGATAATTGAATTTTGGAAGCACAATAGCATCTCATTGATGGTATTTTAACGTTGTAATAGCAATTATAATGTAAATGAAATTTACAGAACATCGTGTAACACCATTATTAAAACATTTAAACAACATAATAAAGCTATTTAGCATTTCTAAATCTGTTCTTTCAGACCAGAACATTTTCTTACCCTCCTTGAATTGTTTAAAAAAAAATGCCTCTGCATTGCTACAGCCAATGGAATTGTTCTCCATTCATTGCTTCTCCTATGGAAAGCAAAGCACAAAGCATTTTTTTCCAAAAAAATAGTTGGAACATTCATTTTAGTTACACAGCATTAAGCCAGTGCTGTAGAAGATTAATCTTCATGTTTAATAATACAATGCTCTGATATTTCATTTTACTTTATTATTTCAACAACAGAACCCCAGTTCTCAGTTTAATGTGACAGATTATTCAAAGTTCTACAAGATCTGATATCATTATTAGGATCAAATATTTCAGATATGGCCTTTTTCAGAGACTTAGAAATGGCTGCAGAGCCTGTCTTAAAAATACCTTTTAAGGGAAACAGAACAGGATCAAATTAAGTGTTTGTATCCTTTAAGTTGAGAAAATTTAACTTATTTTACCTAACTTATTTTAACTTGAATTTTAACTTATTTTTACTAAAAAAAAAAAGACCAAAAAAACCAAAAAAAAAAAACCACCCAAAAACCAACATCCAGAGCTGTTGTTTGGATTTTACATTTTGTAAATGCAAAATATTTAGATTTGACATCTTTATGGTTCTGTTTATCAGCCAGATGAAGGAAATATTAACCCAATATCAGCCTAAAGGAAATATTTTCAGGTGAAACCCAACACTGGAACAGTCCCAGGATGATGTGGAGAACCCAAACAGCCACACCATGAATGGAGAGGGGAAATGAGGACGAGGAAGGCTCAAAGAAACAAACTGCAAAAGCAAAATACAAAGAACAAACCTAGAGGCAAGGGCAAAACAAAAGATAAGAACAGAACAAGTGAGCACAGCTGCTGCAAAAATTACTTACAAGGAGGATAAAAGGAAAGGGGATACGGGAGGGAACAAGCTGGAGAGAAAAGGGAGGAAAGGAGAATAAATCCTTTGTTAAGCTGAAGTTTTGTATTTCACTCCTGTATTTCCCTGGAAGTGTTTGCAACTCCACTGCAAATGATCAGTCAGAAAAGAGGGAGAAGGGCAAAATCCCAACCCAAAAGTGGAGCTGTGAATGAAAGTAACAGAGAGGTTGTGGAAAATGAAGAGAAATGATGAGTTCTGGAGGAGAGGAAGGAAGGAGATGATGGAGAGACTCTTCCCCAGGTGCACAGTGAAGGACAGATGGAAATCACCCTGGATGGTGGGAAATTCTGACTTGCTGTAAGAAAACAATTTATTTTACCATGAAGGACAAAAATCTGGAACACAGAGAAACTCCAAAACTCAACAAGACCTGGAGCTGGATCCATCTGAGCCAAAGGCTGGACCCAGGGATGCCTGAGGGTCCCTTGCAGCCCACAGGAACCTGTGGTTCCACCCCAGAACTCTCTGGAAATCTCCAGAGCTTGGCATCACTCCTAACAAGAAATGAATCTTTCAGCCAGAGGGATTAAATTTGTTTTTCCCTTGGTTTGACACAAGAGATGTGACCTTTCAAAGGAAATGTGATTATTAGATGAAAACAATGAAGCTGGGAGGGTGAAGGTCACATCTCTGTCTCCTGGAATAAATTCTTCATGTACAGTCTGAGCTGCTCAGTCCCAAATGTGCAGGCAGTGCTGCTGCAGGGTGCCCACACCTTTATTTCAGCATGGAAGGCAGTGAATAAATGATGAGTCCATTGGTGGAGACATTCACCAATTAACCAGCAGCAGCTGTTTGTCTTCTTTTCTTAGGGTACAATTGATTAAAATTGCATGCTTCATTGAAACAGAATTCTCTTGTACTTCACCAAAGGGGGAGAGCAAACTTCTCTTCTGATTTATAGAACATTTTTCCAGCTGAATACAAATTAGAAACCTATTCTGCCTTGTTGTTTATAATGTGCAGACATGACTTGAAAAAGCAGAGGTAAAATATTTTGAGTGTTAATCAGACATTGACTGTAACAAAGCCCAGTTGGGGCAAGAAGTTATTTCAGGCTTGAACCATCCTTCTTTTCCTGCTTATTCCATGTGGATTTACACAGACCCACACACCAATCATATGGATTTATGGATAGATGAGATATCCACAGCCAAACTATTGAAGGTATTAATATGGGATATATGGATAGATGAGATATCCACAGCCAAACTATTGAAGGTATTCATATGGGATATATGGATATATGAGATACCTACGGACAAATTATGTAAGGTATTTATATGGGGTATATGGATATATGAGATACCTACAGCCAAATTATTTAAGATATTCATATGGATGTATGAGATATCCACAGCCAAATTATTTAAGGTATTTATATGGGATATATGGATATATGAGATACCTACAGCCAAATTATTTAAGGTATTTAAGGTATGTGCTGGTGTGAGATATAAAAGCTCAAATGCAGCTGAAAAGTGTCCAAAGAAGGGCAAAAACTGGTGCAGACCCCTGAGTCCTTCAGTGCAAAGCAGAGCAGAGATGCACTGACTGAGCTGGAACAGGGGAGATTCATTCCTTCAATCATTTCCCTTCCACTGCAGCCATGAGCAGGAATTTGTAAAAAAAAAACAATTTTAGGTTGTGGCAGAGGTGAGGTGCTGCCTGGGATGGTCTGAGCACTATGTCCAATATTTCTCAACTAAAAAATCATTTTAACCAAGCTCTGATTACTTGTGAAGCTGAAGGTTTGTAGCAAATGCATGAAAAAATAAATCTCAGCTTTGCAAGTTCTGCTTCAAAACAAATGAATCTAAGCTTTCTTTATTTCATCTGAGTCTCAAACATTCCATAAAACACCATCAGTTTAAAGCATCTCTACAAACGGATATTCACATTTTAGGAGAGCTCTCCTTCACCGTGGGAAAAAAACCTGCAATTCCAACTTGGAGATTCAATGAAAAAGCTCCTGGTAAAAATCTGATTCCTGAAGTCACTGCAGGTGTTACCTAAAAATATGTAAAACTGAAAAACTTGAGAGTGAGCTGGCTGTTTTCAAGCAGATGTTATTCCAGCCTAAGAATGTCTTTTTTTGGGGGGGAAAAAAGGCATTTATAACTTTCACTGTCAATGGTATTCACATTGTTCTGGTTGCTGAGCATCCCCCCCTGCCAGAAATAACTCTGGGTGCCAAACTCCTCCTGTCATGGATCTCATCCCACTGCAGCACCCATTTTTCACAACTTCCAAAGTTCTTAAAAACATAGCCAAGGCAAAATCTTCACTGACCCATGACTCAGACAGCTGAGAAGAAATGCAAATACAGTCTCACTAAAATATTCTAAGAACATGCACGTCTGTACTTCCACTGCTAGAAACCTGGGATCACAACCATGCTCTTCCTCCATCCACACAAAATCCAGACTTGCTTCTGCACCTGCTTACCTTGGACAACCAGCAGTTGGCTGAGGAAAAAATGCTATTTTAAATCATTAAAAAATAAAATAAAGGAAATCAAGTAACATTTTATTAATTATTTTAAGAATTATGTCAGGGAGCACTCTAGAAAATTTTACAACTATAATTTAATCTACAGAAAAACTTTATTCCATATTAGTTAACCTGAGTGTTAAAGTAAAATTATATTGTTTTCCTCATGCCTGCTCAGACACATTTCTTTAACTTTTTTTTTTTTTTTTTTTTTTAAACCTATATAAGGAAGCCTTGAATTAGTAATTTCATTATAATTTAAAAACTGGGCTATTTTCTGGTAGGGAACACAGGGATAACTGGACCATAGTGAGGGATCCTTTAGGGCTGGTGACCTGTGGGACACTCTTGGCTCACAACCTGCAGCACATCCCTGAAAATGAAATTGAAATTGTTCCTTCAAATATCTCAGAGTTTTCAGCACACAGCAAATGACCAGAGATGTCTCTCTAATTTTTTCTCAAACATTTGTTTTATCCCTCAAAAGAAAATCTCCTCAGGTTCTGCCTGGCTGCTCCATCTGTAAAATCCAGGCACCAAAATATTCCAGGATTGGAACTCCAGGATTGTTTTGATGGAATAAATGGAGAGCAGAATGAAAATGCCAATTACAGCAGAATTTTTCCAATTTTACCCACATCCCCAAGCAGAGAGATTTCAAACTGGCCCACACAGAAAAAATCTAATTTGTAACATCTCTAACTGGGGCTGGGAATTGGGGGTTCTCAAAGGAAAAATGGCATTTAGAGCCAAAAAAAGCCATTTTCACAAAATATACCTCATTTGCACATGTAGGTAAAGCAGAATTTGAATATTAGACACCTTTGGAAAACTAACATGCTTTTATTTACACATCATTACAAATGTGAGTAGCAAAATACTTCTAATGCTCTATCAAAAATGAGCAGGTTTTATCCCAAAAGAAATATTAATGAAATATTTCAGTGATTCTGGAGCCCAGCATGGCATACCTGCTATTAAAAAAAAAAAAAAAAAAACTTCATTAAAAAGCATTGCATTTATTAGACTTCATTGTACTTTATTAGAATTTGTTGTAATTTATTAGAATTTATTGTAGCATTTTGATGCTTTGAATGCTGGGTATAATCAAAGGGGTATTTAGGGAACAAAGATAAGTGAATAAATCCTCAGCAGTGCTGGCACTAATACAGTCTGATCCTGCCACCTAGTGACAAATTTGCCTTGGAAAATCACAATATTTCCCCAGAAACTGCATTTTTCTGCAGGAAAACAACCAAAGTGTGGAGCCTTTATAACCAAACTCTGAACTTTGCCACCACTTTGTGTTTAATTCAAAGAAAAGGCAAACAGACTCAGGAATTATTTGGAACAGAAGCTAAAAAAATTTAAGCATTTAAGCTGAAATATTTAAGCATTTAAGTGAATTATTATTATTATCTATTCATTTATATAAAATACTGGTTAGGTACAAGTGGTTCTGGAATTCTCCAGAGCTTCTTTTGAGAACATATTTTATCTAACGTATTTTACCACTGAAATATACATTTACAGCAAATAGTCACCATTTCAATCCCTCCCAGATTTAGAGTGTTTACAAATCTGAGGAGAGTTCCACATTAATTTTGCACTTCCATAATATTGGACTCCATTAGGATGCACCACTGGAGCTCCTGGAATATCAGAATTATTTTCCTTATCAGTCTCTTTATCTGCTTTGGAGCCCAAAGCAGCTGAATATGAGGCTGCAACAATTCTGTAACAACAGGATGTGGTTTGTTGGTGGGTCTTTTCCCTAAAAATAAATAGGTTTTAAAACTAATTTTATAATATATTTTATATATTTAGAAATATTTTATATTTACAGAAATATTTTTGTATTTTAGTATATACTTTATATATTATATTTTTATTATATATTTTATTATGTATTATAAATTTTATTATATGTTTTATTTGTATATAATATATATGAGAAGATGGATTTTGAACATTGAATAAATTATGTTGTAGTTTGTTGCCCTTGGAGAACAAACTACACAGAAATACACACAGAAATTATTTTGCATCTATATCTAAGTAACAGAATCAACTTTGCAATTCACTGTTTGGTGGAGGAATTATATTTATTTTATTTAAGAGTTTTATGCTTTTCACACTGAGCAGTCAGCTTTAGTGCAGCCTCTCTTTTTCACTGTAAATCTTTCTGTGCAGAGCATAAAAAGATTGATAGGGAAAAAAATTCAGTAAACTCTGAAATTTCTTTTCCTCAAATCTTAGATGCTACAGGCAGGTTTTGGGCTGCTGCATAGATATAAATGTAAAAATAAAAATGAATAAAAATATAAAATATAAATATAAAACTATAAATATAACTACAACTGTAAATATACACATACATGTAGCTTGAGTCACAAAGCAAGAAAATCTAGGAAACAACGAAAAAAAAAAAGAACAACAAAGAAAAAATACCAAAATTTTGAAATAACACTTCAGAAGCTCCCTTCTCTTCTTCTATTTTCTTTAGAAGTATATAAAATAAATATGATAAAGTAATAAATAAATACATATTTAAAATCTGGACAAAAGAAACATATTTGGATTATATACTTTTAATTGCTAAAGCTACCTTTTATTCTTCTATTTTCTTAAAAAATATGTTTATCTATAAAATATAATAAATAAATAAATACATATATTTAAAATATGGACAAAATTAACATATTTGGATTATATTATATATTCTTAATTGCTGCTTAATTAACCAATAACTGCTCAACTACAAATACAGAATTTCCAGCCTGTACAAAAGGAAAATTCATGTAATAAATAAAATAAAACTCAGTTTTACAAACAAACACCAAAAGCGAGGACTGCAAAAATTAGAATAATTATTAATTATTTATTCTATAAAAATTATGATAATTAATTCAATTAAATAATAAAAATAAACCAGGAATTTTTCTTAATCAACACATAAAATTATTTTTGTTTTCTTTTAGAAGTGAACAGAAATTTAAGGGCAAGAGTTACCTTGGCTGTGGAATTACCCAGTGGCTGCAGAATTTTTTCCATCCCTTCTGCCCAGGGTGAGAGCCAAAGCTGGGGGCTCACAGGGGGTAACGAGGCATTAATTAACCCCCCCAGAGAGCATTAATGAACCAATTCCATGCTCTCTACCCAGGTGGCACCAATGCCTCCAGCAGGTTTTCATCCCCTCCGTGCCAAACTTTCCTTTTCCAGGGCACATTTGAGAGAACACTTTGGTTCTCCTGCTGAAAATTCCATTGCAAAGCCATGAGCAGCGTTTAGAGCAGGGAAAGGTTGGGGTGGGGAGGGACCTTAAATTTCATTTTCTTCCACCCATCAACCTGGCCTTGGGCACTTCCATCACTGCCACCCCCTCTGGAAACCAAATCCTACCTAAAGCCACTGAAAAATTCAATATTTCCTGAAGGATTTTCAAATCCCTGTTTGTCTGACATTATCCAAGTTCCCCACCCAAAAACCCAAATCCAAGTTTCCAGGAGTGGGATTTTATTCTTCCACCCATCAACCTGGCCTTGGGCACTCCCATCACTGCCACCCCCTCTGGGAAACCAAATCCTACCTAAAGCCACTGAAAAAGTCAATATTTCCTGAAGGATTTTCAAATCCGTATTTGTGTGACATAATCCAAGTTCCCCATCCAAAAACCCAAAGCTTATCTGCACTCAGGTTTCCAGGAGTGGGATTTTATTGTTTTAACTATTATTTCTTAAAAGCTTTTCCCCATCACCCCTTGACTTGCATCCCATTTGTCTCCTTTCACTGGTGTTTCATCAAACATTGTTGCTCTTCATTAAGCAGAAAAGCACAACAGAGTGTTTGTTAATTGATATATTTTACCTACAGAGAAAGAAAGAAACAAACAAACCCCCCTCCTTTAACTTCCTAGAACCAAACTGTGATTTATGGTCCCACTTGTACAAGGTTGTTCTTAATGATTTATTCAATAAAGGCCATGACTGGAAGTAACTGAAGAGTAGGTGAATTTGAATATTCAACACTTCATCCAAAGCTCATGAAAACCTGTGCAGTCATTAAAAATAAACTATCTCATTTATCCCATCCAATTATAATCCAAAGTGTAAAACAAAATGCACATACAGAAGGTAAAGATATAATCTTCCCTCCACCCCCCATTTCAGTGGCTCTAAAATGTTTTAAATCTCAGTATTTATTATTAAAAGGTTTCAGGTTTCATTCATAACCAGGTTTTGTTCCCATGACCATAAAGCCCTTCCTAACACATTACAAAACGTTCTAGTGCTGCAGTTTGTTTTAGCACTAAAAAGGCAAAATCAAAATTATCTTTCAGGAGACTTTGAAAGTGAAGGTGAAATAAATGGAGAAGTGGATTCAGAAGAAACAACACAGTTAACGAGAATTAATAAAAAATAACAGAGCAGGAATTTTTCTTAACTTGTAAAATTATTTTTGCTTTCTTTTAGAGGTGGGCAGAAATTTAGGCTCAAGAGATGACTTCTTACCTACCATTTACTTTTTTGCTTGCAGCTGAAAACTCTAACAAAGCTTGACCCCACACTAAGGGTTACACTACCTTGATAAAATAAACTGCATTTCCAGAATTCTTTATTATGTCACAGACATATTAACAACACTTTCTGAAAGAAAATCTGGGTTGATTTAAACCAGATTTTAAAATCTGGTTTGATTTCTATGAATGCAAAGATTCCTGTTATTTTTTTTTTTTAATTAAAATTAGAACTAATTAAAAATTAGTTCTGCATCTGTATTGGAGCAGATTTCCATCCTATTATCTGCACACATCCCAACAGGCAGGGCTGGGACTGGCACAGCACAGCCCTGCCAGCTCACGTTGGCTCCCCTGATTTTCTGCCTTGAAGGTAAAAGCCAAAAATGGAGACTGACTTCACTTCTGTCTGCATCAAAACTCTCACTGACCTGGCCAGGGATGGAATATTGTAATAAAAAAGGAGTCCAAAGGCTCAGGGTGGGATTGGCTGGGTGTTGTATTGATGGTGACATTGTGACAACAGGTGAACCCAATGGTGACAGAGGGACACTGAGCCAGGGCAGTGTCACGTGAAACATGTCCAGTGGCCAAACAAACCAAAATGTTATTTCAGAGCACTGAGCTGTGCCAGCTCCCTGTGACAGAGAACAGCCCTGGCATCAGCAGCTTGCTTCAAACAGTAAAGAAAAAAAATGGCCAACCCCAGCAGGAACAGTCCATCCTCCCAAAGGCAAAGTGCTCATCCTCCCAAAGGCAAAGTGCTCATCCTCCCAAAGGCAAAGTGCTCATCCTCCTAAAGGCAAAGTGCATCCTTCTTAAAGGCAAAGTGCTCATCCTCCTAAAGACAAAATTCTCCTCCTTCCTAAAGGCAAAGTGCTCATCCTCCTAAAAAAAAAGGCATCCTTCTAAAGTCAAAGCTCTCATCCTTCCTAAAAGCAAAATCCTCCTCCTTCCTAAAGTCAAAGTTCTCATCCTCCTAAAGACAAAATTCTCATCCTCCTAAGTCAAAATTCTCACCCTTCCTAAAAGCAAAGTCCTCATCTTCTTCACGACAAAATTCTTCTCCTTCCTAAAGGTAAAATTCTCACCCTTCCTAAAGGCAAAGTCCTCATCTTCTTCAAGACAAAATTCTTCTCCTTCCTAAAGGTAAAATTCTCACCCTTCCTAAAGGCAAAGTCCTCATCTTCTTCAAGACAAAATTCTTCTCCTTCCTACAGGCAAAATTCTCATCCTCCTAAAGGCAAAGTTCTCCTCCTTCTCCCCCCATTTTTATTTGCAGCCCTGTATTGTGCAGGGTTTGTTTATCAGAAACATCTGTAATGTGTAACATTTTCACATCTCATGCTCCATTAGGTAAGTTATTAAGTTACAAGTTCCTTAAAAGTTAGCATGGATAAAAAAACCACTGCTCAGTCAACCTTGTGGGTCCCTTCCAGTTCAGCGTATTTTGTGATTCTTTAAGAAATAAAAATCTTTAGAACGTGAGAGAAATCAATAGCATTTGTACTTACAATAAAGGAGCCACAAAAATTTTTTATATATAATAATAAATAAAATAAATTACCTTTCTGCATGTTTTTCCATTCTGCAGGATCTAAAGCATCAGGAATCCATACCCACAGAGAAAGGAATGAAACTCAGTGCAGAGAAAGGCAGACACCTGTGCCATAAAAACACTTGGGGGGCGTGTGTAATATATTTTATTGGGCAAATACAAAAAGCAGTCACATCAATCAAAGCCTAAAGAGGCATTTGGAAGACCTTAGAACACAGAGAAATAATTATGGAGTGCAGAGGCATCTCACTCCAGCATCCATCAGAGCAGCAATGAGCTCCCTCAGAGTTCCAGAGCTGCTGCCAGGAGCTGTAAAGAAAACTGAAGCCATGAATTCCCCAAACAACAGCTGAGCCCTGCTGCTGTCCTCTTTCACCTCCCTCTTTCCCCAAAATTCACAAATTCCCCTGCTCAACCCTCCTTTATTTCCCCAAAATCCACAAATTCTTATTCCAGGCTGTGAAAATATTTCTGCCTGCACAGAAGTCCATCACCACATCAGCAGAACTTTCACAAATACAGTTCCTACTTGTACCAGGAACCTTCCAGAGAATATTTCTCATCAGTTTTTCAAGCAGCTCTCTCAGACAGCCCAAAGTCTCTCTACTCCCCACAGTTTTTGTTGCTGCCCCATCAGACATTTTGGCCCCCACCCAAACTCTTCATCCCTCGCTGCTCTCATGTGGAACAAACTGTACTAATACCACCCTAGCTGACTCTTCATCTCATTTTAATCCAAATTTAAAATGTTTTTTATTCTCTTCCCAATGAATTATCTTTATTTCTCCCTCCTCCTGCAGCTCTGGAAAGTGTTAACTCTCTAGCACAAATGAATATTGTACTTATGAACTGAAAACAAAGCTGGTCTTGCTTTTCTAAACAACAGAAAGAGAATAGAAAACAGATTAAGATATCCCATTACATTAAAAAAAAGCAACAATAAATTAGAATAAAATCTCATTTAGGCCTCCTATCATCTGTCTTAAGCTGTCTTGGTGTTTAAATTGTTCTTAAAGCCATTTTCTGAAACAGCCAAGGAAAAACTGTACTTGCAAAAGGCAGACAGAGATAGGAGTTTGCTTTTGATGTCATCATGCAAATGGAGAATAAAAGCCCAGATCTGCTGTGGGGCTGACAGTTCTGTGGGTGCTGTCCTAGCCCAGCTCTACAGCAGATAATGAGATAAGCAATGGTTTTATTAAGCAAATGCTGCTGAGGAATATGGTAATACACAAAGAAAACTTGGTTTGAGCTGTCCTTTGTTTCTGATTATGAACACTCAGGGCGTTCAGACAGTGCTCCACACCAAACCAGTCCATCCCAGTCCTTTCCTGGGCTGACCTGGGATTGAATCACACCCAGCCAAATTTATTGGATAAACATGCACAGTTTCAGCTCAATTCTCATAGCATTCCCATCCAATACTGGGAACCACTGAGGTAAAATTAGATACTTTTTTATATCCTGACTTGAAACACTTTGTTCTGCATCAATCCATCACTGGCTGTCAGTACTTTTAAGAGCACTAATGCAAAATATTTTACCAGACAGCAGGACCTTAAGTGGGAATTAAAACACAATAGAAGTGTGAGACATCTGTGCTGCTGGTGTCTCTCTCACTGGTGAAAATTCTCTGCTTTAGTTTTACACTTTGCTCAATAAACTGTAATTTAGTTACAGTATAAGCAAGGTTAAATGCTGCTGTCTGCGGGCCAAGAGAGAAGTAACAGAGTCTTCAAATGAGAGGGGTTTTTTCACATTTATTTGCTGTCTCTTGGCCAGGCACCAAGCTTTCATATTCATAGCAGCATAAAGAGCAACCAAAACAACAACAAGAACTCCTGCTGAGACTATTAAAGTGTCATTTTCAGCAGCAGGACTCCATAAATCACAGAGACATCCTCCCCTCAGGTTCTGCCCCTGCAGCCACTGCAGCTGCTTTGCTCACACAGGTGACTGCATCAGCTTTGTTATGTACAAGGAGACCCCTGTGCCATGCCCTGCTTTTAGCTCAGGAAACTTCTTCCACGAGGATTTCCTGTGCCAAAATGCAGCTCTCAGCCAGCTTTCCCCCTTGCATGCCCTGCCTTGGGCTGTGCACGATCAGCTGCAGGTCCAGCCCAGCCTGGGCTCACAGCCCTGCAACCCAGCAGTCTCAGATCATGGAAAAACAGAGGCTCAGCAAGATCATCCAGTCCCAGGGAATAACTCAGGTGCTGGGCAGGTAAAACACAGCCCTCATTAGGAAAAACACAGTTCAGGTTAATTGCCAGCTCTAGATCTGGAGTGCAGAGGAGACATCGGATCACGGATCAGCCACACGAACAGAAGGAGGAAATATCAAAATACACCAGCACACAGCTTTGTGTTAAAAGGGAAAATTATCAAAGCCTGAGGACTAAAATAATTCAAGGTTAGAAGCAGCCCCTCCGCTTCCAGCTGCAAAGATGCTGCTCCACATCCCACTGGAGGGATTTGGCATCAAAGAGTCTGGGCTGGGAAATAGGATGGAAGGAGGAACTGCTCTGGACAGCATCTGCTGGTTCTCATTTAACAACAATAAACTCTAATTCTGATGTTAACAGGCAGGATGTCTCACCTTCACATTTCACAGGCTTTATTCACTACATTATAAAGTAAATTTAATCTAAAGCCCTCTATTTAAACAACATTCTTGGGCTAAAAATAAAGAAGTGACACCCTTAAATTCCCACTGCTATTGCAAAATATTTCTGCTGAAATGGGGGAGGAAAAATGTGGAAGAAAGGTCTCTGTAATGCCACTGATAGCACAGATCAAATTCTTTTAAATCACACCCAGAAAATCCTCCTCTCCTGAAAGATTTAATAGCAAAGCTGCAAGGAGTAGCTGTGTATTAAGGAGTCTTTATTAAATATCCAGAATATGTTGTGTGGTATTTATTCCTTTCCTAGTGTGCATTATCATCAGCACTTGCACAATAATATGTAATTTATATCAATAGCAAAGTTCTCATTGATATCTTTGAAAGCAGCTTATACCTAATTTACTAAAAGCACTCATCTGCAGAAAGTGTCTTGTTATTTATTAGAATTAATTAAATTCTTCTGTATAATGTTAAAGCACACATCTTGTAAGTCCTTGAAGGCCTGCCTGAAAGGAAAAATAAAGTTTTACAGGCCCTATTTTAGCAGAGATAAATAAAGCCAATCAGTCAACAACCTAGTCTGTTAAAACATGATCACAAAAGGAAAACTAGTTTCAAAATATTTCATTTTCAAATAGTAAAATGTTCTTCTTGATTTGGTAACATTTTAATCTGCTTTCTTGTATTACACATACCAAAAAGGGAGAACAAAAAAAAATTGCTGTGGTATGACAATTCAAATTTGTTCAGTGAACCAGGAATATTGCTGTCCAATTCTCAGTGTTTAGGAGATGAGCCTGTACTGCAAATGAGGAAATCAGAGTGCTACTGCTGCTAAATATGTGAAAAACAAGGAAAATGCAGGACAATAGCAAATCATGTGTTTGTTTCAAGATGTTTTAATATTAATTTTACCCTGAAAAATCCTTAATGTTGTTTTAAGATGACTTTTACCAAAAAAAACCCTTTGTGGGATTGAACTCCCAATCCCCTCCTGACATTTCTGCCTTATTGAGTAATTTGGGGCCCATTTGGCAGAGGCAGAGACCCCAAAGGCAGGGACTTTGTAACAACAAGCAGGGAGGGATGGAACACAAAATCAGACAAACAGGGTGGATCAGAGGGACCCATGAAGGTCAGAGGAAAAGTGGAATCCAAATGCAGCAGAACAGCCTAACTGAGCATGAAAACTGGACATTATCAGCACCCTGGTGATAACTGCCCTCTGGAGCTAAAATAAAAAGTGTTATTTCATATTTGTCTTACAGCACAGCTCAGCCAAGATTAGGAAGCTGTTTTGCTACTTTTGAGTCCTCAGAGTTGGAGTTACTTTACATCAATAATGTTTTTTCTGTTTTTTCTTCCACCACCTTCCAAGGCCACTTCTGGTGCCCTTGAAGCATTAGAACTGGGATTTTTTTCAAGCATTAAGTGTATTTTAACTGCAGCAAAAGCTGCTAAAGCCTCCCAAGACCTCCGGGCTCATCCACAGAGTGAAATAAAAAGAGTTTTTGCTGCTGTGACTCACTGGAGCCCAGCACAGAGCACAAAGGCAGAGCCCTGCCCGTGGCTGCAGCACCCAGGGGTGCAGCTTTGTGCAGGGATTAGCTCCCACATGCCAGCCCTGCAATCACAGCCAGAGCTCCAGAGCCTCCCCCAGCAGCCACAAAGGTCAGGCTCAGCTGCTCTGCCCAATTATTCCCCAGCCTGGACAAGAGCAAACACTGGGACTCACGGGCTGGACTCAATGCTGAACTGCAAAATCTGCTCAGCTTCTCTTTCTGCTTCCATTGCTGCCATTTGGAAGATTTTTTGGTGATTATTTTTTTTAAATATATTTTCTCCAGGCTCACTGGGGTTGTTAAACCATCCAGAGTGAGACAAGCAGACCACAAAGGCAGCTGGACACCGAGCCTGGACTTTTAAACCCAAGAGCTGTGAAATACTAATCCTGGAGCGAGGAAAAATGGATTTGCTCAGGTTTAGGGGGCCAAAATGATCAATCAGCACACAAAGGACTCCTTCCATCACTAACGTGCTTTTGCTGGGAATAATATATGTAAGAAAATGGAGTTTTTAACCTTTTCTCCAGAGAACCACTGCTTGTCAGAATTACTCGACGGCAGCGACGGGGATGAAGAGGAAATTCTTGTCTGTGGAGAAGATTTAGAGCTTAATCCTTTTGATGGCTTGCCTTACTCCTCCCGTTACTACAGACTGATGAAGGAGAGAGAAGAGCTTCCAATATGGCGAGAAAAATGTACTTTCATGGAAACTTTGCTTCATAATCAAATTGTGATTGTGTCAGGAGATGCTAAGACTGGCAAGAGCTCCCAGGTCAGTACAACAGACTTGGTTGGGGTTTTTAAATGCAGTTTTAGAACATTTAATGAGGTGTGAATTTCAGAGTCACTGTAACTATTGTAATCCAAGTATTAAGGCCAGAAAGGGAAAGTGAAATGTAGAAAGTGAATAAAGATTAATGGAGTCAAGTACAGATTTGAAATATATTAAACATTTTAATAACTTTCTTCAAGCGCTCAAAAAAATTTGAAGTTACTCTGTGTTTTGCTTCTGGTTAATGCTGTATCAGGAAAGAAATACAGGGGGATTTGTCATAAGATAAAGTGACAAAACATTCGCAGGGAATGAAGGATTGAAATCAGCAGGGCTGATTCTCAGGGAGAATTAATGGTCTTTCACCCTCTTCATCCAGGAGCAAATGTTCCCTCCAACAGCACAAAATTACTTTACAAAACTCCTGTTAAAAGAAACCATTGAAGCCACAATCTCAGCTGACTCTAAGCTCACAAGTATCAGTCAGACTATGAAATTCTGCTTTACCAATATATAACAAGCCAGGTCTGTTGTCACAGAGAGTAGAAAAGAATTTTCAAGTAAGTGCTATCAGCCAAAATACTGTTGTTTATGACTGGGATCAGGAGAAAAATTTCTTGCAGGTAGAGCTGCAGGATAATTACTGTTTCAGGGCATCTCATATATCCTACAGACTTCAATGCTGGACACTTCTAGAGATCACATTTTAAACTAGACACATCACACCTCTCCCTGAAAATTCCTATGTTCCCATAAAAATGATTCACGTCCATATAATTTTTGGAGTGCCAGGTTTTTACCCCTTGTTATTGCCTGTAATTTACACACAAAAAACTTGTGTAATAGTAAACAACTTGCTAAGAAATGTTAGCTTTTAAATTGTCCTTTAACAAGGCAAATTTTATGGAACCTTCAATAAGATGTAGCACACTGCTGGTTGGTTTTTAAACATTTCTAGAAATGTGTATAACTATACAGAAATAAATTATATGTGGCTGATGCACTTTGCTTTAGATGTTGATTCAATGAAGGATTTAAAACCTAATACATCCATTAAATAATATTTTTAGTGCAATTTTAATTTCTCATAACAACAATACATGGATATTTTCCAGTGCTGCTGTTAGTAAATACATAAATTAAGGAGCTGCTGTGTAAGTTCCCGGAGCAGCTCAGTTTCAGTTATGTGTTTGCAGAGTAATTCATCTGAAATTAGAGATATTGGCTGTGGCATTTGTCAGTTTGAAATCCAGGGATATGTTCTCCATGGATATGATCCAGCAGGGGCAGGTTTGCTGCTGAGCCAGCCCTGAACACAACTGCACCAACCTCGCTGTGATGACTCAGGTTTAGCTTTTATGTTTTTCAGATTCTATTCTGCTTTAGTGTGCAAGTCTAGGCTTCATATCAGGGGATGGTGAGTTCTCTGCACAGAGCAGGGAGACAAAACAATTCCTGCTCCAGCTGGGCACCAAGGACAAATGACCCAAATCTCAGCCCAGGAGCACAAACACCGTGGGCTGGAGAGAGAAAAACAAGACAGGACTTCATAATCTAAAGCTGTAATTGGACAATTAATTCCAATATGCAAATGGAGCAGAACTGATCAAAGTGAGAGACCTGGTGACCAGTTGTCCATTTTGGGGCCATTTTGGGATGTGCTGCCCAAGGTGGACCTATTTGAGGCCTCTTAATGAATCCCTACTTTATTCTTTAGCTCTGTCCAGCCTCTGTTCTAGGGCAGCCTTCACAAGGCATCAGCTGGATCCATCAGCACGTGCTTGCAGTGCCCCTGCCGTCACCTCCTCCCCAGATGCCCCTTCTGCAGCAAATTCCAACCAACCTGAGTCCAGCTGAGCAATTCCCAGAAAAACCTTCTAATCCATGTTGAGAATTTAAGAGATTCCAAGAGCTGATATGGGTAACTCCCATGCGTGGTGCAGGCCCTGTGAGCAGCGAGCTCTCAGCTTGGTTTTGCTGTTCTACACTGCTGAGAACATTCCAGCTGTTCAAAATTCCAGTCCTGGAATGAGCTCCTAACAGCAATTAGCCTATGGGAAATTAAACTAATAATAATTAGTCCTTTATAATCTAATCAAATACAAACCCTACAGTTTGTATACCTCACCCTCTTTAAAATAAACATGTGTTTAGTCCAGAAAATACTTATTAGTCTTGAGATAATGGGATAAATCCATTATCCCAATATAAAGGTTCAGAAAATGTTATCATTGGTTTTGCAGTATATTCATTTTAATTTCCTTTACTGGACTCTTTCACAGAATTCACAGAATTTGCAGACTTCACAGAATCACTGGGCTGGAAGAGACCTTCAAGATCATCGAGTCCCACCCAGCCCCAACCCCTCAACTAAACCCTGGTCCCCAGTGCCACATCCAGGCTTTGTTAAACACACCCAGGGATGGGGACTGCACCACCTCCCCGGGCAGCCATTCCACAACTTTATCACTCTATTTCCTGCTATCCAACCTGTATTTCCCTTGAGGCTGTGTGCTCTGGTTGTGTCAGTGCTGCTGCAGACAGAGCCCAGCCCCAGCTGAGCACAGGCACCTTTCAGGAGCTGCAGAGTGATGGGGGCAGCCCTGAGTCTCCTTTTCTCCAGGCTGAGCACCCCCACCTCCATCAGGGGTTCCTCTTTACAAAATGAAAATGACGGGGGAAAAAAAGATTAAATTCATGAGGCACTTTTGACAACATTGATTCGCTCAGCTCATAGCTTTGGTTTCCAAAGCACGCTGAGCGTGCTGATGCCGTGCAGCCCTCACGGCGGTGCTGTGCTGTGCCCGCAGGTCCCTCAGTGGTGTGCCGAGCACTGCCCGGCCCCGCGGTGGTTTCCAGGAGCCCATCCAGCCCTCACCCTTGTGTCCTGCTGTCCCCGCAGGTCCCTCAGTGGTGTGCCGAGCACTGCCTGGCCCTGCAGCCCCGCGGGGCCGTGGTGTGCACGCAGGTGCTGCCCCGGGCCGCCGTGGCGCTGGCCCTGCGTGTGGCCGATCAGATGGAGCTCGGCGTGGGCCATGAGGTGGGGTACTGCGTGCCCTTCGAGAGCTGCTGCGCGCCCGACACCATCCTCAGGTTGGTGCCAATCCCTTGCTTCTGAAAATTTAAAAGTAATAAAATGGTTATAAAAATAGTAATACAGTTAGAGTAATGATAAATTGTCCAAATTAGGACAATATGAGACAATAGAAACAAACAGTTGCGGATGTCCGGGTACCTTTTTCTGGGCAGTGTAAGCCCAAAACAGAACCCACGTTAACAGAGGATTAAGCCTTAAAAACAACAGCCTGTTGCATATTCATACACCTCATACATGATGCATAAATTCCATTCACACACAGGATTCTGTGTGGTCATCGTCAATTTCTTCCTCATAATCCTAACAGCATCATCCTGCCCGAGCGAGGCAGGAAGAAGTTCATTTCTCCTGATAATGGAGCAATAAATTCTCTTTCTCTGAAAGGTTCAGGTGTCCTGTGGCTGCTATCTTGGAGTCCTTTCTTTAGAAAACAAAGTATCCAACATAGCATAGTTTCTACTTTAACATTTTGTTATAACCTAAAACTGTATTTAACACATTACTTAAGAGAATTAATACAGCATAACTTTCTAACACAACACATATAACATTTATTTGAATATTTGCAAAAAACCAGTCATAAAATACACATTTTTCACAGTGCCTTTGGAGGCCTTCGGGACAAGGTGTGGCTGGGGAAGCTGGCAGCACTGCAGATCTTGTAAATAAAAATCAAAGCTGTTTTGGAAAGTTGTAGAATTTTGAAATCACGGTGTATTGAGGTAGAAGGGACCCCAGAGGGATCACCCAGTGCAGCACAGACACCCCAACAATCCCACCCTGGGCATCCCTGGAGTGTTGTCCAGACTCCTGGACAACTCCTCGGGGCTGTGCCCATTCCCAGCACCCTCTGAGGAAGAACCTTTCCCTAAATCCAGCCTGAACCCCTGCAGCCATTCATTCCCTCAGTCCTGGGCACCCCAAGCTCTGATCAGAGCCTGCCCTGCTCCATCCCTCACTCACATGAGACTGCAGTGAATGGGCTCTCTCCTCTGTTCTGCAGAGATTTTGTGATGAATCAGTAAGCACTAAAAGGTTTGAATGAGGCATTCTGGGATAAATCATAGCAGAGATTTAACTAGGCAAGGTTACTGTCCATGCAAAACTTCATTAAGCACCTCAGTAACCTCTTTTTCTTTTCCTCTACTTTTGTTTTCTATTTTCCAGTACAGGAGTGTTCATTACCAGAAGAGAACAGGAGATAATTTTTCCCAAGTTTAAATTCAAAAGCAATCAAAAAACATGGCTAGAAGGGGATATATCCATCAACAAGAGGACAATAGCATTCAGGGGGATTTTTGGGAGATAACAAATGCACTTAATGTAACAAGTACAGGCAGGTGACAGCAGGAACAGAGGATTCAGCTTTTGAGCCTCCCAGAAAGTTATGAGAGTTATTTTCTCTGGTTCCTTAATATGGGAGGCACAAAGTATCATATCTAGACCACAAGTTTTTTTCTCAGCCCCCGGGTTCAAGTGAAGAAGATACTCACCACTTCTGAAAATCAATTTCCACCACTCTTCCTCTTGCCTGTCCTTTGTCTGTGGAGAACTCCCTGCAGCTGCTCCTGTTGAGAGGGAGATGAATCCCTTCCTCTCACACATCAAAACCTGCTTCAAGAATTCCAAGTCCTGCTGTGCCACCAACAAAAATAATCCTTTAAAAAACCTGTCAGCAGCAGGGATAGAAGTGAGGAGGGCCTTATATTATAAATTAATTGTTCATCTTGGTTCTGGCTCTTCCTCAAGTGCACCTTCTTTTCCTCGTCCAAAGGGATTTGTTCCTAGCTCAGGAGTTGTTTATGGCATGTGATGGAAGATGAACAGATGATTTCAGGGCAGGAGGATTTCTGCTTTTGCCTGGAGCATCCTTTCCACCACTGTGTCTCTGAGTGTCATTGAATCACATCAGGTTTGTAGCTGCTAAAGGAAGGATTTGAACATGTAACTGAGACTAAAAATCCTCCCTGTTCTTATCAAACCTTTCCTGTTGGAACAGAAAGAACCAAGCTGCCCCCAAGACACTGAATTAATTTCTTACAATAATAGTCCAAGGCTTTTGGTACTTTTTTGGTGCTCTGTTGGTGGAGTGCTGCGTGTGTGTGTGTGTTGCAGGTACTGCACAGATGAGATGCTGCAGAGGGAGATGATGTCCACGCCCCTGCTGAGCTGCTACGGCGTCATCGTCCTGGACGACGTGCACCAAAGGACGGTGGCCACAGACGCCCTGCTGGGCCTGCTGAAGGGGGTGCTGGCAGCCAGGGCAGAGCTGAGGCTGGTGCTGCTCACTGCCCCCCACATGTGCAGCGCCCTGCAGGGGTTCTGTGGCAGCGCGCCCGTGCTGCGCGTGCGGGGCCGGCACCGCGCCCAGGCCGTGTTCTCCTGCAGCCCCCACGGGGACCCCTTCCTGCCGGCCCTCAGGCTGCTCCTGGAGATCCACCACGCCAGGGAGAGGGGGGACATCGTCATCTTCCTGGCATCTGAGCAGGTGAGTTGTTCAACTGGTGCCTTAAGGTTTAGCTTTCGCGTTTTCCGCACGGGAAATAACTCTGAGCTTCATGTAAAGTGTTAGCAAGTTCTCCTCACGGCCCAGTCACACAGAACAATCCTTTTCCAGGCCCCAAAAAGGGCAAACAGCAAACTGGGGAGAGCAACCTGGGAGGATGAGACTTCATAACCTGGAGCTGTAATTGGACAATGAACCCCAGTATGGAAATGGAGCAGAACTCATAAAAATGTGAAAACTCGTGACACGCCGTCCAGTCTTGGGTCCATCTACATTAGAAACAGAATCAATATTGTCTCCTATTTTTTAGCAAAATGCTGCACAAAGAAACTTTGATTAAACTCCTGGCTGTCCATTCCAGTCAGATATTCTGAAAGCAACAACATTTCAACATTAACCCCCGTATGGAAATGGACCAAAGCTTATACAACTGTGAAACCTCATGACTCATTGTCCATCTTGGGTGTAGCCATGGCCAGGCTCTTGTACTGCCCAAGGTGTATCCTGTGAAGGCCTTTAATAAATCCCTGTTTTATTCCTTTAACTCTATCTAGCCTCTGTCCTAGGTAGCTTGTCTAGGAACTAAACCTGTTCTCTTTCTGATTTTAATCAGGAAATGTGTTTTTTTAATCTGACCCATAAATACCTTGCTAGGGTATTTGTAAGTCAGATTAAAAAACTGCTGTCTTAGTAGCTAAGACAGCAGATGTGCCACCAGGTTTTATAATTTCAGGGTTTTCCTTGAAAGAAGTCATGGCATACATAACACTGTGTTTTATACACATAAAACATCTATATAACACATAAATATTGTGTAGAAAGTATATATTTTTTGCAGGTTTAAAGAAAGGCTACCATCCTTTTGTGTGATGCAAAAAGCTGTAGAAGCAGCACAAGGGCAGGGATTTAATAACCTGTCCTGGCATTGGGCATCCCACAGTTTGTGTTATCCCTGTTGGCTGGGAATGGACACACGGACACAGGTCCAGCCTCATCAATGCCCTACAGCACAGGGGGGTTTTACCTTCAACCTCCCAAGGAGATTTTTCCATTTGGATTCTTCTCCCCAACCATTTGTGTGCACAGTAGCAGGAGGAAAATGTCACTCCAGAGGTGTGGCAGAAAATCCAGGAATCTGCACAGGCTTGGCCATTCTAAATAGTGACACCTTTGAATCTCTGTAGACAGCAGTGGTTCCCTGAATTCACTGCACCAGCAAGTCCTTTAGAGCTGCCAAAGTAACCTCACAATCAAATAAATGTTGCAGTATTTGTGATTATTATTATTATTATTTTCCTGATAATGATCCCCAATCTTCCACTGTGTGTCATTAAATCTGCTTTAGAACAACAAAATCCCCAGGAAATAATGACTTTTCTCAGCAAAGATAATTTACCACAAGCTACCCAGGTAGTGTTTGTTGCTTTTTGCTGTTAATAAAGGGATGGATATGAAACACTTTTAATAATGTCAATAATCAGTTTTAAACCTTATAGACACCAATTTTACAAATGATAAAGTAATGAATTCTCTGTGTTAGTCCCCTTATTTACAATAGATAATGTCAGAGAAACAACACACTCTCTTTCTACTTCAAAAGTTTCATTTCTGCTTAAAAAAGGGTTTTTTGACAGGTAAATTCCCCACAAAACTAAAATAGGAATTTCTTTCTTGCCAAGAAGAGATCACTCATTTTTCTCTCTCTCAATGAACAGAACACTCATTATGGACCAGAACATCCCATGAATTCTTGTTTAACTGTGATTTAAAGTTTCATCGTGGTAATGGCTCACTGTTCCCAAGCACTCAGCTGTCTTTTAAACTAAACAAAAATATGAATTAACCAAGAACATCAGGATTTATGAGCTACCCTGCTGCCAGCCTTGCTCTTAGATGTCACTCTTGTATCTTTATAACAATTTTTATGGAGCACTTTCAACCTATAACTGCTGAAAATATTGTGTCACTCTCAAAGAGAAACTCAGTCTGGCTTTTCAATTTTGCAAAACCTTTGCTAATAAAAATGCTTTTAAAAAAATTCCCTCTCAGACTGAGCAAGGCCATGAATTATTTTTGTATGCCTTTCAAAAAATGGTGCAGAGCATAAATGGTTTCTTATTAACCCCCCCAACAAAAAACCACTAAAACCACAACAAAAAGCTTTTACAATTCCTGTCTAACCTCTGGATCTGTGAAATCTTTTAAAGGTGATGTTCCATCAATACAAGTTAGGGACATTTTATTGACTTTATTAAATCTTTATGAGGTTTATTAATCATTGGGGGGAAAAAATTCAAACCTTTACAATAATTACATCTTCTCAAATATAATAATTAAGGGAAAGTAGGGAGGTTTCTGCATATTTTGATCATTTTATGTGATGCAATTGGACTAAGAATATAACAATTTTGTAAGGAAAAAATGTATTTCTCTTGATTCCAGGAAATTGAGAAAGCTTATCAGCTGATCAGACAGGAACAGCCCAATTTAAACCCTGACCTTGGAGAACTCATCCCCATCCCTTTGTACCCCACAAAACAAGACCTGACTCCCAAACTCATTCAAAACAAGCAGAAATGCTGCCAAAAATACAGGAGGAAAGTGCTGCTCACCACCAGCTCTGGAGAACCTCTGATCTGGACTAAAAACGTGACTTTTGTCATCGATGTGGGTGTGGAGACAAGAAAGGTCAGTGAAGGGAAGCAGAGGCACTTTATCCAAAATAAACTCTGCAAAAGGGCTTTTCAGGGCAGGGGAGAGGGAATTGTGCAGCTCAGATTAATGCAAATAATCTGTAGAGGATCATGTGGTTCTTGCTCTTCTTTTACAGCACAGGTTCTATGATATTTTTAACAAGCAAATTAATAGAATTTAAATCATTTTCATGGACATCTCATGTGAAAACCAAGCAAGAAATCACAGTTACTTCCCAAATCCAATCAGAAATTGGATTTTTGAAGTTTCTAAAAGCAGATGAACACTTCCAGTTGAAATTGCCACTCATTTGGGCACCAAACCCATGACAGATTGTTTGCAAAATAAATCTCACCTGAGTCTGGCCTATCAGTCATGAATCTCTCTTCAGTATTTCATACATAAAGCAAAATACAATCACTTCTTAGACACCTGTTGGTAGATCTGGTTTAGGAGATTATTCTTATCCCTTATTTCATTATTTAGTAATTGCCCTCTCAGGGAATCTCTATTTTTTCAAGCTGCTTGTGCTCCTCCTGGCCATGTGCTCCCTTCCAAATACTGCAATTTATCTAATTGCATTAGAAATACTTAGATAAATTAACTAAATAAACTGATTTATCTAATTCATACTTAACCTTTTCCAGTTCATTCTAAGTTTGACTTCATTTTTTTGTTTTCCACCCTGGGAAGGATTAGTACAGCTGCAAAAAAAAATTTTAAAAAAATCTAATTTGTTTTATTTCTACAAAACTGAAGTCCTAAGGGATGAGTAACTGTGTAGGAACATGAACTGGAGAGCTGCACCACTACAGGTTTTGTAACTGTCCTGGTTAAAATAAAAATTCCAGTAAGCGGCAAAAGAAACAATGCAATACATTTCCTTTCTATAGTACAAGGTGGAATAACCAAAATTGGAGTTAAGTGTTCCCAGCATTTTGGAGCAGGAATCATTAATCCTGATTGGCCTTGCAGGTATTTCAGGGAAAAGCTTGTGAACTACCAGTACCTTTCATTTTCACTGCACAAATCTGTCATTTTAAAAGGTTTTTAACTGGCAATTATGAACTAACTCAGTCTCAAGGCAAGTTTAAAAAAGTTACAGTTTTGTGTGCCAGGAAGAAGAGCCCAAAAGCAGTTTTCAATTAGACCATGCTTATTTCTTAAACTTATTCCTACAAGTGCAGTTTTCTTGGATGGCAGAAATGAATTTCACTGCCATGGTCACCTGAAGCCCAAAGTACAATTCAACAAATTACAAATGTTGTGAATTTAAAATACAAATCAATGGGAACAAACCAGATCCAACAGTCCTGATGTCTATCAAATCCCCTCCATCAATCAGTGATGCAATTTTTACCTTTAATTCAATTCTTTTGTTCAGTCCTGTGATATTCCTCCCTCACCACTTCAAACTCCCCTTCAGCCAAAGCCAGCTGAGCACAGAGGGAACAGGAAAAGTTCAGTGCAGAGCAAAATATCCCACCTGATCCTTACAGCTGGGGTAAATCAGCAATTCACCTGCAGGAAAGGAAAGTGCCCTGCACTGAAGGATGTTTTTTTAAATTTTTATCATTTTTTTTAATCTGCTTCAAGCAGGTAGAGTTGACTCATAAGGCAGGAGTAGAGAGCTGCCTTATCCTGGCAGTTTTAAGTCTTGCTGGACACCACAGGCTTGTGGCCAGAGCAGTGAATCAGCTCCTCAGCTTAATCCAAATAAAGCATAATTAAGATAACTATAAAACATGGCATCATATATCTCCAATACAGCCCTCATCTCCTGTAGTTCCAATATTAAGACAAAAATCTGGAGCTAGGGAGCAAAATGCTGTCAGAAAAGGTTGGGATTCTGTCACTGCAAGAAATAAATAATATTTTCTGATGTTTTTCTTGATGACAGCATTTTCTGCTTCAGTAAGGTACTTTTCTTCAGGGGGGAAAAGAAGACATTTATCTCAGAGCACACATAGAGTGACTGCAGAACATCTGTCAGTTTGTCAGGGTGCTGAGTGCTCTCCTTCCCAAGCTGCTGAAACGAAAAGAAATGAAAACTGTTACTACCCTTTCTGTGAAATGACCTAGAGAGAAATTGAGTACAGACCATTCATATTTTTGCAGCCCTTGTGTACTTGTCTGATGCTTGGTGTCTCTTTCATTTAAAGGTGTACAATCCTAGAATCAGAGCAGACTCTGTTCTAACCCAGCCTATCAGCCAAAGTCAAGCAGAGGTGCATAAACAAATTCTGGGCATGTCTCCATCAGGTAGAAATATTAGCTCAAAATTTCAATCCATTAGCTCAAATTTATTAATACAACCAACATGGCAGCATGAGGATGAAGCATTTTTAAAAAGGTAATTTTCCTGAATTCTCTTCCAGGGAAAATCTTCTGCTTGTACCCTGAAGAATTTACACACAAGGAAATGAAAGCAGAAATTCCAGCTAAAGTTCAGGAATCCAACCTCATCAGCTTGGTCCTGTTCCTGAAGAGGATGGACATAGCAGGCTTTGCTCACTGTGACTTCATCAGCAGCCCAGGTAAGAGGATTCACCAATTTCTCATATTTTTATCATTATTTTGGAAGTTTTTTCCAGGCTAATTTTACCCTGACACTCACAGGATTGTTTTTTATTTAAAGACTTGTAATAATATCACCCTGCTTTTCCCACTTACCTGCTACAGCAGTTCTCAGCTCAATAGCACTTAGAAAAAAGACCATAAAGTATCTGAATGGAATTGGAATGCTAAAAAAAATATCAATATTCCAAGTATCTTCTCATCTAGGTTACATATTATTTTCCTGTAAGCCACAAAGAAAATTTCTGCCCTGTTGTACAAGGCATTGTACAGATATCCAATGAAATACATTCCTTTAATCAAAAGTTTACAAGCCAAATAAAGCACTGCTGTTACCTGGGGGATGTGTGTGGAGGAAATGAGCTTCCTCCTTATCCTCCAGCATCTCCCACCTCAAATTTACACTGGGCTGTTCCTTAGGGCAATATTCCTTATAAAATAAAGCCAAATACACTTTCAATACTAGCCAGGGAAAACACTGAATTTGAGGTAAGAGAATAAAGGAAGTTTTTCCCTGACTTTATAATTGAGGTTTTTTTCTATAGGATATTTTCCTCTCTTCTGGCTTATCACAAACCCCAAATGCCACTGCAGGTTCTTTGAAACCCATTAAAGTGAGGGAAATAGCCCTGATTTCAGCTTTGGGGATTGCTGGCTTCATTCTTGAAAATTTTCCAGTACAAATAGGAACATTTCTTATATTATCTTGCCTTTCCTTGTGCACTTACACAAAATTGGAATGATCTCTTCTATGTGTTGTTCACTGTAATTAATCAGTAATAAAGTGCTAATTCTCACTGTTGGATGTTGCAATAGATGGTTAAGTGGAATTTTCAAGAAAAATTTATTCTATTTTTCCCTTGTGTGTTGTTTAGCAGAAACATGCCTAATAGAAATAGGGAAAAAGCATGACCAGTCTGATGGTAATTAATTCAAAACCAATGAGAATTGGAGTATTTTGGCCTTCTGTCATCTCCTGTGCTGAACCCACAAAATCTGCATGGAAAATGCTTATGGAATAGTTTGCTTCCACTCAAATTTAAAACATATTTTACTATTAAAAATACAATAAAACATTTTAATGCTTTTCCTGGATATGAAGAAAGTTGGTCTTGAACTGTAGAAGGAATTAGTAGAATTATATCAGGGAAAGCATTCAGCATTTTTGGATTTAAATGGGACAGCATTCAGAGAGAATGAAATGCTAGAGGCACATAAGGGTTTCACAGATACAGGAATTCTAAGTTTTAGCTGTATTTTTGGATAATGCAGCTGAAGAAAGATGTGTGAAAATTGTGAAGGTTTTGGTGAGTGAAAAAATTGGCTTTACTTGCATGGACATCACATATGACAAAGCTTTTGCTGACTAGATCAAGAGTGCCAGGTGTTGGTATTGAACAGTTTTAGGAATTACTGAATTATTGTCCAGTTAGTACAGTGGACAAACTGGCTGAACAAAGGAAAAATCCCACAAACACTGCAGGGGTGCTCTGACAGGAGAGGAGAAATTGTGCACAATTTCCTTGTTTGCTTCCTGCCTTACACAATTGAACATTTGAGACACAGCTTTGGTGATCCAGCACAGCTCCTCCTTTAACCAGGACACCTCACACATTGGCTTTCTTTCCACTTTGGAGCAGACAGGGAACTCTTTTCCTACCAGCACTTGGACTGATCCCTACAGAACCCTCCAGAGATGAGTGCAAAGCTCCCACAGTCAGAACACAGAGTTTGGAGTGCCTGCTGTGAAATTCTCTGAAAGAAACTGGAGAGCCCAAGGGATAAATTTGTCAGGAGAGTCAGTTCCTGTGTTGGAGCAGCTCACAGAACTCCAAACACATCAGGCTTTCAAGCACACAAACCAAGAATGGTTTGGGCTGGAAGGGAACTTAAAGATCACCCAGTTCCATCCCTGCCATGGGTTTGGCTGTTCCATGGCTCTTCCCCTCCTGGGAGCTGAGTTCCCTTGGAGTAAAAGGAATAAAAACATTGCAGCATCCCCTGGGTGCCACAGGCTTCCCTCTGCTCTGTTTCTGTCCAACACCTTGTCTTTGCAGCTGAAACACAGGGAGGCTTTAGGGGTTTCAGGTGAATTTCTCCTAAACAAAGTCAAGTTTTCACTGAGATAACTGTGGAACAAACAAATCAGGACACTGAAATCCATAGCCAGAAGTTCTTCTCAATCTGTCTCCTGCACATGGAGAACATGCAGCAGATAAGAGACAAAAAATACATCAGTAAAACACTTTATTTCTGCTCAGCAACAATGTGCACAAGGGATTTTTTTTTTCCTGCTGCTCTTTGAGGAGAAATAAAAGCCTGGATTAGGTCTGACTCATTACTGCATTATGAAAGCAACAAACATGTCAGGCTTACAGCTGCTGCATTTAATTCATGCCATAATGGAGAGCAGCAACAGAGCTCATTCCCCTGTCTGGAATTCATGAGCCAGAGGAAAATGAACCTGGCACTGCAGCTCCAAAGTGCATCAGAGGGATTCCTGTGCCCCTAGAACAGGGATGTGATTACAAGAACAGGGATGTGTTTATACTCTGATCAGGAAATCAGGATTCCTGTGCCCCTAGAACAGGGATGTGATTACATTCTGATAGGAAATCAGGATTCCTGTGCCCCTAGAACAGGGATGTGTTTACACTCTGATCAGGAAATCAGATAGATCTTTGCTGGGGTTTATAAAGGGACAAAAGAATCCCAGTCCCATAGATTGCAGCAAGGTTGAGTACTTTTGTAAATCACTGGAAAATCCTTATTTAAGCTAAGTGAATCATTAGAAAGATGAAGCCATGTGAAATTTCTCTGTGGGATCAAGGGGAAAGCATTTGCAGATTCTGCATTCATTCAGAATTTCCCTAAACAATTTGCAGATTAAAGGATGTATCAATGGTCATGACCATGACATTTGAGAGCTGTGCTTTCACAACCCCCTGGAGAATACGTTTCTAGAAAATCCAGAATAACAAGAGTTGCATACATTTATATAATTTCAAATTGTTTCAGAAAAATTAATTGTTGGCATATTTTTACTGGAGACTGTCAAAGACAGAAACTCAATCCACCATGTAAACTCTGCTCAGCAGAGATCACTTCAGGGCAGATTTATTATCTTAAATTTACTTGTTAATTCTTTGTTGTATTAAATTCTGGATTTCATCAATTAAATGATGTGTGCAGACATTTTTCAGTAAATTCTGTCAGGACAGGGCAGGTCAGGCCCTTCCTGGCAGAAAAGCACAGCAGGGACCATCACCAGCCAGGCTGGAGGAGTGATGAAGCAGCATGAGGGGGAATGGAAATACTGCAAAGGATGAGCTTGGGGAGGTAATTTTTAATGATCAACTATCATTTCAAAATAATAGTTATAACTGGTGCCTTCAGAGCAGAACAGACACATAAAAAATCCTGACTCAGAAGGTACAGGGGGGAAAAAGAGAATCAGGACAGAGAAACTTGTGCTTGCAGAAGAAAAATCTTTGCATAATTTGAGGAAAACTTGGCACAGAGTCCTCCTTGTTCTCAGTTTGCTGTCCAAGGAGCAGTGTTGGAAAGCAGGAACAGCAAACGCCCTTCCCAGGACTGCTCTCCCTGCAGGAATTGCTTTGGCAATTCTTTCTGCTGTTCAGCCCAACAGAACCTGCACAACCTGGGGTGTGCCAGGCAGAGCATCAGCTCCTTATGCACAACATCCCTTCACCTGACAGCCATGGCAGCTCTTTATTTAAGTTATTCCTCTGAAAGGAAAAGATCTATCAAAAAAAAAAAAGGTATTTTACATCCTCAGCATTTGCAGAGTAGGAGACCAGAACACAGGAGCTGTGGATCTCCAGAGAAGCACAAGAGAGCAGTTAAATGGACTATTAAAATCCCAAAATTTAAGTTTCATTCCTATCTTTATTATCCATTTATTACAGACCAAATCCCTAAATCACTTGCTTCCTGAAGCAGCAAGGATGATACTTTTTAATTTATTTGCTCTCACCTTGAGCACTTGCATTTCAGCCAGCTGGGATGTGGTGCTGAGGACTACAGGTGTAGCTGCCTTTAGAGACAGAATTTACTCTGTTCACATCAAAGTTACAGAAATACAAAACCAAGAATATCATTTTAAGTAGCTTGAAACTTTCAGATAAACGATTCCAGTGCTAACAATAACATTATGTTGTATATTTGCTTTCCTAAGCCTAAGAAGGATCACAAGCAGAATCTGTATTTACATAAAACTGGTCAGATTCCCTGAAACGAGTCCAGAGCAGCCAAAGAACACAGAGCAGGGAAAGAAAATATCAGATTAGGAAATACCTTTTAAAATTCCAGGGATGTGACAGCTTCTTGTTGAAAGCCCAGGACACATCTTGAGAGGTTTTTTGAGCTTTGCTGCTGTGAAAGACCAGTGGAGTCACAAATCCTCGTGGTTCACACCTCAAGGCAGCAGTGGCTGCTGCTGGCAAGAAGCCCTAAAAAGATCTACTCTGTTTTTTTATTTTTGCTTTTTTACTGTTCCTTCACCTGCTCTAATCCACCTTTACTGTCTTGTCCTTTCTAGAGCAATAAAACTCCAGGAATCTTTTTTTTTTCTTTTTATTTTTTTTTCCAGAACGCTCATAGCAAGACAGGGGAGTAATTTGTGCTTATAAATCTCAAGACAACTAACTCTAGGGCATAAAAATGCAAATTACTGATGCCATCAGGGGGTTGAAATTGGCTGCCATATAACCATGTATTTTGTGAGCTCTAGCACAAACTACTTTGTTGAATTCTGGAAAACAGCTTTCCATGATCTCCTAGTAATTACTGCACATCTGAGGGACCCTTTTACTATCCCTGATTTTCAATCACTGATTTTTATTTCCTGTCACTGACTCATATTCATCATCAGCTGCTACTTCTCGTTTCTTTAAAACTCCTAAGTATTTTCTTCTCAGATACTTCAGTTTTTGCAAGGGCTCATTGTTTATCCCACTAAACCCCATATTTTTTATAATAAATGTCTTCTCTGGATAGAATTGTACAGGCAGAGGGAGGAACTCTGAGACTGAAATGAAGCAGTTTCAAAATGAATTTGCAGGTTCCTGAGAGAATTTGTCTGAAAACTGGGTGTTCTAAACTTAACCAAAGTCACATTAGCAGGTTGAGATGATGGAAAAGAACACGTAAGGGGAATTAATAAATTATTTTCCCCCTTCAGACATAACAGAATGAGGTTAAAAGCAACAGGTGCTTGTTTACTTCCCATTTCACTTTTACTGGTTAATTCCAGAGAGATGGCAATAAACAATTCACTGCCAATGAAGTCAAAACCTGACCTCAAGATTTTCTTGCAGATTGTGTGGGGAAAGTGGGGCTAAATGTGACCTAGCAGCTAATCACAGCCTCTTAGTCTTGGTGATGCCATTCCCACTCTTAATGAATGCAAGAAATTATTTCTGGCCATCTGCTAATGAAGATGCAAGTGCAGATGCACCCGCTGCCTGTGTGGGCAGCTGTGCTTGTGGCCTGGGTATTTTATTTAGGGATTTTTCCCCATTAATGGACAGACTGACAGCAGCTGACAAATGGCCAGTGCAGCTTCCCAGGGCTGGGGTGAGGCCAAGTCCTGCTGCAGTGGAATTTCTGCCACCAGCTTCAAATTTCACTTGTTATCCATAAAACTGAGAAAATATCAACCAGATCCTCAGGCTGGAGTGAGGAGGAAGTTTCTGCAGTGGTTGGAGGGCAGTTGTGAATGTAAATGAACTGCTACCCATGACAGATATTGACTATTCAATATAACCTGGAATAGAAATCTACCTTGGAAAAGAGCTGGGAGGAAAAGAACCTTAAAGAACCTTCACACTTCAGGAGTTCCCAAATTTCCACCCATGTTTTTCATGCTCTGAAAACAATTTTTTGGGGTGTAGGCCTGACAACTTCAACTTGAGGATCCCTCTCTCAACCACATAAAGCTCTTCTATGCTTGTTTGACCTCCTTTTATCACCATCAGATTTCCTTTCAGACCTGCTCAGTCCCTAATTTTAAGTGTTGATTTGTTTAATCCTGTCCTCTCAGGACATTTTCTTATTTCCCTCATTATTTTTGCTGCCTCACTGTTCTCACTTCTACCTATGGAGGTTGTAGGGAAGTTATCACCCACACTAAGGGAAAACTGAGCATTGAATTTTGTGGAGTGAGAAAGTACAGCCAGTTGCTGGGGAGACATTTTCTTTTACTACATTCCCATTTTTCTTCTGGTGTTATTAGAATCTGTGTAAAAAAAGTATAAAAATTAAAAAGGCAGTCAAGAGAACTTCAAATACCTGCAAGAATGAAAGTTATAACTTCTGTAAATATCAGAATATCTCCTCTGGTTAAAAAAGATCTTTCCTAGACCTGTTCTGTATCTCAGCACCCCTCAAAAATGTGACCACCCCTCTTAAAAAAGAATAAACATAAAAAATCCACCTGAAATCTGCCAATAATGGAAGGAGTTTTGACAGAATCTAGGGGTATTGAGGATTGTGTCTGAGCTTCTGACAAATATTGTTCTGACATTGAAAGTATCAAAAAAGTGATACGCAGCTTATGATTGTTACCTCTTCTTCCTCCAGAATTTTCTCAGCCTTTCATTCATCCATTACTTTTTGTTCTTAATCGTTTATTTTTGTTCTTATTTTTGTTCAAATAAAAGTATCATTTTCCCACAGCTGAAATATTACAGTGAGACTTCACACATTGATTCCTGTGTACCACTCTCAAGAACTGGAATTCTCTTCCCTTTTTCCTTAGCTCCTGAAAGCCTGATGCAGGCTTTGGAAGATCTGGATTATCTGGCAGCACTGGACAACGATGGAAACCTCTCTGAATTTGGGATTATTATGTCAGAATTCCCCCTGGATCCTCAGCTGTCCAAGTCACTGCTGGCTTCCTGTGAATTTGAGTGTGTGGATGAGATGCTCACCATTGCAGCCATGGTCACAGGTACTGCTGGGTCAGCTCTCACTGCAGGCCTTGTGCCACCTGACCAATCCAGATTCCTTCCAAATCTATCCACAAAAGCAAATTTTTGTTATTCACATCCTGTTTATTTCAAGTAAATGAATAGATTTGGTTGTTCAAATCTTAACTGCAAGGATACAAGGAAAGCTAGGTAAAGAATTCCCACATGGAATTCCATTTCCAGGCTTTAGCTGCCCATTGGCTTTTTACCTTTTGTAAGAAACATCCCTTCAAAATGGAACTTTCTTATTTTAATCTATATTTGTGACAGATCAGTGCAGCAAAATAAAGAAAGTTCTAATTATAAAACATTGAACTGTTTACCTACAAAGAATTACTTTGTGATCTTGTCTCTCTGACATAACCTTGGAGTCTTGGGCAGCAAACACATGAACCACAGGCTATCAGTCTGCATGAGTTGTTCTCCTTGTAGGACAACTTTTTATGCCCAAACTGGGTTGATTTTTAACTTGTGATGGTTTTTCTAAAGTACATATAACAAATGTAAATGTTTGAGCATAGGCACAATTCAGTTTTAGAAAAGCTCAAAAGACACAAAAGTAAAATGCACTGGAAGCAGAAATTTCAACATAGAGGAGCAAAGTAAGGCATTAAATCAAAAGATGTCTTTTTATAATAAAGAAACCATTTGTTGGATTCTGGTTGAATTAGGTTGTCACATTAGGAAGCTTTTTTGGCATCAGTCTGGGAGAAAGCTGCTCTTTTGTGTTTGCAATACATATTAACTAAACAATATCATTGTCAGTGCTAGAAATGAAGGGATGGGACAATTTTCAGGCTAAGAACAATTTATTGCTCAGACAAACATCAGTCTCAGAGGCCCTGAGATTTCAGAGGAGCAAGCATTCTGCCATAGCTCAGAGCAGTCACAAGTTCTTTGTTACAAGGCAATCTAGAACTTTCTAACCCCATGGACAGCTGCCACAGGGTTTATTTTGCTTTTCTGACCCATCACCTTTACTCACTTCTGCTGCACTGAGGATGCTTTTGTCCAATGGGCTTCTGTCTCACAGGCACACATCTGCTTCTGTTCTAACTTCTGAACTCTCAGCTCGTTCCATACAGCCCCACCCCTGCATTATAAACCTTCACCATCTCATCAGTGCAGTTTCTCACTCACTTCAGGCAGATTCTTACTTACAACTGTAGGAATAAGAGTTTATGATTTTTCTGCTTAATATCTGTGTATTGTATTGTTACATCAATCCAAGGCTGCAGATCAAACCCTTCAGTGTCTGTGGGAGTTTTTCTGATTCCCACAAAACAAGACTGGTAGGACACCCACAAAATAAACACTTAGTGAATGCAGCAGGTTCAGTTCTTCAGCACTGATCCAATACTGGGGGTTAAATGCAAGGAGGGAAAAACCCCAAAATACCAATGGGTTTTGTGCATGCACCTCTGTGTTTTCACCACTGGCCTTCTTTTCCCTCAGCTCCCAGCTGCTTCCTGCCCGCCCCTCCCGGCACAGAGGAGATCGCTCGGAGCCGCTGGCGCCGCTTCTCCCACCCTGCCGGAGATCACTGCACCCTCATCAACGTCTTCAACGCCTTCAGGGCAGCCACTGCCAGCCCCACTCACACAGGCAAGTGTGCCCGAGCCAACATCAGCTCACTGCGACCAGTGTGGGAAAAAAAACAAACCCAAAAATCTGGTGATTGTTTCTAGAATTGCTGATATGCGGGGAGAAACCTATGGGAGTAGCTATTGCTGATGAATATTAATTTACTAATTAATTAAAAATATCCTAGGACAGTATCTCTGAACCAACAGGGATCCATAACCATATTCCAGCTGTCCTTTGAAGTGGCACTGTGCAAAGCCAGAATGATTCTACAGATCCTCCTGTAGAAGCACAAAATCCAAGTTTAGGGTGAATAGAAGCAGTTGAGGAGGACCTCAATTCCTCCAACAGCCCAACAATTCTGCTGGGGTTTTGATAGCTGTGATCTGAAAGGAAAAGTTAAAGGACAAATGGAAAGTAGTAAATGTGATGATGGTTGCAGGGGTCTTAGGATGAGGGAAGAGACAAGAATGTTGACTCTGTATTTCAGAAGACTTGATTTATTATTTTATTATATATATTATATTAAAACTATACTAAAAGAATAGAAGAAAGGATTTCATCAGAAGGCTGGCTAAGAATAGAAAAGGAATGGAAATGATAACAAAGGCTTGTGACTGACCAAGACAGTCTGGACAGCTGGACTGTGATTGGCCATTAATTAAAAACAACCACATGGGCCAATCCCAGATGCACCTGTTGCATTCCACAGCAGCAGATAATCATTGTTTACATTTTGTTTCTGAGGCCTCTCAGCTTCTCAGGAGAAAAAATCCTAAGGAAAGGATTTTTCATAAAACATGTCTGTGACAAGTAAAGTCCACATTTGAGGGAACACAAATAAAAGCCAGGAGACTGCAGAGCAGCAGCTCTTCACTGCATTTTCCCCTGCTCCAGTTCATTTCTGAGTCCAGTGCTCAGACAGCAGAGGGATAAATTTGCACTCACTGAGTAAAAACCTGGGACAGGGAAGCAGGATTGTCTCCTGTTCATGTGGAATGCTGAAGGGAGCTCCAGGAGCTCCAGTCCTTTACCAGAGTGCAGCACCAGCACTACGGGTGTGATTTGAACTCCATATCCTGGCCTAAATCTACAAGGCCTGAAAAATAGAATTGCTATTCATTCTGTGGTAAGCTTTATTCCTAACAGAGCAAAGAAGGGATTAGATTGAGGAAGAAATAGCTGCAATTCTGTGAAACTAACTGAGGGTATCAAGTATTGCCCACTTTGTGAGCTGAGCCTAAGGTGTCTGCATGGCTCATTACCAGAACTTTGGACATGTCTGCAGCAGTGCAAGAGCATTTATTGCACAGAGCAGCACCTGTGCAGCAGTGGGATTCTGCTTTAAGCCAAACCATTGTTTGTCCCCACAGAGCTCAGCAGGGAGCAGTGGTGCTGTGAGTGTTTCCTGAGCTGCTCTGCCCTGAGCATGGCAGAGATGATCAGGGCCGAGCTGGTGGAGATCATGAAGCGCATTGAGCTGCCCATCTCAGAACCAGACTTTGGATCAGAAGCAAATCTGCTGAGCATCAAGAAAGCTCTTTTATCTGGTTACTTCATGCATGTAAGGAAAAACTCTGTGGCTTCATCTTCCTGGATGTTAAATTATGTAGAATGCTTTCAGAAAACCTAAGCTCATTAGTGAAATCTCTTGATTACCATAAAAGCCATTTTTTTTCTCAGTGTATCAAACACTTCTCATTTCAGCCTTTTCTCTGGGGTTCTTCTCTCAGTGCATGGAGTTCACACTCTCCACAGCAAGAAAAAAACTGCCAATATGCCTTTCACTCAAAGAACTCTTACACCTCAAAAAAAACCTCTTGAAATTGCAATATTCTCCCAGGAATTACCTCCTTTTTGAAGGTGAAAATTGCCTGGAAATAGAGAAATACTTGGATATATTTAGGTGTGCATAGCAGACAGCTTGCCTCATCTCAGGAAGGCACTCTAACTGTAGTTGTAAATGTAAACTAGATTGATTTATTCCCACTTGAGTCCCCAGGCTTTCATTCACATCCCTGTGCAGTCTCCATACCAAAATTACCTCTCCCAGCTGCACATTTCATGGCCTGACACTTTGTATTTAAAGTCTATGAAAAGTAAATGTGCTAAAGAATACATGTTTGTATGTCTTCACACGGACCTGCAAAGCCAAACCCAGATAGTTTTGCACTTACTTGTTGCAGCTTCCTTTCAAATAAACAAATGAACATTTTCTTTAAGTCTCATTTCATGGTATCCACTCCCAAGCTTTCCCACACAAGCTTGGGAAGTGGCTCCAGTTGAAAGTATCTGAAGGAAATTTTAATTTCTGGTTAAAATCTAAAAGGCACTGATCAGTTCAATCATGGATAACTCTCCACATTGTTTTTGGGTTTTTTTTTTTTTTCAGATTGCTCGTGATGTGGATGGCTCAGGGAATTATTTAATGTTAACACACAAACAAGTGGCCCAGCTCCACCCCTTCTCATCCTATTGCAACACCAGGAGGATTCCAGAGTGGGTTTTGTTCCATGAGTTCAGCATCTCAGAGGGCAATTCCATCAGAGTTGTCTCTGAGATCTCCCCCCATCTGTAAGTGACCTGTGATGCAACCCTCCTTCACTCCTAAAGCCACAAAATCATCACTTTGGGAGGATAATAAAAATAAACAGGGAAGATGTGTGTTCTCAGGCCCTCACTGTTCTCAGTACTTGCCACTGTAACTGTAATCTATTGAAAAAGCCACATTATTAGCTGCAAAATTTCTTACAAGGTAAAATATATAGAAAAAAATTTCAAACAGAGTTAACAGAGCAGTGTACTCACACATGAATCCAGCTGGAAAGGTCTTTGCTCCCTGAAAAGCTATTTTCCAGCAAATCCTTTTCTTAACATATTTTCTGTAGCCAGCCAGCTGAATCATGGCCTGTTTATGGATTCAGGGAGAGACCAGAGTGCTCCTGCTGCAAAAATCTCTTTACACAAAGAATATCCATTTCACTCTCCAATCTTTTTCATTTGCCATGTTTATAGGAGAGCTTTTTTCATAATGTTATTGAACCACTCTGCTCTAAAGCAGGGAAATTCCTATTTAATGCAGCCTGCAGCTCAAGTGCAGGCTGAGGATTTTCAGTGCTACCAAAAGCAAAATCTCCTATTACATCTTGCAGAGAATCTTGGATTCTTGCAAAGCTTTGGGCTTAAATATCAACTTTGTAGCTTCTTTTAGATATGCCTGGAAATAATTGTTCAAATATTTGAAAATTCAATAAAACTGAATAATGTTTTGTGTGATTTCCTCCCCAGATTTGCAGAGCTGGTACCTCAGTATTATTTCAGCAATCTTCCTCCAAGTGAAAGCAAGGATATTCTGCAGGAAGTGATCAATCACTTGGCACCTGTTTCAGCCACAAAGGAGGAACAGAAAACTGCCAGTGACAGCAAAGACAATGAGGAATTTCCCCAAACTCCCACTGAGCAGAGATGTGTTATTCAGTGAATTTAGACTTAACCATCACACACTGGACAATAAATAAAAGCAATATATCCAAACCACATCCCCACCTTAACCTAGTAATTATTTCAAACTTTTGACATAAATACATTTAACAGAAGAAATAAAGAAAAAGCACTTTTCTAAATAAAAGGAGATGGATGCATTATTTTGGAACAAACCCACACGATTTAGCTTTGGTTAAAAACACATTGAGCAGATATTCAGGTTTTCTCTTGACACTGGGTTTTTATTGACTGCTTCTTGATGATATCAAAGTAAAATAAGATCCAGTATTTAAAAATATTCATTTGGTGATATTTTTAGTTGTGCAAAACTGTTGACCCAACAGCAGTTGTGCAAATATTCTGAGCTCACAGTCCTGCATGGCTGCTCTGTAAAAACCTGGGGTTTGTAGGGCAGCTCAGAGGGAGAGATAATCCTTGAGTTTATCCATAATTCCAGGGATTCCATCAGCTGGAACTACAATAACTGTCCTCAGAGGCTTCATGGGCACATCATCAAAGGACCATCTGCCACCCAGACAGGTGTCACTTTCCTCTTGCACAGAGTAGTTGAATTTCAGAAGGGCTTTCTGAACAACAGAAACAAAAGCATTCAGATTAAAATGTTTAATTAGCATGAAGGTAATTCATCATCCAAACAAAGTGAAAATAATGAATCTATCATTCCCATGCTTATTAAGAAGGGTTTTTTTCCCTCTTGAATTGTCCACCAAAAAGAACAACCAAAACATCCACTATTTGAAGTATTTCAAACAAGCATTATATTTTCACAGAATTGATATCTTTCATATTAAATTCTATAATGATTGCTACCTTTATAGTTTGGGATGAGAGAAATAACCTAGGAGGGAGGGGGAAAAAAGAAAAAATCAATGTTCTGAGGCTCTCCTGCTTTCAGGAGAGCCTCAGAGACTTGAGGCTTCTCTTGAAACTGCCTAGAGTCCTCAAAGTTAAGGAATCTGTAATAATATGAGTATAAATCAAATATTAAGGGGATGGGCACCAAATGAATCCTGAGGAGAATTTCAGAAAGCTCTTGGAAAGGTTCCAGGTGGCTGCAGCAACTGGAAGATCTGTTTATGCCTCTCCAAACAGGCAGGTGTCTGGAATGTACAGCATTTCTTTTCAGGGATATAAACCCCATACAGAAAGTCCCTTTTCATCAGCTTTCCTAGACAAAATTCCTGATCAGAAAAAGAACCTAATGAATGTTTCAAGTTCTCACACAAGTCAGATGAAGAACTCTGAGCTGAACCATCAATAGAGAACTTACCTGATTCCTTCCCTTTGAAGGAAAATTAAGATCCACTCAATATACCAAGGCTTTAAATCTCATTTTGGATGAATTAGCACACTAACTGAGTGGCTTTGCTCAAGAACAATTTGAGCACCTTTAATCCATTGCAAGTCTGGTTCTAACAGATCTTCTGGTTATAATTGTAAGGAGCAGAATGAAGGCCAGGGCAGTGGCAGGAGCAGGAAAAGGCTGCTCTCAGTTTGATATGCTCCAGGTGCTGTTTGATGGCAATCTAATTAACATTGTGTGTGATCAGGGAGGACAGACACTCAGCACTAATTTAACACACACACATTATTAAGTACAGAGAGACATTTTATTTAATACCCTACATAATGTTTAAAATGACTTTTTTTAAACACTGGAAAGACTGTTAAAAAGAAAACCATGCTCAGTTTGAGCTGGGAATTACTGGAGTTTAGATGAAAGCACACAATTAGCCTTTAATAATTAACAAAGCTGAGATAAATAAATACAAAATGGCCCTTCTACAACACAACACCCATGGACAGACACATGAGCTCCACAGGCTTCTCCCCTGCAGCTTTTCAATAACATTTTACACAGAATTCAGCTTCAGCTGTTTCAGCTGCTGTGGCAGGAACACAAAAAATCCACAACCTGCTACAACACAATTCCCTACAGCTACCAGTGAATTCCTCCACTTACATTTCTCTCACTCTCAAAAAATAAAATTACAGCCCTATCAGAGCCTCTGTCAGAATGATTACACACAGGAACCTTTGCCATTAACCACCCCATGCATGTGCAAGTCCTTTGCCCTGCAGGCACTGCCAGAAATGAAAAATAACAGCCTCTTGATAAAGGAATGATATTGTATAATGGTGGTTTTAAAGCTTTGGGAACAAAAAAAAGGAGGAAAAAAAGAAGCCATGAAAAATTCTTTGCATTTCAAAGCACATCCTAAATTTAATTTCCTGCATTTTGCCCTCACCTGATCTGGCTTGGGACCAGAATTGTGTGGCCAGGTTGCCTTAGGAAATGGGAAGTAATATTTTCATCTCAGTGTTTCACCACTTTTTATTAATGTACTTGCCCTGACTAGAATAGAGACAGGAAAGGGAAGCAAGAGCCATCTCTTAGGACCTCCATAAGTTTTTATTCTGAGCATTTTTTGCAAGTAACAGGTACCCAGAAGGGAACAGATAAATCAATACACACAAAGAGCTTGATTGCTTCTCTCTCAACACTACTCCAAAACATCCTTGATTTAATTTCAAAATATTTGTGATCACCTTGATAAAAGTTCCCCTTGAATTTAAGGAGAAACATCTCTTGTTGGTATGTAAAGAAAAAGAAGCATTTTGAATTAAATAGTGATGTTACCTCATGAAAGAATTCTTCCTCTGCATTTGCAAACATTAATTCCTCCTTTGGCTGATTCTTCCCTTCTTTCCTCTTAGAATTGCTCTTTGTGGCTTCTGTAAAGGTCTTGCTGATAAGGAGGTAATAGTGGCACTTCCCACAGGGTTTGTTTGTCCTCTGTGCCTCAGTCAGCTCCTTCCTGAAGAGGAAGAAACGTTCCCACAACTTAAATCCTAAACAAGCACACAACCAAACCTTGTCATGTAGTGACATAGAAAGGATATTCAAATTGCAGCCTATTCTCTTATGACACCTCAGAAAATCAATTTTGCAGATGCATTCCTTGCACTTAAACACACTATTTGTACTTTGAACTATAAAAACATGGATGTTTTTCCACAGCTCACAGCATAACCCTTTTTTCCCTGAATCCTGTTCATGGTAGTGTCTGTGCAATGATTCTCAGTGCAACTCTCCTTAAAAATACATCACATTATCTCTCCTTGAGGACTGTAACTGAAAGGACAGAACATACTCCTGCTCACCCTTGTGTTCAACATGTTGTCACTCCAAAACCTTGAGACAAAGAGGCTGAGATCTGAATTTGAGCTGTGACAAGTGCTGAATTGGGGTGACCTCAATCTGACTTCTAATCTCATCTCTCATGAGAGGAAAGAAGGCAAAAATGAAAGAAGAAATAAAGATGATCTCCATTCTATCACTGGTGCCTTAGCCAACAAAACTTCCTTGTTCCCTGTTCTCAGTGACACTAGAATAATGTAATGCTGTGTTTCAGTGGATTAATTTATTTACATTCACCCAGCTTTTGATATAATCCATGAATTAGCAGAGATCAAGCAGCACTTCACCTGCTTTTTCATTCCCTGAAACTAATCAAAACACTGCATATTTACATGGGTCAAAACTAATTCACCTTTTAATCCTTTCCCTCAGCCCAAATCTCCCATTCCTGAGCCAGACATTAACACAGCAACACCCAAGCTGCTAAAAGAGTCCTCATTTTTAAATTTTCCTAGATCAGATTGAAAATAATCTGCAAAACAAGGATAAACTGCAACATAGATAGAGCTATTTCTATTTCTAGATAGATGGAACAGCACATTTTCTCAGATTATATTTGCTATAGAATTTGAGAAAGTTTTGTAGGTTTATAAAGATATAAAAGTATTTTTAAAATTAACTAAAGACCATATATGAGATAATATTTTTTTTTGTTCATGCTTTACTCATATCTATAGCATCATTGTCTGAGCACTATATACATGAGAGTTCTGAAAAATATGATGAAAAATATCATTCAGCAAGAAAAAAAATAAACAAACTTACTGGAGCTGCTGGTGCATGGGCAGAGCAATCTGAGGGGGGACATTGATGAACCTCTCACTCAGGATGAGCCCCACAGGCTTGGTGCTGTCACTGAGGAGTTTGCTGAGCTGCTCCAGCACCTGCTGCTCACAGCTCTGCTCACAGTGCCTCAGGAGCAGCTCCTTGATTTGCTCAGCACACTGGGTGCCCTGCAAGCAAAGGGGGCATTTTATGTACCTGATACAACAGCTGTTTGCACAAAAAAACCCTTGAGTGTCACCTGAGCGTCACCTTGGAGGGAAATTCCTACAGGCCTGGTGGCAATTTCCCTCAGCAGCCCCTGAAGCACTGCACCATTGCTGTGAAATCATTCTCCAGCCTAAAGCTGAGGGCAAACAAAGCTTGTGAAGTGATGGAACAAGGAACTGCAGCACCACAGCAAAACTCCAAACTGCACAAGATCAAGGGGAGGAAATACAAGAGACTGACAGCTCATTTGTGCTGGAATTACTGGGCCCAGTTTTAACTCTTTGTTCCATTCTCTGCTTCACGTTTGACCCAAAAAGCTAATCCACTTCAAGTTTTATCACCCCCAAAAGCTAATCCACTTCAAGTTTTATCACCCCCAAAAGCTAATCCACTTCAAGTTTTATCACCCCAAAAAGCTAATCCACTTCAAGTTTTATCACCCCCAAAAGCTAATTCACTTCAAGTTTTATAACCCCCAAAAGCTAATCCACTTCAAATTTTTTCACCCCAAAAAGCTAATCCACTTCAAGTTTTATCACCCCCAAAAGCTAATCCACTTCAAATTTTTTCACCCCAAAAAGCTAAGCCACTTCAAGTTTTATCACCCCAAAAAGCTAATCCACTTCAAGTTCTATAACCCCCAAAAGCTAAGCCACTTCAAGTTTTATCACCCCCAAAAGCTAATCCACTTCAAGTTTTATAACCCCCAAAAGCTAATCCACTTCAAATTTTTTCACCCCAAAAAGCTAATCCACTTCAAGTTTTATAACCCCCAAAAGCTAAGCCACTTAAAATTTTTTCACCCCAAAAAGCTAAGCCACTTCAAGTTTTATCACCCCAAAAAGCTAATCCACTTCAAGTTTTATCACCCCAGTCCTCCAGAGTGGAATTCCAAATCCTGTCCAGCTGTCCAGACCTGTTACACAGGATGCAGTCTCATTTATTACTGATGGTAATATTTATAAGCAGCTGTTACTGAGGAATACCAACCTTCCTTTCTGTCAAGTTCAAGCAGCTTATAAAACCAAAAACTTCATCATCATCTTCTTCATCATCAGAACTGTCTTCCTGCACTTCTGCTTGCTGTTGGATGAAAGGAAAAGCAACAGCTCATACTGACATTCTATTTCCAGTCTGTAGAAAAAGATGTTTTTCTTTCCAGGTGATGTCAGCAGATGAAAAGCACAGAGGAATCTGTACAAACACACACTGCACATTGTGCTGCACCCCTGAACACCTCAGTGTGCTCAGAGGCAGCTTTAGGGGCCAGGCCATGCACCTCCCACAGCAGAGTCCTCTGAAAGGCACTGAAGGTTGATAGCTCACATTTGATAAGCAGCATCTCAGCCCAGGGAATGGCAGTATCTTAAACAAAACCAATTTCCTTCAGTTTCTGATGCAGTAAACCTGGAGTGTCTTGACAAGCACAGAGCAATAAAGCTTTGATAGGGAGTGGGACAAGGAGCTGTGTCTTTGTAGGAAAGTCACAAACTCCTGTTTCCTATGGAGATGGTGACAAACCTCTCCATTGCATTTTCAGCATTACCACACTGAAATTCAGGGAGGGAAAAGCTTTCCATGTGTAAAAAGAAACCAGCAATAACAACACAGCAAATTCATTCTTTGCTTGAAAGTAGGCATGGAAAATTTCAGTTCCCATAGAAAAATTATTCTTAAAGCAGAAAGAGCAAGAAAGCACACAATAACAGACAGAATCCCCTTCTGAAATACAGAAATAATGTCATTTTAACAAAAAAAAAAGCATTGTACTTCAATTACTAATATCATATCTGTCTTACCTTGATAATACTCCCAATATGGTTCTGTTGTATTAATATATCAGTTAATTCAGCAGTGTTAACAGGAGCTTTTAGAAACAACTGGAAGACAGGAAGCAAGTATTAAATTTCAGGCACTGAGGGTAAATCCTGGACCACTTAATAGAAAATAAAGTGAGATTTTTATTTATCTTCCTTCATTATAATACTGCAAAAACTAGCAATCAGCTGCTGGAGGTGCTTGCTCCTGCACCTTGCACATGCTGGTATTTTCACACTGGTACCCTCTGGAGTTTGGTATGATCTGAAAGCTGTGGCTATTCCATCCCTGGAAGTGCCCAAGGGCAGGCTGGAGGGAGCTTGGAGCAATCTGGGACAGTGGAAGGTGTCCCTGGCCATGGCAGGGGTGGCACTGGATGGGCTTTTAAAGTCCCTTCAGACCCAAACTGCTCTGGGATTATCTAATAAAGGAAAGAAAGTAATATATAAAAGCTATAAATCAATACAGAGAATGTGAAGTGATGCCTTTGCACAACTCCTTAGATATTATTTATCAATGGACATATGAACCAAGCTGACAAGTAGCCACAGTACCTGCTGTAGTAACTTCTTTATCCCATTATAGTCATTGTCTGATATGGAATGTGCTTCAAATTCAACATTCACTTCCTGTGGAGCAAAACAGAGAATATCACACACACTTGGCAGAGGTCATATCAGAACAAAGCTAAACTGTAAGAAACTTGAAGGCAATAATGGCAAAGAGCAGAAACAGAACTTATTTCCACCTTGCAGTAATCTCAGCAGTTGTTATCATTTCTCCTGTGAGCTTTAGAGAACATTTCTGAAAGTAACTTTTTAAAACTGACCCACCAATGGTGTCATGAACAAACCTTTAATGCTTTGCTCCTGCCATCTGGTTCACACAATTACAGCTGTTGTAGCCACAGAGCCTTCCTGGAGAGAGGCTGACCCAGGCAGTTAAACCCTGGCAACTTCAGCACTGGGGTCTAACACCTTACCTGCAGATTGCTGCAGACATTTAAATAATTACACCCAAACCCACACTTCTGCTATTTCCCCAAATCCTCCTGGCATCATTAACCCCACTGTGGAACTCTGCAAATGATGAGACCCAAGCACTGCAGCAGCCACAGTGGGAACTGCTGCTTCTCCTTCCAGAACAAATGCTGTGTGTCTACCAACATTCTTATTGGTATTCAAAATTAAAAATCACACCTGCCAAGGTTAATCTACTTCAAGATTACTCAACTTTTAATTGCCAGTTTCAATTACACCTCCTGAGTAACCTCAACAACTCAGCCTCACTTTTGCCACCGTTCAGCCCCAGAACTCTCTCCAATCTCACTCTGAGGTCATGGCTTTTGCTGTCCACTGGAAGAACTGTGTTAAAGTCTTGTTCGCAATGTAGAAAACAGTTGGAAGCCTTGGAAGCCAATAAAATTCAGAAGACAGTGGCACAGGCTGCCCCTGGATCCCTGCAAGTGTCCAAGGCCAGGCTGGACATGGCTTGGAAAACCCTGCGATAGTGCAAGGTGTCCCTGCCTTGGCAGCAGGTGAAACTGGATGGGCTTTAATGTCCTTTCCAAACCAAACTATTCTGGGATTCTACAATAAAAGGAAGCAAATTTATTTTTACAATAATAAACCATAGCAGAAAATAATAAAAGAGTCAAAGCCCTGTGCTGACAGCACCATTTCCAAGCAGCCACCTCCATCCCCACACCTGAGTGGGCACACCAAGGGCTGCGGGCTGTACAGCTGAGACCTCTGGGCCCCAACACTTGGAAAACAGCTAAAAAAGTCAAAAACTTTCAACAACAACACAGTGAACACACTTTGGATCTCCGGCCCACAGGCACGTGCTCCCTGCGCTGCCACAGGACACGCACCCAGCACCCGCTGGGCCTGGCGGGGCCCTTCCCCAATATAGTGTTTTCAGGGAACCCCCGATGAGGGGAGAAAAATGAGGCATCTGATTCCATGCTATCAGAAAGCTAATTAATTATTTTATCATACTACATTATTCTATACTATATTACATTACCTCTAAACTGAATTTGCCAAGCACTCAACTCTGCACACACTGCACAGAACTCGTGACTGTCGCCCTCAGTCCCGACACACACACACACACCTGGCCCTGACAGGCCAAGGAAACAAAACACCATCACTTTGGGTAAACAATCTCCATATTGCATTCTACTTTTGCACAAACACAGGCACTGCAAATGATAAGAATTGTTTTTCCTTTCTCTGAGGTTCAGAGAATGTGAAACCCAGAAATATTCTTGGGAAGAATTGTGCCTTGCTTTTCTCTGTGAAGAGAAATGTGGCGACACCCGAACACCCCCTGACACCCTTCCCAAGCCCTTCCTGAGCATCCCCCGACAGTCCCGAATATCCCCTGACAGCAAGCCCTTCCCGAATATCCCCTGACAACAATCCCGTCCCAATCCCTTCCCGAATATCCCCTGACAAAATCCCTTCCCAATTCAATCCCGAACATCCCTGCCAACCCCACCCGTACCGGAGCCGTGCGGGGCCGGTCCCGCTCACCTCAGCGATGGGCTCGTCCGAGTCGGAGCACGCCGAGCTCTCGGAGCCGCTGTCGGAGCCCTCGGAGCTGCCGGAGCCGCTGTGGGAGCCCTGCTCCCCGGCGGGGCCCCGCGCCCGGCGCTTGGCCGGCGTGGCCATGGGCACGGAGGGGCGGTGTGGCCGCGGGATGTCGCTGAATGTCGCTGAATGTCGCCGAAAGTCGCGATGGAGAGCGGCAGGCAGCGCCCGCTGAGCGCGGAGCAGCCGCGGAGCCTGAAGGGGGAGGCGCGGACGGCCTCTGTCCCCGTGAACCCGGATTTCCTCTCGGTGCTGTGGTGTCACTTCCTTGCGAAGGGAATTCCTTACAGGAATGGCTGTCAGGGTGTAAATCCGCCTGCCCAGGGCGGTTTGGAGTCCCCGTCCCTGCAGGAAGGGCTGGAGGTGGCTCCAGGGCTGGGGACGCGGTGGGGATCGGGCTCTGCTCGGGCTCGGTGACCTTGGCGGCTTCCTCAGCCTCAGGGACCCTGTGCTTTAAAAGTGTCTGAGCATCTCCAACAGCAGCAAAAATTACTGTAAGTAAAAACTGCCAATTAAAGCAGGAATCAGGCTGCTCGCTCTAGAAATCGTGTCCCGGGTTCCCCCGACCCAAAGTCCCTGGATAATTCCAGATAAATCACAGAGAACGGTGACAGGGACAGCGCAGTAAGCACAACGTGATTCTGGGCTTTATGAAAATGCCAGTCGGGAAAACGCGTTCAGATGCCCTAAACACTGAAGGAATGCTCATTAATGATCAAGTTACATGCAACGTGTTCCGTTGAACGCTTTGTGTCTAATTAATGAAGAAATGAACTGTTAATGAGGCCGTGGAAAGAAGAGCATTGGGCACTCGCTGTTGCCTGCCAGGGGAAATGCAAGGCACAGAGCCCTGGGATGTAACTCCAGCTTTATAAACGTGCTTCAAGTAGGCTCAAATTTTCATCTTCCCTTTAAAGCCTCAAACGCATCTGTGGGGGTTTTTATTTTGTTTTGGTTTGGGGGTTTTGTTTGTTTGTTTTTCTGGTTTTGTTATTTTGTTTTGTTTTTTTAAGGCTGTGTTTGCTCTGGGAGCAATTAGCTCCTTGCCAAAATTCTAATACTGATATCCAGGGAAAGAATTTACAGGAAGATTGAATTTTCCTATGTGTGGGATCTGTCAGGAAAATACCACACTGGTAATTGGGGTAAATATGCACTTAGAGAGTGGATTTCTCTCTAAAAATTGTATTATTTGTGTATTTGCTTATGTTTTGTGACTTTGAGTTTAGCACAAAGCTTGTAAGGAACTGAGAAACCTCATCTTCCATTTTTATGGCAGAATAGATGTTTTCAGTCCTGCCTTGTTCCCTAGACTATCAGAGGAGACATATGAAAATTATCTATGTTACTATAGATGTATAAATGTGTGCATATAGACACATATATTAAATTAAATCAATCTTTGCATGCTCATTTTGCTGAGCAGAGGCTGCATGGAAATTAATAGAATAAATAATCTTTTTGTAGATAGGAGCTGATTCAATTGCAGAACGTGCTGGCATTGTAGGAGCTGCTACTGCTTTTACAAAATATTCTTTCAAATGTGTTCCCCTTGATGAGTTTAGCAGAGCCTCTCCTTTGAGCAGTGTTATCTAAAGGCAGCATATTCTTTTCTGTCCTTATCAGGGTGGGTGTTCCTGCCTGGAGAATGCACAAATAGCTGTTTACTCCTTGTGTAAGAGCAGTACAACTGCTAGCAACCCACTCCTTGGAGCTGCTAAAGTCACTGTTAGAGTCCAAAACTCCTCCAAAAATTAGATACAATTAAGATAAATTCCATTCTTGTGTTTCAGGGTTCTCCTGTGCCTCCTTGGTGAACAATGAAGGTTCTGCTGCTGAAGGATCCCAAAGACAAAGATTCAGGACCAGATCCTTATATTGAAGTGAGTAAACGTTGAGAAAACTAAAAAAAAAAGTGTCACTTCTTTATTAAATGTGAATGCAATTGTTTCAAGTCAAACAATAAAAATTAGGAGTGTCTTTCTGAAATTATGCTGAGAGAAAAAGTATCTTGGAAAATAGCCCTTCCTGCCAAAAATTGTATTAATTATGGGACATTTGTACTGAATTCATTGTGAAGCTCTCAGCAAAGTACTGATATTGAACCAGCCTCATTTGAATTAATTAGTATTGATTATGTTTATTTGGACAGAATAAGGATAACAGAAATTCTTTGTGTTTTTATGGGAATGTGATGTGAAATAGAGCTTACCTGTTGCTGGGGTCCCTTCTGCTCCTGCCCTTGGTCCTGTGAGTAAATCTCACTGATAAGAGGAAGAATTCCTGATAAAGGAGGATTATTTCTTCAGAAGAAACCTACTGACAGAATTACAGACATGCACAGGGATGTTCACAGGACTGGGTGGGCACTTGGGGGCTTCAGAGTTTTGTGCTGGTGTCTCCTGTACCTCAGAAGGTCCCACAGCTGATTGTTTAATTAAATCTTGTAATAATAAATAACTAACAAATTCAAACTAGATTTACCAGGGAAAGGAAATAAAATGCCTTTTTATTTTGCTTTAACAAAGAGAAATGCTTGTGCTGACTTAGTCAGCTCTTTGAAAAAGCAAAAATGCTGTTTGGAATTTATTTCAAGAGCTGCAAACCTTTTCTTGATAGGAATTAGGATCATACAACTTGGAAGCAACGTTGATCCCAGCTTTGTCATTTGAATTCACCTCTCTTGACAGCTTATTTGAGAAGGTAAGTTTGAAATTCTTTCAGTTGTTTTATCTCCAACAGGATTTGGTTGCCAAGATCCCATTTAACCATTCTCTGTGTGGTACAAATAATTCTCTGGTTGTACACTAAATTTCATGTACAACATCAAGGACCTTTGCCCTTGCTTGTTAAAGAATTAAATTGTTCAAACAGAATTCACATTTAAATTGTGAATTGTCACAACTGTTGGGGCATTTCTGGCAGTTATTGAAGCTGTTCTGGTTGCCACAAGGTTATAAATAATTGATCAGCTGATTTTTAAAATTAATTTATAATTAATTTTTTTTTTTTTACTTCTTAAATTTACTGTTTCTAAATAGCTTTCCCATCCAGAGTGCTATGGAGGCCTGGTTTTTACCAGCCCAAGAGCATTAGAAGCCATCAAGATATGTTTAAAAGAGAAAAGTAAAAAAGAGGGTAAGTACATATTGATATTCCTTGGTCTTTTTCTCCCAGCATCTTCTAAAGTTTGGATTTTAATGAATTTTATTTCACCCACCAGTAGATATTTGGAGCATGTTTTTTTTTGAAAAAACCTGAATTTCATAATCCTTTTAGAATCATAAAGGGTTTATGCTACCCTGAGCTTTTAAGGGTTGTGTTTTCCACACTGAAAAATGAAGGGAAGGAGCTTTTGGTGCAAGTTAGCAATTAGTGAGAGCTTTGCCAGCCCTGGTTCTCTCTTGCAGAAGGAATATTTTCTGCTGCAGTGCCTGGTTGATTGCTGACTGCTTTCCTCCTTAAAGAGAAGATCATCTCACAAAAACTGGCCATCACTTCTGTGCCTGTGTAATTCCTATGAAATGCTGCAGAAAAAGGGAGCTCTCTCTCTCTTGGATAAGAAATTTCTCAAGTGAATTCATTATTAGCTAAAAAATGAAGAAGTGCTGAGGCATCCAAGGCAGGAGATGAGGAGTGAGGAAGAATCCTGCTAAATAGAAATACCCATCACAATGAAATGCCAAATCCTTCTAAACTCTTCCAAATTCTTATCTTGGGTGATTCTGGCATGGAGTTTCTACTTTACCTGCTCCATTTTTGGGCTGTGGACAAATCAATGTCCTGTGAGTAAGGTTACACCTTTGAGTAAGCAGTAAATGCACTGAGACCCTCAGCTATTGTAGCATTTGTAGCAGTAGAGAACAATATATTAAGATTTTTAGGTCAGAAAGTATCTCTAAATTCCATCCCTAACCTTGATTAGGACTTTTGGAAAATAAATATTTTAATAATAAAAATGAGTTTTTATAACTCTGTAGTTCTTATTTGGGTTCCTCTCAATGGCATTAAATCCTTGAGTTTTTTACTTCTGATTTTTATTTCTACTGTTGTGGTTTGTGTTTCTTTTTTCACCCCAGTAGTCCCAGAAAAAACTCAGTGTCCTGTGCTGCTCTGATTAAAACAAGACAATAAAAAACTTGGGGTATCTATTTTTGATCCTGTAGGATTTGTACATCCAGATTTGCTGAATGTGTAGTGGAATTTTAGCTATTATTATAATTTTGCTGTATTTGTGGATTAAACAAAAGCCCAAAAAGTCATTTATCATTCACATTCTGTTGCCATGTGCTTAAATTCCATTTAATTTAGTATAATTTAATGTTTTTCAGCCTGGTCAAAATCTCTTAAACAAATGTGGAATATCAAACCAACATATGTGGTAGGAAAAGCTACAGCTTCTTTAGGTAAGCTGGGGTTTAAAAAAAGAAAAATTGGCTAAATCTGACTTGTAAGTACAATCTTTGGAGGAAGAGCTGTTATTCAATGGTGCTGAGAAAGAAATTTAAGTTTTAAAGTGGTTAATTTGGAAGAGAGGTAATTATGTAAACATTGGAATTATCCATGCTCCAGCCAAGGATATCCATGGATCTGATCCAGCCTCTGGATTTCTGCTCCTTCTGTTGTAATCTGATGGCCACTGCTTGAAAAATTGGGTCAAAACAGGAAAAAAACCCCCTTTGTTCTTAATTTGAATGTGGTTTTGTCATTACTTTTGGAATTGAAATTGGATGAAAGGGATTCTAACCTTGCAGAATTTATTTGTACACAAATTATTTGTGTGCCTCCCTTTCCATCCCAGGGTTCTGTGGCAGGAAATCTGAATTGTTCTCATTGTTTGCCATGGTTTTCTCTTTGCTGCTTTTGGTTCTGCAGGAAATCTGAATTGTTCTCATTGTTTGCCATGGTTTTGTCTTTGCTGCTTTTGGTTCTAGTGGAAGAAATTGGTCTTGTTCCACAAGGAGAAATGGCTGGAAATGCTGAGAAATTAGCTGAATATATTTGTTCAAGTAAGTGATTAAAATGTTGGAGTTAAATTAAAGTAATCCGAAGTAAATTAAGGTCCCTTCCATCATTTCAGAATTTCCTTGAGGCAAAATCAAGTGCACTGTGAGACAAAAATACTTCAAAATGCATTTACAAGATATTAATCTACATGTAATCTTAGACCCTCTAGTTAATTAATAAATACTATATGAACCAGCAGGAAAAGTTGATTTTTACTGGAAGATCAGAGCTGTAATGACTGGAAATTGCTGCTAAATGAGAAGATTTGATTGCTGGTTTGATTCCCCAAAATTACCCTGTGGTTTCAGAGGGATCTGGTTCTCAGCACCAAAACTGAGTGGTTTTGAAGAAATTAAATTGATGCTTTAAGTTTTGTTTGACCATTTTGTTATGGTTAAATCTGTAACTCTTAGCCTATTATCAGATTATTGGGGAATTTTAAAAAAGTCTGTTTGCTGACTTCTGTTCTTACTCCAAGTTGTTAAAATTTCCAGTAGCAATAAGGAAGATTTTTAGACTTAGGAGCTGTTTATTTTTTGAGTGGATGGCTCAGTAGGAGCAGTGAAAAAAGAGTTTTTGTGCAGATGTGAGGCTGCTGAGCAAAGCCTGCCCAGTAGCAGAGATTTACAGGGAAAAGAAAAATGGGATGGGAGCTGGAAAGGATTGGTTTTGCTGGGCACACTGCTCTCTAATTCACTGGCACATAAAATACTTCAGCTCTAGGGAATATTTAATGGTAAAAATGGAAGTTGGCAGCACAAGATCAAATAATAAATTCTGAAAATTAAAAATGCAACGCGAATACGTTGTGAGTGAAGAATAACCCATCTCCTCTCTTCTAACAGCAAATGTGTTAAAGCAAAGAAAGGGTTCAGCTGATTCTTAGCGCTGCAAAATCTACTTCTGGCAGTGAATTAATATTTGCTGGGATTTTTTCAAGCAGAAAGACAAGAGAAATACCTGTTTATTGTGTTGTAGGAAGGTGAAAAAAATTACCCAAGCAGTGAATTTCAGTCACTGGAGCCTGTTTGTTGTTGAGACATAGAAATATCCTCCAGAATTTATTGGGCTCTGCATATTTAAATGCTCTCAGCTGATCAAGAGCTTTAGAACAACCTTGGAAGTACAGATTAAATTATCTCATGTTCCCTGTTATGTATAAATTAATTTCTGTTTGTGCATGAAGAAGTAAATGAAAAGAATAGCTCTGAATTTCCTGTATCTTGAGAGGTTATTGCCAGAATAAAAACAAAAGCTGAAATAATGAGATTTTTTTTGTCACCACCTTTTGTGCTTTGGTACCCAATTCAGTTTAAGGAATGGGAAATGAAGGAATTTACTCTTCTCAAGGCAAATATTTGGCTACAGAAGCAGGAGATCCCAGTCCTTGTTGTGTGGTTCAGGCCTACCAAGGAGTTTTTCTGTACCAAAAGAATTGGTGTTTGCTTACAGGTATCACACTGACACTTCAAATAACTGCCATGACTTGCAGGAGAATTGATTCTGGAACATTCCAATTTCATCTAATTTTAAAATCTTTTTTACATTCTGAGCCAAGTTCATTCTTCCTCTAATTTTTAATTTTAATTTAAGAATATCTGGTTTCTAAAGAAACCTCAGAGTGGAGTCAGAACACTCAGGTGTGTCTGGGTTGACTCCTACAGGGGTCTTTCCATTTGATTTTCACCCTGCTGCCCTTCTTTTAATCCCTGAAGAATGTCTGCTTGCATGAACCAACAATCTCCTTCCAGCACTTAAAAACATTTCTTCTCCAGTAGTTGTCTCTATAAAATGTATTAACAAATCTGAATTAGTCATAAAATAATTTCATTTCTTTGGAAAGCTGAATGCAAAGCTGTATCAATCTGTGTAGAATTTAATATTGACATTTTCTCTGTGTTTCTCATCTATAGAAAAGGCAAAAGCTGTGCAAAGCAAGTCTGCTGTTAAATTCCTAATTTGACAAAAGCAAGTGAGGATATCCACTCCCACCCCAGCACTGCAACCAGAATCCTTTTTCCTTGGGGAATTAAGAAAATGGAATTGCAGATAGACCAAAACTTTCCAGCACAGTATTGTCCTTTCTTTGTCTGCCTGAGTATTCTTTTGTGGAGAGCTCTGTCATTTATTGAGTGGGACAGATTTGAAATATCCAATTGAGGCAGGTTGTGCTGAGGAGGAGATAAAGTGCATTTCTGTTCCCCTTGCCCTTGTGCAAAGAAAGTTATCTTTTTAGCCAATATTCATATTCTAGTTATGGAATATTTTTAATGTTCCTGCTAAGTAGCCTGTCCTGTGAATTGGGGCTGCAGATGTTTTCAGTTACCTCCGAGCTGTGTCTGTAGTGAGGCATTTGATAAATCAGCATTTGATGCCTTTAAAATGTATTAAATCACATTTACTCTTTATTAAAGGCCTGAGTTAATTAAAGTTCTTGTTTGTGTGTTTACAGGAGAGAAACCCAATTCCTCAGCTCTCCTGTTTCCTTGTGGAGCCCTGAAAAGAGAAGTACTTCCTACAGTGCTTAGAGAAAAAGGTTGAACTTCCCCTGGAGACCCATTTTAATTAGTCAGTGATGAGAAAAGTTGTATCTAAAGCTTGTGAACCAAATTGGAAGAAGTAAAAGTGGAACTTGCTGAGGAGAGGACAGGAGTAAACACCGGGAGCTTGGCTGGCTGCCCACAGCTCAGGGACCTGCAAATCCTCCACAGAACTTTCATGTGTCTTTTTAGCTAAAATAGTTACACTTCAGTGCAGTTAGGATGTTGTGAGTGCTGAACTGAAATAATAGAAATTAATGAATGAATTAATGTCCTGATTGCAGGCATAGCCCTGGAAAGCCTCACAGTTTATCAAACAGCCCAGCACCCTGATCTGCAGGAATCTTTGAGCAGTTACTTCTCCCAGCAGGTACTGGACACTGAGGTGCTTTGGGATTTTCTGAGGGAGGTGGCAATGCCTCCCAGAATATTCCTGTTTTCAAAGTAGTGTAACTGAAATATCACTGGGCATCTTTGCTGTGAATCACAAATCAGAATCCAGGAGTAATCTGCCCTACATAGTTTGTGTAACAATAATCATTGCTTTTCATTTTTCAGTATTGGCTTTCTGGTTTTTCATGTTAGGAGCCTCCATCATAGAATTGCAGAATCATGGAATGGTTTGGGTGGGAAGGGAACTTAAAGCTCATCCAGTGTCACCCTTGCCATGGCAGGGACACCTCCCACTGTCCCAGGCTGCTCCAAACCCAAATGTCCAACCTGGCCTTGGGCACTGCCAGGGATCCAGGGGCAGCCACAGCTGCTCTGGGCACAATTCCTAATTCCCAAAATCCCATCCACCCCTGCCCTCTGGGCTAAAGCCATTCCCTGTGTGCTGTGCCCATGTGCCAAGGCACTGCTGGAGTGAGCTGTGCCAACCTCTGCTTCTTTCACCCAGGGGATCCCTGCCAGCATCGTGTTCTTCAGCCCCTCTGGTGTCACATTCTGCCTCCAGCACATCCAGAAGCTTTCAGGGGATTTGATCAACCAAGTCAAGGTATCTTCTCTTACAAATGGTGGAATATGAGAGGCAGTAAATTTGGGGTGGGCAAATGAGATACAAAGGCTGTTTCAACCACTGCAAACCTTATCTTTGGTTTGTGTTTATTCCTCTGAAGAAAACCCCAGTTTATAACAAATACAAATGATATTATATAGATTTATAGAATTCCAGAAAGGGTTGGGTTGGAAGGGACTTTAAAACCCATCTTGTTGCACCCCATTGCCATGGGCAGGGACACCTTCCACTGCACCAGGTTGCTCCAGCCCCATCCAAGCTGGCCTTGGGTGGATTTTAAAAACAAAATTGTTCTCCCCAACCAATTTCCCCATCTCCATTGGGATAGACTTCATTTTCCTTGAGTGATGCCATGGTGTGAGGAGTTGTTGCTTGCACCAGGCTGCAGCTGATTAAAATTCCTCTCACTTCGCCCTGTTCTGTGGGGCTCGGAGCTTTCAGCGTTTGTAATGTTGAGATAAATACTCATGTCCCCGAGTCACTGCTGAGCAGCTCCATTGCTGGGTGCCTGTTAATGCTGCCAATCCCCATGCTGGGCTGCAGAGCTGAGCCCTGACAGTGCAGTGCTGTCCCTGCAGTTTGCTGCCATCGGCCCCAGCACGGCGAAGGCGCTGCGAGACGCTGGCATCGCCGTGAGCTGCACCGCAGGGAGCCCCACGGCCCAGGACCTGGCTGCTGCCGTGCACACAGCCCTGCAGCCCCACAACTGCTGCCTCTGACAGCCCAGCCTGCCCAGCAGGGCACTCCAGGAGGGCTTTTCCAACCTGCAGACCCGTGGGTGTTGGGATTATGAAGCACTGTCCTGGTCAGGGATGGCTGTGAGAAGGTTACACTGAAGTATCTTAAGAAATCTGGGATCTGTCCATCATCCTTAAAGCATCCAGCTCTTCCCTTTCCTCCTGTGTGCACTGTGAATATTTTATCCTTGAAAAGCAGCTGTGAATACTGAGAAACTGCAATCAGCCCCAGACCTCACCTCAGGTATCCCCCAGCACACAGCTCAGGTTGGATTTCTCTGTATGATCAGTTTTACTTGCACATCTTTTGTAGGAAAAACCCCCCTATTCCAATGAAGTATTTTCTTTTGTAAACTTGTTTGCTTGTTGTTCTACTTGTTTTCAACTATTTGTATAAAAATGTGAATTGGAGATTCTTTGTGGAACAGGAGAATTCTTGCTGTGAAGTTGCTGCTGTCAGTTCAGGTCAGCTGTTGCCCCTTGTTACCCAACCAGGGTGTTCAAAATTAGCTTTTGGTTTCTGTTCCTGTAATGAAGGATTTATTAACAGGGAAATAAACTGGCTTATCAGAGTTAATAATGGTGTTAGAGTTGTCTGTTCCGGATGTGGTTTATGCTTTAATTGTTTATCTCTGGAAGGGGAAAAATAATCCTATTTAGCACTAACGCTCCCTCCAGCTAATGCCAAGGGCTTCACAGGAGATTTGAATCATAATATATTCATTTATAATCCTCCTGAAAGTCATTTGTGCTGTTAGCACAGTGCTGAGGTTCCTGCAATAACAGAGAAAGCCTCGTTTGCTGCACACTTCAGGTCAAGTCTGAGGATGGGTCCTGAATTTCCATCCATGAGAGGCTCCACAGCTGGAACAAGAGGGAAACAAAGTTCTGTTCCTGTAACCTGAGTAATTCCAGTGTGGGGTCACCACTGGGCACAGCAGGACAATGTTTGGCTTATCAAACACTTCCCTGTCTCAGGATGAAATGGAATCTCTGAGGGTACAAACTGCTGCAAGATCCCAGGCTGGTTTGGGTTGGAAGGAACGTTAAAAAGCTCATCTAATTCCATATGAATGCATGTAAAACCCATTCCTACCTTTCTGAAAAGTGGTTTACACTGTTGTTATGCAATAAAGAACCACATTTATTTGTAGAAGAATATCAGGACATCAGATGTTATATTCTGGATAATTTTATCTTCAAATAATACATATTTAGCAGAAAAAAAACCCAGAGTCCTCAAATGCTAAGACCCCACTCAGTGTTTGATTGGAGATTACAGATATTTCAAAAAAAAATTAAAAATTTGTCTTTCAAATAGTTTTAATTCTGTTGACCAGGTTGCTGCTCTGAGGAGGGTCACAACCAAGAAAAACAAGGCAGACTGATGTGTTTATATTTAATAAATAAATTTTTATTTAAAAATATCCTCTCATTTATTCACAGTTTCAAGTCTGAAAAAGATAATACTATTCTTGATCAATTCCAACATAGCTGAAACCATTCACTTTCCAAAACAAAATCCCAGAGATGGCTGATAAATTGCAAGAGTCACATCAGAGCTAGAAAGGCACAGGTTTTTGTGCAGGATCCTCCCTGGGATTAGGAAGTGCATCCAGAATCTCCTGGTACAGCTTGGGCTGCCTTTAGCAGTGCAAGTGTTCCAGTGCAGCCCTGCTCACAAAACACATTTCAATAAATACCAAACCAGAGCAGCTGTGAGGTTACATCTTTATGCAAAAAACAGATTTCACTGCAAGAGAAAAACCAGGAATTTCCCCATGGTGCAAAAGTTCCTTTTTATCTCCAGAACTCCAAGCTGGCATTTCAAACAACGAAACGCCACGAGCAGAACGAGGAGAGCTGTGTGGGGATAGAAGGAATCCCTGTGCTTTCCCAGGGAACAAGAGTGAGAGAGCTCACCCTCAGTGAGCACAACCCTCATGGGAACACCCCAGTGCTCCCAGCAAGGCACTGGTGCTGCAGCTGTGCAGGGAGCCCTCACTGCAGCTCTGCATTCACTGCAGGCCAGGGCAGCCCTCACTGCAGCTCTGCAGGGCTGCCCTCACTGCAGCTCTGCCCTCACTGCAGGCCAGGGCTGCCCTCACTCACTGCAGCTCTGCAGGGCTGCCCTCAGTCACTGCAGCTCTGCCCTCACTGCAGCTCTGCCCTCACTGCAGCTCTGCCCTCACTGCAGCCCTGCCCTCACTGCAGGCCAGGCTCCCCTCCAGCTGCTCCAGCAGGCTCAGCAGCAGCTCGCAGCGCTCCAGCAGGGACAGCCCCTTGTTGGCAGTGGCACGGAGCAGCAGGGAGTAAACCTGCTTGTTGGTCCTCAGAGCTGCTTCCTCCTCACTGCTGCCCCTGCAAAGAGAGCACAGAGCCCAGCTCAGACCACAGCTCTGCCTTCTGCACATCACCAACAGCATTATTCAATAACGTTAATAATAATAAATGTGAGTATCCCAACTTGTCAAGATCCAGCACATCCCTCTGGCTGTCCTGGATTGCCCAAACCCCTGCCAGGGGGCTCAGAGACCCTGGCACAGAGCCCAAGATGCCCCTGTGGGTTTGATTATGACCCTTGGAGCAAGTTACCAACCTCAGATGAAGAATTACAAGCCACAACAGTTTAAGGAGGATGATAGTGAATTTATCACAGGGTGAAAAATACATTTTTGGGGTTTTTAGAATGGGGGTTCAGGGGACAAGACGGAGGGATCTGGGCATGTCCAGCCTTTCTCCTTCTTCTTGGCCTCCTTCTGCTGTGTTGTTGGCACTTACAGATTGGTTTAGAGTAGAAGCTCACTGGCTAACACAGGTGATAGGTATTGGGAAGCAATGGTAAATATTGTACATGTAGTTTTTAGTACAAAAAGATAACACCACCCTGGGGCAGGCAGAGTACCTCTGTCTGTCCTACTGAATGAACCTTGGCTGGACAGGAGAGAGAATTTTATAGATAAGGAACAATATAAACAACTTTGAGACTGAGAACTGGAGAGCTCTGACTCCTTCGATCACCAGGCTGGGAAAAGAGACTTTCTAACACATCTCAGGGTCACTGTGAGCAGTGGGAGTCCCTGAGACCAACTGGATACTGGGACACTGGACACTGAGTATCCCAGCAGGATAACTGGGGACAGCCTCAGCCCCCACCACTCCCTGCACTGCAGTCGGGGCATTCTGTTTATACTGCAGGCAGGAACATAAAACATAAATATAATAAAATATAAAATGTACAAGCAACAGTCAGGTTAATTCTAAGTGCTTCAGGAATGACTGAGAAAGGTTGAAGCAAATTAAATTCATCACACACTTGGCAGGAATCAGGTTCATTTATTAAACAGAACAGGTAGTCAATAAAAAGCCACTGAAATGCAAAGTATTTCTGGGATAAGTTACATGTATTCCCAGAACAAAGAATTACTTTCAATTACTTCTCCCCTCCAATTTGCACAGCCAAGTTCTGTTCTGCTCATGATTCCACTTTGGGAGGGTACAACTGATTTCATCCATTCTGACTGCCAGGCTGCAAGTTGGGCTATCCAACATTACATTTCCTACACATTCTCCTGGTTTTTGTCAAAGTGCACCTGAGACCCTGAAGCACCATTTGAGCTCCAATTTCCCCCCTTTTCACCCCATTATCAAAGCAGAGGGCAGAACTTCTCTGCAGAACACAAGGGAGGAAATGCACACAGGATGCACAGAAGGCACAAGAAAGGTTAAATCAAAGGCAGTTTCAAGCTTAGCCTCAAAGTTTCAAGGAGCTGAGGAGATTTGTAAGAGTCCCTTTGCACAGCATTCAAACTGTAACTAAAGTTCCCTGTGTGGAAACTTCAGTGCAAAACCTCACAATGATGCCAAGGTAAATGTGGGGGCAAAAACCCTCCAAAACAAAAAATGAGGAGTTGCTCATGTTATGAGACAACAGAACTAACCCATTTACTCAGTTAGCTGTGACATCTGCTTGGTAACATATAAATTATCCTGTAAAAATCCTCTGTGTTTCACATATTCAGATTGCCACCTTGTGGATGCTCGTTTTTAGGAGGTGAAAGCTCCTAACATTGCCTGAAAAACAGCTAAAAACACCCAGGCTGAGTTATCTTGGTTTTTATTTATCAGTCTCCCACTTTCAACTTCCTGGACACAATGAACTCATTTCACAGTTTACTTTTAGCAAAACAGCTCTTCCATCAGCAGGGCTTCAATCCCCAAAACTATTAACCCAACTTCCAAGCCTGAAAGAATCCTCTCAAACTAAAGCCACATTTTCAGAACTTCACTTTATGTAACATTAGGAGCAGCTCCTGCAGTCACACACTTGCTGCAGGGGGAGTAAAAGGAATTTTCTGGGTCCCAAAAGGAACACCACACACATTCAGATCAAAGCAACAGAAGGACTGGGGGAAGGAATTTGCTGCCACACCAAAGCTCAATATCTCTTCAGTCAGCACAAAAAGAACTCAGGTTTATCCTGAATGCCAGCAGCAGGACAGAAGACTCCATCAGGAATCAGTGAATTCCCTGACCCCCATATCCATCCCTCTCCTTGCAGCATTACTGATGTGCCTGAATTTCTGCTCAGGAGTTCTGCTTGCCAAACTCCACTGACACTTTATCAGCAAGATGCATCAAGAGACCAGCAGCACCCAGCAGCTGCTCCCCAGAGCAGGAACTCTGCTCAGTCACACACCAATCTCACTCCATTCAGGATAAAGGACACCGAGTTCCAACTTACCCAAGCTTCTTTTTGCTCGAAGTTAACAATTTAATGGATTGGAGGAGAAGGAAAGACATCCTGGACTCAAAGATCCCGAGCAGTTTCAAGACTTCCTCTTTGTTGAGGCCTGCAGAGGAATCACTCACTGACACGCTCTCAGCAGGACTTCTATCCTTGCTGATCTACAGGAGACAAACAGCCCAGAACAATTCCACTGAATTCCACCTCTTAAATACAGGCAGTGATTTAAAAACCCTTCTTGCAGGTGAGCTGACTTTTACATGTGTTACCCAGACTGCCAGCAAGGGACACACACATCAGCACAGCCTGAAGGAATTCTTGTCTGAGGCATCAGGAACATAACTCACACTGGCTACAGACAGCCCTGCACGTTTTAATATTTAAATATTAAATATACCACAGACAGAGAACTTTTCTATTATAGATAAGTTCTGAAGTTCTTAGAGAAGACTTTTAAGGGATAGGAGAGTTGCACAAAAAGAAGTCCATTCACACAGTCAGGCAGTCCACATCTGTACAGAAATATGTTTTAATCCATCTCTGGATCATTTCTAAAGGAATTTCTTTAATCCACTTCCAGGTTAAGGGAGAACTGCAACACATCTAACTGCCCACACTCTTTAAGCCTGGCTCTGTGGAAACGTAACCAAGGAATATTTTAACTGCCAAATGCCCCCTCATTTGTGGAGGCACGAGCCAGAAGGGAGCAGGTATCACACCACTTGAAGCTCCTTTACCTGTTCAGTTTCTGCCACAAGCTCCTTCCTGATGAGCTGAAATGCACCCTTGGTTTTGGTCATTATATCAAGGGCCCCAGACAGAGTCTTTAATTTCCCAGCACTGCTGTTCTGACCTAAAAAAATGAGTACAAAAGGCTGATGTTACAGACTGTGTTTTATTCCCATCCAAAGACTTCAAGAGTTAGGAAGAAAGCCCTCACTGCCCCAGTCAGCTGAAAAGCAGCAAGATAAAAGTGCCTTGTCTCCTCTCTTGAGGAAAATTCTATTCTGAGCAGCAGATTGCTCCTGCTCTCATATAAATTTAGTTATCTAAAAATGAAACTAAGTGGGCAGGGGTGGTTTGGGAAGCTGTAAAGGCAGAGCTGCACTTACTGGCCATCTGGAACTCTGCAAAGGCCAGGGGTGGTTTGGGGAGCTGTAAAGGCAGAGCTGCACTTACTGGCCATCTGGAACTCTGCAAAGGCCACTCTCTCCAGCTGCACCCGCAGCAGCTCACAGGGGGCGTCCTTGAGGAGCTGGAAGAGCCGCACGGCCTTGCTGTAGTGGAGATCAGCCAGGACACGGTGCTGCTTCCTCAGGTGCTCATCTCCAACCTGCACCACAGCAGGGCACAGTTAATCCCCTCTGCATGGCCAGGAGCAGCCACTGCAAGGGTTCACTTGGACAGGGTTGGGAAACAGCACTCGTTTCTTTGGTTAAATAATTGAAATAAATACATCCCAGCTATAGGTAGAAGGATAAATATCAGCTCCACACATATGGAGCATGTTAAGGATGGAAGGTAGAGAATGAAAGAGCCTGGGGCAATACCTGGTTCCTGAGGCAGCTGTGGTACATGGAAGCCAGCCTGTGGTGGATGGTGGCAGCTCGGTACTGGCACAGGGGCTGCCGTTCAGACACGGTGTCAATGTCACAGTACTTCAAGGACTTCATCATGGCTTCACTGACTTCCTTCTCTATCTACAACACAAATAAATACAAATGCAAGGGAAAAAATCCCTGAAGAGGGGCTTGTCACAAGAGCATCTAATGTAAGACAAAGGGGAATCAACCTTAAGAGAGAGGGGAAGGCAGAGGGGAAGGCAGAGGGGAAGGAAAGGAAGACTTAGATGGGATTTTGGGAAGGAATTGTTCCCTGGGAGGGTGGGCAGGCCCTGGCACAGGTGCCCAGAGCAGCTGTGGCTGCCCCTGGATCCCTGGCAGTGCCCAAGGCCAGGCTGGATGGGGCTTGGAGCAGCCACTATCCCAGGAACAATATGGGTTTTAAGGTCTTTTCCAACCCAAACCATTGTATGATTCTGCAATTCCAGTACCAACTTTGCTCCCTGTTGTGTTTTCCAGGATGGCAACAATGCATTTTCCAGACACAATGAAAGCCCTCTGTTACCTGCTCCTGAGCCTTCCTGGATAAGGGAGCATAATCCTGCTGCAGAGTTGCCATGGTGAAATAGGTTGTGGACAGCTCCCAGTTCACAGAATCCCAAACAGCTGGATGCACATCCCTCTTCCCCAGAGACCTCAGGGCCTTCAGGTAGTAGTCAATAGCCTACAAATGTCAAAATCACACACACAGTTACTGCCTGCATTTCTAACAACTATGAATCAGCTTCCCTTTACTCAAAATATCTCCCTGAGCCTTTTTCTGTATTTCCCATTTGATAATCACTTCAATTCTGAGCGTGCAGTTCTTCTCCCTTGTGTGTGTTCAATATCAGCATGTGAATGTCACAGCAACCAAACCTCAGCAACACCACCAAAGCCCCCACAGCAAGGATTAGGGTACTATGGAAGCACCCAGATTATTCCACCCAAATTTAAATATATTTACCAAAGTATTCACAAATACCTCACAGCAGGAGGAATTTGGGGTCTGGGGTTACCTTATTGTAATAAAGGGCCTCTTCTGGGGAGAATTCCCTTTTGAAGTCCCCCTCAGCTGCACAGTGGGCCTGGGCACAGATCCTCATCAGCCTCCCCGTGTTGCACAGCAGAAGGGCAGCATTGGTGGCATCATCAATGGACTCAAAATTCTGAATTCCTTCTTCAAAGCAGGAGAAACTTTTCTTCCAGAGCTGCTGCTCTGTTGTTGAGACGTTTTTACTCACTAGGGTGAAGCACAAGGCTTAGAGACTCAAATTCCTCAGAGTTTGAAGTTTTCCCTGATGGCTTTTCAAGATCATTCTACACATTTAAAGGAATTTCTATAAACTGTACATTCCATTATTCAGTTTAGGCTCAGTTAACTACAGTTTACAAGCCACAGGGATCTAGTGTAAACAAATAATCACAGCAGACATTAAAAAACTACAAAAGCCATTTAAATGCCCTCTTTATAAACAGAAATAGATTTTTTCATACAATCAGTGAACTTGATCACTGCTGTAGCTCCATGAAATGGTCAGGAATGGAAAAAGGATACTTGCCCACTCTCTCAGTCTGCACTGCAGCTGCCTGGTTCATGTAGAACACTCCAATCTCATTCCTGATATTGCCCATCCTCTTCAGCACCTGGATGTGCTGCTCTGGGTTTTGGCTTTTTAAGTTACTGAAGAGGAGGATTTCATAAGCTGCTTCATAGCATTTACAGCTGACAGAAAGCTGGTATTCCAAGTCTGTGGATAAATCTGTAGCCCAGGCAAACACTGGAAAACAAAATGCAAAGCCTTTGAGTCAAACAGTATTTCTCTAATTTAAGTCTAGGGGAAATTGCCCAGAGAAAGTACAAGACTCATGTCAGGCAGATTCTGTTGATCACTGAAGCAGTTACAGCCTTTAGTTGTTTCACAGCTTCAGGCCATGTCATACAACACCTTGACAACCCCCTTCTGAGTGACAGGCAGGATGAGCCTTCTCTGAAGGAAGCAGAAGTGAAGTGCAATAACCCCTCTGCCACAGGCTCTCCTGGGGCATGGCTTTGAGGAAACCCAGTGGAATTATTTATGTCTGCCACATATCCAAAGTCTGGCACTTCTCCTGAGTCAGGATCATACCTTGGCACCTGGATTCTCTGTGAAGGCTGTGTAATATCTCCTGATCTTCTTTAGTCTGGTAATTATATTCTTCAAGGTAGGCTGCTCTGTTGTTTGCATTCTGAGCCAGCATTAACTGGATATCCCCACAAAGGGTTAAGCACTGGCACAGGAACCCCAGCACCTCGGGCAGCATGCTGCCACACAGACAGCAGTAGGTATCTGGTGGGGGAAAAACCAACATGGATCAGGGAGGGGGAAAGAGAATTACACATCAAAAGGCTTGACACAGACTGACAAGATAATTGGGTTTTGTGTTACCTGTCTGCAGACAGAGAATAAGTGTGACAATGTGTTATCCTCAGAAGAAATAACTTATTTTAAAGTCACAGTTGCCCTGCACAGCTGATGGTTTAAAAAGAGCCCCAATGCTGTGCAAGATGAGCAGTCACTCTGGTAATTACAAATGCTAACCTCAGACTTGACCAAGGGAAAACTGACTTTTTGCAGATTGACTCAAGGGAAATACAGCCTGAAAAGGTAATTTCCAAAAGGTAGAGTTTATAAAAGACTATAAAAGGCTGAAAGCTGCTAAGTCCTGTGAGTTATTGAGAGGTCTATTGATGCTTTGTGCTAAGATCAAGTGGGTTTGCTTTATAAACCTCCTCCTGCCCTAAGACAGGAGCCTTCCCTTATGGCAGGGAAATAGCAGCACTTTAGCACTAAGCTACTGGCATTTCCCAGTTGGTTACTCTCATTAGTAGAGTAGTATTAGTCTAAACAGCCTGATTTTACTTTTTTCCTTTTCCTCAGTAATACTTCAAGATGTATTCTATTTTAGAGGAGCATCCAATTCAGCTGCTGAAGAGGTTCAGTACTTCTCAAGGATATATTTAAATAACATGGGAACCACCAGGGAATAAACACCAGCTTGCAGCAGCATCACTTGGAGCACAGAACACTGTCTTGGCCTTGGCACCAGGACAAACTCTCCCAAATTCAACTGCCCTGGAGCTCCAATGTGCCCTCAAGTTCCCAACCTGTCAAAATGGGATCACATCTTTCTATTGATCAGTGACAGAAGTTATCCTCACTTCAGACTTCTGCCCTGAATACTGAGCTGGACACTGAGTCCAGTTAGACACGAGCTTGTCACACTTGTCACTGCACACCACAGGGAAAACCACGCCCAGCAGTGTGTGATGTGGTGACAGGTCTCCCCAGGCAGTGGCACAGGTGACAGATGACTCCAGGAACTCACCATGGCACTGCAAGGCCAGCTTGATGTAGCGCAGCGCCCGCCCGTACTTCTGCAGGACCATGGCAGCATCAGACAGCACATAGTAAGCTCTGGATGATTTCAGGATGAGCTGGAGTTTCATTTTGTACTGCCAGGATCCAGGAATCATTCCTGACTGACTGCAGTGCTTCCCCTTCTGGAAGGAGCCCACTGTGAGAGGAACAGAACCCCATCAGTGACTCTCCCCTCTAAGACATGCCAGAGGCACAGCAGCACAGGCAGGATGGGAACTGCCTGATCACAGCCCTGCACAGGCAGAGCTCTGCACTCCAGTGTCATCTGCCAAACAACCCAACACATGGCACTTCTCCATCACTGCTCCTGGGAATGCAGTGGGACAGGGACAGTGCCTCTCTGACCTCACACAGCTGGTGGAACACAGGAGCAGAGGCCAACACTTCTCCCTCAGGGAGCAATAGAAAAACCCCAAGAAAGTCACAGGCAGAATTTGTCATGTTCTCTACCACGTCCTTAAGATAAATGCTCAGTTTCTGTATGAACAGAACCCCAAGAAAGTCACAGGCAGAATTTGTCATGCTCTCTACCATGTCCTTAAGATAAATGCCCAGTTTCTGTATGAACAGAACCCCAAGAAAGTCACAGGCAGAATTTGTCATGTTCTCTACCACGTCCTCAAGATAAATGCCCAGTTTCTGTATGAACAGAACCACAAGAAAGTCACAGGCAGAATTTGTCACGTTCTCTACCACATCCTTGAGATAAATGCCCAGTTTCTGTATGAACAGTCTCAGTGAGAAAGCTGCCACATGTGGGTTTAGCCTCCAGCACACAAGAACCTGGATAACCTGGTCCTTCCCACAAGGAAAACCAAGCACTTTCTCACACTTATTTCAGGATATCCTCTGCATAAGGTTATGAAGCTTTTTTTTGATGCTGCAGTGGTTAAGGAGCCAGCAAGAACAGGTCACTGTTCCTGATTTAAGGCCTGTCCCCACCAAGACACAGAATTTTGCCCTGACAGTATTCACACACAGAAATGTGTCTCTTGCTTAAGGTGGATTTACAAGGCCTGGCTTGCAAACCCACTATCTTACCACATTATATAAATACATAGTAAGTAAATATAATAAATCCTTAAGCAGTTCATGTTCCACTACGACAAAGACCAATGTAAAACTGTAACACCCCATCCTGCTAAAGACACAAACACTGCACATACCCTGTATCCATCCACTGCTCACAGGCAGTTCTCTTGAAGTTACAAATTCCAGGATTTACAGCACTTATCCTTTCCATATGTATGTAAATATGTACATGTAGCAGAGAAAATACATAATTCACATCACAGAAAACAAACCCAGGGACTGGGAAACAAAAGAGAGCAAGCAGCTCTGCTGCTGCTTCAGGGATGGACTCAACACAGATCCAGGAATCTGTGTGAGTGTGAATAACTCAAAATTGAACTGGCTTCTTATTCAGAGATTTTTCAAAGACAGAAAGGAGGAGAAAGGAAAGAATAAAGAACTGCCAAAGTAGGCAAGATAAATTTTTTCTGGGCTATGCTTACAGGGCTCCTTGCCCTGCAGAGAACTCCACTTCTTTCAAACAAAAAGTCTTTCCTGGAACTTTTTATGTCACTGCAGAACAAAATAAAATAGTGAGACTGTAGTCTGAAACTCCAGGAGTTTGAGCATTTCAGCAAACAAAACATCTTTTATTTGCTGCTTCTTTTCACAACTGTAGAGGTACAGGAAAAAAACCCAAAATCCTAGTTAACATTTTATATGCAATTCAAGCACCTGATGTAGGAACAAAACCTGCCAGAAGGGAGAAATTCTTCCAGAAAACATCCAGGCCACACACACGTAAAGAAATTAAGGCTATTTTTAAATCAACCCACAAAACTTACGGTGCTGCACATACCAAACCTCAAAATACCAAGGCTTTATGGAAGTCATCTGAAAGCCACATCTAAATAGAGTCCAGTAAAATCATGTGTTGACTAATAAAAGATTCTTTGCTATGCAAAATAACTCAAATGAGCTCCTCTGTTCATATTTAAAAAGGAACAGACTGTTCTCCAATTTTCAGTGCACTTTTCCTTAGGCAATGCTGTAATTAGTGATTTAAGCACACTGTTTTGACAATCAAAATAAAGTAGCAGCAGTTTGTGTTGGCACTGGAAAGGTCTTATTTTGCACAACAATACCACTTACTTTTGTCTAGAAACAAGGCCATCTGTTTTTCCAGAGACTCAGGACCACCACTGGTGGATTCATCCTCATATTTCAACGGGATTGGAGTGCTGGGGTCAGCTGCAGGAAGGTCACCTTCCTTTTTAACACTGCTGTCAACAGACTTCAAACCCTGCAAAAGGGAGAAATGCTTTCCTTCACCTTGAGAGCAATATTTAGCAAACAGCAGATGAAGGATGGGGTGGGAGGTGAAGCATCCTCAGGAAGCTGGCACTGCACTCACCTCCAGGACGTGGTTGAGCACCAGCCTGCAGCGCTCCTCAGTGCCGTGGCAGACAGGGAAAGCACAGCTGGGCTTCAGGGGGGCACCAGGGGGGGAACAGAAGAAATGGTCAGCACAGGAAATATAAAATCACTGGCCAGAAGATGCAAATGAGAGGTAACAGCAAGACAAAGTGGAATATGGTAAGGAAAAACAAAACCTACACGAAGCTTTTACCATAAAATTCAAACACCTCAGATTTTATGAGCAGCTCATGAACTGTTCTTCTTTGCCCACTTCAGTTCACCTGAAGGCAAAACTACCAGGGAGCTGAATTTCATACCCATGAACTGAACCATGCAGGAAATCCCTTAAACACCCCAGTGCCACTTACACGTATTCGATGCACAGACTTGTACTTTTCTGGCACTGACAACTCCCCAACAGATTTGATGATTGCCACTGCTTTATTGTCATCTGGGGGATCAGAACTGTTGCTGTAGGAACCGTTTTCATCACTGTCTGGCATCTCTTCCTCTTCCTCACTGTAACTTTCATCAGAATTGCCATTTATAGGGAAGTCTGCACTGTCTTCTTTTTTAGGTTCATCCAGCTGAAAAAGCTCTGATAACATGTAGTTTGCTGAAGCAATAATCTTTGCAAAGAAGAGAAAAAAATTATTCATTCTCAAGTTCAATTTTTCTTTTGAGAGGCAAGAATATAAATGATCTTAGAACAAGGAGGACAGAGGACATGCAAAGAGGTGTTTGATAACCTGCAAACAGAGCCTGAGCAAATTCCCTGGAAGGAAAAGGATCCAAGCTGATCAAGTTTAGAGGAGAATAAAAACCAGAGAACAAGTACTGCCTGTTCTGACAGCTTGCAGATCACAGGAGACAACACAAGGGTCTTATGCAAGCAAAAAAAAATAAACTGAAGAGATCTCACTGGGATTTTGAAAACCTTTCACAACTCTACAAGGAATCCACATTTCTACATTCTTATTAGTTTCATGTGTCCCATGTCTCCTCTCCATTCTAAATATGACTCAGATTTTCACATCACATTTTTGGGATTCATTTTCAGTTGAAAACAGCTTAAATCATTTAGAGACTCGCTAGCCCAGCCCACTTATCAAGGCAGGTGCTCAGAACTGTGTCCAGCTGGGCTTTGAGGATCTGAAAAGATGGAGACTGCAACTTCTCTGGTTGGCCTGACCCAGTTTTCAGCCACTCTCAGAGTAAAAATGTTCATATATTCACATTTTACACTTTTTCTCCAGGATCTGCTCCCAGAGGGCTCTCTGGCAGCAAGAACAGACTGAATGTAATGAGAAGTTCCTTTTTAGAGCAGGACAGAAGACTTGTGCTGTAATGAGGGGCAGCAAAAAATACTAATTTAAAAAAATAGCATGGGATTCTTTAAAAATAAAATCAACTTCTAAGTTTGTTTATAAATTTAAATTCTCTCCTTTGAGAGGAAGAAGTAACACACTATTTATTACAAGGCTTGTTATGATTAGAGCATATTTACATAAAAGTGCAAGAAAACTTTGAACTCTCACTTGAGGATGTCTGCCATTGTCCAACAACTTGAGACAATTCAGGAGCAATGTTCTGATTGTGCCATAGTGTTTCTTGTTCTGGTTTTTCTTCAACATCATATTGCAAGCAACTCTAAGAGAAAGTTGAACAAAACAGTGAAATCCCTGGATAATTTCTTTGTGCTACAAAAAAGAAATTTTAAACAATATTCTACAGCTATTGATCTTCCAAACTTTATGATAAATCTACAAGACTTTATCAGCAAAGAAGTTTACATGGAGAAATGGTGAAAAAGAAAAGTCAGTTTTGATCTAATGGGACTAAGATTTAGTGAGGTTGTATATGATTGTCATTTGATCATGATTTTTGGTCTGTGTTCTGAATAGAAATGCACCAAGAATGAAATACTGCAATAAAATTGATAAAAACTCACTTGTACAGCAGAATTGCCACTGGCATTGTAAAAGGGTTTTGGTATTTGTCTTCAGTCTCTTCACAAAGTGTGGTGAGGTCATAGAGCTTTACTATGTCACTCCCACTTGCTGAAAAAGAAAATCTTTCATTAATTAACATCACATTAACACCAATCTTTTCAAACTGATCTAAACCTTCTTACCTTTAAACAGCCAATAGGTGTGTCCTTCTTTGGTGCAATTTGATTTCAGAAAAGATAAGATATTTTGAGCAATATCTTTTATCACTTTGGTAGAAAAATTGGAGTTTTCCAAATTGGGAATATCTTCAGTCTTGATCATTTCATATTTCTGCAAAGAACAGAAATTAAGACTCAAGCTCAGGAGGGTTTTGTGACACCAAAATTAATACAGCAGTGTCTCCATCAGCAGCTAAAACAAAGGCTGTTATTAAGATAAATTGAGTTAATTTCTATGATTTACTTTAAGCAAGCACATCTTGATGACACTACTCAAACAAAGCTTTAAGAAGGATCCATTTCTGTCACAAACATGGCAAATGGAGAACAAAAGAATAGGAAAAATATGGAGGAGAAGGTACAACATCTAAAACCTAGTCAGCCTAGGAAAAACTCCAGGCTACCAGGTAGAACAAACACAGCTGGTCCACAGTAAAACAGCAGAAACGTTCAGAAGCTTGCATCTGTCTTGGCAAGGGAGCACTGCAGATTTCAAGATGTAAGAAACTGATTTCTGCAGTTGCATTTTTTATTTTTGCCTTCACTCAAACACCAGGGGAAGAAGGAATCTTGCATGCATGAAAGGGAGGGGAAGAAAGAATACACTATTTTTAGATGACTGCTGCAAGCTGTCTAAGATGCTTCTCCTTCTGCACCACAGGATTTTTGTCATCTCTGCTCAGAACAGTGTGAAGGATCTGTGATAACTGAGGCAATTTTAGAAGATGAAGAATGAATTATTATTTTAAGGCATAATGCAAAGAGCCAGACTTACCTGAACAATTCCATTGACATGAAAGCACATTACAAGCTCTGGTACATTGCATATTAAGTTGTCCAACCAATAGTCAATCCCTGTCAGCACATTTATTGGCTTGTTGTTATCCCTAAAACAAAATATTTCTAGTGTTACTTAAATCTTTGTTTACCCCTTCAGGAAACATTAGGAAATTAGGAACATTAGGAACACATTCAGGAAATATTAGGGATGTTTAAAATGGAATTTAGGTTTAAGTCACCTGAGAGTGGATGAAGACTAAAACAATGATTTGTGAATTGTTGTATTAATCATGAGTTATAACTAAACAGATGTGCTGATCTCTCCAATGGAACATGCTCACATTCCATCAGCAGTTTGGAGGTTTTGCCCACATTTAACAGGCTTCAAATGTCACACCATTGCCCAGATAATCAGTACCTCAGAAGTTCTAAAGCAATAGCACTTTTAGCTGCAACTAATTATAGCACAAACCTACTCTCAGGCCTTCCAAAGCTCCTTGCAGAGCAAGGTACTGTTAATTCTTAAATGTGTCTTTAAAAGATGAAAAATACACCAAATCAGCTTCAAGTTTTTGCTCATTCTTTGCCCATGTAGAGGGAGGAACAGGATGAGTGGTAATGAAGGGATTGACATTAAATTGGGACTGGAATGGTTCTGTCTCACTGCTCAATAACATTTTAAGTGCTTATGCCCAACAAGCAGCTACTGAAATTCAGACTCCCAGGAAGATAAATTTTACTGCTCTCTTTTATAAAAATAGCAAAAAATGCAGATAGCTAACTAGGAAGCAGAGTAACAAATCAGTCAAGGCTGCTATAAATAATATCTGTGAATTTCTAAGCTCACCTGAGACGCAGGCTCACAGCAGGGTATCTCCCACCTCCAAATATTGGCATATTTGATCCCACCAACATGTGAATATCTTCAAAGGTCCACAGGATATTACGAACAAAGTCATTTTTCAGTCCCTTCATTAGGGGAAAACAGAATTGGTCAGTAAATCAGTGGCATAAAACTCATTCTCCATGACATTCTGAGGAATTATGAGACAGCAAGAAGCCAAAGCAGCAAACAAAAGCCAGCACGTGACAAACCCAGCACGTTCACAGGAACTTAAAACTGCAGATGCCACAAAAGCTGCAGCTACAGGGACTGAGGTTTGGCCTTGGCTCCAACTCAGCCTGGCTTGGAGGCGCTGCTTTAACCTGGGGGTGCAGCTCTCACACACAGCATACCTGACTGCTCTCCCCGTCATTGAACAAAGGAGACAGGTTTTGCTCTCTGGGGGCTGAGGCCACGTGCCCCACTAGATATGAGGGCTCAAGAGGCACATTTCCCTGTGGAGAGCACAAGGATAACCAGTGATTCTGCTGCTGAGGTCAAGTCAGCCATTTAGAAAGATATGAACAACAAAAGCGTGTAAGGGAAAAACCTTTACCTCCATCATCTTTAAATAAATCTGCATAAAACTGCAAAAAGCCTCTAGGCAGTGACTAGAATGCTTCTTTTCTACAGTTAGTGCCAAAATGTTGTGTTTTGTAACATTTTCAGAGGCTCTGGGAAGAAACCAGGAAGTATTTACAAGAGCTCCTTGTTAACCCAAGGTCAACACCACATTATCAGTGTCCAGAAGCAAAACCTCTATCCTGCTGGTTTATTTCTGAACTAAAGAAAATGGCACTGTGCAAATGCACAACAGCTTCTTTATGATAAACAGTCTGCTGAATGGGGCAATGGTTCCTCAAGAGGGTGGAAGAGAGAAGAGTCCTTTTTCTAAAAGCTTTCAAGCACTGAAGCATTTCTCCACTTCACACAACACATGCAGTTACAATTTTATGGCCAATGTAGATTAGAAACCCCCTAAATTTGGCAGCTCAGTTGGTAACATTGTGCAAGCACAACTGTAGCATCATTATTATATAAAAGCAGACTGAAGACAGCAGACCTTTCAACCTCTCCAAAATTTAATCAATTCTGGTTTATATTACTCACAAAAACCACAGGAATTAACAGTTTTCATAAATAAGTTTAGCCAGAATAGCAACCCTGAATTAGGGCCTGATACTAATCATAGCTTGTTGCATAATTGCTGTAAACATCTCCCCTTTCACTTGTGTAATCTCATGGCAAGTATTTTTAAGTACTGCTTAACTGTTTTCCATTTTCAGAAATTTTCATTTTCCTCTTCCCCTAAAGAATTCAGGGCCACCAGAAAATGGATTTTAATGGCAGATTTAAAAAGAAAAGCTAGAACTTTAAGCTTCCAAACACATCTTCTGATTATGAGCATTTTCCTACTCTTAGGTAAAGGCAGGGATGAATACTCTTAGCCAAAGGATTTGTTTCTCAAGGACACTGGGAAAAACAGCAATTTAGCATTACAATGACAGAACAAATATCTGAATTTTGGAGCTCTGAATCACTGGCAAATCTGGAACTGCACCTCCTGCCAAGCTCTCCTCACGCCTCAGCTCAGCTCTCTCAGCAAAGGGAGCTGCAGCAGCACTGCTGAGAACCTTTCCCCATGTGTGGCTCTACAAACACTGTGGTGCCATGCAAAACATTCTTCACACCAACCTGGTTGGAGGCACCTGGATCTTCAGAGAGTGAGGAAGGCATTTCAAAAGGAGCTGGCCAGGAGGCCCTTCCTGCTTCATCACTCTCACCTGCAACAGGACCCTCCTGGTGCTGCTTGGAAGTGGAAGGAACAGGCTGAGCAGCTCCATCTCCGTTGATGCTGACAAGGAAACATTTACAAGTTCAGCTGACAAGATGCAAACAGATCCATTTTTAGAGTTGTTATGTTTGATGCACCCTTGCCAACAAATGACTTGGCTGATATGCACTTAATTAAGTCATGCTGTTTATTTTATTCTTTAGTACTTAAATTTTAAAGTAAAATACTTCAAATTCCATGAAAACAGTTCATGTTATTTCCTGACCTCACCCCTCAATTCCCTCTGTTTAAGGAAAAAGCAGTAAATTAATCAGACTATAATGGAATTTTAACATTTACTCCAAGACCAAAAACCAAGGAGAAGTGGTGCAGAATTCAAGTTTCATGCAGACAAAAGATTACCTGTAATATAAAAACTTAGAAAGTATTGCCTTCTGGTACCAATGTTCTTTACTCTTCTTTTTTCTTTGCCATTTCTGATCAATCAGCCTTTGATAAAACTCTTTCAGCCATGTCCAGTCCCCTGTCTGGGCAACAGAAGAAATATGAAAATAATGTCAAGAAGCATCTGCAAAGTAAACCAAGTGCCTTATAAACTTACAAATATTCCTTCACAGGAAGAAACTGAGAAAATAACATCAGAGTTGAAATCCTGAATTGGTCATTTATTGAGAATACAGCTTCTAGGAAAGTTATGTTCTTGCTGAAAATTTGACTTCATTAGAAAATCATATATACAAGAGGCTACATAGTAAGAAATACATATTGCTTATAAAATCAATCCAATGATATAGCAACACTGAAGTAATTACACAGAAGTGAGACACAGAATATTAACCCTACAATGCCATGAACACAGGACATCTGCAGCAGTTTACCCACAAACTACACTGAACAGAACACCCTTGGCACCCACATATGGTTTTTAGGGATTTCCAGACATTTTCTTGCTATTCTGTTCCTGAAATAATGCATTTTGCCCACACTGCACAGTTATCAAGAACCAAGTGGTTCACCTGAGATGATCTCATGAAGAGCTCCTGGATATCCAACTCATCCAGCAGGAGTGTCCTCCCAATCCTGTGCACTGCCATGCTCACATGGGACTTGCTGTAAGGGATCTTCAGGAGTTTTTTGATGTTCTTGCAGAAGGAAAGTGAAAAGAGAGAGTATTTAATATAATTATACTGCCTGGGATGACAACTGTCAGGAAACTAATGCTCCATCACGTGTAAATGACTTGGGGAGACTCCAAGCCTAAACTCCACCACTCCAAACATCCCCCCCTTCCTTCCTTCCCCCAGCCCCCTCTGGTCAGTCAGGGTACCCTGTCCTGGCTGTGTCCCTTCCCAGATTTCCATGCACTTCCCACCTGGGAAGCAGGAAAAGCCTTGGCTCTGTATAAGCCCTGCCCAGCAACACCAAACACATCTCTATTATCAACCTGTGCTCAGGACAATCCCAAAGCAGCCCCTTCCCAACCACTGGGAAGAAAATCAGTGCCACCCCAGCCCACATGGTCAAATAAAGCCTGACAATGCCAGGGATCTGGAAACCACCCACAAGAAAATGCATTTGCTGAGGGCAGAGAACACCAATGACAGTGATAAAGAGACCAAATCACCAGTAGGAACAACACACATGGCTTAAACACATTCTGTGATTGGATCACCATGACCAGGTACCAACAAAACTGACAAAAATATCCAAGGGCATGATTTGGATTGTAAACCTTTATTTTCACAGCATCAATACCAATTCTTTGCCAGGTGTCCAAAGCAATCCAGACAGAGATCTAAATCTGAATACAAATCTGACAAATATTAACATGAGCATGTTTCCTCTTCTGAGCAGCCTCATCTGAATTCTACAGATATTACCAGCACCAAAAGAGCTGACAAACTGACAAAAATCAAATGAAAGGAGAAGCTGAAGGGGAGCTCTCTCTTGTATAAGAATAGGGGAGAAAACCATCTTGAGAGTAACAGTTTGCATCAAAATAACTGATTTCAAACACACAAGACAACTACCTTGCAAGGCTGATGTGCTGCATTCACTAAACTGCACACTTCAGCTGCAGATTATCTGTAGAACTCCAGAGGAAATATGATTTTTCTCTCTACATTTCTTATTCAGTGACCACAATTCCCTTACTTGGTGATCTGTGATTCATTAAGGGATTTTTCCTTTTCCCCAAAGGACACAAAACTGCCAGAAGCCATCACAGTATCTTAAAATGAAAGTTTATGCAATGTAAGACTTTAGGATGTGTCCATACCTCTGAATCAGATACAACATCCACATCATTTCCAACTGAGTCAATGAAGTCATAGGCCATCCCAAAGCTATCAAAAAAACATTACAAGTTCAGACAGTTCCAGTGTGACATTACAGACCTGGCTTTTATATCTATTAAATCTTTGAAAGGCTTCATAAAATAAGAAAAAAATTACCCAGCTAAACATCCCCGAGTGTAATGAGACTTAAAATTACCAAAGTAATTTCATCTTCATATTCTGCAAGTTTTTCAAATATATCTTTCAAAGTGCTTAGATCTAATTCCAGGACATTCTATAACACTTAAAGTTTTGTGGAAATCAAGAAAAAAATGGAGAAAATGAAACTGAAAATAGGAAGAGTTCTTCAAGGAGTTTCTCTTTAAGGCATTAAGCATATTAAAGACTTCAATTTTAGTAGCTATAATTGAATTTTACCCCTTATTCACATTTTCCAGAACTGCCCTACATGTTGTAACAGACACATTGTCTCTTCCTCCACCCTCGTTAAGGAAATTACAAGGTACTTAAGCTGGAATATTTCAATGTACAGATCATTCTTTAAAACAAATCCAGATACCACTAAAATCCAAAACACACATGAAGTGCAAGTTATACTTTCATTATCAGCTTTTTAATACGGACACTAGAGAAAGAGATTGAACTGCCAGCCTCTATTTGGCAATCAGAGTATCTAAAATAAACATGAAAAATTCATAAAGCCCTGAAAAATATGTTACTCTGCTCTGAAAAGTACAGCTCCTAAAAGAGATAATGAGAATATAAACACAGACCTTGAACAAACTGTTAAATTTCACTGACTGACTGACTTGGTGTGAATTTGCTTGTTCAGCACAGGATTTGAGCCTCCTGTTTATGAACACTCTGAACTCAACTCATTCAACAATTCAGCAAACATCCACACTGAAAGGCAACACTGCTGCTTGGGTGTGCCCCTCATTTCACCCATGGTGTGACAGAAACATGAAATCCTGATATAAATATGAGATTTCATTTGTATTAGTCAGGTCCAGTTTCTAAAGGTCCAGAAGAGCCATAAATTGGTTTCCAAGGGGAACCAACCACAAGTCCCATTTCACCTGTTATCAAAGGCAGAAGGGCTGGCTGAACCAGTCCAGTTTGATCTGGGGAGGAACAAAAAGTCAGTTTGACTGTCTGAGGCAAGGTGTCAACATGCACGTGAACAAATAAACAAAACCATCTCTGTGTGTTATGTAAATAATCAATATCAGCAATCATTTACTAATGAGACAAGATCAGACCATAGAGGCAACAACTCAAGATAAAAAAGTAGAGGGAGAAAGGTTAAGACAAAGCAATATGAAGTTGCTATGGTAAAACCTGTACTTTCTACTTTAAATGACACAGGATCCAAGTGCACAATCAGAATTATTCTTAAAGGCCTGGAATAAAACAGGGGCTGCTGTTCTTTACCTTGAGAAGGGTTTACTCTTTTTGCTGTTGCCCAGAATGGTTGTCCCTGCAGGTCCCAGCTTGGCACTTTCCCGTAGCCAGTTGGCAGGAGGCAGCTTCAGGTCTGTTTTCTCCTGCAGACGGGCAAAGGCTGCCTGAGGAGGGGCTGAGGAGTATTTCACCACAGCACAGCTCTTCACCTCATTGCCTCCGAGGAACAGCACCGAGCCCTGCTTTCCAGAGAGAAATTAAACCTTCTGCTTAATAGCTGGCAATTAAAACCATCAGGCTTGTTCTGTGATAAGTTATTTTTAAGGCTAAGTGAGCAAAATTCAGTCCTATAGTCACTTCCCTTTCCCCAGCACATACAGTTTCCCAGTTATCCCAATTCCAATTCATGTCAAGCATAAGCTTCACTTCAGGAATTATCACAGAATCATTTAGGTTGGAAAAGACTTCCAAGATTATCAAGTCCAATCAGTGATGGACCACTGAACAACACATCCAGTCCTTCCTTGGACACCTCTAGGGATGGGGACTCAGACAGTCTATTCCAACGCTTGACAACCGTTTCCATGAAGGAATTCTTCCTAGTGTCCACCCTGAGGCCGTTCCCTCTGCTCCTGTCCCTGTTCCCCCCGGCTGTCCCCTCCTGGCAGGAGCTGTGCAGAGCCACAAGGGCCCCTGAGCCTCCTTTTCCCCAGCCGAGTCCCTTCCCAGCTCCCTCAGCCCCTCCTGGGGCTCCGATCCTTCCCCAGCTCCGCTCCCTTCCCTGCACACACTCCAGCCCCTCAATGTCTTTCCTGACATAAAGCCCCAGAACCAAGCCCACAATGTGAGGCTGGACCTCAGCAGTGGGACACACAGGGGGACAACCCCTGTCCTGGTCCCGTGGCCACACTGTGGCTGATCCAAGCAGGTGACAGTGACCTTCTTGTCCACCTGAGACACAAGAACGAAGTGCCACTAAGGTCAGCTGCCCACACAACACACAATCAGAAAGGCTAAAACGAACACGACTCCTCCCACTGAAGTTTGTGAAAGTAGGTGGTTATTAACACCAAGTGTTCCCTACACCAACATTAAAGCGAAACATGCTTCCACCTTATTATTATTAAATAATAATAAATTAAATAAGCTTGGTGTTTGCCTATTTCTTTTCAAACGCGCAGCTGTCACCCGTGTGAGAGCAGCTTTGAACTAACACATGTCGCGGGAAAAACAGCTCCACAGGACACCACTTACGTAAATACAAAGCACTTATGCATAACAACAGCAACACCGCTCGCAATTAACGCTTAATCATAATTAGCGTGTTCCCTAGAGCACTCCGGCCCTGACAAACTGGAAAGAGGATCAAAAACACCGCTTCAATTAAAACACCACCAGGGGATGTGTCTGTAGGCACCGCTCGACCCCCCCTCAGCCCCTCTACCTCACCCAGCACGGCCCCCACTCAGCGCCGCTCACCTGCTTGGGCTCCTCGGCGTCTCCCCTCAGCGGGGCAGCGGCGCCCGCGCCGCAGGGCTCCTCCATGGTCGGGGAACGGAACGGGAATGCAGCGGGAATGGAACGGGAAAGGAGCCGGGAATGGAACCGGGAAGGGGCGGCGAGAGCGGAGCCGCTTCCCGGGGGCGTCCGGCCGGGAACCGCCGCCTCTCGCGAGACTTTTCGAGAAGGCGCGGGAAGGGCGGGCTCGGAGGGCGGCGCCGTGAGGGGCGGGAGGCGGCGGCGGCTCCGTGAGGGGCGGGTGTGGCGCTCCCAGCCGGGTCAGGGAGGCTTTGAGGTCGGAAAAACGCATGGCTAATCTGTGAGCGATCCCTGCTTTGTCAATTACACCGAAGCACGGAATGTCACGCCCAGTCGTTCCTTAAGCACCTCCAGGGATGGGACTCCACTACCTCCCTTGGCAGCCCCTTCTAATTCTTGGCCACCCTTTCCATGAATAAATTTTCCCGGATCTCTCCTATAGATCTCCCCTCGCACAGGTTGAGGCCATTCACAGCTGAGCCAGAACGTCCCCCCGAGCCTCCCTTTCTCCAGGCTTGTCTGACTTTCCTTGATAACCGGGACCTTAATGAAACAAGCGAAAACTCGGTCGTGGGGTACCTCAGCATGGGAGAGGATTGAAAATTGCAATGTCCTGCCCTCTGTACACTGAGTTCAACCAAAACTAAGCTCACGTGGCTTTAATAAGCAAGTAATTCCTAAATAGTGCCCATGGGATTTTTAATATTTATTATTTTCCGTGTAGATTGTATTCTTCATTCTCTAAACCACAAGAGGCAGTACGCTTCATGATTGGTCAGGGAGTACAAATACTGATTGCCTCTTAAATTACATCTATATCTATATTTATAGCCACATACACCTTTTAATATATATATACACACACACACATAGATTTAGATCATGGAATCACAGAATAGTTTGGGCTGGAAGGAAATTTAAAGATCATCCAGTTCTACCTCAGCCATGGGCTGCAGCTTCTCTAGGCACCCTGTGCCAGGACCTCCTCACCCTCCCAGGGAACAATTTCTTCCTAATATCCAATCTAAACCTAGTTTCTGTTAGTTTGAAGACAAAAAGAACACAAGTGTCATCTTCTTTCCAGTCTGTCAAGGCCAAGGAGGCAAAGTTTGTGCTAAAGTGGCCAAGTGTGCTGCAGTTAAATAGTTGGGATGTTTCCAAGCCAGCGCTTAAACTCAAAAGAAAAAAAAAATCCTTAGGACGCAGCGTGTAAATATAAATATATAAATATATAAATATTTAAATATTCGGCGTGTGTTTCAATTAAAATGTGTGTATGTGGAAAGCCATTTTCAAAAGAGCAGGAAGTTACATCTTAAGAATTCTTTCTCTAACATCCTTTGGGTTTTCCTCAAAACCAGCCCTCCTTTCCCCACCCATTCCCATTCGGGCAGTAAAGTGTCACTGAAGCGATTGTGCAGAACTGATTTGTTTCCAACATTCAATCCTTTGAGGAGCGGTAATTCCCCTCTCCCCTGCAGCAGCGGAGCGGGAGCAGCGCTGCTCGGGGTGCTGTGGAGCTCCGGGAGGGCTCTGAGGTCACAGGGGAGGAGGTTCCACAGCCCGGCCGCCCCCTCAGCGCGTCTCCAGGGAACCGCGGTGGCGCTGGCAGAGTGGCCGCAGCGGCAGTGACATCGAGCCATGGCTAAGGACGGGTCAGAGCACAGCGGGGGGCACAGTAGCGACTGGGTAAGGGCCGAGCAGGAGCCCCCGTGTCCCCCACAGGGCTTCTTGATCCCTAAACTCTCAGAGAAAGCACCGTGCTAAGGGTGACTTTGTCCTTCAGTCAGGAATGAGTCTTCCCGTTCCTGAGGTTTACGAGGAAGGTGTCCTACGTATTCAGTGTGCAAAAGTTCTGGCTTGTTAACCAACCCTGGCTGGATTTCCACCCCCCTGCCGCCCAGTTTTCCAGCAATGCTGGAGGTCTCTTATTTGATAGTTAGCCCTGGTTGATCTTCCTTCTCTTCTGGAGAGCTCCAGCCAAGGTTTGCCTCAGTTCTGGCCTCCAGGAGAACACTCTGACCCCATCAGAAACGCTGGGCTGGAACATCTTGGTATTCCAGGGCACTGTGACACTGCTGGCACAGGCTGCTCCTCGCTCTCTGAACCCTTTGGCCTGATGTTGGGTTGGGCTGTTCCCAAAAGTTTTGTGCTTTCAAACTTGTGCTACACATGAGTAGCATGGGGGAAGGGGGGTTAGAAGGTTGTTGTTTTCCTTGGTGGTTATTGCTGTGTAAACAGTTTTCAGAAAGTTCCTGGACATTCTTGTCTTGAAGATTCCTAAAATTCTTGTCTGGTTGTTTTATCTACGTTTGAACGTCTTTATGGTCAGGTTTGTGTTGTGTGTGTGGGAGCCTCCTCATTTTTCCAGGCGCCACTAGATGCTGCTGCAGTCCAAGTAATAAAAAATAAACGGGAAAATACCATTTTACCCACATTTCTGATCAGATTTAATTGTTATTTGGGTTTGGTTGTTTTTTGTTTTTTGGGTTTGTTTTTTTTTTTTAAAGGCTCATAATCTTCATTATTTTCTAGTTCACTCACGATGGACTGGAGCTGGGCGAGCTGGAATCAGTAACAAGCTCTTCACTAAAGCATGTCCTGAACTCCGTCGCCGCTGTGGGCCAGGAACACAGAATGCCGCTGCAGTACAAAGCTCGGGTGCAGGTGAGCTCCTGTGCAGCACAGCCCATTTTCGGAGCTCTTGTGCAAGCTGTCACTCGCTGAGTCGTGAGTAAGAGCAGCGCTCGGGGTCGTTAGCGGAGCAGTCACAGCGGGCTGGCAGACTTTGTGCCTCAGGGGATGCAGTGATTGCTGCCTGTGCTGCGGAAGAAACATATTTCCCTGTTACTCACTCATAATTTTAGTAGCTCCGAGTCCTGCTGTATTACTGCTGATTTTCTCTTTTATTATTGAAACACCGAATACATTATGATCAATCTCAGCCCACAGCCCGTGTGTAAAGAAGGTTTAATGGAAATTTGATCAGCTGTTTGGCAATGAATGTTGGAAATTCAGTATATTCACACAAAGGAGTGTTCTTTTTGATCCTTAAAAAGTTAGAAGCTCCTCATTTCAAACATTTTTAAGGCTTGATTAAAAATGGGATTTGTTAAAAAATTTTATGATGAAAGGAAATACAGTATTTTTAAAAATCACAAGTATTTAAAAAGTTACAGTGCTGTAAGCACCTTTTCCTGTCCTTATTTTCTCATCACTGGGCTTTGCTTAACCCGCCTGCTTTCGGCACAGAACATTTTCTATTTTCATTTTCTATGAGCACAGCAATTACAATGGGTTCATTTCACTGGTTTTGCTATAGTGAAGGGCAGAAATGAAGGGCTTGGAAGGAATATTTAAAAGGGAAGGTTGGAACTATGAAAAGGAGATTATACTGTAACATGAGTATACACTGTGTTAATATTACATCTACCTTTCTGTGGAACATCTGGCCTTAGTCACTGCCTGAAAAGGGTAGCTTTTATCCACTGGTAAATATACCTAAAAAAAAGAAGAGAATCTGCCTAGTAAACCAATTATCCTGAGATCTGACCATGGAGCTGCCCCCGTGCAGGCACATTTTGTGTCTGGTGAATCTTCTTGCTGGATCAGGCCTCCAGTCACAAAGATCTTTAGAAGTCATTCAGGTTCCCCTATTCTTGAAACACTTGTTTTAGACTGTGCTGCATTAAAACTTTAGGATATTGCACTGATAACATTTAGAAAGTCAGCTATGTTCAGTATTTCTAAAATAGCACTTTTTGCAGTTGTCCTTTTTTTCTTCTGAAACTCTGGTTTCATTTAGAGACTGGATGAACATCACGTTAAAGAATGAGATTATAAATTAGTTAAGCAATTAATACCTCTTCAACTTCCCCTGCAACAAGCAGTGTCCATGACATTCAGTCCATAAATCACAGACTAATTCAGTTTTGAGGTCCCTTTTGTAGTTTATTTTAATTAGCTCTAGGCCTACTCTAAATCAAGCAAGGCAGTCCTGACATATATCTAGCATTTTGCTGCTTTGCAGACAGAATGTATAATTTCTTATTTGAAAATTTGCACTTTTATATTAATCATGTATATATTTAGCAAATCCTCCTGGTCATTTTATTAAAAAAAATTAAAAGTCTACATTACCCCTATAAAATCATGTGCAGGTGAATATTTAACACAGGAATATTACTTCTGTACTAGAGCAATGGCAGCTGTAATCTCACAGTATAAGAACAAAGACTAATAGACTCCAAAGAGAGTTTAATTTTTTGGTTTTTTGCTATAATTTCTTTTTTTGCAGAAAGCAGGAAACAACAATTTCCCATTCTCTTCTCATGACAACAGACATGACATATGCAATGCAGTCGAGTATTTTGACCTGGTGAGTACCCAGCACTGAGGCAAATCAAGCAACTTCAGATCTATTGGTCTGCCAGAGATTAAACACAGCATCTTTTCTGTCCCCTAAAAAAAGAAAAAAAAAAAAAGAAAAAGAAAAATTAGATGCTAAAAAAAAAAGAAAAAAAGAAGAGAGAAAATACATGCTAAAACTGTGAGATGAGAAAAATGTAAATAGCAAAGAAAAATACACTTTTTATTAGTAGAGGGTTGGAACATCTGTGGGACTCTTATTGAGAATGGTATGATTCAAAGGGAAGCAAAAAGCCATGATTTGGTCTCTGACATTTTCTAATTTTTTCTAATATTTCTGTTTTGGTTTTGTACCTAGTTAAATGTCCTATTAGTCTGCTCTAAGTGATTTGCCTTGCAATGAATTTTTGTAGATATCTCCGGAACTTCTAATTTGCGTTCCCAAATATTCAGACTCATCTTTATCATAAATTTAAGCAAAATCCATAGGATACCCACAAGATATCTCAAAAACTTATTCTTTGAATTCTTTACAATACACCTCTTAAAATTTATGCTGCAGAAGCCTCAACTTTGACTAGAATTAAATTTTGTATGGGCTTTTCTCTGTGGGCAACAGTTTCATGTTCTTCCATTCCCCTTAGATTGTTGGTATTATTCCAGGCAGCAAAAGAAATAGTGCAGTTCACAGGATAATGAGTAAAGGAGGAATCAGTGAATTGTGATATAGTGTTTGTCTGATTTTGGGCTCTGTCAGGCCTAGACTTTTTGGAATTCATTATTCACTGAGTAACCTCAATTTCTGTGCACTTTGGGCAGTGTCTCATTGTTGTAGAGATACTGATCAACCATAATTCCAGCTAAATTTCCTGCGAGCTGTGGAGTGTGAAAATCAGGCTCTGTCTCTCTGTGTTTGGACACACAAGGGATAGCACTGAAGATTCAGATTTCATGGTCTGTCTCAGTTTCTTTATTGCAGTCCAAACCTGGAATTATTAACCTATTTCTTTGGGTGCCTCTGAAGATTAATTTAGCCGAGTGTAGCTAAATAGCCTTGAGTAGCTGGTGTGCTACAGAAATGCAGAGTAAAAGTGGTTTATTAGCTCTGAGAGGTGGAAGGTCAGCAGATTTCCCATTATATATGCAACCAAAAATGTTCATACAGGCGAGTCTGACAATATTATTTTTAACTTGCTAAAGGTCGACCGTGAGTTCTTGCAATCACTGTGGTAACAGTTTCGTTCACTTCCCAGTGGGGTAGTGACTGCTACAAGATTCATCTGTGAAGCTGTGACTGGAAGTCATATGGTTGCGTGAATTTCAGTTTCCTGTTTTTTCCCGTAGGGCATGGGCGTGAGGAAGTTGGATCCAGAGAAGCAGAGACAGAACTCCCATAACTTCTTTGAGTGGTCTCGTGCGCCGGGACGGAGCAGCCGCGAGGGCTTCGTCACCGTGTACCAGAGCACGTTTGTGTCGGGTCAGAGCCCCGAAAATGACGAGCAGTGTCACAGGCGCTACCCCAAACACCACTGCCAGAGCCACAGCGACCAGGAACAACGCTCCAGCACACCTGCTACTGAGGATGAGACAGCCCTGAAGCCATCCCAGACACCCGAGACACCCGAGACATCTTCACCACCAAACACCTCTGGAACACCCACCGAGCAAGTGTGAACTGTTCACTAGTCAAACCAATGGTGGAGGAATAAACATTGAGTAAAATGCACCTGGCAGTACCTTGAGAGTTCATTACCTTGCATTGCTCTGAATACATACATTTCTAGAAAAGCTTTAAAGAAGAGGAGCACCACCATCCCTGGGCAGCCATTCCAGAACTTTATCACCCTTTCTGTAGAACATTTTTTTCCTAATATCCAACCTAAATTTCGCTTGGTGCAGCTTGAGGCTGTGTCCTCTGGTTCTGTCAGTGCTGCCTGGAGAAAGAGCCCAAGCCCACCTGAGCACAGGCACCTTTCAGGAGCTGTAGAGAGTGATGAGGGCACCCCTGAATCTCTTTTTTTCCAGGCTGAGCATCCCCAGCTCCCTCCCTTCCCTCTGAGCAGCAGCTCAGTGTTCCCAGTGCCCCCAGCCATGGGCAGTGGATGGGGCTGGGCCCTTCCCAGTTATAAGGAAAAACAGGATTGTGCATATTTTTAGACATATGTCTGCTAGGGGAACACAGACAGGGATTGTGCTTGTGTTACCTGATACTGGGTGACCCTCATCTTGATACAAAAGCTCCTTCAGCTTCTGAGTCAGTGGCAGGGCTGTACCTCAGGCAGCTGACACAGGAGCATAATGGACCTGGATCCTTGAGGGATTACCACAGCAGGGAGCCAAACCCCTGTGTGTTCAGGCAAGAGAGAAACATTTCGGAAAGGTTTCATGGCTGAGAAGGCAGGTGAGCAGCCATTAGAGAAAGTAGATAAAAAAAAAGCTGTGCATTAGATTGCTGTGCAAAATCAGTGTCCTGTTTGGTAAAAGCACAGCAGTTGTAGAAGTGAAAAAAGAAAGAGTGTTGTGAACAACATTTGTGCACTCAAAAATTTGATTCATGGCTGTAAGGGGGAAAAATCTTGAGCTGAAGTGAAAGGCTGCATGGAGGATTGAGTTGGGGTGGACTGGATCTTAAAAAGAGCTCATGATTTTATAGTTACATGTCCCCAAGGAAGATAATTCAAACCCAATCCTCCAAGCACTCTGCTCCCAGAACATTCACTGGATGTGGCAGGCAGTTGAGTCACACCTCGAGTCAGACCTCCAGATGATGTGTTTTCCTCTTCTGGATCATTTCCATTAATATCAATAAAATAATAAGCTAAGCTATGTGTCTTGAAATATCCTACAAATAAGCTTGTTGCTATGCAAAATAATGTTGACTGAAAAAAAAAATCAATCATAAGTTTATGAGATAATTTCCTTTTTTTACAAGATAAATGGAAAAATAAACCCTTGACCCTTAGAATTCCCTGCATTGTAAGAGCTGCCTTGAACATGAGCTCAGTTACAAAATGACATTTCTGCCTTTCAGTGAACAGATGCATTTTTTGCTATCAGCAGGCAGTGGCTGAAGGCTTTTTTGTGTGCCATCAAAATAGATGGGATTAGATTCCCCAAACGTGTAGCATGTTTATTAGCACATGTTGAAATAATAAACTCATTTTTAAATGGAGTTCCCCCTGTTAGAGTTCTTGGGGTGCTGCACAATACATCAAAATCCAAAACATCAATGAACAATGTAAAACCAAATAAAAAGCCAAGTAACATAGTGCTATTAAAAAGAATTGCATTTTCTCAAAGTAAAGACAGCCTGCCTGACAGCTCCAGAGTCAGAATTTCCAGAGCTTCAGCCAACAGTTTCATCCCCAGACTGATTCAGAACTGAAGTGTGTGCCAATCACATGGTGAATGAAGTGCCCCATGCTGCTTGGCAAACTCCAAAGGGCAATTTTGGACCTCCATCAGAAGGAAGGAACACATTCTTGTTCCATTAGTAATGTTTATCTGTGGTTCAGCATTACAACTGGATGTGGTGAAATAAATTGCTGGAGTTTGTTATGCCTTAAGATACCAATAGAAACACTCCAGATTTCTTTTTTCCCCCTTTTTCTTTTTGTTTTTTTCTTCCCATTTTTGGTTAAAATGTGGCTTTAAAAAAAGAAAGAAATGTACCTGTGGATTATTGCATATTTTCAACTATATTGTAAAAAAGATTGCAGTGGAGAAACTGAAGAGATCATGAATCCCTTATAAACTGAAATAAACTGTGGTGGGTTGAATAAAGCAGGTGATTCCCACACATCTCATGCTCTGCCAATGTTTCTTGGGTAAATAACAGGAGACACTGAATTTGGAAATGAATAATGAATTCCTCAGATAAATTTGTGTACTTTGGATAGAAACCATCAGTTTGTTTACTCTTGTGATAATACTGTCTCTGTGAGAAAGGTCCTGTTGAGTTAAAGCATTTTTGAACATGCATTTTCTTTTGTTTGTTTCTTTGGGAATGGAAGAAATTGAAATAAGGCTGATGACTCCCCTGAAGTTTTCAGGTCAGTGCAGGACAGTGCTCTTGGCTGGGAGCTCATTGGGATCAGATGGGTGTAGGTGGGCTCAGCAGAATGATCACACTGTGGGTTAAATCAGCCAAATACTGTTCTAAGTGCTGCTGATAAGGATGGACTTCTTTTGTGCATTGTTATATTTAAAAAACCAAACCCAAACACCCTCTTTACAGAAACAGCAGCCTCATCCTCCAATCCTTTCCAAGGAGTATTGGTGTCCTCTGTTTTTTCTCCTGGGCATGCATCAATGTAGGGACTGCCTAGGCAGCATTTTAGGAAGTCTTTTTTGTGTTAATTTAAAAGAGTTTCAGTGTGTTACTTAAATTCACAGAACTGAAACAAAATCAATTTTAAAAAGTTAAACCAGAGGGCGGAACAGGCACCCCATGGAATGGGCACAGCCCCAGGGCTGCACAGCTCCAGGAGGGTTTGGACAAAGTTCTCAGGCACAGGGTGGGACTGTGGGGTGTCTGTGCAGGGCCAGGAGCTGCACTGAGGATCCTGTGGGACCTTCCAGATCAGGACATTCTGTGATTAGAAGAGCTGAGCTGAGTAACAGCTTTGCCACTGAGGTTTCCGTGCCCAGCTGAAGTCCCCTGGTTCCCAGGTGGCCTCTGGAGCTGTGCTGGGTGACAGTCTGTGCCTGTGTCTGCAGTGTTGTGTTCACTGCTTTAAACTCTGCTTGGTTTTCTTTGCCTTCTTTCCATCCTGCTTGCTGATAAGGAGATGTGAGGACATGGCCTCCCTCAAAGCTGCCGTTGCTCAGCCTGTGATGCCCCTGGTAAGCTGGATGTCCCCTTTGATGGCTGTGTCACTTGTGAGGTGTTGTGACCAATGAAAAGCTGTTCCCAGTCATTAGAGACCCTGGTTCTATGAGAGCACACTGGCTTTGGATCAATAGAAGGCAAAATGGAAATTTTGTCTTTTGTTTACTTGGTGTCTAAGGACTTAAAGAAGTCCTTAAAGCTGGGCCTGTGGGGAGCACTGCAAGGGGGAGTTCTGCTGCTGCTGGAGCTGCCAATTCAGTGGAGATGCAGCAGTTTGACTTCCAAGTCATCTGCTGTTAATCTAATCACTATGTTCATAATCTCATCACTCCATGTAGCTGAAATGTTGTTGCTTAGCTTGTACTCTCAAGGTTAGAGTGAAGAAACTTCATGTGGATGTGGCACTGGAGGTGAGTCCATTTCCTTCCCTGTGCTGCACAGTTACTCAGTGACAATTCTGTCCCAGCTCTGCCTAAGCCCAAAGATGATGTCCATTTATTTACAGCGATAGACTTCACGTGTGGATGATATTAAGCTTCTTTAAATACTCTTTTACAGATGTAAGCTTCTTTAAATACTCTTTTACAGGTGTAACATTTCCCTAACTGAGGAAAATATTGGTGTTACTGTGGTGGTGCTGATGTTGAACCAAGAGTACAGACAGGCCTGTATCTAATGGAAGTGTTTATGTTGGTACACTGACCACGTTGGTTGGCAAGACATGAAATTTCTGAAATTAATTAGAAACTTCTTAGGCATCTCTATCTTCAAGCCACAGTACACTACTACTACTACTACTATTATTATTATTATTATTATTATTATTATTATTATTATTATTATTATTATTATTATTAATACTAATAATAATAATAATAATAATTTTCCTTAAGACTCTCCTGCTGCTGATACCTTATCTGAAGAGCAGTAGATGGCAAGGACAGACCCCCATTCCACTCTGGAATGGGAAAGAACTATACAGAGCTGCCTCATCCCAAATTTCTGGGTTTATTCCTGCTTCCCCAACAAAGTAATTAAATAACTAGATGTTAAAACATTGTCTGTGTTTTAACAATGTAAATTGTCTGTGTTTAAACAATGTAATATCAATGTAAAACATTAATATCTAATTAAAGGGAAATCCATTCAACAGGGAAGCAATCACAATTGACCTTAAATTGGGTGTTTAGCCATAGTGGGTGCAAATGAACCAGTAAAACCCAATTTATGATTTGTTCAGCTGCTTTTATGAAGATCATGTTACCTCTTGTGTGGTCAAGCTTGTTATCCTTCAGTATATTCACCTGAAAGTGAAAAATTTCAAATTGCCATTTTTGAAATGTTGTGTACAGAAAAAATGCAGTTTGAAACAGATAAGTTTAATTCAAACAGAAGGAAAGAAGTGCTCGGAGGAGACCTCTGGGACTGCAAGGACTGGATCTCAGGAATTGAGGAGTGCCTGCTCACAGGTGAATGCCCAGCCCCCTGAACCAGGGAAAACCCTGTGCTTTCTCACAAGGCCAGTGTTTAACTGCTGCAAGCAAATGCAGCAGCTCTGGCAGACCAGGTAGAGGGTGATGGTTTTCCAGGTTGCCTGAACCAGTTCAGAAAATCAGAAGAGTCTTAGGAATTTTTATTCCTTTTCATTTAATTCCTCCCTTGCTGTGGGATCTGTAGAAACAGTGCTCACAGAGCACTCCTGTAATAGCAACGAGTATGTATTTTTGTGATCCTTTTCAATAGTCCATGGAATGACAGATTTTGTAACAGAAACAATTCTATGAAAATAAATTGAAAATGAAGGTCTTCTGTCCCTCTCTCACCCCACCACCCCCAAAAAGGAAGGTTGTGTTTAGGCTGCCCAGTGCATTCCAGCACCTACAAATGGCAATGTTAACGTGCAAACAGAGCAGCACAAGTGCCAAGTCCTGTGCCCAGATGTAAACTGTTGTGGGCTCAGGCCCTATGGTATTAACCAGACACTCCAATGGCATTGGAGGCATGCATTAATGACCCTGAGTGACCCTCCTCATCTTGCTGCTTAATTAATCAATGCCCAATGGCTCATTGGCTGGGCTCTTTTTCAAGCTGTGTCTCCCCTCACTGGGAAATCAGATGCTATATGGCTCTGTCTGCTTATGGGAAAGGCAAACCCAATAAATAAAGTGTAATTTCCTGATTCCCCTGGGATATAGGGATTCTTTTAAACAATGCTTCTTCAGCTGAATTGAAATTAAAACCCAGCCTGACCAACATATTGCAGAATATTTCATGGGCCGAGTTAAGCACCAGGTTTAGAGACTTAAAAAAGAGAGGACTGGAGGAGAAGACTGTTGATGCAGAAGCACAATATTTTCCATCAAAAATGCCTAATCCTATCTTTGTTCCTGGTGTTCATCTCCACACTTCCAGCTTTACATCATTGCTATGAAGACTTTCAGTGCATGTGGGATGTTAATTTTCATTCTGAATTAAACGTGCTATCATTGAGACGAAAATTAACATTTGATCTTCCGACTCTTTTGTGACCTGCAGTGCAGCTTGGTTCCACAGGAGGGCAGATGTGTAGAACAGCTTGATTTTAATGTGTTATATCAGTGGAAGAGCTACAGTTGGGAGTTGAATTATCAGATTTATACTGATATCAGTGAGCTCTCAAATTATGTCAGGGATATGCAACAACTTGCTTCCAGTATAAATAGAGATATCTCATGGGTTTTGATGCTTACAAAGTTCAAAGGTTTTTCAATACTTATTTATTTTATTTTGTCTCACAGAGCCTATAATCTGATTACTTATTTAATCACCAACAGTATTCAGCAAATTCAAAAAATTGTTTTTTGGTTTACTACTTGGATTTAAACCAACGTTTTATTTCTCTAGCATCAAGTTTTCAATATGTGCTAATTTATGCTAGAGTTTTCTTTATGCTTCAAGCTAAATTCAGTCTTAAATATAAAACAGCTTTAGCCTTTGGGTTAAATAATTCCTTACAAAATTTGAAATTTCAAACCATATTTGCCTTTTCAAGTGAGTTGAAAAACAAGTGAAACTTGTTTTTTTTTGGAGGCAGAAATGTGTGTGTGCCCTCATGGCTTGGCTGATCCCTTCTTGCAGAGCACCTGGGAGGGAAGCAGCAGTTCCTGTGCCCTGTGCTCAGGAAATAGCAGGGATCTCCCCAGTCTGTCCTGACTCTCATTCCTGACCTGAGCGATTCCAGAGGGGATCCCAGTGGAGCCCTGCAGCCTGGGAATGCTGCATTCTGTCAGTGCTGGCCAGCAAAGGCTTTCCGTGGGCAAAGCCATTTCTTCTGAAACTGGAGAAAAGTTCCCAGCAGCTGGAGCCGGAAGAGGAGGGTGAACATTTCATCTATTTCATGTACCAAAGTCCTTGAAGTGAAGAGGGGTTATTAACCAGTGAAGACATTAAGAGCCCAAATTTCCAAGAGAAATGCAGTCCTCCAGTTGCAGGAATGGTGGTGAGGCAGCCTGACCTTTCCTTGCTGTGCAGCTGGCCCCTCCTCTTCCCTCTGAGCTGGACTGGGATCTCTCCAAATACACAGGAGCACCTGGAGGAGGGATTAAACCAGATTTCCTGCAGCGTGGAGCAGCTCTGAACTGCTGTGGAAGCAAATATTCAGAGTCAGCGGAGGATGGTGGGATGGGTGGTGTTCTCTTGGTGTTCTCTTGGTGTTCTGTTGTCTCCAACCCCCACAGCCCACAGGAGGCAAACCAACCCCACTGTCCTTCAAAAAGAAGCTGTCAGAGGGTCTCTCAGCACATGGGTCAGCCTTGCTTGCAGATGTGGACACTTTTATTCCATATCCTTCTCCTACAACACAGCTTTGGACTACTAAGTTGTCAAAAAAGAGTGTTTGGGGGTTATAACTTAAGGAGGAGGGTTTTCCTCACCTCCACTCCCTCACTTATTCTCAGGTTGCTCTTCTGTTCAGACTCCAGATTCTGACCTTGCTGCCAAAGCAGATATCAGAGGCCAATATGGCAGCTGTCATACAGGCAAAGATCCTGCTGAGATTTGTGAGATAATTCATGTGTCAGAACACAGGCCAACTGATAATTTTATTTATCTTGATGTGCAGATGTCTGGTTGGATAAATTCAGAATCCTTTCAGTCCACTGCCCAGTGGATGGTCTAAATGCTGGTAACTAAGGCAGGAATAGAATCTGTCACAACTCTTGATGTCCTTAGGACATGACACATTGTCCTCACGTTTTCCTTGCACTCTGATAATGAGTATCTGCAGCTGCTTTGTCTGGTGAAAGCCTCTCTCCCCCTTTCTGGACTGGAGGCAAACATGCCAACATTGCTTTTCCAGAAATGCAAAAACTTTTCCAGCCAGCTCCAGATTGTTTTTTGTTTTTCACTTCTCCCTAGTCCCCTTGAACTTCCCCCAGCAGGATTTTTGCAGTCCATTTCTAGAAATATTGCATTCACTCTGACACAAAACAATATCTTTGGCTGTGATAATAAATTAGGCTCAGTGGGAATTGAAGCTTGTCTTTTGTCCAAGGTGATATAATGGGAGCCATTCATAATGAAGAAAAAAGTAATTGTTATGCGGCATTTTTGTATTAAACATGCCTCCCCAAATTATCCAGAGTATAAAAGAGAATGTTTGGAGAGCTTTGTTACAGCCATGCTTGAGAAAAATGCATGTGAATGTGCTCTTATTTGCATAAATAGGATTTCTTAAAATACAAAACATTTGTATTGCACTGAGCTCCCTCAAGCCCTGCTACCTTACAAGAAGGATCACAGTTTTATCATTAATCAAAACAAAGCCAAAATCAATAAACATGCATAATCAAGACTCTCTGATTCCAGTATGCAAATACACTACATATTGATGAAATGCTTCTGAATCTAAAATAGTTTTACTCTCTTTTTTCCCCTCAGAAGTCCCTAAGCCTTTTAATTTTAATATTTTATGCACCGCAATGCAAACAGTATAAGAATGAGTTTGTGTATCGGAGATAACAAGTTAAAAGATAAATGTTGGATGAATCTCCTAATAGTTTTTGCTTGCTCTGCTGGCTTTAAAGGCAGTTTATGCCTCCGAAGGGCTGGTAATTACTTGACCTTTCAGGTCCCAAACCTGCCAGAGCAGTTGCTCTGCCGTGCTCCCTCCAGCCGGCACCGGAGCAGTTGGGGCTGGGCCCTGTGCCAAGGCTGTTTGTTAATTAGTGAAAATCATTTGTTCCTCGTGTTTAGGGTGATGGAAGGGTTACCTTGCAGGGGGATGGAAATGGCTTCAGGCAGGACAAGTTTGTGTCCTTGGTGTGTGGCTGAGGTGGTGGTCAGCACCTGCAGCTCCTCACCCCTGGCAGAGCTCAGCTCCCCTCACGCACACGGAGCATGAGGATAATTCCTGATGCACGTTTAGTGCTGCCTCCTGCACTTATAAATTCCTTATCACACTCACATACACTGTGGCACAAGGCACAATGTCATCTGATGCTTCCAAAGGTAAACATTGCACCAAGAGTGTCAGTAATTCCAGAATGTATTCATTGCACTGCCACAGCTAAGAACCTTTAACAGTGCATGGCTGAAATTAATGCTGCAAATTCCTTCACTCTGAATCACAAATTTCTAACAAGTGAGCTGTGATGGGGGTGAATCTTATCAGCAACTGCACTTACTCAGAAGCTGTGCATATCTGTAGCAGGTATGAAACAGATCCAAGAAATGGCCACATCAACAACCAAAGAATTAAAATAAAACAAAATTCTATGAAGGCCATAGTTAAAGGAAAATAAGGATGAAAAAGATCAGCATTAGAATAGCTAGGCTGCAATTAAGTTGAAGAAATTCCTTGTTTGCTAGTCAAATAATAAGCCATGTCAGAGCTCTAGAATTGGCTATTCCAGCATAATTGCATCTCTTGTGTATCTGTGGGACTCTGCTAACCACAGGCACGATCCTCTCGTGAGAGTCATCCCCTCCTTGCTGATTTATCAGCCCTGGGAAAAGTTTAAAGGTGTGATGTTTATTTTATATCATCATAAGCTAAATGTGGCAGCCATCATAGATTAGGAAGCCCAATTTCAAACTGTGAGAGTCTTTTAGGCTGATTAATTTGCTGGGGGGATTTCACAGTGAGTCTGTCTGTTTCCCAAGCCATGCTTATTTACATTTGCTCAGTGCTTGCTTCCACAACCATGGAGTGTCTAAATAAATACATTTCTACAGGTAGAAATAGGTGCTCACCTGAAGAGAAATGGTAGATCCTGTGTGCAACTGAACTACTTAGAATCATCCCCAGCAAAGTCAAGAGTGTCATGGGTTTGTAGCATAGATATAAATAAATATGTAGGGTGAGAGGTGCAGTGAGCTCCTCAAAGTTACTGCTTGATTTTTGTTTACTGTGCAGGTGTTCTCCAGGAAACTTTGTACTTTTTCTTTTTTAATTGATTCTTCAGTGATCTGAACTGAAACGTTTCATTTAACAATAGGATGTGGGTTTAGTTTTCATGGCAAGCACTTGCACAGAGGTACTTGCCAAAGGGAAGAGTGAAGGTTGCTGCAGAAAAGGGTTGATGATAGGAGGAAATGATATTCCTCACCATCTCCCTCACTGCTCAATTTCCCAAACCAGCAAAAAGAGTGAGACTTGTTTCTCTTTGTTTCAACCTGTGCTCACACAGCCTAAAACAGAATTTAGCCTCTGCCCTTTTCTTTGCAGATTTTGGTAGTTGCAGTGCATTGCTGCTGGACTGTCACAGTGTTAAGGTGGCTGTGGCCGATTTGTTACTGCACTACATCCATGAGATGTAATGGCAAGCCTTCTACCTGTGCTGCTTGTTGATTTTAGCTGTAACTTGTCATTTTGGCAGGTCTAAGGCTAGTGAGAAATTGATATGACCTGGTGTATCAAAACAAGTCTGACATTAAATCTTTTTCTACTCAGTTATTTTCAAAAAGGAGAAAGAAACTGAAATCTCTCTGATTTTGGCAAGAATGGCAAAGGAAAATACAACTGAGGCCATTTCCTTATTGCTTGTGGAAGGTGTTCAAATAAATAAGAACCTGGACAGAATGCCAGTAGTGATGTGAGGGATTAATATTTTTAAAGCTCTTGGGTTTCTTTGGCTCAGCCTTTCTGCAGAAGGGTGGAGTGTTTACATGAACCACCAGCATCCATCTCCAGGGGTGCCAGCCTGGCACCTCACTCTGTTTTGCTTTAAAAAGGAGAGGGAAAAACTGAGCTGGTGATCCTGCAGGAACACTGAGGAGGGTCACAGGTGGTGTGAAGGACAGCATGATCTTCTCCTGCAGGTCTGAGGGCTGCAGGTTTTAATGTCACTGTGTGCTGATCCTCCTTGCGTTATTAATCTCTGGCTCCATGGGCTGCCATTTGCATTTAGAGCCTTGCAACGTTTTGTGTTTTCAAAATATTTTTCACATGAGACTTGTGAAGTGCATTGAAGAAAACAAATGGAGCTCTCTCCACCCACGGGGTGTAATTGACTGCTTGGCACAGCCAGGACTGCAACGACAGAAACCCCCTCGCCTTCATCTCCTTACCCTGCTCTAAACATTTTCATGACCTTTTTTGGAGAAGTCTGGCAAAAGTAATATCAAACAGGGGACTTTTTTCCCATGTCCTCCTCTGTTTTGTTGCACAGTGTGGTCTGTTTTAAATAAGCTCCACAGTGCAGTCATTTAAGGGAATGAAGATATTTCATAGCACGCTTAGCATTTGCATTTGAATATCGGCCACCCTGCTGTTTGATTAAACTGGAGTTTAAGAAAACTATAAGAATTGAGGTTCATGTGCAGTGCAGCACTTCACACTCGGATTGCAAAGGTTGTTGAAGGAAAAAAAATGATAATATCCTTGGAAGTACATGACTAATGAGAATATATATAGCACTTCTGAGACAGCTCAAATATATAATTATTGTGAGGATTTCACAGACACATAAATATAATGATCTTCAGCTAAGTAAATTGCTACCTACCAATGAAATAAATATGGTCCCTTCAGAATTTGAAATAATTCAGTGCTGTAGGTGGTGGGAAATGATTCACCTTAGCTGTTATCTCTGGAACAGTAATATAGAAATATATCTGCCAGTGCTGTTACATTTACATTGTTCTTCATATCCTGTAGAGTTTGTCAGAAGATCTGCAGTCCCTGCTGGGTTTCACCCCCTTATTTTGATAAGGCTCCTCACAGCATGGCTCAGCCATGGGTTGGAGCAGCTAATATTGTTTACCACAGCAGGCATCCCAGCCATAATATTTTTCCAAGAAACACTGATGTGTTTAAAGGTCAGGTTGATACTGATTTGACTGCTAAACATGAATTCATTTTTCTGGGAGTAAAGGGGTGTACATGCCTTGGGATAAAGGTTAAACTGTTGTTTATGCACTCGATAGGTGGAAAACACAAGGCTTTAATACACAAATCATAATAGCCTGGTCGGTCAGGCAGGGAGATGTGGTGCTTTACATGGAAATGGAAGCTTGGAATCCACAGGCTTTTCTGACTGTTGCTGTAGAAAAAAAAATCTCACTGATAATTTTGAGGCTTGCCTAGAATTTGTAGCGAGTTCAAACTCTTTTCTGGGCACAGCAGGCCAGAATTCATCCAGGTCTTTTGGCAGCACTGATAAAATTGAATTTTGCTACCCCTGATGAGGTGTCAGGGACTGGATCCTGCTCCTACAGCACAGGGAGGGAAAGGAAGGCAGGTGGGAGAGGTGGACAGTCCTACACATTTGGATTTGCTGTTTTGCCATCTCTGGTGGGGTGGGAGTGATGTGGTGGTGTCTGCTTTTGCCAAAGGCAGCTGCTCTTGTCCTCCTTAGCTGCCCCCTGTCCTCCAGGTGCCTTTTCCCCTGGCAGTGAAATCCTGCTTGGGAGGGCTGGCTCAGCCTCAGACACGTCCAGCAGGCAGCTGAAGCAAACCTCTGATTTTAAGGAGGGTGTGATGGGCTCTGAGAGCTTTGCCTGGGCTGCCTGGGCTCCCCAGGGAGCAAACCTCAGCCAGGACCTGCCCAGCTCCCATTTCCTAGAGGGGGAAGCTGAGAACTCAGAGCTGAGCTGAGCTCTGCCTGCAGAGCCCTCTGCTCTCCTGCTCTGGCGCCTCCAGGCAGCTGAGATCCCACAGCTGAGAGGAGCTCAGAGACCAAGGACACCTGAGCACCCTTATCTGGCTTCTGTCTGCCAGGTACTTGTTCTTATTGAAGTCCCATTCCTCCCAGTCTGTAGAAAAATGATGCAGCTCCCAAGGGAGATTGAAAAATGATGCAGCTCCCAACCCCACACTCAGTTTTGTGGGAAGTGTTTTTGCTTCCACCAAAGCGTGTTCTTTGCCAACACCTTCCTTAGTTCCTTGCACTGTGTCCATGTCAATCACCTCCTCCTTTCCCATTCCTCTCCTGTTCCTTTTTCCAGCCTCTCAGAGCCTGAGTCACCTCACTCACCCATCCTGTAAATCCTTTCCTTTCAGCTCTCTCCTCTCTTTCTGTGTTAAGGAAATCTCTATTCTCAGGTTACAAGGAGTGGCTGCAGCCAGGTGGGATCACATTATATATTTCCTTAACTACATCTTTTGGTATTTTGGGCTTTTGGAGCCCTCAAAGCCCATCCAGGGCTGTTCCTCTTGAATTATCTTATAAATGTTTTCTAGATTTGCTGTTGTACTTATTTCTACAGGTTTTTGTCTCTGCAAAGAGGCCAGTCCTGGCACATCAGCTCAGGTCACTCCTTTGATGTAGTTTTCAGTGGGATGTTCTGACACCTTGACCATCTTGGCATTTGCTTTGAGAACAGATGGAGGAAACAGTCCATAATACTCCTGTTGGCCTAAAAGCAGAGACTCCAGTAGTGCCACGAGCAGCTGGCTGACATCAATAGCACAGGATGTGTGTTTGATTAGCTTTGCTCTCACAAGAAGGACCCACTGTATTGTTTTGAAGAATGTGTTCAGTTGTTTTAGCAAACTTAAAAATCCCCCGTTGCTCCAGAAATAGAACATTCAAGTGAAATGTCTCCCATGGCAGGGATAAAAAGCCTTGCAAAATGTTTTGTCTACAGATCACTCTTAATCCTGAAGCTGTATTAGTTCAGAAAAACTTCAGGATTTCTTGTTTTCCCCCCAATCTCCTGAAGACACATAAATCTAGAAACCCTGCAGGAGGATTTCTGTCTTAGCAAACAGTGCTTGGCTGCATTTTGGGTTGGTATTTCAGCTCAACATTACAAATACTTGTGTCAAAGATCTTGGCTGGAATCCTGGAATTATTTCAGATGCGATGGTGTGATAATAAGAAAAAAAATCCTCGCTAGGCTTTCGTGCCTGCCTCTTATTTCTGCCAGGTTGCCATTGCTCTCTTACTGAAGAGGAAAAGCTGTAAAAATTACATTGTATTCCTCAGGTTTCTCACAGGAAAATGATTCCTGTGGATGTTTGTAAGAAAACTGCTTTGCTGTTTTTTCAAAGCAAAATGTGGTGCAGAATAAAGAAGGTTTGCTTGAGGAAAATCCAGCGCTGACTGGAAAGGAGAATTCTCATTTCCTCTCTGATTTTCTGCTTCCACCCCCATTCCTCACACTCAGGACTCCCATGCCTTGTTTTCCAACTTCATTATTAATCATTCCTCTGCATTGATAACTTCTAATTGCTTTTGTGGAGAGGCACCTCTTTGACTTCCTTGTATTTGGTGCTTTATCCCTGAAACATTTGCAGGAGTCTCTTGTTAGCTTAATTCTTTTACAGGGGTAAGTCCATATTCCTTTAATATTTTAATAAATATAGTATTCCTTTAATATTTTAATAAATATAATATTCCTTTAATATTTTAATAAATATAGTAATCTTTTAATATTTTAATAATAATAGTATTTTAATACTATAAAAATAGATATTGTCTTTATTATCTATACTTGTTTGTGCAAAGAATTTAGGTGAACATTTATATGTGGCTGATATTTCAGCAATATAATCCCACAGATTTTTCTAGAAATCATAAAATTGAATTAAAACTCCAAGTGTTTTTGCAAGAATAGCACAAACCAAACCTGTAACTATGAGATCGTTTATATTTGAATAGTTTATATTTAGATAGTTTATATTTAAATAACTATGAGATAGTTTATATTTAAGTAGTCCTTAAACTTGCCTGAGCAAGTTTAGGGCCTATTTAAATGTAAAAGGATAACAAACATCTCAGTATTAAAAAAAAAAAAAAAAAAGAAAGAAAAGAAAAAAGGGGTTCTTGTTAATAGTAAAAGGCAAGGGTTGTGGACACCTTCAGATTAGAAAAGGCAATTAATATTTATTTCATATCAAAGTAGATTGCTAATTAGGGCTGTGCTCTTCCCATCCCCCAGGGAAATAATCAGGCAGCGAATCTCATCTGGAAAGTTCATGTATGGCAATGAGGAGCTCATCAAAAGCCAGCTCAGACCTGGCCGACCTGATGAAATGCTCAGGCTGCCTCACAGGCTGTGCTCTCTAATGGGGTCTAAAAGACCTGGTATTAGAGAATTTATTTTCTGCTGTTCTAAAAGGCCATGATTATATATAGCTCAGTCACTTGTCAGTGTCCTTTCATTAACGTGCCTAAAGAATCTTAATTGCTCAATCAGCAGCACAGATTTTTGGTCTGCTGGTGCAGTTTGAGGGGTTATCCAAGCCAAACAGAGAAAATGGAAATCCTGCCCGAATGGATCCTACAGAAAGAACAAACCATTACAGGAAAAAGTCAAGCAAGACTAAGAAGGGAATTTGAAGAGCAAACAGCTGAAGATGGAAAGATAAACAAGAAATTATTTCAAATATACTCAAATCAAGAGTGGCAGGGAATAAGGAACAAAGGCAGGGCTGGGTGTTGGTGTGTCAAAAAATGACAGAGCTGAAATAAACCAAAAAAATTGAAAAACAACAGATAAGCTAAACTAGATGGAATTCTTTGAACTATTAAATAACATTTCCTTTTTGACAAAATCTTGCCTATATCCAATGGAAAATTTCAGCTCTTGTCAGCCTTCACAGCAGCATCATCAAGGTCCTCTCTGTTGAAAATTGAATGGTTGGGGTTTGGATGAAGAGTTCATATCTTAATTAAAAAATAAAAAAAAGAGAAGATGATGGGGAAAATTCCTGTTTCCAACCAGATCTAATCTTTACTGTGCTGTAAGGTTTTTATTGGAAAATTATAGCTAGTATGAAAACCATGCCTTTCTGTTCTAGTAGAATTTTTTTGTTATGGTTCACTAGTTCAGATAATAAATTTGGATTTTCAAATGTCTCTTGTAAGCTGAGCAAGTGAATTGTCAGGAGAGAGGTAATTTTTCTTCAGTTTTGTAATTACTTTTTAACCTGAAAAAAAAAAACCTCTCAAAATATCAGAACAATCAACTGCTAATGTGACAAACAATTCCAGAAATGTATCCCAAGAATTATTATTACATCTCATTCAATCTTTCAAGAGTAAGGATACAGCATGAACAAAAAGATGTTAAAATTTACAGAGGAAACTAATGCTCAAGAGAGGTGGATTAAATGAGGAAACCAGTTTGTGTTGGTGTTTGGACATCATGAAAGAAATGAAATTAGGTGTTAAAGTTGCATCAAAGCATATTTGAGAGAATAATTTTAACTCCCCACATGGATGCAACACTGGTAGTTTCTAAATTCTTTCCAGACCCTCAGGAAAAAAAAAAATCCAGAAGTTCCTGTAAGAAGATAATGGATAACCTTTCAGATGGATAAGTTTCAGGAGTTAAATAAAAGACTATTTTCAGAAATGCATGAAAGGGAACTATTTTACTGCCTTGTGTTGCTTCTGTGCAGAGCAGCAGCTGAATTGCTTTCCCTGAGTCTGATCAAGCTGTATCAGAAAGGGTTTAGTGGGGATGGAAGAGCTAACACAGATGATTACAGCAATTGGGAAAAACTTCCCCAAAGAATTTAAACAATGAATAATAAACTCAAGCAAAAAGCCTCCAAGATAGTTCAAATAAAACCTGGGAAATTCAGTAAAAGATCTGTGCAATTTTCATTATGTTTTCCTGTCTGGATGTGCATTTAAACTTCTTCAAACTGATTCTTTGATGTTTTGTAGATTGTGATGTGTTTTGAGGTATTTGTGTGAGGAAAGGGGAACAGCCAGGATTTTTCTGTCCCTTCTTTAAATGCCCTGTTTGCTATTTCAGATTTAACTGAAAGGTAGAGGTTGTCTCCTCGAATCTGTATGTTATTAAATCAGCAGCAAGATGTCTGACATGGTTTGCCATTATTCCTAAAAAAATAATTAGCCAGTGTAGTGGAGTCAACCCCAGTGGAGCACAGGTAACTCTGCTTTATAACCTTCAAGACATGAGCCTTAATTACACCCTGGCAGAGTCACTTTAACACTCGAGTCCATTTTGTTGCATGTTGACATTACTAAATTATCTCATGTTCAAAATGCAAAGTAGCTGATTTTTTCCTAAATGCATTTCTTGGCAACCAAGAGATAAATTGGTCTGGTTCCATTTTTAAGAAGGGCTTTGTCCTTTAATGGTCCTTAAATTAATCCTGGTAATTCCACCTGAGAGGATGGCACTTCTAGAAAGCACAGAACAAAATTGTGCATTGTATTGCCCGCATGCATTTACAAATATTCTGTAGTCTGTTCACACTGAAAAGAGATTTCTACAGTTATTTAAGAAGTGAGATATAAATAGATGAATGTCATTAAAGATCAGCCTCCCTGCCTTTGAATTTAATGGCAGGCTTTAGATGAAGTGAAGGACAGTTTGTCCTAGAAGATTGTGAGTTCATTTTCAACAGAACTAAAGCCCTTAAATTAGGAGATGGGCACATGTTTATACATATACAGCATAAGAATGTTTAATGTATCTCCTACATTTCTTAGTTCATCTAAATTATTTGACTGATCTTTTGGAATAAGAGGCTGTCAGTAATTGTTTTATTTAGCGAAGCTGTAAGGATCAGTGTTTGGGAATCTACATCCCATAGCCTTTGCTCCTTCACAATAAGACATTATTTCAGGCACAGAATTTCAGTGTTTGTTCTGAGATTTTTTTTAAAGGGTGTTTAGGGGGGGCAGAGCAGAACCCAAGCCTGTCACACATTTCCAAGGTCTCTCCAGAGTTTTGTTTTAAATCTGTGATCTTGTAGTGCTTTACAAGTACTGCTTTGGAGAGAAGGGGATCCTGAGTTCACCAGAAGGGAAATCAGAGCACAAGAATCTGAAGAACCAAATGTGTGAGGTGCCAATGCTGAGCTGGGCTGGATGTTCCACACAATCCACTCATTTCAGTAATCACTATGGGTTTCTCTGGGCCTGGATTGAAGGCATTTGAGACAGTAGTTCATGTTCAGACTCAGGTGTTTATTATTTCTTATCAGTAAAACAGTCTCACTGCTGTGAGTTTGGCAGCTTTTCATTAGAAGGCACAAAATGGGCAACAATCTCTTGTTCCAAGGTCCCTTAAGACTAAACTATCCAATTAAGAGCTGACACCTGGATTATTTTCCCTTTTAACCCAATAACTGATCCCAGAGAGCCCCCAGTGGGGACTTTTCTGCCCAATTACAAAATGCCACCCAAACCCATGGAGAAGGATGAAGAAGAAGCATGAAGAAGAAACCCAGGACAGCACCCTGTGCCCTCCATCTTGCTGCTATCCACAACATACTAAAAACCCCAAACCCTCAATTTCTCACCAAGTGACACACCTTCACTGCTCTCTGTAATCTGTTTCACACTTTAGTGGATTCCAGTCTATCTTAAAGTCTAGGAAACTTTCTCCATGAATGAGGGTCAGAGTCAGAGCTCCTCTGGGGGTCAGGGCACCCCAGAGCAGACACAGAAATATTCCCTGGGTTTCCACAATCATCTGTGTTAGCTCTTCCCACTGAACCCTTTCTAACACAGTTTGATCACACTGAAGGAAAGCAATTCAGGTGCTGCCCTGCACAGAAGCAAGCAGCCAGGCCTTTCCTTTCCTCCTGGGGCACAGGGATCCAGCCAAGCACACCCCCAGCCCTCAGCTGCTCCTCAGGGCCTCCCAAGGCCCTTCTCCATCTGTGGGAGAGATGGGGGTAGGATGGTTGGGATGGATGGAGATGGGATGTCTCTGCAGCCAGGCTGTGGAATTTGGGGTTTATTGCAAAGGGCCTGGGTGCAGGGCCCTGCTGAGAGCTGCCAGCCACAACTCAGAGCAGAGCAAAGAAGTAAAGAGAGTGGGAAAGAGAGAGAAGGCAAGAGAGTGGTAAAGAGAGTGAGAGAGTAAAAGAGGTACGGAGTAAAAGAGGATAACAGAGTGAGGTTCCCATTACAATACTATAAATCTTCTGTGCTGAATATTCTAATTCTCATAACCAATCTAATACAAAGTACAAATCCTATAGCATTTCCATACAGCCTGTAAGAATCATTACATTACCATACTGTGTTACATTTTAAACTCTAAAAACTCCTCTTTGGGCCCTTCTGCCCAGCTGGTAGGATCTGCTCTGACCCTTGGGCCTGTCTGCAAGCAGAGGGTGATGAAACACCTTTTACCCTCAGCTGGCCACACCATTGTTTTCCAGTTGTTCAGTAACTGAGGGATCTCAAAGCTTGCTTTCATTTCAATCTCGTTTATAATTTCTATATTATCAAAATCTTTTGCCAGGCAACCATATTTATAAGGCTTTCCTGTTTCATCTTCCCCAACATCCATCCTCATTGCCCTCCTGTGGACACTCCGATAGTTTGATATCTATATTGTATTGTGGGCGCTCCGGGGACTGGAGGCGCGGGGATCTTTGTCCCTCCGGGCATCGCGGAGCGGTGTCACCGCTTGGGACGGTGTCAGAGCTTCTCTTTCACCGCTTGGGACCCTGTCAGAGCTTCTCGTTCCCTTCCGAGTCCCGGCAAGGGCTGTGTGTGTGAGGGAGCCGGGGGATTCCGGCAGATGGTGCTGCTGCGAACCGTGAGGAGCCGCGCTCCCCTCAGCCCTCGGCGAGGGCGGCCTGTGCCTCCACGCGCGGGCTCGGGCACGGGTGTTCATCGCGAATGTCCCAAAGAGGCTTTTCCGGATGAAAATACTCCAGAAAAAAAAAAAAATCTCACTTTACTTAGCGTAGCATAATGTGTTTTAAACACCCTAATTATAGCTACATATGGCAATTCATAAATAAAACAATGCACGAAGTTGTTCAGCCATGTACCAGCTTCATTATTTAAGACCAGGGAGATATCAGGCTTGGTACCTTCAAAGAAAGAATTTTTTTATTGACTAAAAAAACAAAAAACAAAATCAATATAAACTATTAATAAATCTGTAACAGTGTATCAGAGTAAAGATGGGAGTCTGCCTGCTCCCTTTGGCTTGGTCGTGGTGTTGAAAAATCAGTATTTTGTGGTGTACAAAATCAATAACAAATATAGAGGACTTGAAGGGTCTTACAATCCTTTTCGGTAAAGTAGAGAACTTGAAGGGTCTGTACTTACAGTCCTTTTTGGTAAAGGTGATTACTTAAAATTCTGGATTCTAGGCTAAGACAAAAAAGTGAGTTCAACAGTAGTTCAAACTCTCTTCCAAATGCTTTTTCTCTAAAAATTGAAATAGCAAATTTCCATCTTGGCCAGACGAGTAATGAGGGAGGAAAGAACTTTTAAAAGAGTTGAACTTTTGATTCAGTATCTGAACCTTCCTCTGAAAATCTAGGCCAGGGACTGGAGGTGTTAACACTGTCTTTAATCAGCAGGATCCTGTTCCTTCAAGAGGCCTCAGAGAATTTGGATTTGAAACACGGAAGTATTTATCAGTTCAAAGATTAGTAGCAGATAAAGTGTCTTCTGTATCAGACTTTTGCAGTTGCTGCAGATAAAGTTAGCACAATATGCTACTTTTAAATGGATACAGCCAAAGTCCCACCATCTCTTTGAACAAACCTCCTGTCAGCAACAGAGCTGGACTTTCCCTCTCTCCTGCCATGCCCATTGCAGTGAGGGCAATTCAGGGAAAAGCAAAAGCCACAAGATTATTTTCATCTTTGTCTTTCCTGATTTAAAGTTCTGCATTGGTTCCCTTGGGAATGAGAGATTTTGTATGGAATGACACCATGACCTGCAATAACACAGAGAGATGGGCAGAGTGGATGCTCCAGAGAGAGATTTATGTGTGCATGTCTTCCTACCTGCCTTTGATGGGATGGAGACAATATTATAAAGTAGCTCAGAATGTATTGTGCAACTGAATTAAGTTTAAGTCTAGATGCTGCCAAAAGGAGGGTCCAGGCTTTCTCCTGGTTCTCAGACTCATGGTCCAGGTGTGTCCCAGCACTGGCAGCGGTGGTTGAGGGATTTTGGAGTCACTTAGATCAGCAAGGTGCTTTTGGAGTCACTCAGATCAGCAAGGTGATGCTGCTGAAAGCACACTCATTGGAGAGGGGAACATTTAGTTTAGTTTAGATTCTTGCATGGGCCACTAAAGCTGAATCTGAACAAGAACAGAAGCACTCAGGATGGAGATGTCAGGATCACCCCTCCAAGAGTTCACATAGTCTTAAGTACCCTTCAGCTGGCTGCCACACTGTCCCAGGAATATTAAGTAAAATTTGCCGCCTAACCCAAAAATGGAGTTGCCAAAAATTTCAACTTCCTGGCTATGTAGACCTGAAGATGTCCAAGCCTTAAGTGCTCCTGTTCCTTACCTGTGTTTGCCAACTGCCTGAGAATCCTCCTCAGGCTGAGTATCAGCTTTGACAAGACCAAGTGAAGAGCTCCAGGCAGAGCTCAGAGCCGATCCCCAGAACTGTCAGAGCTGTAGCTGGGGAGGGATGGGAGGACAGCAGGAGGAGAAGTGAGCTGAACACTAAAATGCTTTTTGAATAGCTGTGATCAGACAGCTCTTGTACTTACACAGGGAAATGTAATCTGTTGCATAAACAGATGTATGTTCCATCTCCTCCTTTGAATAATGCAATTCAAATCTCATCTCTCAGGTGAATTGAGTTCTAGATGGATGGGGCAGGAAGCCTTACTAATTTTTCCCTTTGGTCCAGTGAACAGCAGTAGGAGGAGTCAACAACCAGTGCACGGAATACTCAGTTTGAAAGGGAAGGGGCTGAGTGGGATCTGTCTTGGATCCAGTGTCTGTTTGCTTTGGCATACAGGGGAGGGATGCTCTAAAGCAAGTCTGAAACCTATTATGTACTGCCTTGCAGCATCTCTGGGAAGTTATCGAGTCCTATTAATCCTAAAATCAGGCCTTAATGTAATTTATTGAGGGAGCAACTTGTGCATTTATCTGCTTGTCAGACTGTGTGCAATACAGAGCTCAGTCTTTTTATGACCCTCAGTATTGTCTGACTGAGAATGTGGTGAGTCCCTGGACAAAAGGACTGCTGTAGGTGAAATCTCTGCTGCTGTGTGGGAGTGTTTATGCTGCAGATGAGTTCCCCACCTACCAGGACAGGAGACCTCTGGAAATCTCAAGTTTCAGGCAATCCGTGTGAGAAGAGAGTGCGAATGGTTTTGGTTGATTCTGCTGAAAGAGTATTTGGTTCAGATTGAACTGTGCCTTTTTAAAGACCAAATGTGCTTTGGAAGCATTACCTCAGAGACTGAGGTTAGAGGGTGGTGGGGTTTATTTATGTGGGGTAAAGACAGAGGAGATTTTGGAAGGAATGACTCTATGTGCATAATGACATTGATTTGAGTAAAAACAGACTCTGCCTCCACTTCTGGAAGATAACAAAAAATTGGACTTTTCTCCCATAATTGTGATTAAATAAATGCCCTGTGGCTGCTTTTCTGGTGTCAAAATTAACTAAATATATTTTGCTTTGCTTTTATTGCAACTGGCAAGTGAGCAAGTCACTAATAGTAGCAGAACCGTTGTGTAATCAAGGCTAATCCTTACTCATGGTAGGAATCAGAGCCAAAAGCCTATAATCCTACTCTAGGCCACATTCCTCCGCAGTTTTCCTCTTAATATCTCTTGCTTTTTGTTCCTTAAAAACTGCTTTCTGTATTTTTGGGTTAGATTCTTGACTTAAATTTTGTATTACTTCTTTTGAGGTTTTTCCTTTCATGGGGAAAGTGTTCATTGATTTTGCCTCAGTGCCCTCTTCACTGCACTGCAGCCTGCCTTGATGTCTCCAAAGGCAGCACTGCTGCATTGCTCACATTCCAGATTTTTATATTTCTGCTTTATTTATGAGACTCTCTGATTTTATGTAATAAAAAAGAGGAAATAAAGTCTTTGTGGCTGTGGAGAAAGGTCTACCATAAACCATTTCTCTCTGTAACAGAGAGAAAAACAAAAGACCTTCAGATTCGGTCCTCTGTTTTTGGAGACCTGACTCAGAAGTTTTGAATAACTCCAGCTGAATGTCTTCATGTTTGTTTTCCACTGGATTGTGGTAAGAGGGACATGGTGCACATGCACACCTAGGTGTTTGCAAAGGTTTCTTTGCCTCTGTTGAACAAGTTCTGGAGTCCTGTGCTCTATACCGCTTCTGATAACAGTTGCTGGAGATTAATTATAACTCTAGTACCTGTATATGCCAATTTCCTGATGCAGTGGGTTTATTGTAATTAACAACTGACAGCTGTTCTGTGGCTTCTTGCACAGAGTTATTTTGTTGGAATAACTTGGATCAGTTGTTGCTCCCAACTTTCATCTACAGCTTTGGTGTCTGTACTGGCATGGCCTGTGGGTCCATCCAGTTTGCTAACAGCTATTCTCCCAAACTGCAGGAAACTCCCAGGGTATTCCCCAGCTCTGTGGGAAAATTCTGCTCGGAGACCTGTGGGTGATCATCTTACAACCTGGAGCATGGGAGTGAACAGTCCCTTTTATCTGGCTTTGAATGGGCCCCAGCTCTGTCAGAGCCCTCCCTGCCTGTGTGCTGGCCTGTGCCAGGAGGGCTCTTTGGGAAACAGGATCCCAGGAAACCGTGCACAGCAGCCAGCCCAGGTGGGTCCCACTGCACTCTGCTGGCAGGGGATGCCTGCTGTGGAGATACGGGGCTGATAAAGGGGAGAATTAGCCAGGAAAAGCATTGGCTAAACTGAACAGTTTCCTCACAATTTTTTTCTTCTTGCTTTCTGTGTCTGTGCATCCCTGACTGATGGAGGTACCAGGAGATACCAGACCCAAAGTGGCAGCACATCAGCAGCAGCAGGGTCATGAAGCAGCTGAGGCAGGAGGTGCCTTTGAAGCCTCGGGAGATCCGATCCCACTCATCTACCAGATCCCCTCTCCCATGCCTGGAGCAGCCCCTGGAGGGGGTTCTGCTCCAAAGCACTCTGATGAGCCTTTTCCAGCCCCTTCCAGCTGGGAGGGAGATCCCTGGAGAGGATTCTTTGTGCAGGGCTCCATTCCTGCCTCTGGAGGCTTTGGCTGCTGTCATTGTTCCATTTGCTGGACCTTGTTCCCTGGGAAGGGCTCGAGTGCCACTCAGGTTACCCCATCACCCTGGAAGTTCCCAGGTGAGCTTTGAGCAAGAACTGATGGATCATGGATCATGCTCTAGGCAATGCTTCAGCCCTTCTAAAATCACCAAAAATCAATTCCTTGTTCTCCTCTCCTGTCTTTCTCTGTTTTCCTCATAAACTACTTAGAATTGCTCATTTTCAGGTATTTTTCCTCTCTGAAATTTTATATAATTATTGCAAATATAATCTTGGGAATTGAAGGACAGTAAAAGGAATCCCAAATTCCTTTCTAGCCAAAGAAGAGCCATCACAGGAAACAAAGCTGTGTTAAGATCTTTTTTTCTGCCTAAGATAAAAATATGTTTTAAACTGAGGGGAGATTGCAATGCTATCAATTATGAATTGAATGAGGAATTTTGTAGCTGGACATGTACTGGTCATTAATTCAATCAGAAAGCAAGATTTATGACCAGTCTGCAATGTACTCATCCTGCTTTAAACTGTATTGAAATGATGTAATTTTGTATTAAATTTATGTAATGCTGGTAGAACCAAGATCAATATCTGTTTCAAGTTTGTTGTTTTTCTTCCAGTTGTTTTAGGTGGAAGTGAAGAGTAGAAAATCATTTATTTATGAAGTTTTGTGCCTGTTAGATCTGCAGGCACCAAACTCCCCACTGGATACAGTGCCATCCTCATTCCTTCACCTGCGACAATCAACACTTCATTATCACTTCATAATCTGGAAACTTAATTACTGCCATTAATTACTACCACTGCACAACAATTTCCCACCAATGCATGTACTAAACTCTGTGCTCAATGTAAGAACTAGGTAGACATTTCCATGGAGTCTCAGGCAGTTATTTGGGATTTGTGTGGTCATTAGAAGTGTCTGGAATGCTGTGTGGTGTTATCTGTCACCTCTTCTGTTTCCAAATAAACTGTGCTAGTGAAGTGTGAAACCAAAACCACTTGATCCTTTGCATCTTGAAGTCACAGGGAATTAAAATGAATTAAAATGAAAAGTTTCATTGTCTAGCAAAGAATTCTTATTGCTTGTCATCAGCAGCAATGAATTTCTTCCTTGCTCTTGGAGTTTGGAAATCTCTGCCAGTGCACAGCCATAAATGAAGAGTTTTTACACAGAGCAGTTTTTTTTTTCCTTTTTTTCATTGATAGGAGTTTTGTCTGTTTTTAAATGCGAGACTTGAAGCTTTGTTTTAAATCATCTTAAATCTAGAGGGGTTTTTGGACAGTTTTACAGGACAAGAGCTGGCAAGGTTTTGAAATAGCTCCTATGGACAGATTGTGGTGTCTCCATCTGAGGAGGTGGGTTGGCCTCAGAAGTCATTGGGTGTCAAGATCCTGTTTGTGCCATGGATTGAACAACAAGACCTCAAAAAGTCCCTCAAAATTCTATTATTTTGTGATTAGGCAGGAAGTTTCCAAAGTTTGCTCTCACATTTATCTTGTATAAACCCAGCTCATTCCACTCCGATGAGATTTATTCCAGGAAGTTTCAGGAGCAGATTAGGAAGCCCTGGAAGAATCCAATGGCAGTTGTCTCTTCTGGCACCACATTTGTTTTTTGACTCCATAATCCTAAGAGGCAATGAAAAAAAAAGAAAAATAGGAGACACAGAGCTATAAATAGGAAGACATCAGAGGAAGGACTCAGTGGATGAATGGCAAAAGATGGTTCACAGGGAGGAAATGTCAGCATTTATTACACGGAGGGGACAAACAGCTTCCTAAAATCAACAGTTTATTTTGCTGAACTTTCCTCATGGCAAACATGCAAGCTGAAGGATCAGAAGGAGTCAGGATGCACTTCATTTCTGGTGGTCTCTGCTAATAAAGATTGAGTTGGTGAACATTAGGGTGAGTCTCCACCAGTCCAGCTCACTGCTTGTCCTTTCCCACATATCCATTTCCTAAAGTGTAGCAATTCACTCTTGTGATCCTGAGCAATCCCTTCCTCCTGGAGTTTTAAATACAAACCAGGGTTACATAGAATCCATCTTTTGTGCAAGGGGAGCAATAAACATCCTTTTCCTGCTGTCAGGGCCCTGTGATCTGTCTTTGCCCTGTGGCTGCTGTGCTCTCTAGTGGCTGGGGATGGAAACTGGTGTTTGCCAACTCCCAGGGAAGCACCAGGACCCAACAGAAAACAGGAGCTCCACAGAGGCTCTGCAGCATTTTGCACACTTTTGGTGGTGCAGGATGGTGGATTTTTTTCTTTTCCAGCTTTCAAGAAGTGCCTGAAAAGTAATTTTTTGTTTAAACTAAGTAGATATTTTAAACCAGCTAAACCACTTTATCTGTGAACATTTGTGCCTCTTGTCCAGCCTTGCCCTCCAATGGACTTGCAATTTCCTGTTAGCTATCACACCTTTGCAGCAGGTACATCTGCCAAATCTTTGCCTAGATTCAAGCCAGAAAGGGTCATTCAATCTACTTTAGTCCTGCAAGTAACAACATCTACTCCAAGATTTCACCTGGCTATTTTATTTTTGAGTGCAATCCTTTTTCATTGAGCAGGAAGAATCTGAGTTTCATTTATTAAAAGAGTCTTTGTTCTCTTGTAGGAGGAGAATGTAGTCAGAGATAATCTTTATCGCCCAGTCTCCTGATAATACAGAAAAGCAGCTATCTTGAGAGCTGGCTTTCAAGTAGAATGGAAAAAACAGGGTTTTTTTCCTTGTGAAATTTCATTTTTAATTTTAAGTAATTGAAAAACAGGAAAAAAAAATAATTGGCACGGTCCCTGCATTTGAGATTACTGCAAATAAACTTTAAATAAATTACAGATGGCTCTTTTATTTACAAAGTGCTCAAAATGCCTCAATTGACAAATATATTTAGCTGGAGTGTATGATGAAGTGATAAGCAAGTCAACAAAGCAAACCAAAAATAAGAAATTATTCTCTGTTTTGAGGATGCCCACAAATGGCGAGTGTTGATAGAGAAGCACAGTCATCAGAACCAGGGGATTAATCTGCACATAATGAGGACTGGGCTCAAGCAGGAGGAGAAGTTTCAATAACAACAATGGGAGCATTGTTGGGAAAAAAACTGCAGCAAACCCATCTGCTGGAGCCATGTGACAGAGTCCCACACAGAAACGCAGAGCAGAGCTGAGCATCCCAGGAAAATCTGGTGCTCAGCTGAGAGGAGATCCGAGCCGGAGCTGCCTGGGCCTGCCTTTGGAGCCCCTTTCTGATGGGGACAGAAAATAACAGCACACTGCAAAGAAATTTCAAATAAGAAGTTCACACTCGCCCAGTTGATGGAGTGACCTTTCCAGAAACTCTTACAAATTTCCAGCCTCTGAGTCCTGGGTTTGAAATATGAATTTAAAAGGGAGGGGGGTCGGTGGGAGAGGGAAGATGTAGAAGGGTAGTGTGTCATTTCTTTTGGTATTTTGTTTCCAGATCTATCCTTTGATCTCTGCAGCAGTGTAGTTCAGACAATCTGTAGAAATATTGCTAAACCAAGTTACTTTGTTATATTTTACTTCAGCCATTTGTCAGCATATGCCATAAAAATTTTAGTTTTCTCTCTTGATCTTTATCAGAGATTGCTGTTTCTCTTTGATGTCCCCCTCCTTATTTGACATTTGGATCTGGTTTCCCATTTAATTATCTAACTCTCTATTGCTATTTTAGTTTAAAAGTTCACTGCAATATTTCACTCCTCCTGTTTCTCAGTCCATTCCTCTGTGCTCCAGCTGAGACACAAGAAAATGATGAAGGTATTCACTTTCTTAGGGGGATTTGTGTCCAAGTCCTCCTGTGAACAGAGGGGAGCACAAGCTGTGGTCAGTGAGTGTGGGCAGCAAACATGATGCTGGGGCATGCTGGATCTCCTAAATCAAAATATCCAGAGTCCATTCTTTGATTAAATGGTAAATATAGTCTTGTAGGTTTGAGAGTCTGAAATGTAAACAGCCTTGCAGTCAAAATAGCTGTAAAATGTCATTTAATACAGTCCCAGTTCCTACAAACCATCTTGTGAAAACACCATCATCACTGCTTAGCTGTGTCAGAAAACAGAAGGAATTCCTCACATTTTGTAGCCCAGGGAAGGAGATTTGCTCTCCAGAGAGACAAGCACACAGAGGACATTTTACCTCCTTAGCCCAGAAAGTTTCTCACGATGCTGGAAGCTCCTCAGGATAGCTGGTTCTTGGGATGTTCCACAAGCCACCAGCCCCTGGATGAGGTGGGGATGAGCAGAGGATGGCCAGGGTGGTTTGGGTGGTTTACTGAGTGGCTGCACAGCGTGGAGATGTCTCTGGGATGCAGGAGGGACTCTGGCATGGCTGGAGAAGTGGGAACCTGTGAGGTACCTGTGCCACATCACTGATGGGATGAAATCCTGCTGAACTCCCACAGGAACACAGATTTCAGCTTCATCCAAAACCCAACTAGAGAGAGGGGGAGAAGTCTGGGCACTACTTCTTGCCCTGGAGTTCAGGGCAGGTTAGGAGAACCTCCCTGTGGGTGCTCTGAGACAAAGGATCCAAATATTTCCCTTGGTTGTTGTTAGAGCAGAACTGGAGGCGAGCACAGCCACGGGTGAGTCCTGGCATATGGCTGAGGGGCTTCAGTGGAGGGTGTGCAGCTCCATCTGGCAGCCCCAAGGGAGCAGATCCACTGGAAGCCACAGCAGACCGAACATATTGTGCTTCTGGCTGGGTGACCTCCTCCCCCAGCCCAAATTTGGCAGCCAGACTAAAACCGTGGAGGAAAATACAACATTTGATCAAACCACTCTTTTTTTCTTTCTTTTGTTTTTTTGCCTTACTTCCACTTTTCAAATGGAATCTTTGAAAGCAAAGGGGAAACCAGGGAAGAGGTGATCCCAACCTGCCTATGTTCAAGAGTCAGATGCTTGTCTAGCATGAAAGCATGAAGCAGACCTAGGTCCAACCCCCTCCTCTGCCTGGGAAATCTGGAATTTGTACTCCCCACCACTAAGAAAAATAACCCAGCTGCTGAGATATGGAGAGATGTATTTGCATTATGGAGACATGTCTGTGGTTTTTGCCACGCGTGTTTTCTGTGAAGCCAGTTCCTCTTTGTAGGCAGTACGCAAATATTGATGGAGCAGAAGAGAAGGACTGTGAGAGGGACTATCAGGTATAAGATTTCCAGCCAAAAATATGGAGGTAATTTGATTTACTTTCTGCTCTTTGCACTGCAATAGCTATTTTTGCCTGCCAGATAAGGCACTTCCCAAAGGATGGTGCTTGGAAATGTGTTCCTTTGAAGACAGGCAGAAAATATTCTTTCACCTCTGGATTCCCTGAATATAACCAAGGTTTGAAAGCCCCGTGTACCACATTTGAAGCCTGTTGTGAGTAAATTTGCTGCCTGCATGGAGATGAGGCTCTGAATTTGTCTACCTTGCCCTGGTTCACCTTATCTCCCAATGGGAACTGGGATTAAAGAGCAAAACAAATAAAATGCTTAAAACCCAGACTAGATTTTTGGCAACAAAACCTAAGTAAAATAAGAAATTGTATGATCTTGCTTGGTAATTGAGAGGAAGCTGTTCCCAAATCTTCCTTCTGTGTTTTCGTGGATATTTCAGATAAGTTTATCTCCTTGGGTACTACAAGGACCTTGATCCCAAGGCATTGGATTTGAAGGACAGTCCTCTTGTCTTCCCATGAAGTTTTATTCTAGCTGAAGCAATTCAAGATTTCTTGGGCAGTTTCCAGCTTACTCTTCACTTCAGGGGCTGGGGAGCAGAGTTGCCTCTGTGAATTAGGAAGAGGTCAGGATTTTATTGAGCATTTTTTTAAATACAGGAAGGAGCTTGGATACTGGAAGAGGTGATTTGGAGTAATATTTTTTGGTTTTGGTAATATTTTCTTTTCCTTGGTGTAATTCTGTTCAGGTCAACTTTCAGCACATATAAAACCCCTCATCTCTACTGGGCAGTGCCAGTGATACACCAAGGACTTGGGAAAACACTGCCAGGTCCCTGGCTCTGCCTTTGGCAATTCCCTCAGCATGCTCCAACAGCCAGCACAGAAAGAATGAAATCACAGAATCACAGAATGGTTTGGGTGGGAAGGAACCTTCAAACTCCTCTCATTCCATCCCCTGCCATGGCAGGGACACCTTCCACTGTCCCAGGTTGTTCCAAACATCAGCCAACTTTGGACACTTCCAGGGATGGGACAGCCACAGATTTTCTGGGCCAGGGCCTCACCCCCTCACAGGGAACGATTCCTTCCCAAAATCCCATCTAACCACTCTCTTTGAGATACTTCAGCTCCACGGTTGTATTTACTTCCCTTGTGCTTCTGCATGGAAAAGAGAGTTTTTGTTTGATTTCTAGCCATACACTAATTTAAAAGACCACTAATATGTTTCTAAGTTTCCTTTCAAAGTTTTACAGGGTAAAAAAGAGAGAGCTAAGGCATTAAGAGCTTTACATGCTCAGAAGGACAGCAGCAGAAAAACAAAGGCACTTAATCTGGGATACACAAAGCAGGAAGGGGGGCAGCATGATGTAGCTGTAATGAGAGACGGCGAGATTGACGTGGAAAAGATGGGACAGGCAGCAGAGTATAAATAGAGCTGCAGTTTATTTGTAACTTTCATTTTTAGGTGGGGATGATTGACACATGGATGGGCTGGATGAAGGTAACCTCCCTGATCTTTAACTTGCAGGTCACATGGAGAAAACTTTGAGAAAATACTCCAACATGTAGATGTCAGATTGAGTGACAGCCGCGTGTGAGGTGAATTGCATTTCCTGGCTTTTTTACATGCATCACTTCACAGAAATGATGGCTGCCATCGGAACAAAAAGACGTCCTTCCCGACCGGGGTCAACAAACTGACAGTGCCCACCCATTAATAGAAAACACTGTCATTTAAAATAAAATGCTATGGAGAAAACTTCAAAAATCTATTAGCCAACACAGCAGATAGTATCAGTTTCTGCCCGTGAATTACTGTATCCCGTTCCAGTGTTAATGTACAGCGCAGTGTGTGGTACGATTTTCATCTGTAACAATATATATAGAATGCCATATGGCTGACAGCATGCACTACACATGTCAGGCTCTTCTGTTTTCTAGCTCTGTACATCTTATTTGCTTCTGGCTAATTATCTTGTTCTGTGGAGGGGAGGGAGAGAAAATAAGAAAAGCCAATGGGAATTCAAAAATCAGGGGTAACAAATAGTGCCAGTTACTTAATTCCATTGTTAATGCGTTCTTGTGTTTCTTAAAATGCAATGCTTTTTAAAGGATGCAGTTGCACGTCCATTGCTCGAGGTGGAATGTGGGGCTGTAATAAAAGCCCTATGTGTGGCATTTCAAAAAAACTCCGAAAAAACAAATCAGAAAGAACAACCCTGCTTTATGCTGTCCATTTATATTGGTTAATTCTAGGCATAATTTTTCCAGCTGCTAGAATGTGCCCATATTGCTTTCCTATTCCTGTCTGTCTAAAAGTGCCCGTTTTCTGTTTTTTTTTCCCAACAGAAACAAAAGAGTGCTGAAAAAATCTCTCTAAAACTGGACCCCTGGATCTGAAATGGTCTAAAGATCTCCTCAGAAGTTTAGCCTTGATTTTTATTTTTTTTTCTGAGGGATTTGGTATTGTTTAAAGGTCAGAACCCCAAGATTTGTCTTCAGAGATTTAGTCCTGGCTTATCTGTCAGTCACTTTCCCCCCTGTACAGGCTAGAGGCAATTGCCAGCACTTCCCTTGCTGTGCTCCCCTCTTCTTGAGCACTTGATCCACAAGGAAATATCTTGTCCTGGACTAGAAGGAAGCTGCCATCTCTTCTGTAATGGAAAGTGGAGAGAGAGAAGGGGAAATTTGGGCTGGCACCTATATTCCAGGATCCTAAATGGGGCAAGAGCTCCTATGAGTGCTGCAGCCTTCAAGCTTTGTGTCCCTGCAGGGCTGAGAGGTAAAACCCTTCAGTCCAAGGGTGGAAGGGATTGGTTGGCCCACCATAAGCCTAAAATAGTGTCATTTTTGGGTCATTAACTTTTCCTGGCTGCTGCTCTGGAAATGAAGCTCAGTGCCATGCTGAAAACTCAATACAGCTAGATAGGAATTGTAAAATTGGTCAGGAAAAGCAAATGGCACAAATGAGTGCCTTGGTGCAGCCATGGGCTGGCAGAGGCTACACAGGAGTGTTAACATTGCTCTGCCTTTATAACAGTTCAGGAGTGAGAGGTTTTAACCTGCACAATCCTCCATCAGGAAAAGAAGATTTGATCCGTGAATGTGGTGTTCAGAACCACCCTGATGCAGAACCTGTGTTCTGTGGGAGTGGGATGTTCCAAAAGGGGGCATTCTTTGATCAGGAAGGCAGTTTTTCCTTAATGTTTGCAATGGCAAAATGATTTTTATAGTAGAGATCTCATTGAAAATTCAGGAAGCAGCCAAAGTTAACAGCAGTCTGCTCTGTTGTGTGAGGATCCCTTGCCATATTTGCTCTTAAACCTAATTAAACATGACCATCCATTTAGGAAAAGACCCTCTAGTATCATTTTCCAAAAAGTTTTCTTAATTCAATACATTATCACTTTATACCATGACATTTTGCTCAGTGATGGGGACATTTCTGCTAAAATTGTGGTGTGATTGCAGCTGGAGTTTGCTGTGTGTTCTTCCTGTGAGCTCTCATGATCTCTGTATGAATTCCAAATACATGGTATTTCATTAACACACATTTCTTCTTGTTGATATTTCTGTTGATTGAGTCAAATTCCTTCTGCACAAATTCCACGGTAATTATGAAGAAGAAGCATGTTCCATGCTCCCTTTTTGGTCTGAAACCTGCTCCGGCAAATGGCATTTGATTCTTCTCTCCCAGTTCAAGTGGAGTTTTCATTTTCACACCAGAGGTGTCTGAAATTCCAGAATAGGGACATAGTGCAGCAAGGCAGAAATAGAAAACTTTTAACAGGGAAAATACAGATTTAATACAGTGAAAACCAAAAAACTGAAACTCTTAAAATACCTCTCTGAACAGTGTTTGAGTAGTTTTTGCAAAGCTGAGAAAGAAATCCCAACAGCTTTGGGGGAAGGAATGGCCTTGGGCAGAAAAGTGAGGCCAGGGTGGCCCTGGAGCTGGAGAAAGAGAATTGAGCTGAGCTCTCCCATGTGTGTGCTCACTCCAGAACATGAACAGGATTGGCTTTGCTCTACGCTTCTATGTTTTCCCCCCAGAAAATAAGGCTATTTAGAAAAATAAAAGTATTAGTACATGTTTGAGTCTGAGCATCTTACTGGAAAGCCACGTTGTTATATACATGTCTATAAATCTTATATACCATGAGTTAATTTCAGCTTTCACCCTTAGTCACAGAGATTCAGCCTTTCCAAAAAGAGCCGTTAACAAAGATGTGGTATGAATGGGAAAAAATATCTCATTTATCCATGGCAAATTACAGGACAAAGTTCTCCTATGTTTCATTAGTGCAATCCATAGTACTTCACTTATTTGACCATCATTTGTCTGACTTTCTACGAGGGCAACAAAAGCCATGGAGCATCTAATGTCTGTCAGACTGATCAGTCTGAGGAGGTTTTTGCTATTGAATACATTTTTTTTTATGGCATCTTGACAATAGCACTGAGTTCTGTTCCCCTCCAGGCTCAGGCAAACCAGACAGTTGCCTGGAGCAGATGAAGTGAAATGTCCGTGGCCCTTTCCCAGTGCTGCAGCAAAACCCCTGCATGGCCAGAGCAGCTCCTGCTGCTGGGCAGAGCATCATCCTGGAGGGAAAACATGGCAGGTACGGCCAGCAGGAACAGGGAGAGGGAGCCTGCCCAACAGCCACGGGAAATCTCTTCCTTTTCCATCCCATAGTCAGCAGAGAGCCACACACACTCTGCAGGGTAACCTTTTCCTTCTGTCTTGCTCCTCTCAGCCATGGCCCAGCTGAGCTCTGGCCAAACCCTGAGCTCCTGTTTCCAGGATACAAACATTCCATACTGCTGTGCTGCTGGGAAAACTGGCATCCACCTATGATGGCCAGGATGTCTGGAGAAAAGGAGACTCAGGGGTGACCTTATCACTCTCTACAACTTCCTGAAGGGTGGCTGTGGTGAGCTGGGGGTCGGTCTCTTTCTCCGGGTGACAACAGACAGAACAAGAGGACACAGTCTCAAGCTGTGTCAAGGGAGATGCAAGTTAGAATTAAGAAGGAAGTATTTTACAGAAAGAGTGGTCAGATACTGGAATCATCTACCCAGTGAGGTGGTGGAGTCATCATCCCTCGAAGAGTTCAAAAAAAGACTGGATGTGGCACTTGCTGCCATGATCTAGTTGAATTGTTAGAACATGGGTTGGACTTGATGATCTTACAGGTCTCTTCCAGCCTTGAATTTCTGTGATTCTGTGATTCAATGGCCATGGGTGTCACTTTGAGACAGCAATATCTCATTGATGTGCAGAAATAATAAATACCTCCAGCGCCTCTCCTGGAGCTTGTACACATTCCTCTTGTAGTGAACACTAAATATTGCCCACCTGCACCTTGCCCACCTGCATTTTCCCTCCTGGTTAACTGATCCCACTTGGTTCCTCCTTCCCCTCAGTCTGCTGCTGTGAAGAGACTTTACAGGGCATCTCTGTTCCTCTTTGAGAAAATGACTCTGTGTGTTGGTATTTGCTTTAGGATTGGCTTCTGGGTAGTATTAATCATTAATTCAAATAAACTTCAAGGTTTGAGCCCCATTTTCATGTTAAAGTTTTACAAAGAACATTTAGGATGAAAGGTTCAGAATAAACATGAGGTAAAATTATACTGGGTTTGAATAGCTCATGTATTGAAACCACCATGAGTGATTAGCTTTGCCTGTTTGGTCATTAATTTTGGCTGCAGGCACACTTTAAAGAAAGCAGAAAGCCCATGGAGAAGTCACACCAGGCCTTTACATCTGCCCTTTCCACCAGAAACAGCATTCCTGTTTGCTGTCCTGTGTGACCCTGGGGGCTATCCTGTGCACCTCACTTGTGCCAGAGTGTCTCCATTCCCTGGAGCCCAACTCCAGGGGAGCAGTGGGCTCCACGCTGGGACCTCTCTCTGTGTTATCTCCTCTTGGCTTTGGTTGCATGTGAAAATTCAGCTCTCTCTGGTTTACTCCCTCAGGGACTTGGGTCTGTTTGGGGACAGGAGGTGTATTTAATTCTCTTTATCCAAATACCACTGTGTTTCTTCTCCTTTTGCTTTTAACCTGCTGTTGGATCTGCCTATCCCATGGTAATATTTCCAGCCTTGTGTATCTGGCTAGTCAGTGGGGAGGACAGTTCCCAGAGCAACTGCTGCAGTAAATGCTTTTTGGCATCCAGATGTGTATTCTGTCATTTCCCATGCCGTGCGTGCGCTGTCTCTCGCAGCCATGGATCAACAAGTGTGGACAGCTCTGGAGGCATCTGGTGCTGTTATTTCTGCTCTCTCTATTTCTGGTGCTGTTATTTCATTGCTGACACTGAGGAGGTGCTTCCTCACAAGAAACAAACCCACTCCTGTGTGACACCTGTGCTGTTACAAAGGGACCTCGGCAAAGTCAGCAGCAAATCTGCTTTTCCCTTCAAGTTTGACTGGCTTGTGCAAGTTGGCAATTTATTCTCCATTTCAGCCTCAGATATAGTTGGAAGTTTCCCACCAAAGAGGTTGTTTGGATGCACTATTTAAGAGCACAATTCCCAGACAGGTGCCCCAGGATGGGAAGCTGATCCTGCCCTGACAAACCCAAGCTGTCATTAATCCTGCTCTGTGTTGGATCTCTCTTCCAGAGTTGCCCTGGGTGACAGAAAGTGAATGCACAGGAGATCTGGGACTCTTGGTGCTGCTTTATGCCTTGCTCCTATAACTGCAGAAAACATTTAATCCATTTTATTCCAGCAAAATGAAGTTTAGATACACAATTAAGAAAAATGCCTCCCATGGGATTTCCTGTAGCCCTAATAGCTGGATTTGCTTTCTGCCATTATGAAAAAATTGTACAAAGGATCTACAGATTCAGAAGCTATAATGGGTAACTTTCAGCTCTTTGAATTATTTAATTATTCTTCTTCTATCTGTACCATATGCTAAATAATGCTGGTAAATTTGACTGTGATTTTTATTGTTTTACAGTCTTGAAACATTCATAATCTTGGCTAATCCTAAAAGTGTTTGCTTGGGAGCCTTATTCATTATTTAGGCCAAAATATTCCAAAATGTCTGTTGGCTCTGGGGCATTGTTTTTTTCTGAGTTTTAGTTGGGTTTTCTGAACTTGTTTTTTGGAGCAGTGCAGAGCTGGTGACAGCAGAAGTTTCAGAGGAATATTTCTGCTTCCTTCAGAGGAACATCTCTGTGCTGCACTGAGGAGCAGGGGCATGGTGGGGCTTTTCTGTAGGAGGAGTGGTTTCTGGTGATTGCTGGACACAGGGCTGGACTTTAATGAAAAAATTAAGCTTTAGAGATGTGGAGGGAAGAGGGTGACACACAGGCAGGGTGAGTGGCACTGTGGCGCCAAACACTGTCTCACTCCATGGCTGTGAGGTGCTCTGAGCAGGAGTGGGGCTGAACACCAAAGAAAGGGGAGAGAGCAGAGGACAAGTGAGGGAAGGAGAGAGCTGAGCCTGGGTCTGCAGGAGAACATTTGAAGTGAACCACAGAGAGCAGTAAGAGCCCTCTTGCCTGTCTCAGAGTGCTGTGGCAAGGAGAAGCTGCTGCTGCTGGAGCTCTAGAGCTGCACGTGGAGGAGCAGGAGTGTTTCAGGGCAGGACATGCAGCAGTGCTGCTCCTCACCTCTCCCGTGGTACCTGCTTCTTTCTGCCAGCACAGCTCTGCACTGCAGCCCCTGGGCTAAGGTTTCCATGTGCTTTCCTTCCCCTGCAGAACCTCCTGCAGAACATCTCCCTGTGCTGCTGGGATGTGAGGTGCTGCCATGTGTTCCCAACGCTGTAGATTAATAAACCTGAATAAGCACAGCTTCTAATGACAGCAGCCTGACCAACCAACCAGCTTTGGGAAGCAAACTGCATTTGCTTCCCATGCTCAGCTCAAAGTGTAGCAGTGATCCTTGACATTAATTATACAGACTTTCACACAGCACGTGTACTTGCAGAGAAAGGACATCTACTACAAAACTTGTGCACAGCCAAGCCTTCCCATGCTGGTGATGAATATTTATGCCAAGAATGTGGAGTGCAAGGTGGCATCTTCCTTGATGGATTGGGGGCTAGATGTTATGACTACATTATTTAGACCACTTTATTATAAGGGTTACAGTTTTTATTGCCTGTTGCAAAGCAGAGAGATACAGTAGATCTTCCCAAAGATCAAAGTGTGTCTCTAGGGCAGCCAGTAAATTAGGGGAGATTATAAATGAGTGCATAGTCATTGATGTCTTGAGAGCTCGGCTCAAGAGATCAGAGAGTATTCTTTCCCCCTTTCTGTTCATAAGTGTCTTTCCAGAACAGATTACTTTTTTTTACACTTAAAAGTAATATTCATGGACTTCATAAGAACAAGCATTTCAGTAGGACATTCTCTGATCACATCACTCCCTGTTGTATATGGACTTATTATGGACTGCTGCTTGCCTGTAATGCAGGCTCCTGGAGGCTGATGGCAGGAATGTGTGTTTGGAGGATCGTATCACTTAACTAATGTCATCATATTTTACAGCAAGCACAGCCTCTGTAGGAACTCTCTCACCAGAGTGGGAGCTCTTCAAAGCTCTGTTACGAGGTGCAAAGAGTATATGAAGCAAAATAAAAGCCAATTAGAGAACACTTCACTATCCTGAAAGGGGAAATTATAGCTATGGTGGGGAAACGTAAATATAAACCAAATCACACTATGCCAAAAACTGCAAATAAAACCCCCCAGAATAAGCATCCATTTCATGAAGGGATTTGAAGTTAACTTTTAATATCCAAGTTGGGAGAGAAGTCAGAATTGTGTCTTTGAGCAGAAGATGGAACAGAGCTCTCATTCACTACTACAAATCTGGAGTCTGTATATTGTAAGAACAAACTGCATCTCAAACATTTAAAAACTTTTTTTTTTTCTAACTTTCTGTATATCCCATAAAATAGAAAGACCCAATAAAAAATCTCAAACCATAGTTTTCTGGACCACTCAGCTTTAGAGAAATGCTTTGTGGGGAAATCACCACTACAGAAATAAGTGAGTAGGATAACATGATCAAGTTTTGAGGCAGCTATCTGCCTTAGTGGAGACACCAGCCTTAGGTTTTCAGGGATGGCTTTGATTAACTCATTCCTCCTAGTGCTGGTCAGTCTGGGAAGTTGAAGCCTGGTGATAGTTCCTTGTGGAAGGAAAGACTTCTAGTGCAGTATGGAAATCAATGAGCAGATCAGTCCATAGTGCTTTTCCACCTGTCCATCTGCTCCTGTAGTAAAGTGAATGACTCAGGTAACATAGCAATAGTTCATTTTTCTGCCCTTGGACAGCTGAGTCAGTTTTCATCAGGAATGTGTTACCTTTTCCTTCAGGTGTGTTCTGAGCCACGAGCCAAGTTCCTCTGAGTTCAGTAAAACAGATGTTCTGCCTTTGCAGTGACAGGAAATGGTCAGTGCCATTCGTTTTATTGCTTGTTTAAATGAGGATTGACCATCATGAAAATACCATGCAAGGGGTCAGGTACAGCAAACATGGTTTTGATAGGTTTGGCATTCAGAATAGTCTGAATATCTGGTTAGGTGGAGAGGTTGGTATTGATCTGCTAGTCTTGGCTTTGTGTGGTGGGGCCAGGTCCCGTGCAAGCAGTGGGAGGAGGTTTTGCATGAGCTGTAGATTTCATGATTGACCACTGAAGTCTGCATGGTCACAGGGTACAATGTTACCAGCCCTCAGCACTATTTCCAAGTGACCTGTACATTCTCTTTTCTAACTTTATCCATTCCAATTACTCAAAGGAAGCCAAAGATACCACAAAGATGCCATAAAACCCATTTTGACTGAAAAGAACAAGGTGGAATGTCCACGGCAGAAGTAGTTTCTGGACAACGATCAGTTTGCCAAGATGAAACGTGCCATTGTGGCACAGTGCTGAAATGCTTCACTCCTCACTGGAGAGGCTTTGGATGTGCCTTTGCCTTTAATCTTCTCTTGCCATGACTGGTAAGACTGATGAGGACTGGCAGCCAGCACCAGCAGAGCAGTGGATTTTGTTCTGAAGATCAGCATGTCTTGGATTGTGACCATGTCACAGATTCCTTGAGCTGAGGCAATACTACAAGTTGTAGATATCCCTTGGCCACTGTAGCTGCCACAGGAAAATTGGACATGGAAGTTTGGAAAGCAACATCCCTTTGAAGATGGCACCATTTTGATGAGGAAACCCAGTCTGTAAGACGTCCCTGATGAAACCTGCAGCTGTGTAAATGGCATGAAGTAAATCTCAGCTGTAAATAACATGGTGTGGTTGTGTTTGCTGTGTTGGCACTGGAGCTGGCCTCGATGAGTGACAAACCATGGAGTGACACGGACCGTGCTGTCCCCACTGCAGCGCTGGTGCAGCTCAGTTCCTGAGGGCTCAGCTTGGTTTCGGTGAGCAGCAAAGCTGTGAAACATCTGCTCACAACTGGAGCAAAAATGATGGGATCAGTTCTTACAGAAGGAAATTCCTGCTCCCCAGGTGAATTCCCTTGGAATTTGTTTCCCCCTCTGGACACAGAGGATTTGATGAGTGACAGAAAGCCATGTCGAGAATAGGTCTGATTGTTGATGCTTTTTCATATGGAGAGGAGTGGGTTTGTTGGGGAATTTCTTTGCTTGAAATGTGTAGCTTGTTTTCTAAGATGATCCCAGAGGGATTGAATTTTTGTCTTTATGGCCTTGTGCTTTTCCACCTACCCCTACAAAATACATCAATTTTTGAAACTTGACGTGATACTTTCTTAAATGTCAGTTTGTACCAACTTTGAGGACATCTTTTGCTGCTTTCACAGAAACTCCAAACTCTCTAATTTCCTGCCTTTGTTCAGAGGCCTTGATTACCCACTTTGGTTGTTACACAGTGTAGCTGTTTGCTTTATTGTTAAGATCCATCTGAGGACAAGCAAGGTTGAATGGCCAAGGCAATGTAAACACATGTGACTAATCCCTCTGATCTAGTGCTGTTTGGGCTTTAATATTCTGGGCTGAAAGATAATGTCTGAATGCCCCTGTCAGAAGGGCTGGGAAAGAAACAAGAAACAGCTTCCTTTGGATCTGAAAAATAATCTCACAAGGCTGTAAGGTGGTAAATTGAGATTTGGATCATTAAAATATGTTTAATTGTTGGGGTTTTTGGGACATGATGAGTGTCTGAGACAACCTCTCATTGAGGTTTGAGTGTTCTGGATATACTTAAATAGCTTATTTACCCCTTTCATGTTTTTGGACAGAAAAACAATACACTTAAAACATTTTAGCTTTGAAGGTATGCCGGAAAAAATTCAGTCCCTTTCTGCTGTGATGGAAACGTGTGGGAATCTAACCTGAGTTATCTGGAATGATGTGTTTTCTCCATGTTCCTGGATTGCTACTCTGGTTCTCAGTTTCTTCTGGGTAAGGAATCTTCTACATGAATCACAGATTGTTCATCAATGTTTGTCTTCCAAAAACAGGTGAATTGACTCAGTGAAAAAACACTTGGCCTCAGAAATGTAGGTGCTGGTCTACTGTAGTAAATGCTGTGATAAGTGATGGGAAATTCAGAGATGTTTGAGTCAACCATGGACAAATCCTTTTCCTCTGGGGAATGTAGTATTGACCAAGTTTGGGCAATGCTCTGAGACACAAGGGGGATTGTTGGGGCGTCCTGCACAGGGCCAGGAGTTGGATTTGCTGGTCTTGATGAGTCCCTTTAAACTCAGCATAACCTGTGATTCCACATTTCTAGTTTTCTCCTGGAACCTGAGGGAAGCGATCGAGTTCAGAGGATGCAAAACACTGAGTTTTCAAAAGCCCTGCTGCCTGTCGGACAGGTCTGTGCCCTGAGCCTGGCCGGGCTGGGCAGAGCTCCGCCGTGTCCGTGCGGGCAGGGCCGGCCGGGCTATCGGGCAGAACCGGCCGGGGCTATCGGGGCTGAGCTCCGCCGTGTCCGTGAGGGCAGGGCCGGCCGGGCTATCGGGCTCAGCTCCGCCATGTCAGTGAGGGCACAGCCGGGCTGTCGGGCCTCAGCTCCGCCGTGTCCGTGAGGGCAGGGCCGGCCGGGCTATCGGGGCTGAGCCGGCTGGGGCTATCGGGGCTGAGCTCCGCCGTGTCCGTGCGGGCACAGCCGGGCTATCGGGGCTGAGCTCCGCCGTGTCCGTGCGGGCACAGCCGGGCTATCGGGGCTGAGCTCCGCCGTGTCCGTGCGGGCAGGGCCGGCCGGGGCTATCGGGCTCAGCACCGCCGCGTCCGTGAGGGCACAGCCGGGTTGTCGGGCTCAGCACCGCCATGTCAGTGAGGGCACAGCCGGGCTATCGGGCCTCAGCTCCGCCGCGTCCGTGAGGGCACAGCCGGGCTATCGGGCCTCAGCTCCGCCGCGTCCGTGCGGGCAGGGCCGGCCGGGCTGTCTGGCTCAGCTCCGCCATGTCAGTGAGGGCACAGCTGGGCTATCGGGCTCAGCTCCGCCATGTCAGTGAGGGCACAGCCGGGCTGTCGGGCCTCAGCTTCGCCGTGTCCGTGCGGGCAGGGCCGGCCGGGCTGTCGGGGCAGGGCCGGCCGGGCGCATCTGCAGGGCTGGTGGGCCGTGAGCTGATTGCCATTGATCGGGATGCTGCTGACACCCGCTCCGAGCGGCCGCTCCATCGCCATGGCAACCAAGAGCCCGAATACTTGTCCACATACTTTAGGAACCTCATTAAATCAGGCAGCAGGACAGCAGCTGTGGGCTCAATGTGTTAGGCTGACAGCCGGGGACTCGGTTTATGATGCTCAGGTGATTTTTGGCCCTCTCTAGGCCAAACTGTTGAGAACGCGGGGCTGGTGGGACAGATGGCAAAATAAATAAATATTGCCAATATGTTTAATGTGCACACATCTTCTGAGAGGTGCAAAGCAACCTCGCTCAGTCTTATCAACTCTGGTGATTTTAAACAAAGCATAAATAAAGCATAAAAGAGCTGAACTGAGCTGAGGGTTTTCTTAAAAATTTATTTAAGAAGATGATTTTAAAAGCAAATGGATTGAACTGCAGGCTCGTAGCAGATCTCATAGCTACGGGCTTGTAGCAGATCTCATAAAATGTTGCATAGATATAAGCAATTAAAGTTCTCTATCTCGACATATAATCATGGAAATTCAGCTGTGCAAGGCCCAGATCTTGAGAGGTTGATTCCATTTTCACCAACTCCACGAGACTCTGCCAGAGGTAACATCAGTGGAATAATATCCAAGATTTCTTCATCAGAGGAATTTCTCATGCTCCAGAAGAATTAAATACTCCAGTAACGTCCTCAAATTTGGCTTTCATCAAGCTCTGTTGCACTCTCCTGAACTGGGGTTTGGAATTTTAGCACAAAAGGGACTTTATACCAAGAGGCTAAGCTAAAGATAGATTTAGCCCAAAACCACTCTAAAATCATATACAGTGCATTTTATGTGATAATGATTGCAATTATTCCATATTCTTCATAGTTCACCTACTTTGACTTAGGGTGTTAGGAAGCAGTAAAGTCAGAATGTAATTAGACACTTCATGTCCTGGTATTTTGCATAATTCTGAGTTGGTCTGGACTTTCACATTATTGCACAAATAAAGTGGGAAAATGGTGGCGTGGAGTTCTCTTTCTTCTTTTTAACACAGATAAAATCAGTTACATCACTGAGCAATGATTCCCTTTGGCCAAAGGTGGTCACCCAGAGGATATTTGTGATTCCAATAATTTCCAAAAGATCAAAGAAAGCAAGGAAAACACCAAACTATGTGAAATAAGCATGTTACCAACTTGAAGATCTCAAAACTGTTATGCTCAACAAGAGGTGAAAAATAGTAATGCTGTCATCCAGGTGCTTTAATTTTTTGTGATAGGGAATGACAGATGCCTCAGCCCCTGAACTATAATTTGTAGATTCTAAACAAAGAACCTCAATTAGTAAAGCAATTATTAATATTGGCTGGATTCCATTCTGCCCAGGGTCTCAGACTGTACCCAGTCCAGTTGGCTGCCCAGGACTGTCTGACCTGGAACTTAAATTAATTTGATAATTCCTTACATGATTTGGAATTACTCCAGATCCTTAACCATAGAGCCAGGACTGGGGTCTTTGTTTTGAATTTGGGTTTTTTTGGCAGCCATTGATGGTGACATTTAAAATGGTCACAGATCATGGGGCATGGGCACCAAAATGTGAGGGTTTCCACCTGTCTGGCTGATGTGTGGTGTTCAGTAAGGACATTTTCTCTCAGCTGGAGGACTGTGGATGCCCACCCACAGTGCTGGGACCAAAGACAGAGACCTCTCAAGATGAGCATCTCTTGTGGGGATTCCTCTTGTGGGGTCAGTTTGGCTGCCCTCAATGCCCACCTCTCTTTTGTCCCCAGACTGGTTTGCAAAAGCAGAGAATTGCTGTTGTTAATCTGATGGATGAGCACTGCTGGAGATGGAGACACCTAGAAAACCTGGAGGAGGAAGTGGTGGAGTCACCATCCCTGGAAGTGTTTAAAAAACATGTGAATATGGCTCTTAAGGACTTGGTTTAGTGGTGCCCATGGTGGTGGTGCTGGGTTGACTGTTGGACTTGATGATCCTAAAGGTCTTTTCCAACCTGAATGATTCTCATTCTGAGATCTGAATCTAAGGTGGAGAATGGCACCTGAAGGTTTGTATTGCTTCCTATGGCCTCAAAGAAATGCATTTTCTCATGGAAAGGAAATCTAGTGAGGGATTAATAAATCCATAAAACCAACCTCATGCTCAAAGAAATCCTTTGTCTCCAAATATTTACTGGAAATAAACATTTCCAGTGGTCTGGCCACTCCAGAACAGAGCTATCTACCTGAGATGAGCCTTTGGTCTCACCTCAAGCATCACCATCCTTATGCTGAACTTCCATGGATTGGATTTCTGTCTGGAGGCACAGCTGCATTTTGGATATAGCTGTTGGGAAGATGGGAATGCAGGCATGGTACAGAGTGGGTTCTCTCTGTGGTTCTGCAGGGTTTCCATTATTGCATTAAAGATTAAGCAGTTCCATTGGATGGACCCATCTGGCCTTGCCCACAGACCCTAGTGCAGGTACCTAAAATCTCAGTCAGTCAACAATTAAGGTGCATCTGTCAGGGGAACTGTCAGGACATGTCCCTTAGAATAACATTTTCAGACTGCTCCAGCCATTTTAGGAATATGATCTGTACTATGCATGGAAAATTGGACCTTTTCTTCTTTTGGCAGGTGTATTTCCTCATTCACTGTCTTTAATTCTTTTGTGTATTTGGAATTCTAAATAAGTGCATTGCTTTATATAATTCATGATCAAGGACACTTGTTATGCAGCTAATTTTATTCCATCCATTGAAAAGTAAAATGATACAAATACCTTTCTTGACTGTGTGAATAAGATGAGCGAAAAGAATCTAAATTTAATGACCAAATCTGGGTTGCTTTTCTCCTGCAGTAAACTCCAGGGAATCTGCTTAAGGAACCAACGTGCACAGAATCATGGTTTAGATGTGGCTGTTTTACCTGGGAGTGCTGAAGGATTGGCTTAACAGCGTTTTCCATGAGTCCTGCACAGGAGAGGAGTAATGCCATGGCATCTGCAGATAATGTGTGACTGTCAGGTGCAGGCAGTGGGTGATAAAAACAGTTTTTGGTCTCCAGCATGACCCATAAGAGCTCGAGGAAAGCTGCTGGGGCATCCCCTGCCCAGTGTTGCTCAGCAGCCCTGATGAACAGCCCCTCTTGGGGCCAGCTGTGCTCTGCCAAGTGCAGCACCAAATGTCTGGGACACGGCTCTGTCAGCGCTGCTCACCTCCACTGCACAGGGCACTGGAGGCTGTGTGGGTGTTGGTCCTGGAAAAGTACATTGCAGTCCTGAGTTTTGATAGAGTAAAATTACTCTCTGAGTCATAAATGAAGTGATTTAATGGTTAGTCTGTACAAAAAATATCCAAAGTAATGTCATACAACGGAAGGGAAAATCTTATTTATAGTGGCCAATCATTAGTAACTGACACAGAAGCTGCCCATTTCATCCCTGTAGTGACACCTTTATTCCTTTCTCATATTCATTTTATGGGTTCTCACTTAACAGATAAATATTTGCACCATATAATTAAAATTAATTAATTTTTAAAATGACTCATTTAAAATGACTTTTAGTAAAACCAATTAAACAGCAAATATTAGTTTTGCTTTGTATCAGTAGTTTAAAAATGGCTTTTTAAGTTGGGCAGTAAAATACAGCTCAGTGAATGCACCTGTATTTCTAATTAAGCAATCCACATAGAAAAAAATAACAAGAACACTTTCAAATGATAGCAAGTGAAAACCAATTCAGCTTCCATTTTAGTATTTATTGTGCCCAAAGATAATTCTGAAATCTCATCAACTCCTGAGACTCCAGCAAAGTTATTAAATTTCTGTCTTCACTCACGGACATTGCTGAAGAGTTGGCTGAAATTAAGGTCCATGACAGGCAGGAGTCCCGTGGGAGTCAGCAGGGTTATATTAGCACGGGAGGAAATCAGCTGTCCTGGTAACTTTAATTTCTTTTCCCAAATCCTGTAACAAATTCCATTTCATTATGCACCATTAAAGCAGTTCCATGATGGGGCTGATGGGTTTCCTTCTCCATGTTTCAGTGGAGCAGCTGGAGACATGAGAGAGTCCATGGACCATCTTAGAAGAATTACCTAAAACTTCTTGGTCTTTTTGTCTCAGAAAGTTTTAGTTTACACTTTAAAGGAAACCCACTGTGAGATAAAGGCCATCCAGTTGGGAAGAACCATTTCCCAGTTTTTTCTGAAAGCAGATGTATTTGTGCATGCTGCAGACAGACACCTCACTTGTTCTTAGGTAGAAATGACCATTTCTTCAGTAACAAATTATATAAAAAGACAACTGGTCAATTTCTGTAAGACCAACCAAATTCCACATAAAAACGATGTTTCATTTTGTATTTACAAAGCAGCTCTGGTTCATTTTTCTTCTCCCATGCTGACCCCCTGATGATGGCAGTGAACCATAGAAGATTCTGGTTCCTGCTGGTGTCTGATGTGACTAATTCAGATGCTCAGAACAACCCAACAACTCCCTGCCAAGTGTTTCAAGGTGAAATTCCCCATCACTCCTTTGGAAAAGCAGAGGATAGGGTCTGAAAAGGAGTGTGCTGTGTGGGGGTTCTGCACCATGGAGAATATGTTGGATAGAGCATCTGCTCCCCTGAGACCAGGGTCATCCCACCAGGACTTCATCTTGGAGATGCTGCCTGTGAGGGAGCTGTCCTCATGTGCAGGAAGGGATGAAAAGCAGGTTCAGATTCAATTTATTCTTTCCAGAGCTTGTGTGACTGGGTAGATGATGTGTTTGGCTCTCTGCTGGCCCAGGGCTAGTGCACATCCTATAAGAAAGGGATTGGCCACTTGGCAAAGTCCCTTTGTGAGGCAGTAGATTGTCAAATAGCCCCTCCAAACCTCATTAGCAGCAGCACGTGGACTGATCTGTCCATAAATTCTGGGGAATTGGGAGGTGGAGGTGTTCTTCAGCAGCTGTATCATTGTACAGATTAGTTTTCAAGCACTGCCATACTTTGAAAATTAATCTCTTTTAAATGGAATCTTCATTTAAAAGTGATGTTTAATGATGTCTAATGCATCCTGAGATGCTGGCAGGAAAAGGTTTGTTCTGCAGCTGACAAAGGAGGGCGGGGAGCTAATTAACAAAGACAATCAAACTTTCATTAGTATTACAAAAGCCTGCACCTTAAAATGTTTTGCTGCAAACAACTGCTATTTATGTTTCCAAACACCATCCTTTTGTATCAGTGCTTCCTTTAAAGATGCTTTATTGTGTGGCTTTCTAGGTGACACCACATGTAATAGATTTCTTGGAAATAGGGTTTAGCCATTAACCATGAGGATGTGTGTCATTATTTTCTTCAGCTAGTGCCTGAAGGTGAAGCTGAGTGAATTTAATGCATTAAGAAAGGTAATTATCAGATAATCTTGATTGCCAAGGTTCTTCCTTCTCCAGCAAAAACTGATGGTGGCATAATCTGTGTACACGAGCATCTCATTTTTCCTTTCTGACTTTGATTTAGGTCTGACAGCATTACACAGCATTGCTTCTCTTATTTTTGTATTTTTTCTGCTAATATTTCTTCCCTATATCTCATCTGTTTCCTTGTTCACCCTCATAAATTACGCTTCTTTTACCAACTCCTTTCCTATAAGTAATAATTATATGGTCAAATGGATTGCTCTGCATTAAGGGCTAGAGGGGAAAAATTGGCAAATTTTCCAGTAACAGATTTTTTTCTCCTTTTCTGAAAGCTGAGGTGTAAGTTTGTCACAGCTTTCACAAATCTTCTTTCTCAGCAGTCATGCATCAAAGGCTTAGAACTGCAAATGAATTATTTTGATTACTGCTGCCTTGGGAAGATCTCCAGGGATGGGAGGTGCTGGGCTTAGCTACTGTCCATCCCTGCCGGGCCAAATCCTGCTCCCGGGGGAGGAGGGCATTAGGAATTTTGCCACTGACTTCAGTGGGGCCAGGATTTAGCATGGAGAGCACATTTTAATTTGGGGGAGAAAAAAAAAATCAGGCTCAGGCTCCTGTGAGGTTGAGTCCCCAAATTTGATAGCATTCAGTATTTTACTTCCCTGTATTTAGCCAGTATTCAGGTGAATGAGAGAAAAGACAAAATGAAGGATGCTTGAGGAGACAACGAGAAATAAAATGTAAAAAAAAATTCTTTCCAGATAATTGCATCATCAAAGAAAGAAACAGCTTTTCCTTCCCTGACTTTTTGCTTTTGTCTGATAGATCCTTGCAAATCTGACTTTGCCACCTCACTGTGCGAAAGATTAGAGATGAATCTATGATAAAACTAATGAGGATCTAGAGAAAATAATCAAACCCAAATAGACTTAGTATTTTCTGCAGGATACTTTAATCAGCTCACACACCCCTGCGCTACAAGGCATGTAAGGTTGGTTTCATTAGGTTTTTTTCCTCCCCTTGGCAACTGGAAAGGGAGAAAGCTGGGACAGGAGGAATTTCCAAAGCCTCATCTCTTCTCCCCCTTTCCTTTGTCCTTATCCTTAGGACAAGCAAACCTGACAGGACGGGGCAGCCAGATGGGGTCGGGCTCTTCTACTGGGAACAAGGGACAGGACGAGGAAATGGCCTCCAGCTGTGCCAGGGGAGGTTTAGGTTGGATTTTGGGAAAAATTGCTTCACCCAAAGGTTTGTCCAGCCCTGGCACAGCTGCACAGAGCAGTGGTGCAGTCCTCATCCCTGGAGGGATTTAAAATCTCTGTGGATATGGCACTTGGGGACATGGGGCAGTGGTGGCCTTGGCAGTGCTGGCAGAGTTGGGCTCGATGGTCTTACAGGGCTTTTCCAACTGAAATGACTCTGTAATTCCGTGGTTCCCTCTCCTTTGGCAGTCTGGGTGTCCCTGCCTCACTCACTGTGCAAGGAGCTCTGCTGTCCCCGGGTTTGTCACTGCCATGGAGCGGATCCCTGCTGCACTGCCTGCTCCTCCCTGGCTGACCTGGGGGTGCTCAGGCAAAGCCCAAGAGCTGGGAATCCCCAGGGGAAGCTGCATCTTAAATCACAGAAAATCCATGAAAAGTATTTACATGGTGGCAGTAGTGGATTTGCCAGGTAGCATGAGGCAAAGTTCTTGTCAAGGAGAGCAGATAAAATAGTCTCTTATTTTAATTAAAGTAATTATTCATGGGAGTCCAGATGTTTAAAAAAAAGAAAAAGAACAAGCCCCTTTGCCTAACAATGAATAGCAACATAAATTGCCTGAGTTCTCTGTGTCAGGACAATGGCTCTGCTAATCAATATATCTCTCCAGTTTTATAAAATAATGTTAATAGCTATTGCTGTCAATACTTCTATGGGAAATAATTTAATAGAAGATTATTGTCAATCTATTACTTTTTTTTTAAATCCCATTCATTAGAATTATATCCTTCTGTGAGTTGTCTGAAAAAAAAAAAAAGGGCTCTGAAAAGGACTCCCTGCTGTACTAAATTCTATAGGCCTTCAGAGGAAATTCCATAGAGCTGTATTACATTTCTATAGATTTAATTCCTGGTGCTTTCTGTGGGAGTTTTTCCCCAGGAGGACATATGTGAGAGATCTAATGCTTTATTTGTATGTGCTTCAGTCCTTAGTTGTTTTCATCCTTTTTTTGTTTGTGGGCTACCAAAAAAATTTCCACTAGAACATGTGGGCTCTTGTGTATTGAATTTGCACTCAGTGACCATAGGCTTCGCTGCTTTATGTGGGAATTACTCCAGCGAATCTCTGGACAACAAACTGAGAACCACTGTTTTATTTATTTCCTTTATGCTGGCCATGGAATAGAAAATGTAACCACCACTCCATGTGTCTGGGAGCAGCTGAGAATACTCATAACACATTACTGTAATCATCACTATTGTCATTTATTAATTTACACCAATTCACATCTGCTTTTCCAAAGTGAGGATCAGGCTGGAAATACCCCTCAAGTAAGAAAACAGGAGTAGTTTTAAACTACAATGAGTATTGCTGCCATGGTGTTGGTTGTTAGAGAAGCAGCATTAGGGGAATGGAGGGGATATTTGAGGAAAGAAATATACCCAGGCTGCTGGAAAACTCAAAATATGAGAGAGTGCAGTGAATAAAAAATCTACAACCATAGCAGTGAAATTTAGTTTGTGTTTGTATGTGTCCAGTGGTTGTTTCTCACTGATACTCATTAAAATAAAAGAATCAGTGGCCTATTCTTTCCAAGACCAGCATTTTACCCCCATTTAGGTGTTCAAAGACAAAAGCAGAGCCTTTATAACATTTGATAATTAGATTTCTTGACTTCTAGGCAGTGAGTGTTTGCTGTTGTATCCCTCTCAGTGCACAAGGCAGACAAATCTGTTGTGAAAGTGTTTCTGGCTCTGAGAAATCATGCAGATGAAGGAGCAGAAGTTTTAAATTATCCTGATGTAAAACAATTCTTGAGTCAGGGTAGACTTTTTTTTAATGTTTTAGGAACTTTACAAATCCCCATGAATCAGTGCATTTGGAATCTTATGGAACAGGTTCAAAAACTGTCAAAAATGTCTATTCAATATTGAATATGCTTGCACTGTGAATAGCAGAGAGGAAAATCCAATGTCTGCCAAAGGAATGTAAAAAGGATTTGATAAAACAAGCAGCAATCAGTTATTTCAACTCCACAAGGTTTTGTTTCTTTTTTCTTTCTCTTTTTTTTTTTTTTTAAGTAAAAAAAAGACATAAACACAAAAGCTGCAGTTGACAGTGTCTCTTTGACAGCACTTTTGTAGCCATTTAAGCAAAACAATGCAAAGCAGCTTTCTGGAGGCCGCTGGCAGAACATACTGTAGCTCTCAAACTTCACACACACTGCTGAGAAATGAAATGTTTGACTGAGAAGCTGATGTGGGTTTGGCAACATTGCTTAATTGATAGTGTGAAAAGAAAAAGGATTCTGCTTCCACCATCTGCAACAGTAACAGGGACCAGCTCTTTGTCTGACAGCATCTGTAGCCTTCCTCCCACCTCTGCCTCACCAAAACAGGGGAATTGCAAGGAGACAGGGCAGCATGTGCTGGAGGATCAGAGTGTGGATTTCCTTTCAGGCTTAATTACTGGTGTGAAACTCCTCTTTGGTCTTCCTTATTCCTGTTGGCAGAAATGTTCTTTGGAGCAGGAGCTGGCTGTGCTGCATTGACCCTTCCAGCTTCACAGGTTGGTGTAAAACTCACCTGAGAGGGGTGAGGGGCTTTAATGTGGAATTTCCTTACTTAGGACTCCCAGGGCCACTTGTGCATTTGGGAATGGGATTGGGATCTCCTGCTAGTTACAAATTAAAAATCTTTTCCAAGCCATTCCAATCCTTTCTCCTCCTATCTGTCCTTTGCCTTTGAGGGAGAGCATTTTCTTGGCTTTCCTTGGTGGACCAGAGCATGGCTAGATTATTGCAACAGCCTCTCTCTGGCAATGGCCAGTGCAGGGAAAATGCAAGAAATATCACCAAGGCCAGTTAATGGGCAAGCCAGACCAGTGCAGAACACTTCTGCCCAGTATTTATAAATCATGAGCTAAACAAAGTCCTATTTTCTATGACAGAAAATTTAAATCACTCAGAAGAAACCCAAAGATTTGTTTTCAGGTAACAAGAGTGGTCTCTTGTGCAATTTCCCACACTTTTTAGTTCCTTTCTTGTTTTCCTTTTTAATATGGAAAGGGTCCCATCTAGTCCTGATGTGGCAGAACTTAAGCAAAAAGCAAGTTTCCCAATTAAATGACTTGACCACTTGTCAGACTTAGGAATAAAGTGCTTGGTTGCCAAATTTTGATATGAAAGAGACTTGCAGAAAGTCTCTGGTAAGCACAAAAGTTTTATCACAATGGCATTTCAGTTTCTGTAATGTTTAAGAGAGGAACTGTAGGGCAGTCTCTGCTGTAGTATAATCATCTGTGAAAATAATTTCATGTGATGAGAGCATTTGTGACTAAGAAGTTGCACTGTGCCTTGCCATTATTGGCCTAATCCTCCTCTGTGTCCATCCATCTGAATTCCATTCCCAATCTGCCTTCAGGCATGTTATGTACAATTAATAAATCATCCTGACTAACTCTGTTTTTTTCCATATATGTAATTTTGGCTGAATTGTTTTCACAAAGGAGGACAATATGATGCTTGATATCCAAGGCCTATATTTGTAATATCTCTTTTATTTAGTAGCATTTATCATGCTGCTCAGACAAGGTTGGAATCCTAATAAATCTGTACCCAGAAGTAGGGACCATGTGTTGGTCTACCAAGCCGATGGCAGATCAAGTGAGGAATACACTGGAGATGAAAGTGAATAGTTCAAAAGCAGGAGAAAATGGGTGAAATGTATTAAAAATCCATTTTCAGGAACTTTATACACAGTTCTTATTCAGACCCCTGAGCACAAAGCTTGCCCTCCTTGCTCTTGACATCATTCCCACAAAGATTTCTTGGCTTTCTCCTATTTACACTCTGACTGCAGTCCAGCCTCAGTGCTGGAGGGGTTCTTCCCCTTTTTCATTGAATGGTTTGGGTTGGAAGGAACCTTTAAAGCTCGGGTACTCCAATCCCCCTGCAATAGCAGGGACACCTTCCACTAGAGCAGGTTGTCCAGAGCCCCATCCAATGTGACCTTGGGTGTTTCCAGGAATGGGGCATCCACCACCTCTCTGGGCAGCCTGTGCTGGTGTTTTACCACCTGAAAAAATCCTTGATCTAATCAAAATCAACGCTCCTTCAGTTTAAAACCATTTCCCCTTGTCCTATCACAACCAGCCCTGCCGAAGAGTTTGTTCCCCTCTTTGTTCCAGGCCCCTATAAGTACTGAAAGGCTGCACTGAGATCTCCTTGGAGCCTCTCTTCCCCAGACAGAAAACCCCTGTTTTAGGAGTTACAGTTCAGAGAAGGACCAGGCTAAAAGCTGGAGAAATGCTCTGAGTCCATCAGCAATGCTGGGAATGCTGGTTCTCTTTGGAAATGGGATGGGATTGTGGAAGGAGAGAATCCCAGCAAGGGATTTTCACTCAGCCCACCCCACGCTCCAGCTCTCTGTGGGAATGAGCAGAACCTCTGGAGATGGCCAAACCATTCCCAGCACTCATGTCTACAGCAGAGTGAAGAAGTGACATTGTTTTATTTGAAGCATTTCAAGATATAATCCTTAAATGCTAACAAGTATTTCTTCATTTTTACACAGACTACCTGCAACTCAGACTTTTCCTAAAATGTAACTTTCAAAATTCATACCTTGAAAAACCTGTTTGCTGACTCAATTTATTTCTTTTTCTGGAGCTGTAAATAGACAAACACATTTTCTTGTAATGGTGTAACCCAGAGGGAGGCATTCAAATGTCCTGGCCACAGAGGAGATGACCCCTACTCTTGTGACTTGTAATTAAGAGCCTCTCATTGAAACTGCCAGGAGTGTCTGCTTATTCTGCCACTTGTTTTAACTCCAGCTGGCTAACAAGAAAAAAAAAGAGTTTTCTTGCAGGTTTTTATCTGCAGAAATCACTGCAACCTGTTGTGACTGGTATAGATCTGTGAGAGAAATTATAGCAATGTTTTGATGTGTAGTGGTAATACTTCTGTCATCGACACCCAATGCTGAAGGCAGAGATAACTTCAGCAGGAGAAGGATTAGACAAAGTAATCTGCAATAAATAAATTTGGTCTGGGCTGTAAATCACTTCAGAATTCTTCACAGCGTTTTGTCTTCCTCACTGGGCTTCAGATATCTGGTGTCTTCACTGCACTTGACAAGTGTTTGTGTCTCTTCTCTAATCAGGAATTTGAGCAGGACAGCAGTTGGGAAGGTTCTGAAATACGAGTTAGATTTTTACAATTGAAATTTTAGGGTTTTTCCTCCCCAGAAACCTAAGAAACATTTTAGGAGTTACTTGATAATCAGTAAGGCTGAAGAAAAGACTGCAGGGAAAGCAGAATGTTATTCAATGAAAAGCTTTCTGAAAACTTGCAAATTTGATTTTATTTTAGTAAAACAAATGTAAAGTTTTGGAAAAAAAATATCCACTGAAAATAAAACTAAATTTTCTTTCCTTTCAGTTGACAGTGTGCTGTCTTTTAGTAGACAAAATTCTGCTGCTATCACTGCTTATGTACTGTACATGTGTGTCACTTCCCCAACTTGTGTACAGTATTTAAATTCATGCCTTTCTTACCACTTTGTAATAGAAGAGAGAAGAACAGTTCATCACATTTTAAAGTGGTTTTTTTTTTTCCTTCCATGGGACAGAACAATGTTTCTGAAGAAGAGGTTTGTGTGTTCATGGTACCCAAGAGCTCATGAGGGGCTGTGAGGCACCAGAAGCAGCCTGAGGAGCCTGGAATGATCTGAGCTGTGCTGTTTGGAGCTGCCTGGCTCTGCCTGGCACAGGCAGCACCGTTATCACCTCCTCCAGTGATGTGCTGCCAGGGAGGCTTCCTGGGGACTGCAGCTCAGCATGCCCGGAGCCCTCCCGCAGCTCCTGAGCCAGGCAGCACCTTCCCCTCCGTCCTGGGACACCCAGCTCCCCTTCCCTTCCCTTCCCTTCCCTTCCCTTCCCTTCCCTTCCCTTCCCTTCCCTTCCCTTCCCTTCCCTTCCCTTCCCTTCCCTTCCCTTCCCTTCCCTTCCCTTCCCTTCCCTTCCCTTCCCTTCCCTTCCCTTCCCTTCCCTTCCCTTCCCTTCCCTTCCCTTCCCTTCCCTTCCCTTCCCTTCCCTTCCCTTCCCTTCCCTTCCCTTCCCTTCCCTTCTGTGTTTTCCACTTCACACTTGGCTAAACCTCCCCTGGATACGAGCGTGTCGCCGTGCATTTCCCCACTCCTCATGTGGCATGCCTTGCAGTTAGCTCATTCTTTCTGCTGGATAGAACCTCAATACATTAAGAAAAGGATTAGTATGTGCAAAGCACAAAAAAAAAAAAAAAAAAAATCAGAATACTGGAGAGTACTTAATTGGCCAACTGCCGTCAACCATTTCAGCACTTGCATCTTCCGAGCTGCTTGCACCGTATTGTTAGAGGAGAATAAATCATTTGACACAACTAGGTTTTCGAAAAATATGTGAAAACCATTCAGGCAAAAAATCAGTTGAAATGTATGAAATTTTCCATCTGAGTGCTCTCTGCTAAGAGAGAATTTTTCAGTGAGGCGCAATATTTAATCTTGTTTTAAAATAAATAGTTTACTATATAAAATCACTTGGGGTGTGATTTTTTAAAACGCAGTGTAATTTTATTTTAGTTTTAAGGTTTGTACTGGGGGATGCTGGAACATGACAAATAAGGTCTAGGCAAAGTTGTGTGTTAGAAATAATCCTGCTGCAGTGGCTTGTGTGAGGCACATGCACAGATTTAAATCTATGAAACATTTAAACTGATAGAAATCTGTGAATGTGGCTAACACAGGGCACAGCCCATCCTTGCTTTTGTACAAAGTGGGACTTCTGCATTTCTACAATGCATGATCGGGGTGAGGTTTTTCCTCATCTGTTGCATTATCCTGTACTGTTGGTGCATTTCACAGAACCACAGAATAGTTTGGGTTGGAAGGAACCTTAAAGCTCATCTCATTCTGCTCCCCTGCCTTGGCACGGACATGTTCCATTATCCCAGGCTGCTCGAAGCTCCATCCAAGTGACTTTGGACACTTCCAGGGATGGGGAGTCCACAACCTCTCTGGGCACCCTGTGCCAGGGCCTCACCACCCTCACAGGGAAGAATTTCTAGCTGTTATCTAATCTAAACCTTCTTTCCGTCAGCCTGAAGTCATTCCCCCTTCTCCTGTCACTCCATGCCCTTATCCAATGTGCCTCTCCAGCCTTTCTGCAAGTCCCCTTTAGGTATTGGAAGGCTGTTATAAGGTCTCCCCAGAGCCTTCTGTTCTCCAGGCAGAACAGCTTTGAGAAGGAAGCAGAGCCAGTAAATTATGGACTGGAGGTCTGAGCCCATGGAGTTGCTCCCACATTCTGCCAAAGGCTGGATGGTGCTCACTGATCTCTGGGGCCTCTGATCCATGCTTAGAGTATGACATAAAAGGACAAAGCTTGTGGAAGATCACTTTGTGCAAAGGTTTTATGACAAACTCCATTTTTTGGACTGAGATTTAAGTCTAGAAAGGAGTGTGTCATACCTGAAGTACCGCATTGAAAATGCCCACTACGGAACATTTAGCTAATTAAGTAGCTTATTAAAACTACAGGGGTTTTGCAACACATGCATGGGTATGAGCCAGTCATGGCTCATTAAAGTCCTAATCCTGAAAGCTGCTGAGAACAGGAGACATTTCTCTGAACTGTGCAATCTTTTGCTCTGAAGTTTTATGATCTACGGGAAAACAGGCCCGGATCCGCCGTCAATACACGGCCGATACAATCAAACCCTAAGTGGCTCCACATGCATTCTCTTAATTGTTAGCTGTCGTATTGAGATTAAATTGGGCATTAAATTAAAGAGAGATTAAATTGTGACCTGAGGTGTAGGATTCATACATGCACTTAAGTATAAATCCCATTGTTTATTGGGAATAAAAGAACTCACGTTGCTTTGTTTGCAGTGTTTGGTTTATTCTTCTTAATATAGAATAAGGAAATTTCAAAATAACTTCTCACTATGTAAGTCTGCATTTACTCTCTCAAAGGAAGAGTAAAAGGAAAAGGTTTCGGGTCCAGAAAGCTTTTCCATCACCCTCCAGCTGCTTCTGCAACTCTCTCCCATCCTCACAGGTTGTGATCAGGGAACCTCCTTAGAAATCCTCTGCACATAGCTGGGCATTTTCAATTTTGTGCACCTTAGAAAATGAATTTATTCTTTTTTTCTGAATGTATAGGGGAAATGTGTATTTTCTCTGACTTTGTTGTTGGAGGGAGGATTTTTTAAAATTGTTTTTATCATTGCTTTGGTGATTTGATGATCACATCTTCTATTTTAGCAGGAGGGTTGGCAACCTATGAAGCAGGAGCTGAGTGGGGCCTGGTGGGCAGCAGGTCCGCACAGGCTGGGTTTGGGGGCTGCAGAATCTTGGGGGGCTGCAGATCACAGCCCCCATTCCCTGCTGAATTTGGGACAGCAGTGGGACAGGCAGCCCTTCTGCCCCACAGCAGCAAGGCAGCATCTCTGCTTCCAACTCCCAGCAAAGCCCTACCAGTGCAAGCAAGCTCTAATTGAGAGGAGAGAGCTGCAGGCTGGCACATGGCTCCTGAAAGCTGCTGATTTTCATATTAACAACCTCATCTTCATTTTGTTCCTGCTTGTGCTCTGCGTGCTGTGCTCCTCCTCTTTGTATTTTGTTATTTCCCCATGGTTCTTTGTGAACATCAGTCGCTGTCCAGCTGAGATTTCCAGTGGTGACTGGGAAGATGGTAATGAACAATAATTCAATGCATTTGGGGCTTTTTGGGACTCCTGTCCCTAAATGACTGTCTGTGAATGGGAAGCCTTGGTGTAGGAGATAGACCTGGCTCAATTTACCTCCAAACCCAGTGTGCCATTGCCCTGCATGGATGACCATGAGGCTTGGTGAATGAACAAACAGGATGATCCCAGACCTGGGAACAGGAGAGAGAAATGGGTTAGGCTGTGCTTGGCAGAAAGTGGCAGCTGAAGATCCAACCCATCCTATTCTCTGTTTTTTGAGGCTGAGAATAGTGCTGATGTGAAATGGGCCATAAAGTTAAATAACAAAAACACAACAAATTTGGATCTTTTAAGCATTGTCAGGCAGAAGACTGACCAACCTCAGATGAGATTAATAACTTGCCTGAGACAGCAGTCTCAAGCTGGGTCTAATCAGGAATTTCTATTGAAGGTTTCTGGCTTCCTGTCCAGTGCTCAGCTCATTAGACCACACTTCTCAGCACTTCAAATAGGCAGTTCTACACTTCACTCATTTTAAACATTTTTATTCCTACTGCTCTGTTTCTTATTTATAAGAATGTTAAATTAAGCACTTACCTTAAATTCAATCCTGTAAGACTATGATATACTCTTCCTTTTATGAAGTATTATGAAGTAAACCTTGTCATATAAACAATTAAACCAAAGAGGAAATTCAGACACATTCTAGACCTTGGGCTGTCAGTGAATGAATGAATGCAATGCAATGAAATGCAATTCAATTCACAGAAAAATAAATGATGAAATTACATAATTAAACCCCTTACCCAAACAGAGCCATAACACACGAGCTGATCTATCAGAGCTCCATGAGATCAGTTCTCAGACTGTAGATCCAAAGAGAAGATGAGACAATGGCTCTCACAGCAAAAACCTCCCACAAAAGGGCACGAGCTACAGGCATGAATTACTGTAATTACAATTCATTTAGCAAAATTAGGCAGCATATTACTCATAGATTTGAAAGCAGTATGGGTGTTAAAGAGAAAAGGTGATGATCCCATGCTCAGGGGAGTGTAGAATGTTCTTGGAATTTCCTGGGATCCCCCGGACAGCTCCTGGCCATCAGATGGGTCCAGTGTGAGCGCCTGGCTTTAACTGACATGAGGTTATTTAAGATTTAGATCATTTCTGTCAGCTTCTGAGCCAGATCCTGGGCTAATCTGAGCTTTGTGCAAATCCATGAGCTTGCAGTGTTGAAAATTAGAGCCAAATTGGATCATTTTATGCAAAAAAAGTACGCGGTAGTGGGTGATGTGTACTTGTTCCCTTCACTTCTGTTGATCATGTTTTTCTGGGATCTAAATTTGCTTACTCCATCCTCCACTTAATTGCACTTGTACAGCACATAGATTACCCTGCTCCCAGTTGGTTTCTACAGCCTTCACTGAAGGTATTTTTTCTTTCCACCTGAAGACTGAATTCCATGCTGTTTTCATAGAGGTTTTGAGGTTAAATGCTCCTATATTTCTATTGCTATTTCTGGGCTTGGAGTAAAGTTTTTCTCTGCTATTTCCTCACTGACCTTTTTAGAAATTGAAATTACTTTGAGCTCCCTGTTATGTTTGCAAAAGACTTCTGCATTCTCCCCCTCTGCAGTGGCATATTATAAATATTTCCTTTGATGTGTCTTTACTCCATTCCCTCCCACCCTCTCCTTTTCCAGAATGCTGTACTGTTCCCTTTCCTTTTCTTCCCCACCAGGGCTGCTTATCTGCAGCCCAAAGCGAGGAGGTGGTTCCCTTTAGCATGTAAATAAAGCAACATTTTTTTTTTCCAGCAAGCAGCTCAGGCTGGAATTCCATGCCAGAAACTCTCCTCTACACAATGATGAGTTCAAGTTCTGCATTGTGCCAAGGGTTTTTTCTTTCACAGTAGGAAAGGTGATCAGTCTGCAATTAGTCCTCTCCTTCCCCAATCTTTTGTAACTCGGTCTTTGCTAATTTCTCATCTCCCAGGACCAAAGGCAAAGGTAACTTTTGGGAATCCATTTAATGTGACAGTGCTCCCATCATCCAGTTCTGCATAAAATTAGCCTGTCCTCCAGCTGATGGTAAATGATGTGGCATTAGAGCAATATTTGGAAAGATGTGCCTCGAGATCTCTATTCTGGTCAGATGAGCGGGGAACATGCTTTTGCATTTTAATTTGAAATTCAGTGAATATTTTGAATGCCACAGCATGTCTATAACATTATTTAAAAGATCCTGTGCACTCAGGCATGTAATGATTGACATTGGCTGTAACTTGATGCAATGTTGCACTGTTTTAATTCTTTTTGGGGCAGTGTTATCTTTGATCACTTCGTATTCACTGGAAAAATCCCACAATTGCAATCCCACATTATGTTTCAGCGAGGATGCCAAGTTCTCTATGGTGCGTAGCTATTCAAGGCACTTTGTCCACCCTCAGGCTGCTCATTAAAGTGATGGCAGTTTCTATTTTAATGAATAAGGTAGAGTGCAAATTCCCAACTTCATTCATGGACCTTGAATGGTCAAAAGGAGAGGGTTCTTTTTTCAGTTCCCAACTTCTTTGTTTTCTTGGAAATTGTGTAAATGTGTTCATAACCATGGCCACAACTCCATGTGCATGCAAAACCCATCAAATTACAAGTTTTTGTCTTGTGTCCAGGACTTGTATTATTAAAACTTCCTTTTGTGACCAACATCCCCCGTCCCAGATTTCGTTTCTAGACACAGTTACATGTCCATATTGCAAGAGGTAAGAAAGGGGGATGCCTGACAAGAGCGACTTAGCTCCCTCTTTTAATTCCCTGTTATTCCCTCGCTAATCGCCAGTCCTGTGCCAGAAAGCCTTCCCATACAGCCCAACATTCCTTGCTTTCAGAGGCTGCCATTTCAAAGGCTGCACTTGCCCACAGTTACACAGCAGGGGCATGAAAGCTGCTGCACGTTCCCTCTCCAGTTGAAAGGCGGCACTTTAAGGTAAAGCGTGAACCAAGCGCAGCGCTGGAGTGCTGCACAACGCGAGCGCTCGGTGGCAGGGAGGGAGGCAGAGCTCCCTGCTTGCTCTCCTGCCTATTATCCACGTGCCATTCAAACCCAGCAGCCTGGACGCCTTCTTTTGGCCGCCCTCACTCCTGTTTGCTGTGAAAAACCCTTTTTTCCTGCCCTTTCCCCAACGTTTGGGAATCGCCGTGGCTGCCAAGGAAAGGTTTTTTGAAGGCGGTGCTGAGTTGCTCCTCGAAACTGGGTTAAGGAGTGCATGGGTTTTATTGCTGTGCCCACATCTATTCTGAACCCCCTGCCAGCCAGAGGGAAAAGCATTTTGGGGTGCTCGTAGCTGCCCTGGTGGATAAGAATTTCCAGTGGGGGAGGCACCGATGCAGATTTGGAGCACCAAGCTCACCCTTGGGTGTCAGCCTGGTGGGGCAGGTTTGGCTCTGGGCTCCGTTCAGCTCGTGCTCAGACTCAAGGAACGAGCAGCAAAAGCTGCCCAAGGGCCTTTGCAACCCCCCAGCACTCTGGTGAAGTGCCCTTTGAGCTTCCAGAGCCCAGCAACCCCAAAAAGTGCGGGTCTTTCCCACAAGGCCAAGCCATGGGGCGGTTGGAGACCCACCAAGAGAACTCTGCCTCCATCTCACCCTGCCCACAGCTCCTTGGACCAGATCCATGTTTTCTGCAGAGACTTTGGCTTTAGCTGGGAGGTACAACTTCCTTTGCTTAGCGCACAATAATTTTTACTCAGTTGTATAAAATCAGAGAATCAACTAGAGGCGCCTTTTAATTTTTTTCCTTGAGAAAAACTGAAGATAAATATTGAAATGAAAAAAGGGTTTGCTATTTAATAGTATTAAATCACTGCACGCAGTTGCAGGAGACTAAGGAATTATTTTAATATTGTTTCCATTTGCATATGTTCCTCCAAAATCCTCTTGCTGAGGCACGCACTTTCATGGGAGACGCTGGAACATTTAATCATTTAATAAAAGCAGCTCTTGCCGTGTATTTGTTATAGTCATGGATTTTACACACCAGAGGATCTTTGTGGTACAAAAAGAACATGATCCAGAAGGCAAAAGTCCTACCTCTTTTCAGCTATACTAAAATCAGTTTACTCCTTAAAAATCTTCCCCTTCATTATCCATGGGGCTTAGGGCTCCCCAGATGAGGAGTTGACTTTAATGCCAGGGAATGCTCACCTCATCATTGTGTTGTGATAGAAACTATGTTTGACTGGAAAATGTGATTTAAGGGAGAAGAATTTGTCACAGTTGGGCCATGGAATGCTGACATCCCTCATCCCAGACTCCTCCATTGGGCAAGTCAACACCAAGGGCAAGAATCAAAGAAAGAGGCTCTTTACCTTGCCCTTCCCTCTCCCTGTCTGTGGAGCCTGGGGTTTCCTTCCCAAAGCTCCCAGCTGTGCAGAAGAGAGATTTTTACTAAAACTTGCAGTTTTGGTAGGGTTGGTGACTGTTCCCAGGGAGGGAGCACTGAGCAGTGGTGCTGCCTGGCAGGCAGGAGATGTGTCCCACGGGAGTTGTGCTCACTGCAGAGCCTGCATGGGGAGATTTGGCTCTCCTCTGAGAGATTTCATGGGATAAGTCTTGATGACTTCAAATCTGATGAAATTAAAATTTAAATAACAGGTTGGTTTGGGGTTTTTTTCCCCCCTTAAACTGGTAGCTCTGTGAATTCAACAGAGAAAGCCACTCAGTGGCCTTTTTGCCTTGAGCATCCTCAGCACAAAGATTTAGTGTTTGGAATTTAAATTATGATCTGATGATTTTCCATGTGCCAGAACAGATATTGCTCACTCTCCTAGAGCTGCAGGAGCTGAAAAAAAAAACAACCCAGAGAAAAGGCAGGAGGGCTAAACAAACAAACCTCAGCATACAGAACTTGAGCTTTTTAAGGAGCAGACACCTAATGCCAAGGACTTTGGTCTTAGCAGTGTGTGACCCCTAACAAGCAAAAGGAGTAGATCATTGAATTAAAAAAGAGCCATTTTCCAGAACGTAATTACACCTTAAGGGCAAATAAATACTTCTTGCTGCTTAGATTGGTAGCGTTCCTTCCCATAACTGAAGCATCAGGAATAATTATGCTAAAAGACACTTAAGCTTGTAGAGAAAACACATATTGCATTTTATGATGCTCTTGCTGGGCTTCTTGTGTAACATGAGAGAGATTATATTAACACTGGTGCTACATCGGTGTAGAATTACACCCCCGTGTTGGTCTGAACTGCATTGTGCAGCTTTCCTCACTTTTTATAGCTCTATTAATGGTTTTCAAAAACTGTGGGCTAAAGGAGTATTAAAATGTCTTGGCAATGTACAGTCACTCAATCTTTTTACTGTGGGATTACATATACCTTGTTTCTATTTGATTTTGATTGCTTGCTTGGCCTAGATTCCCTGCAAGCGTTCGGTACGACTGAATAATTTTTAGTTGTACTTTCTTGCCATGCTTTATGCTAATCTGCTGATGTTTTGCAGCCGCAGCACTGCCAGTCAGTGCTGCAGCCCACAGTCTTTATCCTTTACTGGGTTTTTAAAAGGGTATTTTATTGCCTGTCATTACCATTCATTGTGGCTTTATGGACTGTGCTCTGTGCTCGGCGCTGCGGCTGCCGCTCGCTCCGCGCCGCAGCTCCCGCGCCTTTGTTCTGCCCAGCACAAGTTTTCTGGGGGCCCTTCTGCCTCCCACCCCTCCAGAGGGCCTCAGACACAGCCCCCTTTCCACGGGGCAGATGGGAGAGTGTCATCTCATCTCTGTGATTTACAGGGAATGGGTTTTTTCCCCCCGAATATCGCTGGGTATATGTTAAATGCAGGATGCGAAATGCGCTGTGCCGCGGGAGTTTTGGTACCTCTCAAGCAGCTTTTTGTGATGCTAATGCACACTGGAAGGAAATGCCTCTGTTTCACCCAAATGACATAATTCAATTAATAATTATTTATTAAGAGCACATTGAATTTCTCATGCCTTGCTTATGGGTATTTCTCAGCTTTATTTAATACCGTGTGGGTGTAGGTAAGGATCAAACCCATAGCTGTAAACTGCAAACCTCTTGCCTCAAAATTGTTGGTTCACATAAAGCAGAACTCAACTCTAAATAAAATTACTGCACCTTGAGGGCATTCTTCCAACTCAATGTTCACCTTCTTTCATCTCTAGTAGGGGTACAATTTTCAATACTTTCTTTTAGTTGGAGTTGCTTTTGGGACAGTTAAGTCATTAGGAAAATATTGAAGCTGTAGAAAAATAGAACTTTGTCAGTTTAGCTTTCTGGAATAAAACCACAAATGCAATGAATCAGAATAATTTTTTTAAGTGGATTGGACCTCATGCCATGCTCAGTCTCCAGATTCGTTGGGAAATGTGCATGGACATCCCTCTGGTCACAGGAGATGGGGCAGAAGGGGCTGGAGCTGCCAGGCAGGTCTGATGTTACCTGTGGTGCATCACTTCTTCAGTGCTGTCATCCTGTGAAGGTCTGAGATCATGGAAAGGAGGGAAGGCTGGAGATTTACTGGTTTGGATTTAGTTAGATTTGAACAGAGGAATTTATGTATGAATACAAATATTCATAAATCCTTGCCTGACTACTCAGCCAAAGGAAAATGGATAGTTTCCTGTAGCAACACTTAATGTTTTGATTGGTGTCTTTAAAGTAAATAAATCACTCACTCTGTACTTTTTCATGAAGTGATTTATACCCTCAAGATGCAGAGCTCTTTCAGAGCAGGCTGATGTTAGGTAGGGATGTGCTGTGAAAGCCCTGCTTCCCTGCTCCAGGATCTGCAGTGGCTGTTAACCAACAAGTTACCTCCCCTGAGCTGCACAGACACACTCTGGAAAAGCCTGGAACACTGACTTTAGTGGGAGCTGAGTGCTCCACACCTCCCAGGATTGGACCCCAAATACTTATCTGTCGGAGCTTTCCATTATTCATTCTACAAATGAAGCCGGTTGTAATGTAAATTATAAAATGAATCTTTCTACTGCTTAAGATCCTGTAACTTAAACCTCCTAGGCTGCTTATCTGCCTTCTGCCACCTACCTACAGTTTATCCAGTGCACTTGGCATTCTTGATTGTTCAGTGCATATAAATTTCAATCATACCCACAGGGTCCCTCTATTCTATAATAGCTTGCATTGTGAGCAATTTAGCAGAGAACCGCTCTGCCCAAACACTGAGTGAGACATTTGCTATTGGGAAAAGCAAAACCCTTGGGAAGTACCATGCATATTCCTCACATAATGCTGTAATAAGGCAATTGTATTGAAATTTAAAAAAATAAAGAGATTGAGAGATTTATCTCCCCTTTCAGTCCTACGTATCATGGAGCTGTCCGGGAGCCTCTAAGCGAGGCAATCCCAATCAGCCGGCTGGGGGAGTCGGAGATTGGCTAGCCATGGCTTGATACTTCTACCAAAGTCATTAAAATTCCTCCTTATCTCAACAGAATAACTTCTCCCTGTAATAATCTTATTACATCCCAGTTGTTCTGTTCCTCTGCCAGGCAGGTTACACACAACGCCTGCCCCTGTGGTGCCGTGCCTGCCTCTCATCCCGCTGGGTGCACGGCCCCGAGCCAGCCCTCTCCAGGAGTTTCTCCAAATCACCACAGATGTTTGTCACCCTGGTTTTTTAATATTTTCTCAGCCTTCTGATGTTTACATTCTTGTAGCAAACCTTCTCACACACTTTCTATAAATAACTTATTGTTTTGCATTAGTTTATGGCGGAGGAGAAATATGATGGACTGTTGGATTGTCTGGTGTCATTGGAGAGATGGCACTGTCACCCTCCAATCCACTGTCACTTTTGGAAAACTATAAATGTTGGAGTCAGACAATAAACTTCCCTTTTCTTCACCTTGAGAGCAGCAGTGTGTGAGCTCGTGTTGTTTTGTGTCCTACAGTGACAGATGTTGTAGCACAAACTCCTCTGCCACAGGAAGGAGAGAAAAATGGTCCCTGGCTGTGGGTGCACAAACACAGTGGGCCTCTCAAACCCCAGCATGAAAACCTGAGTAGCAGGGAGAGTGTAAAGGAAGGCTGTGTGGTGGCAGTGCTTTCCAGGAGAGGCAGCAGGGCACTCCATCCTCCCCCTGCCCTCACTGTCTGTCCTTGCCATATGGGGATAAGAAAAAACACAGAGAAGATTATGGCGCCTTAGGGAAATGAGGTTTCTGTCTGTAGGCTGAAAGTGGAATGAGTCTTAAAGCCCAGTGGTCTATGAGAAAGCCTAAGGAGATGGAAAAGGTGCCATTTGTCACAGGATGACAGAAAGGTTTGGATTGGAAAGGATCTTAAAGAACATCTCATTCCACCCCTCTGCAATGTCAGGGACACCTCCCACTGTCCCAGGTGCTCCCAGCCCCAATGTCCAGCCTGGCCTTGGACACTGCCAGGGATCCAGGGGCACCACAGCTGCTCTGGGCACCTGTGCCAGGGCCTCCCACACTACATAATTCATCCCAATAATTTCATCCCAAAATCCCATCTAAAGCTACTCTCTGTCAGTATGAATCCATTCCTCCTTGTCACTACTTGCCAGTACTGTGACTTGGATCAGTCCTTAAAGTCTCCTAGGAAGACTTAAAAGATATTCTTTCTAAGTGTATCCTGAGAAGTTTCAACATTTTTGTTTGTAGGATTGCATTGAACTCTATGTAGTTTTTAATTAAAAAAAAAACGAGCAACAAAATCCTCTTGCAGAGTAAGAAAACAATTGCCCATGTGATTTATCATCTTGTGGTACCTTGTAGTAGCATGGTCAGAACAGAGCAGTTTATTTGGAGGCACCACAGGGGATCCTCAGCAGGAAATGTTTCAGGGCACTATAGGCAAAGGAAGTCCATGAAAGTCTTCATGAGAACCTAAAATATGCATTTAGTGGTTCCTACCAATATTTAAAAACATCAAGGAGGATTATGCTTTAATCTATTGCAAGTGATTTCCTTTAATAAAGTTAAGGAGATTTCTCTCCATAATACTCATCATGTTGCTCCTGAAGTTCATTCTATTATCATCCTCACTGGTAGTTCCATGAAGTTCCTAATATTTGTGAGATATGAGAGTTTTGGCATCAGGTCAGGGGAGCATTTTAGGGAGGAGAGGCAGTTTGTCTGGGGAGACAGTCCCATGGCAGAGTGCTGGCTTGTCCTGCTGCCAGCACCACAGGAAGAGAGGGAAAAATGTATTTGCCAGCTCAACAAACAAATAAAAATGCAGTTTACTTCTTTAATGGTTCTTTCCAATCTGAACTGAAAGTGTTTTCTCACTGAATAAGAACCAAAACCGTCTGAAATACATTTTTGGGGTCAAAACTGGAAGAGGTTGAGAAGGTTGAGAAGACATATCAGAAAATCTGTGCTCTCCCCTTATCCCTTCTTCAGTCAGCCCTCCCACCCAGGGTACTTGGGCTCAGCAAGAAGAATCAATTTGCAGAAACAGAGAGACTTTGAGGATTTTTACTGTGGCCCTCATTTTATGAACTTTATGAAATAATTCTCCTCTTTGGCTTCACTTCACCATCTGTAGAAAAGTGGGAATACCTTTTGTCCTGATGTATCCTTTTAAACACAGACTATTTTTGCACACATTTTAGAGAGAAGCTTTTTGAATAGAACTTTAAGGAATGGTCAATTTGTTATGTTTTAGCTGACATTTGCAATAATCCCCTGGACAAGCACATGAATATTTGGACTATATCTGACTTACAAGGGGTTTTAGAACATAATACAGAGGACTGAATAGCGTGGCCACAGCATGACTCCTCTGTCATCACTGCTCTCCAGGTAGTCTGGAGTCCCAGTGTGAGACATCTTACAATCAATAATAGTAAGAGAAAATGAAGAAAATGATTGGCTGAAGAAGCTAATGGTCTAGAAATTAAAAAAAAAAGCAAAATCACACTGTATATTCCACCTGGTCACACGTGGGATTTCAGACCCTCATTGAACGACTGATCCTGGGGACTCCTGGAGTCACCGGCAATATCAGGAACCAAAGCCAGAACTTCCACATTTTAGTGCTCTGTGCCTGCTCATTTCTTTCTCCAGCAGGTAGAATGATCAGCATTTCTGGAACAATTCCCTTACCCAGCTCTAAGCTACTCCTTTGAAATTCAGTGGGAGAGCTCCTGGCCTCATGTGGAGCACCAGCACAGCCACCGTGCACTGTAAACACAAGGGGGTGGTAATTACACCCATTTCTGTGCTGCACATCTGTGTAGAACTTCCCTCTGTCTTTGTCCCAAGAGCTACAATATGTCTTAAAATCAATAAAGTCGATACCTTTAAAAAAGATTTGTTGATGTTTGGACTACACATAAAATTAGATCCTCTGATTAATGCCACAACAATGTGACAGCATCATTGTATTATGGTTCCTGAAGCCCTGCCTCGTTCACCTACTAACAAATAACTGTATCTTGGAATAATAAAGACTAAAAATTACAGCTGAAAAAATAGTTATTGACTCTCAGAAATAAACTGCAAACTTCTCCCACTGTGCTCCCTTCCATATTGCATTTTATTGTCATTTATTCACGTCCTTCCTCACCCTGGATGTCAGAGCACTTAACAAAGAAACACTTAACAAACAAACAATGCAGTCCCACCATGGGGTTCATGTGGCAACTGCTCTGCTGTAAATAACAGCCCATCATAACCAGCCCTGGCTTAGCAGCTCCTTGGAAAAACAGTGATGGACACTCTGGAGCTGCTGGCCATGTGAAGCTCCAAAAATTTAACTCTCTGCTTATAAATATTGGACTTGAGGATTTGTTTTTCTTTTAAAAGGTTTAGCTAAGTGATAGGTATTTTTTTTCAAATTTTTCCCAGTTTCAGCTTCCTCCCCAGACTCTCCTAGACTGTCTTCTCAAAGAGGAGAATAAAGGACAAAACCATGAAAGCTGGAGAAGGATTTTTGACAGGGAAATGGGTGATGAGTGAATGGCTTTAAGCTGAAATTGTGTATTTTTTGTAGATTGATATTAGGAAGAAAATCTTTACTGTAAGGGTGGTTCTTACACCTTGATGCCTTCAGAGAACTTGTCCCTGCTTTGTTCAGAAGCAAATTGGCTTTGGGTTCTCCATCATTTCCCTTCCTGCTGCTTCAGATGTGCCACAACCCAAGGAATTTCTTCTCCAGTGTCCTTGGGCTCTGGGAGTGCTCCTGGGATCCAGGAATATCAGCTGGGAATGGTTTGCATTCAGATTGGGTTGTCTGCACAGCTTAGGTTAATTAGATCTATGTCTCATAAACTTTTGTACCGTGTTACTGTAGACTCACCTCTCAGTAGATTGGGTTTAATTGCTGTGCAGTCTCTCTGAGTTTTGTTATTATCAAATGTTCTTGATATTTTAATTGCAGCTACAAACCTGTAGTCCCTATAAACTCAGTCTTGATGATATTTTCCTGCTGGAGTAGCCCACGTTTCTCTTGTGTCTGTGTAAAGAGAGACTTTGTTCTGTTCCTTTTGAAAATAATTATTTCTGCCCCCTTGACTTTTCAATCTTAAATAACCATGTCAAGGTATATTATTTTTTAAAGCCTTGATAAGAAGCTATTTTATTACTCTTCAGATGAGCAATCAAAGTCATTGGAGGCTGCTGAAACAGAAGGAATAACAGGCTGGAACGGAGCCTTTTTGGAGAGAACAAAGCAGCTGATAATTGGCTGCATTGTCCGAATTTGGCTGTTTGGTGGGAGACACCCAGCAACAGTGGTGGTGTAAACTGGAGCTCATGGTGTGGCAAGTGGAAAACCCAGAGAAAAAAAAATGAAAAAAATGGAAAAAAAAAAAAGGGGAAAAAGGGAGAAGGAGAAGGAGAAGGAGAAGGAGAAGGAGAAGGAGAAGGAGAAGGAGAAGGAGAAGGAGAAGGAGAAGGAGAAGGAGAAGGAGAAGGAGAGGAGAGGAGAGGAGAGGAAAGGAAAGGAAAGGAAAGGAAAGGAAAGGAAAGGAAAGGAAAGGAAAGGAAAGGAAAGGAAAGGAAAGGAAAGGAAAGGAAAGGAAAGGAAAGGAAAGGAAAGGAAAGGAAAGGAAAGGAAAGGAAAGGAAAGGAAGAAAAAAGGGAGAAAGTAGGAAAGGAAGAAGGAAGGAAGGAAGGAAGGAAGGAAGGAAGGAAGGAAGGAAGGAAGGAAGGAAGGAAGGAAGGAAGGAAGGAAGGAAGGAAGGAAGGAAGGAAGGAAGGAAGGAAGGAAGGAAGGAAGGAAGGAAGGAAGGAAGGAAGGAAGGAAGGAAGGAAGGAAGGAAGGAAGGAAGGGGAGAAAATCTGAAAGAGGTTGGAATTTTTAGAACACCGCCTTTGCAATAAATTGTAGGAAGAAAGCATGAATGATGTCAAAAGCCTCACATTGCAAGTTGCACTCAGTTTTACAGGAGAAGACAGTGCCAGAACTGACAATAAACCTGGGGTCTTGACCCCAGCTCCAAAACCAGTCTGGGGGAGCAGCAGCAGCTGTGGGTGCTGTCCCAGGCAGGGGAGGTGGGCATGGGAGGATTGCTCAAGGATCTCCAGAAGTGCTTCTTACTTCAGTGATTTGCTTTGCAGCAAGACACCCAGGGCTTGTTCTGTTTGTTTCTTCCTTCCTCTCATGTTGTAAATTAAAATGGAAGATTCTTAACACGACTTCATAGCTTGAATTAGGAGTCAGTATGGCCATGTGAAACACTTGTAAAGATGGCTTTGAGCATCCTCACACAATTAAAACACTGACCTGGAGCAGTCCTCTTGTTTTGAAGGGGCTAAGTGTTTGTCTCAGAAGTGTGTCGTATTTAATTTCATTTCATCACAGCATTGAGTGCAAAAAAAATAAAAGAAAAAAGACAATTTCATTTGCTTCCACTCAGTATGAAAATAAATAGAATGTATGAAAATTGAGGTTTTGTAATTAAGGTCTGCAACATGAGGAGAGACAAATACATCTGTGAAATGCGTGCTGGCCCTGAGTGGAAAAATCCAATTCTGTGAGATAATGTGTGTGCACAAATATCAATATTTGTGTATCTTTATGTGCACTCAGGCTCTCACGCTTCTGCGTGTTTTCTGCTGAATATTGCCTTTTACAAGCAGGTCTCTGCCAAGGAGCCCCATGCTGACCTGGGTGTGGAGGTGGAATTTGCATGGAGCAGAGGTTTGAATGGGCACTGCCTGTGTTGTGGACAGGTCCCACGTGTGGAGCAAGCTGCTGATTGATCACCTGCACCTGGAATGCTGGAAGGAGGCAAGGGACCCATCCTGCCCTCATTTGGGGTTACATAACTCTGCACGGGGTTATTCTGCTGCAAGGGACAGCCCAGGGCACCTGAGGGTGCTCTGAGCACTTGGGTGATCCCATTCAGAGGGCTGGGCAGAACAATTCAGATTAAAATAAGAATCAACTCCAAGCTTTGTCTGCATGGTCAGTTGTCCTTGACTCTGGACATTCCTGCAGATGAGCAAAACCAGCAAGGTTTTAGGTAGAAGCAGAGACAGACTGAAAAATTTGCTGCAGCAAAACTTCAGATCAACCTCTGTAGCGAGCTGTGCCCCTTATTGAGTCAACTGGTCCTCATTATACTTATGAATACTTAAATTTGCAGTAAAATTCTTGATAATAGGAAGATGGCTGTTAGGGGACCATCCACTCATTTAATTATCCTACTTGTGTGTCAGTAAGAATGGGAATACTTAAGAGTATTTAACAAAACTCACAGATACTCAGCAAGGTGTTTTTGTCTTGTTAAACACTTATTCCCTCCTTCCTCCCTGTGAGCTGCACAGGAAGGCTCTGAGAGTTCAATATTCTTACAGTTCAGATGACAACTGAATCCCTCCTCTTGTTCCATCCAGGCTTAATTAGCATTTTCATGTGCATTTCCTTGTTCTTGCTGAAAAGCCTGAGATGAGAGTGAAGATGTTCAGTAATTAAGTAATTATGAAATACCCACCTCTTTCTTTGACTACCCCAGGGAAATTTGCCAACTCACTACCTTGTGCTGCTTTGTAAGGTTCCCATTCAAGTGCTCCTGCTGTGCCATGCCCAGTTGTAATCTCCTGGAGAAGAGAAGGTTCCAGGGGACTTTATGGAATTATGGAATCATTGAACAGCCTGGTTGGAAGGGAGCCTAAAGATCATCAATTTCCATCCCCTTGTCACGGGCAGGGACATTTTCCATTAGAAATGTCCAAGGCCAGGTTGGACGGGGCTTGGAGTTACCTGGGACAGTGGAAGCTGTCCCTGCCCATGGCTGGGGTGGGATGAGTTGATCTTTAAAGGTCCTTTCCAACCCAGACGATTCACTGTTTCTGTGGTGTCACTGTCATATTTTCTGGAAAAATCCCTTGCCCAGGATTTCTGTCCTGGAAAGCTGAGAAGCCTCAGAGAAAAAGGAAAACAGTATTATCTCATTTGCTTCTCCTGTGTTTTGCTGCTTTGGAATGTGGTTGGAGATTGTTTATCCAACATGTGAATTGTTTGGACTTAATGACCAATCATGGTCAGGCTGTGTTGGACTCTGAGGAGAGAGTCATGAGTTTTTAATTATTGTATTCTAGCCTTCTGTCTGCATCCTTGCTCTATCCTTTAGTACACTTTTAATATAGTATTCTTTAATATAATGGAGTATCATAAAATAATAAATTAGCCTTCCTGAGAACATGGAGTCAGATTCACCATTTCCCCCGCTACGATGGGGGACCCCAAAAATGCCACACAGTGGAGTTTCAAAGCCCAGGCTGGTTCTGGGTACAGGGACATTGGTGAGGAGATGTGTGGGAGTGTTTCCTGCCAGTTTGGCGTGACACCACACTGCCAGGACGAAAGGCAGCCCCTGCACCAGGCTGGAGCCCAGGCAGGGATCAGATTTATCAGGGTGATCCATCAGGGGCTGGATGGGTCTCTCCAGGGCACCCTCGGCACAGGAGATTTTGGATGGTGCTGCCCACATCTTAGAGGGGCAGCAGATGCACATCAGTGACTCTTATTGGCTTGGGCAGTTTGGGTTTTGCTGCCCTTCCCCTGTGACTGGCAGCCTGGGCACATTTATGGCATTTTCATACATCCCTCCAAACACTGAAATTATAGCTTTAGCTGAAAGACAGCCAAAGCATCTGAAAGGCTCATTGTTTCCCAAGTAATATTTTCAATACAAATTGAGCTGAATGGTTCTTGAAAACAATTGTATATTAAACTCCAGCAAATATCCGTGCTGCTCAGGCCCACACAGGCTAATATAAACGCCAGCAGAGCTTGATAAAAGCACAATGAAAGGTTCTATTTTTGTTAGTGTCAGTGACCTTGCATGGCTGTTTAAGGACTGTTCAATCTCCTGTTCAGGATGTATAAAATTAATATACCTAAGGGGGAGGATGTTATTAGGAGTTAGCTCGGAAATGCTACAGGAAATGCTGCAGATAGATGGCTGAAATTACCCTGTAGACATTGTTCAAACAGATCTGTGTTTAAAATTAAACTTACAAGAAAATCCTTTTACTAGTTAGTTACCAACATAATAAGTATCTATTGATTGCATCTCCATTTGTTACATCTTAATAAAAGAAAGAGTTTTAAAACTACATAAAAGAACAAGGGGGGGGAAAGAGTGTTAGAAGTGTTATTAACATATTAAAAGATAACCACAATGGATATAATAAAATACATTATTCACGAGGCATGATAGCAAAACTCGGTGAGAGTGTCTTTGCCCCTGCACGTTCTTAACATCACTGAAAAGAATTATTTCTCTTCATCTATTTTCTGCTGCCTCTGCTTTACCTCAAAAGCCATACATTATTCCCTCCATCTATTTCATTGAGCAAGATAATTATCTATGCATGGATGCTTTAGCATTAAAGACATCTCCCAGGAAGTACAACTTTCCCATTTATTTATTTCATTTTATTTTTTTTAACAAAAGGCCTAAAAAAAAAAAAGGTGTGTGGGAGAAGGAAATAAGGATCAGTGTTTAAAACATAGCTAATGACATGCTAATGTGCCCAAATGAATATTGAAAGAACTCAAACATTGCTTTGAAATTAATTATAGCACTCCCTTTGTCCTGTAGAAATGGGAGATTAAAACCTGTACGGAGATGTTTACTATGTTTAATTTTCAATTGTTTCTTTGATGTAACAGATAGAAAGGTTTGCACCTGCAAAGTAAAAAGGCTGTGAACAGATTGCAAACATTCTGCAAACACTTCATCAAGAATTTTAGTTGTCAGCCTCCCCAAGCACAAGGGAGCCTTGATGATATCTTTGTGTGCCTTTGACTCCTTTTGATTAATAAATGCAAACAAATTTCCCTCAGTAACCTCTGGTTGCAATCCATGCATGTCAATTAGGGACAACCTCTGGTGAAGGGAGGCACTGAAGTCTGTTCTCCCTCCTTCTCCTGCACAATAAATAGTTGATCTTTAATGCTTTTTGACAATTAGAGAATGAAATCTCTTGTAGTTGTGCAATCCTGGCTACTCTTCATTATTTTGTTCTCAGCAGTGACAGATCTGTGTTTGCTGTAGTATTACAGTGTTTGGGTGGATGAGCTAATTCTTTTTTTCCTTTCTGTTCTTCTCCTAATGCTACTTCATCCCCATACTGAAGCTTGGAGTGCAAATATTGCTTTTTCTTTTTACTGAACAGCCTTGTGAGCCTCATCAATACATGGATTTCAGCAAGAGCTGTTCAGAACCTGCACAAAACCCAAATAAATTATAATCTGACTCGGTGGATCCACCTCAAAAATAGCACAGAAACTGTCTTAAAATGGTAGGGAAAGTCACTGAGCAGGCAGCAGAGCCTGTGTGAGGGCTGTGCTCCTGTTCCTGCACCCCTTTTCGTGTGCAGTTGTGTGATTGCAGGCACAGAGGCCAATTCTGCTCCCCCCTGTACATGACAGGGGCTTATCAGATGAGGCAGATGGTTTCAGAAATGAATGAACTGAGCTGCTTTGTGGATGGGAGCAGAAGCACAGACAGAGGCTGCATAGCTCGGGGTTTTTTAATAAATGTTAGGTCCTAGAAATTTAGTTAGGTCTTAAAGGAATTCAGGAAATGTAAGGGTAAATTAAGTGAAAAAACCTCTGCCAAAATAGACTTTGCAAGGAAAATCATAAGGGATATCAAGGCTTTCCAGGGGTAAGAAGACAGGATCACAGAATCACAGAATGGTCTGAGTTGGAAGGTGTGGAAGGAAACTCAGGGCACTCAGGAGCATCATCAAATCACAAGAAATTGAGACTCTAAGAGAGGGTTGTGTAGAAATAATCATGACACGACCCCAAAAATGAGTGTGTGCATCTTGGTTTTCAAGAAAAGTGTGGGACAGGATGGCTACAGGAATCAAACTGTAAGAATTTTCCTGATCTCAAGTAGAAACAAGATTCAAGGTTCTCAGTGGGCTCAGACCAGGAAGGGTTAATGTACCTGCCCAGCTGGAGACAGGACAAGGGGATGGACAACATTCTCAACAGCCAAAGCATCATTTTCTGATCTCAGATGATATTTAGAGGAAGAACAGTATGCAAAACTTCAATCACATAATTTGCAAAAGAGGATATAAATGAAAAATAGAATAACACACTTCTTTTTTGTCCAATTCTTTCACATGCCATGCTAGCCTGATCTCTTTCTGTGATAGGTAACTGATTTTCTTGACAAAGAAAATGCACTAGGTCTCATCTTTATGGACTTCAGTGAAGCATTTGATATAGCACCACATGGGAAATTACCAGGGAACGTGGAGGCAGTGGAGATTAGTAGAAAACCAGAAAGGTTGATAAGGAATGAGCCACAGGTGGAAATGAAAACAGATTGCATTTACAGGAAAGCCACGGTGTTAGCAGGAGGTTACCTGGAGCACTCCCCAGGGACTGCTCCTGACGCTCTCTGCTGCCAGATTCCAGGGAATGGCCCTGGGGAGGAGGACATGCTAACTCAGTTTGGAGATAGCACCAAATTAAAAACATCATCAGGATGAGGGCTGGCTCTGCTGCCCAGATGGAGTTTGGGGCTGGAAGAGCAGGACAGGATAAGATGGAGCAGCTGCCCTTTGGGACAAGCAGGGATGGTTCCTGGGATGAGCTGAGGCTCACAGGTTAGGGGTACCTTGCTGGAAGAGCACCTGAGCCATGCTCAGCAATCCCAGAGGATTCTGAGCCATGATGTGGTGCCAGGAGGGTATTTGGAAATATCTAGTGATATGTAGGTATTTCCAGTGAAATATCTAGTTCTGGTGGTAAGTTCTGTGTGTGGCCATCCTGCTGCACCTGCTGGCCTGCCAGGTGTGGCTCTGAGCCTGTTCATAAGGGTACAAGAACCTGGATCATCCAGGCCAGCAGAATAAACGCTGAGATAATCTGATTTTTCACTGATAAATGCTGAGGGAATGCACACAAGCGAGGGGAAAAGAACTCACAGACAACGTTGACACAAAACCAAATGGATGTAAATGATCTTTTATAAATTTTTTTATCTCAATTGGATTCCCAACCCACAGAGTCCCAATGGGCCTTTCAGCAAGAAAAGCAGAAGGGAAAAATATAAGTGCTTATAAGATGCTTTATCAGATTATTTGGTGTTAAGCAGAGTTTTAACAGCTCAATCCCATCCCAGTGTTCCCATTTCTCTTTGAGCACTGGATTTTGACCCTTCCTGTGCCACAAAACCCCATCACTTGCTGGCAGGGCTGCAGGGAGCTGTATTGGTGAATGGGAACCTTCCCTGGCTCTCAGGGGTGTCAGTCTGAGGTGGCTGATTGCAGGGCTGCTCATCCAATCCCAAAACAGAGAGGAGGCAGCAAGGCCACCTACATTAGGGTAGCATAGGGAACATGGACATTTCAGGCTTTTCCTCAACCCCCAAAATCCCTCCTGCACCCAGAGCATTGCCAAGGCTGCCGTGCTGGAAGTGCAGCCACCCCTGCACATCCCAAGGCAGGACAGGCCCTGGTCCCATGCTAACACAGAGTGTAGTCTGCCCTCAAAACCTCCCAGTTTTCTCTTTTCTTTCCTTATTTTTAAGCCTCAGTTAGGAGTGGTGCCTGCAACATTTGCCAGACTTCACAGGGAAGCAGTAGCACATGCTGAGAGCCTTGTATATCTCACAGATGTATAAAATATTTCCACCTCTAAAACCTCCAAATGTTTCCCTACCTTCCAGGTGACAAAAACTCTGGTCCACAGATCTCAGTTGGGATTAGGGATTTAAATGAGATTCACAGTTTACATCAAGTCAATTTTAATTTACAAAATGGCTAAAAAAAAAGGTAGAATAATTTTCTAAAGGTGAAGCATCAACAGTTTTCCCGAGTTCCACAAATCTGTAATGATGAGTCACTGGGAATTCAAGCATTGAAAAGCAGTTGTTTGGTAGGCAGAAATGAAAATTTAGCTGGGAAAGGTTTCCCAGGGTATTGGAGGTGATGAGGTGGAAGACTGGTCATACACTAGGACCAGGCTGTTGGCACCAGTCTTGCAGGAACAGCTCCTGACTCCTTAAGTCACCATCAGTCACCCCACTGCCCCAAAATGATCCCAGTATCTCAGTATAGTTCTCTCTCTTTCCTTTTTCTGGGAAATCCTGAGATAAGAAACATCTACAGTGGGTGTGAAATGTTTATGTAAGCAGTGAGAAAGATTCAGAAAATAATGAAAGGAAAAATTTCCTTCACATTTGTCTAGTTGTCTCCTAACTGTTCTTGGTGTCCTCCATCTCCATCTCCATCTCCATCCCCTGTGTTATGGCCTGGCCTAGGACAGCTCCCAACAGGAAGATGCTAAAAGAGACTCTGATCCATGTGTACAATAGTTATGGAGAAGGGACCTGGAGGTGGTGCCCAGGAGTGTTCCTGGGTGATGCACACTCAGGATAGGGTTTTTTTTAAAATGCAGTTCATGTATACAGTCCTTTACATCCAACTTTTAATAATGCCCAGTTTAGTTGTTTTGGGGGCAGATGTATTTATTCCCTGTTATTTAATACTCAGCTAAAGGCTTCTGGGGCATTTAATGAGTCCTTAAAAAACAAATCCAGTGAGCCACACATTCTCACACACCCCCAGCCTTATTTCAAGTGCTTAATGGATTCCAGTCTATGCTCTGGTAGTTAAAAATCTTCCATTTCTATCACTGCAGCGTTTTTACTGCTTTTTTTTATTTGCTCAATCATTTCACAGTCCAGTTGCTCAGTTTTGGTCAGGTGGGCTATAAAATATTCCTGTAACAAGTTTAATCTCTGCAACATCTCTGGCCTCCATCTATAATGACTTTGTACCAATGGTAGTTTCTCCCAAATCACCACTTTCAAGAACTAACAAATCTTTTTTTGCAGACAAACACACATCCCAAAAACACACACCACCTTCTCAGCAGCTCCAAAACTGCAGCAGTGTTTAATACACTTGGTTGTTCTGCCCCCATTGGGAAGATTTAATTTTAAATTATGTGGCTGAGCACCAATTCACCTGACTCCCTCCCCATGCTGTTAGGCTGCTCTTGGGACTGCTGTTCCATAATCCTATTTTGGGGTTTGGGTGTGTTTATTGTTTCCAGACCATCCCCAGTGTCCCAATTCAGGCCACTGAGTTTCAAACCATATTCAGGCACTTTCTGGGGGTTCCTGTTTGCTCTGCAGGCTCTGAACCTTTTAATGGACACGGATTCCTGGGTGCTCACACAAAAATAAGAGCTGGGAGATTTAGTAAAGGATGTATTAGGGATTTGTGGTGCAGTTGTGACACTGTGATGGGGCAGGATGTCTGTGTGGCTTGGACACACCTGGCACTCACTCCTGCCCTGTGGCACCATTCACCCCCTCACAAAAAGGGAGATTTCAGTCCTTTCTCAGAGGGGCTGCAGCTCTGTGCCTGCTGAGGAGGGCAGTGGGAGGGTTCAGCCTCCAAGGTGTTGAGCAAGGGAAGTTCCTTGGCTCCGTGTCTGGCATTCCAATAGTGGCATTCCCCTGAGCCAGACCTGCATCCCAGCTCCTGCTGGATGGACTCATTGATTTACTCCCTGTTGTAACTCCATGGAGTGGTTACAACATCGAGGGGGGGTTCTGCTGCAATCCTCCTCTGCCTGCCTGGCTCCCATTATCTCCCTCCCTGTCTATCACACCAGTCAAAATCACTTTCCAGTCCTTTCCCACAGGTAAACATCATCTCCAGCCCGTGATGCATTCTGTATCTCTCCAGAAAGTAATACCTATAGAAGTCAGCACTTCAGTGATTTATGTAATTAAAATATGATGGATCAAGTCGTTAAAATTCACTAGCGCTGGTACACGTGTTCACAAGTGCACAACTTGTCTCCAACTGTGCCTGCCCCATCATCCCACCATGACCTTGTCTTATTATTTAAGCTTTTACTCTGTATCAGAAAATTATGAATAGCAGAACAAACTGAAGGGTGGAATTAAAACCAAGAGTGCCTGGAATATTTTTCTGCTTGTGTTTACTTTGTCACTTCAGAATGACAGGCTTGAAATTCCTGCATGATCTTCAGCATGTTCTAAAAATGACAGCTACTATAATTCAAATTTACTGCCGTATTTTTTTTTACTAGTAATGAAGTTGTAAATGCAGCATTTCTTTCATTACCTATTCATTAAAGATATGACATGAAAACAGAGTTACCATGGAAATGGCTCTGTGAATTCTGAGTACATAATAAGAATTTCATTGTTTACACTACAGCATAGATAACTGATGGGTGTTGTTGTTGCTGGTAAAGTCTTATTTAGCCTCGGGAATGCTTGTAAGGGGAAAAAGGTTGTGCAATTGGTCTTCCACTAAGTGCCTGCATACAAGCAAAGCTCTGTAAAATCATCAGTGCAAAAGAGTTTTATGATGAAAAGCACCGAATATGTTTCGAGCTTTAAATCTTTGAGCATCATTTGGAAGTGAATATTTAAACATTCAAAGTAGAGATAGCCTAGCTGGTGTGTTACTAATAGTCTCATTGCAGGGCTAATGTGCACACAGCTCGTATAAATAAATTAGCATAAGGAGAATTTAGGAGTTTTTATACTTCAGCTGAAAACAGTACGTTTTGGTAGCAGGAAAGCATCCGATTTAATAAATAACAGTGTCAACAGGTATGACAAGAGGTAAAGGTGTTAGAAGCCTTATTTTTGCACCAATTGCAATTACAAATAAAATCAGGAGCTGTGTTCTCTAACTGTATAAGAGGGACTGCATTTTGTGCTACCTTGCACCTCTGAAATGGGCACAGTGGAACCTCTGAAATGGGCCTGGTTTCGTGCACAGTGGAACCTCTGAAATGGGCCTGGATTTGTGCACAGTGGAACCTCTGAAATGGGGCTGCCTTTGTGCACAGTGGAACCTCTGAAATGGGGCTGCATTTGTGCACAGTAGAACCTCTGAAATGGGGCTGCATTTCTGCACAGTGGAGCCTCTGAAATGGGCCTGGATTTGTGCACAGTAGAACCTCTGAAATGGGCACAGTGGGAACTCTGAAATGGGGCTGCATTTGTGCACAGTGGAACCTCTGAAATGGGCACAGTGGGAACTCTGAAATGGGGCTGCATTTGTGTACAGTAGAACCTCTGAAATGGGCCTGCTTTAATGCACAGTGGAACCTCTGAAATGGGGCTGGATTTGTGCACAGTGGAACCTCTGAAATGGGCTTGAATTTATGCACAGTGCAACCTCTGAAATGGGCCTGGTTTCATGCCCAGTGGAACCTCTGAAATGGGCACAGTGGGAACTCTGAAATGGGCCTGCACTTGTGCACAGTGAAACCAGGAAGGTTCTTAAACACCCAAATGCCAGGGTGACCCTTTGGCAGCTGAGGTCACAGTGCCCCTCAGCAGTGCTCCTTCAAATGGAAAGGTTTTAATCCGATTCTGCAGAGCTCTACAAAACCCAGGGAAAAAGCTTGAGCTCAGCTAAGAATCAATGAGTCAGGATTGTCATTTGTGCCCAAAAGCCATGAATGTCTGTTCCTCATTTGCAAACCAGTTCATTCCAGGGAATGAGCCATAAAGAGAAGCATTATGGATACTGTGTTATAAAACAGAGTGATAATGAGATCGCTTTTGTGCCTTAAATAAACATTGAACTGTTCCTAGTCTCAAGCAATAAAATACATACATCTGCACGAATATGAGGAGTCTGAATGTGACCGGGCATGTCCCGAGCCCTCTGATGTCTGTGACAAGATTCCTGTGGTGATAAAGGCACAGAATTGGGGTGTTTGATGTACATCAGTGCCCTCCTGTTCCGGAGTCATTTACACCAGGCAGAACTAATCACTCCTAACTGCAATTGACTGGCAGAATAACAGGAATGACATCCCTGAAGCAGCCTCTGCCTTCATCTTCCCAGGTCCTGTGCAGGAGGACTCTTTTCTCCCAAATCTCCCAGCTGATGAGATTGTGGGAAGGGGCTGTCCCAGTGAGCTGCCCACCAGTGATGGGTACAGCCCTGGAAACAAGGTGTTCCATTCCCAGCCCTCAGCCAGGAACTCCTGCTCTCATTTCAGTGAAATCTGGCAAGTCTGGGGGAAAATTAGACATGGCAACAGTCAGACTTGACAGGTTAAAACAACACCACTTGAGTGAGCATTGGCTGGGTCACCTCCCTGCACAGAGCAGTGAGTACTTTGTGCCATGAGCTGGTCTGCCACACTGCAGTGAGAACCATGTTAACCCTGTCCTTATGAATAATTTGATACTTCCAGGATGCTGACGGACAGCCACAGACTGCAGTTATTATTCATAGTGTGAATAATAATTTTGTAGGAAAGGATTAGTGTTATTCCTCGACACAGTTGAAGCTGAAGATATTTAGGGAGTGGGCGGAATGTGTGTTAGTGCCATGATGTCAGAATTCAGGACATCCCTCTGTCTGTCCTGGACTGCCAGGACCCTGCCAGGGGGCTCAGAGACCCTGGCACAGAGCCCAAGACACCTGTGAGATTGATTATGACCCTTGGAAAAAATTACCAACCTTAGATTAAGATCTGCAAGCCACAAAAGTCCAAGTAGAATAATAATTAGTTTATCACAGGGTGAAAAATAGATTTTTGGAGGGTTTTAGAATGGGGGTTCAGGGGACAAGATGGAGGAATCTGGGCATGTCCAGCCTTTCTCCTTCTTCTTCTTGGCCTCCATCTTCTGCTGTGATGTTGGCATTTTTAGATTGTTTCAGAGTAGAAGCTCACTGTCTAACACAGGTGATAGGTATTGGGAAGTTATTGTAAACATTGTACATGTAATTTTTAGTACAAAAAGATAACACCATCCCGGGGCAGGCAGAGTGCCTCTGTCTGTCCTGCTGAATGGACCTCAGCTGGACAGCAGAAAGAATTTTATAGATAAGAAACAATAAGCAACCTTGAGAATGAGAATTGAAGAGTTCTGACTTCTTCTTTGAGTGCCAGGCTGGGAAAAGAGACTTTCTAACACATCTCAGGGTCACTGTGAGCAGCTAAACCCAAAACCACACATTCACCAGTAACTTGCAGTCTGCTTTGGGTGGGAACAGACAGTAAAAATCAGGTGTCTCTCCTGTTCTGGGTCAGAAATATCTTCCCCTTCAGGGACTCTGCTGTCCCCACGTTCACCTGGTGAATCTCCTGCATCCCCCTTGCCTGTGCTCTGCTGGCACCTTGGGATGAGCTTTGGCTCTGAGCTGGGTGAGGTCACAGCACAGCTGATGGACAACCAACACAAGGAGAGAAGGATTTCACATCTTGCTGTTGATTACCAAATGAAACCTAACCCAGCTTGCTGGAGCTGCTCAGATCAATGATCTGGTGGTGTTTTAACTTTGCAGAGCATCTGTGCCATATGTGATCCCACCAGTGTTTGCTGGGCTGAATCACTGCTGTGACAGAGCAAAGAAAAAATGTTTAAATCATATTTTCTCTTTGAACCAGTAGGAAATGTTTTGTTTTGGGGAAAATTCATCAGGTACAAAGAGAATATAAAAGGGAAAAGGAAATTTATTTGAATAATGAGCACACTGACCATCACATGAAATATAAAGACTGACACAGTAGGTTACATTTTGGACCTAAATTATTTATTGGAGTCTGTTTTGGTTTAATTTTTTTCTTTTCTAGTCTCAAAACCTATTTTTATTAACTTTTTATCTATGGTCAAATTTTTCTGATTAAACAGAAAAGCACAAAGACAAAAATGTTCTCCATCTGCCTCCTAAATGGCCTGATGTGCCACAGCCCAAAACCTATAGGAGCTGTGTCTTGGTCTGAAGAGTTCCCCTGGCTCCTTGCATGGAGTTTTCCTCTGCATGGTACCTGAGGGAGAGGATGAGCAGGAATTTCATCCCCCCTAAAGCCCCTTAGAGGGTTTGGGGGTCCCAGGTGCTCCTGGTGTCCCATTGCTGAAGGGTGCAGAGGTATCTGTGCTACATCCTTTATTCCCCAGCCCTGGAAGTGCCCAAAGCCAGCTTGGATGGGGCTTGAAGCAACCTGGGATAGTGGGAGGTGTCCCTGGCCATGGCAGGGGGTGGAACTAAATGAGATTTGAGGTTCCTTCTAACCCAGAAAATGATGGAATTCTATGATTCTGTGATCCAGCATCAGCTCAGCCCACATTTAGCTGCTGCAAGGGATCCACATTAGTGTCTGGGGGCCCCACGTGCTCCTCATCACAGAGAACTTGCTGCAGGATGTATAGATGAGGCTGGGGGTATATAAATAACACAGGTATTGCACATTTGAATGCATTTTCCAGCTTTTGGTTCTCCAGGCTTATTTCCTCCACAGCAGGGGCAATTTGCACATAATATCTTTGCTGCTGGACTGTGAACATTTATGCTGGGTGAAGTTAAGCAGCTGCTAGAGAGCCCTCAGAAATGGAGCTTTGTAAGAAGTGCTGGCACACTTTTAATTGGAGTGCTGGATGCCGTGGGAGCACTCTGCCATAAGCCTGGGCAGGTAGTTAGTGTATCTTATTTTGCAGCTTGCCATGTCCAAGCTATAGGGCATGACTGGCTTCATTTCTAATGCAAATTATAGCTGATTTCCAACTGTTGAATTGCAGGTACTGGGAGCCTTTCTTGCTCTTAAAACTATGTATTAGTAATTTGATGGAACTGGTTATCTGAAGAGTAGGCAGATCCTTGCAGGCAGGGGATAAACACAATTGTTGGCTTTCTGGGTGGTTTGTTTCTTTCAAACATTTATTAAAAGTGTTAGAAACCATGCTGGCTAGAAGTGTAGTTTGCAATTTTCTGAGTGCTGGATGTCTCTATAAGAAAAATTCATTATAACAACAGAGTCACTGGGTTGACTCTATTTGTGTAAAACAACAGACTCTCTGGAGATACTAGAGGGGTAACAAAACAAATGTACAGTGTCCTGATAGAAATACAAGTATTGATCTGATGAATATTGCAGCCTAAAGACTACATGTTATTAGGGTGTAACGAAATCTTGTTGTTTTGGCTTCAGAGCTGTAGCTCTGCTGCTGGTCACTACAGCACTGAATTATTCAGAAATCACATCTTTGTTAATACTCAGAGGCTTTAGAAGATGCCATCAGCCTCTTTGTTGCTTTTTGTCCTTCTCTCCCATCCAAATGTTCTGTCTTGTCTCTAAATATTTTATGGTTGCTTGAAATAAAGCCTTTCCCTCTTGGTTTTGCCCTGTTGGACAGAAGCTGAGGTTGAGGTTTATCAATACAGTAAATCTGGCACTAAGACTCTCGGTATTGGATCCAAAATGCCACAGGCAAGAGATGCAAAGTGCTGATTCAGTACAAACTGCCTCTCAGAGCTCAGATTTATCTGAGAATTTTTGATAGATTCTCACGTAGGGCATTCTGCTGTGTCAGGTGGTGTCCGTACTCCCACTGCTGCAATAAATTTGGCACAAAAGCAGCAGGAACTTCATCTCATCTGCTCTGGCTCCTTCCAAGGAGCAGCACCATGTGCCCACTCCTATCACAGATCAAATGTTTGTGCCGGCAAGGCCAGGGCCCTGCAGGTTGGGGTCACCAGCAGCAGAGCCTCTGCCTCAAGTGAAACCTCTCCGGTCACATGGGAAGAGTGTTTGAGGTGCCAAATCCAATGTCAGACACAGCTTATCCACAGAGCAGCCATTCTGCTAGGGATGCAGGTGGTGTCAGATAAGCTGGGAGCTGAGCTGTTCGGGTGCTCTGCCCTTGCCAGTGCCCTCAGCCCCTTCCCCAGAGTGCAGCTGATCCCTCAGGGGGTTTGCTGCAGGCTCAGCACTGCTCCTGTAGCTCCAGTGTGCTGGGCACAGCAGCACTGCTCCATCCCTGCTCCCCAGCTGAGCTGCAGTGGAATTCCTGGCACTCAGAGCACTTCCCAGCTCCACACTGACTTGGGAAATTCTCACATTTCCCACTCTCAGAGGAGCGCACCTCCCCAGTAGTCCAAGCATGGACTTTCCCTCCTTTGCTCTTTGTCGCAAACATCTTTTATGAAAATTCCTTTCCTTAGGATTTTTCCTCCTGACAAGCTGGGAGGCCTCAGGAACAAAATGTAAACAATGATTATCTGCTGCTGTGGGATGCAACAGGTGCATCTGGGATTGGTTCATGTTAGTTGTTTGTAATTAATGGCCAATCACAATCTGCTGGCTCAGACTCTCGGTCCGAGACAGCTGCCTTTGTTATCATTCCTTCCTATTCTATTCTTAAGTAACCTTCTGATGAAATCCTTTCTTCTATCCTTTTAGTATAGTTTTAATGTAATATAGATCATAAAATAATAAATCAGCCTTCTGAAACATGGAGTCAGATCCTTGTCTCTTCCCTCATCCAAAAACCCCTGTGAGCACCGTCATAGCTCCTAGCCATGAAGTTGGGCTCATACACAGCTCTGTCCACAGCTGTCCCCAATTCCATCTGTCAGGCATAGAGACAACACCACCTGAAAGTTTCAGAGGGAATCAGCCCATCCAGAGCTGCATATGATGTCTCCCTACCCTCCCAGCCCTGCTTTATTAACACAAGTGTCCTTCAGTGCTCTTTCCCTGGAAATCAATCTCTCCAGCCCTGATTGCTCTGTCACATTCCCTCTGTAGGCAGCCTGGCTGAACACTTTTATCCTGCTGCCCGCAGGCAGAGTGGTCCCACAAAGAGCCCTCCAGACTGAGCTCAAGGTCACAGGTCCTAATGGCTTCCTTAGGATGGCTGCATACTCTGCCACAAATTCACTTCCAGCCTCACCTTCCCGTGGAATTAAATCCACTCAGCTCTAGCACTGGTGACAGATGCTGTCCAGAGCAGACATTTGCTTATAAAGGTTTCTCTGGAGCTCTGGTTCTTCCCTACAGGGAGTAGTTTCTGGCATCAGGGAAACTTCTGCTTCTCAAAAACAAACACAGAATGTCTGTGCTGAAGTGTTCCCAGTTAAATGTGAGCACACATTTCTGTTAGTGAGTGGTTGTTTGATCCCTCTCACCTCTGCAGGCAGTGATGCATCCACTGCAGCTCAGCTGCTGAGCCACAGCTGGCCTCAGGTCAGCTGCAAACACCCAAATCCTGGTTGCTAATTACATCAAACCTCGTGGGCTTCATTTAGGAGCAGAACACAGGCTGCTGTTCCCTCAGCAGTGGAGTGGAGGAGAGGTCCTCCCTGTCCCAAAGCCAGCAACTTGTGTGCAGAGGATGGGGGGATGTATGTCTCTCTTGGGTCACTGACAGGACTTGCAACAACTTTGGGCCAAACTTGCAGCAAAAGACAACAAAATAAAGCATCATGAATAATCTGTGCCATGCTGGAGGTATCAGAGTGCCACCTGTGGCTCTAAGTCAGGGATTTGTTTGTCTGCCCACCTAAGATGCAGGTATTAATGCAGCCTTTGGGGCTTGACTTGCCAAGATGGTATTTTGGAGCTGGTAGTCCTGGCAGCCAGTCTGGACTCCCTCCTCCATCCCAGGCTGCCTTGAGCTGTTGGTTAAGGGGCTCACACACACATCCTATAGGGCAGTCACGACATATCTGTGAATTAATGCTGTGCTCCTTCCATTCATTGCATTTGATTCACTCTGAGTCAATCCACTTCCAGAGAATCCATCCTTCTTTGGGGAAACATTGATTTTTAAAAATAGGAGGCATTTAAACATAGTGCACGTCCTGGAGTGGGTAGAATGGTCAGGCTGGTCACTGAATTTCATAGGAATGAAGTAATGGGTGGAAGTTGGACTTTTGACACTGTCCTTTAGAGCACCTGTGTAGCATCACAGGAAGCAGATCTGCTTCAGCACACCTCACTCCAAGATCCAACAAGTTCTGGGCTTGCACGTCCAAGGAGATCAGTGCACCTCAGGATATTCCTCCATTATGATTCTCTCCCTCTGCTAATTTGGTGTGTTTGTCCCTTTGTCTTGGCTGCCTGTGTTCAGTCCCACTCTGGTTATCTCCAAATACGCTTCTCAACAGGTTGTCAATCTGTTTTATCACACATCTCTGTTATTGCTTTTGTTTTTGTGTGTAACTGTCAGATAAAGGAAAATAGCTTGCATTTATCTCTGGAGGACTTCGGGATATTATTGTTTTATTATACATATAGCATTATCTTATTGCTGTTTGGGGTCATTTTATGATACAGTTCACTCCACCTTTCTGTTCCTCACCTCCTGAGCTTTTATGTGTGACCTTTCAACAGCAACGCAGAGAGAGGCTGCAGGAGCAGATCCACTTGTGCTGTGCATTGTTCACCTTGAGCCAGGCTCCTCCCATCGTTTGTGCCATGGTGACTTTCACAGGAGCCACTTTCCAAAGAGCATTATGCAAATGAACGTGGCACTGCAGCATCCCAGCACCGCTCACACAAAGTTAAGTAGTTGCTTTAATGGAAATGTTGCAGCAAGAAGGTGCGAGGGAGAGACAATAGGGAAAGATTTGATAAGTGTTGTGTGTCGAGATGGAAGAATGACTGATAGAGGATGGCAACATGGAAAACAAACAGGGAACAGAGCCTTTGAATATTGGATTTTTCTGGTTTGGTGGCCAATGTACAGGAAACTCTATATTAGTTTAAGTAATTATCAAATAATTTAATATTAGATTTTTGTCAAAATGAGAACAAACAGAAACAAATAGCTGAGATTAACAATGTTTTGGTCAAGCTGCAGGAAAGAGGTTATATATTTTCCAAATTTAATGTAAATGCTGTTTGGGGTCCTTTTCTGCTCTTCCAGATGTAGTGTCTCTTAGAAATTTTTCTTTTAAAGAAAATATTAATTCACTGAGGCTAAGGAAGGTGGATTAAAATATTGAATGTACAATGGAGACTGTATATATTGCAACCTAGATCTTCTAGTTTGGAGAAGGAAAGGAACTAATTTTAGGTTTGCTACCATGGGTACTTATAAACACAAAAGCCCATGAGAAGTCTCTCAGCACCTTCCATTATATTTTGATTTGAGTCATGCAAAACTGTTTGGAGAAAAAGTATTTACAAGACCATGTCATGACAGGACAAGAGGGAATAGATAATAGAAAAAAATTCTAAACTGTGAGTGTGGCACAGGATGCCCAGAGCAGCTGTGGCTGCCCCTGGATCCCTGGCAGTGCCCCGGGCCAGGCTGGACACTGGGGCTGGGAGCAGCCTGGGACAGTGGGAGGTGTCCCTGCCCAGGGGGTGGAATGGAATTTAATGGGATTTAAGGTCCCTTTCAACCCAACCCATCCTGAACTGCTACAGGATGTTAACATCCTTGTACGTATTCCCACAGAGAGAATGTTGGAGCTGTAAGTCCTGAAGCAAAACATATCAAACAATCATCAGATTGTGTAAAAATCTATGTTAAAAAATGACAGGTAAATACAGTCACTGCCAGAGCAGCCACTGACTTCACAGATATTCTTGCAGCCAGATTACTTTCCTGTGTTATTTTCTTTACATATTAAGCAAAGATGCTAAGTGCTTTCCTGGCTACACTGTAATCTTGCTTTTTGAGTTGGAAGGTAATTTACTGTTTTAAAACCATAAATGTTTAAAAATTACATTGCTTGAAAAATTTAGCTGTTCACGTTCCCTCCGAATTACGAGAAGAGGCTAATTGCCTTGTTTTTCATAACACTGTGGAATACCCTTAATATTTCTTCTGGAGTTGCCTAAATTGGAAAATCTGTGGCAGCCCAAATCTTTCCCCATCAGAGACAAGAAAAAAACCTGTGGACAGGTAGGGTTCTTAGTCAAGGAACCTCCATCAAGTACCTGCAGCCTGAGGATGGCTCAGGATAACAGCAAAGGGATTTTCCCTGGCACATCCTTGAGCTGGGGTTCCTGCATTTGTAGTCTCTCCCCATCTGTGTCCTTTGCAGGGCAGTGTGCTGCTGCAGGTGAGGGCGAAACCAGAGGGGTGAAGTGAACTGGAGCAATGGTGTGTTTCCTGTGCACACAGACCAGCTGATGGATGGTAACTCACTCACCTGATGTAATTTGTGGTTTGTGAGCTGCAGCCCTCGTGGTCCGCAGTAATGAGGTTTTAAAAAGACAGATGCTGCCTGTGCTCCGAGGTCTCTTGGAAATGTTGTGTGTTTGTGATGTCTCTTTTCAGAGCAGAGCTGATGTTACCTGGCCAGTTCTTATCACTGCTCTCCTGGGCCCGGCTCCACATGACTGTGTCTGGCTAGGCCTTTTATTTACTAATTAATTCTCTGATGCATTTTGGGGGACAAATCCCTTTCTTGGGAATCTGAACATTATAATGCTTTTATTTGTGCTGGGTTTGTGTGTTTAGCACTGCCATGGAAGGGCAGACAGCCGTTGTGTCCCCCCAGCAGGACAGGCCTGAGCACCTTTCCCCCTGTCAGGAGCTGTTGGGTCTCTTGTGATGCTCCATCAGTTGGATATTGTGTGTACATCTCCATACTCAGCAATTTCTCCACCCTGGGGTTTGGAGGACTCATGTCCTCTGGGTTTGGGGATCCAAGGCTGGAGCTACCCCAGCTCCCTTCCTACACCAAGGACCCAGTGTAATTCCATGCAGGGTCACATGGGATGCCAAGTTACTGATGTGAGTGCTGGCAGCAGGGCACCCACAGGGCTCATTCCCTTGCAAGGAGACCTTGTTGACATGGCCAGGTGTTTGTTACCTGGACGAAATCTGTCCAGGGACAGCCACATCCACAAGCCCTTCCTCACACGGTACTGCCCTTCTGCAGGCCCTTCACCACCTGGGAAGATGGAAGGTGATGGCCCCACCTTCATCAGTGAAGATGGAGGTGATGAAGACAATGGCCTCACACTGCAAGACCCCCTAAATGTGATGGAGAGATTGAGGCCCTGCAGTGTAACTGAGCTTGAGAGGCCTGGGCTGGGTGGGAGGGTGTGTTTTATAATTCTATCCTTTCCCATATTCATTTCAAGATATGGAGAGCACACTGCATTTGTCCCCAATGCTGGGTTTACCAGTCTTCCACCACTTTTAGATTCATAGGCTGTCCTGACTTGGAAGGGACCCGGAATGATGATCAGTCCAGCTCCTGTCCCTGCACAGACACCCCAACAATCCCACCCTGGGTACCCCTGACAGCATTGTCCAAACTCTCCTGGAGCTCTGGCAGCCTCAGGGCTGTCACCATTCCCTGAGGAACCTGGGCAGTGCCCAGTGCCCTCTGGGAGAAGAGCCTTTTCCTGAAATCCAACCTAAACTTCCCCTGACACAACTTCTTGGGATTGATCCTACCTTCTAAACCTTTTGTGCCATTCCTGGAGTCAAAGGACACAGAAAGACTCCTCAGGAGGGGCAGAGACATCCAAACACCTCATCTTCATCCTGCACTCAAAACGTCAGGGGGCATCAATGCTGCCTGGAATGTCCTCCTTCAGTGTGGACGTGCAACACCGAGTCACAGGCTGAAAGTCAGAGATCCAGCCCAGAATATTTGGCAGGTTTCTCTTGCTGAAATGTGTAGTTACAATGGATAGACTTCCGTGATTTATTTAGTAGTGGTTTGTTTGTCATTCTTTTTCTAAACTCAACCCTTTTTGCTTCTGCAGTACAAAGGAAGAGTCAAACTGACTATTTAACCAACTGAATACATCACTTGGGATGTTCAATTCTGTAAAAACCTGGGTGGGTTTTTTTTTCAAATTATTTACACTTCAGAGTGGAAAAATAGCAACATTACTATAGCATTAGATTAAATTTCCCCAGGTTAATGGGCTCAGTGTCAGGAGTGAATAATCACAAGTGTGTTGCCAATGGAGAGACCATAAAGGCACGTTCCTTTCACAATATATTCTACCCCATGAATATATTAAAATATTTTTCTCAGTATGAAAAGAACGGAAATAGCCTTTTGTTTTCCTCTTTTCATAGCAAATGCTCCTGTCATTCGCAGCACAATGAATTCCTTGAATCTGTACCAGGGAGTTTTTATCCTTCCTTCAACACCCAGAGGCCACTGGAAAAATCTTTCACATGGCTAAACTTTGCTGAATGTATTTAACCAGTAAATTATTTGTCTTCTGAACTAGAGGAACCAATACTCATTTATGTTCTAAAAATGGTTTGTTTTACTTACTTTATGAGTTGGGTCTGCAACAGTAGCAAAGCCAAAGGACGTTTAATTAAGTTATATTTACTTTTTCATGATCTTTTAGCTTTAGATTATAAATCATGAATCAATGAGTACTTAATTTCCTCATATAGCATTAAAAGTAATTGCTTCATAAATTTGTTTTAGTAATCCAAATATTTGCACAGAGTGCAGCACAAAGAAGTTGTTTCATTGATGAGAGTTCTCACTTCCCTTTCCACTGCTGGAGGAAAATGAGTTTTTGCTCCTTTGGGGTCCAGTCCTTCATGGTGCAGAAGTCTCTGAACCTCAGGGGTGGTATTGTTATGAATTATTGATGCCACACCAATTTTTTTGGCCATTGGTTTCGTTGACACTTGAATTGCAGTGACCTTCTCCTGAATCTCCAGTCTGGCAAGCAGAATCTTGTGGGTGGGTCCATGACCTTGTGCACGACCATCAAACAGTCTTTAGCTACAGATATTTCTGCTTTCTCCCCAGAATCCAAGCCTAGATGTGGGGAGGTGCTTTGATCCCTCTGTATTAGACATGGCATCTTGGAATTGAATTCCTGCTTAGTAACAGGGGGCAGAGAAATCCTTCCTGCACCCTTAACCCAGCAATGAACCATCTGCATTCAGAACCAGGTGCCTGAGAAGCTGTTCCCTTCCAAAGCAGTGACAGGACCCAGAGAAGGGGTCAGGGGAGGTTTAGGTTGGGTTTCAGGAAAAGGTTCTTCCCTCAGAGGGTGCGGTGTGAGGGTGCTCACAGGGGTCCCAGGATGAGGGAAGAGACGAGGATCTGACTCCATGTTTCACAAGGCTGATTTATTATTTTATGATATATATTACATTAAAACTGTACTAAAAGAATAGAAGAAAGGATTTCATCAGAAGGCTGGCTAAGAATAGAAAAAGAATGATAACAAAGGCTTGTGACTGACTGAGACAGTCTGAGCCAGCTGGGCTGTGATTGGCCATTAATTAGAAACAACCACATGAGACCAATCCCAGATGCACCTGTTGCATTCCACAGCAGCAGATAATCATTGTTTACATTTTGTTCCTGAGGCCTCCCAGCTTCTCAGGAGAAAAAATCCTAAGGAAAGGATTTTTCAGAAAATATCATGGCTACAGTGCTGGGCACTGCCCAGGCTCCCCGGGGAATGGGCACAGCCCCAAGGCTGCCAGGGCTCCAGGACAGTTTGGACAATGCTCTCAGGACAATGCACAGATGGGGTTGTTGGGGTGTTTGTGCAGGGCCAGGAGTTGGACTGGATGATCCCTGTGGGTCCCTCCCAGCTCAGGATATTCTGGGGTTCCAAGTTTCTATGATGCATTGCATGGATGCATTGGGTCCTGCTTGAGTCTTATGATTAACAAATCAGGCATTATTGGGTTCCCCAAGTGAAGGATTATTTTATTGACTTGTGCTGGAAATGAGGATCTTTCAAAAAACAAAATCACAGAACCACAGAATATTCTGAGTTGGAAGGGCCCAACAAGGATCATCCCATCCAACTTTGAAGTGAATGAACCATACAGGGATCAAATCCACAGCCTTGGTGTTATCAGCACTGGAGTGCCATGATCCACATTGAATGCAGCTTCATCAGGGTCACTTTTCAATGAAAGGCTTAATTTGAATTGGAAAGCTTTCATGAATTGTTTTTTGATGGAAATAATGGAAAAAATTCTGCATAGCTGCTGTATGGCAAAGGGTCAGCTTTCCCAGGACCTAGAAGACTTGACTGGTGCTTGGGGCCGTTACCTTGAGCCCCTTCCAAATGGGTTTTGGTGGGCTTTGCATTTCTTCTCAGCCAGAAAGGTGGAAGCAGGGAGCTGATACAGCTGGAACCATGCAGGGGCTCGTGAAAAGCACCTGAGCTCCAGCATCACCTCTGTGTGGTGCTCCTTGGCACGGGAAGAGGGAGGGCAGCCCAAAAAGCAGCCGTGGAGTGGGAAGCACACCTGAGGGATGCAGGTGGGATCCAAAACCCCTGCTCCAACTGGAGCTGATGCCATTTCCTTTATTCCTCATGCACTCCCACTCAGTAATTCCAAGTGGGATATGCCAAACAGGAAGACTTTCTCTAGCTGGACTTCCAAGAGTTCCCTCAAGTATCCCTGTGCAGCCATCAATCAGGCAAAATCTCCAGGGGGGTGAGCAGTAATCTGAGCAAAGTAGAGGGAAAGGGAGGAGGATGGAGGTAAAACAGGAGCTGCTGTGGCCACAGTTCCCCAGTGTCTGATAAAGGTTTTGAGAAGGAAGTGTTTTATTTCTTTAATGGAGATGTGGGTGGCAGGGAAGGGTCAGAAAAAGAGGCCTGGGGTTAGAAGCATCCCTTATATTGGAAGAAAATCTCTGCTGGAGTGCAATGGAATAATCAAGATTTATTTATAAAATATTGCTATTAAATAAACATTACAGAAACTTTGGAATATCAAGCTTATTTATAGCTTTAGGCGTGAAAACCCACATTAGTATGTTGAATTATATGAGTTCAGTGCTGCCTGCTAGCTGACAGCACGTCAAATTATTTGCAAATATTTTCTGGAACAGTAACCTTGAAGGATGCCAGCACCATTCAGTGTAACCTTATCACGAGACAGGAACCAAGTGATGAGATGAGGACTGAGGATACAGAGTTTTTAGCAGCAAGTGACCTCTGACTTGGTGCCTAAAAGCAGAGTTCTGTGCTCCCTTTCCTCAGCACAGAAAGATGCTTTTTTGTCACTGACATTTACACTGGTTCTGTGCAGGGGGTTTGGAAGATGGTGTGAGTGATGTCGAGATGGGAAACTGCTCAGGGCAGGAATTTGAGAGTACATTGGTCACATTTAAGTGGGTTTATCTCCTCCAGCCTGCAGTACCCAGCTTCTGCAAAAATTATGTAATCATTTTAACAAAGTGTTCTGTAATTGACATGAAAAAGGCAAAGTAAAATAAAAATGAATTACTCTGTAAGCAGAAAGGTTCATTCATTTTAGCTGCAATCTGTAAGAGGGAAAAGGGAAAAAAAATCCCAAATGCAGGCTTTTTATGGAAATTGTGGCCTCGTTGAAATTATAAGCTTTCTGCTATTTAAATGAATAATGCTCCCCAACACAGACTATTTTCTCATTTAAAAGTCTGTTGGGGTATAATTTCATCCTTTTACTGTCTGCTGTGTTTTAACTTACAGCAGACTGACTAAATATTGTATTTTCTCTCCGTCAAAAATTGTCGGTACAGTTTGTGCAACAAGCAGCTCTTGCTCAATTAGAAGGCTCTGACTTAGAAATGGAACATTTTGCATGGAGTTTGGCAGGGTCCTTGTCACATGGGGAGCAGGTGACACTGAAAATTTGTTCCCTGGTGGTGGCCAACAGGGACGGGGTGATGGCCAACAGGGATGACAGTGATGACGTTTGGGTGCCCGAAATGTGGGAGGACAGAGGAGACAGAGGAGTCCGAGGGGATGCTCATCTCCTCTGGGCAAGATGCAGAGAGTCAGGCCCAGTGCCACAGTGTCCTCCCTGTGAGGAGGGACAGAGGGGACAGGCAGGATGAGTGACCAGCTCTGACCTGGGCAGAAGGGCCGATCTGAGCAGCCTGAGCAGCTGTGGCTTTGTTGGCACCCTGGATGTGGTGCAGGGCTCCATTGGGTGCCAGGTGCTTCTTCACACCAGCAGATCCAGCCCAGCATGGGCAGCCAAGTGCCTTACAGCCAAAAGCAATGATTTGCATATCCCACATGCTCCCAAATCTCAAATCATGGCTCCCAAACCACAACTAAAAATGAGACAGTAGCAAAGGCAGGCACTTGTATTTGTGTGACAGTGCTCACAGGGGTTTTTGGGTGAGGGAAGAGATGAGGATCTGACTCCATGTTTCAGAAGGCTTGATTTATTATTTTATGATACACATTACATTAAAACTATACTAAAAGAATAGAAGAAAGGATTTCATCAAAAGGTTAGCTAAGAATAGAATAAGAAAGAATGATAACAAAGGCTTGTGGCTTGGTTCTCTGTCTGAGCCAGCTGACTGTGATTGGCCATTGATTAGAAACAACCCCATGAGACCAATCCCAGATGCACCTGTTGCATCCCACAGCAGCAGATAACCATTGTTTACATTTTGTTCCTGAGGCCTCCCAGCTTCTCAGAAGGAAAAATCCTAAGGAAAGGATTTTTCATAAAAGATGTCTGTGACACATTTGACTTTATGTTTTTCAGGCCATTTACTATTGACCCAGGCCACATCCCATGGTTTTATCCCCAGCTGTGATGTCAGGTCACTCCAACGTTAAAACAAATGCTGAGGTTCTGGACTCACTTGACTGGGAGCTGGGGCTTTTAAAGGCCCACCATGGGGCTCATGATGAGAGCAAGAGAGTCACAGCATAAATTACCTTCCATCTTTGGAGGGCATCTTGTTTAGCAGAAGGACACAGCAGCGAAAGATATTTAATGACAACAAAACTGCCTTGCCTCAAAGATGCAGTTAACCTTGGCAAATAAGAATGAATACTCTAAGGAGCCATAAAAGTGCTCTGCTGGTTTATGTCTGTCAGTCTGTCGTTTGGATGCTCTATCAATTCTTACAGCGCTTCCAGTGGCGAGGCCAAGTGTTTTATAAAGTTTCACATGGTGTTTGTTTGCTGAGAGAGTTACAGCCATGGCAGCTCTGCTGCAGCAGGAAAGGAGCTCCCAGGGGCTGCAGGTGAAGCCTGGGCTGTGCAGGGCAGGTGTTGGGAAACCAGGATTCCCAGAGTGGGCACTGCCTGCATTGGCAGTGGGAGCCCCACCAGCAGGAGGGCCTTACCTTAAATCAAAGTTTAATGGCAGCTCCCAGGAGCCTTCTCTGCTTATTTTCCAGTGGGGAACACCTTCTGGATATCTACCAATGTTTAATAATGCTGAACTCTGTCGCAGACATCTTTTATGAAAAATCCCTTCCTTAGGATTTTTCCTCCTGAGAAGCTGGGAGGCCTCAGGAACAAAATGCAAACAATGGTTATCTGCTGCTGGGGAATGCAACAGGTGCATCTGGGATTGGCCCATGTGGTTGTTTCTAATTAATGGCCCATCACAGCCCAGCTGGCTGGGACAGAGAGTCCGAGCCACAAGCCTTTGTTATCATTCCTTCTTATTCTATTCTTAGCTAGCCTTCTGATGAAATCTTTACTTCTATTTTTTTTAGTATAGTTTTAATGTGATATATATCATAAAATAATAAATCTGCCTTCTGAAACATGGAGTCAGATCCTTGTCTCTTCCCTCAGCCTGAGACCCCTGTGAACACCGTCACAGAACTCCTTATCCCACCCACAGGAACTTCCTTAGCTGAGGCCAGAGCCCCTTACAGGCTGTGTAATAACAATTAGCAGCTCAAAAAAGCCACTGTACATGAGGTGAATCATCAGAACCACCAAGAGAATGGTTTGGGCAGCAAGGGACCTTCAAGATCCTCGAGCCCAGGTCCTCTGACCCTTCTGCAGGGGCATCTCCATTTGTGAGTGGACACTGGGGGTGATTTATGTGTTAGCTTAATACTTGTCTAATTGTTTATATTTCCTCTCACCCAGCAGTCCCAACATTTCTCTGGCCACATATCCATCTTGCTAATGCACTTTTTGTGACTCCTGCTCTGCAGAGCTGCAGACATGCAGTGAGAGCTGGGAATGAGTTTGCCTTTCAATTGCCACAGTGTGTTGCTTCACTGTATTTACTCAGCTTCTGCTTGAAATCTTATTCTTCTCTTGCTTATTGTCACTGGTCCCAGCAGTTTGTTTCTCCTCTTATCTCACCAAAGTGAAGTTTGAATAAAACCTCCTAAGAAACAGCCAAAGCATGTGAGAAACAGCAGCCATAGGAGACCACAGCCAAGAATTTTCCATTCTTGCCTTTTGTATTTCCCATTGTTTTTACCTACAGATACATTTTAGACTCTAAGGGCCAAATCCATCCTATTCCAATGAAGTTACCTCAGAGACACACTTGGCTCTGTTGCTTTAAAAAAGCCAGATAATCCCAAACAGCAGGATAATTTTATGACCACTAATTACATTTGTTGCTATGCAAGCTAAGATAATGATAAGAGTAATCGTATCTCATGCTTCAGGGCATACGCTCATCACCTGTGGACATCAGGAAGGAATTTTTCTCCCCATGTACAGCACTGTTCAATTAACTAGATGGATTGTGCTGGGTTTGTTTTCTCTGTGTTTTCTTCCTCTGAAGGATCATTTATTAGCTGCAGCCGGAATAGGTAGAGCAGATTGAATTAACTGACAGCCTGATCCAATATGGGCATTCCTAAATCCCCACCCTGGGAAGTAAAAATCAGCTGTGGAAAAAAAGAATATGTAATCTTTTGTAATTTGGAAACTGATTGTTTTTCAAATGCCCGAATATCCTGCCCATAACCTGAGTTGTGAATGCAGCAATATTGAGCTTTGGGCTGCTGTGCTGCACAAAATCTGGCTCTGAGAGTGTCCCAGTTTGAGGAAACTTGGAGGATTGCTCTTCTCTTTTGACTCTGAGTAGCATCTGCATTCGAGCACCACTGGGTCCTGCGGATTATGTTTGTGGCTACCCGTCACGTTGCATTAGAATAGCCAGCCTCAGCCAGAAAAGCAATTGAAAGGCATTGGAAATCTGCCTCACTGCCCACATCCAGGGAATAAGCTCTCTGATAATCCTAATAGAGAAGATCAAATTTGCCAAGAAAATAGAAGCGACTGCTTGTATTTTGCTTCATTCTCCTCAACTATCTTTCTGCTCCTTGCAAGACTTAATCAACAGCTAATAAACCTCAGCTTTTCAGTGCACAACAGAGTATTGTCTTTCTAGTACTTGTGTTGGGACTGGGATTTATCTGTTATTGACTTCATCCCTTTCCTATCCTTTCCTTTTGTTTGGTCCCCATTCCCCTTCTCTCAGTAGCTCTTGCTTTATTTTTATCTCTAGTAAAGCAGGTCTGCCATTTAATTAGCAAAACTGGCCTCTACCTGAAGCCAAATGAAATGTAATCTCCTGCCGACCTGAATGCAAGGTAGAAATTCCACGTCTGAAAGATTTCAACATTTGTCTTGGCTTATTTCTGGAGAAAAGCAGAAAACTTCCAGGCGTGTTTCTGGGAGAAAATTCTGAAAACAAAACAGTGTGAATTTGTCAATACTTGCTGGGTGTTTTTTTCATGCCAATGAACCAGCCAGGAAGGAGCTGTTTCACAGCAAAGCAGGAGCCACTCTGCATTGATGCCACTGGCCTGGGGGAGCAAAGACCTCCACAGTATCGTGCTCAGATGCAGCTTGTGGTGGTAGATGAGGACTCACAGAATTGTTGGGATTGGAAGGGACCTCTGGAGATCCTCCACAACCCCTCTGCCTAGGCAGGGTCACCTATGGCAGGTGACACAGGGATGCATCACAGTGGGTTTGGAGAATGACTCCCTGCCCTCCCTGGGCATCTGTAAAGATCAAACTGCTCAGAGACCAAAGCAGATCTGCCCTTTGCTCTCAGGGTGCTGTGCAGCCCCTCCTGACTGGGCGGCTGGGAGGAATGGGCAGTGCTGGGATCAGTGTCCTCATGCCAGGCCATGGCTCTGCCCTGTCCCTGCCATTCCTGCTGCTCCTGCTGCTCCCCAGCAGGTCTCCTGCCCAGCCCTGGCAGCAATTGTGGGCAATGATGAGCTATGGCTCTCCTTAACCTCTGGACACACCTCTGTTATTAACCACCCATAAAACTCCACGGCCCTTTTAAAACACCCAGCTACTGTTATTCAATTCTCCTGACTTGTGCAATAAAAACGAGATGGGAGAGGATGGCCAGCACCTCCCTGGGAGCCAGCCCCACAAATTTGGATCTCACAGAGCACCTGTGGTGCTCAGCATCGCTGGGCATTGAACCAACATCACCCCAATAAACCCTGGTGACTCACTTGAGGAAGAAAAGTGTCACACAGTAATCAAACAGCTCGGGTCAGTGTGAGCACTAACAGCTTATTTTCATCCTGAGCTGCACTGCACAAACACCTATCTGTCAGCACTCCACTGGTTTAGTTCCAGGCAAAATGACTTGCTTGCTCTCCAATCTGGCGTGCTGGCAGTGCAGGAATGCAAACAGCCAGCCCTTTGTGTTCACCTGCAGCTTTATTCCCTTCATCAATAATTGCTAAAGAGACAAATGAAATTTTTCATACGTTGCTTCTGGAATTATATCACAGCAGTGCTTTTGTTTGATCAAAATTGCTAAATGCTTTCTCTAACTTGGAACAGCATAAAAATTGCAGGCTTGAAAATTACGCATATGCTTCATCCTATCTCAAGGAATTCCAAAAGCTACCTGGGAGACAAGAAATGCTCACCATATTCCTTAGGAGTTGTCCAGATTTAGTTGACCAAGCTGTTCTGATTCCATCCAAAGCAATGGCATAATGCTCAGTGCAGTTGGGAACACACTGCTGTGATGCAAAATTCTCCTTTGAATTTTGAATTTGAACCCCAAGACCTAAACATCTACAAAAATAAAAAGGACCATTCAGATGCATTAACAAGACAGGGCATGGACCCATCAGTTTTACCCTTAGATGCACAGGACAAGAAACGCTGCTGCTCCCAGAAGCTTTGGAGTGGGAAGATGCCCTCAGTCACAGAATTATGGAATTGTTTGGGTTGAAGGGACCTTAAATCCCATCCAGTGCCACTCCTGCCATGGGCAGGGACACTTTCCACCATCCCAGGCTGCTCCAAAGCCCTGTCCAGCCTGGCCTTGGGCACTGCCAGGGATCCAGGGGCAGCCACAGCTGCTCTGGGTTATTCCCCCTCAGACAGAGCCTGCCACAGCTGAGGGCAGCTGGTACCAGGGCAGCTGATATGCACCATGTGCATTTTGCATGCGGCTCTAAGGGAGGAGTTGCCTGTTTCTCTGGGTTTTTCTCCAAGCTCAGAAACATCAGAGCTCCACGCAGTTCCCTTGATCTTTCTCGAGAATTCAGAACCAAAACGTTGTTTCTGGTCCAGCCTGAGTTTTTCAGAGAGCTTTGCTAGCACAGAGAGGGGAGTGGGTTGTGGCACATGGAGAAAGGAATTGTTGGAGGACCAGAAGTAAAGAAGAGTAAATCTGGAGCTGGAAGAGAGGTGACACGAAAGAAAATTAAGTTATCTCTGCAATATCACATATGAGGAGAGACTTCAAGGAAGCAGAAGTTCATGTGATCAGAACAACAGGGGGACACAATTTCAGCAGTAGCATTTCAGCAATATTTCAGAAAAGGGGTGGATGGAAAATAAAAAGGAGACATTTCATGGCTTCAAAAGGTAACAGAAAAGGATGGAATTGGCATAAGAAAAAGAAAATAAAAAAAACCTACAAAAATGGGAGCTCCTCAGTGCAGAGGGAGCAGAAGAGCCAGGACTAAAGCTGAATAAAGTCCAATCTGTTTGCATGTGAAAACAAACAAATATCTGAACAGGAGCTGGGCAATTCAGTTCTCCTGTTCTCATCCCTGGGAAGTGGCAGTGCCCAGACTGAGACTCAGGGACAGAGGCTGAAGGGCTAAATGGGAATTGTTGGGTGCTGGGTTCCTGCATGCAGCCACATTTATTGCAACCCAGTGTTTAATGTTCACAAACCATTAGATACATGTATATTTATGGTTTGATAATCAGCTGTCATTAACAGATGAGTAAACAACATAATGTTCATATTTAGGAGGAATATGCAAACTAAAGAGAAACTGCCAACTCCTAAGAACATTTATTTTCTCTACACTTAATGGGGGGAAAGGAGGCGGAAATACTCTGTAAATTAATTATGGGATATTGGCAATGCCTCCCCTACTGTACAACTGTAATTATCCCATCTCTGTGCGTGGGACTGTAGCTGTGCACCCCCAGCTACTCTCATCCATGGGAGTTAGGAATTTACTCATTGTGCACATTTCATAAATCATTTTGAAAACCATTAAATCATTGTTACTGTCTCTCTGGACTCAGAAGGGCAGGCAGACCATGATCTCTTCAACCAGTGTCATACCAAGGTGCTGAGGCCTTCTGCCACCCTCCCTTCGTGCAAATCAAAGATGTTTCAAACTTCAGGAGAGAATAGAAGTTCTTCTTTCCTATGGGAAATGCCAGTCCAAGTAGAGCTGCTTGATCTGATTGAGGTTTTCAGGCAGCTTTTCAAACCTCCTTGATTTTCTTGAAGATTTGCTGTTCTACATCAGCTACAAGCAGAGAAGAGCAGGAAAACACATTTTTGACTCCTCCACAAATATCTCTGAGATAAATATGGCCCAATGTATTTGTGACTCCCTGGTTATATCTTTAATCATCCCTGACAGTGTTCTGCATCCAAAGACACTTTAATAAATGCATCATTATCCTATTTATATGGATGAGGGAAACTGAGGCCCAAAGCAGGATGGGATTAACCCAGGGAGGAGGCAAAAGAAGTATGGAATTATAAGGAAAGATCAGGTCTGGAAAGGATGAATTTACAGCAATGAGAAGATGCTTTATTAGTCATGGCTGGGAGAGCTGGAAGAAATCAAGTGTCCAGCCAGGGATGAGGCTGGGAACAGAGTCCAGCATCCTGACTGTCACTCCCCACTCTCCCACCAGCTGGGCCACGTGCTTGAACACTGACCCATGTATTTATAACCATGGATATTTGACAAAAAGCAAAGGAATATTAACAGGAATTTCCTGGACAGTGTAACCAACTTTCCCCCTTAGCTGATCCTTCCCCTGCCTTACAAAATTAGAAAATTTTGCAATCCGTTTTGTAGATGGAAGCAGATCTTGTGCAGATGCAGCAATTTGGCAGGTTATCACACCGGGATTTTCAGCCTGGGATAGCACAGCCTCTCCAGCTGCTAAGGATCAGTCCCTTCAGCAAACCAAATTCACTAATCTGGTGCTTCCTCCTGCCCATAGCCGGGCTTATTGGGGAGGATTAGCTCCTTGTCCAGGGGTAATTTTCTCAAATAAATGGGTCAAAGCCTGTGCTGGCTCCCCTCCTGCAGCCTGCTGAGTTCAATGGCTTTGCTCAGAGCACAGCCTGGTTCCTCATTTCCATGAGATCCTTGGGCCGTGGCTGAATAACGAGAAGTGGCAGGTGAAGCTGAAGGTTTTGGCTTTGTTTTTTGTAAAGAGGAGAGGAGTGCAGCAGAACAACATATGGTACAGTGCCTGGCTAAAAATGATTTAGTGGGAAACTGGTGCTTAATTCCTGTCTCTCTGCAACCACATGCACTAATGTAGTGGTGTAACTATTCATCTAATAAACTGCTAATATTTATTATTAATTGAACCATTTAATCTAACAGTGGATTAGGGGAAGGCAAATGTAGGACGTAATGACTCTGCTGATTGGTATAAATTTTAACAGTGAGCTCAGGCTGTATAATACAAATTGTGTTGCTGCTGCTGCTGCTAAGTACCTTGTAACTGGGAGAAACTCTGCCCAAGCAAAACTTGCACTGGCTATCAAGAGGTTGGGTTATTTAAATCTCTTAGTGAGCACTGTAGGACCAAACTCCAGAAGATGAGGTCCCTATCACCAGTGGTTTATTATATTAATGGCAAAGAAAGTGGTTATTAGTAATGTCTGCTTAACTTTAGAGGTCATCTTCCATCCAAACAGCCCCTGGATGGATGGTTTAGTGCTGCTGTGATAACTGAAGTGCAGGATAACAAACTGTAATTATCTTGCACTTCTAACCAAATCCCCTGTGTTGGCTGCAAATCCATCATTGCCAGGGCTCTCTGCAGCCCACCCACTGCTCTGAATTCCTGCTTTCCTGGAGCTGGAAGCAAAGACACACCCACATCTCAAGGAAGACAAATTTCTGCTTACTGCTAAATCTTGTTTCCCAGACACTGCTGGATTTAGGGAGTTTAGGGATATTCCAGTTGGGGCTGGAAAGATGCTTCAGCTCTTTACATTTCAAGCCTATGGAGTCAAAAGCAATGTCTGTATCCCAGGGAGAAATTAATGGAAGAGCCCAAATTTCCTAATGGCTTGTATCTTGCTCTAAGCTCTGGGAGGATCTGAGGTCTCAGACTTTATCATTGTGACATTATGGGCTTTAGACAAGCTATTTTTAGAGGTTTCTTTAAAATTTGATCAGTTATAATTTTCCCTTTATGGTTATAATTTTCCCTTTCATGGGAGCTCTGTAGCTGAGACAGTAACTCTTGCAAACACAGCAGCACCCTTTCTAAGTGGGGTATAAAAACCCTCCCAATTGGAAATGTTCTTTCCAACATTTGCACATTATTTTTTGTTGTTGTTGTACATAGGACATATGGTGCTGTTGTGTGGCTCTCAGGCATTTGAACTTGCATGAGTTATTGCAGCAGTTCCAAATTTCGTGCTGAGAAAATTCGGATGCCACCTTCCAGGTCTGGTGAAAATTAAGGCTATGTTGTCATCCTTGGCTGTCCTGCCTTAGCTCTCCTTGAAGCCTGATGTTATCAGAGAGTCAGGTTCAGTCCACAGCTCCTAGAGCAGAGACCAAAACACAGAGGTCACCTTCCATCCATTTGGTGTTTTCCCTCCCATGCTTTGCTCCCCATTTTCTGCAGATGAAGGAAACATGTCCTGTGTTTCTGCTGTGAAAGCTAGGATGTGTTAGAGAATCTGGGAAACCTTTCTTTTTTTTTTTTTTTCCTTCTTTCATATTTGTGGAAAGTGAGCTGGGAGAAAAGATGTTTCTTACCCTCATGGCCTCTGGAAGTGAAGAGAAGGAGAAATGGAAAGGAAAAAAGCTGCGGGATGAATTAGAAGAAAATAAGGAATTGCTGAAAAGATTGAAGCAGGGGGGAAAGAAAGGAGAACCTCTCCAAGAAAGGGGTGAACTCACAGCTTCCTGACCTGTTTGAGACAGAAATGTGCCAGGAGTTTTGGCAGAAGTTGCTTCATGAACTTGCCTTGCTAGGGGCTCTCTTATCTCCCTGCAGTCACCCTATGGACACAGCTACACCAGCTCACATTTCCCACTGTTATCCCACACCCTCTGCCCTCACACTCCCAAATCAGCTGAACCTGGAAGAAAAAGCAGCCAAAAGGTGGAAACCAATGGGAATTTGGTTTTTCTCAATGGGAAGAGTGAAGGGAAGAGTACATGAGGATAAATACGCTAGAAAGACAGTGCAGAGAGAACTGAAGTCAAAGAAATTGTTACAAAAACCTAATCAGGATTTGAATATGGAAATGTGAAAAAGGAAAGACTCAGCAGAGTGTCCTCCAGCAGCTGTCAAATTGTGTTTTCTGGGTGAGCTTCAGGAAAAGCCAAGATGTGGAACACACTGGTGAAGGTGTGGGTGTTCAATGCTGAGGGTCGAGGTCAGTGCTGCTCTGGCACAGCCCCAGCTCTGCTCTGGACACCTGAAAATCCATCCTAAGTGTGAATTAGGATGTGAAATCCATCCTAATGTGAATCCACACTCCCCAAACCATGCCAGAGCACATCCCTGGCTCAGCAGGGCTGCAGTCCTGCCATGAGGGAGCAGCTTTGTGGTGCAAGGGAAGCAGCTCTGAGAGAGAAATCTCTCACCTGGGAGATCTGAACTACAAACCAGCAACTGTACCCTGAGGAAGAGAATACAGAGGCATGGACGTGTGCTCATGTTGTAAAGAGCAGTGGCTTTGTGAAGTGATTACCAAGGTGGAGATGAAGTGGGTAAATAATGCATCTCCATAGAAAATGGCAGAAATTTTAGCAAATACATCAAAATGATTGGCACAGGGAGCAGGAAAAGACAGGTTTTTAGGAAAAGATAGGTTTTAGTTTTGTTTATGTTTTTAAGGCAGATTTCTGTGTTTCAGTGTGAAATTGTTTCAACAGACAGGGCAGAATTTGATATTTTCCTGTGCACTGCTGAGCACCCTATCCCAAGCAGCAATCCATGTGAAAACTACTGAAGTGGTTGTCAGAGCCCTCATAGCCTGGAAATCGAGCTTAAACAGTCAAATCCTGTGACACTTTCTTATACTGAATATACTGAAGCAGTAGACCACTGATGTTTCTGTCACAAGGCTTGTTTTGTACAGCTGTCTGTCCAAACTCTTCTATTGAAGCTTTCCCAAACACTGATAGAGCAGGAAGGATTTGATGCTTTTTTTTTTTTTTGTTTCTTTGTACTGCAAAATAGGAGCTGGTGAGGTTATACATTTCAAACTGATGAGGGAAACCACAACTCTCAGCTGTTCCAACACAAGAAAGAAGCCCAGCAGGTTTGGTAAATGCAGACGGAATTATCACAGGTCAGAGCCTACATCTCTTTCACCCACAAAAATTGCCCAAAATATCCTGACCTCCATGGAAACACTCTGCTTTGCATTGTGCCTCCCTCTCAGCTGGTTTTGTTCCTCCTGCCATTAGCTCTGGGTGGTGTTTTACAGGTGTTCTCTTGCTCCTGAGGCTCATTTAGGTTGCCAGGTTGTTTCAGCTCTCAGTTATTCTCCTGCCCAGCAACAGAATGGGGCCATAAAAATTTACTTTCTTGTTTACATTCACTCAGCAATTTATGGGAAGAAAAGTGGGGAAAATCATAAGCAAAGAATCAATGCTGCATTTAATACTTAAGCATAAAACTCATTCTTAAATAATATTTTTATTTCAGTTTTAATGAGGGACCAGAAATGCCACTTCTGGGTTTTTAAGGCCCATAAGGTGTTAGTACTCTTGTTATCTCTGATGTTCATGGTCTCTTGCACACCATTTATGCTGGGCATTATTTTTGACAATGCAGTATGGCAAATGCCTGGCCTGGGATTCCTTGGGATGAATAAAAGATTTATAGAGGAAATTCTACAAGTAATATCTTGTTATAATACATTTTTGTGCTAACTGCAAGTGACAAGTGATTGCTCAAACTTGTTCCTGCAGCTACCAGGTTTTCCTCTTTAATCCTATATTAGTTCTAAAGAAAAAAAAAAAAAAAAGAAATACAAGGAGAGCTGTCTTTTCATTTATTTTATCTTGCCTCTATAGGAATATTTTCATGGTAAATTCAATATACTTTGTCCGAAATGTAAATGGAATGTTCAATATATTTTTAACTCAAGCACTGTTTAAACATTAAAATCCTCTTTTGCAAATGCCATTGTGATAGAGGTTCAAGATTTTGCAGGGGCTTAATGACTTCCTGGGAGGAAAAGAGGCCAGTTTGGTAGTCAGGACTTGGTTTTAAAGGCTTCACTTCCTTTCAGTTCTGCAGGATCCATCCCCATAGGACAGGGGCTAAGTTGGGAATTTCTCAGTGTGGCATTTCCCCACCTGTGCAAGGGGTGCTCTGCAGTCTGTGGGACCGGGACACAAAAGGAAACATGAAAAAAGAACAAAGTCAGGAGAACTGCAAATGGGCATTGATGCAAACCAAGATAACGTAATTGGAAATCTTTCATGTTTGTAATGTGACCACATCTTGAGGGCATAAACGTGTAGCTTTGTGTAAATTAGGGCTGTGATCATCCCCATGAAGTTACCAGGCAGTGTTTGGAAGTCTTTCCATGAAAGAGGGAAACAGCAGCGGAGCTGGGGCTGGTGACATGGAGCTGTGTCACTGCAGGTGGCACAATGTTGGTATTTGCAGTGCAAATCCAAAAAGGTTGTGCTGTGCACGAGCCATGCAGACACACTGCCCCACCACACTGCAGAGTTTCACTTTGGGTAGAATTCCAAATTCCAGAGAATGCTCACGGACCTCCTCAAGTGTCATTTATCAGCAAACTCTACCCAGACTAATTTTTCATTCCAATTCCCAGGCTGTTTTGGCAGTTTATGTCCTCGAGGTTGATTATGCATCCTTTCCATCCCTTTTTACTCTCTAATCTAAACACAGGATGTTATCTTTATTGCCTCTTCTCAAAACTTGCGCAGGATTCTATTTAGCTCCTGTGTAAGAAGAAAATGAAAAAGGAGAGAGAAGCTGGCTTGGGGGTTTGGGGAGGAAAAGCAGACTTGAGAGACACTTTTGGGAAAGATGAGGAATGGTCTCAGGTGCTGAACCACTCAGTAATACCTGGCTCCATGCTCTGCTGCCCTCAACAGCCCTCTATGTTCTGGGCTAGGAAAACATTTCCAATTCAATAGCCAGATTCTTAGCTGAGGTTGCCAAAGGTGCCCATTTGGGTCCTGGTGATGCTCTGTGTGTGGATGGCTGCTTCCCAAAAATCCCACCTGCTGTGTCTGTCAGCTTTTATTTCTGCCAGATGTAATTGGATTTAGGGGGTAAAACAGGAGTATGAGACAATCTGCCTCTTCACATGGGATCTTCTGGACACAACAAAAACTTCTGAGCCTTGGTCTGTGCTTTGCTAATCACCCATTTCAAGATTCCTGTCTTTATTTTGGATTTCTCTGGTTTATTCTCACCCAAGCCTGTTTTGCCAAGCATACAGCTCATTCTCCATTTGTTTCTATTTCCTTTTACATTTTTCTCGTCATACTTGGTCCCAAAATTTTCCTCCAGCAGAAGTATTTCAAGAGCCATTGGCTTTTCCTTGCAGGCCTGCCTGTTGCAGGAGCAGGTCGTATCCTAATTGTGTCCTCATGGCTACACCTAAAAGCTGGGCTCTTTGCTTGCACAGATCTCTTGGTTTGTAGCCAAAATCAATCTGTGCATATGTTTGTCATGCTGTGACACAGTTCCTGGTTTTTTTAAAGCAGTGGTTTCCCTGACAGCTTGGCTCCGTGTCCTCTGGATAACACCAACCTGCTGTAGGTTGAACTTCCCATGGATCCCAAACGCTCCCAAATCACCGGAGTCAGGGCTGGGGCTGGGGCTGGGGCACTCCCCTGCTCCCAGGGCTCTTCCCACAGCCCAGTCTGCAGCTCAGACACAGAAACAGTGGCCCAGATTTCTCCCTCCCACGTTATTTCTGCTCTCCCATTGCCACCTCACTCCTGCCTTCGTGCAGAGCCAAACAGGGCAGGCAAAGCAGCAAAAATGCCATCGTGCTGTCCTGGGTCTTGGTGTCACCCCCTTTGTGTGTCCATGGCTTTGCCAATGCTGTACTGTTGAGTTATATATATATATATATATATGTATATATGTATATATGTATATATGTATATATGTATATATATGTGTGTATATATATATGTATATATGTATATATATACATATATATACACATATATATGTATATATATACACACACATATATGTATGTATATATATATGTGTATATATATGTGTATATATATGTATATATGTATATATTTTTTTTTTAGGGTTGAGATTAAATGTGTGAGATCGTCTTTTTTGTTTGCACTTAGCTGTTTATGACTTCTTATTTATATTACAGTCTTACAGATTGTGAGTTTTATAGAATTTTACTCTAATAAACTAAAAAAAAAGTGTTGTTTTGTTATAAGGTGTTTTTAAAGATAAATAATTTAATTAAGAAATTATACTTAAATTATTTTCATTTTTAACTTAATAACTAACTGTTTGTGGTTTGTAATGTGAATTTTTAAATCTAATTTACATAATACTATTTAAACTTATGAAGAAGAAGGATTAGTTACTGCTTTAAAACTTTTATCGTGTTTTATGTGTATTTCTATATTCTGAAACCTTAAACTCTAAGTTTTCTACTATGTAATATTACACACTTCTATTCAAACTATACACTCATAATCTTAGCTCTATTATTCAATTTTGGAAGCTTCTCCATAGCCTCAGGTCAAATGCAGAGTTGTCTTGGGGGTTAGTGCCTGTCAGCATAGAAAGCCTAAAATCCATCAGAACTTTAAAACTCATCAGAAACTCTAAAATCCATCCTAACTTTAAAATCCATCCTAACTTTAAAATTCATCCTAACTTTACTTCCAGGCTGTTTTCAGTGAGTGCAGCAAGAGCCACCCAGCAGTGGAGCCCCCACCAAGGGCCGTCTCCATGCGAGACAATTCCATGTGGAGCTTGGCCAGCTCTGCCTTGGCTTCCCAGAGACCTTCCCTGGGTACCAGCCTCCTTCCCCAGGCAGGCACTTCTGAGCACCCAAACATCCTTGTGGTGGATATTCCTCAATTTGTTTGGCCTGGGATCAAGGCTGAAAGCACTGCTGGAAATACACTTCAGCCAAAGATTGTTTGGGTCAATTGTTCCTTCTGGTATTAAAGCTATGAATCATCTTGGCATCAAGGTGTGACCTTTCCTCTTTATGCTATTATGTCACCAAAAAGGAGGCAGAAATGGAAATAGGAAGATGATTGCAATAAATTTCTCAGCACTGATATAATGTCTCGTGCTCACCAGGAGTATTAGACTCGTAAACCTCATCTCCCCTGGCATGGATCCACACTAAACTTTGTTTCTACCAACAAATTCCAACATTCCTTTTCCCTGCAGTGCAGCTTTCTCAGCATCATAAACCACCTGCTGGACTGAGTTCTCTGAAGTGGCAGTGCAGAGATTTCCATCCAGAACTGATCCAGGCAGTCTGAAAAGCTGCACTCCTGCAGAGCAGAGTCCCCACAGGAATGATCCTTCCAAACCTAATGCTTTGATGATGCTGGTCCAGAGGAGATAGTGAATAAAAGCGTTTGAAAAAAATCTAAAGCGTGGGTAACAGTGAGGGAATAAATGTCAATTCTTGATCTGTATCTGCCTTGGAAACAGTTACATTTGCAGAGCAGAAACTCAGTGCTGGTTATTTACTGTGATTCTAATTGCTCACTAAAAAAAAATTTATATATATATATATATATATATATATATTGTCCTACAATAAAAATTCTTGAAATTAAATTTGACTCTTCAGAGTCTGAAATAAACTCCATTTCAAATAAAATTGTACCTTTATACAATTTTAACAATATACATCAAAACAATATACATCAAAATTGGAGGGAGATTATGATAGGATTAAGCTATTTCCTGTGCAGAGCAATAGGACTGCAGCTCTGTCAGGAGCTCTCCTCCAGGATAATGCAGTTGTTCTCCATGAAGCAGAGCTCCTGGAAGATGCTCTTCCCTCTCCAACCTGCCAGCTGGAGTAGTGTAGAAAAAAAATGATGCTACTAGAAGCTTGTCACCTCCTTTTCAGTTTGTTTTAGTTTCCCTGAGTTCAGGTGGATGGAGCTACCCCAGGCTGGGTCTCCCAGCTGAGGAGACATCCCCAGGGACCCAGGACCAGGTTCTGGTGCTCATGGGGCTTCCAGGAGAGGGAAAGCAGCTTTGGGGGACTCTGCAAGAGCATGTTGCTCAGTCTGAAAGGCAGGGAGGGTGAGAAGGGAGGGCTGGCAGCTGGAAGGGCTGCACAGCTGTGCCAGAACATCTGGATGCAGTCGGTTGACCCTCAGTTTGGGAGAGCAAGAGCTCCCTGCCACCTTCCTCCTGTACTCCTCAGACAGCTCCTGCAGAACTGGTGCATCAGCAGGATTTAATCTGTGCAAAATCCTCCTCTGTCTTGCAAACCCCTTCTCCCATTAATTCAGAAGATTTTACAGCATCTCTCTCTGAGTCTCAACCAGCCATCAAACCAGACAAGTGAAATAGTACTGGACTGCTTGATTTGAAAAGAAGCTTGTGGTTTTCCTCTGCTGCTGTGAGAGCTGCTGGGAGCACAGTGAGCAGCCAGCTTTGCCCAGCAGCAATCCTGCTGTCAGTGCTCCCAGACCTCAGTGCTGTTTACCACCAAGCTTTTAAATAAACAAAAGTTGTGTCATTCCTTGGGTGGGAGCAGGGAGTGCCTGCACAGTGGGACTGGGAGGATCAGTGTCCTGGATTGCCAAGCAAATTGTGTTCTATTTGCCATCTGGATGGCAGCTGCATTCTGTTCAGTGGGCAGTTTCCTTATCTTTTCCACAATCACTCCTCCCTCAGGGAAGACATCTGCCGATAACAGCTATTGAATGTCACTGCACAGCTGATAAGAACTACAGCATCCCATTGGGAGATGTGAGCCCAGAGGGAGGAGCCAAGCATTCCTACCTGGATATAATCTGGAGATTCTGGAACACCAGCCAAGCATTCCTGCCTGGATATAATCTGAGATTCTGGAACACCAGCCAAGCATTCCTACCCGGATATAATCTGGGAACTCTGGAACACCAGCCAAACATTCCTGCCTGGATATAATCTGAGATTCTGGAACACCAGCCAAGCATTCCTACCTGGATATAAGCTGAGATTCTGGAACACCAGCCAAGCATTCCTACCTGGATATAATCTGGAGATTCTGGAACACCAGCCAAGCATTCCTACCTGGATATAATCTGAGATTCTGGAACACCAGCCAAGCATTCCTGCCCGGATATAATCTGGAGATTCTGGAACACCAGCACAGCTTCTCCACTGGATTTCCCAGAGGAACAGCAGCTGCCTCTTCCATTGGATCTTCAGAGGAAGACTGCACCTTTCTCCAGGATCCCTGCTCCAGCAGAACCAGCCCTGACACTGCAGGAGGGCTGAGTCACAATTCCAATGGGACTGCTGCCAGCACCCTGACCCACAGGGTGTCAGGTTGGGTTCCAACTCTGGCAGTGCTGTTTAGTTTAATGCATTATTTTATGTTTTTATTTTCTTCCCTATTAAAGAACTGTTATTCCTCCTCTCATATTTTTGCCTGAGAGCCCCTTAATTAAAAATTTATAGCATTTTGGAGGGAGTGGGTTTACATTTTCCATTTCAGGGGAGGTTCCTGCCTTCCTTAGCAGATACCTGTCTTTCCAAACCACGAGAATGAGCTGTCCCTGAGGGATGCAGCAGGGCTGACAGCACAGTGGCCACATCTCCTGAGCTGAGCTGGCTCTGGTGGGCAGGGGATGGTTTTCCTGCACAGGACAGGAGGAACCATGCTGTGCTGGTGAGCATTCCTGCACCAGCCTGAATGCAGTGAGGAATAGGAATTGGGGTATTGGGCTTTCTTCTCAGCACTGGTGAAATGTTAAATCTTCCTTCTGTCTCTGCTCCCCACATGTCAATATTTTGTGCTGTTTTATTTTTTGGTAGCATTATAAATATGGCTCACTGTTCCAGTGTGAGAAAAATCTGAGAAGTAGATAATTTTGATAAAAGAAAAAGAACTAAAACAGGCTTACTTTAATTTCTATTTAACTGTTAGTAGGGGGCTAATTACTGTGAACTTTTGTATCATGGTTTCATGTAACTTGTTTAAAAATATCTATTTATAATCTGACTCTTCTATTTTGACTAACCAAATCATTTGCAGTAATTAATTTTCAGGATTAATTAAAGTAAAAGGAAGAAATAATGGGAGACTAGCTCCATATTTTAGGCACGCATCAGGAATTGCTCCCATTTGCATTTAAATTCACGTTCAGTTTGTAACTATTTGTTGTGGATGCCTTGTCCCTGGCAGTGTCCAAGGCCAGGTTGGGCGGGGCTTGGATCACCTGGGATAGTGGAAGGTGTCTCTGCCCATGGCAGGGCATGGAATGAGATGATTTTTAATCATCTTCCAACACAAGCAATTTATAATTCTATGATTCCTGGGATAAAATTAACACATAACAATATTATTAATATCTTCAGTTTACTTTTGATACACCCAAATCCTCCCTGGACTTTTCCTTCTCCAACAGAATTGGATTCTGCCCTGCCATCCCATGAGAGCTCCACCTTGTAAATCATTAAATTGTCACACAAATAAAAATTTCCCCTCTCCAGATCATATGATCAGCTGCACCTCAATTCTCAGGCCTCACTTTTAGCTGTTTCAGAATTTATTTCCAAAATACTTGATTTGATTTGAGCAGTCAAAAGGTTCTGCAGGAGTTTCATCCTCAGATAAAAAGAGATTGCTATTCCATCTGTATTCAGTGACTGACATTCTGGATCTCTGTTTGCTATTGATATGATCAATATGTTTTGTGTAATACCCAGAGATCCCATCTATCCCTGCCCCATGGAATTTACTTTCTAAGCAACCGTTGTTACTGAATTAATTAACCGTTATTTGCTGAATTAATTAAAACCCATGTTAGGTTTGATCAAATAATCTTCCAGTTGTGGAACATGTGTAGAGATAATAGTTTGTGGTTCTTCAGGGTCACCTAAAGTGGCTGCTGAGGTAGAGGTGTGTGACTTCAGCCCAAGTTTTCAATTTATATGTACAAGACAAAGAATAATCACGGGGATGGTTTGGGTTGGAAGGGTCCTTAAAAGTCACCTCGTTCCAACCTCCCCTCCCAACCCTTTCAGACTGTTATTGCAGCCATCAAAAGGCCACGTGTTGTTGTCACAGAGTGACAATTGTTTTGTGAGGAAACACATTTAAAGCTTCTAAAGTAAGATCATCTTATTCCACTCCAACATCTGAACCACTACAAATATTTATAAATTCAGTAGAGCTGGGGGAAAGAACATCCAAGTGCTTGAAATAAAAGAGCAGGAGTAGCTGGCCCTGATGGTGAGGATGGTTTTACCCTTCTGAGTGCTTTCACCTGGTACACTGAAATGCTTCTTGCAGAGGAGAGAGCCTCCTGAAAATGCCACCAGCTGTCATTTATATGTGGTTCCTGTGTTTGTCAGTGGGCATTGGCATGGCAAGGCCACTGCTTATCCTACTTCCAACACGTCGTTTTCCCAATGAATCCAACACAAGTTAAACCACAAAGATATGAGATTTGCCATGTCCCTTCAGACCAAAGATTCCCACAGCCCCATATCCCCAAACCTGCTCTGTAACTGTGGCCAGCACAGGATGTTTGGTGAACAAGAATAAGCAGAGTAAGAATGAGCAGCACTGAGTCATCGTTCCATTGGAATATGCTCCCAGCTCCCAGGGAGTTCTAGGACTTCCACAGCCCTACTATTAAAAATTATAGTCCTAAATCAATTATTTTCATGTCCTACAGGCAAAAAAAATCATCTGTTTTCCATTTCATTATTATGTTCCACTAGAGAGAGCAGAGCAATTATTATTATTTTAGCAGAGTCTTGCAGATAGAAGGTGCTATTGAACTGCAAAGCTTTTCCTACCAGCTGGTGCACATTCAGTGGCAGCTCTGCTCCTAAGAAAGAAGTTGCAGTCTTTGCAGGGCAGTCAGTGTTTATTGGCTCCATTTTTCCAAAGAAATGGAGCATAGCTGGCCATCAGCATTTGCCCCAAGCCCTGCATGACTCGTGAGGCTGTGTCATTTCTTGTGCCACCCCCACGCCCTGTATTGATGCACTTCAGAGTGTATTAAAGGAGATGAGTAACATCCCTCAGATGCTTTCCTTCTCCTGTCCTCCCCTGTGGAAGCAGCCTGGTGTTTTATCTGGAAAGGGTTTGTTTCTGTTCCTGATGTGTGCTGCTGAGCCTTGGTGATGAGCAGGCAGGTTCAGGAGTACATCTTGTACTTTCACTGGAAGGTGCTCGGATTTCTGATTGCTGTTATTTCCTGTGGGAGCTGGCTGTCAGAATTAGCTGCCACAGCATTATGTAGTGACTTGCAAAGATATTGTACCTATTGTACCTGGGACTGGGGGTGTTACCAGCTCTGCTGGAACATTGGTATTTTAGCAGAAATGGTTGGGGTAGAGATCGTGTCTGAACACCAGGGCACAGATCAGAGCCAGCCCCTTATCTCCTTCCATACCAATCACTTGTGCTTAATTAGGTATAACTTCTCACCCATTAAGCTCCATAAATTCCAGGAACAGGTTAGGAATTAGTATCCCAGATTTACATATGGAAATCCAAACCCATGGAGAATCCATTATCCAACATGGTACAGGAAATAGAATACAGATTTCCTGACATCCACGAGGGTGTCCTCTCAGCCAGTTACACACCCCTAATAGAGATAGTGATGGAATAGGATTGATAGCAAAGTTGCCAGTTCATACAGCAGAAGATTCCCATAAATATGCAAAGGGGTACCAGCTCCTCGTGTCCCACCCTGGGCAATGCCTGCCCCAGAGAAGCCAGGAGGTTTCAGGCAGTAATGAATGACCAGGAGCAAAACCTCACCTTAAAGACAGACTTTTATCTCACAGGTTATTAACTGATCCATTCCAGTTGTCATCTCTGTTCCCACTGCACTGGTTTGTACAGATTCACATTGCAAGGAGGATTTGAACTCCTGTGCAGGGGAAAGCAGGAGCTGCTGACTGAGTGTCAGCCCCTGCAGGGTGACATGGCCAAGTGGAGAGGAGAGGTTGTAACAGCAGAAACCAGGATATCAGAGCAGGGCTTTTAATCCCAACTGAAATATATGGAGTGATCCTCTGTTCACTTAATAGGCCCAGCAGTTTGATGAAAGTGAGACAAACCAGAGGAGCAGCAATGATAAAAAACACCCGTCTAGATAAGGAAATGAAACCCCTCAGAGGCAGTGAAGTGCTTTCCCCTGCTCTGTGCTGTGCTGGGAGGGGCAGAGCAGGAGAGAGCAATCACCTCAAGGAGCAGAGCTGATTAAAAGTAGAGTTCCTTTGTCACCCTGGGTGATATTGGTAACACATTTCCTCAAACCCAGTGCCCTGGCTGGAGGCTGGAAGGCTGCTCACCGAAATCCCTGTGTGCTGCTTGTAACAGAGCCAGCTTGGAAATAGAGAGATCTAGAAGTGTTGGCACCCTACCTCCGTTTTCCAGTGAAGATGTAGCTACATCCTAAAATCCATGCTAGGTCTGTAACTGGCACTGACCTGGGCAAAGAGGCCAATTTTGGAGCTGTAGCAGAGGCAGTGCCCCCATCCCAGCCCTGGTCTGGCTGGAGACACCGTGACGGGGTGGTGGGAGGAAGCATTTATCCTACTGAATAATTACCTGCTTGTAACTACAGGCTTTGGTCTCCTGAGCTATCAATCTGCAGCCTTTCAGCAGCATTAAATTAACTGGGGAAGGATCTGCAAGAGTGTCTGGAGAATATATAGGAAAAGTTCAAAAGTTTAGCCTGCTGTCGAGGCCGCATGTTCACAGAGAGAGGAGTCACAGAATGCTTTAGATTGGGGAAGAGCTCTGAGATCATAGAGTCCAACCATTCCCCAGCACTGCCAAGGCCACCACTAACCCATGTCCCCATGTGCCACAGGCACACAGCTTTTAACTCCTTCAGGAATGGTGATTTCACCACTGCCCTGGGCAGCACAGCCCTTCTGGTGAGGAAATTTTTGTTAATGCCCAACCCAAACCTCCCCTGGCACATGTTGAGGCCATTTCCTCTCATCCTATCACTCGTTACCTGAGAAAAGAGACTGATTCCCACCTATCCACAACTCATTTAGTTCATGGAGAGAAGCTTCTCTAGAAATTAGACATTTCTGAGCCACTTGTTGCAAAGAAAAAAGAAAAAGGAAGCAGAATGGTGATGCTCCTTCTGGAGCCAGCCCTTGGGTTTGCTGTGGGACTGTACGGCTTAAGTGCCATAGAAACAGTTGTCCGATTTCTACTTTTTGTCATCTGTGTCCAACTATAAAGGGGGAAAACTTCATATAGGAATTTTTAATAATTGTTGGAGCAGGAGTAAGAAAAGATGAAGGAATGTCAACAGAAACCTTGTTCTCAATGTGGTGTGTCAGGATAGATTGTTACATTGTCTAACTGTAGGTCTTTTTAAAATGAAGTTCATTTCTATATGGAAGATCAAGTGTAAGATTTTTCCAAAGCTTCTGCAAGTTTTTTTATGAAAAATTGTGTGAAATATGGAGTCTGAATGCTGACAACTGAAACACCAGAAACAATTGAAGCCAAATAACCCCACAGCACTTATGCAAAACTCCAGTTTGAGTTTTGAGACCTTAAAAATTAGTCTGGTAAACTTAATTTTACACCAATTTCCTTATCTAGAAAAATATGAATTTTTAATTAAAGATAGTGTAGGTATACACTCTACACGCACAGAAAGTAAACATCATTATTTTTTGTAGAAGTTCACTTTTAAAGGTTCATTGCACTTTGTTGTGCTACAGATGCCCATTCTGGACATCAGTAAAAGAATTCACAGTCACTACTTTACAAGCCTGTTGATGCTTTGAAGATTCTGCAGAGTAGATGATGACTTGAAGAGGATGTCAGACCCATGTAGGGTGAGGAGACCTTGCTGTGGTCACACTGGGTTTATGGGGTAAGGAATAGGTGCAAGGTTCTACTCCCTGCTGCAGACAGCACATGTTGGACCATGTCAGGTAGCCCTTGGGCACCTTCCTTTTGGCTTTTTGTCTTGTACATTGGCTCTTTGTACCTTTTGGGTCCTGCAGCTGCTCTTAGATGTGGGCTTTTGCAATAGCAGGAACAGCCCTAGAGTTCCTCTTCCATTTTAACATTGCTGCTGATAAATGTATTCTGATGGACCACTGGGTTTCTCACTCGTGGAGATATTTAGTGCGTTCCTTTAATGGTTGGTGATGCACAAATCGGTTTTAATATCAATAATGAACAATTTGGATGACATTCAGATTCAAGATCTGCCAAAAAAATTTGCTACACGTCAGGATTTATGGAGTACAATGCACTGAGGTTGCCAAAGAGGCTGGAGTTCCTTCAGCAGAAAAGCAAACAGATGGTCCCAGGAAAGTGAGCACATTCTTAAACCCTGGATTGCATTTGGACAGAATGGAGCCACATCTGCCAAAGCCTGCTGGCCAGAAGCATCAGAAGGGAAGGGAGCCATCAGAAACTAATGTGACATTCTTCAAGCTCTTTCACTTCATATTGATATTAGTAATCCAGCAGGAATGTTCCAGAATTGCCAGGTGTCCTTCGGGTTGGCCAGTTTAGGGGAAGGAGACATGATTAACAGTGAGTAACTGGATACACACATGCACCCTGGTCTGGAGTGTTCCCTGCTAAATATATCCCTCTAGGTCATCCATGTCCACCTGGCCTGGAGATAAAATGATAGGAGCTGCTCGTTTCAGATAATCTGTTTCTGATTTCTGCTGCCACAAGCCAAAAGATAATCTTGCAAATGTGCCTGTCCCTCCAAACAACTGGCTGGGAGAGAGGATGCCAGAGCTGGGAGTGCAGAGCAGAATCATCCCAGAGATCTTCTCAGGCTTAGCACGGCCCTGGGTTCAGGATCAGAGTTCGGGAGGTGAAAAGGGCAGGTTGTGTCAGGAAATGTAGAGATGGGATGAATCCGAATGGATTTGTGCTTGTGCAGTACTTTGTAAAAAGACACTGCAGCATAAGGGAAGGGACTGACTTGTTCTTCAGCTGAATTTAACAGCAGAGTGGGAAATCACCCAGGGTGGTTCTGTATGGGAGGGAGACACACCCTCTGGTCCAAACAAAGCCTTCAGAGATGCAAGGTGAGGTTCTAGCTCTTGTCTAGCTTTGCAAAGAGTAAAAATGTCACTAAGTGTGTTCCATGGTCAGCCACCATCATAATTCAGGGACGATGTAACGCCTCACAGGACTTTTACAGAACCTAATTTATCAATAAGTAAGAAATGTGAGGTTATTTTGTGAAATGATCGGTAGGAATGCACTGACTGGGCATCACAGGATCACAGCACTGGTGTGGTGGAAGGTGCTGGAGAGCAGGGAGTGTTTGAGGTGAGACACCAGCACACTCAGGGAGTTACAGATGGTAAATCAGGTTCAGGCTGGCCTCCAAAGGTGTGCAGAGGAGGCATTTCAGTAAATGCACTCATACTGAATTTATTCCTTCTTGCATGTGGCAGTAAATCTCACACAGGCCTGAGTGCCAGCACTCGTGGTTAATCTGTTCTTGTGCCCTGACTGCCACAGAGGTATCTGGTGTTTTTTAGGATTCTAACCACTGCCAGGTCCCTTTCCTACCTCTGCACCAGCCTTTTGTGCCTGGAACAGGTGAATTCACCCCCAATCTGCCCTCAGAGCTCCCCACCCCAGCCTGTGCTCCCCTCACTGCAGAGAGGAGCAGCACAGCACAAACCCTCCAGGGTCAAGCCCTCCTAAGCTGGGTGCAATGAGGCATTCCAGCCTCCATCTCCATCCCCACAGAGCCAAATGCAGCATGAACAGAGTGAGCAAAGCCTCCCACTGCCATCGGGGCGAGGGGAGGCTGCTCAGCCCTTCCAGGGTACACAGAGCATCTTCCAAACAACTCCCCTGCTATGGGAGGGGAATGTGATCTTGCTGGGTGTAATGGGTGAAATCTTCTCACCCTGTTCCTGCAGGAAGTCACATTATGATCCTAACAGCCCCTTCTGGCTGCAAAATCAGTGAGCATCCCTCTGAGCTTACTGGGGTGCTTCACGCACACGTGCTGAGCCTATTTCATCTCTGGGTTAACTCTGCTGACATCAGTGAGCTACAACAAGGATAAATCTGGCCTTGTCACTGTGTTTGGTACTGTAATTCAGTTCCTCCTTTGTTTAAAACTTTTGGCAGCTTGATATATTATAAGTGCCACGTAAGTATAAAATGCATTTCTTTGAGCAAAGAAAAATATGCTAATATGCATATTCCTATTTTGTCTCTTTCTTGTTACCAGTTAATCAATCACACAGAATGTTTGTGACACTTATTAAAGGGAATGAGTAGATAAAAGCACATGGCTTTCATTTATGAGACCCTGATAAGCTGGAAATACAAAGGATCTTACCAAAGGGAGTCAGTGTATACTAATGGGTAGAACAAAGAGCTGATAATGAAAAAGACATTGAATGTGAATCCCAGTTCTATTAACTCCCTTTGTGATCTCGAATAACTCAGCTATTCCCCACACTTTGTACATGTGACCAGCTCCAATCTGGAGGCCATGCTTCAGTTGAATACCATTAGGCCAATCATTCTTTTAAATAAAATACTTCTGTGCTGTCAGCTTTTAATTGCTATCAGCCAGAAATCCAGATTAAAATCCTGGAGCCTGGATCTGGGAAGATTATGTTTTTAGTCTGTGTTCAGATGCAGCTTCAAAAGGAAAGCAAATCCCAAATGCAGTGAGTGTTACTTATCTCTTTTCCTCTCTCTTCATTTCCATGTGTATTCAGATTGAGTGGCAAATCTGCAAATCTTCATTCACCTGGTTGCAGGGTATAAACTGAGCAATCTGCTCTTCAGCTGAGAGCTCTGAGCCTGTGGATAAATAACCCCCTGGAAATGCCAGCTTGAGGAGCAGAATGGGTATTGATCCAACATGCAGTGTTCCTCAGAACACATTCCTTTCTCTTTCTGCAGGTATTTCCAGCAGCAGGAACGCTGTCCCCATGGCAGGGTGAGGGATGTGCCCTGCCTCTGCAAGGCTGGGGGGAAAGGCAGAACCCCAGCCCTGGGCTTGTCAGGGATGGTTATTCCACTGCATCTGCACAAGGAACCCCAGGAGCTCTCAGAGATCAACTGATGTCTTGTGCATGTTTCTCCTTACAAATCCCAACCCCAAATGTCCCTGTCCCAGGGTGGGGAGAGAGGTGGCAGCCCTGTCAGTCTCTAGTTTGGGAATGGGCAGATCTAGCCCATGGCATTGGCCCTGAGGCACAGCCCCATTCCTGGGGATGAGTAAATTCACAGAATCACAGATCAGGTTGGGAAACACCTCTGGGATCATCCATTCCAGGTTGGAAAACACCTCTGGGATCATCCAGTCCAAGCTGTGCCCAATCCCTACCTTGTCAATATTCAGTCATTCCTCAAACACCTCCAGGGATGGGGACTCCACACCTCCCTGGGCAGCCCCTTCCAATGCTACTCTTCTAACACCAGAAATGTCATTTTTTCCCTCTCTCTTCCCCATCTGCAAAGCTGGGGTGATGATGATACTGCCCTGTTTCATGCTGTTCCTGGAGATTTGCAAATGAGCAGTGATATTATTATTAATGAACCTGTAAATCCAATAATTCGGTGCTGTGGCAGCACAATAGCACACAGTACCTTAAATACAGTCCTTAGGTGGCTGTATGGAACACATGCTGTTGTTATTTTGACTTCTTTGTCTATTTTCTAAATTTATCCCTTTTGGTAAGAGCAATTATGTTAGAAAGTTTGGAAACTGTGAAGAAGCATGCAGTGTAAATGCTCAGGAATGACTAATTTGGAGACTTTTTTACAACAAAGAAGTTCAAAAAGCAGTTAAAGGCCTGACTGTTAACAAATGAAAAAAGTAATTTGGATACTACCAGCAGTACAGGAGGTACTTTTATTAGGTAAAGCGATGCAAAAGTTTGGCATGGGTTCAGTAATAATAAAAGAGCAACTATAAAGAGTTAATTATCTCTGATCCCTAAAGGAAGTATATCTTTCCTATCATCATTGAGGCCCTTTGTAGTGCAGTGTTGGGAAAAACAGAGCATTTTGGCTGAGAGCCCAACACCTGGCCTGGGAATCATGTTTTACAGTGGCCAAAGATCATCAGCTTCTCCCAGACAGAGTGCTAATAATGTGAAATTGGGGCTGAAGTTACCTCATTAGGGGCACCACTAGTAAACTCCAGAGCATTTTTTTATGGGGGGAAAAAAGGGAAGAGGTTTGGAGTCATGGTGTTTGCCTTGCTTTGATCTTTAAATAAAAAGTGTCACTGTTGTTTCCTAAATAAAAAAAAAAAAAAATTAAAAAAAGGTATGGCTGTTGTTGGCCTAAATCTTCCTTGTCAAGTCAAACGGGACATAAAACCATACAGGTTCATTGTGGTGCAAAAAGGGAAATCAGAAAGGAAAAAAACCCTGTAGAACTATTTGGGAAAAGCTCCCTTTTCCACCATTCACTCCACTGAATATTTCTAAAATGTTTTTTGCCATAAAATCAGATATTGGTGGAAGATTCTGATTCCTACAGAGCCAGTCCCAGCGGTGCTGCAGGAGCAGAGACTCCACAAGCCTTGGCAGCCTGGCTGGGGCAGCCTTGGTGCTTTCTGCTCCACAGGGGTTTGGAGAGAAAACTTCCATGTGCATGGATGAAGCAATGGGGCTTGGAGAGAGGAAATTGTCTGTAAGCAGGCACACAAATCCTGGCAGTGCCCAAGGCCAGGCTGGATGGGGATTGGAGCAACCTGGGACAGTGGAAGGTGTCCCTGCCCATGGGATGAGCTTTAAAGGTCCTTCCCAACCCAAACCAGTCTGGGATTCCAACTGCATATGAAATCCCTAACAGGTTTAAGCATTATAAAAATATGGATTATAAAATATAGGTTATAAAAATAAGACAACATTAGACAAATATGCATCTGTGGACACTTTTTGCATTTTACAAGGTGTTACAGTTTGGAGATTTCACAGGCTTTACCCAGCCCAGAAGGGCTGAAACCTCCTGGTTGAGAACAAGATGCAGCATATGAAGGAAAGCTGCACAGTCCTTTACAAAGAAATGGCCTTTTTTCCCAGTTTTCCAGCTGAATCTGGTCTCCTCTTGCTCATCTTACCAGGAAAGCGATTAACCTGCAGTCTTCTCCTAAACCTCCCGTTTTGTGGCACTGCTGGGAGGCCCTGGGAGGCCAGAGTAGCCAAGGAAGGTTTTCCAGGGCTGAGGATCTCAGTGAGGTTCACACATCTCCAGTGGGGAGCAGTGAATCCAGGGCTGTTTGGTCCTCTACCAGGACTCATCAATTTAATGGGGGGAAAATAAAAAAAAAATAAAAGTAAAGTAAAAGTAAAATAAAATATAAAAAATAAAAATAAAATAAAATAAAATAAAATAAAATAAAATAAAATAAAATAAAATAAAATAAAATAAAATAAAATAAAATAAAATAAGTTTCTTTATGAAAATGTGACAAATATGGAAAACAATTTCTGTAGTCATTTGCTGTGCTGAACAATAAGTCTTTCTTTCAAATTAGATGAATACACCCCTAGAACAAATCCTTCCCAAAACAGTGTGAAATATTCCTGTTTGGAAAAGTTTTCACTTAGTCTGCCCCTGATCAGAAATTGGAGTTGGAAAGCAAGGCCACCCTTGATTTTGTATGCCAGGCACCCAGCCCTTCCCTCCTTTAATAACTGTGTCACAACACCTTTTTCAGATGCTTGATGGTGTAATGCTGAGGTTAATTGCTTATGGAAATGGCTGCTAATGTTGGAAGGATGAGGGTAATTTGTTCCCCCGAGCTGGAAGAAGACGTGGCAGCAGCGCAGGAGCCACTGCAGCCCCTCCAAAGGCTGCTGTCCCTGCTGTCCCCAGCTCTGTGGCCATGGGATGCCCTCCTGGTGACTGTCCCCTGCCCCAGGCTGCCACACCAGAGGAGGGGAATTCATTCCGTGCTGCTCAGTGCCCTCCAAACCTCCCCAGAGGAGCAGCTGGGTCATCCCTAAGGAGGAATTCCAGGTGGTTGCATCCCTCCTGCCCCAGATCAGCCCCATGCCCTCACTCTGGGGATGGCAGTGCTGCCTGCACCTCCTCTGCCTCGGGCCTGCATTTAAGGTCTGCTCTGAACTACCTTCAGAGCCAAGTTTCCCATAGGGAAAATCCTCCAAACAGGCATGAACAGCAGCCTGGTGCAACCTGGAAGAGTTTGGATGCTGTTCTACTTCTTTAGTATTTGTAATTCCTAAGGGATGTCCTCCCTGTGGTATTTTCAGGTGCCCATGTGTGTATCAGGGTCACAGAACAGTCTGGGCTGGAAGGGACCATAAAGATCACCCAGTTCCACCCCTGCCATGGGCAGGGACACCTTCCACATCCCAGGATGCTCCCAGCTCCAATGTCCAGCCTGGCCTTGGGCACTGCCAGGGATCCAGGGGCACCACAGCTGCTCTGGGCACCTGTGCCAGGCCCTGCCACCCTCACAGGGAACAATTCTCTCCCAATATCCCATCCATCCCTGCCCCCTGGCACTGTCATTCCTGTGCCCCGTCCCTCCAGGCCTTGTCCCCAGTCCCTCTCCAGCTCTCCTGGAGCCCCTTTAGGCCCTGGAAGATTCTCCCCAGAGCCTTCTCATCTCCAGGCTGGACACCCCCATCTCCAGCCTGTGTTCCAGGAGAGCAGTGCCCAGTGTGGCTCTGCACTGACAGTGTGCCCTGTTCTGGGCAGATCTCACCTTGAAATCCAGCCTGGTTTGGGTCACTGTCCCCGGCCCAGAGCCCTGGGGTCACTGACTCTGGGCTCTCCACGAGGGAGGATGCTCCATGTCGGGGCTGAGGGAGCTCCTCACTGCCTGTTGGTGGGGAGCATGGCATGATACACCATGGGCAGGGCAGCAGAGGGGTTTGGAGGGGCTGTCTGGGCACTCTGGACACATCTTGGCACCTCCACTAAGGTGCTGCTGCCCTGGGATTCACCAGGGCTGCTGCTGGGGTTAACACAGCTGGAGCAGCAGCTGCTGAGGTGGGCAGGAGCACAGACCTGACCAACTCCTGTGTGCTGTCCTCCCCCATGGTTTAAATCAGCAGCCAAAGTGCCAGGAGTGCCAGCACACCAGCATGGCTGTAATTCCCTCCACAGCCTTCCCTGGCTCAGGAACAGGGAGGTTACCTTGGCAAAGGGAGAGTTAACAATCCCCACAGACCCACTTATGTTTATAACACACTCATCCAAAGCTTTTAACCCAGAATAACATTTACACGAGGGCTGCAGAGCTCCATCATGCTGCTAATGCTTACAAGATTTCCCTAAATACTTGTCCGGAAGCTCTTCTTGCAGAGGGAGCCCAGAGGGAAGGAGGGAGCTGCAATCAGGAGGGCTGCTCCTGCTCTGTCCCCACAGTGACATCCCCCCTTTGCTGCTCCAGCCTCTCTGGAGCCCCTCACCTGCGCCCCCAAAAGTTGGGGGGCTCTGAGAGGGTCCCATGCTCCAGCTCAGGCTGGTCTGGGGAGGGGGAGGCACTTCAAGGGTATTGATTCTGATTCTGAGTGATTCTGATCCTGAATGATTCTGATTCTGATTTTGTTTCTGATTCTGATTCTGATTCATTCTGATTCTGATTCATTCTGATCCTGATCCTGATTCTGATTGATTCTGATTCTGATTCATTCTGATTCTGATCTTGATTCTGATCCTCATCCTGATTCTGATTCATTCTGATCCTGATCCTGATTGATTCTGTTCTGATTCTGATTCAAGGGGACAGTGAAACATCAGCTCACGGGATCCCTGCAGACATGGGGAGGGGACAGGGAAGGGGCAGATGCTTGAGACTTCACCAGCAAGGTAAAGAGCTCTGGCAGGTGCCGCCCTTCCAGGGAGGGACAGGACTTGCAGCATGGAGCTGCATGTCTTTTCCTTCCTTTACACTCCTGCCACTTCATTCATCCCTTCCAAAATGACTGAATAAGGCTCCTCTTTCCTCCAGCTTCCTCATTCCCCAGCCCAGTAAATAATGTGCCACTTAAATGTCCGCCTTCCCCTCGATGACAATTTACTGCCACAGAAACGCTGTTAATTTGGCTGCCTGGCTCCCAGGTGGGGCTGTGCTGGGGCAGCCTGTGCTGCCAAAGTCCCTCTCTGCCCAGCTCCAAGGAGATGGGCTGGCACCCAGCGAGGCATCACATCCCTCCAGAGAAGCAGCATCCAGCCAAACATCTCAGCTACCGAGGGCGAGGCTTTAAATTTCTAACTTTTCTGTGCCTTGGAGTGCTCTAGACATTAGGTGGCAAGGCTGGATGTCTGGATGCAAGCTGCAGGGAGTGTGAATGGCTGCAGTAAAAGCAGGGGAGCCAGCAGGATTTACATTAACCGAGGATCCGGCCCCCTGCGTGTACTCCAGACCGTGGTAAATTCTTACCTGGAGGCACCAGCATATTTAGTCCTGACATCATGGGAACATTACCTACCTGTAGCAGCTTAATTTACACACTCCCCAACACCTTTAAGATGCTTTATAACCTTGAAAATCCCCTGACAACAAACACACTCTGCTAGCATATGCCAGCAAGGAAACGGTGCAGTGTAGCCATACCAATTAAGCCTGAACATTTCATGAGTCCGTGGTATTTTTTTATTGAGGTACTGTCTATCTTTTTAACTAGGTTTGTTTTTATTGCAGCAAAAACCTGCCCTTTCAGATGAGCAGGCCAGTCTATCAGAGCTGACATTTAGTGGAAAACAAAGTGCAGGCTTGAGAAGGTTACAAGAGCTGGCACATGCTTTTGCCCAGATTAGCCCATAACAGAACTGGACCCGTCTAGTTTTGCTTTCAAAGAAATCCTTCTGTCCATAAATTCTTTTTCATGCTTGTGAGCAGAGTAGGAGGCCAGAACAGCAACAGTACTCGACAGCTGTTGAAAATAAGGGTTTGGATTTATTCTGTTACACACAGGCCAGAATTGATAAAAGAGGCTGGGGTTGGCTACAGTGGTAAGCTTGGTGGGTAAATCAGTGGTGCCTTCCTGGTTTTGCACCAAGAGGGAACAGATTTGGAGGCAAGGGTGGGAGCACTGTCCCCTCTGGAGGACAGAGCATCATTCCTGTGTCATCCCTGCTGTCCCTCACCCCTATCCCCCCCAGGGCAGTGCATTGCCTCTGCTCCCAGCAGGATTTGGGCCAGGGGAGCTGAGCACCTCCCATCATCAGGCCTGGCAGGATGTGGTGCTGTTGGTTCCCGATTACAGCAAATTTGGCCACAAAACCGTGATCTGCTCCTCGCTCTCTCCCTGCAGCTGCCATTGGGATTGGCAGGAACTTTCGGCTTTCTTAACTGTGGGTTCCTAATGGCCTTTTTGGACCACTGTAGGTAAGCAGGTTTTATTATCCATGTCCAAATAATACTGAATTAATTATGCAACCCAAACTAGTGCAGTAGATATCCGATGGTATCCCGACATTTACTAACCACCGGGGAAGGCTTTTCCTGGCGAGTTCTTTGCATCCTGTGATCAGATATTGGCCCCCAGCTGAAGGGCAAAGCTCTTTGCTGCTCAAAGATGAAGAGCCTGTCCTGACCCCAGCAAGCTGAAGTGCAGCTTTGGAGATAAACCAGGAGAAAATGTGGATTAATGGCAGGAGCGTGGGTCTGAAAACCATGGAGCTGGCGGGTTCTGCAGGATAACTGGGGGAGAAGTGTTGTCTTCCCAGGTGCTGGTAGGAAGTTTTTCTGCGAGTGAAGGAGTTCTAATCCCCGGGCTTTGGAGCTATCATCACTAAGCAGTGTAGTATTTTTGTGTTTGAGAGGGCTTGGCAGCAACGCTCAGCTGCTGAGTCCCACGCAGGGCGAGACGCAGGCTCGGAGCATTCACACCTTCCTCTCAATGGAACAGAACGGGCCAGTGGATGCCGGGGTGAATCCTGCTCCCCAAAACCCCGGGCTGCTCAGAAACTCACCAAATCCACAGAATAACGATTCTCAGGAAAACATTTCCTCGCTTAAAACTTCCTACAATTCGTACAATTGTCCTTATTCGCTGGTAAATATTAATAGCGGAGATATTTAAGCTGAATGTTTGGAAGCAAAGCTTTCCCTCTGCAGTTCAGTGCCTTTATCTCCCTATTCATAGACCCAACTTAAAATTCTTTACTCTTAACATCACCATCATCTGTTGTCATAGAAACTATTGCAATACACAAGTGCTCTAAATGACTGCAACTTGGTTGAATGGCAAGGGATCAAGATGGACTGTGATGGGGGAGCACTTAAAGCAGGTACATCTATGGACAACAACTGATGATGAGTAGAGTTGTTCAGTCTCTCAACCAAAAAAAAAACCAACAGTGCAACATTCATTTTCAGGCCAAAAAAATCGTAGAATGGTATTTACTGAACCTTTTTGTTTATTTTGTGTATTCTTTCCTATGAGACATATAAACCAGGAGGTCTTTGTTTTCTCTAAACAAATCTGTGTAGTCCAGTTCTGGGCTAATGTTACTGGGCTTTCTCAGTGAAGTTTCCTATGGAGAGTCAGGATTTGCATTCCTGATTCCTTAAGTTTGTGTTTATTTGTACCTTGCTAACAAAGAAATAGTACATCTGCTTCGTTTCCTGTGGCTGAGAAAACCAGCACTGAGCTTCGCATTTCTACAGTTTCTACATATTCCCTTCAAAGGACTGGTGAAAATACAGCCACCAGAGCCAGTTAGGCTTTAATTCTGCAGCAATTTATATACCTCCAGTACAACTGCAGTGCTTTGAGTCCCATACATCCCTCTGAAGCCTGTGCTGTTCTCAAGGAGCAGAACAGAAGGTCAGTTACAAGTTACCCAATTTTTCCCCCCCTTGCTATAGCTGCAAAATGCCAGAAGAGCTTCAATTTGAAGCCTGAAGAAACTGTTATTCCTGCATCATCTCAGTGGAATGCAAAGCTCAGACAGGTCCTTAGGATGTGTAAATGTCACAGAGATTCAGTTTTGCAGAGAAGTCATTGACACTCCAGTGACAGCGCAGCAGTATTTTGCTTCTGGTTCAGTACAAATTACAGACAACTTGACATTAGAGACCTTCAAATGCAAAAGCAGACTGAAATCCTACATGATCAACTGACTTTCCCTATTTACAACAACACAGCTTTCATTTAGACATCTCTTTGGGGACAAACTGATGGAATGGAAATGGAGCAGGGAGGAAAGGCGGGGAAGTTTCTGATTTGTGTGGAGCTGCTTGCTCCACGCTGAGCCCTCTGCAGCCTGGCTGTGCCTCTGCCTTGCCATGAGCCTCGTGTGAGTGTTAGTGGCACCTCCCTGGGCTCTGCCCTCTGAACTCCCCTGCACAAGGCACAGAAAGGCAGCAGTTAAATAAGAAAAAAACATAGCAGCCCTTCCACTCCTTGCTGGTACTGTTTATTCCAGACAACGACCTCTGTTTATATATGTTGTTTGCTGACTTTGCATTTATCCTCTTATTTTTCTTTTTATACTTAATAACAGCCCTGTGACCATTCTGTTGGGGTGGTTGAATGCAGCCTGATTCTGCATTTTAAAGAAAAAAATAACACAAGGGAGATCAAACTCAGCCAGAAACCTCTGCAGGCCATGGGTTAAAATAAAGCTGTGGGCTCTGAGACAAACTAAAGAGCCCAAATGAAGAGTAGGGGCAGAGGTAATGGTTGGATGGCAAAAGGACTATAACAATGGCTTTAACTTCCTGTGGAGTGAAGATATCATGACATTCTCCCAGCTGAATTGTGGAGTTCAAAAGACCAAATATTGCTTCAAACAGAACAAGAGGAAAAGGGTTAACAAGAAAAAAATTGTACCAGAAAAAGTGGAGTGTGCTCCTGTCCTAAAGAGCCTCTCTGTGGCCTCAGTTCATTTTGATTCCCATGTTCAGGAGCATCTGAGCAGGTCCAGGAACACCAAAAAACCTAACCAGGGATGCAACTCAGTGAAGAAAGTCACCACAACTCGTGGTGCCTGCCTAGCAAAGCTCAGGCCAATCAGGAAGCAGGGCTTATATTGCCTAATTAATTCAACTGTCAGGAAATTAAACTATCATGTACTTTGATATCTGTCTGTTTTCTCAGGTGCAGTTATATTTGAAGAGACCCCACGCCTGTTTAGCTGTGATCCCTTTTGGAAATAATTGGCATGGTTTTGATTGATAATGTGTATTCCTCTTTAAAGGAAAACACACTATTTTTCATAATCAGAGGCTGAATGCATAATGAGTGCTCTGGTGCTGCCTTTAGCATCAGGTCTGTCAAACTGCACAGTTATTTCCATATTGATGCAAACTAAGATATTACACTCCCTCATTACATTGACATGGCACATCTTTCAACAGTCAGCTTCCAATCATACGTTCCTTGCAAACAAAATTACCTTCATTTTCTCTTTTGCTACAGAAGGAACTAGCAGTGGAAATGTGCCCTAACAAGCTAATCAACTAATTTTTAGAATATGTTTGAACCATTTAATATTCTAAAAGAAAACAAGAAAAAGTTGCTAATGGGTATGCTGGCATAAACAGAAATAAATAGACAACTGGTTGACTGAACATTAGCATACTTAAGTTTTATCGAAGTCACAGTGGAATTCATTTTGCAAGTCAAAAAAGCAAGATCTATTTGTATCCATAAGCTGAACCACCTCATTTACTCTCTACATTCTTGAGCAGATAACCTTGGTTATGAAGGTAAAAGGGGGGGAAAAAAAAGGAAACTACCCTTTTATGAGGCAAATACTCCAGGTAATAAATTGATTTTTAGTGGGATCAGTGTGTGGGGCTACTGCTAAAGGGTGGTGTGATAGTGATGGCCCTGCTGGTAGGAGAGAGCAGCCAGGCTCTGGGTGATGGGCTGCCGTGCAGGGGTGGAGGGAGCCTGGGTGGTTCCAAAGCAGCGTCCAGCAAGAGGGGAGCTCTGCATCCTGAAATCCTAACCTCCACCCCAAGCAGGCAACCAGCAGCAGGGAGAGTTGGTGGTTTAAGTGACCAGGCAGTGGTGAGCAGGCTGAGAGGGACCCAAGGGGAAGGATGCTGGCTCTAGAGAGCATTGCTGAGGCAGCGACACCATGCAGGGTACCAGGGAGGTCTCAAAGAGCCTCACCAGCCCCCCAAGCACCCCTTGGAGCTTCCCAGTGACCTTTCCATTCTGTCAGGAGCACATCATTTGTTTTGCTGCCGGAGGGTCACAAACCCTGTGCAGAGATCCTCATTCTGCCTCATGTTGTAGGGTCTGTTTTCAAAACTGAGCTGGGTTTAATTTCCTATCGAGAGCCAGCTCTGCATTTGTTACATATGTTAATTTGCTCTGGAAAAAAATCACAGAAAAGCAAATTATTGTCCTCATACAGCATTTAGGCAAACCTCCCATGTGTCCCCTGGGTGTGAGTGTGGAGTCAGTGACATTCCTCCCCTGTGCCAGTGGGTTATTACGGCCATGGTGTGTGCCATGGTTGTGCCTGAGGACAGCTCTGGGCAGCACCTTCTCCTGAGGCAGTGCAGGGAGCAGCTGAGCCCTCCTCACCTGAGGCAGAGAGGGAGCTGGGGGTGCTCAGCCTGGAGAAAAGGAGACTCAGGGCTGCCCCCATCACTCTCACAGCTCCTGAAAGGTGCCTGTGCTCAGCTGGGGCTGGGCTCTGTCTGCAGCAGCACTGACACAGCCAGAGCACACAGCCTCGAGGGAAATACAGGTTGGATAGCAGGAAAAATAGAGTGATAAAGTTCTGGAATGGCTGCCCGGGGAGGTGGTGCAGTCCCCATCCCTGGGTGTGTTTAACAGAGCCTGGATGTGGCACTGGGGGCCAGGGTTCAGTTGAGGGGTTGGGGCTGGGCTGGACTCGATGATTTTGAAGGTCTCTTCCAACCTGGTCATTCTGTGAATATTCTGTGAGCTGTGTGTCCTGTGGGTGCTCAGCATCCTCAGGCTGAGCAAGGCCCCTTCCTACAACAGCTCCCTTCATCCCAGAGCCACACACTGCACAGGACATGGGCATCACAACACCCATCCCACTCTGGGCCAGGGATTTGCTTCTGCACTGCTGATCACAGCCAGGTTTCATTCAGGTCATGTGGACTTTGAAGCTTGTGAATTGATCCTGAATATTTCAACGGCCAAATCAGAGTTGTTCCATGCACAGATCACTGTGAGGAATATATGGAGTGATTTACACATCTGAAACCATAATCTTGTAGCAGATCCCAGTCTTCCCAGCTCTATGTCCAAAATTTGGGTACCATGTTTTTCTTTTACTTTCCTATGCAACGTTTCAGAATCCAGCCCTGAAGGGCATTAAGTCAGCGTTGCTGTAAAGCCTTAACATTATTATCAGCTGCATTTCCTTACACATGCCGGGCAAAATACCTCCCAAAGCTGACAGGGGGATGCAGCAGGATGTTCCAGCCATGGGATTAAACACCATTCTGTGTGTGCAGCAAGAGGAACATCTGTTTGTTCTCCAGCTGAGCAGCGGGCTTGGCTGAGGGTCCGGAAGAGAAGGAGGATGGCTCGAGATGAAAGCTTGCACTTCAGCTCTTGGGGGCAGGAATACATCCCTACTCCTGTAGGATATTTCCTCTCTGTCATAAAAATCAAGGCAGTGCTATTCCAGCAAATAGCCCGGCACCACTGGGCATGACAGCCAGCAAATGGAAATGGAATCGTTTCCATCACAAAAGCACATCCAGAGTCGGCAAGGAGGGCTAGAGTACAGATGTCCCGGGCTCTGTGAGTGGTTCCTATCCATTAGGGATGTCTCTGAGTCTGGAAAACAAAAGGGGTGCCCAGTGAGGAAAGTGTCTGTTGGGATAAGAAGGGTGGGAGAAGCTCAATACCACTGAATACCACCAGTCCAAGGGGGAGGATGTGGAAGGGAGCGCCCCTTAAATCTGAGGCTGTGATGGATAATGTGGGATCCTGGGTTTGGAGCAGCCAGGCTGCTTCCCTCCCATCCATCCTGCTTAAGAGGTTCCCAACACGCTCCTCAGCTCGCAGATTTAGAGACAAATTTGTACAAAGCAGTGTGATAACTCTCCCTGAAACCTGATTTGATTTTCTCCCTTCACTATCTTATCTGGCACAGAGGAGATTTAAGTCATACCAGATTATGAAGTGTTATCCTCTCTACTCTGCCAGAATATCTGCAGACGGTCAGGCTGCCAGGGCTGAGCCTCAGGTTGCCTCTGACTGCAAGTTTCAGCCCTGAAGCTTCTTTTTACCTGATTGCTGGCTGGAAAGATAGAAACACCAAGTCCTACAGCTGGTAATTTCTTTACATAAATAACAATTCTGCAAAAGATCCCTTTAATGACATCAATTATACGTAACTAAGTGCACTTTAAAGACTGATTTCTTTTTTTAGGGGGTTGTTTTGAAGCATCTTTGAATTCATTAAGAGTCATTTTCCCTTTATAAACTGAAAAGCAAGTTTCCCGTAGACACCAACCCCCCTGACAGGTACATTGTTCCACTTTCATGTCTGGTTATTTACTTGCCAAATGCATCAGACACAGAGCCTGGGATCAGCCCCACGGACACAAAAATACACAAATTACCCTTCCTCTTTCTCCCAGCAGGCGGTTGTGGAACTGTGGGCAGGAGATGGGAAAGAGGATGTGCCCCATTGGGAATGCCTTCCCCTCCAGGGGAATGCAGGCTGCATTGAGCCCAAGCTGCCCAAACAGGGAAAGGACAGAAAGAACTGAGTAGAAATTCCATGTTTTAAAGGCTAAATTAAGAAAGGTGCCAAGGTTGAAGGCTTTGTGGTGTCCCTAATCAGAGACTCTGGTAGCAGACCTTGGTAGGCAGTGGAACATCCTTTCACTGAGGTTGTGCTCCCCACAAACATCAAGACCACCTGAAAACTCTGACCTTTATCTCCTGACAGTTTTCCACACTCTGCTTGGAGCTTCCTGCATCTCCTGGCAGCAACAGGAGGTCCTGTCCAGACAAAGAGCTCTTTCCCTTGGCAGAGCAAAGGAACCTTCCTCTGGAATTAGGAATGCAAAGCTTCGTTCTTGGCCAAAGATCTGAACCTCGACTGTTTGTGCTGCATTGTGAGAGGTTGTTTTATATTGTCCCCATTCAATTCCCTCTGTGCAGGGAATGGGGACAGGGCTCTGTGCCAGCTCACACAGAGGAATAGCAGCACTGAGGGCACTCAGAGCTTATGGACATCTGGAGATCTGCAGCAGAGAGAGAAGACCCCGACCAGAGCATTCCCTCTGCCATGTAAACTACTGTTTCTACTTAAAATTTCCCTGGCAATCTAGGAAAATGCCATTCAGGCAGAGCAAGATGCCTGTGCATGGAGGATTGCTGGAGAGTATAAAGCAACAGCCAGCCAGCAGCTGATAATCTGCTTGTAAACTCCTGTTTGGAAATAAAGACAATCCCATTTTACAGTAACCAGATGTTTTAATAGAATATTAGTATTTACAAGGGCCTCAGGCTGTTGTTTTATACAGGTCTGAAGAGGGCTTACAAAGCTGGAAAATCACAAGCAAGTGTGCAGTTCAAAGGCCCCTCAGAGCTGTGACATTTGGAGGGATGTGGGAGAGATCCCCCTTGGTTTGTGCCTGGGATATTGGGGGGGATTGATTGCCAAGTGCCCTTCCATAACTTACCTAACCAAGTTCCCCTCTGCTCCAATATTTCCCTGTTCTTTATTGTCCATAATTGGATAACTTCTCCAATTTTCTCCTTGGAACACTGAAGATAAGGTTTCTGTTTAATCATCCCACTTTAAGTACTTGCAATCAGACAGGATATTGCTGCTTTTAAAATAAGACAATGACATTTAATGACTTTCATTTCTTCCTATACAAAAGATTAATTTATATGCTGGAGTCATCTTTTTCATTGGAAAATTCTCCCCACTCCGTTTGAAATTACTCAATCTGATTAACAACTTAATTCTCCTTTTATACTTCTGATTTTGTGGCTTTTGCTGCCAGCACTCGCTTGTCATCTCTTTACCAACCCTAATTCAGCTTTTGTTTCTGAATTAGCCTGAAGTGAAGAGCCAGGGGAGCTGTGAGGTGCAGATGTGGTGCCCTGCAGCTGTGGTGTGAGGCAGGAGTTGGGGGGGACAGCTCTGTGTGAGCTGATGGAGCAGCACCACGCGTGGAAACACAGCTCCAAACGCTGTGGGAAAACAGAGGGACTCCCTTGGCAGCCCTGAGAGGCTCTGAGGGCTCCAGGCGAAGGACTGTGGGCTCAGTGTGTGCATCCCTGGGAAAGCAAAGGGCAGATGCAGCCCTGGGCAAGCAGAAACTCCTCCCTGGTGCGCTCCAGGCTCTTGGGAAAAGCTCTGTGTCAGGGAGCTCTGCAGGGAGCACAGAGCCAAGAGCTGACAGGGGAAAAAACCTCATGGTCTAGAATACACCTTACCTGGCTGTTTGAAACTGCAAACCCACAGATTTATCTGCCAGTTTTAAACTGTCCCCTTGCAGTGTTCTGTGAGTGCAGGTGGAAAGAAAAGTTTCACGCAGGTGCTATGAGCACATTGGATAATTCTTTGGATACAGATGTGAAAGCTGTTCAAAGCTTTGACTTTCTGCACCTTTACTGGTGATTTGATGGTTAGTTATAAATTGCAATGCAATCTTTACCTTCCAACGGATGAGTTGGATGACCTTTAGCATGGTCAACACCATTTTTAGGAATTTATTTTGGTTTTCTGCTAATATGCTTTAAAGGAATTATCATTTTCTTTACTCTGCTGACCATAGTTTTGGTTTTGGACCTTTTCTAAATTTTACTTTGCTTTACTTAGCATCCATAACTTCCTGATTTATAATATTTTACTTTTGTGGTGGTTTTTTATGTTCTCTTAGCTTCAGAAACATCTTCTTTTTCTCTTTCAAATCAAGCTTTAAGCCAGGAATGCCTTTTCTTGTGGCTGTGGGATTAGGATTTTCCATCATAAAGGAAGAGGTACTTGAGCATAACTATAATAAGTTTATAAATTATCTTTATTCTGACAAAACTTTTGCATATGCCCAACAGATTTAGCCCCCAGTTGTTTTCTGGATTGTAAAACCAGTTTTTCTAACAGATCAAATGTGTAAACACAACATTGAAGGGGGTTAGCAGAAGCCACTTGGCTGTGTGAGACCTTTTCAAAACCTCTGATGGCTTTTTCTGCACTTCTCTGTCTTTATATGAGACCAGTGGGTGAACCCAGATGCTTTTCCTTCTCCCAGTCCAGTCTCTGTCCATGTCTGGGATGCCCTTCCCTTGTGTGAATAACAAATGCAACGTGGTTTGCACAGAGCTGGAGATTTAAGATCACATTTCCATGCTTGTTTTAGTGCCACACTCAATTTTCCCTTGTGCCAAGATCCTACTCCCTGTTTGTGCCATCGTTTCTGAGTGGCAATTCCTTCTCAGTGAAGGAATCTTCATCTCAGTGAAGGCATCTTCGTTTTGGAGCTGGCACTTGGTTTCCAGCTCATGTGTCATAAATAAACCTTCATGGGCATCCTGATGCCCTCAGCCCCAGAGCAGCTGGGATGTCCCTGGGATGTTCCTGCCCTGCCCAGGTGCTGGAGCTGGCCCAGGGAAGGAGCTGCAGCCCTGTCCCAGCCCTGCCTGGCATGGGAATCCTTGGGAAAGGAGGATCCCCTTGTGCAGAGGGCCATAAGCAGATGCTGGCGGTGCTTCCCATCCCAGCACTGAGGAGTGTTGTAACAGTGCTCTAACACAGCTCAGCACTCTGGAGTGTAATGAAAACAGGAATATGTGTTTAACAGAGTAGAAAGGCATGCAGGGAGCAGAATGGAGATGGTTCCTCACTTAAGGCCACACACATGTAAATACACGTCCATGTCACTTGGCTAATCCATGACACTTGAACACAAACACCAACCCCACTGCAGCAATACGAGGGCCAGATTGGATCCACTTTCCAGACTGAGATCCTAATCTTGCAAATAACTTCAGGCTGCTGAAATCTGACAGCCATGTGATGCTCTCCATGTAGCATCTTCCATACCCTGCTGGGGATGGGCTCTGCCCCAGTGTCTGCCCTGTGCCCCTTTCCCCTGGGATCACAGTGGGATGAAGCAGCACACTGGGGATGCCAGAGTGCTGGGCAGCACCCCAGCAAAATGCTTAAGGCATCAAAGATCATCACAAATAATTAAAAGCTAGACCAGGGAAGGAAAAAAATCTGTCTCCACTCATTTCACCCAGAGCATTGCCTCTCCTGTTGAATTGGTTTTGTTGGCTGGAGAGGCAGCTTTGATGCTCTTGGTACCCTGAGAGTAGTTTTGGCATGGCCATCTTCTATAAGAAAAATCACTAGCATGAAGTGAATGAGAGTTGACATGACAGATTGTATCTGCTGTGCCTCTTGGCCCCAAAGGCAGTCGTTTGTGGCTTAAAACTCAGTAACTATGGATGTACACAAATGTTCCTAATGGGCCCCAAACAGCCAGAAACACAGGCACCATCCCAGAGCGCTGCAGAGCAGGTTGAAATTAAATAAACACGTGAGGAATGCAAGGTTCACCTGTGTGGAGGGAAACCTCAGACCAGGAAGCAGCCACAGGCTGTCCCAGCACTAGGAAGGTCACTTGGAAAAGCCTGTCTGGGATGAAGGAACAAAAGCCAAATGGAGCTTTACAAGGCTTCTAGAGGGAGTGGAACCAGGGGTGGCATTGGGGTGGAACCAGGGGTTTTTAGGGCCCCTTCCAGCCCCAACCACTCCATGATCTGTGGCTCTGTGAGGATCGGCTCTGCCAGAGAAAAGCCCATCTCCCCCAGCGATGGGGCTGTTAAACACAAACTGTGTCCTTTGTGAGCCTCACTCTGCCTCCTGCCTGCTCTGGAGGTGTGGGCTGGCTCCAGTATGGATTTTTATTCCCTTCTGAACAGTTGATTCCTCTGTCAAAGCCCAGCAGAGACCCTTGACCGGGCAGGATGGGCTGTCGGGGCACGCCTGGTTAATGAACCACCGCGGCACCTTTGTTTCCCTGGCTGCCTGCTGCCCCGCTCTCTCTTGTACAATTATTACAAAAATCAGACAGAACGTTGCCTTGAGATATGATTTTCATAGTGGGATAGATTTTATTATAGCAGCCATACAATACCCGCTATTATCATTTTGATTATATGCTCCTCTCATTTGCACTATTGGAACATTATCTGTAGTACATTCATTATTACTTTATAAGAAACTGAAACTACATCCTTAAGATGAATTGTAAGGAAGGATTTCTATTTCCTCAGATAGACACTTTGGCTGAGATCATTAAATGGCAAACATTATTTGTAAAAGTTTATTTTATTTTATTTACGTAAACTCTAAAAGAAAGAAATAACATAGATATTTCTAACAGACAGAAAAGCCTGCGGCTAGTGGCAACAAATGACTGCAATTTAGAATTCATGTACTATTAAGAAGTTCTGATTAAATTGCGAGTTCCTTTGGAGGAAGGAAGTTGAACAAATGAGAATGTGGCCCAGTGAGTGTTGATGGCTCGCAGGAGCCGAGGGGTCAGCAGTGGCTCACAGCTTCCCTCTGCCCCACAGCCCGAGGCCTCTGAAGGTCAGATCCATCATGGACCTGAGGGGAGAGGGCAGAAGGCCAGGGAGGGCTGTGTCTAACAGCCCAGCTGGGGTTAAAGAGGTGCTGGATCACCTGTATGGCTGGTTGTTGTGGTGTGATGTAACAGCCTGTCCATCCCAGTTCTTTCCCCAGGTGTGCCAACAACCTCTCCCTTCCCCTCCCCTTGCCCCTGCTAAGTGCTGTCCATCAATCTTGGCATTGCAGCAAGGGCACCATGTGATTGGCAAAGTTCAAAAGATGCCTCTCAGCCCTGGGGACATTGGGCATCCAGGTGTCACTTGTCCCCTGAGACTTCCCCTTTCTTGCCTGGTTGGTGGGATCCCTGCCCCTTCCCTCCCCTCTCCCCAGGGTTAAAAGGAACAGCAACCACGTGGTTCTGGGTTCTGTTGGAGCTGTTGCTGGATTCAGAGGCCTGTGGGCCAGGAATAAAGCTCTGGATCAAAACCCTCCAGCAGAACGGACTCCTTTTCCTTCACCTTGCCTAAAGCCTTTCCACCAGAGGTAAACCTGAGCTCCTGCAGGCCTGGACTTGTCCCAAGCACCCAGCTGCAGCATCCAGCCAGCCAAAGGTGTCTCTGGGGTGAAACACCACACACCCAGCCAGCCAAAGGTGTCTCTGGGGTGAAACACCACACACCCAGCCAGCCAAAGGTGTCTCTGGGGTGAAATCACCACACATCCAGCCAGCCAAACGTGTCTGTGGGGTGAAACACCACACACCCAGCGAGCCAGGGGTGCCTCTGAGGTGAAACACCACACACCCAGCGAGCCAGGGGTGCCTCTGAGGTGAAACACCACACACCCAGCCAGCCAGGGGTGCCTCTGAGGTGAAACCACCTCAGCTGCTGCCTCTGGTTAAGCAGCAAGGCCAGACGAGCCCAGGCACGTTCCATCTGGCAATATTGGGATTTAATTCCAATAGCTGGTGAGCATCCCTCATCCCTCCCCATGGGGCAGCCACCCTGGGCTTTGTGTCCACAAACAGGGATGGAGGGTTCTGCTCCCCATCTTTTCTCTGTGTTGTCCTCACCGTGCAGGAATCCTCATCCTTTTGAACACAGGGGAAGGGAGGAAAAACCATCATCCACAGGGACCTTACCCAGCTCTCTTGGTCCAGATCCATCCCTGCCTCAAATCAAACTGCCCAATTTCTGCTCAAAGTGCCTGGGCACAAATCCTGACCTCGTTCAAGGTCAGCTTGAGCTACAATGCAATCAGATTTTCCCAGTTCCTCTGAGTGAACAGTGGCAGGAGCACCCGATTCCTGAGGCATTCCCTATTTCTGTGAAGATGTCCCTGCTCAGTGCAGGGATGTGGGACCAGATGACCTTTAAATGTCCCTTCCAGCCCTGTGATTCTGTGATTCAAGGACTTGGCAGAGCTGCTCAGCTGCCATGGCCAAGTCAGACTTTAATGGACATCTCTTGTTTCAGCTGCAACAGTGGAGTTAAACCCAAATTGTGGGTGCAGCTGGACCATCCCAAGGAAGCTGCTGAGACGTGAAGCCCAGTGCATCTTTAAGAAAGATAATTTTTGTCTTCACTGGAAGAGATCACACTTTGCTGTGTAGATAAGTACATTTTCAGGTTGATTGCAAATCATAAATATTTGATGTACTGTAATTACTAGTTCTTAAGTATCATTTTCCAAATTATTATTTCTATTAAATGCATAGAAACTTGGGATGGAAGAGTGAGTTAATGCAAAAACACTTCATCACTGCAGATCTTGGTTTAGGGAAGGTCATAAGTGAACTTGTCTTTTGTTTCTTCACACCTACCTGTCTCTAGACCACTGTAAACAAAGCAGAATCAGGCTGGAGTAGATGGTCTTTAAGGTCATTTCCAACCTAAATCATCTTGTGCTACCTGAGTGCACCCCTGCAGCAGCTCAATCATCACTTACAAGTTGGCAAACAGAAAGAAAATATTCCAACTAATCTGCAATAAGTCAGATATACTTTTTTTCACCTCTGGGGAGATTTTCAACTATAACAATGTAGCTTTGAGCTTCTGACAGATGCTAATGAATTGTTGTTTACATGTTTGATTTACTGCCTAAACAAAGATAAGACATGCTCTTGAAAACACATTGAATGCACAATCCAAACACATCCATTAAATCTGTCACAATAAACACGACAGCTTTCTTCTAACCTAACAACTGGCATGCCTCATTTACATATTAATGAGAAAACTGGGATCAGTCTGCACAAATTGCTTCTATCTTGTGCAGGGGAAGCACTGAGTGACAGTGCAGCTCTCCGTGGTGTAAATACAGCAAGTAAATACCTCTGCCATCTTAATGGATTTTATTTTTATTTGCCTATTTGGTTCCACGGTTATTGATTAGTTGTCTCTTGTGAGCTGCAGTGACAGACTTTACAGGGACAGGCATTGCAGGAGTTCCCTCAGCCTCCCTGAGGTGTCTGCTGGGCTTTGGGGCTGGCTGCTCCCAAAAAGCCTTGGTTAAAGGCTGGATCTGCCTCAAAATTCTCAATCTCCCAGGGCTGAAAAGTGCTCTGTTGTCCCTAAAACACAGCTTACTCTTCTTAAACCTCTGGGGGATGAGCATTCTTCAGGTGAGAGTACAAAGCACAGAGGGGAAACTACCAAAAAGCCAACCCTGTGCTACTTCACGTGTGAATTGGCAGCTAAATCCCTGGAGTTACTTGGATTCCTAATTGTGCAGAGGTTGTACATTTACCCCCTGTGCTGTGAGCCTGACAGTGGCATCTCAGCTGCGTGGAAAATGGAAATCTGAGATTCAGGCATAGCAGAGACCTATGAAAGAGTTTTTCCTGAGCCCTGGAAACTCTGAAGCCACATTAGCAGGGAGTTACACACCATCTAATGTGGTTTTTGTCAGTATTTGTTCCCTGCACTGCATTTTAGAATGCTTGAACCTCTAATTTATTTATCTCTAGTAGTTTACAAGTTGGATATCTGTCCCTGGATGCCTGGGCTCTCTCTGTGCCACTGGAGGAAGCTCAGAGCCCCCACAGGGCAGACCCTGTCACCAACACCCATCACAGCCTCAGGAACCTTGGGAGCTCTGCCTGGGAGGAATCCAGGAAGCCTGGTCTGACTTTTGCACAGCTAAAGGAGATAAGATGAATTTCCCCTTCATTATCACTGGCTTTCAGTCAGGTATACATTCTGAAGTGCTCAAATCACCTTACAGAATGGCACTCAGCTTTGAAACCAGCAGCCACTGCTGGCAGATGGGCTTGGAGCATGTATTGACACAGCCCTGCATGGCCTCGTGCAAGGCACCATCCATGCTCAGGATGCTCTCAAGAAGATCCCAAAGCATGTGACGGACCCTAGATGCAGTGCCATTAAATATTACCAAATTGGGGATCACTTCAGTGAGCCTGAGTTTCCAGGGATGAAGGTTCCTGCAGCAGGGACATGGGAAATTGCCTGCTCCAAATCCAAACCAACACAAATCTGAGGTGCAATCCTCAAATCCAGCCAAAATCTGACTAGAACAGGAGGAATGCTTCATGTTTCCAGCAGGAGCAGCTTTCCAGCATTCAGAGCAGAAGTTGTGACCATCATGTGTCTTTCTGAGGGCACTGGGGAGCTCTTTGATGAATTTTGATCTGCCTTTGGTTGTACACTTAAGACATAGCTTGGGCTTTGGGTATAGGGAAGTTTCCTCTCGTAACAGTTTGCTCTAAAAGGCTGTATGAATAACACTAGAAATAATCCAAACTGTTCCAAAGGACTCCAGGGAAATTAATTCACTCCTATGCTTTTGTTTTGAAGTTAAATTTTTTTTTTTGGTCTCAACGAACTATTCCCTCTCCACAAAACTGTGCACACTGCTTTATTCATCTAAGGCCCACAGAACCAAACATTTCAGAAGACTAATTCATCTCCTGGAATTTACAGTCCTATTTCTAGATTAAAAGGGCTGTGTTCAGTTACTCTTGGATATATATTCCTCCTCCTCCTCCTCCTCCTCCTCTCCATGGCTCTGTTATCTGACTCATGTCTCCAGACATTACCGCCTTGCCCCTGAAGTAGTCTTTCATCTGTTTATGGTTGAACAGTTTGTGTGCTACTGGGGCATGGCATAATAACTGAATTTATATTAAATAATTAACATCAAGTGAAACAGATTTTTGCTACAAATGCTGTTCCAATCCAGTTTTTACAGAGCTGCACTCAAACAGCTGAACGCACCCAGAGAAACCCGGACAACCTCCCCCAAAATAAAGGGAGCCAAAATAAAACCAGCCCCCAAACTTTCTCTGGTGACAAAGACCTTCACTGAGATGCAGAGGCAGCCCCAGCCTGGTTGAGGAGCTCTCCCTCACAAGGAGAGGCTCTGGGGAAGTCCATGGGTGGCTCACAGAGTGAGCTATTGCTCACCCATGCTGAGCACAATTAGTCATGTACAACATCCAAGCAATGAACTGATTTAATTTCCCTGTCAATCAGCGAGGAAAAAGGGCCAGCACAACGCAGAGAGTCGCTTCTCTTCAATCTGAGAAGAGCTTTGGGGGAAATATTGTAAATGTCATAATACAATATGTTAAATATAGTAGTTAAAATACTGTTCTGCAGCCAAATCGCTTCTTAGACGCACACACAACTCCCACTGGCAGGAACAGGAGTTGTGCAGCGTAGCCCCAAATGAGGAAAAGCTGTTCTGGGGAGGAAAAGAGTTTGATTTATCTGTGTGTGTCTGTGTGTGTGTGTGTGTGTGTGTGTTTGTGTGTGTGTGTGTGTGATTGTGCCCTCTGATGGCAACAGGCACCTGTGGATATGAAAATATTCTGAATAACTTTGAAGGCTAATGAGGAACAATTTTGGAAGAGATTTGTAATCCTGTGCTCCAGGAATAAATCCCAGGTCCAAGCCAGCATTTCTGTCCCTCTCTGTTAGTGAACTGTGGACTAAGGAAGTGAAGCCAAGGAGACCCCAGCCTTAATCCTGAGCACTCCCTGCTTGTGGAGGCATGCAGACACTGAAAACTGCTTATCCCACCCTGTGTGAAACCTTAGACATGAGGTGCTGATAAGGGCAGCAGCTGTGCAGAGGCTGAGCACAGGGACTGTGCTCCCCATGCTCTGCAGTGGCTCCTTCCCCTCTGAGCTTACAGCAGCTGCACAAGCAGAGGTTTGCTCCAGAAAAAGCCATTCCTAACTAGGAACCACGGAACTGCCAGGTCCCTGGCTCCAGCACAGGGCAAAGTTAATAAATACAAATATAATCACAGAAACATGGAATAGTCGGGGTTGGAAGGGACCTTGCAGCCCACTCAGTGCCAGCCCTGCCATGGCAGGGACACCTCCCACTGTCCCAGGCTGCTCCAAACTCCATCCAGCCTGGCCTTGGGCACTGCCAGGGATCCAGGGGCAGCCACAGCTGCACTAATTCCTTCCCAATATCCCATCTAATCCTGCCCTCTGTCAGTTTGAAGCCATTAGATACAAAAAGTCATTTATTTCAGGTAAAAGCCATTAGATAGATGAATATTGTTCCCCGGGTAGCGATGGCTCCAGGTTGCAGCTTGGTTTTCATAACCACCTTGATCTTTGTAACCACCAAGAGGTGATGGAGTCTCCATCCCTGGGGGTGTCCAAGAAATGGGTGGATGTGCCACTCAGAGCTCTGGTCTGGGTGACAAGGTGGTGATCAGTGACAGCTTGTGTTCAGTGATCCTGGAAATATTTCCCATCCTCAATGACTCTGC